>NC_071995.2:104724062-105956875 GCF_028885655.2 Pongo abelii | reverse complement strand
TACAAAATGGGAGAAAATTTTCGCAACCTACTCATCTGACAAAGGGCTGATATCCAGAATCTACGATGAACTCAAACAAATTTACAAGAAAAAAACAAACAACCCCATCAAAAAGTGGGCAAAGGATATGAACAGACACTTCTCAAAAGAAGACATTTATGCAGCCAAAAGACACATGAAAAAATGCTCATCATCACTGGGCATCAGAGAAATGCAAATCAAAACCACAATGAGATACCATCTCACACCAGTTAGAATGGCAATCACTAAAAAGTCAGGAAACAACAGGTGCTGGAGAGGATGTGGAGAAATAGGAACACTTTTACACTGTTGGTGGGACTGTAAACTAGTTCAACCATTGTGGAAGTCAGTGTGGCAATTCCTCAGGGATCTAGAACTAGAAATACCATTTGACCCAGCCATCGCATTACTCGGTATATACCCAAAAGACTAAATCATGCTGCTATAAAGACACATGCACATGTATGTTTATTGCCGCATTATTCACAATAGCAAAGACTTGGAACCAACCCAAATGTCCAACAATGATAGACTGGATTAAGAAAATGTGGCACATATACACCATGGAATACTATGCAGCCATAAAAAATGATGAGTTCATGTCCTTTGTAGGGACATGGATGAAATTGGAAATCATCATTCTCAGTAAACTATCGCAAGGACAAAAACCAAACACCGCAGGTTCTCACTCATAGACGGGAATTGAACAATGAGAACACATGGACACAGGAAGGGGAACATCACACTCTGGGGACTGTTGTGGGGTGGGGGGAGGGGGGAGGGACAGCATTAGGAGATATACCTAATGCTAAATGACGAGTTAATGGGTGCAGCACATCAGCATGGCACATGTATACATATGTAACTAACCTGCACATTGTGTATATGTACCCTAAAACTTCAAGTATAATAATAATTTTTAAAAAATGAAAAAAAAAAGAAACTGGGCAAAAGACCCTGTACCTTGGTCTGCTCTGACCCTCCCTTTCCTGTGTCCTTCCACCCAGAGCAAGGACTCCTTGAGGCTAAGGACATGTCCACTTGGGGCCTGCTCTCCACCCTTTCACACCATGCTCTTGTCATCTGTGACCCCGTACTCCCTGCCCAAATGTCCCTGAATCTGTTCCTACAGCTTGTGCAGGCTTCTTCTTCAGATGTCTCTTCCCCAGGCTGGGCCACACTGCTGATTTATGTGTCCCTGGACCCAAGAGGTGGCCACAGGGCAGCAGTTTGCTGGGGATGTTGAAGGAGCTTCCATGTGCAGGATTGCATATCCACACAAATGCAAGTGGGGCCCATTGCAGAGAGCCAGAACTGGGAAGACAGGGCCATGGGCTGGGGCTGGGGAACTGCCTCTCTCTAGGCCATCATTTTACAGCTCTGAAACTGAGAATTCTAAATTCAAACCTGGCCTTCTAGGGTATTATAAAAGTATATTTGTCTAAGTAGGTGGATAAAGACATATTTTAGTGAACAGTCTCTTAACCTGAATGACAACTTTAAAGTATTTTTATAGATAGTATTTGGGCCTCCGTTTGTACACTTCTTCCAGGTTCCACAAATATTAGCAGGAGAGTCTAAGGAAATAGGAATGTGGTATGGGCCCACCCAAGCTGCTTTGGCTCCTGACAGCTTTCCTTCATAGTCCCTTATACCAACCAAAGTAATAATAGCTAATATTTAAAAAAAAAACTCTTATTGAAGTATAATATACATATATTAAAATGCACAATCATAGAATAAATACATCCATGTAACAGCCAACTGGATCAAAACAGAACATTACCAGCATCTCTTACACACCCTTACAATAACCACTCCCTCCATCCTTCTCAAAGGTGACCAGTATTCCGTATTACTTTGCCTATTTTTGAACTTTACATAAGTGGAGTCACATCATATATATTCTTTTGCATCTGGCTTCTTTCCCTCAATATTATGTTTATGATTATCCATTTTATTGCATGTAGAAATAGTTCATTCACTTTCATTGCTATATAGTGTTGTATTGAATCAATTTACCACTTTTCATTTACTTATTTGGTTGCTGATATACATTTGGATGGTTTTCATTTGCTACTAAGAATGATGCTGCTATATTTATTCTTGTACATGTCTTTTGGTGTCCATATACCTTCCTTTATGCTGAGTATATATTCCTAGAAGTGAGACTGCAGGATTTTAGGGTGTGTGAATACATTCAGCTTTACTGCACTGCAAAAAATTTTCCCAAGAGGTTATATGGAAAGATTTTAAAATTTTCTTTTATAGATAGAATGCTTTTCAGATTTCTCACTCTCTCATGTGTCAGTTTTGTTAAGGTTTGATTTCCTAGGGATTTATTCATTTTCTTTAAATTTCCAAATTTAAAAATAGACATGTTGTTTCTAACAGTCTCCAATTTATTCTTGATGCCCATAGGACCTATAATAATATTTCCTTTTTATTTCTAAAATCTGTCTTTTTTATTTTCCTGTTTTTATTTTTTTGCAAGTGATTTATTGATGTTATGAGTCATTTCAAAAAATAACTTTCGGTTTTGTTGATTTTCTTTGTTGTACATTTGTTTTCAATTTTATTAATTTCTACTTTTATATATATTACTTTTTTCCTTCTACCTTCTATAGGTTTTACTTGCTGGATATTTTTCTAACTTCCTAAGAGATATTTAAATAATTGAGTTTCAGCCTTTCTTCTTTTCCAACATATGCATTTTAAGCTATACATATTCTTTAAGCACTGCTTTAGCTGTGACCACAGGTTTTGATATGTCATATTTTCATAACCATTCTATTCTGAATACTTTCTGATTTCCAATGTGATTTTATTGTTAATTATTTAGAAGTATATTGCTTAATTTCCAGATATTTAGTGATACTGTAGTGGCCCATCGTTATTTATTTCAAGCTCAATTTCACTGTGGTCAGAAAGCATGTTTATTTCAATCCCTTAAAACGTTTTGAGATTTACTTTAAGGCCCAGTACATGGCCAATTTTGGTAAATGTCCATGTGCACTTGGAAACAGTCTGTATTCTGCAGTTGTCAGGTGTAGCGCTCTATATATATCAACTAGGCCATGTTTTATAATCATGCTGACTTTTTTGCCTGCTTGTTCTATCAGTTACTGAGAAAGATATATTAAAATCTCCAACTATGCTTCTGGATTTGTCTGTTTCTCTTTTTAACTCTGTCTTTATTGCTTCATATATTTTGAGGTATTGTCAATAGGTTCATATACACTTAGAATATTTCCACTTTCCTGTAGATTGAACTTTTAATCATTTTAAAACACTTTTCTTTATCTCTTATAATTCTTCTCGCCTTAAAGTCTACTTTATCTGATGTTAATATAACTATACAGCTTTCTTTTGGTTGGCATTACATGATATACCTTCTTTTATCCTATTACTTTCAATTTTCTGTATCTTAGTATTTAAAGTGTATGTTGTAAAAAGAATATAGTTTTATTTCATTTTTTATCCAGTTTGACAATCTTTGGCTTTAAATTGGAATATTAAGTCTTTCTGCAAATCATGGAATTATCTACATATTTGGGTTAATTTTGTTATATCGCTATTTGTTTTCTCTTTATTTCATCTGTTCTGTGTTCCCTTTTTGTACTTTTTTTTGGCCTTATTTTGGATTAATTATGTATTTTAATAATTCCATCTACCATAAACAAGGTTTTACCTATTGTTACTATTCTTTTCAGTGATTGCCCTGAAGACAAATGCACAGATAGACTCAGCCAAGTCTAATATCAGTGAATAAAATTTACCAATTCCTGGACAATTCAAGGAACATGAATACTTCATTTACCACCCTCCCACCTTTGATGCTGTTATTGTCATATATTTTAATTCTAAAAATATTTTAAACCACATAAGACATTAATATTACTGTTTTATAAATATTCAATATTAATTTGGATATACCCACATATTTATGCTTTCCATTAATCTTTGTTCTTTCCTGTATTTCCATGCTTTCACAGTGTATCATTTACTTTCAACCTCAAGAACTCCCTTCAGTATTTTTTTAGGGAGCACCTGCTGATGATGAATTCTCTCATATTTTACTTGTCTGTAAATATCTTCATTTTACTTTTATTTTAAAGGTTATTATCAGTGGTTACAGAAGTGTGAGTAATAGCTACTACCTTTCATCACTTCAAAGATATCACTCACTTATCTTCTTCCTTTCTTTGTGTGTGTGTGACGGAGTCCTGTTCTGTCATCCAGGCTGGAGTGCAGTGGCATGCTCTCGGCTCGCTGCAACCTCTGCCTCCCAGGTTAAAGAGATTCTCCTGCCTCAGCCTCCTGAGTAGCTGGGATTACAGGCACCCGCCATCACGCCCGGCTAATTTTTGTATTTTCAGTAGAGACAGGATTTCACCATGTTGGCCAGGCTGGTCTCAAACTCCTGGCATCAGATGATCCACCCACCCACCTCGCCCTCCCAAAGTGCTGGGATTACAGCCGTGAGCAACCGCACACAGCCACCTAGTTATAGTTAAACCCCCATTTTTTTTTTGAGAAGTCATATCAAATTATTGTTTCTTCTTTAAAGGTAATATGTATTGTTTTCAGTTGACTTTAAGATGATATGTTCTTTGATTTTTGAGTAGTTTCACTACCCTGTACCTATATGTGATTTCCTTTCTATTAATTCTCTTTGGAGTTCCTAAAACTTCTTGAATCTGTGATGCAGATCAGTTTTGGAAATTTTTCAGCCTCTGTCTCTTCATACATTGCTTCTCCCCCACTCTATTGATCAGTACTGATCAGTTTTGGAAAATTTTCAGCCTCTGTCTCTTCATACATTGTTTCTCCCCCATTCTATTCCTCTTGTTCTTCTGGGGCTCCAACTACTTATTTGTTCAAACTTTCGCTCTGTCCCACATGTTTCTTAGGTTCTTGTCCATATTTTCCATTCTTTTGTCACTCCATGCTTTAGTCCAGATGTTTTCTTCTGACAAATTATTCAGTTCACTAATCCTATCTCAGCTCTTTCTAATCTAATGATAACTTCATATGTCAAGTTTTTTATTTTGGATATTGTATTTTTTCAGTTCTGGAATTTTCATATCATTTTCAATAGTTCTGTATTCTATGTTGAAAATTACCACACCACCATCTAATTTCTTTAATACATTTATGGCAGTTATTTTAAAGTCACTTTAACTCCAGTATCTTTATTTTCTGTTGGTCTCTTTGTACTGTCTGGGTTTCTCTTCCTTATGGTTGTTGGACATTTTGTCTTATCTCCAGGTGAATGTGGTAATTTTAGATTTAATATGAGATATTATATATCAGGCTCTTGCTTATGTTATCTTCCTCCAAAGATTATTAACTTTTGCTTCTGGCAAGTAACTAGGTAAAGGCAGATTGGCTCACCTTAAATAAGTCAATGAACGAACAGATTCAAAACTGGGCTTTAGTCTTTATGAGGGTTGTTGTATTTCTAGTTAATCCAAATTTCTAGATTATAACCTTGAAAGTTCCACCTGAAAACATTGAGTAAACATCATGGTTCCTTTTTCTTGACCCTAAACTCCAATTTTTGTGTCCTTTAGCTCCATAAGTTTCCCAATAGAAATGCTCAACTCTTCACCTTTCGATCTTTTCTGTCCAGATTCTGGGTATCTAAGGTAATCCTTGTCAACTAGCAGATGCCTTGTGGGGAAAAGCAACACAGAATGTCAGGTTCACAGCTCTTTGCTTCCCTTCTCTCTGTGATCTTAGGCTCTTAAGTCCTCCCAGCCTTCGCAGTTCTCCAATGTCTTTAAAATTATTTTTATTTTTTATTTTTATTTATTATTTTTTGTTTTTGAGATGGAGTCTTGCTCTGTCACCCAGGTTGGAGTGCAGTAGCACGATCTCGGCTAACTGCAAGCTCCATCTCCCGGGTTCAAGTGATTCTGCTGCCTCAGCCTCTCTGGTGGCTGGGATTACAGGTGTGTGCCACCATACCCAGCTAATTTTTATATTTTTAGTAGAGATGGGATTTCACCATGTTGGTCAGGCTGGTCTCAAACTCCTGACCTCAAGTGATCCGTCTGCCTTGGCCTCCCAAAGTGCTGGGATTACAGGCATGAGCCACTGAGCCTGGCCTAAAATTATTTTTAAAAATTTCATCCAGTTTTTCTATTTGTCCTTAGTGGGAAAGTTGGTCTGAAGCAAGATAGCTATTACGAAAATTTTGATAGCTAACATTTATGAAGAGATTAATATGTTTCAGACACCATTCTACACACTTTATGTGTATACACTCACTTCACAACAATTCTAAGATGTAAGTTCTCTTATTTTCCCCGCTTTACAGAGAGAAGAAATGGATCACAGAGTGATGAGTAGTTTGTCCAAGGTCATGTAGTGTAAGTGATACATCCAGAATTTGAAGCCAGGAAACCAGGGTTTAGGACCCTATACTTAGCCATAGAGATCTAAACCTCTTAATTTTCAGCTGTTCTGTATGCATTTGGGATCATGAGGTATACCTAATGCCTCATATTAAATACGCATTTTACTTGAGTGAATCTGAGTGGGTTTCTGTAACCTGCACTCAGATGATTTCTGACCAAGCTCTTTAGACAAGCTGCCTCTCCTACCAAAGTGCTTCATTAGCCCAAAAGTGCATATTACTAATATCCTTTCCCCAAATGGGTCTTATTTTTCTTCCCAGAGCTTCTCATTTGTTATTATCCTCATGATCTCATTTACTTTCCTTGTTTTTAAAAGAGCACTCACTGGGTAATTCCCTCACACCCATGGTTCCAGCAAACCCGTCTATGAGAAGTAAGGGATATAGTCAAGCTAAAAGTAGGCAGCCTCAGTGAAGGAACAAAGTCCTCCAGCAAGGTTAAAATTCCACCAGTCTTGTGTTTCAAGACCCAAAGCACAGCTTGAACAGGAGAGGTAATTGAACCAGCTGCTGAGAGGCAGCAGCCATGTCCCCCCAACTCATTAATCTGTCTTCCTCTGCTATGAAAGGGACCCAGGGCTTCGATTTTAGCAGTGTGAGGAAGCACACCATTTTCAGGCATTGTTCCATAAAAATCCCCTCCTGGGGCTCTTATCTAAAAAAATAAATAAAAATACTCAAGAGAACAGTCTCTGCAGCATCACATCGCTTTTTATTTAGCAATCTTACTTTATAAAATTCAACCAGCTGTTTATTTTTTCTGCTACTGGGCAAACTTGGTACCCAGTGGTGGTTTATTTGGGGTCCATTTTGGCCCACACCAAGGTCTAGTGTTTGGGGAAGTCCAAAGGAGGGTGTTTGTCTTGGGGGGAATTGGAAATAAGAAAAAACAGTCTTTTCAGGGAAAATGGCCTTTCAGTCATGATGGAAACATTTCCTCTTTATCAGGACAGAATGGGGAAAAGGATAATAGAAATTCATCTTCTCCAGTGGATATGCTGTTGCCTAGCATTCAGAGAGAAATCTAAAAACTTAGTAAGAGCACCAAAAAGGGCTTAGGTTGCTCATCTCAGAAAATTCCAACAGGAACTCCCACCTCCTCTATTAAGATAATGATGATGATCATGATCATGATGATGGCTATCATGTGTGAGATGATTTATATACCTTATCTCTGAGCAACATGAAAGGCAGGTATTTGTATCCTATTTTACAGATGAGAAAATGAGGTTAGAAAAGTTGTATAATTTGCCCAAAGTTTCTCTGCAAATGGTGAAGCTGGGATTCTAACCTAAAGCCCATGCTCTTCTCAAAACACCACCGTATCTTCTGACTTCTCTGTATTGTCACACCAAAGTGATAATGAAATTTTTTTTTTTTTTTTGAGACAGAGTCTCGCTCTGTCACCCAGGCTGGAGTGCAGTGGCATGATCTCGGCTCACTGCAACCTCTGCCTCCCGGGTTCAAGCAATTCTCCTGCCTCAGACTCCCAAATAGCTAGGACTACAGGCGCCCACCACCACGCCTGGCTATTTTTTTGTATTTTTTTAGTAGAGACGGGGTTTCACCGTGTTAGCCAGGATGGTCTCCATCTCCTGACCTTGTGATCTGCCCGTCTCAGCCTCCCAAAGTGCTGGGATTACGAACGTGAGCCACCATGTCCGGCCAGTAATGAATATTTTAAAATAAGGTCAAATCTATTTGAGTTCATTGTAGATTCTGGATATTAGCCTTTTGTCAGATGAGTAGGCTGCAAAAATTTTCTCCCATTCTGTAGGTTGCCTATTCAGTCTGATGGTGGTTTCTTTTGCTGTGCAGAAGCTCTTTCGTTTAATTAGATCCCATTTGTCAATTTTGGCTTTTGTTGCCATTGCTTTTGGTGTTTTAGACATGAAGTCCTTGCCCATGCCTATGTCCTGAATGGTATTGCCTAGGTTTTCTTCTAGGGTTTTTATGGTTTTAGGTCTAACATGTAAGTCTTTAATCCATCTTGAATTAATTTTTGTATAAGGTGTAAGGAAGGGATCCAGTTTCAGCTTTCTACATATGGCTAGCCAGTTTTCCCAGCACCATTTATTAAATAGGGTCCAAACACCACATGTTCTCACTCATAGGTGGGAATTGAACAATGAGAACACATGGACACAGGAAGGGGAACATCACACACCGGGGACTGCTGTGGGGTGGGGGGAGGGGGGAGGGATAGCATTAGGAGATATACCTAATGTAAATGACGACGAGTTAATGGGTGCAGCACACCAACATGGCACATGTATACATATGTAACAAACCTGCACGTTGTGCACATGTACCCTAAAGCTTAAAGTATAATAATAATAATAATAATAAAATAAAATAAAATAAGGTCAAATCTACATTGTGACAGAATAATTACTCTCCCACAAAGAAACAAAAATACCGTAAAACCATTAAAGATTATTTTACAGTAATGAGTGGGAAAGTTCCTAGCTCCAGGAAAAGACAACTAACACTGAACAAAGGTTCCAAATATACAGCCTTCTAAATAGACCCACAAACAACTGAGCCAGACATTCACCCAGGACTTCTAAAAAGTAGCAGAACTGGTTCTATATCAAGAGGAAAGAGGTTGTGGAAGTCTGGGTAATTAGTCAGAGGCCTAGTGGGTCCTGCCGTATTTGGGGTAGAGCCTTTTCCTTCTACAGTGGATGGGAGGGGTGCTTCTCCACCTCCTAGCACAACAGTTCTCAAACTTTTTCGTCACAAGACCCTTTTACATGTTTAAAAATTATTGACAGCTCCAGGGAGATTTTGTTTACAGCATCTCTGAACATTTACAATATCAGAAATTAAAACTAGAACTTCAAAAATATTTACTTACTAACTTATTTAAAAATAATAAAAAGAACCCATTATATGTTAACATAAGTAAGATTTTAATGTGAATAACTGTATTTTCCAAACAAAAAATTAATGAGAATAGCAGCATTGTTTTACAGTGTTAAGAACGTCCTTACTGGTGAAACCCTATCTCTACTAAAAATACAAAAATTAGCCAGGCGTGGTGGCATGTGCCTGTAATCCCAGCTAGTTGGGAGGCTGAGGCAGGGGAACCGCTTGAACTCAGGAGGCAGAGGTTGCAGTGAGCCGATGGCACCATTGCACTCCAGCCTGGGCAACAAGAGTTAAACTCCATCTCAAAAAAAAAAAAGAAAAAAAACCCTCTACTGTCCACTTTAATCCAAAATTGCTAGATTTTTATATCTACTTCTTCATTTTATCTGTTGTATTTACTTCGATTGAAGAATATGAAAAACACTGACCTCACACAGATGTGTAATTGGAAAAAAAATGAATATTTTAATAGCCATTAATGTAACTGTGGATATTCTTCTTTGATATTACACAAAAACTTAACAAATGGTTATTTCTTAAGCATTACTCACAATGTGGAAGCATTTAATCATGTTAATCATTTCTGGTCTTTGCTATTAATATATTGAAATCCATTGGTCTTTCTTGTACTCAGAATGGATCTTTTTACCCATTTTTTTTTAACATCATCCATTGGTAATATTTGGAAATCTTAGTTATTTGAGTTATGCAGATTTCCTAAATTGATACATTTTATTACACTAGTCAGAAACCATATTTATTGTCACTTATGATGTCATTAGAAACGTGTTAAGTATGGGAAGCTATCAAGCTTATGGTTGCAGATGCAAATTTTGAAAAATTCTAACTTCTGCTTGAAAACTCATTGTTTTTTCAAGTGACAACAATACTGTCAGTTACTTTTTTTGGAAGCGACATGCTCTCTTTGTACAGTTTCAAGGAAATAGCTGCCAAACTCTCAAGTTGATAGAGCAATAATTTGTTTTTTCGATATTGTTTCAAGTAAAAATGGTGTTCCATGAAAGAAGAGGCTAGTTCAGCTTACAACTCAGTTGCAAAGTGCTTTTTCTTAGGACAGCCATCATACTTCTGCATGCAGCAGAAGTGCTTTTTGTGTATTTCCCATTCCATCACAAGGAATATTATAAAGATGTATACCAGCCTGGCACAGTGGCTTACACTGTAATCCCAGCATTTTGGGAGGCTGAGGCAGACAGATCATGAGGTCAAGAGATCGAGACCATCCTGGCCAACATGGTGAAACCCATCTCTACTAAAAATAAAAAAATTAGTTGGGTGTGGTGGTGCACATTGTAGTCCCAGCTACTAGGGAGGCTGAGGCAAGAGAATTGCTTGAACCTGGGAGGCAGAGGTTGCAGTGAGCTGGGATCGCGCCACTGCACTCCAGCCTGTCGACAGAGTGAAACTCCGTCAAAAAAAAAAAAAAAAAAAAGTATACCCAAGGGTTGAGATTTACAAAATTTAATAATTTTTACTGCTTCATCAAAGCATTCTCTTTTTTGTTTGTTTGTTTTGCTTTTGAGACGGTCTCTTTGTCACCCAGGCTGGAGTGCAGTGGCACAATCTTGGCTCACTGCAACCTCCACCTCCTGGGTTCAAGCGATTCTCTTGCCTCAGCCTTTCTAGTAGCTGGGATTATAGACACCCAGCACCACACCCAGCTAATTTTTGTTTTTAGTAGAAGTGGGGTTTCTGCCATGTTGACCAGGCTGGTCTCAAACTCCTGACCTCAGATGATATGCCCCCCTCGGCCTCCCAAAGTGCTGGGATTACAAGCATGAACATTCTTAATGGAAACTGGAATTCTTTTTTCCTACTGGTGAGTGTGTGGTGGTGAAGAACCCAACGGCTGCTAGTATATTTGGGTACCACTGCCTTCATTCATGCTGAGGTGCTAGCAGTTTCATCTACCATTATTGTACCATCAGTGCAAAAGTCAACACAGTGAGAAAGGCAAATATTTTATTATGAAAATAATTTTAACCTTGTGAATCCCCTGAAAGGGTCTTGAAGACCCCCAGGAGCTCATGACCACACTATAAGAACAGCTGTCCCATCAAATTGAAGGAAGATGAAGCTTCAAGAGAATCACTGAGGGGGCCGCTTGCAAGAAGTGGAGACTGGCAAACTCTCTGGATGCTTGTGGAACTTCCGAGTCAGTAGGCAAACCCTGGGCTGCCATCATGGGTGAAGGGATTCTTGGGAGAACTTGGCATGCCTACCCTGGAATCTGGGGGGACCACAACATAGGATGGTGCATTTTTACTCTTCATTAAGATGGCTGGCTGAGGGCAAGAATAGGGACTGAGGAACAAGGAAAAAGGGTAATTTGTCCACTCAGATGAGGTGCCCTTTTACAGCCTGCACAAGGCATAATGTGTACCAGTGGCAGCTCCAGGTTGGGAGCATGCATGCTCCCAAGGACTTCCTACCTGGAGATTTCTAAAATCATGAGGCTAGCTGGAGTAGCCCCCAATAGTATGGAGAGATGGGATGGAACTGTGGATAATGTGTGTCTTGGTCCTCTTGGACTGCCATAACAAAAATACCATAGATCGGTGGTTTATAAACAACAGAAATCTATTCCTCATGGTTCTGGAGGCTGGGAAGTCCAAGATCACAGCAGATTTGGTGTCTTGTGAGGGTCTGCTTCCTGGTTCATAGATGGCTTTCTTCTCATTGGGTCCTTACATGGTGGAAAGGGTAAGACAGTTCTGTGGGGCCTCTTTTATAAGGGCACAAATTCCATTCATAATCACTTAGGAAAAGCCCCACCTCGTTATACCACCTTATTGGGGATTAGGACTTCAACAAAGGATTTTTGGGGGACACAAACATTCCATCTATTGCCTTGTGCCTAGGAAGAAAATGAGGCATCTTCTACCCAGCCTAGTTCCCCGCAGCCATTTGAGAATGTTAAAGAGGATGTCAGAGATTCCCAGGGCTTCATGCAAGGTAGCAGAGGGCTAAAGGAATGGACAGGGGACATGAAGATGTCCAAAGTTGATAAGAGGAGGGATGCCCCACAAGGTAAAGGATCATTGAGAGAGATTAGAGGGGTCAGGGACATCTGAGGCAGCAGGGGCCAGGATGAAGCTCAATATTACCTCTAGAAAACCATGCATGTCATCAACACAGAGAGGACCACATCAAACAGAGGAGACCAAGGGCATCTCTTCACCCTCTGCCAGCAGATAACTCATCTCTTCTTCCTAACTCTCAATTGCCTGCAAGGATAGACCCAGGGAGGGGAGGGGAAAGGAAGTGAGCTAGTACTGCTTATGTCCTCCCCTGTTTTCCCCATTCCCACAACACAATGCCCAGAGACACAAGAAGGAAGAGCAGCAGCTCACAATCCCCTTGTTCGAGTTGGGACAGCCTGGGAGTTTGAAATGGACATTCAGAACCATAGGCTTAAACTAGACCGAAATGAGTTTCAATTGCCTGATATGTCAATAAAACAATTGGATCAGTTTATGCTCTTGATAAGGGATCCGCTACCCCGTGAGGAAGATTTAATACAATATAGCTAGAGGTAGTGAACGAAATAAATAAAATTGCTATGTGTTTATTTCCCCAAACAGCTGAGGCCACAAATCAATCACATTTAAACAACTAAAACTGGCTGTAAAGCACAATGACCAAGATTCCTTTCAGCCATCTCCCTAAAGTATCCATGGAAGTAAAAATCAGTGTTGTCTCTATTTCTGCCCATTATTGGCTAGAAAGGCTCCATGGAGTAATGAAGGGAACATTGGGTAGAGTGAAGATACACAGCTTCTATCTTCCCAGAAACCTTTATCCATTGTCACTGTACCTCCACAACCCATCTGACACCAGCGGACTGCTAATTGCATTACTTTGCTTGTCTTCTGGGCACAGAAGTGGACATGTAGTTAAGTCTTGGCCAAACATGACTCCCCATCTCCTTGTTTACAACAATTAGTGTATTGGGCAGACTAAGACCAAAGCAGGCCAATCAGAGTGCCATCAACTGAATTAATCTATGGTTGCTAGCACCAGAAGTTGTTTTCTGTTTTTTTTCTAAAATCATGGTGCTCTAAGGATGAACTAAGCCTGTTTCTGGTAAGGACCCTCTTTAGTGGATAAAGGTGAAGAGCTGAGAAGAAAATAGGGCTGAGGGTTAGAGAGAGAGACAGATGGTGATGTTGTCATTGGACCGCCTGGGTCCACCTTGGACTGAAACTCTGAAAGATGCTCCTTGGAATTCCAAGTTCTGGGGCTATTTCTCTTTTGTAAAATTTTTTCCTAAGACAGGGTCTTCCTCTGTTGTCCAGCCTGGAGTGCAGTGGCATGATCATGGCTTACAGCAGCTTTGACCACCTGAGCTCAAGTGACCCTC
Source organism: Pongo abelii (assembly GCF_028885655.2). Taxonomy (NCBI): domain Eukaryota; kingdom Metazoa; phylum Chordata; class Mammalia; order Primates; family Hominidae; genus Pongo; species Pongo abelii. The sequence goes on along the minus strand of NC_071995.2, from coordinate 105,943,172 downwards.
CCTCCTCAGCCTCCCAGGTGGCTGGGACTACAGCTGCGTGCCACCACACCTGGCTAATTTTTAAAAATTTTTTTTATAGAGACAGGGTCTCCCTGTGTTGCTCAGGCTGGTCTCAAACTCCTGGGCTGAAGCAATCCTCTTGCCTTGGCCTCCAGCAATCCTCCTGCCTTGCCCTCCCAAAGTGCTGAGATTACAGGCATGAGCCCCTGTGCCTGACCTATTGCTCTTTTTGATTAAGCTAAGCAAACTTGGGGTTTTGTTGTTCTTTATGATCAAAAACAGTGTGAATACACTGGACTCTAGATTCAGCTATTTCAGTTACATAATAGTGTGGGCAACTTATTAAACTTTATTAATTTTTTAAATTTATTTACTCATTCACTTATCCAATAAATATTTATTGAACATATACTAAGTAAATTTAGCACCAAAGAAGAAAGATGAAACTATTTGATTCCTGTCTCTAAGGAGCTCACAGTCTTTTGGAGACAAAAAAAAAAAAATGACCACAAAACAAGGAAAAATGGTTTTAAAATTCAAGAGGAGTACAGAGAAAGCATATAAACATAAGTCTTCCTGGAAATTTCAGGCAAGGCTTTGAGTTTGAGACTTGCTGCCAGAGAGACAAGGGCATTCCAGATAGAGAAGAGCACCTTCAAGGCATGGAGGTAGGAGAGGGGTGGGTATAGGATAGCTCTAGCATGGTGTGGGAGACAGGGAGAGGCAGACCGTAAGTCAAGAGAGGCGGGCACGGTCAGATCAGAAACTACATCATGCAAAAAGGCTTTGCCTAAGTCATGGAGAGCCACTGAAGGATTTGCAGTAGGAGAGAAAGATTGAATAGGATTTGAAAGATTAAAAAACCCAAACAAACAACACAATTCCAGATGATTGAAACAGGGCAAGATTGGAGACAAAGGGAACTAAGAGTTGAAGTGGTGGTAAGAGTAGGAGGTTGAAGAAGGTAGCTGTTGAAATCATTTGTGTGAGATGGTGAGTGGGCAGGCTAGGTCATATATCTAAGTGGTGAGTAGATATTCTCATTGAATAGCCAGAACATGGTGGCTCTTTGAATGTGGATACGCAGGGAGAGGATTATATGTTACTTAATGGGTTTCTGATAAGAATAGTTCTTACATTTCTGAGATTCTTAACCTTTTGGGAGTCATAGATCCCTTTGAGAATTTTATGAAAGCATAAAATTGTCTTCTCATAAATATGTCTTCCCATAAATATAAATATATATAAATATATGTCTTCTCATAAATATAAACATGCATAATAATAATAGCTACCATTTGCTAAACACTTACTATGCTCCAATCACTGTTCTAGATACTTTATTTATTTAATTGTCATAGCAAACCTATGATTTAGTACTATTTTTTTATCCCCATTTTATGGTTAATGAACTTGGAGAGGTTAAATAATTTGCCCAAGTCACACAGTAAACAGCAAGGCCAGAATTTGAACCAGGTTGTCCAACTCAAATTCTGTGATTTAATGACTATGTTTCACCAGCCCCCATACACAGGTACCTGTATTACTCCATTTTCACACTGCTGATAAAGACATACCCGAGATAAAGACATACCCAAGACTGGGCAATTTACAAAAGAAAGAGGTTTAATGGACTTAGAGTTGTGTGTAGCTGGGGAGGCCTCACAATCACGGCAGAAGGCAAGGAGGAGCAAGTCTTGTCTTACATTGATGGTGGCAGGCAAAGAGAGGGCTTGTGCAGGGAAACTCCATTTTTAAAACCATCAGATCTCACGAGACTCATTAACTATCATGAGAACAGCACAGGAAAGACCTGCCCCCATAATTCAATCACCTCCCACTGGGTTCCTCCCACTACACATGGGAATTATGGGAGTTAAAATTCAAGATGAGATTTCGGTGGGGACACAGCCAAACCATATCAGTACCTATGTTGTGCCTACAGTTCAGGGCGTCAGAGATTCCTCCACCCAAAGCCCATCCACTGCCCCTTAAAAGTCCAGATATGGCAATAAGAACACCTGCTATGAAACACCTGCTATGAAACACCTGCTATGACCAAATGAAAGCCATTGGTCAACTCTGAGGAGTGAGATCAGTGTAAGGGATTCTCATCAATGATTTTGGGTACCCTCAAACCTACCTCACATCATTGTGGTTGAAAGAGACCAGCTTTATGGCCTAACCCAGTGATATTATATCTCTCCCTAAAGAAGCATTTGAAAACTTTTTTTTGTTAGATTCCTCATGAAATGTTAATAACAGATACACTGTTTAACAGTTTATGTTCTCTGTGTGTGTGTGTGTGTGTGTGTGTATATATATATATACGCTTTATACATAAAAAATAAGGTTTTTTCAGTCTCTCCTCCCACTTAGAGTCAACTTTCCCCTGGTTAGGGATGTCATGTTCCCACTGAGGTACACACTCTAACCCTAACCACCCACCTATTAAAATTGTTTTCAATAACTCTCTGTCTTAGCCTACTAGAAAGAAACTTATCTCCCTTGATGGCTTGAAGAAGCTGCTCTGCTGTGAGAGGACTTATGGAGACTGCCTTTTGATAAGAAAAACCTGCAGGCAGTCTCAGACCTGAGTAATTCCCAGTCAAAAGCCAGCAAGAGAACAGAACCTCAGTTCTACAATCCCAGGGAAATGGATTCTGCCACCAACCTGAGGGAAGAAAGGAGGAAAGGCTGGGGAGGAGGGAGAAGGGAAGGAAGGGAAGGAGAGAAGGAGGAAGAAAAGAGTAGGAAAAAAAGAAAGAAGTAAAATTGAAGGGGAAAATAGATTGGATGTTAACTAATATATATAGTAGGACTAAGAGAAATAGAAAATTGCCATTTTGTAACAAATTTGAGGAGATGCCAAAACCGCTGAGTGAAAAGTTATTGAGAAATTGGTTATTTATGCCAACTCAAAGGATCACTCCATGAATTATTTAGTAATTACAAAACGTTAAAAGGAACCTCTACAATGGGAAAATCTGGAATATCACCTTAATCAAGTGATCAGAATTATCATCACTAATAATGAAACAAACAGATATCCTGTATCTACAGAAGTGATGTTCTGGAGACTTGATCATTTATGCAGTATTCCTGTCTTTTAAACCAGAATCTAATCATAAGGAAACAATCAGACCATTCTGCAGAACAACTGTCCTGGACTCCAAAACCTCTCAATGTCATGAAAGACCAAATAAGAAGGAGAAATAAAAAGTAGCACCTTTCTGGATTAAACGAGACACAATGGACGTACAAACATAGCAACTAAAAGCAATAAAACAATGGATGATCATGGTTTGAATCCTGGATCAATAAAAACATAAAACCTATTAAAGACATTTTGGGGCATCTTCAGGAAATTTGAATTTTTGTTACTATGCAACATCATTGCAGCAATATCAATGGCTCAAGTGTGATACCTGCCCGAGAATGTCCTCATTCTTAGGAGATTCCTGCTGAGTAGTTAGAAGCAAAGTGTTGTGGTATTTGCAACTTCTTTTCAAATGATTCAGTCGAAAGAAGGTGTGTGTGTGTGTGTGTGGGTGTACATATATGGAAAAAAGCCAATGTAGCAACAATTAATAGGTGTGATGGTTAGTATTAAGTGTCAACTTGATTGGATTGAAGGATGCAAAGTATTGTTTCTGGTGTGTCTGTGAGGGTGTTGCCAGAGGAGATTAACATTTGAGTCAGTGGACTGGGAAAGGAAGACCTACCCTTAATGTGGGTGGGCACCATCCAATTGGCTGCCAGCATGGCTAGAAAAAGCAGACGGAAGAAGGTGGAGTAAGCTGGCTTGCTGAGTCTTCAGATTTTCATCTTCCTCCCATGCCGGATGCTTCCTGCCCTTGGACATCAGACTCCACGTTCTTCGGCCTTTGGACCCTTAGACTTAAACCAGTGGTTTGCCTTTAGCCACAGATTGAAGGCGGCACTGTTGGCTTCCCTACTTTTGAGGCTTTGGGACTCGGACTGAGCCACTACTGACTTCCTTGCTGTTCGGCTTGCAGAAGTCGTGGGACTTTGCCTTGTGGTCATGTGACCCAATTCTCCCTAATAAACTCCCTTTGATAAATACATATATCCTATTAGTTCTGTCCCTCTGGAAAGCCCTGACTAATACAATAGTTTAGGTGGAGGGCGAAGTTCGTTCTACTGTTCTTTAAATTTTCTTTAGTTTTGAATTTTTTCAAAATAAAATTTGGATACAAACAAAACAGTTTCCAAATTGCACGACCACTTGTATTTGTGAATCTCAAAGTCTTCCAGTGATAAGCATGTCACTTTGCACACATTATCTAACGCTCACCAAATTTAAAAGTTGTTCAATGAATGAATTCATCATTTATCAGGTACTTGCATGAAGGATGAATGAATTATTCTGCTGACTTTCTAGGTGTAGAAAACTGAGGCTCAGTGATGCCAATATTTCTAAGGTCTCACTGTTAAAAAGTGCCAGAGCCAAACCTCCCCCAACATGGCCCTATGACTCCTCCCCAACAGACAAACTTCCCACACAGACCAGACTCCACCAGCTGGTCATGGGTGCATATGAGATGCCCTGTCCAGAAGCTGGTGCTCCTGGAAGATTCTAGAAATCAACAGGGAGCAGCATTTACAGGCTGCCTTTGAAACATGTTGACTGCCTGGGAAGCCCTGTCATCCATTCTTTGAGCTTATTTGCACTTTCTGTTAACATCTTTTGCCCCTTTGCAGTAATTGAGATTGTAAATTTTAACAAGCATAGCCTTGACTATGTGGCGCAGTGGCTTACGCCTATAATCCCAGCACTTTGGGAGGCTGAGGTGGGCGGATCACAAGGTCAGGAGATCGAGACCATCCTGACTAACACAGTGAAACCCCGTCTCTACTAAAAATACAAAAAACTAGCCAGGCGTGGTGGCGAGCGCCTGTAGTCCCAGTTACTCAGGAGGCTGAGGCAGGAGAATGGCATGAACCTGGGAGGCGGAGCTTGCAGTGAGCTGAGATTGTGCCACTGAACTCAAGCCTGGGCAACAGAGCAAGACTCTTGCCTCAAACAAAAAAAAAAAAGCATAGTTTTTTGTACACATAATAAAGGATTTTGTTGCCTGTTACTGCTACCCAAAGCAGTCTAGAAATTTTCTCCAGCGGACTGTAGCAAGGGCATATCTGTACTACTCTGTAGGTTGCCAAAGGTATCCTTTAATGCATTTTAATCTCACTGGATATTTGAATAAACTAAGGCCAAGTAGGTAAAGTGACTTGGCCAAGTTGATGTAATAAACTTGGGAACAAATACCATTTCCTAGAACTGTGGGTCGTAGTTCCACTAGACCCTTGCTTCTCAACTGATTGACAGAAGGAACACCAAGGAGGCTTGTTAAATATACAGAGTCCCAGTCCCCATTTTTTGAAATTGTGATTCAGTAGCTCTTGACAAGACCTGGGAATCTGCATTTTGAAAAAATGCCCCAGGTGAATGTGATGTTGGAATTCACCAGACTCCACTGTGAGAAACATCACTCTAAACTCTCCACTCCATACTGACAAGGAACAGGTCTTCTCATATCTGTTTCTCTAGTGGCAAATAGAGTGCCTGGCACATGGCAAGTGCCTATGGCATTTCAACAAGTATTTGTCAAGCTCCTGTGAGATGGCAGGTTCTATTCCTGGAATTTGGGATATGTCAGTGGAGAGACAAAGATAAAAAAATCCTTGCCCTCAAGGAGCTTAAATTCCAGCAAAGTGTAGAGAACAACAAACCAAAAATATTTAAATAAATAAATAATATATTATGTTAGCAAATGATAAGAATGATGGGGAAAAGAATAGCATGGGGAGAATCAGGAGTTTGGACCAGTGCTGTTTACAGTTTCATCTGGTGGTTTTGGTGAAGGTGGGGTTCACAGACAAGATGACCTCTGAGCAGTGGCCTGAGGGAAGGGCGGAATGGACCACGCAGGCTTCCAAGGGGAAAGTGTTCCAAGCAGAGGGATCGATGAGTGCAAAGACCCTAAGAATGGAGTGTGCCTCATATGTTCAAAACAGTGAGGAGGCCTGTGCGGCTGGAGCGGAATGAGGCAGGAAGGAGGTAGTTGGATGTGAGGTCAGAGAGGTTATTAGCTGGGGGTGAGGGGGTGGGGAGCATTGGCGATGGGGAGGGGAGAGGTCGTGAAATACCTTTAGGTTTCTATGACGATTTTGGCTTTTACTCCAAATGAAATAGGAGCCATTGTAAGGTTTCGAGTAGAAAAGTGATGTAATCAGATTTACATTTTAGAAGGATGCTTCTGGCTGTAGCATTAGTGGGGCAAGGGAGTAAGCTTGAAAAGCAGTGAGGAGGATATTTTAATATTCAGGCCAGAGACGATCATGGCATGAACCATGATGACAGTAAAAGAGTGGTAAAGGCTTGGAGGGTTCTGGGCTTATTTTGGAGAGGGAAGCAGCAGGGTTTCCTGGTGGACTCGATGTGGAGTGGAGAGAGGGAAGTCAAGGATGACTCCAGGTTTTCTGGCCTGAGCAACTGGAAGGACTGAGTTGTCATTCACTGAGATGGAGAAGAATGCAGGCGGAGTGGGTGTGGGGGAGGCTTGCAAGTCAGCTTAGGACATATGAAGATCAGGGTATCTATTGAACATCCAAGTGTAGGTGGTTGGCTATATGAGTGGGTACCAAAGAGAGCTCTAAGCTGGAGATATGTACTTGGGAGTCATTGGCGTAGAGTTAGTCTCTAAAGCCATGAGACAGGACAAGGTCACTTCAGAAGCAAAGGTAGAGAGAGAAGAGGACCAATGGCTGAGGCCTTCCTTATGTCAAATAAAAAAAGGAGGAACCAACAAAGGAGACTGAAAGGGCAGAAGGGAAACCGGAAGAGCATGGCATCTGAAAAGCCAAGGGAAGAAACTCTTTCAAGGGGAAGAGAGACTAGAATGCAGCGTCAGCGGTGTCAGATGCTGCATTCTAGTCAAGTAAGATAGACTTTGCACTGAGAATGGACCATTGGCTTTAGGAATGTGGAGGTCACTGGTAACCTTGAGAAGAGCAGTTCAGCGGCAGAGTAAGGCCAAAGGCCAACCAGAGTAGAGAATGACACTGGTTACTACAGCAAATATAAACAGCTTTGTGGAGGGGTCTATTAGTTTTCTATTGCTGTAGAACAAGTTAGCACAAACTTAGTGGCTTAAAATACATGCAGTTATCATCCTACATTTTCCATGCATTGGGAGTCTGGGCAGGGGTTAGCTGGGCCCTCTGCTTGGGGTGTCACCAGGTGAAATCAATGTGTCTGCTAGGGTGGATTCTCATCTGAGGCTCAGGGTTCTCTTCCAAGCCCATTCAGTTGTTGGCACAGTTGAGGTCCTTGCAGCTGTCATTTTTTTGCAGGCTGGCAGCCAGGGGTCACTTTCAGCTCCTAGAGGTGACCCTCAGGCCTTTGCCATGTACCACTCTTCATAGACCCTCTCACAGACTAGCAGTTTGCTTCATATTGGCCAAAAAGGAGCATATCTGACACTTCATTTTCTCATAAAGGTCTCACCTGATTAGGTCAGGCCCACCCAGGATCATCTCCCTTTTGATAAACTCAAAGTTAGCTGATTAGTAACCCAATCAGAAGTGTAGCATTTCATCATATTCACTGGTCCCTCCCATACTCAAGGAGAGGGGACTATATAAGGTGTGTACATGACAAGTGGAAGAAATCCTGGGGCTATCTTAGAATTCTGCCTACCACAAGGGGTTTTGCTGCTAGGAAAATGGGGTGGTAGAGTCTGGGAGTGGTGCCTCACACCTGTAATCCCAGCACTTTGGGAAGCCGAAGTGGGCAGATCACCTGAGGTCAGGAGTTCAAGACCAGCCTGGTCAACATGGTGAAACCCCATCTCTACTAAAAATACAAAAATTAGCCAAGTGTGGTGGCAGGTGCCTGTAATTCCAGCTACTTGGGAGACTGAGGCAAGAGAATTGCTTGAACCCAGGAGGTGGAGGCTGCAGAGAGTGGAGATCGTGCCACTGCACTCCAGCCTGGGAGACACAACGAAACTCTATCTCAAAATAAACAGGAAAGGAAAAAAAAGAAAATGGGGTGGTAAGGGAAAATGGGTGTGGTAGTTGGTCTCCAAGATGCCCCCAATTATCCCTGCCTCCTGCTATTCATGCTTTCCCTTGAGTGTAAGTTCACTTTTTTTTTTTTTGCTATAACTTTAAAAAATATGGTAAAATATACTTAACATAAAATTTACCATTTTAACAAGTTTTAAGTGTGCAGTTCGGTTGCATTAACTACATTTGCCTTGTTATGCAACCATCACTACTATCCATTCCTTAAACTTTTTCATTTTCCCAAGCTGAAACTCTGTTCCTATTAAACAATAACTCCGCATTTCTCCCCCCAGCCCCTGGTAACCACCTTCTACTTTTTTTCTGTCTCTGAATTTATTCCAGATGGCTATAAGTAGAATCATACAATATTTGTCGTTTTGTGCCTGGTTTATTTCACTTAGTATAATGTCTTCAAGGGTCATCCATGTTGTAGCAAATGTCAGAATTTCATTCCTTTTTATGGCTGAATAATATTCCAGTGTATCTATATACTATATTTTGTTTATCCATTCATCTGTCAATGAACACTTCAGTTGTTTGTGCCTGTTTGCTGTTGTGGATGCTATTATAAACATGAGTATACAAATATCTGTTTGAGCTCCTGCTTTCAGTTCTTTTGTGTGTAAACTCAGAAGTGGAATTGCTGAGTTATGTGGTAATGTTTTGAAGAACCACAGTACTATTTTCCACTGTACCATTTTACATTCCCAGCAGCAGTGCGCAAGGGTTCCAACTTCTCCTAGCCTGACTTACTGACTTACTTCCAACAAATAGAATAAGACAGAAGTGATGAGATTGGACAGGTTATCAAAAAGCTTTTCTTTGGTACTCTCTTGGTTTGCTGGCTCTGGAGGAAGCAAACTGCCAGGTTGTGAGCTGCCCAGTGGAGAAGCTCAAGTGGCAAGGAACTAATGTATCTAGCCAATAGCCACCAAGCACCTGAGCCCTCCCCACAGCTGTGTGTGTGTGTGTGTGTGTGTGTGTGTGTGTGTGTGCTTAGAAGTGAATCATCTCCCCATCAAGCCTTGTGAGAGACATTCAACCGGGGCTTTGAGCTGCTAAATTTTGGGTATACATAGCATAGATAACTAATGCAGTGGGGCTGGATAAAAATGTATTAAGAAGAAAGAAAGAAAACAGGTTTGTATGCTGCTGTCAGTGATCTTGTAGAGGAAAAATTCCAGGAGAGAGAGGAGAGAATTGCTGAGGGGATACCCTTTGGTAGACAAGAGGGGATAAGATCTGGCAAACGAGAAGAGGGATTGACTTTAGATAGAAGCAAAAGCTCATCTACACAGTGAGAGAGTGGATTCACCGGAGAAATCCATATGAAGTCTGTGGTCAGGAATTTAAAGTAACACCAGCAGGAAGTGGTGTGATTTTTCTCTAGCCACTTTCAGCTGCACAGGTTTGAGTATAGAGTAGGTAGGACTGCATTTAACCAGGGCTTTGTTTTGCCAAGAGAGGATGGCAAAGCCGGAGGGGGACAAAGGAGTTGGAGATATTCACAAGGCAGTTATTTTAATGGTTGACCATGAATAGCAACATGGTAGGATTGAGCAACTGGGTGTCCCAGTGAGGACAAAGCATTGTTGGAGTTGGGGTACTTGAGACCATAGTGTTTAGAAGGTGGACACAAGAAATCAAGATTAGTGATGGGGTGAAGTTATAGGGTGTGGCCCTTGGGACAGAGTGACTGAGAGAAGGTAGAGGAGAAGGTCATTAGAGGAAAGAAGTTCAAGGAACTGAAACACCAGTGTGTCAGGTGCTGGGGAGGGATCATCTTTAATATCATCACTATAGAGATCACCTGTATTGAAATTACAACATTGAGGGTTAGTAGGAATAAATGCATACATTAATAAGTAAAGAGGCTATTGAACATGTGTGTTGTATCTGTGAAGTCAGTTTTTAAAATCTAGGATCAAAATGGCAAAAAATAAATATTGATCACGGTGAACATGTACTCCTTATTTTCTGCTAGGCACTATTTTGAGTGTTCTATGTGCATCAACTCATTTGTTTAATCCTCAACAAACCTGTGAGGTAGGTACTGTCATCGTTCCCATTTTACAGATGAGCAAACTGGCAGAGAGAGGCTGAAGTAATTTGCCCCAAATCACATTGCTGATAAGTGGAAGAGCTGGGATTTGAGTCCTAGAGTCTAGTTCTGGGGTCCTTCCTTTTAATCACTAAACTCTCCTGCTCCCTTTTTGTCCCTTCATCAATTTGCTCTTCTCTAGATAGTTCTCAAGGCACTAGGGTCAGGGCCGTGTAACTTGTCACTTAATATTTCATCTTGAATTAATCATCATGCTTTCTTGTGTGTCAGTCTTCCTTCCACAACTAAGAGCAAAGAAACATGTGTAATGCTCACTCTCTTCCTCCCCCGATCCCAGTTCTTGCACACACACACACACATACACACACACACACACACACTTGCACCTGCCTCTGCCAAGCACAGAGCTGGACACACAGTTGAGTGCCTTCCCAGTGAGGGTAGAATAGGGCAGTGATAATGAATGAGCTCTGGGGCCATTTCCTGGGCCCAAGTCCTGGCTCTGCAGCCCCATATTGGCTATGTGACCTTGGGCAAGCTCCTTTGCTTTGCTGGGTCTTAATTTCTCAATTGTAAAATGGGAACTTTAATCGCCCCTTCCTTGTAGAGCCTGTGAAGAGACTGAGTGGGAATTACCTAACCCCAAGCAAGTGCTCAATAGAAGTTATTATTGTTATCATTATTAACCTCCCTAATCTCCCATCACTCTCCTACTCGCAGCTCATTGTCTTTCTGGTAATTCCTTGAATATATTAAGCGATTCCCTGCCTTGTGGCCTTTACCTTTGTTATGTCCTCTGCCTGAATCATTCTTGCTCTATATTTGCACAGGATAAGCTTCTTTGATTCAGATCTCTGCTCAAATGTCAACTCCTCAAGAGACAGCCTCATCTCATGGTCTTCTCTAAAGCTCATGTGTGCACGTGCATGCACACACACACACACATTTTACTCTTTTATTATCTGCACAGCACTCACCACTATCTGGAATTATTAAAAATATTAATTGCTTATTGTCTGTCTCCCTCCCTAAAATATAAACTCCAGGAGGACAAGAACTTTGTATTCCTTGTTCATGGGCATAATCCAGTGCCAGGCATAAAAAAACACTCAATAAATCTTTTTTGAATGAATGTTGAATGAGTAGCCATGACTGCTTATAATAAAGATCACTATTAACTGAGTGTTTACTCTGTGAAAGGCATTGCATTAAGTCCTGGATAAGAATTGCTTCATTTAACCTTCACCAATAGCCTAAGAAATACCTAGGATGGTTCTCAAATTTACAGAAGACACACTTGAGGAATAGAGCAGGTAAGTGACATATTGAAGATCACACCATAGGTAAATGTAGGAGCTGGGCTTCAAATCCATGATTCTTGGGCAAAGCCTGCAGTCCTGACCACTGTGCATTTCAGGTAAAAGACTTCTCTCTTCCGGCCATAACTTTTCCCTCTCATATTCCAACCCAGCTGCTGTATCTGGCACTCAGACAGGCTGCCTTCAGGTCCACCAGGGAATATTCTGGAAAAGACCCAACTCAGCTCCTTGGAAAGGAGCCCCAGCTGGGCTGGCAGTGTCAGGTCTGTGAGGCCCCTGCTGGCTCACCTGCTGCCTGCTGGCAAATCCACATGTCCATGATTGATTCTGAGGGGAAGCCACCAGGTGTGGGAGTTGCTGAGCCAAGATCTCAACAGGCTCCTCACCCTTCACAGCCTACCCCTGCTGGCTCCCTACCTTCTAGCTGTAACGGAATATGTGGTATTTCCACAAGAGGCCAACCTGTCTCTCTACCCCTTGCCTCAGAATATTCTGCTCTCCTACTGTCTTACCCTTCCTGCCTCCTTGTCCTCAAGCAAACTCCTGCTTATGCTTCAAGACCCAGCTCAATGGTCACCTCCTCCATGAAGCCTTCTCTGACCTTCCCCAGGCTGACTGGACTACCCTCCTCTGTTTCCTGCCTCTGCACTGTACTGCAGAGCAACCAAGCAGGTGGGCTTGGAGCCAGGTTATTAGATTCACACATTTTCTCCTTTGCTAGTAAGCTGTGTGACCTCAGCAAATTCAAGTCCCCAGGCCAAAGTTTTCCCATCTGTAAAATAGGGACAGTAATAGCACTTACCTCATAGTATTGGTGTGAGGCTTAAATGAGATAACCCATGGAAAGTGCACGTACCTGGTATGTAGTGAACCCTCAAAAATATTAGCAATGATTATTATTAACTCTACCTTTCTTAGAGAACCTGTATGCCACTTTAGACTAATCTTGGGACATTATCTTGTACTCCTGAGCTTTGCACTGTGCTTGGAACATACTAGTTGCTCCATAAAGGTTTGTGGAATGGATCTGGCAACTTTTTAGGAAGCATGAATTAAGGGAAGAGAGGAGAATGCATTTCTCTCTCTCTCTCTCTCTGTCTCTCTCTCTCGACAGGGTCAGAGTCTTGTTGGGGTAAAATAGTAAGGATGGGGATGAGGTGGCAAACAGCCCAACCAAAGCCTGTGGCTTCTGTGCTTACACTCAGCTTATAGCCTCAGTTTCCTTCATCCTCTTAATCATCGTATTTACAATGGGAAAATCTTTTTGGAAGATGGTTGCTGCAGGCATCTCAAAAAACCTATGACCAAGAGAAAATTCTTGGCCCCTCTTCACCGGGCTCATATGCTCAGATTATTTCCTGAGGATTTCCTGAGGATCTATGTAACCAGATCCTTTATTGCTCTGGTGCTGGGGGACAGCAACAACATAACCTTATAGGCTAATGCTGGGGAGGTCAGGTTTCTTCTCAACTTCCCGTGCATTTGGTGGGCATGGCCTTATCGAGTGATGAATGATTCCATGACTCAAAGTGCCACATTACAGAGGGGTTCCCTGGGTGTAGAAAGGTGATCCCTCTGCCATACCCCTCTCCTCATCTTTCTTTCTATAAGGGTCCAGTGCCCTGATGACAAGGGAGTACCTCCTTCTTACCATTTCCTCCCATTTCCTCTCTCCGTTTTCCCTGCCTGTCCTCATATTTACTTCTACTTGATAAGAGTCAAGCTTTCAAGAGAATTTGTATAATAAATATCCTACATTAACATAGCACATTAATGCACTTCTATTCTTTTAAAAATAATCTTTTTATTAAATAAGTAATGCATGATCATTATAAAAGTTGTCAAAAATGCAGGGGCATTTAAGAATATTTAAATCAACTGTAACCTCATAGCCCCAAGACAAACCACAAAAAAAAGTTTGCACATTTCCTTCTTGGCTGCATGTGTGCTTATGTATACATTTGTACTTACTTAATGCCACCCTACGTATTAAACACAGATGCACACCATACACTTTGCATTTATTTAGATCTTGTGGCTTTCCATGACATATTCCCATGATTTCTTTTTTTCCTGGCCACCATCATAAAAAGGAGAGCAGATGTTATTGTCCTGGGATTCTGGATACAGGAAAACTAAGACCCAAAAAAGGAACACCCTTTCTCAAGGTCTTGCAGCTTGCTGGCACAGTTGGGATTGGAGCCCAGGTCTCTTGGGTCACAGCCAAGTCTTCTTTCCACTGGCCTGAAAGAAAAAATAGTCTGCCCCGGCAGCACCGAGGAGAAGAATCTTAAGTACCAGTGCCAAATTTGTAAAATCTAGAATCAGAGTTCTTAGGTTGTTTACACTTTTACCCAAAGTCCAAAGCTAGTAAATCCTGAAATGCTTCCATGAAGCAAATTGGAAAATGTCCTGTGGTCACTGAGGGAGGTGAGAGACACCTTATGTGGCCTTGATTTTGATACTCTCCTATCCCTGCTGACCCTCTCTTAGCCAGGGTTTCAAGTTGCAAACCAAAACATGACTTACCCCTAATATATGCAGAAAATTAATTTATTCAAGGATATCAGGTACATCACAGAATCTTCAGAAAGTCTAGAGAATCAGATATGGTAGCCACATTGCCAGAAACAACCAAACCTAAGGACAACTGTCAAATATTTGACAACTTCACGACACAGGCTCCAAGTTAACAGGAGTGGAAGGTGGTAGATAACCTCTGCAACTGTTCTGGAACATACTCACTCAACATCAGCCCTGCCCAAATATACCTCAGAAACACGCCAGTAGGAAATGGTATTAGTCAGGTTTCTTCCGTAGTAGGGCCACATTGCAAATTATTCTCCAATCTCAACAACGAGCATTTTATTCTCTGTTCCTGGATCAGTTGTGGCTTGGCTAATCTTGGCTGGGCTCAGCTGAGCAAACTGGAGTTTGGTTTGGAGTTCAGGTCAGTTTCAGGTCCGTTTCAGGTGTCTTCCTTCTAAGACCCAGATTGAAGGGGCAGTGGTTACATGGAATGTAGTCTTCTCATGGTGAGGAAGGAGGCTCAAGTGGGCTGATGGAAACTCACCATGCTTTTAAGGCCTCTCTGAGATGCTGTCCCTTTCATCTACTGTCCATGGCTCAAAACAATTCACACAACCAAGCCCTCAGTCAATGGGTCTAGAATGTAGACTCTGTCTTCTGCCATGGGAGGCACTGCAAAGTCGCATGGTTAAAGGCATAGATTCTATTACAGGGAGAACATGAAGAGTGAAGATGGTTATTCAGTCTACCGTAGCCCTACGGACACCACCCCTGGGCATAGCTTCTTCAGTTTACACCACCAACACGAGCCCTGCAACTACTGGAACCTCTGTTCCTACTGACTCTTATAAATGGAGGTGTTTGCCACCATTTTAATTAGAATGGATTCTACCCGGAAGCTGCTTTTCCACTTCACTTGTTTCTAGTTCATTATCTAGAGCAGATACAGCCTCTTGACTGTGTCCTGGCTACCAAGGAGGCTCAAAAATCAAGTTTCTGGCTTCTATCTGGGTGGGAATGAGTGACTTCATTTATTAAGGGGAGAGTTGGTTCATTCAGTGAGAAATCTCTCCCTCATAGGAAGTGTGGTCAGGGTATCAGGTGACCAGAAAGGATGGCAGATGCCCACCGCACCCACCTTCACAGCAGACCTCTGGGAACAGGGAGACCTAGCACAGCCCATAATTCAGCCATGTGTCTACCACGGTCCTCTTGCTGTCTCCTTGCTCTCACCTCCCTGACTCCTCTGCTCCCTGAATTTATCTTCTCCCACTCATAACATCCGTCCTGCCTCCTTTACTCTGATGACTGTCACAGAGATTGCTGGACGCACACAACACACATTCTCCCCTTCTTCCTTTAAGTAAAGAACTCTTAAGCTTTAGCTGGGTGCAAGGACAACCACCTGAAGACTACACGTTCCACTTTCCATGCGGTGAGGTGTGGCTCTGTGCCTATCTTGGGGCCAATGGATGTGAGTGGAAGGGAAGTGTGAACAAAGGCAGGACCATATTCTTAAAAGGAAGTTGCTTGCCTTTCATTTCCTAATTTTCCAATCCCACAGATTGGAATGTAGATGGGGTGAGCTGCGTAAATCCTGCAGGAAGGGCAGCAGCCATGGAGATTGTGAAACAGAAAGATAGAAGGACCCAGGTGTCTGAGGGACCTTGGGGAGTAGACCCGCCTGCCCCCCCCCTGGACTGTCAACTCTGATTTATATTAGTACGTAAGAGAGAAATGAACTTCTATCCATTGAAGCCATTAAAATTTTGGTCACTATAAAAAATAAAACCAGCTGAACCAATATTCTAGCAAAAACAGAGACCCACCCAGTCTTTCTTTGGTGTGAGGGTAGATAAGATTAACTTACTAGCTTTGGAGACAGGCATATCTAAAGTTCGAATCCTGACTCTGCTAATTCTTAGCTTTGCGACTTTGGGTATATTATCTCAACCTCTGAATCCTCATCTGTTTTCATCTGTAAAATGGGATTATTCTATCTACCCATAAGATAGTAGTATGGCTTACTTTTTTAGATTGGATATAAAGCCCTTAGTACAGTTGTTGGCATTTAACTGTTCAAATAAAAGGCATGTATTACTATTATTTGGGAGTAGAGTTTGGACTTTGGTTGCAAACATACATCTCATATATGTGACAGCCAAAGGCTTAGGTTCAACAAAATTTTCATTCACTAACTGGAATAGTTATTAATTCCTACTGTGTATAGGACATTCTCCTAGGTGATGTGGAGGAGATAAAAAGATAACTGAGATAAAAAGATAAAGATAAATAAGGAACAATTCTGCATTCAGGTATCTTGCAATTTAGTGAGAAAGGAGAAAACAGAAATAACCCACTACTCCATGGATAAATAAAATAAATGTGAAAGATAAAGTGCAGACAAAATGTTGGGCAAGAAGAGGTTATACCTAAACCCAACTAGGGTAGGATTACCAGATTAAAATGTGGGACATCCAGTTAAATTTTATAAACAACAAGTAATTTTTCAGTATAAGTATGCTCTATGAAATATTTAGGACATACTTATAGAAAAGATTATTCTTTGTGTAACTGAAATTCAAATGTAACTGGGCATTCTTTATTTCGTTTGCTAAATCTGACAACTCAAAACTTGGAAGGATTAAGGGAGACTTCAGGGACAAATTGGCATATGAACAGTGTCTTAAGGATAATGAACAGGATTTCAGTAGCTGGATCATTTAAGGCTATTCCAGGCTGAGAAGACAACAAGAATAAAGGATGAAAGGTTGAAAATGTCTGGCATATCTTGGTAACTATGAGTTACAGTCTGGTGATTCATCTAATTTGGCCATCATCTTGGTGGATCTAGCTAATGCTGAGACTAGAGACAGATACAGAAAAACGTGCCGCCATGTTGCAAAATGCAAAAACTAGGATCTGGGATCTTTAGCATTGTGTCTATCTAACAGTACTTGTCCCAAATTCTGAAAGCACAATTAAGCCAGAAAGTGGAGAATTTAAAGAAGGAATGCATAGTGTGATAGGGACATTCAATTCTAGGAAAAATAGGAATCACTGCCCAGGTCTTCTTTCTCTGCAAAACAACTATAAGACACACTACTTATAGGTTCTGGCAGCTTACAAGGACCCTAGTCTGTCCCCTCACCCACAGGGATGGGCCCCACGCAGCCATGTATGTTCTATGAGGCCCATGTCGCCTTACCCAAAGATGATTGGGCCAATTGTGAGTATGTGACTCAGACTGAGCCAGCTGGACTCCATTTCCTGGGTGTTTGGAGTTAATACTAGAAAATTCTAGTTCATTCTAAATCAATTGCTTGCATGGAGGAGTTGCAGTTATTAATAATTGCTGACAGTTAGAGCAAAGTCTTGTCCCTGCATTGGCTCACGAACTCTGCTCACTGAGGGCGATGAGACGGGAAGCATGGAGACCCTTCTCTTCTGAGTTTGCTGATTGAAAGTTGGAAAGGTTCTTTGCCGTGTTCTAAAAACTGATATGGTGTCATACTGTAAAATGTGCAAACAGCCCAATAATTGAGCTTTAGCTGGGTGCGTGGACAACCACCCAGCTAAACCATTTCTTTTTGTTCTTCATTCATTATCCTTTAGCCAGTGTCAGGGTTGGCCTGGGCACCAAGGGCCCAAGGTGAGGGCATGGCTGCCACCTGCTCTCTGGATCCCATGCTGGACCCTTCTCCATATATATTCTCTGGAACCTCAGTAAGGTTGTATCCTGATCCCTAGGATTTTTCCGCTCTGTGCCCGCTCTAAGCTCTGAGGGCTGCTGTTTGCATTATTGATAAGGAGGCAGTGAATCTGAAAGATCAGCACCGTGTGCCTGCCTCTAATACTTCATTCAAGCATGGGCTTGCAAGACCGTAGACCACACCCAGTCTCATGATTCGAGCTTGGTGAGCTTGGGATTTAATAAGACTCATCTTGGGCTTGAACTGGTTTTGCTTTGGTCCTTTAGAATTCCCACAGAAAAGGATTCATCAGACCTATCAAGTGAGCTCTCTCTGAATAAAATGAAAAGCAATTGCCTACCGTGTCTTGTGCTCATGAATCAGGAAATGGGTCAGGGGGAAAATGCTAAGGAGTTAAAGCTGAAGAATGGTTTCTCTAACCTTATTGCCTACATGTGGCTTTGAGCCCTATCAGCTTCAATGCTAACTGTGGAAGGAGGATGCTTTGAATGAAGAAACAGGAAAAGACTCGTTTCCTGGGACAGGGGGCAGGGGTATAAAGTGTAGGGGATGTGGTATCTTTCCCCTGACACTCTCAGGCATCCGCTTGAAACTGGATCCCATTTCAAAAGTCCTCATTAAATACCTCATTCCAGTATTGTTTACAGTAGAAATACCAAAGTGGGGAGGATGTAACCAATCTTCAAATAACCCGAGGTGCTGGACAGAGATGATTTTCACAGCTGGAGCATAGGAAGATGGAATCACACAAAAGCAAAAAGTAGTAAGCCTGTTACATTTCCAGCTCGACCAGACTCGCCAAGGTTACCCAGGCTCCAGGGAAGTCCTCAATGATTAGCTCACCTCAAATTTAGTCTTTGCCTAACTGGCAAAACCGGAGAGTGGATTTGTGATTAAAAGGGTAAAGTATCTTCTTGCCAATAATAATGATCTCTGTTGCGAGGAAAAAGCCCCAGTTCTCCGAACCAAAGTAATCTTTCATCAATGCTCATGTTTAATCTCTTTCTGGAATGACAGTAATTGTTAATATACTTCTTATTTTGTGTGGGAGATTAATCTGATGTTTCATTCCTCACTCCAGGCTCGGGGGAACCATTGTAATTTTCCACTTTGTAAAGCTTTCCCTCACGTTTTGTCCCACTCGAAGGCAGCTGTTCTCAATTTTGAGTATCTTTTGAATGACACGGGCATTCCTTGGACTATTTTGGATGGCTTTTTAGAAAAATATATCAGCAATTGACTTTAGCTACACCAGCGAAACAATCTTATCATGTGAGGTTACATTGCTTTCTTCCCAGGGACCATACTCAGTGTTTTATAGACATGACCACTAGCCCCACTCTTAATCAACTACCCATGATCTGCCCATACATTAGACAGTAAAGTCTTCTAAATTATCAATACATCACTAAAACAGAGCAATGCAGAAATGAACCACATATATTTTATTCATTCATGTGTTGTCACAAGAGCTTTATGAGAAAATGGCATGGAGAGACTCCCAGAAAGAAAGAACTGCTGGATATCAAGAGGCACCCTTCCCCAACTTTGGTGGTGCCTTAAAGAGTAAAAAGAGGCTTCTAAAAGCTCAGCAAGTAGGTAGAAGCTGTTTTACCTGATTGTGCACATCAGGAACTAGATTGAAGACAGATAGATTTGGGTTCATATTCTGGCTCCACCACTTACTATGTGATTTGAGACAAGTTACTTAATCTTCCTCTGCCTCAGTTTCCCCATCTATAAAAGGACAATAATAAAGGCACCCACCTGATAGAGCTGTTATACAGTTAAATGAGATACTAATACTAATATTAGCAGCTAATTTTTGGGGGGGACAAGGTCTCTGTTGCCCAGGCTGAAGTGCAGTGGTGTGATCACAGATTACTGCAGCCTCAACCTCCTAAGCTCAAGCAATCCTCCCACCTCAGTCTCCTGAGTAGCCAGGACTACAGGAATGCACCACTATTCCTGGCTAATTTTTTATTTTTTATAGAGTTGAGGGTCTCACTTTGTTGCCCAGGCTAGTCTTGAACTCCTGAGCTCCAGTGATCCGCCTGCCTTGGCCTCCCAAAGTGCTGGGATTACAGGCGTGCCCAGCCTGAAGCTAACTCTTTCAACCAGGAAATATGAACCACTTTAGGTCTTTCAATCTAGGGGAATTTAATACAGGAAATAGGTGATTCAAGAGACAGCAGAGATGAGAAAGCAAACTGATGCTCATAAGGCAGCTTTGAGATTAGAAGTAGTGGGAAACAGTTCCTAGGGCTGGAGGAACAGCAGGAGGCTGCCCTGTGGGAGCTGAAACCACATCAGGATCTGAGCTGGAGCCATGGAGGAGATGCCACAGGATGCAGACAGAAGGGGGAGAATATTCTGCCTCTATCCAAATTCTGTCTGCTGGTCTTCCACTGGTCTTCCTCCAAATGGCTGACCCTTCCTGGGAGTTACAGGGAGCCCAGGGAATGTAGTTTCCTGAAATACAGAGCAGAGCAAGGGAAGGTCTAGGACTGATCTGAGTGCAAACAGGCAGTTAACCAGCAAAGCTGACACTCATTGAGCCCTTACCATAAGCCAGGTACTGGGCTAAGTTTTACATGGGTTAATTCACTTAAACCTGTTAGCAAGTGGTAGAACTAGGGTTTGAGGTGCCCAATATATGTTATATCAATTACTGAAGTAATCAGTGTGCAACCTAAAGGAAACAATGGCTTAGGGTGCATCCCCTAATTTGTTTTAAATTAAAAACAAATTGAAGGGAGGAAGCGTGTCTTATTCATCTCTAAATCTCCAGCACATGGCATGGTACCCTGCCCTTAGTGGTCACTCAATTCATATGTGTTAAGCTAAGTGAAACTGACAGCAGTAAAGTCAGTGAAGTGAGTTCAAGTAAAGGACTGTCTCCCACCCTTGCTACTGACTTCCAAGACGAGTTCATAAAAGACTCCTGCCTGGCTCTTTATCTTAAGATAGCTTTGGAGTCCTGGGCCACCATGTAGAGCCCATCATGTCCCTCTTGAAGCCCATGCTGAAAAATCACATGGCCAGACTACAGAGAGAGAGAAAGATGCCCTAGGAATACCCAAACCCAGGCACCAGACTTGTGAATGCAGAAGCCTTTGAGAGGAGGCCAGAGCTGGCCCCAGCCCCAGCCTGACCACAGCTACAGAAACTAGCTGGAGCCAGGGGTCCCACTTGGCTGCTTCTGAATTGATGACCCACAGATAAGAGATGTGTGTATTGCCACTTTAAGTCACCAAGTTTTGGTGTAATTTGTTATACAGCAATAGGTAATTAATATACAACTATAATATAACAATATAAAATGGGAAAAAAATCCATTAAAAAGACAGGAATAATATGTCCCAAAATATTAACAGTGAGTCTCTGATAGGATTGTGGGTGGGTGTGCATGCGTGCGTTTCTTCCTTCTCTTTTCTGAATTTTTTTGAATGATCAACTATTCCCTTGAAAAACTGAAAAACTACATTTTGTATTGAAAAACACTTAACTGTGACTTTTTTTTGGCATCCAGCCTCCTTCAGCCAAGCTCAAGGCTTCCCACCAGGGATTCCTGAGGATCACAGGCAGGTACATGAAACTGAATACAGCTGAAGCCTTAAGGGGAACCATAGCCCATCTCGCCCAGCCCCCAGCTGCTCTAAATCCGTATGCACACCCATGAGATTGTTGTTGTCCAGCTTTTCTGTGAATTAAACCTCTCCACGACAGGGGATTTATCCCATCCAGAGCCAGTTCTTTCCATCTTCAGGCTTTGCTGACAGAAAGTCTTTCCTCCTAATGAACTGAAAAGTATCTCCCTGGAGCTTCTACTCACTGGTCTTGCTCATGAAAGATTCATGAAGTCTTCATCGAGTGCCTACTATGAGCCATTGTTCTAGGCCCTGGATACAACTGAGAACAAGATAGATCAAGTGCTTATGCCCAAGGAGCTGAGATTCCAAAAGGGAAGATACACAATATTTAAAAAACTATATAAATTTAAAGACATAGTAGTAACTACTATGAAGAAAATAAATCAAGGTGAGATGATTTAATTTTTTTACTTTTTAATTTTTTTTTTTTTGTTTTTTTTTTTTTTTTTAGAGATTAGTCTCATTATGTTGCCCAGGCTGAAGTGCAGTGGCTATTCACAAGTAGGATCATCGCACTCTACAGCTTTGAATTCCTGGGATCAAGCAATCCTCCTGCTTCAGCCTCCTGAGCAGTTGGGACTACAGCCATGCCTCACAGCATCTGGCTACAGCAAGAGGATTGAGGAGAGCATGATTTTAACATGTGTGGTCAGGGAATGCTACCCTGGGGAGGTAACTTTAAGTAGAGATCTGACTGAGTGAGAGAGGGCACCTTGTGAATATCTGGGGACAAGAACATTTCGGATAGAGGGGCATCAAGGATGGAGTCCGGAAGCTGGCAAATCTGAGAAAGAGTGTGAAGGCCACGATGGCTGGAGAATGGTAGAGACGGGTGAGAAGGGAAGGAAAATGAAGTTGGTGAAGAATGAAAAAGGCAATCATACAGACCTAGAGGGCCATGTTAAGAACTTTAGATTTTATTCCAAGCGTGATGGGGAACCACTGGAGGGTTCTGCACACTGGGGTGACAGGAGCCGATTGATGTTTTCAAAGCATCACACTGGCTGCTGCGTGAGAACAGAAGGAGGGTGGGGAACACAGTGGGTAGGGAGACCCGCAGTTGTTGTCCAGGCAGAAAATGGGTGAGAAGTGGTTGGATTCTGGATATATTTTAAAGGCAGAACCAGCAGGACGTGTTGGATTAGATGTGCATGTGAAAATGAAAGGGGAATCAGAGATAAGCCTAAGCTTCTTTTTAAATGAGCAACTTTATATTAACAAATATTTGTGTAATAAGATGGTGGGGACACACCTTTGAATAAAACAGCTGGTTGGTAGCCGGATGTGGTGGTGCGCATCTGTGCTACACGGGAGGCTGAGGCACGAGAATCACTTGAACCCGGGAGGCAGAGGTTGCACTGCCTGAGATCTGAGTTGAGATCGTGCCACTGCACTCTAGCCTGGGTGACAGAGTGAGACTCTGTGTAAAACAAACAAACAACAACAAACAGCTGGTTGATATATGTTTTCAAAAGAGAGAGACAAACATATTTAATATATTAGCGTTTAATACATTAAATACACTGTAGTTAGGCTAAATGTTAAAATGTACATCCTTGGGAACCCAGAGGAGGGGCAGTAAGGGCTTCCTAGAGGAGAAAGCCCTGCATGAGTTGTGGGTGAGAAAGGCAGGCAAACATCTTTCCAGCAGGTGGCCCAGCCTGGCTGAGGCCCAGAGGCAGGAAACTGAGGAAGGTGTTGCAGAAAACGCTAAATGCTTGGATATTACTGAGCTTAGTGTGCAAGATGGAAAGGAAATGAGTATAGGAAAACCCACAGAGACCAAGCTCTGGGGAGGAGTGGTCATTCTAAGGAGCATGGGTTTTACCCTGAAGACAGTGAAAGCCATGACTGGGTATGGAACCAAGGAGCTCTGTGACGTTGTGGTCCTCAGAAAGATCATTTTGGCCGTCAAAGTGCGGAGAAAGGGATGAGGTTGCAGTCTGGTATGAAAATCATAATAGTAATCCAGGTTAAAAAATGCTAAAAGATTGAACTAACACAAGAGAGGCAAAGAAAGAAGATGTGCCCAGAAATAGGAGGTCAAGCAGACAGGTCTTCATGACTGATTGGATGTAGGGATGACCGAGTGTGAACTAGGGTGGTTCCAGTTCCTGTGAGATGGAAAATAGGGGGAAAGGCAATGGGTGCTTCTGCACATGTGGAGTTTGTGCTACTGATGGACACGCCAAGTGGCTTAGTCCTGCAGGCAGTTAGCTATAGAAGTCTGACGCTCAAGGGAAGGGTCAGGGCTGGAAAGAAAGATACATCCATGTCAATCTGTCCCCGGGGGTTCTATAAGTCAAGTCTGATTTGCTTTCTACATGGAGGCCTTTTAAATATTTCAGGACAGCCATGACGTTCTTCAACTCCACCCTACTGAGCTGCCTTGAGGCAAAAACCCTTGGTTCCTCCCATCAGCGCTCATATTGTGGGTAGTCAAGCAGAGTGGCTGGAAGTCTCGCTACTCAGTGTGGTCCGTGGTTCTGCAGCATCACCCAGGAGCTGTAAGAAGTGCAGAGGCTCGGCCCCACCCTGGATCTACTGAACTGGAGTCTGCGTTCTAACAGAACCCCTTGGCGATTTGTGCGAAGCGCTGGTTTAAAGTAGACTGGATTCACAGTGCAAGGTTTGCATCCTGGTCCTGACGCTTATTAGCTGTGCGGAGGCAGATCATTTAACTGCTCCATGCCTCAGCTTCTTTATCAAATGGCAATAATTTTAGGACTTACCCCATAAGGATGTTATAAAGGCTTAAATGAAACAAGCTGGGCAGGTAAAGCGCTTCTGTCAGGCATTTGGTAAGCATGAGGTTATTATTGATGACAAGGCTCCAGCCCCCTTCCTAACTAACCAGCTTCCTATAGATAGCCTGCAATTTGTCTACACCCCTTTTAAAGCAGAGCACCCAGAGCTGAGTACCTCTGCCAGGTGTGATCTGGCCAGCCCTGGGTAAGTTGAACTAGTTCATTCCAGACGTTCCATTTTTATAGCTGCTGCCTTCAGGTCCCATAGAATAGAGTCAATAGCATATAATGGCAAAAAATGAGTTAGATACCTAGACTACCTGTGCTTGCATCCTATCCCTACAATGTACGCTGCGTGGACTTGCACAAGTCACTTAACCTCTTTGTGCCTATTTCCTCATCTGTAAAATGAGGATAAAACTAGTACCTACCTTACAGGGTTATTGTGAAGTTTGGATGATATAAGGCACTTAGAATAGGACCTGGGGCATATAAAGTATTTATTAACTGCGATAATCAATAAAATCCCCTTGTAATGCATCTTGCAAAATAATGGCATTTTAACGGTTCAGAAAGGTTAAGATACATCCAAGCCACAACATCTGGAAAGGTATATACTTAAGACTGGTTCAGAAACCAGGCCCCTTGCCCCACATCTGTGTCCTCTCCTCATGCAGATATATTGTGGGCTGTGGGGATGGTGTCCCCTTTGTGGGGTTGAACCACTTGGCCTACACAGCTGAACACAGCACATCTGCCTTCTGTGTGTTCAGAGCATCAGGATCCTGCTGCCTTCATGCAGGCTATGGAGGGAGAGGGAGGCTTGCCGTCTACACTCACAGAATCTTAATATCTTTGGATTTTGTTTCAGGTCAGTAACGAGTTCTGTAATTATGACTTAAATGTGGAGTTAATTTCAGCGAGAAATAATTTTGATTTTTCCTCCTCCCTTACTTCCTTAGGCCTTTAAAAACTGTTGATGGCAGGGATTTTTGTCCAGGAACCTGGTGCTGAATGTATTAACTTCTTTACCTTTTCCTGTCAATGTTGGCAGAATGGCAAAGAAATAATCACCTTTTTCTGGTCTGGTGATGGGCTGAGATTTTGTTTGTTTTTGATTTGCTGAGTGGCCACCAGGAGCAGGGGGTTATGCTAGGGCCGTGAAACCACCAGGACTTAAACTGACAATGGGATCATAAATATCAACCTCTAGTGAGCATCACAGCTGTCATTCCTAACCCTCCCCAGGAAGCTCATTCAGTATAGGCTCCAGGAGCCGGCATTTGAATATGTTCCCCAAAGGCTTCTCATGAAGAACATTCACTCTGAGAAACACCGCCGTATAATGTAGATTAAGGTAATAGTCATTGGAGTTAGATAAAGGCCAGGTTTCCTTGTGAGATCATAACTTTGCTAAGCTTTGGATCCCCTTAGCATGGGCTAATAACTGGAAACAGCTCACCAAATTGCTTTGAGGATTAAATGAGACAAAGCATATAAAACATTTAAACACTGTGCCTCAATAGTCTGTGAACTCAATGAAAGAAAACTCACTGTTCTTGAAGAGTAGTATAGACTTTTGGTTTGAGTGCAGACACTGGAACCAAACAGATCTGGTCTCCCATCCTGTTCTACCATTTACAAAATGTGTGACCTTGGTTTCCCATACTATTAAAAAAAAAATGAGACTAATATAGTTCCTCCCTCATGGAGTTATAAAGGCAAAGACATGGATCGAATGCTCAACACAGTGCCTGGTGTAATGATTAGTACTGTTCACCAATATTTTTGGCTCTCTTTCTGGGTACCTGATGGAATTGTACCTTTCCAATTTAAAGTTAGGTATGACTACGTGACTTGCTTTGACCCATGAAATGTGAGCAGAAATGATGTGTCACTTCTGAGCAGAAGTTTTAAGAGACCGTGTGCAATCAACCACATTCCCCTTGCTCTACTGGGGGAGAGTGTGGAGCACAAGTCCTAATGGAGCCTCTGTTTATCTGGATCCTCCGAGTCTATGTGGAGCAGAGGCTGCCTGGTGACTCAAATGGGCATGTAGAATTAGCAGGCAAAAAAAGAACATTTGTTATGTTAAGCCATAGGGATTTTGAGGTCATTTGTGACCATAGCATAACCTAGTCTATCCTACCTAGTACACTTGCTGCACAGGAGCTTCCCAAGCCCTTATCACCTATGAATGTTATAATCTTTGTCCTTGAGTGGCTTACAACTCAGGTAGAGCACAAGCAAGACTATGAAAAATGAATACTAAAGAATAAGCCTTTACTGCCTATGAGAGTGCTAAATAAGTGGAAATTTTCAATATAGTATATATTCTAGAAGGAAGTAAAGAGAAAGAGACTGTGGCCTGCAATAATTAGAAAAGGTCTGGTTTTATATTAAACCCAAATTTACTGAGACTTTTAATTTTTATTCTATCTAAAGTAAAAAGAAATTTAATTCCTGATGTGTCTTGTCATATAACCTAGACCTTGAGTTCTTGGGAAGAATCTTCAATTGAATATTTAAGCAATTATAGCAACCAGGACCTCCCAAAGTGTTCCTGCTTTCATTAAATCTCAATTTCCAAGACATATGTCTTCTCTTTTAGCTTTTCATTAAAGAAAAAAAAAAAAAGAAAGAAAGGAGGGAGGGAAGAAAGTACAGTGAATGGCTATGGGATAAATTGGTGTTTTGTTCTTTCTTACAAAAGGCATTCCTCCTCTTTCTTCCTTCCTGGCCTGAAGCATCCTTGGCTCTCATCTGCTGTCCAAGTCACTAGAATCCAAGGAGGTCTAGGCAGTGGGATTGAGATGAGAAGGCTGCAGTGGGGAAAGCTGTGACAGGGACCACAGCTTCAGCAGCAGGTACCAGCACAGGGCACCAAGAGACCACGTGAGAGCAGCCAGAGACCAGAGCCTCAGAACAGAGCCAGGTCTGTGAACCTAGTGAGGTGAGCAGTACCCAGTGTGTGAGGCCACTGAGCATGTGCAAAGACCTCTCCCCTGCTGCCACGAGGCTACCTCAGCTCTTCCTTGCACCCAAATGCCTTCTTAGGAGAGAGGTGTAGGAGGAGGAAAAACAGCCCCATAGAAGTTTGAACTTTGAATGGATGAAGTAAACTGAGACTTTCCCCAGAGAATGGGGACTCCAGAGGAAGATGAAATCAGTTTTAGAAAACTAAAGTACTATTTTTGTTTACCTGAATAAAATTTGACACCACCACATATTGAATTATAACCACATGCAATGAAATTGCAAAGATTGTACTATTCATATTTGAACAAGCATGAAAAAAAATGAACCCACAGACAGTGAGGCCCCTTCTTTGCAAGCCATTAAAACAGCATTCATTAATTTAGTGGTTCTCAAAATTTACGTGTGCATCAGAAATACCTGGAAAGCTTGTTCTCTAGTGAGAACAAATCTTCTCTAGTGAGAAATTATATCACTGTTTGTGAGCAGAATACCAATTACTGGACCCCACATTCAGAGTTTCTAACTCAGTGGATCTGGGGTGGGGGCTTAGAATCTGCATTTCGTTCTCTTTTTTTTTTTTTTTTTTTTTTTGACGTGGTCTCACACTGTCACCAAGGCTGGAGTGCAGTGGCACGATCTCAAGTGATGATCCTCCTGCCTCAGCCTCCCGAATAGCTGGGACCACAGGCACGCACTACCACATCTGGCTAATTTTTGTATTCTCAGTAGAGATGGAGTTTCACCATGTTCTCAGGCTGGGTCTCAAACTCCCAGAACCTGCATTTCTAACCAGCTGTCAGGTGATGCTGATGCTGCTGGTCCAGGGACTTCACTTTAAGAACCACTGCACTAATTCATCCAAGTCCAGTGTTCAGCTAGCTCTTCTTTTCTATGGTTTCTCCAGTTGATATTAAATACTAGCTGATGAAACTATAGAACACAGCTGTAGCTATTTCATTATTGTTGTCATCATCATCATTTCTTCTTCATCTTCATCCCCACTGACATTTGCTAAGCAGTTACTATGAGCCAAGCACTGTACTACGTACCTTATACAGCTGATCTCATTTCATCTTCATAAATACTATTATTCTCATTTTCCAGGTGAAGGAACTAAGCTTTGAGAAGTCAGAAAACTTACTATTCAAAGTGATCAAGCCCCCAAGTGGCACAGCCGGATCTCACTGAGCAGTCTGACCCAGAGCACAATTCCTAAACCACTGATACTTCAGTCTTTCACTTGAACAGCGCTCTTTAGAATGGGGTGATTGAGGGGTATGGTGTCTCAGAACTGATAAAAACAAACATACACAAAACCCCACTGAATATATAAAAACTGTGTTAGTCGTCCTTAAGCCATCTCAGATTGGGGAACATTTCTGGCCCTGTTTCTCCATAACTTCTACACCTGCCACTGTGTCACTGACTTTTCTTTTTTTCTTTTTTATAGTCTCACTCTGTTGCCCTGGTGGGAGAACAGTGGTGGGATCACAGCTCACTGCAGCCTCGAACTCCTGGGTTTAAGGAATCCTCCCACCTCAGACTGCTGAGTAGCTGGGACTACAGATGCCCACCACTACACACCTGGCTAATTTTTTTTTAAACATTTGTAGAGACGTGGTCTCGCTCTATTGCCCAGGTTGGTCTTGAACTTCTGGCCTCAAACAACGTTCCCATCTTGGCCTCCCTAAATGCTTGGATTATAGGCATAAGCCACCATGCCCAGCCTCCATTTCACTGGTTTTTAAAACTCTCTTCCCTTTTTTGAGCCAAAAAATTTCTATTTATTTCCTATCAGAGTTTAGCTCTCTGTTTTCTGGTCACTTTCTCAATTATCCCCCTGGTGGGGGTGGGGGGCAAAGGGAGGGGTTCTTGCCTGAGCACCTAATTAAATTGAATTTTGCTAAACAAAAAAAAACTTCTCTAGTGAGAAATTATATCACTGTTTGTGAGCATAAGCAGCTGTCAGCAATTATGTTTTAAATAGTAGGGCTTATTTTTCTATTCGATATGTGTGGTTTATAAAAACTCGCCTGTATGGAGAAGCAAGGCCTGTAATAATCTTGAACAGGAACAGCCCATGTCCAAGTCCACCTTTTGCACTCTGTGTTAGATCCAAAGACTATTTTCATAGTCTCCCCTGATTCCAGCCCCCTGGTGTGCCAGATATGGGGGCTAGCAGCGACCACCTGTTAGGTGGCCCCAGCGGTATGAGCAAACCTCAGATCCAAACTTTCAAAGAATGAATCGGGTCCATGAATCCCATTAGTCAGCTGCCAGGAACGTGCTCTCTATGTTTACTCCACAAGAATTTCCAATCTGGGTGTCGCACGGAGCAGGGCAAGGTCATCTTCAGGGTCCGTCTATGCAGGAGAGCATTGTTCTTGTTCTCCTGGAGGCCTGGCTCAGCTCTGCTTCCCGGGTACATAAGGGGGGAATCATGGATGGAAACTCCACTACTTCCTCCTCTCTCTGCCCCTCCTCCTCCTTCCTCCCCCTCCTCCTCCCGGGATGGGGGGTTGGGTGGCTGGAAATGGCACATCCTACTGGGCCCAACTCTTTACAGGGTGAGGCGGCGTCTTCCCAAGGATTAGCTGGATCACAGCTCACTGCAGCCTCCAACACTTGGGCTCAAGCCATCCTCCCACCTCAGCCTCAAGAGTAGCTGGGACTACAGATGCACACCACCACGTTTGGCTAATTTGTTTTGTTTGTTTGTTTTGTTTTGTTTTTTGAGACGGAGTCTCGCTCTGTCACCCAGGCTGGAGTGCAGTGGCACAATCTTGGCTCACCGCAACCTCCATCTCCCGGGTTCAAGCGATTCTCCTGCCTCAGCCTCCCGAGTAGCTGGGATTACAGGCGTGTGCCACCACGCCCAGCTAATTTTTTGTAATTGTAGTAGACACGGGGTTTCACCATGTTTGGATAGTCTTGATCTACTGAGCTCATGATCCGCCTGCCTCAGCCTCCCAAAGTGCTGGGATTTCAGACGTAAGCCACGGCGCTTGGCCAATTTTTTTTGTTTTTGAGACTGAGTCTTGCTCTGTCGCCCAGGCTGGATAGTAGTGGCACGATCTCGGCTCACTGCAACCTCCGCCTCCCAGGTTCAAGTGATTCTCCTGTCTTAGCCTCCCGAGTAGCTGGGATTACAGGCGTGCACCACCACGCCCAGCTCATTTTTTGTATTTTAGTAGAGACCGGGTTTCACCATGTTAGGCTGGTCTTGATCTCCAGTGGTGTCAAGGCTGTAGGAATTTCAGATGTACGGAGGTCACGGTCCCAGCACAAGGAGCTTATAAGGAGATGGAGAAATTTGGGAGAAAAACCTAAGAGCCTCAACACGGGGGGAAACTGAAAACCAGGAACAGCTGTGGGGAGGCCAGGCACATGGCTTCCACCTGGAATCCCAGCACTTTGGGAGGCCGAGGTGGGTGGTTTACTTGAGGTCAGGAGTTTGAGACCAGCCTGGCCAACATGGTGAAACCCCATCTCTATTAAAAACACAAAAAATTAGCTGGGCATGGTGGCAGGCACCTAATCCCAGCCACTCGAGAGGCTGAGGCAGGAGAATCACTTGAACATGGAAGGCGGAGGTTGCAGTCAGCCGAGATTGCACCACTGCACTCCAGCCTGGCAGGAATGAGGTTGTCTCAAAATAAATAAATAAACAAACAAACAAAGATTCCACCATCCCCAAATAACCACTGTTATTTTATGTATGTATGTATAGTTAGAGTTTTATATACTTTCAATATTTCATAACTATCAGATATTTATGTGTATCACCCAGATTTTTCCTATATTTAAATATATGATATTCAAAATACAATTGCATCATACTGTAGGTACTGTTTCACGATCTCCTCTTTTCCCTGCTTTGTAATAAATTGTGGATCTCTTTCCAAGTCAATCAATAGACATCTAAGTCATTATTCCTGGTGGTACATTATATGGCAGACTATTACAATTTATTTAACGGGTTCCCTCTTGTGGAACTCCTGAGTTCAGCAAGAACTGGACTAGTCCACTTCAACTGGACTACAGTCCTCTTCCCTCTCCACTCCTCACCCCTAGAGACTAACATATGGCAATTTTCTCCCCACAGCTGTTCCTGGTTTTCAGTTCCCCTCCCCGTGTTGAGGCTCTTAGGTTTTTCTCCTGAATCTCTCCATCTCTTTATAAGCTCCTTGTGCTGGGACCGTGACCTCCGTACATCTGCAATTCCTACAGCCTTGACACCACTGCCTGCCCACGGACTGATTCATGGACAGGCAGGCAGCCACCCAGGATAAAGAAGATTTGCTCCTTTTTTTTTT
Source organism: Pongo abelii (assembly GCF_028885655.2). Lineage (NCBI taxonomy): Eukaryota > Metazoa > Chordata > Mammalia > Primates > Hominidae > Pongo > Pongo abelii. The sequence goes on along the minus strand of NC_071995.2, from coordinate 105,911,760 downwards.
TTTTTTGAGACAGAGTTTCATTCTTGCTGCCACACTGGAGCCTCTCAAGTAGCTGGGAATAGAGGCGTGCACCATGATGCCCAGCTAATTTTTGTACTTTTTAGTAGAGACGGGGTTTCACCATGTTGGCCAGGCTGGTCTCGAACCCCTGACCTCAGGTGATCCTCCCGCCTTGGACTCCCAATGTGCTGGGATTACAGGTGTGAGCCATCGCGCCCAGCCGAGATTTGCTCTAAATCACTCTTCTCTGCATCAAGGGTTCTGCCACCTGTGCTTATCCTCCCTCTTTCCCTCACACACGTTCTAATATTCTCTCACTTTCACCCCGTCTTATATTCTCCTTAAGCTTGCTTCGTTAGCCGACACACATTCTAGAAATCTTCCTCTTTTTCTTTATCCTCTTAATCTTTTCTTCTTTTCTTCCTCTCACAACATACAGTTCACACCCCCATATCACACCCCTCGAACTCTCCATATCCATGTCCCCTTATGCTCACACCCCCTACACACACACCCCCATAACTAGATATCCATCCCACATACACTAGGACCCTCTGTGTCTCTCCCTGTCTCTTCAATAAGGAAACCTAGCCTTTGTAAAATCAGGCTGAGCAGGCCAGCTGAAGACTGCCCATCTGATTGTAATGCTATTGAGGGATGAATTTGTCCAGGCCCTAGAGCTCATGGAATTCCTTCATCCCCTCAAGCAGCATTGAATTTGAGCTGCACAAAGAAGAAAGAAAAAGAGAAAAAGCAAGGTATATGTTATCCTAGATTCTCATGGTGCTAACAGGAACAGGAATTTCAGATGCATTAACCCTTTACATCAATTAACAGAGACAAAATGGAGGAGTATCTTCAGGGTGTCAGGAAGATTCATAGGAAGCCTGGAATGACTGGGAGGTTTTTTGGGAGAGCTTCTTTCAGTTTTCAAATGAGCATCACTGTGCTTTATCTAAGGTGGAAAGATTTTTTGGGGTTTTGATTCATTTCACCTTCAACAAGTTTCCTCCTGGCGCAGTGGCTCACGCCTGTAATCCCAGCACTTTGGGAGGTCGAGGCCAGTGGATCACTTGAGCTCAGGAGTTCGACACCAGCCTGGGCAACATGGTGAAACTCTGTCTCTACTAAAAATACAAAAATTAGCCGGGTGTGGTGGTGCACATTTGTAATCCCAGGTACTAGGGAGGCTGAGGGAGCAGAATCGCTTGAACCCGGGAAGCGGAGGTTGCAGTGAACTGAGATGGCACTACTGCACTCCAGCCTGGATGACAGAGCAGAGACTCCATCTCAAACAACAACAACAACAAAAACAATTTTCCAAGGGAAACTTAGGAGCTTCCATATCTTTCCAGATGTGCTGTTCATTTTCTTGCCATTGCCCTCAACTGAGAAAAATGGCAAAAAAAAAAAAAAAGAAAAGAAAAGAAAGAAAAAGAAAAAGAGGCTTAAGGTGGGAAGGTGGACTTACATCTATGTGGTGGGGTAAAACCAAGACACACAGGTCCGACCTCTGCTACTAGCTACTTGTGTGACCTTGGACAAGTCACTTGCTTTGAATCTGTTTCCTCATCAATAAAATCACAAAGCCTTTTCTAGCTCCAGATTTCTATGTGAATAATGATTTTGCTTTAGGGAGCAGAGAGAAAACATTAAAAGGAAGAGAACTTGCAAAAAGCAAGAGACAACAATCTATTTCTCAGTCTGACCACTGCTGGCTGAATACTGATTCAAAATAAAACTCAGAATTGTAAAGAACAGAACTGTTCCTAGGGAGATTATGATGCAGCCTGTTAACCACTCTTCAGAGATGATTTCCCCCTTTTTTCCTTTAATGAATACAGAGTTACCCTGATCCAAATAACACATCAATATTAATTACTTTCTAACATCAGCACAATGGGATATGAGCAGTAGTGACGTGTAACTGTAGCATCATTTTCTTTTCTTTTCTTTTTTTTTTTTTTTTTTTTGAGATGGAGTCTTGCTCTGTTGCCCAGGCTGGAGTGCAATGGCATGATCTTGGCTCACTGCAACCTCTGCATCCCCCGGGTTCAATAGATTCTCCTGCCTCAGCCTCCTGAGTAGCTGGGATTACAGGCACGTGCCACCACACCTGGCTAATTTCTGTATTTTTCATAGAGACGGAATTTCTCCATGTTGGCCAGACTGGTCTTAAACTCCCGACCTCAAGTGATCCGCCCGCCCCGGCCTCCCAAAGTGCTGGGATTACAGCCGTGTGCCGCCCCCACTGCCCCCCCTCCCCCCCAACCCCCAACCCCCACCGCGCCTGGCCTCTTTGACATTATTTTCTTAAATATGCCTGTCCTTGATTCCTTCTCCCACTTTTCACCAGCTGATCACAGATGACAACTGGAGTTCCCTAGCAAGCCACATCATGAGTGGCAGAGCCTTCCTGCAGGCCTGGACCAGTCAGCTATAGACTTTCACATGAGAGAGAAAAACAATCCTCTGCAGTTTAAGCAGCTGTGTTTTGAGTCTTTCTGTGAGAGCAGATTAACCTTTAGTCTAACCAATAAGGAAATCTTCTGATAAGGATCTAAGAAGTTAGAAAGTAATTAATACTATCATCAGGGAAAAAGTTAGAAACCAGCAATGGGATTGTATTGAAAGAAGACAGGCTAAGGAGCCTGGCAGACCTGGATTTGAATCCCGGCTCTGTTGCTTACCAGTTCTGTAATTTTTTTTGGTTTTGGTTTTGTTTTTGTTTTTTGTTTGTTATTTGTTTTTTGTTTTTTGTTTTTGAGATAATGTCTCCCTCTGTCACCCAGGCTGGAGCACAGTGGGGTGATCTCGGCTCACGGCAACCTCTGGGTTGAAGTGATTCTCCCATCTCAGCCTCCCAAGTAGCTGGGACTACAGGTGCACACCACCATGCCTGGCTAATTTTTTGTATTAATGGATCATTTACCCTGTGTCTGTTTGCTCATCTAGAAAATAGCAAAATGCTATCTGGTTTAGTTGTGAAGAAGAGATCAAGATGGAAAAGTGCCTGACTACTCAATAGATGGCAGTTGTGGTTATTATTCAAAATGCGTCTTTGAAAGAATCAATTCAAGGAGGACTTAAGCAGTAGGACTCAAGGAGGAGAGGCATTTTTATGATATTCATGTATGGGGCAATAGCTCTCAACTTCAGAGCCTCCAGCATTCCCAAGTTCCAACCAATGTGAGAGAGAAGGTGGTTAGCAAAATGACTAAAAGCCCAAAGGGGAACCAAAAACAGAAATACCTTAACATAAAGGAGTGAGTCTCATGGGACTGGGATCAGAAGACCTTTCTGGTCCTAGAATCAAGAAGAATTGTGCCCAATGGGCACTGTAAATTGTATAGCTGAGCAAGTCTCCCTCTTGGCCTTGACTGCTGAAAAACTCAAAGCCAAATTTGACTGCTGGAAAATGCAAAGGTGTTACACCCAACCAGTAAGACAAGCTCTTTTCTGTTTGCTTAATTCCTGACTTCATCTTATATCTCTAACCTGAATGATTTTTTTTCTCTTTCTTGCTTCTTCCAATTTGTGTTTTCTTCTGGTATATTATGAATTTCTATAAGACTCTTAAATTTTTTCTTGGAGCCAGGAATGAACCAATGGATGGATGGGTAAATGAGAGAATAACATCCTCACAGATGGTCAGTCCAATTGCCTAATCTTGATATTTGCAGGGATTAGAAGATCCTCATCTGATAAAATAGTCCATTTCAGCTTTATTATTAGAATATTCTGGCTTACACAGTTGATATCTGCTTCCTTATAGGAAATAATAATATTATTCATAACAAGAGGAGTTTTTTGGGTTTTTTTTGTTTGCTTGTTTTTTAGAGGCAGGGTCTCACTCTCACCCAAGCTGCAATGCAGGGGCACAATCACAGCTCACTGCAGCCTCAAATTCCTTGGGGACTACTCAAGCAATCCTCCTTTCTCACCCTCCCAAGTAGCTGGGACTACAGGTGCAGCTACTTTGAAAAACAGTCTACCTTTTGCTCAAAAGGTTAAACGTAGAGTTATTGTATAATCCATCAATTCTACTCCTAGGTGTATACCCAAGATAAATGAAAACATATGTCCACAAAAAACCCACTTTGTACACAAATGTTTATAGCAACATTATTCATAATAGTAAAACAACCCAAATGCACAACCGAAGAATGGATAATGAAATGAGGTATCTTCATACAATGGAATATTTTTCAGCAATAAAGATAAATGAAATACGATACATACTACAAAATGGATGAAACTTGAAAACTTGAGGTTAAGTGAAAGAATCCAGTCACAAAAGACCACATACTATATTATTCTATCTGTATGAAATACCAAGAATAGACAAATAGATAGACGCAGAAAGTAGTTTAGTGGTTATGTAGATCTGGGGTTGGAGAGGGGTGCCAGATGTTGGGGGAAAATATAGAGTAACTGCTAATGGATATGGAGGTTCCTTTAGGGGTGATGAAATTGCAAAATTGATTGTGGTGATGGTTGCACAACTTTGTGACTATACTAAAAACAATTGATTTGTATATTTTAATTAGGTCAGTTGTATGCTATATGAATCACATCTCAATAAAGATGTTATTTTTAAAATGAGGTGCAGGTGTTGTATCAATCACTGTTCTTGATTGCAAACAAAGGAATCTATGGTTAATAGCTGTGAACAGAAGTTCTCAGAAAAGGAATTTGGAGGAAAAAACTTTATACCAGTGAACAGTTTGCAAACCAGGGAGCAAACTCTTTAAAATGAAGACGCATTTCAGAGAACAAAGGGAGGATCTGCGTTTTATAGTGAAAGTTCCCACCCAGGTTCCCAATCAGGTCTGTTTTATGCATTTGAAGAAGTCAAGCTAACTTAGTTCTGATTGGTCAACTTAGCTGAGTCCTGATTGGTTGATATAGCTGAGACCTGATTGGTTGATTCAGGTGAGCTCTGATTGGTTGGTTCAGATGAACTCTGAAAGTCTCAAAGTTAAATAGAGGTGTGGGTTTTCATGACAGAGTATGTGTGTGACTTCTAGTCAGCAAATGGCTGCTTGGTTCTATTTAAAATTTAGGCCCAGTTAGCCACTTGGGGATCCACTGGAAGGATTGACTCTTTCGGGTTCACACTTGTTTACATAGCTTAAGCAGAAAAGAGAATTTATTAAGGATATTAGGAATCTCATAGACTCTCCCAGTGGGTTAGGGTGTCAGTCCTCAAATGCCACCCTTGGGGACTCCTCCAGTACAGCCACTACTCACCCATACTCTATAGCTCTCACCAAACAGGCTTGAGTGGATGCCTATATCTGTATCCCATTACTGCTACTTGCCAAGATCTGATTATCCTCATCACCACAGCTCAAATGAAGCTTCCTCGGGATGCCCTCTCCCGAACAGAAATCCAGAGGGAAGCCGTCTGATTGACTGGCTGAGCCTTAGTCACATGGATGCACCTACCCTACTAAGGAAGCTGGAAAAGTGAGATCTGGCTTCTGCATTAGGCGGGTAGGTTGTATTTGAGAAATACTCCAATCAAAAGAAGGATGTTTCTTTTTATATTCTTTTCCTCCTTTCCATTGGATAAGGTGAGTTTGCATTTGAGTTTTCTTCTGCTGGTTTAAAGGTTAGATGTTCCATTTTTGTTCTTACGATAGTTGCCATTAACTTAAGACCCATTTGTAGGTTTCTTAATACAATAGTGTGCTATAGACAACTTGTGCACCTCTTACTTGGCATTCATTGTACTCTGTGTTTCTTAGTAGCTGGAATTCTGTCATAGCAGGAGAATATTTACACTATAGAAATTGTCAAGTGCTATCCCTATGTCTGGAATTGGTTCCTTCCAGTGGGTTCTTGGTCTCGCTGACTTCAAGAATGAAGCCACAGACCCTCGTGGTGAGTGTTACAGTTCTTAAAGATGGTATGTCCAGAGTTTCTTCCTTCAGATGTTCAGATGTGTTCAGAGTTTCTTCCTTCCGGTGGGTTTGTGGTCTCACTGACTTCAGGAATGAAGCTGCAGACACTCGTGGTGAGTGTTACACTCATAAAGGTAGTGCAGACTCAAAGAGTGAGCAGCAGCAAGATTTATTGTGAAGAGTGAAAAAACAAAGCTTCCACAGTGTGGAAGGGGACCCGAGCAGGTTGCCGCTGCTGGCTCAGGTGGCCAGCTTTTATGCCCTTATTTGGCCCCACCCATGTCCTGCTGATTGGTCCATTTTACAGAGTGCTGATCGGTCCATTTTACAGAGTGCTGATTGGTCCGTTTTTACAGAGTGCTGATTGGTGTGTTTACAAACCTTTAGCTAGACACAGAGCGCTGATTGGTGCATTTTTACAGAGTGCTGATTGATGCGTTTACAAACCTTTAGCTAGACAGAAAAGTTCTCCAAGTCCCCACTTGACCCAGGAAGCCAGCTGGCCTCCACTCTCAATCCGCCGTCTAAATAGGACACCACAACTGCTGTTGGGAACTGGGCAATGACTGCTCTAGCTACTTCCTGGCTGGATGGGGCGAAGAAGGGGCCCTACAACACCGCAGTTGTAGTGTCCTTTAGAGGGGAACTCTTTAGGCCAGTGAAAGGGCCAGCAGGTCGGTTCAGGGGTCCTCGGTAGAAGTTGTTAGTTGAGCTCATTGAGGGTTCCATTTGTAAGACCATCTGTAGCTTGATGGCCTCAATTCTAGAGGCAACAAATTTGACAAGGAGGTTAAAAATACAGGGCCTGAGGGTGAGTAATAGCAGGATGGCTGCCACGGGACCTAGAAAGGGGAGAAGCCATGTTGCCCAACTCCAGAGGTTGGTATAAGAGTTTGAAAGGCGTTGTCTGATTTCAGAAGCCTTTTCCTGTAAATGCTGGGTGGCATCTCGTACTATCCCTGACTGGTTAGTGTAAAAACAACACTCTTCCCCTAAGAAGGTGCAGAGTCCTCCTTTCTCAGCAGTGAAGAGGTCTAGGCCTCGGCAGTTTCAGAGAGTCACTGCTGCCAAAGAGTCTATTTGGGATTGTAGAGTAAGGATAGATTTCGTTATTTCTTGCAAACTGTCTGAGAAATCCTTTGAGAGTGTGTGGTAGTAGGATAATGAAGTAGATAAACTGGCTATTCTGGTTCCTGTAGCAGTAGCCATTGCTAACCCTATAAGTAGGGGTATTAGTTGTTTGGCTCTGCGCTGATGGACTTGAGCTTTGAGGAGTACTGATAGGGTCTGATTTCCTGAGGCAATGTTAATGTTGGGACTTAGAAAGACTAAGGTGCAGGTGCCTGTCCAGTGGGGAGGCAGATATACGTCGACGTTCCACATAAGAATATACCTTGACTGGGTAGACAGAACTGGTTGTGTATGTTAAAAAGGTGTATGAGTTTGTTGTTTTCATTTTCCCATACTCCTAGAGTACTTGCCAAGGTAGCCCTGGTGAGCGGCTGGAAAGGGGTGTTGGGAGCCAACTGAGTGGCTCCCTGTGTTCTATTCTCCCGTTGGAGAAAAAATCTCTTTGTATCTACTAGGAACCATTCGAGAGAGCGATTGAAAGAGGGGATGAGAAGGCATTCACTAGTGGTGGGGGCGCTGGTGCAGGGGGTCCAGGGGTGAATGGTCATGTAGGGAGTGTGTTTGCCATTACAAAACCTGGACTGTTTGTTAAGCAGGGAGGAGGTGGTGATTTTAGGGGTCCCTGAGAAGCGGATGAGCCATCTGAATGGAGCTGTTTCGGTGACTCGGAAGTTACTATGATCAGTTGGGGCTTGAAGTTGTAGGGTGTAATTACACTGATGGGGTAGTAGGTGCCCAAGAGGCAGGCCTGATAACAGGTTGCGTTGGATGCATAAAGGGGCTTGGAAAGTTAAGACGGTATTCGTAGTTACAGGGCCATATATGGGCTATTCGTTGCTTGTGTAATAGTTGAGGTTGGAAATGTAAGAACGTAAAAGTTGGATTGTAGTCCTGTTAGGGTATTCTTGGTCCTATCAGAGATGGGGAGGTTGGCTAACGATTGAATATTTAGAAGTTGGAAAGGGTCTTTTCCTTCATAACGAGGGTGGTAGGTTAAGTTGGTAAAGACCCAATTTTTTGTGGGAATGGGAGTGGCAACATAGCAGAATTTGATAGATACAAAGCCAACAGTCATATGCCAGGGAAGGATTGGACTGGTTTAGCAGAGAGTGGGTTAAGTTGAGAGTCTTGTAGAGGTAATTAGGAGCTAGTGGAAGGGGAGGGGCGATTGTATGAGGTATCCAACGAAGCAGGAGGGATAGATAGGCAAAGAGTAAATAGGAAGGTAAAGAGGGTGCTCTGGAAGACGAGATCATTTTATCCAGTCTGAGTTAAAGGTAGGAGTAAATAGCTGTCAGAAGGAAGAAAGATAGAAAGAAGGTTGATGTGATTAGGATTTTCATCGCAGCAGGAGCTACAGTATATAGTCCTATTGCAAAGAGTATGGTTAATATGCTGCTTAATAATATGATGAAATAGTAAAAGGGTTTCATTAAAGGGGCAAGGAGAGGTGTTAAAGATTATGTAGCTTTTCACTTATCTTTTTTAAAGAAGAAGGGGTTTTTCCTCAGGATCAGCAGTAGGAGCCTTTTTAGTCTGGGATGTTTCCTTCCAAAATAGGAGATGCAAGTCCTCCAATGGTTCATGGGTATATTGAGGCTATTCTGGCTGATCTTGGGACTCCTGAGCTGATGGTCCCACAGGTTCCTCAGGGGTTGCCCAAAATTTAACTCAGGTGTGGTGAATCCAATATTCCACTCCTGCCACCTTAATATCTGTAGCGAAGTCTCCCAATTACAACTGAGGAGGTGGGAGAAATATCTGGTTACAGGCTGTACCAGGCCTCCTTGGATGGTAACGGACCTTGAGGACAGCTGTCTCAGACAGGAGATTAACACTGAGAAAGCTGTGCCAGTGTCCAGGAGGAAGTCAATTTCCTGGCCTTCAATGGTTAAATGCACCCGGGGCTCAGTGAGGGTGATGACATGAGCTGGCGCTTGCCCCGAGCACCCTCAGTCCTGTTACTGGATCATCTGGTTGGAGGCTTCTGATCCAGAGAACCTTTGCCCTCTGGGGCAGTGTACCTTCCAGTGATTGCCTTGGCGTAGTGGACATGGACAAGGGGGCAGCTTGTTTCTCATTGGACAATCTTTTTTAAAGTGTTCTTGTAAACCACACTGATAACAAGCCCTACCGAGTGATTGCCCTGCCCCATTTTCTTTCCTCTCTGAACCACCAAGGTTTGTTTGTCTGAGGGCCATGACTAAGGCTGAGAGCCATGACTAAGGCTGAGGCCTTTCTCTGGTCCTGCTTTTCCTTTTGGGCCTCTTCCTCTTGGTCCCTATTATAGAACACCGAGGTTGTCAGGTTTAATAATGCCTCCAGATTTTGTTCAGCGCCCAGGGCTCACTTTTGGAACTTTATTCTGATATCTGCACCTTATTGGGTAATAAACTTATCTTTTTTTTTAATTATACTTTAAGTTCTAGGGTACATGTGTACAACATGCAGGTTTGTTACATATGTATACGTGTGCCGTGTTGGTGTGCTGCACCCATTAACTAGTCATTTACATTAGGTATATCTCCTAATGCTATCCCTCCCCCTCCTCCCACTCCACAACAGGCCCCAGTGTGTAATGTTCCCCATCCTGTGTCTAATGTTCTCATTGTTCAATTCCCACCTATGAGTGAGAACATGCGGTGTTTGGTTTTCTCACCTTGCAATAGTTTGCTGAGAATGATGGTTTCCAGCTTCATCCATGTCCCTACAAAGGACATGAACTCATCATTTTTTATGGCTGCATGGTATTCCATGGTGTATATGTGCCACATTTTCTTAATCCAGTCTATCATTGTTGGACATTTGGGTTGGTTCCAAGTCTTTGCTATTGTGAATAGTCCCACAATAAACATATGTGTGCATGTGTCTTTATAGCAGCATGATTTATAATCAGTATATATCCAGTAATGGGTATATATCCAGTAATGGGATGGCTGGGTCAAATGGTATTTCTAGTTCTAGATCCTTGAAGAATCACCACACTGTCTTCCACAATGGTTGAACTAGTTTACAGTCCCACCAACAGTGTACAAGTGTTCCTATTTCTCCATATCCTCTCCAGCACCTGTTGTTTCCTGACTTTTTAATAATCACCATTCTAACTGGTGTGAGATGGTATCTCATTGTGGTTTAGATTTGCATTTCTTTGATGGCCAGTGATGATTAGCCTTTTCTCATCTGTCTGTTGGCTGCATAAATGTCTTCTTTTGAGAAACATCTGTTCATATTCTTTGCCCACTTTTTCACGGGGTTGTTTGATTTTTTCCTGGAAATTTGTTTAAGTTCTTTTTAGATTCTGGATATTAGCCCTTTGTCAGATGGGTAGACTGTGAAAATTTTCTCCCATTCTGTAGGTTGCCTGTTCACTCTGATGGTAGTCTCTTTTGCTGTGCAGAAGCTCTTTGGGTTAATTAGATCCCATTTGTCAATTTTGGCTTTTGTTGCCATTGCTTTTGGTGCCATCGCTTTTGGTGTTTTAGTCATGAAGTCCTTGCCCATGCCTATGTCCTGAATGATATTGCCTCGTTTTTCTTCTAGAGTTTTTATGGTTTTAGGTCTAACATTTAAGTCTTTAATCCATCTTTAATTAACTTTTGTATAAGGTGTAAGGAAAGGATCCAGTTTCAGCTTTCTACATATGGCTAGCCAGTTTTCCCAGCACCATTTATTAAGTAGGGAATCCTTTCCCCATTTCTTGTTTTTGCCAGGTTTGTCAAAGATCATGTTGTTGTAGATGTGTGGTATTATTTCTGAGGGCTCTGTTCTGTTCCATTGATCTATATCTCTGTTTTGGTACCAGTACAATGCTCTTTTGGTTACTGTAGCCTTGTAGTATAGTTTGAAGTCAGGTAGCGTGAAGCCTCCAGCTTTGTTCTTTTGGCTTAGGATTGTCTTGGCAACGTGGGCTCTTTTTTGGTTCCATATGAACTTTAAAGTAGTTTTTTCCAGTTCTGTGAAGAAAGTCATTGGTAGCTTGATGGGGATGGCATTGAATCTATAAATTACCTTGGGTGGTATGGCCATTTTCACAATATTGATTCAATAAACTTATCTTTTAGAATCAATTGATCCTCAAGTGAGTTGGGTGACAGGGGAGTATATTTTCTTAAGGCCTCCTGTAGCCACTCAAGGAAGGCAGAAGGATTTTCTTCCTTTCCCTGAGTTATGGTGGACATCACTGAATAATTCATGGGCTTTTTCCAAATTCTCCTTAGTCCTTCTAGAACACAGGTCAACAGATATTTATGACTCCAGTTCCCATGATCTGAGCCGAGGTTCCAGTGGGGAGCCATACTAGGATGGCTTGCTGAACGATAGGGAATTTGTCCCTTTCTTCAGCTGTCATTCTGTCATTTACTTGACTAAGATACCAGGTATCTCCAAACTCTCAGGCTAAGCTAAAGCTGCATTCTTTTCATTAAAGGCCAGTGTTTGATCTAACAATAGCATGACATCTCTCCAAGTGAAATCAAAGGTTTGCTCTAGACCCTGTAGGACATCTATGTACCTATCAGGATCATCTGAAAACTTCCCCAGGTCTGCCTTGATCTGCTTTAAATCAGAGAGGGAGAAGGGGACATGTACCCGGGTTGGGCCAAATTCCCCTCCCCCATAGCATGAAGGGGACATAACTGATAGCCCAGAGGGTTTTGTGGTCCTTTGGAGATATCTTTTTTTATTTCCTTCTGGGTGGGGGAGATGAGAGGAGGCTTATCATTAATAGGAAGGGGAGCTATAGGGAGGCTAGGATATGGGGGTAAGCTGAGAGGTCCTCCTGTGGGATGTAAATTGCAAGCTTTGCATAGTTGTGGATTCTCCTTCAATGAAAAGAAAGCTTGGACATAAGGTATTTCACCCCATTTGCCTTCCCTCTTACAGAAAAGATCAAGCTGCAGGAGAGTATTATAATTTATACTTCCCTCAGGTGGCCATTTTTCCCCATAAGAGAGAGAATATTGGGGCCCGGCTGTACTGCAGAAAAAATGAGCCACCTCTTTTTCAGGGTTTGCAGGTCAAATTGGTCCCAGTGGCTTAGGATGCATTTCAAGGGTGAGCCTGTTGATGCCTGAGTGTTTCCCATCTGAAAGAAAAAAACGTCCATGGTTTTGGTTGTTTGGCTTCTCCCCCTGCCTAAGAACCTGCAACAGTCCCTGGACCCTGCTGATCGGAATAGTTGCACTCACCGATGCAGCAGCAGAAACACCTCTTGCCCAAGAACCTACAATGGTCCCTGGACCCTGCTGATCAGAATAGTTGCACTCACCAATGCAGCTGCAGAAACACCTCTTGCCCAAGAACCCGCAACAGTCCCTGGACCCTGCTGATTGGAATAGTTGCGCTCACTGACACAGCAGCAGAAACACTAGTTTTCCTCCTAGACCACAAGGAGGACTGAGGAAGGTCGGATTTAGTGGCCCTTACCGACACATTCTCAAAAACCTGTTAGAGTTCTAAGCATTCTCCTGTTAGTATTGGGACCTTACCCGTGTCCTATAAAGATGTTATACCCCAAAAATGAAGTGGAGGGCCATACCCTGAGGGAGGAAAGGGACCTCCAGAGTTGGAAGAGTGATGCATTTTGTCCTCACTTATATGAATAAGAAAGATACCATTTCTGAAGCTCCCCATATCCTAGCTTCAGGAATAGCTTTTGTTAGGCCTGCTAGTCTGAGGAGGGATCCTAAAATTCCAGATAGTCCCCGCCCTAACAGGGCTTTGGGCAAAAATTATATCTTTCTGATTGGTGAGCCCAGGTGCCTAAAGAAGGTAACAGAGTCCTGAGGTTTATACTAGAAATCATTCTTATAGGAGAAACTAGAAAAGCACCAGAGACAGGGAGTGGTTTTTAGAAGTGGGACTAACCTTGGAGAAGAGAGGCGAGAGGAAGTTTGTCTGACAGGCGTTAGGACCCAGAAGGCAAGGGTCAGGATAGATAGGATAGATGGGCGAGTCTTGCTTGGGTGACATGACTTTGAGACTTCTGCTCTTGGCCGCAGAGTCAACCAACTTGCTGTCAGGACCCTGGAGCTGAATAGCTTTCCTCTTTTTTGACCCTCAGCTCAGCCCAGAAGTACAAGAAAAGTGGAAGCTCATTCCAGGCAAACCAACGCTCCCAACTCTGAAGAGTCAGGGTTTGTTAGAGAGTGCTTTCCCAGAAAGCCTGACACCCGTGTGTTTAGTCTGGCGGCCATGCTAGTCGCTTTTAACTGGCTGAAAGATGCCCGGTATTTAGCCCCCGAATTCTAAGGAAAAATAGGAGAGAATAGCAAGCAAAAGGGGTCCAATGGTGCTCACCACTTGGCGATAGTCAATAGTCCCTTTGTGGTTGCCAAAATGTGTCTGGAATTGGTTCCTTCCGGTGGGTTCTTGGTCTCGCTGACTTCAAGAATGAAGTCGCGGAACCTCACAGTGAGTGTTACAGTTCTTAAAGATGGTGTGTCCAGAGTTTATTTCTTCAGATGTTCAGATGTGTCTGGAGTTTCTTCCTTCCAGTAGGTTCGTGGTCTCACTGACTTCAGGAATGAAGCCGCAGACCCTCTTGGTGAGTGTTACAGCTCATAAAGGTAGTGTGGACACAAAGAGTGAGCAGCAGCAAGATTTATTGTGAAGAGCAAAAGAACAAAGCTTCCACAGTGTGGAAGGGGACCCAAGTGGGTTGCCGCTGCTGGCTCAGGTGGCCAGCTTTTATTCCCTTATTTGGCCCCACCCACGTCCTGCTGATTGGTCCATTTTACAGAGTGCTGATTGGTCTGTTTTTACCGAGTGCTGATTGGCACATTTACAAACTAGATAGAGCGCTGATTGGTGCATTTTTACAGAGTGCTGATTGGTGCGTTTACAAACCTTTAGCTAGACACAGAGCGCTGATTGGTGCGTTTTTACAGAGTGCTGATTGGTGCATTTACAAACCTTTAGCTAGACACAGAGTGCTGATTGGTGCGTTTTTACAGAGTGCTGATTGGTGCGTTTACAAACCTTTAGCTAGACAGAAAAGTTCACCAAGTCCCCACTTGACCCAGGAAGTCCAGCTGGCTTCACCTCTCATCCCCCCTTCAGAGAACCAATTGTTAGACATTGATCAGCATATTACTGTCTTAATCACTATTGATAACTAATTTGTCCCTGAAACAAGACAGGTATTTTAGTACAGCTCTACCCAATATGGGATCCATGGGCCTATGGTGACCTACAAGCATTTACCATAAGTCTGCAATAAGTAAAGAAATTTAGAGTAATTTACAGCAATTTGAAATTACAGTGATACCCAAATGTGTGATTTTATATTTCACAAAAGCATCAGTCCAGGATGGGATGGAAATTTGAAACTCATCCATCACCACTGGTTGTTTGAGAAGTACTGCTTTAGCACACTGTCATGATTCTTTGTTCACCTCCCACCTCCTAAGACAGGTGGTGACATTGTCTTTCCAGATCTTATAATAAAAGTCCTGTTAACTGGTTGTGGATGGATTCCTCATCACCTTCTTAACTCATGGGCTTTAAAAATTGATTTGATACCTTCGCTCGGGTTCCACTGTTCTAACTTCTCCTTGGCAGCCTCCTCTTCCAATTGAAGTAGCATCAAAAGGCTTAGAAGAAGTGCAAGAGTTTAAAAACAAACAAAGACTCATATAGATTATAAAAAATCCCTTCCTCTCTTTATCTTTCCCATTTTTAAAACCAAGAAGGCTATCCACAGACTTATATTGGTGGTTATCTTTGGGTGGTAAGACAATGAGTAGAATTTGTGTTATTTTGCGTATATGAATTTTCTATATGATCTATAATCAATTATGTATTATGTTATCAAGAGAAAAACAAGTCCATGCCCTCATATCCTGGGTTTTATGGACTTGCAATGGATTTTCCTTCTTATATCCTGGTTCCCTTCAGAGGAAATGCTGAATTTTATGTATAATTCCTGGAAAGTCTCAGGACACTGTCATAAAACTGTTGTCTTGACATTCTCAGATATTTAAAGCCATATTAGAACTTATCCACAAACACTGAGCTGTTACGTAGAGTTGTGGTTTGTCTCCTCTCCACCAATTTTCCGCTAAATCCTGCAGTTCCTACATTTATTGAGAAATTATTTTAATCTTGAAGATTGGTTTGCTGGAACATCATCACTAGTATTCCTACATGAGGATATGATACATGTATTCAACTCTGAGTTCTCCATATGTAAAGCAGGGCTCTTTCTGGGCTTATCCTAAGCATCTTAAACATCAGAACTATTAGAACTATTTTGGCTTGTGGTCAGAACCTAAGTATTGCAAGACAGTAATACATGCCTTGCATTTCTATAGAAAAAATTTATATCCAGGGGAAGTTTAACACATATAACATCATCTCATCCTATTCTTAAGTAGGATCCTTAAAGTAATTGTAATTAGAGAAATTAAAATTAAATCCACAATGTAATGCATTTTTTACCTATAAATTACAATATATTCATTTAATGCTATTATCCAATCCTGGAAAATGTATAGGGAAACTGGCGCTCTCATATACTACTGACAGGAGCATAAATTGGCATAAAGTTTCTGGAAAGCAATTTATCTCTCTGTATCAAAAATGCATGCGCCAGGCCCAGCGCAGTGGCTCACGCCTTTAATCCCAGCCCTTTGGTATGCTGAGGCGGGCAGATCATTTGAGGTCAGGAGTTCGAGACCAACCTGACCAACATGGTGAAACCTCATCTGTACTAAAAAAATTTTTTAAAAAAATACAAAAAAGTTGGCCAGGCATGGTGGCGCATGTCTGTAGTCCCAGCTACTTGGGAGGCTGAAGCAGGAGAATAGCTTGAACCTGGGAGGTGGAGGTTGCAGTGAGCTGAGATTGCGCTACTGTACTCCAGCCTGGGTGACTAAGTGAGACTCTGTCTCAAAAAATAAGATAAAAATAAAATAAAAATGCATGCATAGACAGAACATCTGAGTAAAGCAGAAAGATGAGGAAGGCAAATCTCCCCCCCTTCCCCCAACCACCTGCAATGACAAAACTGGACAAAGTTATTCAAAAATAATTATTTCAGGGCTCTGGAAGTTGACCAAAGGCAAACAGAAAATTTAAAAATATATACTCATGAAAAGCTGCTGAACTTTGGGTGAAAACAGAAGGAGTCTACTATATTATTGTCTGGAACTATTCCCATCCTGCCAGCCAACTTGTGACCCAGTGGTGCTATCAGTGTGGGGCAATCTGTGCATATCAGTAGCTTTGATGCTAGAAAGGATTTGATTTGGGGTGGAGGGAGGAAAATCTGTGCCCAGGAGTATTGTCAGTAAAAGTAGCAAACAAATAGGGAATAGTACTGATAGTTTGAAGTTGCATTGCTAGTTGGGCTGAGTGACAGAATGGGGAACTATCCAGAAATTTGACAAGAAGATCCTGGAAATTATAGAATCATAGAAATTTGACATAGAAGCTCTCCACACATCCCTAGCTAAGTGGGACACTGCATGCATTGATGTGTAGATCCAAGAAGTTCAATAATGCCTAAGTAGGATAAGTGCAAATAGACTCTCACCTAGACACATAACAATCAAACTATTAAAAGCCAAAAACAAAGACGAAATCAAAAACAGCAAGGGGAAAAATGACTTACCACCTACAGGGAAACAGCAGTATGATTAGTAACTGACTTCTCATCAGAAACAATAGAGGGCAGAAGGCAGTGGAACAACATGTTGGAAGTGCTGAAAGAATTCTGTCAAAAAAGAATTCTAGCTGGGCTCAGTGGCTCATGCCTGTAGTCCTAGCTACTAGGAAGGCTGATGCAGGAGGACTGCTTGAGCCCATGAGTTTGAGATTGCAGCAAGCTATGATCATGCCACCGCACTCCAGCCTGGGCAACAGAGCAAGACTCTATCTTAAAAAAAAAAATTGTGTATCCAACAGAGCTATTCTTCAAAGACAAAGGCAAAATAATGTTATTTGCATTTGAACAAAAATTGAGGCAGTGTTGCTAGGAGACTTGCCTTATAGTAAATACCAAAATAAGTTCTTCAGGCTAAAATAAAATGACATCAGATGATAACCAGGATGGACAGAAAGAGGCAAATGGTAAATATGTGGGCAAATATAAAAGACTGTATAAATGTTTTGTCTCTTCTCATCCGTTAGTGTCTTTTAAAAGATATAATATTGTCTAAAGAAACAATTACTACACTGTATTATTTGGTTTCCAATACATATCAATGTAATACATATGACAATAATAGCACAAAGTAGAGTGAATAAAATGGAAACATATTGGAAGAAAGTTGCCATATTTTACTCAAATGAAGTCAGGAATAGCCTCAAGTAAAATGTGAAAAGCAAATGGAGATACATATTATAATTCCTAAAGCAATCACCAGGAAATTAACTAAAAATATATAGACTTTACAAAATATAATCCCATTAGGTAAATACAAATCAAAACCACAATGAAATACCACCTCGTACCCCACAGGGGGGTTATAATTTATAGAAAACAGAAAATAGGCTGGGTGCGGTGGCTCACACCTGTAATCCCAGCACTTTGAGAGGCTAAGGCAGGCAGATCACCTGAGGTCAGGAGTTTGAGACCAGCCTGACTAACATAGTGAAACCTCATCTCTACTAAAACTACAAAATTAGCCGGGCATGATGGCACATGTCTATAATCCCAGCTACTTAGGAGGCTGAGGCAGGAGAATTGCTTGAACCCAGGAGACAAAAGTTGCAGTGAGCCGAGATTACGCCATTGCACTCTAGCCAGAGCCACAAGAGTGAACCTCTGTCTCAAAAAAAAAAAAAAAAGGAAATAATAAGTTTTGGCAAAGATGTCTTGTTTTTGGAACCTTCATGCATTGCTGGTGAGAATGTAAAATGGTACACACACTATGGAAAGCAATTTGGTGGTTTCTCAAATTAAACATGGAATTACCATATAACACGGCAATTCCACTCTTATGTCTAAACTGAAAAGAAATCAAAACAGAGACTCAAAGATGTGCTTGGGCACAAATGCTTATAGCAGCACTATTCGCAATAGCCAAAAGATGGAAACAATCCAAATGTCCATTAACAGATGAAAGAATAAGCAAAATATGATATAGACATACAATGGTACATTATAAAAAGGAAGAACTGATACATACCCACAATATGGATGAACCTCTAAAACATCATACTAAGTGAAAAAAGTCACACACAAAAGGTTGCATGCTGTATGATTCCATGTATATGAAATATACAGAAAAGATAAACCCATAGAGACAGAAAACAGATGGATGCAAGGAGCTGGGGGGTTGGATGCAGGAAATGAGGGGTGACTGCTTAATTGGTATGGGGTTTTCTTTTAGAGTGTTATGTGTTGGAAGCAGATGGGGTGGTGGCTGCACAACCATGTGAATGTACTAAATGCCACTGAATTGTATATTTTAAAATGATTAATTTTATGTTATGTGAATTTCATCTTAATTTTAAAAACCTTGATCCTATACATTGAAAATCCTAAGGAATCTACCAAATTTTAAAAACCCTACTAAAACTAATAAAACTGTATAATTTTAGCAGGCTTCAGGAAATAAAATCAATATGCAGAAATCAATTGAAAAGAAGTCAATTGTATTTCTATATACTAGCAACAAACAATTTGAACATGAAATTAAGAAAACAACTCCATTCTCAATAGCATCAAAAAGAAAAAACTACCTGGGATTATGAAAAGATAGGCTAGAGAACGAAATAAAATATTTTCAAATCATATATCTAATAAAGGATATGTATTTAGAATATATAAAAAAACTCTTACAACTAACTCTGAAAAATAAAAAATCCAACTTAAAAATTGGTGAAATAGGCCGGGCACGGTGGCGCACCCCTGTAATCCCAGCACTTTGGGAGGCTGAGGCAGGAGGACCACGAGGTCAAGAGATGAAGACCATCCTGGCCAACATGGTGAAACCCTGTCTCTACTAAAAATACCAAAATTAGCTGGGTGTGGTGGTGTGCACCTGTAATCCCAGCTACTCAGCAGGCTGAGGCAGGAGAATTACTTGAACCCAGAAGGCAGAAGTTGCAGTGAGCCAAGATCACACCACTGCACTCCAGCTGGGTGACAGAGCAAGATTCTGTCTCAAAAAAAAAAAAAAATTGGTGAAATATTTGAATAGACATTTTACTAAAGGTATACAAATAGCTAATATGCATATGTAGCGGTGCTCAACATCATTAATCATTATGAAAATCCAAATTAAAACTATAGTGAAATACCACTACAAATCTACTAGAATGGCTATAATCCAAAATATTGGTAATATCAAGTCTCTGCAAGGATGTGGAGAAACTGGCACCTGAACACATTGTACCCGGAATGTGGATGGTACAGCCACTTTGGAAAGTAGTATGCAGATTTTTATACAGTTGAAAATAAATTTACCATACAACCTAGTAATTCCATTATTAAGTATTTACCCAAGAGAAGTGAAATATATGTCCATGTCCATACAAAGACTTTTATGTGAATTCTCACAGTAACATTATTTAAAATAGCTAAAAGTAGAAACAACCCAAATGTCATCAACTCATGAATGAATACACAAAATGTGGTCTATCCATTCACTGAAACACTCTTGGGCAGTATAAAGGAACAAATTGCTAATATGTGCTGCCAGAAGAATAACCTCAAAAACATTATTTAAGGGAAAGCAGCCGGATACAAAAGAGTACCTTTTATATGATTCCATTTATATGACATTTCCAGAAAAGACAATCTGTAGAGCGGATCAGCGGTTGCCTGGAGTTAGGCTCATCAGCATGAAGAAACTTTTGGGGCTGATGAAAACATTCTCAAACTGAATTGTGGTGATGGTTGCACAACTCTATAAATGTACTAAGAATTATCGAATTGTACCCTTTTGGTAAATTATAATTCAAAAACTGTTAAAAAGGTATTTACTTTTTTGAACCAGTAATTCCACTTCTATTTATTTTAACACTTATAACCATTTATGTGATCAGTTTTAGCTCTAAGGGTGTTTACCACAGCCTCATTTATAAATAGAAAACAATTTGAAATAAATGGTTCAACATTGCGTAACGATTAAGTAAACTGTGGTATAGCTTTACATAGGAATATTTTTACATAGGAATATTTACCAAATTATAATATTATATACAATATTACATATTCTAAAATGATATAAAATACATTTATTAACAATGAAAGATGTTCAAGACATTCTGTTAAGCTAAAAAAGTAAGGCTATAAAACAGTACACAGGGCCAGGTATGGTGGCTCACTCCTGTAATCCCAGAACTTTGGAAAGCCGAGGTGGGTGGATCACAAGGTCAGGAGATCCAGACCATCCTGGCTAACACGGTGAAACCTCGTCTCTACTAGAAATACAAAAAAATTGGTCAGGCATGGTGGCACATGCCTGTAATCCCAGCTACTCGGGAGACTGAGGCAGGAGAATCGCTTGAACCCGGGAGGCAGAGGTTGCAGTGAGCTGAGATTGCACCACTGCACTCCAGCCTGGGTGACAGAGCAAGACTCCATCTCAAAAAAAAAAAAAAAGTACACCAAATGATCTCATTTTAGAAATACACACACACAAGTACATGCATAGAAATAAGTCTGGAATGGTATACATCAAAATTATATCTGGATGATGGGATTGTGAGTGTATTTCTAGTTCTTTTTTATCTTTGCTTGCCTGCATCTTATATTTTTATACAATATGAATATTTATGAAGTAAGAAAAAAATAACATGGGAGGCCAAGGCAGGAGGATTGCTTGAACTCAGGAGTTTGAGGCCAGCCTGGGCAATATAGTGAGACCTCGTCTTTACAAAATGCTTAAAATTATAAAGAAAAAAAAAGTTAAAAGAAAGGTCTGTGAGGTAGGCATGGCTGATCAGTATAAGTAAATGAAGTGATTTGCCCACCTGATTTATCACCTGTGATTTATCACCTCAGCAAATGAATTTCTGCAGAAAAATCCCTTCCCCCTTCCTTTATGCCATATTCATTAATCATAACACTTCATACTTGTCATAGTAATTTGTGCATATTTATACTATATGTTATATATAGTGTATAACATAATGTATATTTTTACATATACATATATATTCCTCATTTAGCTTTCACAACAAATCTGAAGTAGTTATTATCTTTATTGTATAAATTGGAAGAAAATCTGAGTCACAGGTTAAGAAACTAGCAAAGTTACATTATTATCCCCATTTTAGAGATTGGAAAACAAGGACTGAGCCTCAGAAAGGCTGAGGTATGGTAAAATCACACAGCTAGAAAGATGCAGAATCGGCACTTAAACTTTCCATTAGAATGACTCATTATTACAATGGCCTATCCAGGATCTTCCATATTGTTTGAATGCTGACTTTCTTTGGAGGTGGAGAAATAACGAGTGTTGGCACAAACAGGTTTATTTCAGGGCTGGTAGCAAGTAACAAAAGTTGAAAGAAATGATGGATCCCTTCCAGTGGTTTGTCCAGGAGGTGCTTGGCCTACTTTCTCTCCCCGTGGAATTTGGTTCTTGGGAAAAGGTGATTTTCTTTCTTTGGATTTAGACCTTAATTTGGATTTGAGTAAATGCAAGCCACAATGCTCTGCCCATGTAAAGGGCCTAATATAATTTGTTCAAGTCCATTTGTTCCTGGATTTCAGGCAAAAACTGCGATGTTAAACATAAAAATATAAAAGCATAAAGTTCTTCTTTTGGAATCCAAATGCTCCAAACACTGAAACACATGTTTGAGTATGTTGAACATTGTATCATGCCTTTTAGGAACCAGGCACTGCAGAAAAGTTTATGTATATTGTGAGCAGCTAGTGGAAGTTACAACAGCCATTGTTGATGCCAAGTGCTAGTCATATGACCTTGAATATGTTATTACTGTAGCTAGGCTTCAGTTTCCTCATCTGTAAAAAAAAAAAAAAAAAAAAAAAAAAAAAAAAAAAAAGCACAAAAATGGTACCTTCCTCACAGGGTTGTTGAAAGGAGGATTTCATAAAATCCCATATACAATGCACTAAGCTCTATGCAAAGCACACAGTAAGCACTCAATAAAAGTAGATATTATTACTGCTTAGTGTTCTGGGTTTGACAGCTGTAAAAACAACCCTAGCACTTAGCACAGACAGAATTCAGACTCAGATCTGTTGGACTCTGAAGTTGAACTGTGTTCTGTAACAGATTCTGTCTGTTGGACTCTATACTGCCCCCTCTTAGAATTGTGGATATAGGTATCCCTGACTGAAAATTTGACTACTTCAATTAAGTGTATTCTCAGAATATTCCCAAAGACCTCTACAGTAGTTTAAAAAAAAATAAAAGGAGTAAGAAATATGGCATTTATATATGAGACCAATTTCAACCTATGTGTGAAGGTGCTACCCACTTGCTGAAGTTGGAAGAGTTAACCAGCTGGTAAGGATCAGAACCACAGATAGTTAAAATCAATGAATTCATTTCACTCAGATTTCCGTCATGGCTATGGGGGTGCTAGGCCTTTTATAATATTATATTTGTGTTTACAATATGTACAATATATAACATGTGTTACATGTGTTACAGTGACAGCAGGGTGATGTTTAACATTTTCAACCTCTGATATGGCATGGGCACTGACCCACCAAGTGGAGTGGACCCTAACTGTAAAGTATTGGTATGGCTGTGCATTCCTAGTAGTGAATGTCAGCTCTGCAGAGTCATACCTACAAGAGCAGGGAAGCTTCAAAGCAAGGTAGTATTTGATGATTTAAATTGAAAAAGGAGTTGCATTTCCCTAGGCAAAGAGCCAAAAGAGCATTCTAGGAAATAACAGCATGAACAAAAGAAAGGCAAGGAAAGGGCCAGGCATGGTGGCTCAAGCCTGTGATCCTAGCATTTTCGGAGGCTGAAGTGCAGGAGGATGGCTTGAGGCCAAGAGTTCAAGACCAACCTGGCCAATATAGAAAGACCTTGTCTCTAGAAAAATAAAATTTTATTTTTAAAAAAATAGAAAGGCAAGGAGGGAAGAAACTATGTGATCAATGGACCAGTTCAGCTTGGAAATGGCTCCCTAATGGGGACAGTAGGAGATAACCTGGGAAAGATAGATCAGAGCAACATTCTGAAGGGCCTTGAGTATCACAGTGAATGCTGTGATATTAATAAAGGAATAGTGTGATTCCTTTCTATTCTTGGCAATTTGAAGCCTTAGGGTATTTTTAAGTAGGAAACTGATGTGATTACAAACTGATGAGAATCATTGGATATTTTCTAGCCCCTCATCCTTAAAAATGCAAGTGTTAATCCCTGCAAATTGGTCAGCCAATTTTTCCTTGAATACATTCAAAAATAAGCAGCTCATTATTCTTAGTCTAATTCTCTGCTAGAGAAAATACTTTCTCAACTGCTTTGCTAAGAAAGATACACTTTATGGTATTTTGTGACTGACTGACTGATGAATGAAGAAATTCATTTCCATGTACTAGTTCTTCAAAATGACATAGAAGATAACTCCGTTTCCCACACTGAGCCTTCAAAAATTTGAAGTTAGCTACATTCACTCAAAAATCCCCTCCATATAACCAATGTTTGGAAGCAACCTAAGTGTCCATCAACAGACAAATGGATAAATAAAATGTGGTACATATACACAATGGAGTACTATTCAGCCATTAAAAAAAATGAGATCCTGTCATTTGCAATGATGTGAATGGAACTGGAGGTCATTACATTAAGTGATAAACCAGGCACAGAAAGGCAAGCTTCACATGTTCTCACTTATTTATGGGAGCTAAAAATTAAAACGATTGAACTCACAGAGATAGAGTGATGGTTACCAGAAACTGGGAAGGGTAGTGAGGGTTTGGGGAGTGGGGGGTGGGAATGGTTAATGGGTACAAAAAATAGAAAGAATGAATAAGATCTAGTATTTGATAGCACAACAGGAGGACTATAGTCAATAATTTAACTATGTGTTTAAAAATAACCAAGAGTATAATTGAATTGTTTGTAACACAAAAGGTAAATGCTTGAGGTGATGGATACCCCATTTACCTTGATGTGATTATTATACATCGTATGCCTGTATCAAGGTATCTCATGTACCCCATAAATATCATAAATATATACAACTACTATGTACCCACAAAAATTAAACATTTAAGAAAATTCCCTCCATGACCTGATTCATAGCACCCTTCACTGTCTTGATTTCTGTCCTTCTGAATACAGTACTTTAGGTTATTGATATCCTTTTTATGCTCAAGGCTACGCAATAGACATTCCCTGCAGTCTATATAGCACATGAGACTATTCCCGTTCTTCATCTGAACATCTTTCTTTATCCTCAGTTTTTGTTAATTACTATTTTTTTAACTTTTTAAGATTTGCTTATTACAAAATTAATAAAATGCTCGTTGTAAAATAAGTCAAGTAATACAATATGTATAAAGTAAAACATATAGCCCTTTCTTCCTCCTAGTTCCACTGCCCAAAGATGACTACCATGAATTCTGAGACTTCTTCCAGACTGTATCCAAATATTAACACAATGTGATTGCACCATTATTAGAATTTAATTAGGTTCTTACGTGTCTGGCTGGCCACTGTCTCTGCAGACTCATACACAGATTGCAGTCAGCTAAACCTCCTCCCCTGCCTCACATCCTCAAGTTATTAGAGAGTTTTGCTGGTTCTGTAGCCAGAAGCAGTGCTTTATTATTTCTCTTTGTTGAACTTCAACGTGTTGGTTTGAGCATTTTGTCCCAACTTCTAGCAGTCTCTCCAACTCTGTGCTTTGTATCACCCATAGATTTCACCATTGAATTGAACAGGAGAGGCTTACAGAGAGCACCGTTGGCCCATCCCTGTTTAAAATCTTTCAGGGGCTCCCCACAGTGCCTCTGAGCTTTCCTTTCCTTACCCGTAAAATTAAGAGGTATGATTTGGTGGTCTTTGAGCTCCCTCTCTGATTCAAAAGTCTCGGAAACCATGTGCAGAGTGGCATGCCCTGAAAAGCCTCCTTCTAGCAGTAGCTGAAATGCTTTACAACCCCAGGAAAGCCCACATTTCCAAGACACGTTGCAGAAGGTAGAGGTGATTATTCTGAGAAGCCGACCAAGGGCAAAGCAAACAGCTTTGATGAAATTATGCAGTCTTTTGTTTTGAAAGACGGGCTGTGAAAACATTTGCAGCAATTCTAGAGAGCGGCCTAGCTTAGTACTGTTTTCAAGTTTCAAGTCCTGGATACATTTTTTCCTAGAGGGAGAGTTTGATCTTAAAAAAAAAAATAAAACAAACCCAGCCGGGTGTGGTGGCGCATGCCTGTAATCCCAGCACTTTGGGAGTCCAAGGCGGGTAGATCATGAGGTCAGGAGACCATCCTGGCCAGCATGGTGAAACCCCGTCTCTACTAAAAATACAAAAGTTAGCTGGGCGTGGTGGTGCGTGCCTGTAATCCCAGCTACTTGGGAGGCTGAGGCAGGAGAATCACTTGAACCAGGGAGTCAGAGATTGCAGTGAGCCAAGATCGCACCACTGCACTCCAGCCTGGCAACAGAGTGAGACTCTGTCTCAATAAATAAATAAATAAAAACAATAAAATAAAATTCCCTCATTTAGCTAGGCATGGTGGTGCGTGCCTGTAATCTCAGCTACTCAGGAGGCTGAGGCAGGAGAATCTGTTGAACCCAGGAGGCAGAGGTTGCAGTGAGCCGGGATTATGCCACTGCACTCCAGCCTGGCAACAGAGTGAGACTCTGTCTCAAAAAAAAAAAAAAAAAAAAAAAAAAAAATCAAATCCATGAGTTACAGCTGTGGCTCCCACTTCTACCAAGTTTGGCTGGAAGTTAGAAACTTCTGAAGGTGACTTAATTGCTTGGCTGGGAAATTCTCTTGGATGAGAATCTCAGCCTAACCAGCCTTGTGAGACTTTTCTTGAAATGGAATTCAATGCTACCTCAAAGAACTTGTCCTCACTTAACACCTAGAAAAAAGAGTGACCTGCAGAGCAGAGCAAGGAAAATCTTGAAGTGTAATTAATAGTTGAGTACACTTTAATTATTTGGCTGAAATACATTATGGGAATAATTTTCATTTTTAAATGATTTACTTATTTTGCTCTTCCAATGTAGAGGATAAAAGCAGTCCCTAATTTCTTTTTCTCAAGGGCATATTTTTAGGGTTCTGTTCAGACCAGAAGGCATTGTTATTTCCCTTTACACCATATGTCACAATAGGAAATACTGCAGTACCCAGCCTTGATTGATGTTAGGAAATAGATGTACAGAAGGACTTTCAAGAAGACGGGAGATGATGAAAGGGAAATCCAGTGCATAAGAAGTTACCAAAATAAGTAGAATTAAGCAAAGCTACCAGAAGAGAAGATGTCTGAGTGTCCTTTCGGCAAAAGCAAGGACTCTGGAGCCAGACTGCTGAGTTCAGATCACCACATTCCAGCTGCATGACCATAGGCAAAGTCATGCGTACGTACCCTCTATGTGCCTGCTTTTTCATCTATAAACTGGAGACCGTAATCATACCTGCTTTATGTGGTTATTGTGAGCATCACATGAGCTAAGACATGTAAAGTGCATAAGAGCAGTGTCTGGCTCATGGTGGGTCTCAATAAAAGTTTTATATACAGTGTGTATGTATTATATATTTATTCATAATACATATTCAAATACGAATGAGACCTTCACAGCCATTAGGATGGCAATTGTATTAGTCAAAGTTTTCCTGTGCAACGGGACCAAAGTCGACCTATCTATATCTATCGATCTATCGATCTACGGATCTATCTATCCATCTATCTATCCATCTATCAGCTATCTATCGATCTATCTTAGACATAGATAGGTAGACTTTGGTCCTATTGCACTGGAAAACTTTGACTAATATAAATGCCACCCTAATGGCTGTGAAGGTCTCATTCGTATTTGAATATGTATTAGATAGATCGATAGATGATAGATAAATAGATAGATAGATAGATAATAGATAGTTGTAAGATATATTGAGATTTGTTGTAAGAAATGACCCACATATTGTGCAGGGCCAACGGTATAGTTCCAGTTAGCAGGCTGTCAAGCTGGAGAACCAGGAAGAGTCAATGTTCCAGTTTGAGTCTAAAAGCCTGCTAAAGAACTCCTACTACTGAGGGGAGGGTTGTCTTGTGTTCTATTCAGGCCCTCAACTTATTGGATGAAGCCCACCCACATTATGGAGGGCAAGCTGCTTTACTCAAAGTTTTACCAGTTTAAATGTTAACCTCACCCCAAAACACCCTCACAGAAACACCCAGAATAATGTTTGACCAACTATCTAGGCACCATGACCCAGTCAAGTTGATATATAAAATTAAACATCACAGCTATTGTTATTTTTTAAAAAATAGGGAACAACAAGATTTGGCAAGGATGTGGAGAAATTCAGCATTTGTGCATTGCTGGTGGGAATGTAAAATGGTGCAGCCACTGAGGAAAACAGCATGGCAGTTCCTCAAAAATCTACACATAAAATTACATTTGGTGGCCAGGCGTGGTGGCTCACACCTGTAATCCCAGCAATTTGGGAGGCCGAGGCAGGTGGATCACCTGATGTCAGGAGTTCGAGACCAGCCTGACCAACATGGTGAAACCCCATATCTACTAAAAATAGAAAAATTAGCTTGGTGTGGTGGCACGTTTCTGTAATCCCAGCTACTCGGGAGGCTGAGGCAGGAGAATCGCTTGAACCTGGGAGGCAGAGGTTTCAATGAGCCGAGATCATACCACTGCATTCCAGCCTAGGCAACAGAGCAAGACTCTGTCTCAAAAAGAAAAAAAATTACATTTGGTGCAGTAATTCCACTTCTGGGTATATATATAAAAGAGTTGAAAAAAGAGACTTAAGTAGATTCTGTACACCAATGTGTATAGCAGCATTAATTACCATAGCCAAAATGTGAAAAAGAACACAAATGCCCATCAGTGTATGAATGGATAAACAAAATGTGGTCAACACATACAAAGGAGTATTATTCAGCCTTAACTCGGAGTGAAATTCTGATACATGTACAATAGAGATGAACCTTGAAGACATTATGCTAAGTGAAACAAACCAGACACAAAAAAGACAAACAATGTATGGTTCCACCTATGTAAGTCACCTGGAATAGTTGAATTCATAGATACAGAATGTAGGACAGTGGTTGCCAAGGGTTGCAGGAAGAGAAAAATGGGGAATTATTATTTAATGGGTGCAGAGTTTCCATATGGATAAAGAAGTTCTGGAGACATATAATGATGATAGTTGCACAACAATGTAAACATACTTAATGGCATTGAACTTTATACTTAAAAGTAGCTAAAATGGCAATTTATGTTATGTGAATTTTACCACCTTTTTTAAAATGACTCAACAGACACACACACGCATACATGCACACACACACACATATTTTAATTAGACCTAAGCAACCTGATTCATCTTTACATGTAGCTTAAAAAACTCATCATGATATAATTTCAGGGGCTTTTGAAGTGACTCCTTGTTAAAATATAACTATGAATTCAGCATATTCAAGCTGAAAGGGACCTAATTGACATTACTTAAATGTTTTTTCACCTGACATGCCCTACTTAGTGCTTTACATATGATAACTCATTTTATCTTCTCATGATCCAATGGCAAAAGTCCTCATCTTACAGATGAGGAAACTGAGGCACAGAGAGATCAAGTAACCATCAAATGGTCACATAATTAATGATATAAACATGGTCTTTTTTTTTTTTTTAACATTACCCTGAACTGTGTTTATTTTCAGAAAAAAATCTTCACAGATGAATGATTTTAATATAAAAGAAAACAAATTGGTCAGAAATTATCAATTAAGTAAGTATAGGTCAGTAAGAAAGAAAAGCTTGCTCCCGTTGTGCTTTGAGGATGAATTGAAAAACCCACATGCCAAGATAATCAACGTTAGTCCAACAAAGACAGTAACTTCTCACATGGTAATAAGCATATCATCTACCGTTAAGTAAATATGTGTAGTCATATGACTCAAAACATGGTCTTTTTGTCCTGGGTCCAGGTCTTTCCCACTCTATCACTTAGAAATTCTTCATTCAGCTGGGGCTTGAAATTCCCCACCCCGCCTGATACCTCCCCACAACACTCAAAGACATCTAGAAATTTTTTCTGTCATTGAGCCTGAAGACAGTTTTACCAGATTCTTTTTGATAAGGAGAGTAGAGAAAAGACTTGAGGAACATAACTATCTGAGGTGGAGACAAGAGGATGCCAAGGAAAGAGAGAGAGAGAAACGAAGAAATTTTAACCCTGCCCTGGTTTGAGTGTGTTCCCCAAAAGTTCATGTGTTAGAACTTTAATTCCTCAATGTGCAATGCTGGAAGGTGGGGCTTGGTGGGAGGTTTTTGGGTCATAGGGACTCTGTCCTCATGAAGGGATTAATGCAGTTCTCATGGGACAGGGTTCATTCTTGAGAGAGTGGGTGGTTATAAAGCAGGTTGCCCATTTATCACCCCTCTCCTTCATGTGCACTTGCCTTGCCTTCTGCTTTGCTACCATGCTACAAAGTAGCACCAGGCCCTCACCAGAGGCAGCTGCTTGATCTTGGACTTTCCAGCCTCCAGAACCATAAGAAATTAATTTCTTTTCTTTATAATTTTCCCAGTCTGTGGTATTCTGTTATAGCGACCCAAAAAGGACCAAGACAGACCAAATTGGGGAGCACCCTAGTTTTCATAAGAACAAACCCTAAAACCAGTCAACCATAATCTTGCTCTGTGAACAAGGGGGAGCCAAGTTTTAAAGGCAAACCAATGTTTGAAAGTCACAGACTTTCCTGTGGAAGGTCTTAGGTGCTTGGGGAGCAATGGGAATAGTATACTGAGTTTCCTGGGCAGATGCAGGACCTCACAGGAACATTGTCCCTGCTCCCTCCCATCTGGGTCCCCAGGAGCCATACCATGTGGAGCAGGCTTGGCATTCAGGTAAACAGCTGCCATGTGCTATGTAGGGGGTCCTCCTCAGTACCTGGTCATCCTTTCCATTTGGCCTAGCTGACTTTAAGAAGTAAAGCAGCAGGGTCCCAGTTTATTTCCTGTGAAAGCCTTACTGGGCCTCATGGGGTGATGTACTGAGACCAGGTTCCATGTACTGAATGGAGAGTACCATTTCTTTTTGCCTTGATGATAAGGAATTTCATTTTTAAACTTGGTTTATAGGAGGTGATTCTTGAGGCTCTTTCAGCCCCAGGCATGTTTTGGGGACTCACGAAATCTTTGTGACCCTGAGGACCTCATGTGATGCTCTGTGGTGCCTGATGGTGCCCATAGGACATAACCCCACTTTGCAGGACTTCTTGCCAGAAAAAATCTGATAAGTCACTGCTTTTTAGATGATAAGACACCCTCCCTCCCAATTATGTCTACCCCTAACACCCACTCCAATCAGGGGCAGGGTAGCTACCACCTTAGTCCTTCATTCTGACAATAGCCACAGACTTGCAAACCCTGATAATAACAGTACCAGCAGTAGTAATAATAATAGCTAATGCTTATATATAATCTAGCACAATTACTGTGTATCAGCAAAGTTTCTAAGTGTTTCTCACATTATAACTTCACTTAATACAACAATCCTATGAATTAGATAATATTATATCACTCCATTTTATCGGTGGGAAAACTGAGGCACACACCAATGTCCTATACCAAATAAAATGGCAGAGTCTGGGATTCCAACCCAGGTAGCCTGATCCAAATTGCACATTATTCCCTAAAGGATTTTAAACATGAAAGCCCCCACCTGTGAATAGAGTCAAA
The DNA here is from genome assembly GCF_028885655.2 of Pongo abelii. Taxonomy (NCBI): domain Eukaryota; kingdom Metazoa; phylum Chordata; class Mammalia; order Primates; family Hominidae; genus Pongo; species Pongo abelii. The sequence continues at coordinate 105,880,893 of NC_071995.2, read as the reverse complement.
AATTACATGAAATTACTGCAAGGTGCCTGTGAATCCATATGGCAGGCAAGTATAATCTGCAAACAAATATATAATGCTTGAGACATTTATGTACAAATATTTTTCAAATGTATATAGATGTTACTGTGAAGAATAAAAATATCAAATATTGAATACATTGTGGCTCTACTCATTATGTTGTTTCTCAATCTCAGATATAGAGGAGAAATCAAAGCTCATGGTGATATATCTAATTACTGTCTTCTTTTGCCTTCTTTCGAGACGCTGATAGATTTGCTTTTCTCTAATATTTTAGAGAAACATAAATCAAAAGAATAAACAAGTGCAAATTCTAAACAAAGGTGACTTAAAAAATTGTTTTTATTGAAGCAAAACATACATACAGAAAAGGGTATATATTATAAGGGAAGAGCTGGATGAATTTTCATAAATGGAAGCCAGGAGTAGCTAGCATGCAGATCAAGAAACAGAACATCGCCAGCACTCCTGAAGACTCCTCCTGCTTCTCAATCACTCAACAACCCTCTTCAGGGGGAGCCCTTTAAAGGGGTAGAATCATGTCCCTAAAAAGTTATATTCAAGTCCTAACCCCAAGAATCTCAGAATGTGACCTTATTTGGAAATAGGGTCCTTGCAGATGTAATCAAATCAGGATGAGGTCATATTGCATTGGGGTGGACCCTAATCCAATGACTGATGTCCTCTTAAGAGGACAAAGACCCAACACACAGAGAGGAGAATGCCATGGGAAGACACAGACACATGCAGGAAGGATGGCCATGTGACATGGAGACTGAGATCAGAGATGCAGCCACATGCTGAGGAGCACCAAGGATTGCAGGTGGCAACAGAGGCTGGAAGCAACAAGGAAGGCCCCTCCCTGGAGCCTGGAGAGGGGGCATGACTCTGCTGACACCTTGATTTTGGACTTCCAGCCTCCAGAACTGTAAGAGAATAAATTTCTGTTGTTTCAAGCCACCACCTTGTGATAATTTGTTACAGCAGCCCTGGGAACATAATACACTGTTATTCTGGCTTTCAACACCATAGAATCATTTTTGCTTGTTTCTGTCCTTTACATAAGCGGAAGCATACAGGGCCTATTCCTTTGTGTTTGCCTTCTTTCACTCACCATTGCTCAGCATCATGTTTGTGAAATTCCCTCACGTTGTTGAGTGCAGTTGTAAATCTCTCATTCTTTTGTTCTTAGTATTCTACATAAACAAAAGGACTTATTAACAGGAGATCTACCTACATCACATGTTCTCCTGTCTCACCACAAATTTGCAATCTACCTTTGAGTAAAGGCAGAGAACCTTGGCAGACTGTATAAAAACAATAGTTAGTGTCTTCACATTCCATTAGCATCCTAGGAGAAGAAAACAATGCTACGAAGTTGTGTCAGAGAGTCTCAGGTCCCATGTAAAAGGGTCCCTAAGGGTCTCCCTAAACAGACTCCAAACATCGCAAGGAATCCTATCACAGCATTTGCCTGCTGGTACAGGCCTTTGGCTGGAAAAAATATTGGTATTTGGAATTGAGGGGAAATTATTTTTTATTATACTTTAAGTTTTAGGGTACATGTGCACAATGTGCAGGTTAGTTACGTATGTATACATGTGCCATGTTGGTGTGCTGCACCCATTAACTCGTCATTTAAAATTAGGTATATCTCCTAATGCTATCCCTCCCCACTCCCCCCACTCCACAACATGCCCCGGTGTGTGATGTTCCCCTTCCTGTGTCCATGTGTTCTCATTGTTCAATTCCCACCTATGAGTGAGAACATGTGGTGTTTGGTTTTTTGTCCCTATGATTGCTTGCTGAGAATGATGGTTTCCAGCTTCATCCATGTCCCTACAAAGGACGTGAACTCATCATTTTTTATGGCTGCGTAGTATTCCATGGTGTATATGTGCCACATTTTCTTAATCCAGTCTATCATTGTTGGACATTTGGGTTGGTTCCAAGTCTTTGCTATTGTGAATAGTGCCGCAATAATCATACATGTGCATGTGTCTTTACAGCAGCATGATTTATAATTTTTTGGGTATATACCCAGCAATGGGATGGCTGGGTCAAACAGTATTTCTAGTTTTAGATCCCTGAGGAATCACCACACTGTCTTCCACAATGGTTGAACTAGTTTACAGTCCCACCAACAGTGTAAAAGTATTCCTATTTCTCCACATCCTCTCCAGCACCTGTTTTTTCCTGACTTTTTAATGATCACCATTCTGACTGGTGTGAGATGGTATCTCATTGTGGTTTTGATTTGCTTTCTCTGATGGCCAGTGATGATGAGCATTTTTTCATGTGTCTTTTGGCTGCATAAATGTCTTCTTTTGAGAAGTGTCTGTTCATATCCTTTGCCCACTTTTTGATGGGGTTGTTTTTTTCTTGTAAATTTGTTTGGGTTCATTGTAGATTCTGGATATTAGCCCTTTGTCAGATGAGTAGATTGCAAAAACATTCTCCCATTCTGTAGGTTGCCTGTTCACTCTGATAGTAGTTTCTTTTGCTGTGCAGAAGCTCTTTAGGTTAATTAGATCCCATTTATCAATTTTGGCTTTTGTTGCCATTGCTTTTGGTGTTTTAGACATGAAGTCCTTGCCCATGCCTATGTCCTGAATGGTATTGCCTAGGTTTCCTTCTAGGGTTTTTATGGTTTTAGGTCTAACATTTAAATCTTTAATCCATCTTGAATTAATTTTTGTGTAAGGTGTAAGGAAGGGATCCAGTTTCAGCTTTCTACATATGGCTAGCCAGTTTTCCCAGCACCATTTATTAAATAGGGAATCCTTTCCCCATTGCTTGTTTTTCTCAGGTTTGTCAAAGATCAGATAGTTGTAGATATGCGGCATTATTTCTGAGGGCTCTGTTCTGTTCCATTGGTCTATATCTCTGTTTTGGTACTAGTACCATGCTGTTTTGGTTACTGTAGCCTTGTAGTATAGTTTGAAGTCAGGTAGCGTGATGCCTCCAGCTTTGTTCTTTTGGCTTAGGATTGTTTTGGCAATGCGGGCTCTTTTTTGGTTCCATATGAACTTTAAAGTAGTTTTTTCTAATTCTGTGAAGAAAGTCATTGGTAGCTTGATAGGGATGGCATTGAATCTATAAATTACCTTGGGCAGTATGGCCATTTTCATGATATTGATTCTTCCTACCCATGAGCATGGAATGTTCTTCCATTTGTTTGTATCCTCTTTTATTTCATTGAGCAGTGGTTTGTAGTTCTCCTTGAAGAGGTCCTTCACGTCCCTTGTAAGTTGGATTCCTAGGTTTTTTATTCCCTTTGAAGCAATTGTGAATGGGAGTTCACTCATGATTTGGCTCTCTGTTTGTCTGTTATTTGTGTATAAGAATGCTCGTGATTTTTCCACATTGATTTTGTATCCTGAGACTTTGCTGAAGTTGCTTATCAGCTTAAGAAGATTTTGGGATGAGACGATGGGGTTTTCTAGATATACAATCATGTCATCTGCAAACAGGGACAATTTGACTTCCTCTTTTCCTGATTGAATACCATTTATTTCCTTCTCCTGCCTGATTGCCCTGGCCAGAACTTCCAACACTATGTTGAATAGAAGTGGTGAGAGAGGTCATCCCTGTCTCGTGCCAGTTTTCAAAGGGAATGCTTCCAGTTTTTGCCCATTCAGTATGATATTGGCTGTGGGTTTGTCATAGATAGCTCTTGTTATTTTGAGATACATCTCATCAATACCTAATTTATTGAGGGTTTTTAGCATGAAGTGTTGTTGAATTTTGTCAAAGGCCTTTTCTGCATCTATTGAGATATCATGTGGTTTCTGTCGTTGGTTCTGTTTATATGCTGGATTACGTTTATTGATTTGTGTATGTTGAACCAGCCTTGTATCCCAGTGATGAAGCCCACTTGATCATGGTGGATAAGCTTTTTGATGTGCTGCTGGATTCGGTTTGCCAGTATTTTATTGAGGATTTTTGCATTGATGTTCATCAGGGATATTGGTCTAAAATTCTCTTTTTGTGTTGTGTCTCTGCCAGGCTTTGGTATCAGGATGATGCTGGCCTCATAAAATGAGTTAGGGAGGATTCCCTCTTTTTCTATTGATTGGAATAGTTTCAGAAGGAATGGTACCAGCTCCTCCTTGCACCTCTGGTAGAATTCGGCTGTGAATCCATCTGGTCCTGGACTTTTTTTGGTTGGTAAGCTATTAATTATTGCCTCAATTTCAGAGCCTGTTATTGGTCTATTCAGAGATTCAACTTCTTCCTGGTTTAGTCTTGGGAGGGTGTATGTGTTGAGGAATTTATCCATTTCTTCTAGATTTTCTAGTTTATTTGCGGAGAGGTGTTTATAGTATTCTCTGATGGTAGTTTGTATTTCTGTGGGAGCGATGGTGATATCCCCTTTATCATTTTTTATTGCATCTATTTGATTCTTCTCTCTTTTCTTCTTTATTAGTCTCGCTAGCGGTCTATCAATTTTGTTGATCTTTTCAAAAAACCAGCTCCTGAATTTACTGATTTTTTGAAGGGTTTTTTGTGTCTCTATCTCCTTCAGTTCTGCTCTGATCTTAGTTATTTCTTGCCTTCTGCTAGCTTTGGAATGTGTTTGCTCTTGCTTCTCTAGTTCTTTTAATTGTGATGTTAGGGTGTCAGTTTTAGATCTTTCCTGCTTTCTCTTTTGGGCATTTAGTGCTATAAATTTCCCTCTACACACTGCTTTGAATGTGTCCCAGAGGTTCTGGTATGTTGTGTCTTTGTTCTCATTGGTTTCAAAGAACATCTTTATTTCTGCCTTCATTTTGTTATGTACCCAGTAGTCATTCAGGAGCAGGTTGTTCAGTTTCCATGTAGTTGAGCGGTTTTGAGTGAGTTTCTTAATCCTGAGTTCTAGTTTGATTGCATTGTGGTCTGAGAGACAGTTTGTTATAATTTCTGTTCTTTTACATTTGCTGAGGAGTGTTTTACTTCCAACGATGTGGTCAATTTTGGAATAGGTGTAGTGTGGTGCTGAAAAGAATGTATATTCGATTGATTTGGGGTGGAGAGTTCTGTAGATGTCTATTAGGTCTGCTTGGTGCAGAGCTAAGTTCAATCCCTGGATATCTTTGTTAACTTTCTGTCTCGTTGATCTGTCTAATGTTGACAGTGGGGTGTTAAAGTCTCCCATTATTATTGTGTGGGAGTCTAAGTCTCTCTGTAGACCTCTAAGGACTTGCTTTATGAATATTGGTGCTCCTGTATTGGGTGCATATATATTTAGGATAGTTAGCTCTTCTTGTTGAATTGATCCCTTTACCATAATATAATAGCCTTCTTTGTCTCTTTTGATCTTTGTTGGTTTAAAGTCTGTTTTATCAGAGACTAGGATTGCAACCCCTGCCTTTTCCATTTGCTTGGTAGATCTTCCTCCATCTCTTTATTTTGAGCCTATGTGTGTCTCCACACGTGAGATGGGTTTCCTGAATACAGCACACTGATGGGTCTTGACTGTATCCAATTTGCCAGTCTGTGTCTTTTAATTGGCGCATTTAGCCCATTTACATTTAAGGTTAATATTGTTATGTGTGAATTTGATCCTGTCGTTATGATGTTAGCTGGTTATTTTGTTCGTTAGTTGATGCAGTTTCTTCCTAACCTCTCTGGTCTTTACAATTTGGCATGTTTTTGCAGTGGCTGGTACCAGTTCTTCCTTTCCATGTTTAGTGCTTCCTTCAGGAGCTCTTTTAGGGCAGGCCTGGTGGTGATAAAATCTCTCAGCATTTGCTTGTCTGTAAAGGATTTTATTTCTCCTTCACTTATGAAGCTTAATTTGGCTGGATATGAAATTCCGGGTTGAAAATTCTTTTCTTTAAGAATGTTGAATATTGGCCCCCACTCTCTTCTGGCTTGTAGAGTTTCTGCCGAGAGATCAGCTGTTAGTCTGATGGGCTTCCCTTTGTGGGTACCCCGAACTTTCTCTCTGGCTGCCCTTAACATTTTTTCCTTCGTTTCAACTTTGGTGAATCTGACAATTATGTGTCTTGGAGTTGCTCTTCTCAAGGAGTATCTTTGTGGCATTCTCTGTATTTCCTGAATTTGAATGTTGGCCTGCCTTGCTAGATTGGGGAAGTTCTCCTGGATAATATCCTGCAGAGTGTTTTCCAACTTGGTTCCATTCTCCCTGTCACTTTCAGGTACACCAATCAGACATAGATTTGGTCTTTTCACATAGTCCCATATTTCTTGGAGGCTTTGTTCATTTCTTTTTATTCTTTTTTCTCTAAACTTCTCTTCTCACTTCATTTCATTCATTTGATCTTCAATCACTGATACCCTTTCTTCCAGTTGATCGAATCGGCTACTGAGGCTTGTGCATTCGTCACGTAGTTCTTGTGCTGTGGTTTTCAGCTCCATCAGGTCCTTTAAGGACTTCTCTGCATTGATTATTCTAGTTAGCCATTCATCTAATTTTTTTCAAGGTTTTTAACTTCTTTGCCATGGGTTCGAACTTCTTCCTTTAGCTCGGAGTAGTTTGATCATCTGAAGCCTTCTTCTCTCAACTCATCAAAGTCATTCTCTGTCCAGCTTTGTTCCTTTGCCTAGGTTTTCTTCTAGGGTTTAATTTCAGAAAAATTGCTAGAAAAAAAATCAGGGATCTATTCCTTGGCTTTCCAGCCCTTCTTTCTGGGGCTGCCTGCTAAAGTCGTTATAGAGTTAGATTTTCTGTGTGTTTCTGTGCTGGTTAAATGAGGTAAACATACCTGCAGTGATAAACAAATAATAAAACAAAAAGTCTTCATACTTGAAAAGATGAAGAGTCATCAGAGAAAGTGATTGTATTACTTTGCTAGGGCCACCATAACAAAACACCACACACTGGGTGGCTTAAACAACAGAATTTTATTTTCTCACCATTTTGGAGGTTGGAAGTCCAAGATCAAAGTGTCAGCAGGTTTAGTTTCTTCTGAAGGCATGTCTCCTTGGCTTGCAGGTGGCCACCATCTCACTGTGTCCTCATGTGGCCTTTCCTCTATCAATGTCAAATAAAATATGGAGACAAATCTCTAAATTTAGAACGTTTTCTTTGGGAAGCCAGAATTGCAACTTAGGGCATACACACAGACTGGGTGGTCTTTAGTATGTCCAAAGAACAAAGAGAAGGTTGGAAGTTTTATAAAAAGGAGAAATGTTACATATTGTTTTAAAAGAAACTTCATTGGCATTATGGATGGGGGAGCTGGCAAGTTTTGATTGGTTGAGTGACTGTGGTGGGTAAAACTAGTCTTAATGTCACAGCAAGTTGTTTCAGGAATTATTAGATAGAACTGGTTTCAGGTTACAACAGGCAGTTTCAGCAGCCAGAAATAACCAGACTTACGAAGAATTACATTCTTGGGGCAATGTTATATGCCCTGAGTGCTTTTTTACCCCCGGGTCTTTCAACTGTGTTTTAATTGGGTGTAACAAGAATGACGCAATCTATGTGATCAACTTTCACACCTCTGTGTGTGTGGGTCCAAGGTGTCTTTCTATGTGTCCAAACATCCTCCTCCTGTAAGGACACAGTCAGATAGGATTAGAACCCACCCTACTGGTCTTATTTTAACTTAATCACCTTTTTAAGGTCCTGTCTCCAAATACAGGCACATTCCAAGGTGCTGGGGGTTAGATCTTCAGCATATGAATTGGGAGATGGGGTGTATGGCAAAATTGAGCCCATAACAGTGATTTACTATTGTTTTCATTGTTAACTTTTATGGTCGTTCTGACCTCACCATGGGGAACTTTTACACAAGCAGGTTTCAGACAGTAAAGCCTGAACCAAGGAGATTGCTGGTGGGCCTTCTAACACAGAAGCTCTCTCTCCTAGGCCACAGTCTCTGTGGTCTTTTTTTTTTTTTTCTTTAATATGAAGACGTTCTGATTTTAGAATGTGGGAGGAAATGCCAAGTGAAGTTCTAAATCATCTCCTATAATGAGGTTTGACACCAGTGTTTCCCTATGTAGAGTTGTACTGCCCATGACTGACAGTAATTGCCTTAGAAGGAAGAATTTTCCACTCAGTCACTTTCTAAGGCAAGCACTTTTCAGGTTTGGTTTTTTTCTCCTTTCAGAGAAGGTATGCCCTTTCCAAGGATATGCCTCAAGATGCTCACTGTTGTTTTTTCTTCCTTTTTTCTCAACTCACTGTGTTTTATTTTGTAGTGTTTCATTGAGAGGTTTGTAAATAGGGACTCTCATTATTATTTGTGTGTAAAAGCAAATGAATAAATGCTCATTCTTTCAAGGAGTCTTTTTTGAGTGCCCACACTGTGCCAGGCAATGTGTTTTGAGCTTGAAGCTATAGAGATGAGTCCCTGGGGGCTCAGGGTCTAGTGGAGGAGACAAGAATGGTGCCAATGATTTCCAGGAAGCCTTGTAAGTGTTATGACACATTTCATTCAACCTGGGATCCCATTTCTCTAAGGAATTGCTCCTTCTGATATGCAGGAACAGGACCTGGCAACAATGTGGGCCAGTGATCCTGCCATCCAGCCTTAGCAGATGAAATAAGAGGTGTACAGCTGTCACTAGCTGGGTGTATCATGGTCCCTCTCCTTTGAGTTGTGTAGAGATACTCATTAGTCTCTACTGATCACTTGAACCAAGGACATGTGAATTTGGGAGCAGCATCTTACGCTGCTGTTTAGAGAAACAGCCAGTCTGTAAACAGGAAAGACTAAAACTCGCGCTCAGAAAGATGTGAAAACAGGCTACTACATGGAGAGAGAAAGAGAAAGAGAGAGAATGAATGAGCAGATAAACTGATTCTTAGCATTCTAGGTCCTTTTCTGGGACCTCCTGATAAGCCCCTCTTTCTCCTTATGCTAGAAAGTGTAATTGATGTTTAGGGCTGGATAAGTCTTTGTTGTTGGGGACTGTCCTGTGTATGGTAGGATGTCTAGCAGCATCCCTGACCTCTACCCACCATATGCCAGGAGCACCCTCCAGTTATAATAATCAGAAATGTCTCCAGACAATGACAGATGTCCCTGGAAGGGTGAGAAGTGGAGCAAAATCAACCTTCCCTGGAGAGCCGTTGTGCTCACTCTAGTGTGAGTGAGGTCCTGTTACCTGCAACCGAAGGATCCCTGGCTGAGATCCTCCCTGGGGGAGACTGGCCTGGCCCCAAGTATTGCCAGATGCATCTACAGCAGAAGGGGTGTCCCAGAGAGACGACAGGCTGGATGTGGGTGCTAGACCCTTGGAGAAGATAAAAATTTGAGGGAAACATGGTGGCTGCTGTTAGAGGTTCCTAGAGAGTGGATAATATAATTTTAGAAAGAACAGCTCCTTAACCTTTGAGACATCAAACGTGGTCATATCTCTTTTATTTTTCTAAATTAAATTTAAATGAGCTGGAATACTCATCTGCCACATTAGAAGGAATACCCACCCTTTTGGTTCCCTTTTCCACCTTAACTATCTGAAATAAAAAAAAAAAAACACAATTCTGGGGCTTAAGCACCCCAAAAAATAGAGTCGATTCTACTTTTAACCCAAAAGGAATGAACACTAGTTCTAAGGCAGAGATTTTCAAACTTTATTGAGCATGGATTCATATCAGTAAAATCTTTTTGAGATTGTCTCTCCAATATATGTACTTATGTATTTTTTTTTTTTTTTTTTTTGAGACTCCTCTCACTCTGTTGCCCAGGCTGGAGTGCAATGTGCGATCTCAGCTCACTGCAACCTCTGCCTCCTGGGCTCAAGAGATTCTCCTGCCTCAGCCTCCTGAGTAGCTGGGATTACAGGCACGTGCCACCATGCCCAGCTAATTTTTGTATTTTTATTAGAGACGGGGTTTCACCATGTTGGTCAGGGTGGTCTCGAACTCCCGACCTCGTGATCCACCTACCTTAGCCTCCCAAAGTGCTGGGATTACAGGAATGAGCCACTGCACCTGGCCTTATATTTATTTATTTATAAACCACAGATGAGGTGACATATAAAGAAAGACAGATGAATCCTTTTACAGTAATACATTAAATTATGTAACAATGTACTATGTTATAAAACATGGAAAATATCAACATTTTAAAGTGATTAAAGTACATATAGTCCATCAATGAACAAATAGATAAACAAAATGTGGTATATTCAAACAACAGAATATTATTTGGCCATAGAAAGAAACGAAGTACTGATACATTCTACAACAAGGATGAATCTTAAAAACATTATGCCAACTGAAAGAAGCCAGCCACAAAAGACCACGTGGTATATGATTCTATTCATATGAAAATTCAAAACAGGGGAAACTATAGAGACAGAAAGTAGAATAGTGGTTGCTTAGGCAGATCGGGATACTGGGTGATGAGGAGGGGGCAATAGCTACAGGGTAAAAGATTTCTTTGTGAGATGAAGAAAATGTTCTAAAATTGCCTTTGGTAATGGTTGCACATATTTGTGAATATACTAAAAACCATCGAATTGTACATATTAAATGGGTGAATTGTATGGTATGTGAATTATAGCTCGATAAAGCTGTTTTAAAAATACATATAAATAGAAGTTCTATTTTCTCCTCTCGCCCCTTATTTCATGCTGGGTCCTCTTGGGCAAGAACGTCTCACTTTGGAGATCACAAAAGCAATGTATCAGACCTACTCTTGCCATTGCCTTCCACTGCCAAATTGAGGCACTATTAAGACCTGGTCTGCCAGACATGGTGGCTCATGCTTGTAATCCCAGCACTTTGGGAGGCTGAGGTGGGTGAATCACTTGAAGTCAGGAGTTCAAGACAAGTCTGGCCAACATGGTGAAACCCCATCTCTACTAAAAATACAAAAATTAGCTGGGCATGTTGGCAGGCTCCTGTATTCCCAGTTACTCAGGAAGCTGAGGCAGGAGAATCACTTGAACTCAGAAGACAGAAGTTGCAGTGAGTTCGAGATCACACCACTGCACTCCAGCCTGGGCAACAGAGTGAGAGACTCCCCCTCAAAAAAAGAAAAAAAAAAAAGAGCTGGTCATCCTAACGTGCCTCAATATGATGGCTAGAATTAAGAAATCTTTCCACACCAAGCATTGCCAATGATGTAAAGGAATTAGGTGAAATGGATATACACTCATATACTCTTTGTGGAAGTGTAAATTGGCACAATCACTTTACTATTAAAACTAAATATGTGCACACTTTAAGTCCCAGTAATTTAATTTCTTGGTATTTACCCGATGGAAATGCAAACACGTGGAAATCAAAAGATATGTACTAGAATGCTCATAAAGGATTATAAATCATGCTGCTATAAAGACACATGCACACATATGTTTATTGCGGCACTATTCACAATAGCAAAGACTTGGAACCAACCCAAATGTCCAACAATGACAGACTGGATTAAGAAAATGTGGCACATATACACCATGGAATACTATGCAGCCATAAAAAATGATGAGTTCATGTCCTTTGTAGGGACACGGATGAAGCTGGAAACCATCATTCTCAGCAAACTATCGCAAGGACAAAAAACCAAACACCACATGTTCTCACTCATAGGTGGGAATTGAACAATGAGAACACATGGACACAGGAAGGGGAACATCACACACCGGGGCCTGTTGTGGGGTGGGGGGATGGGGAAGGGATAGCATTAGGAGATATACCTAATGCTAAATGACGAGTTAATGGGTGCAGCACACCAACATGGCCCATATATACATATGTAACTAACCTGCACGTTGTGCACATGTATCCTAAAACTTAAAGTATAATAATAAAAAAAAAAATAGAATGCTCATAGCAGTGTTGTTTGTAACCGCCCAAAACCAGAAACAACCCAAATGTCCATCAACAGTAGAATGGGCAGATAAATTGTGACCTATGGATACAATGAAATTATATTCAGCAATGAGAATGAGTGAAATAATCTTACACATAATAAATGAATAAATCTCATGAAAATAACTTGAGCAAAAAAAAAAAAAAAGCCAGACACAAAAGTGTACATACTTTATGATTCTATTTAGATGAAGAAAGGCAAAACTAATCTAAGTTTTTAGAAGTCAGGCTAGCAGTTACTGCCAAAGATATGGGTGGGGACTCGTGAGAAGGAATGAGCAAGGAGTTCTGGGTTGTTGTAATATTTTATTTCTTGACCTAGGTGGTGGCTACATGGGTGGATTCATGTTGTAAAAATTCATTGAATGTTACATTTTGACTTTTGCATTTTTCTACATGAGTGCTATACTTTAGTAATGTTTATTAAAATAAAGTGAAAAATATAAATAAATAAAATTTGGGGAGGAGGGTCTGCTAGAGTCCTTCAGCCCACTCCAGAGTGCTGCTGTGATAGGTTTCTCTGATGCACACACACCAGGTCAGTATACTTAGGCAACAGGGATTGCAGCAGAGAAAGAGTTTAATAATTGTAAGGCAACCAAATGAGGAGATGGGAGGAAACCTCAAATCCACCTTCCTGAGGAGTTTGGGTCTAGAGAGTTTAAGGGGTTCGGAGTGGGCTGAGGTGTGGAGATAATTGATTAGTCAAAGAGTGCAGGGTGACGTCATGGGACAGGGAGATGAAGAAACTGCATCCTCATGCTGATTCGATTCCTCTGTGGGGATCTTTAAACTGGTTGGCATCAGCCATTCTGCTGGAATTTAGGATCTGAAGAACATCTCAAACAATTCCTAAACAAAAAGGCTTATGACCCTAATGTCAGAAATCCTATCAATAGAAACAATGGGGCTCTCCCTCTCCCTCTCCCTCTCCCTCTCCCTCTCCCTCTCCCCCTCCCCCCCCCCTTTTTTCGGTCTCCCTCTGTTGCCGAAGCTGGACTGTACTGCCGTGATCTCGGCTCGCTGCAACCTCCCTGCCTCGGGCTCCTGTGACTCTCCTGCCTCGGCCTGAGGAGTGCCTGGGATTGCAGGCGCGCACTGCCATGCCTGAATGGTTTTTGTGTTTTTGGTGGAGACTGGGTTTTGCCGTGTTGACTGGGCAGGTCTCCAGCTCCTGGCCTGGAGTGATCTGCCTGCCTCGGCCTCCCAAGGTGCTGGGATTGCAGACGAAGTCTCGCTCACTCAATGCTCAATGGTGCTCAGGCTGGAGTGCACTGGCGTGATCTCGGCTCGCTACAACCTCCACCTACCAGCCTCCTGCTTTGGCCTCTTAAAGTGCTAAGATTACAGCCTCTGCCCTGCCGCCACCCCGTCTAGGGAGTGAGGAGCGTCTCTGCCTGGCCGCCCATCGTCTGGGATGTGAGGAGCCCCTCTGCCCGGCCGCCCCATCTGGGAAGTGAGGAGCACCTCTGCCCAGCCGCCATCCCTTATAGGAAGTGAGGAACGTCTCTGCCCCGCCGCCCATTGTCTGGGATGTGAGGAGCGCCTCTGCCCGGCCGCCCCGTCTGGGAGGTGAGGAGCGCCTCTGCCCGGCTGCCACCCCATCTGGGAGGAAGTGAGGAGCACCTCTGCCTGGCTGCCCTGTCTGGGAGATGAGGAGCACCTCTGCCCGGCCGCCCCGTCTGGGAGGTGAGGAGCACCTCTGCCTGGCCGCCACCCCGTCTGGGAGGAAGTGAGGAGCGCCTCTGCCCGGCTGCCACATCTGGGAAGTGAGAAGCGCCTCTGCCCGGCCGCCACCCCATATGGGAAGTGAGGAGCGCCTCTGCCCGGCCACCCCGTCTGGGAGGTGAGGAGCGCCTCTGCCTGGCCGCCACCCCGTCTGGGAGGAAGTGAGGAGCACCTCTGCCCGGCTACCCCGTCTGGGAGATGAGGAGCACCTCTGCCTGACCGCCCCGTCTGGGAGGTGAGGAGCGCCTCTGCCTGGCCGCCACCCCATCTGGGAGGAAATGAGGAGTGCCTCTGCCCGGTTGCCCCATCTGGGAAGTGAGGAGCGCCTCTGCCCGGCCGCCACCCCGTATGGGAAGTGAGGAGCGCCTCTGCCCGGCTGCCCCGTCTGGGAAGTGAGGAGCACCTCTGCTCGGCCGCCCCGTCTGGGAGGTGAGGAGCGCCTCTGCCCGGCTGCCACCCCGTCTGGGAGGAAGTGAGGAGCACCTCTGCCCGGCCGCCTAATCTGGGAGATGAGGAGCACCTCTGCCCAGCCGCCCCATCTGGGAGGTGAGGAGCGCCTCTTCCTCGCCGCCACCCCGTCTGGGAGGAAGTGAGGAGTGCCTCTGCCCGGCCGCCCCCTCTGGGAAGTGAGGAGCGCCTCTGCCCGGCCGCCCTGTCTGGGAGGTGTACCCAACAGCTCTGAAGAGACAGCGACCATCAGGAGCGGGCCATGAGGACGATGGCGGTTTTGTTGAAAAGAAGGGGGGGAAGTGTGGGGAAAGGAAGGAGAGAGCAGATTGTTGCTGTGTCTGTGTAGAAAGAGGTGGGCATAGGAGACTCCATTTTGTTCTGACTAGGAGAAATTCTTCTGCCTTGGGATGCTGTTGATCTATGGCCTTGCCCCCAGCCCCGTGCTCTCTGAAACATGTGCTGTGTCAACTCAGGGTTAAATGGATTAAGGGCGGTGCAAGATGTGCTTTGTTAAACAGATGCTTGAAGGCAGCATGCTCTTTAAGAGTCATCACCACTCCCTAATCTCAAGTACCCAGGGGCACAAACACTGCAGAAGGCCGCAGGGACCTCTGCCTAGGAAAACCAGAGACCTTGTTCATGTGTTTATCTCCTGACCTTCTCTCCACTATTATCCTATGACCCTCCCATATCCCCCTCTCCGAGAAACACCCAAGAATCATCAATAAATACTTCATAAATTAAAAAAAAAAAAAAAAGAAAAGAAACAATGGGGATGCAAATGGTCAGTATCTAGTGCTATGACTTTCAGATACAAGAAAGTGCGCCCAAGTACCCACTGATTATTGTTAAATTATAACTGTATTTCTGCCCAGAGCCAGCATGTAATTCCTATTAGCCCTGTGAGGACTGCTTCAGGCCTCCATGGCCCAGCTTAGCTCTCAGGACAGACGGCTGCCAGGGTCCTCTGAGGGATGCCGACTCAGCTTCCTCTTCCTCCCCTCAGCTAAGCTGGACCACGGATATCTCAGCCTCCCAAGTGTGTCAGCTCCTTCTTTCTGACTCTTGGACTGCCCTTTCCTACTCCCTCTACCCACCTTGCAGCTGCCACCAGAGGGTTTTATCAGAATCATTCAAGCATTGTCCTTTCATATCCAGAACCACTTGCTCCTTTCTGGGAAATACAGAGGGATCAGACCGGTTCCTTTTAAATCTTTTTTTTTTTTTTTTTTTTTTTGAGATGGAGTCTCACTCTGTCACCCAGGAAATAGTATAGTGGCATGATCTTGGCTCACTGCAACCTCCGCCTCCCAGGTTCAAGCGATTCTCCTGCCTCAGCCTCCCAAGTAGCTGGGACTACAGGCGCGAGCCACAATGCCCATCTAATTTTTGTATTTTTAGTAGTAATGGGGTTTTGCCATATTGGCCAAGGTGGTCTCAAACTCCTGACCTCAAGTGATCCGCCTGCCTCGGCCTCCCAAAGTGCTGGGATTACAGGCATGAGGCACCGCGCCCAGCCTTAAATCTTAAACAGAGTGCATTTCCCAATTCACACCCTTTCTAGTGAATTGCCCTATAGCTGTCTGCTCCACCTTCCTGTGGGAAACACCCCTCAGGATGCTGGTGGCTGTGAATTTATGTTTCTGAGGGAGGTTCTCCCCATTGGCCATAATAGCTGCCTTTTGGGGGGTTTACTCTTCACCATATCCTGTGTTAGGTGCTTTGAATGCATCATCTCATTTAATCTTCACAACAAGCTTTTGAGGTAGATACTATTATCATCTTCACTTTCCGGACAAGGAAGTAAGAGCCAGCAAAAAAGAAAAAAAAAAGTGTCAAGGCAATTTGTTCCTGTAAGAGAACTTCCTAAGGAATTCCATCCTTTCAGCAGTTCCTTAGTGAATTCCTGCAATTTGTCCTGGAAGAGTAGAGTGTGAAGAAAAGTTGTTCTAACTAAACATCTCATTTCAATGATAAACATATAAATAATAATTATAGGAGGGAAGTATGTTAAATGCCCAAGAGAGACATAAACAAAGGAGAGACAAAGAGGTGAGATAACCTCACAGCGAGGAAAGGAAGAGAGGAAAGGAGGAGACACCAGTTGGAGGAGGTGGTATTGAGTGGCCCTCAATGAGCAGCCAGGAATTGGACAGGAAAAAATGAAGCAGGGACCCATCTAGACCAAAGCAGGGAGGTGGGAGAAGCCAGGCATGATTAGAAAGCACTAGGGGTGGCCAGGCACGGTGGCTCACGCCTGTAATCCCAGCACTTTGGGAGGCCAAGGCTGGTGGATCATGAGGTCAGGAGAGCGAGACCATCCTGGCTAACATGGTGAAACCCTGTCTCTACTAAAAATACAAAAAAATTAGCTGGGTGTGGTAGCGCCCCCTGTAGTCCCAGCTACTCAGGAGGCTGAGACAGGAGAATCGCTTGAACCCAGGAGGTGGAGGTTACAGTGAGCCAAGATCACACCACTGCACTCCAGCCTGGCGATAGAACGAGACTCTGTCTCAAAAAACAAAAACGAAAAGAAAGAAAGGAAGAAAGAAGTAGAGGTCCAGTGTGGCTGGTGTGTAGAGTATGTAGAGAGGCAATTGAGAGGTAGGGCTGGAAAAAGAGGCTGAGTGCCCCTCAATGGCAGTGTGATGATCAATTTTATGTGTCAGATTTACTGGGCCATGGAGTGCCCAGATATTTGGCCAAACATTATTCTGGGTGTTTCTGTGAGGGTCTTTTTGGATGAGATTAATGTGTAAATCAGTGTACTGAATAAAGGAGCTTGCCCTCCCTAATGTGGGTGGGCCTCATCCAATCACTTGACGGACTGAATAGAACAAAAAGGCTGACCCCCTTCTGAGCAGGAAAGAATTCCTATTGCCTGATTGCCTTTGAACTGGGACATCAGCTTTTTCCTGCCTTTGGACTTGAACCGAAATGTCCTCTCTTCCTGGGTCTCAAGCACACCAGCCTTCTAGACAGCACCATCAGTTCTCCTGGTTCTCAGGCCTTTGAGCTCAGACTGGAACTGCACCATCAGTTCTCCTGGGTCTCCAGCTTGCCGACTTAACCTGCAGATCTTGGGAGTTGTCAGCCTCTATAATCCTGTGAGTTTATTCCCTGTAATAGCTATTTATCTGTATGGAGAACCCTGACTAATACAGGCAGGAAAAGGAGTCGACACTAAATCTGGTGAACAGTAAGGAACAAGTGAAAGGGTTTGGCAAGTGGACTTTGGAAAGATGAATTCAGCAATGGAGTGAGGTGTTTCCTCCCTGGGGGAAATACTCAGTTCAAGGGCACCTCTTCAACCACCTTTTAATAGTTGGGAAGGTCTTTGGTTGAAGGATTGGTCTGAAAGTGCTGTGGTCTTCTGGTTCTAAAGTAATTCTAGAATCACATTCAGGTCATAGATGCCTCACACAAGCAAAGGGCTCTGTCATATTATTTTAAATTTTAAAGGTACAAGAATATCCAGTGAAAAGTGCCACTCCCACTTACATCCTTCATCTATCCAATTTCCTTCCCCAGAGGATTCTAGTGTTAGCAGTTCTCAGAAATATTTTGTTCATACACATTCATATTTTTTTCACTTTGCTACAAACAGCACAATAGACACGCTATTTTTGAACCTCACCTTATTCAGTTGACAATATATCTTGGGGATCATTCCTTACCAGTGCATAAAGATCCTCTCATCCTTTTTATGGCTATATAATATTCCATGGCTGGGATGTGCCATCATTTTATTTAACTAGCCATCTAGGGGTGGGTATTTAAGTTGTTTTCATTCTTCTGCTATTACAAACAATGCTGCAATTTAAAAGCAAACAAAAACTCTTGTACATATGTCACTTCACATATATGCAAGTATTTAGGTGACAGAAGTCAGACATCATTCTGCTCAAGACCCTTCACCGCCCTCCTGTCATATTCAGAACAACATCAAAATCCTTCCCACAGCCTTCAAAGCCTCACATGATCTGGCCTCTGGCTCCTCTCCAGTTCCTCTTTCCCCTGGCTCACTCTCCACACTGTCCTCCTTTCTCTTTCACAAACATGAGCTCCTTCTCACCGCAGGGCCTTTGCATTCACAATTCTCTGTACCTAAGAGAGCTGCACAGCCCTCTCTCTCCCTCCACCAGCTCTCTGCTCAAAAGTCTTCCCAGAGAGGACTTTCTTGACCACTCAGCTAAAGTAGTCTCGTCTGTCACTTTTTTTTAGAGACAGAGTCTTGCTCTTCACTCAAGCAGGAGTGCAGTGGCGTGATCGCAGCTCACTGCAACCTCTGCCTCCCAGGTTCAAGTGATCCTTCCACCTCAGCCTCCCTAGTAGCTGGGACTACAGGTGTGCATTACCATGCCTCCTAATTTTTTTTATTTTTTGTAGAGACAGGGTTTCACCATGTTGCCCAGGCTGGTCTCAAACTCCTGGCCTCAAGCAATCCACTCACCTTGGTCTCCCAAAGTGCTGGGATTACAGGTGTGAGCCACAACCCCTGGCCTTACTCTGTCACTCTTAATCCACTTTCCCCATTCTGTTTTCTTCATAGCACTTACTGCTACCTGAAACTACGTTTGCTTAATTTTATTTGTTTCTTTATTTTCCATCTCCCCAATTGAACATAATAGAACATAATCTCCAGGACAGCAGGGACTTTGTTTTGTTCACTGCTCTATCCACAGCTTCAACAACAGTAGCTGGCATATACAGTCAGCTCTCCATATCCATAGGTTCCACATCCATGGATTCAACCAATTGCAGACCAAAAATATTTGGAAAAAAATTGCATCTGTACCAAACATGTACTGATTTTTTTTCATATCATTATTCCCGAAACAATACATTATAACAACTATTTACATAGCGTTTACATTGTATTAGGTATTATAAGTAATCTAGAGATGATTTAAAGTATATGGGAGGAAGCATGTATGTCATATGTAAATACTACATTATTTTATATTAGAGACTTGAGCTCTATAGATTTTGGTATCCGTGAGTGGTCCTGGGATCAATCCCCCACAGATAACCAGGGATGATGGTAGTAGATGCTCAATAAATATTTGTTGAAGGAAGAAATTTAGTGTCTCCCCTCTCTTAGCAATGTGCCTGGCCTATGGGCGATGTTCAGGAAATATACATTACATGGGTAATTGCCTGTGATCTAGTTATTTCTATACTTGTTTCTCTTTCACTCTAGATTACAAACTCTCTGAGGCCAGGTATCCCCTATTTATAGCCCACATCACCTATGTATCACAGAGCTTTATATATTATAGGCCATGCATTTATTGACATCTTTGCCTCTAAAGTGGGTGGTAACTGCTGTGCACCTATGATGCACTCCATCAATATTTTTAAATTGCTACTGAACATTTCTACTTAAACATTCCATTACTGGGTTCATTATGAAGAAAGAACACAGACATTAAACAAGCGAATGACCACATGGGGAAGATCTGACCCTCATTTTGATTCATTGTATGATTTTATGTCTACAGCATTAGCAACCTGCTATTTAACTATGCCACAATAATTTTGTTGCATACAGAATTGGATCCACTCATAATGTGATTGGGTTCTTTTTAAAGTGCCACTTTTGCTGTTTTTAAAGGATGCATCTTTGAACTAGCATTTTCAGGACATCTTGTTTCAGAAAGTTGCGTCTTCAGTGAAATTCAATAGCCTTGATGAGAAGCACTTTTTGGAATAAACAAGAGAAAGAGAGAAGAGACTTTTCTTTTTGATCCAAAGGTCACAGGAGAAAGAAATTGTCAAACACTTTTGCCCCCGTGAGAGAGCTAAAGGGCTGAGTTAAAGCTGCTTCATTATAGAAGCAAGTGAAGAGTGGAAAGGAGAGAAGGGAAAGAATGTTGGCGTTATCTAGTTAATTTCCTAACTAACTCCAAGCATGCGACACCCGTGTGCTTGCGCAGCAGCGTCCATCTGGAGCTTGACTTCTTCCAGTGGAATCAGAGGCTGTGCCCAGGCGCTGAGGTGATGTGGGTTTTTATTTCACCAGGCATCCACTTGGTACACACAAAGCTTGGGAGGATTTGTATTCTCTCTGATTCTGGAGGAATCAAATTTAGACAGGACAGAAAGGGAATTTTCTAGAATCTAATGACTGCCATTATAAGCCAAAGGCAAAATGTCAGCTCAGGGCGGCGTGATAATGAAGTTGGTCATTAGCAGCTAGGAAATACTATTCCTGCAAATCCTGCTCTGGTGAACCACGTGAGATTGGTTGGAAGATTACAGATTGCCAGTTTATCCTGCTCTCAGTGGCCTGTCACATAGTGAGAGCTGGGTGTCGTCACGAGTTTTCCCGTTTGTAGGAAAACAATAGAAGCTGAATAAAACTGAAAAAAAATCTGTAAAAAATTTGGAAAGAATATGGAATGGTGAATATTTTAAAAAGTGATCAGATTCTAAGGGATGGAGCAGGAGTTCTCAACCATAACACACATAAGCACACATTTTAAAGGAAAAAAAATTATCCTCCTCCCCAACCAAAGAATTTATTTGCCATAAGAAACGAAAGCCATTTTGTTAAATGGCTGTGAATGGCAAATAATCATGCACAAAGAGAACTTTTATCTTTCTCTTTATAACTGATGAAGTATTTTAAGATTACCATGAAAACTACATACTATATTTTAAAATCCTGGTAGAACATGCAGACCCTAGTTTAAGAAATACTGTGTTGAAGAAGATCTGGCTTCTGTCAACTTCAGCTTCTATCATATGGTCACTGGCTTACAACCGACATTTTTCACATAAACCTAAAACTATGTTAACTATTAGGTAGAGGTAAAAGAGGAAAATGCATACAAAACTGGTGCATTTCTTCTTCTTCTTCTTTTTTTTTTTTTTTTTAGACAGAGTTTTGCTCTTGTTGCCCAGGCTGGAGTGCAATGGCCCAATCTTGCTTGGCTCATCACAACCTCTGCCTCCTGGGTTCAAGCGATTCTCTTGCCTCAACCTCCCCAGTAGCTGGAATTATAAGCATGCGCCATCACGCCTGGCTAATTTTGTATTTTTAGTAGAGACAGGGTTTCTCCATGTTGGTCAGGTTTATCTCAAACTCCAGACCTCAGGTGATCCACCCACCTCAGCCTCCCAAAGTGCTGGGATTACAGGCGTGAGCCACCGCACCCAGCCCGGTGCATTTCTTTAATATGACTTTGCTTCTATTTTTGTGAGTCATGAAACATCAGGTTTTATAGGCATATCTTCCCCCCAGAAATGGTTGAGTTAGTGTTACAGGTTAAAATCCTCAGTTAGCCATAATATTCAAGGATGCATGTGGTCCTAACTAGAACATTGGTAGTTGAATGCCAAAGACCAAGAGCAAAGGTCCGTACAACTCAAAGTCATCAAGGCAATGATGTGCTGGAATTACTATTGCTGGCTAATGAGAGCTGACTGTTAAATAATCAGGAATTTTGTAAGGTAGTTGATAAAGTGATGGTAGCTTGAGATCTGCTGTGCTGAGAATACTTACACCATAGAAATTGGCACACACTACATAGTTTGGGTTTTTGTTTTGTTTTGTTTTGTTTAAGAGACAGAGCCTCACTCTGTTCCCCACGGTGGAGTACAGTGGTGCAATCATAGCTCACTGCAGGCTCCAACTCCTAGGCTCAAGTGATCTTCCTGCCTCAGCCACCCAAGTAGCTAGGACTATAGGTGTGTACCACCACCTACTAGTTAATTTTTAAATTTTTTGTAGAGACAGCATCTCACTACATCTCCCAGGCTGGTCCTGGCCTCAAGCAATCTTCCCACCTTGGCCTCCTCAAATGCTGGGATTACAGGTGTGAACCGCTGTACCCAGCCTTTTTTTTTTGAGAGTAAATTTCCCAGCACACCTCTCTACATAGAAGAGTTTTTAAAGACATGCAAAACTGGTCTTTCAGGAGCTGCCAGGGCAAGCTCAGGAGTACAGGCTAACTGAGAGTCACGTAATAGTCAAGAACATTGGCCTTGAAGTTAGGCGGACAAGGTTTCTAACTGCCAGATTGCCTCTTATAGTTGTATGACCCTGGTCCAGTCACTTACCTGAGCTTTCTCATTTGTAAAATGGAATGATGGCTGGCTGCAGTGGCTCATGCCTGTAATCCCAGCACTTTGGGAGGCTGAGGAGGGCAGATCACTTGAGGTCAGGAGATCAACACCAGCCTGGCCAAAATGGTGAAACCCCGTATCTACTAAAAATATAAAAAATTAGCCAGGCGTGGTGGCACACACCTGTAGTCCCAGCTACTCAGGAGGCTGAGGCATAAGAATCACTTGAACCCAGGAGGTAGAGGTTGCAGTGAGCTGAGATCACGCCACTACACTCCAGCCTGGGCAACAGAGTGAGACTCCATCTCAAAAAAAGAAAAAAAAAGGAATGATGCCAGCCACTTCATGTGTTTGTGATGATTGGGTAAAACAATGTGTATATAATCTGACTTACCTAAATATAGTCCTTGGCACACAGTAGCCACATAGTGGGCATACATGTGTTGAATGGCAAATAAGCCCATTCCAAGCACACACTGTTGGCTTAATTGCCTCACAGACCTCTGAATCTAAACCACTTCTTATCCAATTCTGATCCCTCCTGAGTCATATATATATATGTATATATAGAGAGAGAGAAAGAGACAGGATCTCACTCTGTCACCCAGGCTGGAGTGCAGTGGCATAATCACGGCTTGCTGCATCCTCAGCCTCCCCAAGGTCAGGTGATCCTCCCACCTCAGCCTCCCAAGTAGCTGGTACTACAAGCGTGTGCCACCATGCCTGATAATTTTTTTTTTTTTTTTTTTTTTTGGAGAGACAAGGTTTCACCGTGTTGCCCATGGCTGGTCTTGAACTCCTGGGCTCAAGTGATCCACCCATCTCTGCTTCCCAAAGGGCTAGGATTATAGGCGTGAGCCACCATGCCCGGCCAGGTCATCTTTGGTGACTGCCCTTGTCTTTAAGCTCCTATTCGTGCTCTTACTCAAGCTTGGGCTCTCTCTCTCTCTTTCTCCCTTTCTATTTCTCTCTCTCTCTCTCTCTCTCTCTCTGTCTCCTATCTCTCCTCAAGTCATCTGGTCCTGAACTCTAAGGTTACAGGAGTGGATGGGGGATGGCAGCTGAGTTCCTCTATAATCAATATGTTGAACAAGCACAACTTGTGACATAATCAAAACACAATTTTGTATTTATCTCCCACTATCTCTTTAAAAGTAATTCAGTGAACAGTCTGGCAGTTCCTCAAAAGGTTAAACATGGCAGTTTTTCAAAGGTTATCATGTGACCCAGCAACTCCACTGGTAGGTATACATCAAAGAGAAATGAAAATACATGTCCAAACAAAAACTTGTGTACGAATGTTCAGAGCAGCATTATTCATAGTAGCCAAAAAGTAGAAACAGCCTAAATGTCCATTAACTGATGAATGGATTTTTTAAAATGTAGATATCTAAACATGGGTCTCCAACATCCATCTCATAAATACTGGCATATTACTTGGCTGGAAAAAAGGAAATAAAGTACTGATTCATGATATAACATGGGTGAACCTTGAAAACATTATCCTAAGTGGAAAATCCAGTCACAAAATACTGCAAAGTACACAATTCCATTTATATGAAATGCCCAGAATAAGCACATCTATAGAAATAGAAAGTAGATTAGTGGTTCCCTAGCACTGGTGAGTTTGGAGGGAAATGGGGAGTGACTTCTAATGGGCACAGGACTACTTTTGGGATGATGAAAATGTAAAATTGATTGTGGCAATGATTGCACTAGACTTGGGGCGAAGGAAGTAGAACCCTTTTTCTCTCCCCTCCTGGGAGGATAGAGGGAAATTGCACAGGACTTCCCCAAAGAACTCTTTCCATAAATCTTTCCCACCCTGACCCTTTGTTAGATCTTTGATGTGGTTGAGGGATCCAAGAGTCACAGAATTGTTCTTAGAGATTTGCTTTGTAAATTCTGCAATTGTAATGTGACCCCTTAATTTGAAGCACTTGAATGTCTGAGCATGGGAAGTACAAATACTATACTTACTTGTCACCTGGTCAGGTTCCTGGACCATCTCTGCTCTCAAGGAACAGTTCTACTGAGCAATTCCTCTTTAGACCATAGTGAGGTCCAGGAGACTCTGCTACCTTCTTGAAAAGTTAGCCACAGAGGTACCGGGGCTGGCCTGAGCTTTCTACTTGGAGCAACGGTGGGGATGTGAGCAAGGAGTGAAGAAAACTTACTCCTTTATTCAGTAGTTGATAGTTAAGAACAGAAGTAAAGTGCACAAAGAATTTAGTCCTCAAATCTAGGGTGCGAGACATGTCACAACACTTCATTTCTTGAAATCAAACGTAATCTGCTCCAACGCACCCCCCACCACATTCCCCTCACAGGTGGGGAATATTGTGGGTATTCAGTAATTGCAAGGTGGAAGAAAGGACTCTCTCCCCACTTCCACTGGGTAATTCAAGAATTCTAGGCTAGGCATGGTGGCTCACACCTGTAATCCCAGCACTTTGGGAGGCTCAGGTGGGAGGATCACTTGAGTCCAGGAGTTCAAGACCAGCCTGGGCAACACAGGGAGACTTCATCTCTACAAAAATTTAAAAATTAGCTAGGCATGGTGGCACACACCTGTGGTCCCAGGTACTTGTGGGACTAAGGTGAGAGGATTGCTAGGGCCCAGGAAGTCGAGGCTGCAGTAAGGTGTGATTGTGCTACTGCATTCCAGCCTGGGTGACAGAGCGAGATCCTTTCTCAAAAAACAAGAATTCTGAAATTACAGACAAGTCCCTTCAGCAGACACAGCATGAAGGGACAGTGGTAAAGCTGGCGCCAACTGTGATGCAATGAGTTGCTTCCTACCCCAGGTTTCTAGTCTCAGAATGGGTCTTCTCAATGGGTCTTTAGAAATCTAGTGTTGGCCTTGTTACGTGGTGGGAGGTGGAAGGAAGCAGATGCTAACTTAGCTAGTCTTTCCTGTGTGTGAGTGTGTGTGTGTGTGTGTGTGTGTGTGTTTCCTTAAAAATTTACCCTCTTACAGAATCTCAGCAAACCATGAGTCTCAGCACACATATTCATGACCTGTTCAACAGAATAACTCTGAACATGTGGACTCCTGAGTGGCCCAACCACGAATAACAAGGGCAAGCTGGTACAGGAGACACAGCAGGGAGAACTCGACTTCCGGCACTCTCCAGCCAAATTCACTGTGTGCCTGGAGGGACTGCACAGCTGGAAAGCTGGCATT
Source organism: Pongo abelii (assembly GCF_028885655.2). NCBI lineage: Eukaryota > Metazoa > Chordata > Mammalia > Primates > Hominidae > Pongo > Pongo abelii. The sequence goes on along the minus strand of NC_071995.2, from coordinate 105,855,661 downwards.
GGCTCTTGTGGACACCTTCACTGTCCTCCGCTCCCAGCTGGTCCAGGGCATGTCCATAAGTTACACACATGCTTCAGGAAAATGCAGATATCTTGGTGCTCAAGCCACACCGACACAGTCTTCAGTACCTAGCTAGCCCTTCACTGAAGTCAATTTCAGATGTAGAATTTTGAGTAGAAAGAACACAGTGATTATGGATTTGTACTCACTGAGAAAGTAGACAAGGCTTTGCTCCACTTATATTTTATTAAAAACACTCTGCTCCATGAAAACAGCCTGTATACTGACCCCTGAAAGCCAATCTCATTGTCTCCTGGAAATCACATCCTCTTCCTTCCCGCCCTGCAAGGTCTGTTAAGGACCAGCTCCTCTCCCACCACCTCTGGGAAGTCTCTGATCATGTCAGTCTGAGGAGCACTTCTCTCTTCTGAATCCTGATATTGTCACTCTCTGCCTGTTCCTGCAGCTTAGTTCAGGTTGTCCTTTAAGGTTTTAATGTTTTATAAGTTTTACCTCTTTGAGGCCAGGGACTCTGTCCTCTGTCTTAGCTCGATTCAGAGGGGGCCTTTTTGCTTTAATGTTTTATATGTTTTACCTCCTTGAGGTCAGGTTCTGTGTCCTCTGCTTTAAGCCTCCCATCTCTTCCCTGACCCCATATCCTAGCACGTTGTTTTGGTCATTATCATTATTGCAACTATTTTTACTGTAACCACTTATCAATGGCATGCCGTGTATCAAGTAGCAAGCTGTTTACATGTACCCCTTCAACAATCCCCACAGCAACCCTGTAATGTGGGGACAGTTATTACCCCCATTTCACAGAGGAGGAAACAGGGACTTCCAGAGGCTGAGTCTCTCTCCAGCCAGATGTAACAAAACTAAGTCTTCACTTGGGTCCATTTGACTCCCACGCCTGCACTCGTAGTTTCCAAAATTGCTCTGGGTCAGATTACAGAGCAGAAAATGGAAGGCAGGGGTTACTTCTTAAATATTTATTTTATAGATGAGCAATAATCCCAGGAAAGACTCTGAAATTCAGAAAGGGACCTACCCCAAGCCAACAATTTGTCCAGACAGAGAGGGGTATAAATGCAGAGTTCTTGATCCCCCAAGCCAGCACTCTTCCTTCCGCACCCTGGTGCTCTGCTATAGGACAAAAATACTCCTTTTGGAAACTTAGTCTTTTTGTACTTCTCTACTGTAGAACAAACCACCCTTTAGCAAAAACCAAAATAGTAATTTTCTGTGGAGTGGATAATCATTCAATCCAGTAAACTAAAACAACATACTGTGGTTAGAGCAGGAGAAATGTGAAAAATCTTATGCTCTGTTTCTCTCTGTTTATACAAAGTAGACATGTATGTCTGTGTGTACACGTGATGTATACATACTTTCCAGTTCACCTCCCTTGTGAATAAGAGCTGCTCCTAGTCTGGCCACTAACCCACTGCTGCCCTGAACTCTTCAGAGACTAGACCAGAGCAAAATAGAAACTGTTTCTGTAACCATTATTTATAATCTTTAGTTTAAAAATTTCACATCCTGAAAAACTTTTGAACAGCGTGGCATTGAAAAGGCATGAGGGAGGGTGACTGAGAGAAAGGGGAGGGGGAGAAATGGATGAGGCTGCACTTTGCCTAGAATACCCGTCCCAGCACCGATCCTGTTTTAATAGAGGTCAACTCAACAGACTTTAACTGACTGTAATACCTGCCAGAGTTTCTGCTAGTTGGTGAAGATGCAAAAATGAGTAAGATGATCTCCAGCTTCAAAGGCTCACAGTGATGGGGTAAACGGACATGTCAGAATGAACACCCTCAGGGAAGATTAAAAGAACACAAAACAGCCTCCAAGTACCAAAGTAATCATCTTCAGGAAGAGCTTTCTAGGGGTTGGATAGCATGCTTAGCAGTCAGACCATCACATCCCAGCTCCATTACGGACCTGACCACTCTGTGCCTTTGTTTCTGCATCTGGAAAAATAGAAATAACAACCATATTTATATCCTGGAGTTGTCAGGATTAGAGAAGACAATGCACATCAGAGACTTACTGCAGTGCTTACTGCAGCACTTGGCTGGTAGAAAGTGCTCACTTAAACTGTAGTAAAATAAAGCAGGACAGGGTCTAAAGAGAGATGGGATGGACAGCTTATTCTGAGAAGGGTAACTGGAAAGATGTCTCCGAAGAGCTAAAACTCAAATGAGGTGATGGAGAGAAATATAAGGAAAGTGTACCCCAGGCAGAGGGACAGGAAGTACAAAGGCATGATTGAGGAAGGACAGACAGACAAATGTGGCTGCATGGACAGAAGAAGGGAGTGAGCGGTAGGAAGACAGTGAAGAGGTAGCCAAGGGATAGATCATATAGGAAAAGGCTTTGGTTTTTGTTTCAAGTGTGATGGGAAGCCATCTGTAGGTTTTAAGTAAGGGAGTGCTATAATGTAATATCCACATATGCTGCTGGGTGCAGAATAGGCATGAGGGTACCAGGAGTGGACACAGGGCAACCAGCTGGGGGGCTGGTTCAGTAACCAAGGCCAGAAATGATGTTGATTTGTATGATGGTAGCAGGAAAGGCAGTGGGCATGGTCAGATCGGAGCTATATTTTGAAGATATAGCTCACAGGACTTGATGGGGTCATGGTATTCATTTCCTCATTTGTTTATTGTCTATTACTGATAGTACTTTCGAAATGATTACCAAGAGGACAGAGACTTTGAATTTTTGTTTTCTCAGTTTCTAAAAGATGGCCTGGTGAATATCTGGCACTTACATTTGTTATGTATTTGTTTAATGAATAATACATTGAATATGGGTATGAGGGTGAGTGTCAAAATAACTCCATCACAGAGGTGACTTTGCCAACATGCTCATAGTTTGATTCATAATCATGGGTCAGTTTTACTCCTATGCTCTATGTTCAAGACAAATGGAGAAAGAGAGAGAAAGAGAGAGAGGAAGAGATATGGATATATGGAAATACAGATATAAGATAGATAGATAGATAGATAGAGATATAGATATAATTTTTTTTCAGTCAAGAATCATGGGACATCATCTTGGGAGATCATCTATCCACATGCCCTCAAATGAGTACGAATAGTCATGCTCATTTTGACTTATGAGGCAAACTAAGGACCAGAAAGCTGAAGTGACTTACCTAATATAATTGAACATAATGATGATAATAGATACATTTATTTTGCATTTACTATGTGTCAGGTCTATTGCAAAGTGCTTTAGAATTCTCACAGTTACTCACAGAAGTAGAGACTGTATTATCCCCATTTTACAAATGAAGAAAATGTGATGTCACAAGGCCACATAGCCAGGAAATAATGGAACCAGGACTCAAATCCAGGTTCTGTTTAATGTTAAAGGAACAACCCTATAGGGTCTCCAAGAGTTACACAACATATTGTGTTACAACAATCAATCCTCTCCCATCCTCCTGGGTTAGGTAGGGAAGAGCAATACAAGGGTTTATGAATGATTAGCTTCTCTGGGTTCCCCCACTGACTCAGTTGTCCTTGTGACCTTTTGGACTTAGAGCCTATTAAACTGAGGAGGTGAGGTGAGTCAATCTATTATTTTTCTCTGTTCTCGGTCTTTGTCTTTCCCACAAATAGATCACCTTTAATGAAATGTGTAGCAGTTAACTTGCACATGTGATATTGTGTGTTGTTACAACAAATTGTAAAGCCCCATGGAACTGATTTCTTATTGTCTATTCAAAAGATTCAAAAGGTATTGTAGTTTATCTTTCTTTTATATCCAAATCAGTTATCAAAGCTCTAGAAGTTAGATAACTTTTCCACATACTATATAGGTCACTGGTTATCTTTGGTACCTTTTCAGTGTTTTCATGCATTTTAATGAGATATTGATTGAGACTGTTATTCAATTTCCAGTACTTACTTAAGAAATGTTTTATATGTAGCCAATAGCTAAAACTGAGCCATTAACTCAGAAAAGGTACAGCATCTGTTGACAAGAAGTAAAACTTTGAAGCACCTCATAGTATGCTAAATTTTCAAAGGCTAACAATTCATTTTTCCTCTTCTTTTGTATGAAAGTGGCTTTTATTTAAATAAGTATATGACTTTTAGGCTGGGTGCAGTGGCTCACATCTATAATCCAGCCTGGAAAACATAGCAAGACCTCATTTCTACAAAAAAAATTAAAAATTAGCCAGATGTGATGGCATATTCTTGTAGTCCCAGCTACTTGAAAGGCTGAGGCAGGAGGATCATTTGATCTCTGGGGGTTGAGGCTGCAGTAAGCCATGATCGTGCCATTGAACTCTATCCTGGGCAACAGAGTGAGACCCTGTCTGAAAAATAAATAAATGTTATGAGGCTTTTAGAAATGACTTAACACTTTTGAATACTGAAACGTGAAATGGTCACAAAACCAAACATTTCATATCAAATATGCAATATATAGTATAAAATCAGAAAAGGCAAGCATAGAATTTTAATACACAATTGATTAGGGACCTACTGTTTATACTAAGCACTAGACAGAGAGAAGATATGGCAAGAAAAAATTGCATGTAGGAAACCAAGACAATTTTCCATTTTCTAACATAGAAAGCTCAAAAGGTCCCATATCACTTGGCCTATATTAAGTCATAAGGTTGATTTAATGCCATGCTGTTTCATTTGAAAAAAAAAAAAAAGATGTAATTAGGCAAGAGAAACGAAACTACCACACGAACCACTAACAGTCTGAAGTGTTTAACTGTGCCAGGTACTGTTCTAAGCATTTTAAATGAATTAACTCAATTCTCATAACAACTTTGTGAGGCAAATATTATTATTATTGTCATTTTGCAGATGGAAACAATGTGTAATAGGAGATTGAGTGACGTATACAAATAATGTGACAAGTACATTGCTGAGCAGGGATTTGAATACAGGCATGCTGAGGTTCTCAGTCTAGGTTCTTAACTACCATATTCTGGCATCCCTCAACAATAACAATATAATAATTTAAATAACATCATTTTTAAGTTCTAGCATGTGCTAGGCCTTATTGTTGAAACGTCTTATCTCTTATCTCATTGAATCCTTCCAACAACCCAATGAAGTAGAGTTTGCTATCCCAGTTTTACATGTGAGGGGCTTAGAACTTTCAAAGGCTTAGATTTATCTTGTTTTCACTTTCCTCTCCCCATTAAGTTGTTGGTATTAAGAGGCAGAAATAGAGCAAATGCTTGAGAACACAGACTCTCATGACTAGAAGGGAATTAAAAGCAACTAAGCCCAACCCTGAGATGAGACTTAATCCCCTTCTCCACCATCTCTGACTGGGCTTGAACTTCCGTTAATGAGGTTGTTACTTCTAGACCTTCCCCTCCAGATGGAAAAATAGACTTCTGCTTCAGATTTAAAAAGGGAAACATTTCTTCATTTCAAAGAAGCTGAAATAAAACAAGATGAGGCCATTTATTAAAAGGAACCCATGGGAAAGTGTTAAAAAGCTATGAGAGTCCAAGACTATCCTCAAAGCTATTAATTTGCTAAACCATATGAAGCTGAAGGGGAAAAAAGGTGGAGATACTGTCTGACAATCCAAACTACAGGAAAAATGCCTAGTAGAGATGATCCTGCTCCTCGTCCAGAGCATAAAGGGTTTTAGAGCCAGACCTGGAAATGACATACATTACCTCTGCCCACATCTGGTCCAACTTAGTTTCAATGGAGGCTGGGAAATGTAGTCTTCCTATGTGACTAGGAAGAGGAAAATAAAATAAGCTTTGAGAAATATATGTTATCTCTATCCACAATTACAATGATTTCTACAGTTCTACCCCTAGATTTCGATTTAATATTTGAAGGTGCAATTATGAAAATGAACCAAATGAACTGTATCCCTAGTATGTAATACTATTCTTAACATATTGTAGGAGAGCAGTAAGTATTTGTTGGATGAATGTATGAGCTAACTTCACAAATTTGGACATAACAAGTCTATCACCCTGTAAGTCTGGGACATGGAAACAGGAAAAGAAATTCCCCTTGACTTGGCTCTCTACTGACTTCCATTTCTTCCCAAGAACTTTTATGGTTAAAGGTTAGTTTAAAAATTATTGAATGGAGGAATTAATTCTAGGACATAAGATGAAGGACTCAGTCTTGGCTTGGACACATTCTATGTATGTGTTCCTTAGGAAGCCTTTAACCTCAATGGACCTCAGATTTCTCCCCTATAAATGGTGGTGGCAGTAGGTAGGTGGAGACTAGGCAGGTGCGCTTATCCAACAGTCCTTTCATCTTCCTTCTGGATAATAGAACCACAGTTGTTTCTATGTGGAAATGTGCCCACCCCCAGAAGAATTAATTATGATTGGTTTAAGCCAAGGATGGGAATTATTTTCTTTTTGACACTAATTGTCAAAAGGTAGGCTTGTGATTAGGTTATGACCCATGAGATTAAGAGAAGGTCTGATGAAAACATTCAAGAAAAGTTTGTCCTCCCTGATAAAAGAAAAAGATTCATGAGAAGGACTTTTGACCCTATCTGCTTCCTTCTTGGGATGCTGAAAAGTGAGACTATAATACTTGGAGCTGCTACAGCTTGCCTAGACCTTGAGAGGAGACATTGCAAAACACTGAAGTTCCAGCATGGAAAAATGGGAAGAGCCGGGTGGTCACTGACATTGTTGAGCCTTTGAAACAACTTGGGACAACCTATTTTCAGACTTAGTGTTATATGAAAAATGTGCACTCCTATTGTTTAAACCACTTTATTTGCATATCCTGTTACTTGCAACCAAGAACATTCCAAACTCATCATCTATAAAATAGATGACTTTTAGAGGTCTTTCTAGCTCCAAAATTGTCAGAGTCTTAAGTGACATTTCAAAGACTAAAACAAAAGAGGCAAATATCCTGCGATATATGAAGGGATGGGAAAAATTAAATGGAAGAAGAAACAATTGAAGGCAGCTAAACCTAGATATATCAACCAGGTGACAAGAATGGCATAAAGAACTTAAATGCAAATCGGAAAGCCCACTGAAACAGAAAATTGGGTCAGGTCCCTGTGGAGGAGGGAAAAGAGCTGATACAAATGTGTAGGTACAGAATTAGAGGAAATAAAACCTGAACAAACATGCAACTTTATCAAGAACGAATGACCACTAAAAAAGCCTTTTGACATTATATTTATTCAAAGCAAATGCTGTCTTTTGATAAGCAAAAGAGTACTAAAAACAGGTGACTTTGAAATAATCCCTTCCATCTAAATTTTATGTGTCTATGATTGCCTTTTTGAAACTTTCAAAAACCTGTTCCAGAAAATGCTGCCTATGGTCAGATGATTAGAACAAATTGAAAGTCAAATTAGAATAGGGAATTAAAAAGTTGACAATTGTCTTATACAAACAAAGCTGTCCACTGCCTGTGTCTGAGCCTGTAATTAGCATTAACCTTTCTTGTAGAAGATCTATTGAGCATTGTCGACACAATATCTGGTATTTATAAGGAACTCCATAAATATTGGTTCAGTTCGATTTTTTATGCATATTTTAAGTGACTCTGCTCTATTTAGAGCAATAACCAGAACAAATGGAAGGGCATCAGTCAGCAATGAACAAGTAAGAACACTTCCGGGGTCCTCCAGAAGGGACATAATGACCTCAGGTTCCACTTTGAACAATAGATCAAATCTAGAACCCAGGCATTTAGGTCACATGAAGTGGGTTATAATTAAAATGATCAGTACTTATTGAGTGCTCTCTATTTGCCATACATGGCATATTCATTTTCCCATGTAACACTCATAGTAGTCCTTTGAGCTAGGAACATTTCTTATCTCCATTTTACAAATGAAGAAACTGAGATTAGGTTCAGAAATCTCACCAAGGTCACTCAGTCTAGAAAGTGGCAGAAGTCAAGCCCAATTCTATCTAACTCAAAAATTCCACTGTAGAAGATGAAAAGGAAGAGCAGGTTCTGTACCAGCTGAGACTAGAAGAAAGTTGTTTCTCCGAGAAGCAGGATCAAAAAAGTGTAGGCTAAGAGGAGAAACTGGAAATCAAACAAAATCTTCCTTGGAGAGTTGAGAGAATTAGAAAAGGGAGATGACTCAGCATAGAGCTGGGATAAAACCAGGTAAAACTTTTTTAAAAAAAAAAATACAGACTTCAAAAATAATCAGGGAAGAAAATGAATTGGACAAACAACAGTTGAGTTTAGATATCCAGCATATCTGGATTTCTCTGGTAACATAGGAAATCTCAAAACAAGCTTTTACCTCCTCTACTGGATTCTTCCTAATTTAGCTTTTTTGATATCTGATGGAACTCTCATTCTGCAAAAAGCAAAACATTTGATGAATCCTCCACTTGCCTTGTTAGCAATTTCTTCTTTTAGAAGATTCAGGGAGCAATGATGAAGGACATGTGATTGGGTGGGGACTGTGCTGATGAGCTCAAATTTTCAAAGGGCATGTACAGGAAGAGGGAATAAGGGACACATAATCAAGACTGAATACACAAAATCTGGCAAAGCCCTGTAAGAATCATGTCCAGAGGGTAAAGCCCCGAATCTCTGAGGCTGATTTAAAAAATGCTAAGAACAACAAAAAAAGGATTCTACTAGTTTATACAGAGAAAGTACCTCCTGCTTGGGGCTGAGGGCATAATGCTAACAGATTTTTTTAAATAAAAAGCCAAACATGGAAACAAGTGGCAAAATCAAATTATATTTTTTTGCAAAGAGATTAAGAACAAAAGTGTGAATGAGATCTGGGGGACCCCTGAAGATGGCACAGAAACCCTGGGCTGGGAATAGCAGAACTGTTATCACTCCTAGGCTTGAAGGGATCCCAGGACAGAGATGTTACCACAATCTGGAAGAAGAGAGGGTCTTGCAAAGCACAGAAGCTTGAAGGAGCAGCCATCCATAGAAGGACATGGCAAACCTCAGGCTACCTTGCAGGAATGAAGCCAAGGGCACAGACCCCTGACCTCCTCTCCTCCCTTTCTCTAGTCTTCTACCAGGGCTTCTCATGTGCTGCATGGGTTTCCCAATTGGGATACAGAGGGCTGGGCAGCCCTTCAATGTAGAACAGACAGGGAAGCCTCCTAGAGTAGAGGGCAGAGTGGAAAAGGGTGAAGTGAATCTAGGGGATCCACAGAAGATAGCTGACACACTGCCTCAACGACTTTGTGCTTCTAAACCTGCCACATAAAGTGGGCACTAAATACTAACCAGAACACGTCTTTAAAACACAGAATCTTCCCAGTAACGTTTCCCTGGCTTTAACTACTTCTGTTTCCCTTAGGTATTACTTACACCTGAGCCAATGCTGATGGTGCAACTCTCCTCCAATTCTGCAAATATTCCTGGTACAAAATGCCTTCTTTCTAGATTGCTGCAATGGAACATGTTTTGTAGGCCTCTCTAGGTTTCAATGGGGTGAGAACCAATGATCCAATGATCCAATGACTTTGAGTTCTACAGCAGAGGCAGCTGATGCCAGAGATTCATGTTGCCCTTCTATCATGTATCTTGGATACTGGGAAGCAGCTGCCCATTCAGGGACTACATTTCCCAACCTAACTTTCTTCTACATGGCAGTCAGGTGACTATTTCTAGCCAATGGAATGAGAGCAAAAGTGATGTGTGTGTCTCTATAGAGCTAAGGCAGTTGGTTAAGTATGTGGTGTGCCCTCATGTTTGCCCACCCTTTCACAGAGAGCCATGTGTGAAGCCAGGTGTCACGAGGTGGAAAGACTGTAATCCCTAAATTACCACTTACATGAAAGCCAGCCTGACAAGGAATATCCGCATTTTGAAAGTGAGAAATAAACTTTTATTGTGTTAAGAGCGGCTGGTTCTTTGTTATAGCAGTTAGCCTATCTAGACTAATGTAAAGCCCTCTACTCTGTAGTTACTTCCTGTGATCCCACTTTCAAATTCTCCACCCTTGGCTTCAAATTATAATAACTGGAATAAAAGACTCGTGTAGAAAATTGCCTACTAGCTGCCTCACCAAGAGTTTGCTGTTTAACTATTTTGTGTAGGAAACATTTGCGCTAATGTTCTTGTTGTTAAAAGATGTGCAAACCATTTTCTTTTTGTTAAATTGCAGAATATAGTATTTGGAGTATTTGAGTCCAAGTTCTACCACTTACTTATGCTGCCTGACCTTGAAGAGATCCTATCAGCTTTCCTCTCTGTCAAAGAAGGATATTAATAATGCTTCCCTGTCAGGTTGTTGTTAAGATCAAATAAGATAAGGGATATGAAAACATTTTGTTCACTAGAAAGCTTTAGACAAAATTAGTTTTCATCTCCACTAAAAGGGAGTCAAGTTGCATTTGCCTTTTGAGATCATTCTCTTGGGTCGTGGTGTTGTCAAATTAAATCCCCCCTCCTTTTCTCTCAGATGGTCGGGTTCAGTTCCTTCCACTCTCTCTCACCTCTATTAACAGGCAAGCAGTTCTCTTTCTTGTTCGGAATTTTTGCAATTTGAGTTTTGCCCAAGGAAGAATGATTTAAAAAAAAAAATGGATCCAAAAACAAATTAATAAAAATATCTTCTGAACATTTTAGGGCCATGGTTTACAGGAAAGCTCAGTCTTTTCCCTGGGCTGTAGTTTCCACGTTGAAGTTGTTGAATTTCTCATATGCACACACACAAACCCATATCCAATGCCCTGTTTATTATTCCAAATATAATATGGCTTTTTGCTCCTTTAACTTTCTCTATATTTATAAGTAAGATATTTTTTCATCAGTGGCTTTTTTAATTTTAACCCAAGATATAAACAGTGAATCTAGTTCAATCTTCTTGTTTTATAAATGAGGAACCAGAAGCCCAGAGATATTTCATGACCCACTTTAAAAATCACCTCTTCCAATAAGCTTTCTCAGCTTTGTTACTCCGTCACAGACTAAGCCGGGTATCCATCCTTTATCATAGAACTTGTTGATGATAGAACCAGATTCTGAAGTCTGTATAGGAAAAAAGCAAGTCTTCTCTGCATCCCAGGGACCTCTGATCTCAGTGTAAATCCCCAGCTATCTTCTGCTTCTGTCCCATCAGCCAAAACTGTGTCACATGGCCACCTCTAGCTACAACGGAGACTGGGAAAGGAAGTAGTTAGCTGAGCAAATTGCCTCCCCAAACAAAATCAGCATCTTATGAGCAAAGAAGTGGATGTGGATATTGAGTTGGCTACTCACAGTGTCTGTTGCAGCCTGTGACATAGTAGGAGCTCAATAAATATTTGCAGACTGAATGTCAGTGTAAGGCATTCAAGGTTGAATAAGTAAACTGTCTAAGTTTGCTATAGTGGTAGAACAGTGGCTAGGATTTACGTATGCTGAGTTCCAGCCTGTATTAGTCCATATTCACACTGCTATAAAGAACTTCCCTGAGACTGGGTAATTTATAAAGGAAAGAGTTTTAATTGGCTCACAGTTCTGCATGGCTGGAGAGGCCTCAGGAAACTTATAACCATGATAGAATGGGAAGCAAGTACCCTCTTTACAAGGCAGCAGGAGAGAGGAGAAAGTGTAGGGGGAAGAGACTCTTATAAAACCATCAGATCTTGTGAGAACTCACTCACTATCATGAGAACAGCATAGTGGAAACCGCCCCCGTGATCCACTCATCTCCCTCCCTCCACACGTGGGGATTACAATTCAAGATGAGATTTTGGTGGGGACACAGAGACAAACCATATTACAGCCTGAAGCTTTCTACTACCTAGTACTACCTCAGTATCATAAATTCAGTAATATGAGTATCTGGTTCTGCATTCTTTCCAAGAATCGCTCTTCTCTCTCTGCAGTATCTTAATTCCTCTAAAAGACATGTAACCAATCCTATTAGAGGTTTTCTCTCCAATTCTTCTATAATATTTACCTAGATACCTTAGTAATAGGAATGTGACATTAATGGAAATCTAATAAATGTTAAGATCTTGGGGGTTTTCCCAGTTTTTTACTTTACTTACTTCCAGACTCAAATTTGTTATGACACATAACTTTATCTCATCCAGCATTACAGTTATTAATAACTTATCCTGCTGAATAAATCAGAGACCTGGAAAAATGTGGAGTAAGCATTTGTTATGCACATATGGGATTTACCAAGTTTCCACATTTGAAGGTCTAATATTAGGATTCACATGTTGTGCAAGGCTTTGCAGAGGAAAAGACGTTTCACATCTTCTCGACTTTGAAAATAGGGTATACTTTGCATGCAAACAAGTCTAGGTGAGTAGAGTGATTTTGAATAAATCACCAAGAAACAGGATTTCAGTAAACTGTGAGAAATACATTTCCAGGATAATTTCAAAAGCAGAAAATAAAATTAGGTGCAAGGATTTACCAGGACTAGTGGATCAAGTGTTAGTAGGCTGCACGTTAGGTTGAGCTCTGCTCATAATTAGCAGTGTGACCTTATGGAACACCATTAACATTTGGAGCCTTTGGTTCTGTCACCTGTAAGAGGAGAGGGTTGTATCAGGTGATCTCCAACCGCTCCCCCAGCACCCCACCATCCATGTCTAGATTCTGTCATTCTATTTCTTATGCACTGAGACCAAGAGAGTTAATTTGTGGAATTACGTGACGGCCAAATCCTGAAAAGGGCACACTAACCTTTTACCAGTGTTACCCTTGGGTTTAAGGCTGATAATTTCTAAAATTTACCATAGAATTATTATTATTTTGGCATATTACTAGTTGTTTGCAATTAACAGACTTGTAATCACTGGAAACTTACTGTTTTGAATTCCATTCTTTTCACTTAATATTTCATTATAAATATTCACCCATATTTCCACAGTCTTCATAATTTTGGCTTTGATGGTGCCATATTATTTTTCCATTTGGTTGACATGCCACAAATTTGGAGTCATTGTTCCCTTCCTTTCATACTCTGCATCCAATACCTTGGAAAATTCTGTCAGCTTTACCTACAGGTTATATGCAGAATCTAACATCTCACCCTCTCCATCACAGCCCTTCTTGTCCAAACCACCATTATCTGTTGCCTGGATTATTTTCATGGTCTTCCAGCTGGCACCTGTACCTCTGCACTTCCCCACTGCAGAGTGTATTCCACATACTGCATTGGGAGAGGTCCTCTCAAAACATGATCATATCTTTTTCCTCTTCTCAAAGCTTTCCAATAATTTTTCATCTTAGAGCACTTTAAGTCCTTCCTATGGCCTTAAGACTCAACATGATCTGATTTCTCTTCTACTTCTTCGATCTCATCTTCAACCACTTTTCCCCTGGCTCACTCTACCCCAGCCATATGGGTCCCCCTGTTGCTCTTACCAGGGTCACTCCTGTCACAGAGATTTGCAATCACTGCAACCTCTAAGAATGCCATCCCCCCACATATCCTCATGGCTCCCCCTTTTACTACTTTTCGGTCTCTGTTCAAAAGTCACCTCATTAGAGAGGTCTTCCCTGACCACCTTAGCTAAGATAACAACCTCCCCCCCAGCATTCTCTATGCCTCTTTATATTTGTTTATGGCACTTATCACCACCTGATATATTATTTATTTGTTTATAGCCTTCTACCATCACTGCCAAGACACACCAAAATGGAAAATCCATGAAGGCAAGGACTTTGTTTTCTTCACTGCTATAGAACCTATGCCCAGAACAGTAAGTGTTCCGTAAACATTTGTTTAATATATTGATTAAACCATCGATAATTGTACAATGTAAGGTTATAAGTTTTGTGGTAGAACATTCAGGAGATAGTGTTGGGAGATGAGACAAGGCAAGCAAAGGGATCATCTCATGAAGATCGTTGTGTGCTGTGCTAAAGCTTTGAATTGCATCATTGCCTAACATGGAGCCATAGAAAGGCTTTAATCAGGGAAATGACAAAAGCACATTTGTCTTTAAAAAAATAAACTCTACCTAGAGTGGGAGAATGCATTTGTCATGAAGGAGATAGAAGACAGTGAGGGGACAGTTGCAAAGGTCCACGAGAGGTAAATAATTAAAAACAGAATTATCATGTGATCCAGCAATTCCAGTTCCACTGCTGAGTCTATAACCAAAAAATTAGAAGCAGAGACACAAAGAGATATTTGTAAACCCACCTTCATAGCAGCAGCATTCACAATAGCTGAAAGGTGGAGGTCACCCATTCAATCAGTGGATGAACAGAGAAACAAAAGGTGGTATATATGTAAAATGGAATATTATTCAGTCTTTAAAAGGAAGGAAATTCTGACACATGCTACAATGAGGATGAACCTTGAAAATACTGTGCCAAGTATTTCAGTCATTCTAATGACTATATGCTAAGGATGCCAAGTCTGTATTTCCAGCTCAAATGAAATAAGCCAGCCACAAAAATACAAATTGTGTATAATCTCACTCATGTAAGGTGTCTAGAGTAGTAAAATTTATAGAGACAGTAAGTAGAATGGTGGTTACCAGGGTCTGGAGGGTGGAGGGAGGGAGAGTTATCATTTAATGGGTATAGAGTTTCAGCTTTACAAGATCAAAAAAGTTCTGTGAATAGATGATGGTGATAGTTGCACAACAATGGGACTCTACCTAATGTCACTGTACCAAATGCTTAAAAATGGTTAAAATGGTAACTTATATATATATATATATATTTTACCATAATTTTTTAAAGTCTATTAGAAAGCTAGTGCAAGCCAGAGCCTGTGTAATGCAAGGGAAAATAGTCAGGAAGGGACAGATTCAGGAGATATAAAGGGAATTTGAAGCAGCAGGATTCTGAGATCCATTGAATGTGGAGAATGAGGATGGTTTCCAAGTTTCTAGCTGGGTATCTAGAGGGGAAAGGGGGGCCTAAACAGAAAAAGGAGGAAGAGGAATGAATCTGGGGAGAAGGATAGTGAGCTAACTTTTGAACTTAAGTTAGAGTTATCTGTAGGTCTTCCAAATGAAGATACCCAGGAAACCTTTAAATGTATAAAGCAGGATCTCAAGAGAGACACTTGAGCTGCAAATACAGACTTGGCATCCTTAGCATACAGTCATTGGAATGACTGACATCTCTCAGGAAGAGTGTTGGAGAAAGAAGAGAAAAGGGTTTGGGGGTAGAACCCTGGGGTCAGAAAAGGAAGGCACGTCTGCACAGAGAGACAATGAAGAAAGAATTGAAAAAGAACTAGGACCTACAGGGAGTGGATGGTTCTGGAATCCATGGAGTGGTCACTGGCATCAACAGCCATGGTGTGTTTAAGAACGATAAGTACTGAAGTGGGTTTCTTGAATCTAGCCATCGGGGAGGTCATTGAAGATGTTCATAGGAGCAACTTGAGAAGAATGGTAGGTTAAAAATCCAAATGCAGTGAAACTACCAAGAAGGAAGTACCAGTTAAAGGCATGGAAAGAAATTTGAGGAGAAAATTACAATGTCTTTAAAAAAAAAAAAAATCTCCTGTAATTCAGACCTTTAATCTGGCTGGAAAAAGAACTAATCACCTGGGAGGGACACCATTTATTTTATGGTGATGACTTAAGTCAGCCAAGTGAGTTGGTATATGTCCACCTACTCAGCCCTAAAAACAAAGCAAAACAGAGAACATAGCTGGCTTAAAAGAAATAGTATCTATGGCAGAGATAACAGTTTTTCCACCCATTATCCTTTTTCACCTTCTCTATTAGCACAACAGAATTCTGATTTATTTCAGGTCAGCAATGTGTTCAGCTAAAAGTCTACCTTCCCCGCTTCCCTTGCAGCTAGGGAGATGTGAATAGAAATCTTTGGATAGGGCTTTCAGGAGAGCTCTATAAAGAAGACTAACTCAGGCCAGGTGCAGTGGCTCACACCTGTAATCCTAGCACTTTGGGAGGCCAAAGTGGGCAGATCACTTGAGCCCAGGAGTTCAAGACCAGTCTGGGCAACATGGCGAAACCCTATCTCTACAAAAAAATACAAAAATTAACCGGTTGTGGTGGCACATGCCTGTAGTCCCAACTACTCAGAAGGCAAAGGCGGGAGGATTGTCTGAGCCCAGGGAGGCTGAAGCTGCAGTGAGACGTTATCATGCCACTGCACTCCAGCCTGAGCCACAGAGTGAGACCTTGTCTCAAAAACAAACAAAAAAAGGACTAAGAGGACTAACTCAGCATGATGGTGCCTCCCTTTTGTTTCATGCTGTTTCCCTTCTTCCTTTCTGGAGAGAGGATGTTATGGCTGGACCTCCAGGAACCATTTTGGGTCCATGGGGCTACTTTGAAGATGGAAGTTATATGCTGAGGATGGCAGAGCAGAAAATACACCTAGGTCCCTAATACGATCACAGATACCATACCCCTCTGAAGTGTTTACCTGCGGGCTTCTTCTATGTGAGAGAATAAACTCCTACTTGGTTGTAGTTGGGCCTCTGCCATTAGCAGCTGAACAGAATTCCTAACTGATATGTCATCTTATACATCTGACTTTGAATTACTATTCTGTTCAGGTCCAGCCTTCTCCAAGAGCCACCACTAAAATACTGCAATATTAAGGGCACTGATAATGCTGGCTGCTTGATAAAAAGTCTTTCCTGGTTGCTGATGCCTAAAATTCCTGGGAGAGTGGCCAGAGCTTTGTTTTACCACTCAAGATAAGATTTCAGTTACAAATATCCTTCAGAGAGATGTCTCATGGACTAAAATTAATTCGCAGAGTCTACCCTGGGTTTTGATAAGGGTCAGGGAAGGAACATGATATGGATGAACACCTGGGGAAGAGGGGTTATTAAAGGAGCTCATGATAGAGCCAGGCAGTCAGGCACTGGGGCTCAGATGATATATTCACCAGCTTT
This sequence comes from Pongo abelii, assembly GCF_028885655.2. Taxonomy (NCBI): domain Eukaryota; kingdom Metazoa; phylum Chordata; class Mammalia; order Primates; family Hominidae; genus Pongo; species Pongo abelii. The sequence continues at coordinate 105,838,870 of NC_071995.2, read as the reverse complement.
GAGACTGAGCAGGGACCTGTCTTAGGGGCCTGTAGGCCACCCCAAGCAAAGAAATAAAGAAAAATCTCGAGTTCCTTCAAGGGAAATTCCAGGCACCTAGCTAGCCTTGAAAAGTAAATGAGCAGCTTGATGAGCAAGAAGGTAATAGTAACTTAATACCCAAGGAAGTTAGAGTCACAGTATTGTTTGGTTCACTACAGAAACTAAAGATAACAGGCCTGTTATGATGGCTCACACCTGTACCTGGCAAATTAGGAAGCCAAGGCAGGAGGATCCCTTGAGGCCAGGATTTCAAGACCAGCCTGGGCAACACAACAAGACCTCATCTGTACGAAAAATTTAAAAATCAGCTTGCCGTGGTGGTATGCACCTGTAGTCCTAGCTAAAGTCGGAGGAGCACTTGAGCCCAGGAGTTCGAGGCTGTATTGAGCTATGATCTCACCCCTGTACTCCAGCCTGGATGACAAAACAAGAACCTATTTATTAAAAATAAAGGTTAAAAAATTTAAAGAAACCAAATATAGTGTCTTAACCTATGTCCCTGAGTTGTTTTCCAGAAACCCAAACCCCCACCAAATGGATCCGCTGGCACATAGGTTTCACATAAGGAGGAATTAAGAACTGAACTCTGGCCACTGTTCTCTGTTCTTAATTTCTTCCTGAGGGGCCTGGAGGAGGTCACACCCACAAGCCGGAGCTAACATTCTTTTCTGCTGATCACAAATTTTTAAACAAAGCTTTGCCTCTTTAACCCATTGCAAATCAGAAAGTCTTTGAATCCACCTATGACCTGTGGGCTCCCTGCTTCAAGATGTTCTGTCTTTTTAGGTCAAACAAATGTATGACCTCCACGTATTGATTTGTGACTTCTCCTGTGACCTTCACCTCCCTGCCTTTACAAACCTTTACCCGATCTTAATTTAAAAATAAAAAATAAATTTTTTAAAAGACACATTGTAGTACATAGTTTTTCAATGCTCTGTTAGCTCTTAGAAGCAAGCACTGTATAAATTTACTTATAAGGGCATTAATGACACCCAAGAGATAGTGATACCCATTATTCTCCTCATTTTACAAATTTGGAGGCACAGAGGTCACATGACTTGCCCAAATGGAATAGAGGAATCAGGATCATGGCCCTAGAAAAAAAGCAGACCCAACCGCTTTGTTCTGGTAGGGTGTCATGGTGAGATGAAGGATGGAGCTCCTCCACACAATTTAAGAAGTTTTAAAGATGAAACTCTCTCCTCCTCTTTTTCCCCTTTTGGAATAAAGGGTCATTTTTCTCTCCTGAGGAATTCAATCATCTCAGCGGATACCCTGGGAACAATGTCCAGGTGCTAGGGACTCAGGAGCCATTGCTAGAGGTGCCTGGAATGGAAGGTGACACCACAGATCACACTGACACCTAAACCAGCATCTGGGAGGGAGGAGATGGGCTGAGCATGGTTTCCACCATCAGCTGCTACTCTCTGGCCCCGGGCATGTTCTCTTGCAGCTGACAGTCAAGCCACTGAGGTGCATGGAGGACACAAAAGAAATCCAAATCTGAGGCTGAAATTTTCTTTCCAGTGCACCAGGACAGGCTTCCCAAGAGTGTCCTTGGTGTCTCCTTTTGGCCGAGACCCTGAGGCAAAGGAATTGAATCTTTCTTCTTCTGCTCTCCAACAATTCAAGCTGGAAGGTTCTAAGAAAAAGTCTAGGCTCTGAGGCTGTGTGTTGGTTTTTTTTTTTTTTTTTTTTTTTTGCTGTGATATTGTTTATACATGTTTAGAACTGTACACTGTTGTCAAATTATATAAAGTCCAAGAAGAGCTGTGATTGCAGTTCAGAATCCAGTGGACTGATGGTTCTGATGGCAGATATCTTTAGAAATAGTACCTGTGATTTATTTTGCATTTCAAAGCCTCGTGGTGGTAAAATATTTTATGTGGAAGAAATGGCTTCTTGACATTCATCTTCCAGTGTATTTCTTGATCGTTAGAAACCACTTGACTGTTATACAGATTCTGATGTGCCACAGTCACTGTTTTTGTAAAATATAATACATTACACTATAGAGTTAAAAAATAAGTTATTACAAGTATATTTTACCTCTACTCCATTGCTAGATGAAGCTGGAAACCATCATTCTCAGCAAACTATCGCAAGGACAAAAAACCAAACACCACATGTTCTCACTCATAGGTGGGAATTGAACAATGAAAACACTTGGACACAGGAAGGGGAGCATCACACACTGGGGCCTGTCGAGGGGTTGGGGGAGGGGAGAGGGATAGCATTAGGAGATATACCTAATGTAAATGACTAGTTAATGGGTGCAGCACACCAACATGGCACATGTATATATATGTAACAAACCTGCATGTTGTGCACATGTACCGTAGAACTTAAAGTATAATAATAATAATAATAAGGTTACTGAGGCTATGTTTTGAAACATCCCTTCCTGCTGTTGTAAGGGGACATATCTGCCTATCAGGCCTCTGGTGGCTTGAAGGCCAGAACCTTTTAGTTCCACCATGTTAAATACCCCAATGAGTGGACTATTAATGCATATGTTGGTTACTGCCAATTTTTACCTGGATTCAGGCTTACTGGTTTTTAAAAAAATAAAACAACAACGAGAAACCATTTTCCACTTTTCAAATACTTCATTTTTTAAAAAAATAGTAGTAAATGCTGAGATGGAGAAGGGACATGGAATGATTTTCTAATACTCAGCAGGTGAGAATAAAGATTGGCAAAAAGCTTGGTAAAAGCTGTCAAAATATTAATATTATTTGACCCAGTGATTTCACATGGGAATTTATGCTAAGAAATAATTAGAAATGCAATGATTGATATACGAGAGTGTTGCAGTAAATGCTTTTTGAATTCTATCCAGAACAACTCCCATGCACATTCACCTTTGTAGAAACTCTCATCTCATCATGGTTCAAATGATATCGTCTCACCCATCCCAGGCCCCCTGGCCACCACTGATTGGAGGAAGCAGGCTGGACACCTGACCCAAACTGGACCCGTGAGAGTTCCCACTCCCTTGATCAATCATCATTTATTGGTCCAGGGATGGCTAGTTATTTTTCAAGCTGGATTTGTCATTTTCATTTGAAATAGTGCAGATGTTTATCACAGCATTATTTATAATGGGAAAAGTCTGAGACATAAAATGTCTTCTAATGCAGGATCGGCTAAATAAACTATGATATACCTACAAATGGAATAGTGATATGATTGTCATTATCAGCATCAAACTTGCTGTTTAATATCTTCCTTTGTTTGTTTGTTTGTTTGTTTGAGACAAAGTTTCACTCTTGTTGCCCAGGCTGGAGTGCAATGGCGCAATCTCGGCTCACTGCAACCTCTGCCTCCCAGGTTCAAGCGATTCCCCTGCCTCAGTCTCCCAAGTAGCTAGGATTACAGACACCCACTACCATGCCTGGCTAATTTTTGTATTTTTAGTAGAGACGAGGTTTCACCATGCTGGCCAGGCTGGTCTGAAGCTCCTGACCTCAGGTGATCCACCCGCCTTGGCCTCCTAAAGTGCTGGAGTTACAGGCATGAGCCTCCGCACCTGTCCACTATCTTCCATTTTTAAAAATCCTCCCTCCACCTGCCATGTCCTTCTCCATCCCACACTGCATCTCTCCCCTCCCTTTCTGCAAAACTCCTAGAAAGACTTATCTAGACTCAATGTCTCCACTGTGTCTCCTCCCATTCTTTCCAAAATCCCTTCTAATCAGTTTCTGTTCCACAAAATTGCTCTTGTCAAAGTCACCAATGACTTTCATGTTGCCAAGTCTATTGGCTAATTCTCAGTCCTCATCTTTCTAGACCTTATCAGCAGCATTTGACATAATTGATGGCTTACATCTTCTTGAATTTCTTCCTTCACTTGGCTTCTGAAACTTGACTCTTTCCTGCTCTCCTACCTCCCTGTTCAATCTCTTAGTCTTTTCTTTTGCTGGTTCTTCCTCATCCTCCCCACTTCTAGACATTGTAGTGCCCCAGAACTCAGTCCTCAGGCTTCTACTCTTTTTATACTTCCTCAGTGATCTCATCCTGCCCATGAATTTAAATTCCATCTATATGCCAGTGACTTTCAAATTCTATCTCTGACCTCGATTTCTCCTCTGAATTCCAGACCCCTTGTTACTCTACTTTTGCATTTGGATGTCTAATAAATATCTCAAAACTGTCCAAAACTGAATTTTTATTTTCCCCTACAACTTAATGCCCATCCCTGAAACATGCTCTTCTCCCAATCTTCCAATGTCAATAAATGGCATTACCATTCACTTCACTGCCCAGGTCCATATACTAATAGGGACTGTCCATGGATAGTAGAAATATAGGTGATTTCTGTTTTTCTTTACACACTGATCAGAGAAAGAATTAATGATATTACAGAAGGAAAAGGATTCAGGAATAAAGAATAGATACAGACTCTGTGAATTTAAGGCAATAAGTACACGCCACAAATATCTTGTGAATAAACAGGTAAAACAAGGAAGTGAAAACTGGAAACTGCATAATGTTTGCATCCTTGTGACCAAGAAGGTGAGGTAGCCAAGAGCAGCGAGAGTTTGACCAGATGGAAGAGCAGGTCCCTATGTAAGAGTGACAATCACAGCACTTGGCCTTCCTGCATGTGCTTATCCAGACCATATAGCTGGATCTGGGCTCTAGGCTAGGTGAGAATGGCACCTGAGACTCAAAATTGCTTCTCTTTAGGAGAGCTCCCAAAGTAGACATGGGTACAGGAGGACAGACTTGGCTATTCATTCCTCCCTTATCTCAGAGAGGTGCACCTACATTTAGCTCACTCTGAATAAAATATCTGCCAGGTCAGAGGAGTAAATCATTGCAAGTTCAATGGCTTCTATAACTTTCCAGCCATGGCAGCAGCTAGAAACAAATAATATTACCATAGAAGGCAGTAATTCTGCTTCTCAGCCAGTCAGGTCATCTAAGCTTAAGGTCCTAGGTTCAAGCCTTGAAATTCTGCACCAAGGTAATCTTCCATTATCAGCACCTGCACTTCAAGGCCAGAAGTTTCCTGTTTCTGTCTTCCTAGGGGCTTTCTGTGGGCAAGACTAGCTGTGGAAATCTGTATTAGTCAGGGTTCTCCAGAGGAAAAGAACCAACAGGATGTGTATATCTATATATATAGAAAAGCGAGATTTATTTTAAGGAATTGGCTCATGTGATTGTAGAGGCTTGGTGCGTCCAAAATCTGATAGGGTAGGCCAGCAGCTGGAGACTAAGGAAAGAGTTGCAGTTTAAGTGCAGTTTGAGGCACTCTGCTAGCAGAATTCCTTCTTGCTCAGGGAGGTCAGTCTTTGTTCTATGAAGGCCTTCGACTGATTGAATGGGTCCCATTCACATTGTGGAGGGCAATTTGCTTTACTCTAAATCCTCCGATTTATATGCCATCCAAAAAAGAACACCTTCACAGAAACATTCAGAATAATATTTGACTGAATATCTGGGGACTGTGGCTCAGCCAGTTTGATGCATAAAATGAACCCTCCCAACAACCTCACTTCAGTTATGGGACCTCTACTTCATAATGAGGAAACTCTGTGCAAATGAAGTTCAAAGAGCCACACATGCTCTAACTGGCTCCATGTGGAAGAAGGTCAGAGAAAGGCCTGGGAAGGCTGTATGTTGTAGAGGGAACACATGCAAGTTATGTATAACTGGTTTAAGTTGAGCCTGTGCACGTCACAAGTTCTGGGTTCCAAATGACTTTCCCATTTCCCCTGCTGACTTCAGAGAGAGTCCATGTAGATAATAAAGTATAATGCAGCATATCTGTGACGTTCACCTGCTCTTCCCATTGGCATCACTGCCTAAAAGGAAACTTGGAGTAGAGAATGTCAGGAGCTCATTCATCTGTTGACATCTGGACATTAACCTGAGATCACAGCAACTGTAGCTACCTGCTGATTAGATTACTATAGCCCAGGAAGGCCAAACATATCAGAATATGTTCATGGGCAAAGAAAACAACACACACTTTGTTATTTTATAAATTTCCTGTGAAAATGTATCTTTCTATAACAGATATAACAAAAAATCTTTTAAATGGCAAATAGGAAAAAAATACCTGGAGAAGAGGTGGAGGGTGGAGGGGGTCAGTAAACAAGAGAGCACAAACAGCAGAACTCATGTCAACCAAAATTAAGGCTGTAGAGACAGAAATAATTTGATAAAGGTTTATGGTAAGCCAATTTGAGAATCAACCCAGGAAGATACTCCAACAAAGTTGAGCAAGTTCTGAAGTCTGTTGCAAGTTAAAATGCTTTTATAAGAAAGTTTAGGAGAAAGTAAGGGGACTCCTCATATTGGAGTTGTCCTTTTTTGTTGGAGAGTACAATACCGATGTTACAATCCTTGGCTACAGATGACAACATACAGGCTAAAATGTTTTACCTGCAAGACGATAAGTAAAACTTCATGATTCAGAAACAAAGCAGCAAAACTTCATTATTCAGAAACAAAGCAGTGTCCTTTTCAGTGTCAGTAGGTTACGTATTAATCAGTATGACAACGGTTTGAGGAACTCAGGAGAAGATTAGAGGGATTCATGGTAAGATTCTTTACTGAAGGACAGGATGTAAGCCATGAATCATAAGACCTTCCCCAGGCAGTTAATTTGGAAGCCCGTCAAATGTGATCTGTGGGTTATCACTAAGAAAGACACAAAAAAAAATTTCACCCCTAATTACCCTGGTTTGATCATTACACATTGTATGCACGTATCCAAATATCACATGTGTCCCATAAATATGTACGATTATCATATATCAATTTTTTAAAACGTTTGGAAAAATTCACCAATTAAAAAGAATTTTTTTTCTAAGAAGCTGTTTCCCCATGCCTCACCCAAGTCCACTGGCAGGGCTTAACCCCTTTGTTCTTGAATTCCTGTCATTAAGCTAATCTTGAGTCTGTCTGGTATTCCTGCTGTTCCCTGTTATTTGATCCTTCCCATCTATTTTTCTGAACTCGACCTATGAGACTGAAGTGATTAGTTTTATAATATATGTTTGTAGGGAAGGTCTGAGACTTTTCCCCGATAGATGAATGAGGTTGCCTTTGTAATATTGATTTTTTAAGTTATTTTGTCATTTCTTGCTTATAAAATCATAAATTACAGGGCCAGATGATATCTTAGGGTACATTGAGTTCAACTCTTAACTCTCTGGGGTTAGGAAACGGAGGTCCAAAGGGGGTCAAAGATTTCTCAAGACCAGCATCCTGCACAGAGATGAGCCTAAGCCCCAGCTCACCAATTTCTAAGGGTCTCTCCACTGCATCACAGGGAGAAAAAGCAAGCCATGTCAAAGGGAAGAAACAGAATCCCTTCCTGCCAACGAGGAGGCACGTGACTCCTTCCACATATTGCATGTTTGTTACTCTGGGAATTAATGGCTCAATTTGGTATCAAACAAAATGGGTCTCGTGGCTGATCTGGCCCAAGTGAAGGATCAGCAAAATGGAGATGTGAGCTTCCCTGGATGATAATTAGGAGTAGTCCCTGAATGGGTAAGACAAACACATTAAGCCTTTCTGCAAAGCCAATTTTGGGCAATGGTCTGATTGCTGGATAAATCACACCAAGACATTGAAATGAGTGGTGAGGATGGCACAAGCAGGGTACATTAGAGGGTAGCAAACAGTTTTCTTTACCTTTGAGAAATCACTCTATCCGAAGTAGAGAGGAATTGTGCAGAATGTCCAGGGAAATAAGGAGAGACAAGGAAGAAGAAAAAAGCATACATGAAATACATAAATCAAAAGGATAAATTGATGTTAGAGGTGGTATAGAATTAAAAGAAAGTAAGAAACTGATAGCTAAAGACAGGGCTGAAAGGGGAGAGAAGACTGCAAGGGAAACAAAATACCCAAAAATATACTTCCCTCTCAATGGTTCCTTGACTTGGTGATTTATTCATAGTGTATTTTTTATGCCATGTTAAACTGACATGGCCACAAAGCACAGTACTCCTGTTCTCTCCCTTTGCTAGCCTGTACTCAGAGGATGCAAATTAGTGTAATGCTAGGTAAAGCATGGGCAGGAGACTAAATTTATTACAGTCTTAGCTATCAATCATTTATTGACTTACTCATGTACTCAAAACATATTTATTGGGCATCTAATATGTACCAGGCACTGTGTTGGGATACAGTAATATACAAAGTTGTTGTAGACCCTGTCTTTGTTGAGCTAACACTCTAACAGGAGAAGAAAAATGATGAGTACAAAGCCACATAAAAGTAATTTAAGATATTAGCTACTCTATGGCTCACGCCTGTAATCCCAGAACTTTGGGAGGCCGAGGCGGGTGGATCACGAGGTCAGGAGATTGAGACCATCCTGGCTAACATGGTGAAACCCCGTTTCTACTAAAAATACAAAAAATTAACCAGGTGTGGTGGTGGGCACCTGTGGTCCCAGCTACTTGGGAGGCTGAGGCAGGAGAATGGCGTGAACCCGGGAGACGGAGCTGGCAGTGAGCCGAGATTGCGCCACTGCACCCTAGCCTGGGCGACAGAGCGAGACTCCGTCTCAAAAAAAAAAAAAAGATATTAGCTACTCTACAGCTTGGGTATCAGGACTGTACTTGCAACATGCAACAGAAAACCTAAATAATAGTGGCTTAAACATATAGAGGTTTATTTTTTACATTTAATAAGAAATACAAGCAAACAGAGATTTATTTTTCATACATAGAAATACAAATACAGTCAAGAGAAGGTGCAACTCCTCAAAAATGACACCAAGACCCAGACTGGGTGGCACAATGTTTAAGTGCAAGGACAGTAGCACCAGGCTGCCTGGACTGCTGCTACTTACTAGCTCTTATTGAATCTTACTCAACCTTGGCTCTGCTACTTATTAGCTGTGTGACACTGGGAAAGTTACTTAACCTCTCCCTAGTTCTCCAGTTTTCTTATCTGTAAAATGGAGATGAAAATAATAGCCTCACCCCCTAGGCCTATTGAAAGGATTAATAGTTTGATACATGCAAACTACTGGCACAGTGCAGTAGGCAGTATGTAAGTGTTCCTGCAGATGTGGATATTAGATGTACATATTAGATGCTCAATAAATGTTTTAAATAAATAAGTCAATAAGTGCCCTGACTTTACAAGTTGGATTTTGTTCTCATGTTTGGCTCTTCATAATCTGTTTCAAGAAGGCTGCTGCATCCTGAGACATCACACAGTATTCTGGACACGAAAAAGGAAAACGAAATAAAAATGACATGGCAGCTCAATCCAACCCTTTAAAAATCAGGAATACAAAAGCTTTTCTGAAAGTCCCCTGCAGCAGACTTTGCTTTCATCTCATTGGACAGAACTGTGTCACATGACCACACCTGGCTGGAAGGTGAAGAACTCAGGTTATAGATGAGTTAAGGAGACCGTGGATGGGGGTTGGAACCTGGAATATGGGCATGGGATCAGCCACCGGTATCTGCTGTGGCTTCCATTTAGAGACAGCCACTTGACATATTTCCATTTTGATGTGCACTTTTCCCCTCAATTACATGTATCAAGCTGAGTGAAGTGAATAGTCCCAGCTTCCCATCCACCTGTTACCCACCTGGGTCCCATTTCCTCCACACAAGATAAGTCACCCCAAGTTATTCATTTCCAACCATTCCAGCCAACTCAACTATTTACTACATTCCCAGTATGTACGAAAAACTATGCCACGTGCTGCAAGAGGACCGGAAAATTTAGAAATGATGCCTGGTCTCATAGATCATACAATCTCTTCTGGCAAGAGGTGGCCCAAATTAAGGAATTTATGAACACTATGGAAAGAAATCTGGCCTTAAGAATCGATAGCCTAAGAAATGTTCATATCTTTAACCCAGCAATTTCATTCCAGGACAACTCTCAACACACAGCTGGGAGGCCAGATAAAAATTATATGCACGAAGATGTTGAGCACATGCTGTTTTCAGTGGCCAAAAAGGCCATACAACTGAACGTTAAACAATCACAAAAATTATGCTTATAAGGGGCTTTTAATGTTACGGGAAACATTATGGAGAGTTTTTGTTAGGTTTTTATGTTTATGTTTTTAATGTCATGAGACGTAATGTTATGAGAAAATGCTCATGATATGTTATTAAGTTGGGAGACAGTTTACAAATGTGCTTAACCTCTATGCAGTATAGTGGTTAAGTATATAAACTTTGGAGTTAGATAGGCTAATTCCAAATTTCTTCTCTGCAGCTCACCAGTTTCTTATTTGGGTATCAGGACTGTACTTTGCAACATACAGCAGAAAACCTGAATAATAGTGGCTTAAACGAATAGAGGTTTATTGCTTAACCATGGACCACCAAGTTACCATGTGACATGAGCTGCCCATCATAAACTGGGAATTATCTGACCCTTAGAAGACCTAACATCTCTAAGTCTCTAAATCCAGCATGGAAAGTTACAGGCGGGAAGGGAAAAATTGTAAGAGGAAAGAAATGCCTTAGCAAGACACCAAAATGGCAATGGGGTTGAGAATGTCAACAAGACCAGCCCAGGTAAAATAATTTTCATCCACTGTGATCTCCTCTTCCTTACAACAGAATTTCTGCTCAACCCATCTCCGATTTGTATACGCACCCACCCCAGAACACAGATCAGAATATACTTGTGTTAAGGTCACCAAGGACTTCCATGTTACTGAATCTAATGTTGCTCTCAACCTCTCTGAGGTGCCAGTGTTATCAGCACCTCTCATCTCTTGAACCCTCTTCTTTCTTGTCTTTTCCTGACTCCCTCGTGAGTTTTCTCATTGGCCTCATCACTCACTTCTTCCCCATTTCCACTCCCAGCTTCTACTCATCTGCTCCATCCCTAAACATTGGGGCATTCCAGATCCCAGCCCTGAGCCTTCCACTCCTATCTGAATGCTACCTTTTTTTTTTTTTTTGAGATGGAGTCTCGCTCTGTTGCCCAGGCTGGAGTGCAGTGGTGCGATCTCAGCTCACTGCAATCTCCGCCTCCTGGGTTCATGCCATTCTCCTGCCTCAGCCTCCCGAGTAGCTGGGACTACAGGCACCTGCCACCATGCCTGGCTAATTTTTTTGTATTTTTATTAGAGACGAGGTTTCACCGTGTTAGCCAGGATGGTCTCGATCTCCTGACCTCGTGATCCGCCCACCTGGGCCTCCCAAAGTGCTGGGATTACAGGTGTGAGCCACCGCACCCGGCCCTGAATGCTACCTTTTATGATGACTCCTCAACTTTCATCTCTAGCCCTGACATCTACAATTAAACTCCAAAATCCTTACCCAACATCTCAGACATAGCAAGTCCAAAAGAGAACTCTTGATTTTCCTGCTGAAAAATCTGCTCCTTTCCTAGTCTTGCCTGTTTTAGTAAATGATATGTTCAGCCAACCAGGTACTCAAGTCCCAAACCTAGAATTCTTCTGTTCCTCAAACCACTTCCTGCCCTCACTACATTTAATGGACCAGCAATCCCTGCTAGCTACAACTGCAAAATATATCACTTCTGACTCTCTGCATGGCTCCAGCCTGCTCTACACCATCATAGTCTCTTGCCTAGGTCAGTTACCAAACTGTCTCCTTAACCGTTTCCTGTTTCAATGCTTACCTCCTGGATTAGTTTCCTAGGGATGCTGTAATAAATGGTATAAATGTAATACCATTTATTACAGCATCCCTAGAAAACTAATGGTATTCTAAGCCACAAACTCGGTGTTTTAGGACAATATAAATCCATTCGCTTACAGTTCTGGAGGCCAGGAATCCAAAATCAAGGTGTCAGCAGGACTGTACTCTTTCTGAAGGTGCTAGGGGAGAATTTGTGATGGTTAAGTTTATGTGTCAACTTGACTGGGCCACAGGGTGCCAAAATATTTGGTCAAATATAATTCTGAGTGTTTTGGGGGGGTGTTTTTGGTTGAGTTTAACATTTAAATCAATAGGCTGAATAAAGCTGATTGCCCTCTCTAATGTGGATGGGCCCCATCACACAACACATTCCTAATTTCAGTGTGTTACTCCTACCCATTTACTGAGTGACCCAAAAAGCTGTGAGTTTTGAGTGGGGCCTAGAACGAGTGAAGGCTCTGCAACAGGTCCAGGCTTCTGTGCAACCTGCTCTGCCACTGGGCAACATAATTAAGAAGATCTAATGGTGCTTAAAGCATCAGTGCTGATAGGGATACTGTTTGTAGCCTTTGGCAGGTCTCTATAGGGGAACTGCAATGTACATCCTTAGGATGTTGGAGCAAAGCTCTGCCATCCTCTGCAGGTAACTACAGCTGCTGTTTCTCCTTTTGAGTAAAAGCTCTTGACCTGCTACTGGGCTTTAGTAGAGACTGAATGCTTAACCCTGGGCCACTAAGTTACCATGTAACCTGAGCTGCCCATCATGAACTGGGAATTATCTGACCCACCAAGCCGTAAATTGGATGTGCACAGCAGCACTCCATCATCAAATGAAAGTGGTACATCCATGATGGGGCCCAACTAGGCCCTGGTGACATAGGCAAGTTAGATGAACAATCAGCCTAGCCAGGCACGGTGGCTCACACCTGCAATCCCAGCACTTTGTGAGGCCGAGGTGGGCGGATTGCTTGAGGTCAGGAGTTAGAGACCAGCCTAGCCAACACAGCAAAACTCCATCTCTACCAAAAATACAAAAATTAGCTGGGTATACTGGCACGTGCCTGTAATCCCAGCTACTCAGGAGGCTAAGGCAGGAGAATCACTTGAACCTGGCAGGCAGAGGTTGCAGTAAACCGAGATCGCGCCACTCCACTCTAGCCTGAGCGACAGAGTGAAACTCCATCTCAAAAAAAAAAAAAAAAATCAGCCCAAATGTCCATGGTTCCCACTTCTGCTACACTGTGTTCTCTCTCTCAGTTGCATCTACAGTGTTACGGGAGTTTCCTACAATTAGTTGACAGAGGAAGAGAAAACTCAGGCCCGGTTTACAGATGGTTCTGCATGATATGCAGGCACCACCGGAAAGGGGACAGCTGCAGCACTACATCCCCTTTCTGGGATATCCCTGAAAGACAGTGGTGAAGGAAAATCCTCCCAGTGGGCAGAACTTTGAGCCATGCACCTGGTTGTTCACTTTGCTTAGAAGGAGAAATGGCCAGACATGCAATTATATACCAGTTCATGGGCTGTGGCCAGTGGCATGGCTGGATGGTCAGGGACTTGAAAGTGAAACAATTGAGAAACTGGTGACCAGAAATTTGAAGAAAAGGTATGTGTAGAACTCTTGGAATGGGCAAAAATGTGAAGATGGCTGGGAGCAGTGGCTCACGCCTGTAATCCCAGCACTTTGGGAGGCCGAGGCGGGTGGATTGCCTGAGGTCAGGAGTTCGAGACCAGCCTGGCTAACATGGTGAAACCCCATCTCTACTAAAAATACATTAAAAAAATTAGCAGGCCTGGTGGCAGGCGCCTGTAATCCCAGCTACTCAGGAGGCTGAGGCAGGAGAATCGCTTGAACCCTGGAGGCAGAGTTGCAGTGAGCCGAGATCCTGCCACTGCACTCCAGCCTGGTGCAAGACTCTGTCTCCAAATATACATATATATATTTGGGTCCTATGTGAATGCTCAGCAAAGAGTGATTTCAGCAGAAGAGGATTCTAATAATCAGGTGGATGGGATGACCTTTTCTGTGCATATTAGTCAAGCCTCTTTCTCCAACCTCCACTGCCACTGCGCAGTGAGCTTGTGAACAAGGTTGCCATGGTGGCAGGGATGGAGGTTATGCATGGAATAAGCAACATGGACTTCCACCCACCAAGTCTTACCTGTCTACAACTGTTCCGTGTTCAATCTGCCGGCAGCAGAGAAAAACACTGAGCCTCCAATATGCCACCATTTCCTGGGGTGATCAGCCAACTACCTGGTGGCAGGTTGATTACATTAGATCACCTCTGTCACAGAAGGGGCAGCATTTTGTTCTTACTGGAATAGAAACTTTATCTGGATGCAGATTTGACTTCCCTGCCTGCAGTGCTTCTGCCAAAACTACCATCTGCGAACTTTCAGAATGCCTTACCTTTCAGAATGCCTGTGTGGTATTCCACACAGCGTTGCTTCCAATCAAGGAACTCACTTCATGGCAAATGAAATACAGCAATAGGTCCATGCTTATGGAATTTCATGGTCTTCATCTTACCATGTTTCCCAACATCCTGAAGCACCTGGCTTGACAGGTTGATGGAATGGCCTTTTGAAGACTCAGTTACAGCACCAGGTAGGTGACAATACCTTGAAGGACTGGAGCAAGGTTCTCCAAAGGCTGTGGATGCTCTGAATCAGTGTCCAATATATGACACAGTTTCTCCCATATTCCATATTCAGAGTTCATGAGGCCAGAAGCCAACAGGTGAAAATGGGAGTGGCATCACTCACTATTACCCCTAGTAACCCACTAGCAAAATTTTTCCTTTCTGTTCCCACAACTTTATCCCCTTCTGGCCTAGACAACATAGACGTCTTCTTCCTGAGAGGGAAGAATGCTTCCACCAAGAGACACAAAAATTATTTCACTTAACTGGAACTTAAGACTGCTGATTGGCTACTTTGAGCTCCTCACGACTCTAGTCGGGGTGATTGATCCTGACTACCAAGAGAAATTGGACTAGTACTTCACAGTGGAGGTGAGGAAGAACATGGCTGGAATATAGGAGATCCCTTATGATATCTCTTAGTATTACCATGCCCTGTGATTAATGTCAAAGGAAAACTACAACAACCTAATCCAGGCGGGACTACTAATGGCCCAGACTCTCCAGGAATGAAGTTTTGGGTTACCTACCAGGTAAAGAACCACAACCAGCTGACATGCTTGTTAAAGGCAAAGGGAATACAGAATAAGTAGTGGGAGAAGGTAGTTATAAAGACCAGGTATGACCACCTGGCCAGTTACAGAAACAAAGACTATAATTGCCAAGAGTATTTTCTCTTTATTTTGTTATAAATATGTTTATGTGTATGTCAAATATCTTTGTTTTCTTCCCTCTTCTATTCCCTTATCATCCAACATAGATGTATTAACTTTGTGTCACATTATTTAAGTATTATTAATTTTACATCATAGTATTAAGTTATGGGATATCAAGGAGAAGAGTAAATATCACTCAAGCACTTCTCTTCTAGGGAAGGAGTTCATGCCTTTTTGGCTGTATGAAGATTAGTTGGCAGAACTGGCAGAATTATAACCTTGATATTGTCTTCATTTGGAGATTAAGTATGGTTTAAGAAGATGATGACAAAGGGTAGATTGTGATGGTTAATTTTCTATGTCAACTTGACTGTGCCATGTGGTGCCCAGATATTTGGTTGTATTAATCCATTTTCACACTGCTATAAAGAACTACCTGAGACTGGGTAATTTATGAAGTAAAGAGTTTTAATTGATTCACAGTTCCACATGGCTGAGGAGGACTCAGGAAACTTTCAATCACAGTGGAAGGTGAAAGGGAAGTAAGGCACGTCTTACATGGCAGCAGGAGAGAGAATGAAGGGGGACATGCCACATTTTTAAACCATCAGATCTCAAGAGAACTCACTCACTCTCACAAGAACAGCATGGGGAAAACCACCCCCATGATCTAGTCACCTGCCAGTAGGCCCAGTAGGCCCCTCCTTTGACACATGGCGATTACAACTCAAGATGAGATTTGGGAGGGGACACAGACCAAACCATATCCTTGGTCAAACATCATTCTGGGTGTTTCTGTAAGGGTCTTTTTGGATGAGTTTAACATTTAAGTCTATAGACTGAGTAATGCCTTCCCTAATATGGGTGGGCTTCATCCAATCAGTTGAAGGTTCGAATGGAACAAAAAAGCTGGCTCTCATGCAAGTAAGAGGGAACTCCTGCCTCACTGTTTTGGAGCTGTGACCTCATGTGGTTTTTCTCTGCTTTCAGACTCCAGATGAAACATTGGCTCTTCCTGGGTCTCAAGTTTGCTAGCTTTTGAACTGAAATTACACCACTGGCTCTCCTGGTTCTCCAGTTTTTGGACTCACACTGAAACTATACCATCAGATCTCCTGGGTCTCCAGCTTGCTGATTGCAGATCTTGGGACTTGTCAGCCTCCATAATCACATGAGCCCATTCTTTATAATAAGTAAACAAATGTACATACACACACATTGGTTGGTTATGTTTCTCTGCAGAACCCTGACTAATGCAGAAATCTCTTTTGCTTCTTTCAGCTCCTGGTGGCTCCAGGCATTCTTCAGCTTGTGGCCGCATCACTCTAATTTCCGTCTCCATTTTGAAACACCTTCTCCTCCTCTGTGTGCCTTCTCCTCTCTGTCTTTTCATAAGGACACTTGTCATTGGATTTAGGGCCCACCTGAATAATCCAGAATGATCTCACCTTGAGATCCTTAATTATACCTACAAAGATCAGTTTGCCAAATAAGGTCACATTCATAGGTTCTAGGGTTTAGGATATGGGCATAACTTTTTAGGACCACCATTCAAACCACTACATCTCCCTACAATACATTCTCCCTACTTAAGGAGAGTGACCTTGTATAATATGAATCAATCAATGTCACTCCTCTGCTCCTTAAAATTTTTCTAATGGCCTTCCTTTGTACTTGGAAAAAAATCCAATTGCTAACTATAACCTACAAGGCCGTACACACTTTGGTCCCTGCATATCCCCCTGACCTTAACTCCTGTCTCCCTGCACTCCAGCCACACCAGCCTTCATTCAGTTACTAGAACCCACCACATTTGTTTCCACCTTAGAACTTTTGCACTTGCTATGCACCCTGCTAGGAGGCTGCTTTCCATATTATCATACTCTTAGCTCCACCTTGTCCTTTAAGTCACAGCTCAAACATCACCTCCTGAGTAAAGCCTTCCCTGAGCACTCAGCTTAAATTAATGCCCTCTGTCTAGACTCCCTACCTTGGCACCTTGCTTTAGTTCCTTCATATTATTCAGAAAAAAAGCTGGGGTCAGGCACAGTGGCTCACGCCTGTAATCCCAGTACTTTGGGAGGCCAAGGTGGGCGTATCACTTGAGCTCAGGAGTTCAAGACCAGCCTGGGCAACATGGCAAAACCCGGTGTCTACAAACAATACAAAAATTAGCCAGGGGTGGTGGTACACGCCCATAGTTCCAGCTACTTGGGAGGCTGAGGTGGGAGGATCACTTGAGCCCAGCAGGCAGATGACAAGGGGTAGATTGTGATGGTTAATTTTCTATGTCAACTTGACTGTGCCATGGGGTGCCCAGATATTTGGTTGCATTAATCCATTTTCACACTGCTATAAAGAACTACCTGAGACTGAGTAATTTATAAAGGAAAGAGTGAGTGGAGATCCAAGCTGAGTGACAGAAACAGACACTGTCTCAGAAAAAGAAAAAAAAATGGAATCACTTGGTTTACATAGTTTACATAGTTGCTTACTTTTTTATAGTCCCTATTCAGGACTGCAGAGACTTGATCTCTCTTGTTCACTGCTGTATTTCCCAGTGTCTAAAACAGTGTCTGGCCACAGCAGGAACTTGAAAAAGATGTATGAAATAAATAAAACAGCATACTACTAGTAGTAATAATAAAACAAGTAATACTAAAACTAATGCCTTTCTTTGTATAATGTTGTGTTGTTTCAAAGCACTTCCAAATATGGAGCTATATATTGAGTAGGATTTTTTGGGCCATTCTATAGGCTTCGGTTCAAAGCTGAAGACAAATGATGCCAGATATCCCCATATTCCAAGCTCAAGGAGCTTTCTAGAAGCCACTAGCCATTGAAATCATCTGCCTTCCTGCAGAGTTTGCTGAAAAGGCCCCACAACTGGTACAAATACTTCCATCTACTACCAGTCACCCCTCACATAGGATTCAATGGCCAAAAGAGTCCATTGACTCTTATGAAGCTGAGGCGATCCTCCCACTTCAGCCTCCCAGGTAGCTAGAACTATAGGTCTGTGCCACTATGCCTGGCTAATTTTTGTGTTTTTTATAGAGACAGAGTTTTGGCATGTTGCCCAGGCTGGTCTCTAACTCCTGAGCTCAAGTGATCCGCCTGCCTTGGCCTCCCAAAGTGCTGAGATTACTGGCATGAGCCACCGTGTCTGGCCCCAGCATTTTTTCAAATAATATGAAGGAACTAGAGCAAAGTGCCAAGGTAGGGAGAGGCAGGGAGAGAAAAACATCACTGGCCTTAAAGAAAGTGCAGTGTTTGTGGAGAGAGAACATTCTCTCCCCTAATCCAGGAATACCTCTTGTGATGTTAGGTGTTATTGACTGAATTATGTTCTCCCAAAATTCACATGTTGAAGCCCTAACCCCAACACACTGGTATTTGGAGATAGACCCTTTGGGAGATAACTCAGTTAGATGAGATCATAAGGGTGGGGCCCTCATGATGGGATTAGTACCCTTATAAGAAGAGAAAAAGGCACCAGAGAGCTTGCTCTTTGCCATGTGAAGACACAGTAAGAACACAACCATCTGCAGGCCAGAACAAGGCCCTCACTAGAACCCGACCATGCTGGCACCCTGATCTCAGACTGCCAGCCCCCAGAACTGTGAGAAGTAAATTTCTGTTGTTTAAGCCACCCTGTGTATGCTACTTTTTGTTATGGCAGCCTGAGTAGATTAAGACATTAGGGGAGCTTGCAAGACAAAGAGCTTCCCATTTCCTGGTGGGTTGTTTGCTGATCTCTGGTACCTGCTGGGCCAGTCATCAAGCTGTCCCCAAGCATTCTCTGGTGAGAGAGAGCTCTTGGAGAATGTTCTAAAAGCCCAGGAATAGCCCATAAGCCTTCTAATTTCTCTCCTCACTATGGGAAAAAAGAGTAGGTGCCTGAAATGTGCAGTCTTAGATTTGGGGGACTTTGGAAACAGACTGGTGCTTACTTAACTTCTTACTGAAGTTGGATGTCTTGGTGGAAGAGCCCATACCCACAGGGCTGGAAATATCCATGGTGCAATGTGGTGGGGCTGGGAAGAAGACAGTGAAGGCCCACTCCATACCTGTTCTCTGTGGCCTTTAGAGGGTGCAGAAGAGGAATTTGGAAATTTCTGTGTCTCCACTGGGTAAACAATACCAAGGCAAGAAGAGCAAGAGTCTTTGAGCAGCCCTGATGACCACTGGACCAAATGATGGGATGTCAACCAGGGAAAGTGGTCCCCAGTGGCAGAGGAGACTGAATACCACTCCAAAGAAAAACATGCACACCATCTGTGAGGAGACCACCACTCCAACAGAGGGCACTAGCATCAGACCCAAATAGAACTGGAGGGAAGCCAGAGACACAACTTTTCCCTACCCCTTGAGGCCTTGTGGGAAATCACAGAAGAATACCTCTGCTTCCTGTAACCTTCCTCCTTGCCCTCAATTACACAAGAACTGGGGGGAGGAGGGGGGAATGGGGGTAGGGCAATGACCTCAAAGCCATCTCTGGTCTTTGGTCTTCCACCCCAGGCTCCCAGGGCTGCAAAAGAGGATGATCTGCCTGGGGCCAGGAACAGAACTTTTAATCAAGCTTGATATTGGGGTCATGAAAATAAACTGTGTTGTGTCTTAAACTCTGAAACAAGATTGCCCACATCACAAGGTGACTAGGAAGTTATTAAATCTGTCCAAGATATCACCAAGGGAGCACTATCCCCAAGAAAAGAGCAATACAACATAGCAAGTTCGAACCAATGATTGGGGAAAATAAAACTACTTCATGGCGTTATACCCAAAGGGATTGAGACCCTTCAGATAACTGATTGCATACACACTGTTAGAAATTTGATCCTCAAAATTGTTCTTTGAAGTTAGTTATTATTATCCCATTTTACAGATGAGAAAAGAGAGACCCAAGAATCCTGTTAGATTACTTGTCCAAAGTCACAAAGCTAATAAGTAGCAGAACCAACAGCTCAGCTATAAGTCCAATGGTCTTTTCAGTGACAATCAAGTCACCATTACCTTTTGTTAAGTGGTTACAATGAAAGCCAACCCTGAACTAAGGACTTTCGTTCCAGTGTCTCATGTAATCCTTACAACTCTCCGAAGGCAGATTTTCCTACTTTCATTTTGCAAAGGAGGAAGCTGCCTCTCTCACTGTAGGTGCCCAACACAGTAATCTGCAAAGCACTATCTGCGTAGGTGGGTGAGACGCTTCAGCTTTCTGTGGCTCACAACAGTGTCATGTCAACACACAGCTGAGTCAAAGATAAGTAACCAATCGAAGGGAGGATTATTAAATAGCAAATGAAAGACATAATCTATTACGTTATAGGACTCAAAGTAGAGAATGAGCATGCGGAGATAGGCTTCTTGCCCACACCTAAGAAAGATGGCATTTTTACTGGGTCTTAAAAGATTGTCCAGGTTTGGAAAGCTAAGCCTGAAAATAGTGACATGGGACCCCAAGAGGTAGATTAGGGAAATAATCACCAAGACCTCAAATGTGGATTCCAAGGACAGTAAGTCCTCTAGTCTGGCATAAGATGACTCTTCAGGAACAGTAGGCCTTTACCGCATACTAGAACTTTCTCCTTATCCCTCTTCTCTTCACCCTCTCAGCTCCCTGCACCTGGCTTACTCCTCCTCATCTGTTTAGTTTCGGCTTGGACCTTGCCTAAAGAGATCACAACAGGGACAAATAGGGGATCAGGAGGACACATTGAGAAAGAAAAAACAAATCTGCACTTGGTAAGAATTTAGAAATAGTCTATTGGTCTCCTTTCTGTTCCTAAGATTCAAAGCCTGCTCCTGACTCAGGGACTTTCTCAGTAAGGCCTTCTCTGACCCAATTTCTATTCCATCCCTAACACTTTACATCCCTCTTTCCACTCTGGATTTTTCCCCCTCCTTAGCACTCATCACTAATATACTAATTAATTTACTTATTTATTCTATTTATTTTCTGTTTTCTTTATAAGAGCAAGGATTTTATCTATTTTGTTCAATTCTATACCCTGCAGCCTAGAACGTTTCTAAGCACACAGGGAATCCATACTAAAGGGACTAGACAACAGGGACTCTAAGTTATAAATCTGAGTGTTGGGGGAAATGGTTTGGTTGGCAGAAATAAGGGAAAGTTAGCTTGAAGAGTGTATTAATCCATTTTCACGCTGCTGATAAAGACATACCTAAGCCTGGGTAATTTATAAAGAAAAAGAGATTTAATGGATTCACAGTTCCACGTGGCTAGGGAGGCCTTGCAGTTATGGTGGAAGGCAAAAAGCATGGTGTTACATGACAGCAGGCAAGAGAGAATGAGAGCCAAGCAAAAGGCAAAACCCCTTATAAAACCATCAGATCTCATGGGACTCATTCACTACCATGAGAACAGTATGGGGGAAACCACCCCATGATTCAAGTACCTTTCACCAGCTCCCTTCCACAAAATGTGGGAATTATGGGAGCTACAATTCAAGATGAGATCTGGGTGGGGCACAGCCCCACCTGACATTTGTCGTAAGTCCTGCAAGGGTGGCAATCGTGAGTATAGGGAATAGAAGGAGAAAATCCTTGATGTTTAATGTTGTCCACCCACAGTCAGTGAGCTCTGCCTGAACCCAGGCCAGGCGGGGCCACTGTCTCCCCACACACCACTTATCATTTCCCTCTCACACTGCCCTGCAATGTTCCCCAATAACTGGGAAACACTGGATGTCAAGCAAGCCCACTAAGTCTCTTATCCTGCCTGAGCTATGAACTGCCTAGGTGATTCTGAGTCCTTCATTTCAGTCTTAACTTCCTCATGGAAAACATGAGTGTTGGAGATGATTTCTAAGGTTCCTCTAACCTTTACAGATCCTGTGATTCTAGGATGAAAAGACTGCAAGCTAAGCCATTACATAAGAGGTCCTTCCTCGCCTTCACATTCTGGGATTCTAAGAAGGGTGCAATGTGGGCATCCCTCTGCTCAAACAGCAATTCAGAGCAGGACAGCTCGGGGTAAGCAAAGAGGAATCCTATGAAGGTGCAGAGCGAAGCTGTTTCCTTCAGGAAGATGCCCAAGAAAGGGCGGAATTTTGTTTTCTATCCTGAATGTGTTGGCACCTGCGTATGGTAATCGCATTCTTATAGCGCCACCTACTGATAAGGCTTTTCAGCAGCAGATAAAATGTGCTCACAGAAGGGTTTGGTATCTCTACCTAATCTTGACCTTTTAATAAGCGTGTTTCAGGAAACAATGTCAAGTGAAATTTAAAACAAAACCTCTCCCATAGAGAGGCTTCTCTAACAGCTTTCACATTTAGAAAGAAAAAGGAAATAGAGCTTTGCAGACCTTATTCCGTAATTGTAAAAAAGAACCAAACCTTTCATTTGTTCTTCTTTACAAGGAATGGATTCCTTGCTCAATAAAGCAAGCATTTTCCTGAAAGGTCATGAGTGTTAACCAAATTTGAATTGAGAGATTTACATTTTAATGGCAATAAGGGAGATCACTGCTCTGAAGAGTCCCAAGGGTAATCCTTTTCTAAAGCAAAATAATCACTCCGTAATATTTGCTTTGGTAAGTTCAGCCTCTCATTTATTTTGTTTTAAACCTGGGCCCACCTGTTCTTGTGACATGGGTTCTGGGCAATTTTAAATGACAGCCTTTAGCTCATACCCTCTTTAAAAACAAGCTAAATGCGCTCAAAACCCATTTTGAGCTGGCAGTGAGGCATGTGTAAGAGGTTATTTACGATGTGCTGCGCCTGCCTGGATCTGGTGGGCGAGCCAGATGGGCGCCCACCTCTTGTCCTTCCCAGTGGCCTCTGCCCAGGATCCCTGGCTTGTCAAATGTTGTCCTTAACAACTACCACTCTAGGGTGCTTGAAATCATTGTTTAGGCTCTATTGTGGTTTTGCTACTAGCTCATACCCCAAAGAGCAGAATTTAGTGTAAGATAGACTTCATGGGGGGTTAGTTACTATAAGACAAAAGGCTCCTATTTTTAAAGGATTATATTCGAACTGTGTGGGCCAGGATGAGAGAAAGCATTATAATGCGTTTGGGCTGTCTGATAACAATCTGCTCATATCAAGTAGGATAACTTAAGCTTTCTAGGCCAACAGGCTTTAAAAGATAGTTTCATATCTTTTGCCAAGAGGATAAGGTTCTGGGACCCAAGAATGGTACTAAATAGTTAAACACTTGTTTTCTGAGGTCGGAAAGAACTAGATTTAAATTTCAGTCCTCCCTTTTACTCACTGTCATTTAAAATGCCAGATAAATTACTTATTCTGTGACTCAATTTTCTCAGCTGTAAAATGGGATAATAAGCATACTTACCCCATCAGGCTGTTGTCAGAATTGAGTGTGATACCCAGCATCAGGCACCTAATAAAGGCTAAATAAATGGTAGTGATCATTATTAATAATAATGATATCAAATGTCATAGCCCCTTAGCCAAAACTGATAAGGGGATTAGAAGTCCAGAATGAGAGAAGGGAAAGGGCATAGGGTTGGAAGTCAGAAGACCAAAGGTTTGTTTTTTTGTTTTTTGGGTTTTTTTTTGAGACAGAGTCTCACTCTGTCACCCAGGCTGGAGTGCAGTGGTGCCATCTCAGCTCACTGCAACCTCTGCCTCCTGGGTTCAAGCGATTCTCCCACCTCAGCCTCCCAAGTAGCTGGGACTACAGGTGTGCACCACCATGCCCGGCTAATTGTTGTATTTTTTGGTAGAGACAGAGTTTCACCACATTGACCAGTCTGGTCTCGAACTGCTGGCCTCAAGTGGCCTACCCACTTCAGCCTCCCAAAAAGTGCTGGGATTACAGGCATGAGCCACCATGCCCAGCCAGACCAAAGGTTTTCATCCCAGCTCTGTGTACAACTACCCATATGACTTTGGGCTAGTCCCATTGGTTCCTTTTGGGCCTCAGTTTCTTCATTTCCTAGATAAAATCGCTAGTGTACTTGATCCATTTCCACTCTGATATTAAATCAATGAGATCTGTTGCTGTAAATGTGGTTTTGAAGTCCTGGGTAATGGAAATATATGATTATTATAAAAATGATTATTCTGAGGCTAAGAGAAACATTTCAATCAAATATTTAGGTTAAGTCTTTTCCTCCATGTTAGAGCCATCATAAATATGAGAACATTTTGGAGCACAAAGGCTTCCTTGTAGATTGTTATTAAAGGTTTGATGTGAAATGAGGTCAGGGGAAAGCGGAGAGTGAGCACTGATGACAGGACGGCATGGAGCCCCATGCAGACTCTGCAGGGCCTCTCTCGATGGGGTTGGGACAACTCCAAGGGTTTAGCACATCGGCTTCCCTGAGGAGCAACTGCCCATTGGGCTGAATTATGGCAAATGGAGGAGCTGCTTGTAAAGTGAGCAAATATCCCCCAAGGATCATATTTTAACCAACACATTGTACTTTTCAAACTGCTGAGTACAACGTGTGGGAAAATGACCTTGTAATCAAATCAGACTGCCAATGTGAGGTCGGCCTGGAATGGAAGTGATTTTGGATATAGAAATCAAATTTATGACTTGTCTTAGTCCACCAGCTTTTATTGATTTTTTGGCTAGGCTGGCAATAAGTAGAGTTAATGTCGCCCGTCTAAAGGCAGCTAGCCTGCTGAGCAGTGGAATTCTCTTTTCCAGAAAATTTAACTCCATCTCAATAATGAATCAATCCAAAGGCAAGACCCTTAAGAACCCTATAAAGCCAAGTTGTAGATACTGTATTAACCTTTGACAAGCAAAGCATACTGGAACTGAGGAATTTTCCAATAAAATTTAATATTTCCTTTACTAGCTAATTTATTTGATTGGCTTTTTTTGTTTTAAAAATAAGTGAATTGTATTCAAATGGAATTACCTAGGACTGCGAACTGTTTTCTAGGTCCACACAAAAAACCAACACCACACACTCACATTTTGTTATTAAACTAAAATTATATATAGGAAAACTATAACAACAAAAACAAGGCTTCCCTTAATCCCAGAACCCAAACAGAACCATGAGTAATGCCTTACAGTATTTTTTCAGCATGTCTATATGTAGATGCAAATAAAATTGGGTTTGAATATGTGACTTCTAAAAATAGATATAAAGAAAGTTCTGGCATCATTTAAAAATCAAAAAAATTGCTGAGAAGTGAATAACGGGAAAATTAGAAACCTAAAATTTAACAATACTTGAAACTCAGGTGGGCATTTGACTGATATTCTGGAGTAGAGTGCAATTTCAGAAAACAAACATGATTTGTAATTTAAAAGATGTGCTCTTCTTTTCAAAGGGTTTTTTCTATCAAGTATATTTGTAGACTCTGCAATTATTATTATTTTATTTATTTATGTATTTATTTTTGAGACAGAGTTTCGCTCTTCTTGCCCAGGCTGGAGTGCAATGGCGCAATCTTGGCTTACTGCAAACTCCGCCTCCCAGGTTCAAGTGATTCTCCTGCCTAAGCCTCCCAAGTAGCTGGGATTTCAGGCATGCACCACCATGCCCAGCTAATATTGTATTCTTAGTAGAGACAGGATTTCTCCATGTTGGTCAGGCTGGTCTCGAACTCCTGACCTCAAGCCATCCACCCACCTCGGCCTCCCAAAGTGCTGGGATTACAGGCGTGAGCCACCACGCCCGGCCTTTTTTTTTTTTTTTTTTTTCCTTCTTTTTTTGCTTCTAATCTGAACAACAGCATGAGACCATTTAATTATGTCCTGTACATCTTTTTCAGTATTCCTGTTATTGGAAAGAGACTGAAAGCACTCCCCAAAATGCAACCATAAAGATCTTCATTAAACAGTCAGGAAAGCTAAGTGATTGAATATGCTGTGCAGCCCTGAGAATGAAGGGATTATATTGTCAAGTGAGACTAAAAGCTTGTAATTAAAGCTGACAGAATTTAAAAAGACACTACAGAGATCTTCTGTGTACCAATAACTTTGAAATGAGTCTGTGATTTGCTATTTTAAGGTTCAAGGACTTTGTCTCTATCCATGTGGCCATGATATCTATGGGATCTCCTGTGGGATTAAGATAACATATTTTATTATATGGCTTATAACTATATCATGTGGCTTGGAGCTGAACACTTCATGTTGTCCTGTGAAACTTGGCCAAGTTCCATGTACCATCTACACAAGACACAGGCACAACAATCAAAACTCAAAGGTGGCTTTGCTTCAGAAATGAAATGTGGCCGACTGGAGTTCATTGTGTTAGCATAGTTCCGATTCACAGGTAGAGAATTTTTTAATCTGAGAAAGAATTGAGATGCAATGGGTTTTGCTGAATATTCCAACAAAGAAAAATAAGGGCCAACATGAATCGATTGCTTATTCTATGTCAGACACCTGCATGGATTAACTCATTTAATCCTGACAGTAATCCTGTGAGGCAAGTACTGTCACACTCCCCATTGTACAGACGAGAAAACTGAAGCAGAGCTAATAAATGGCAGAGTGAGGAATAGACCCCCAGGAAGGCTAGCCCAGAGCCTATGTGTTTAATGGGACATTCAGGACACCCTCCCTTCACTCTTTTAATTAAAATAACAGAGATTCAGCTCTCCTCCTGGTTCTTGGTCTGCTTAACTCAGTTGTCTTTCAGAATTCCTTAGAAACCTTGCTTCCCTGGAGAACTTCCCTGATTTCTTAGGCTGTATTTGGCTATTTTTTTAACTTGTCCTCCTAGTACCATGCTTCAACTAACAAAACCCAAATTATAATTTTTGGAAGTTACTCATTGAATTAACTGTCCTCCCCAGTAGAATTCTTCAAGAGGGCAGGGGCTGTATCTGTTTCGCTCACCATTGTAGTCTCAATACCAGGCACAGAATAGACACATGATAAATCTTTATTGCATGGATAAATAAATAAGCACATCATATCTGTGTGCTTATGGGAGTTGGTAAAGAAAACGTGTCCTGTGTAATAGGAAGCATGCCACAATATGGAAAAACATTGTGTTATGGAAACAATTAACTGAAAATCAGGCAGCAGGCCCAACAACAGAGGTCAGATACGACATCTGCTGGTGGTTCTGTGTATGGAGGAGAGGCTGGTTCTCAAATAAAAAACTCATGACATGGCCCCATCTTTTGCTGCTAGCACCTATTCATTCATCCAGACTGTCAGCCTGGATTTATTGGTTTTCCCTCAGAAGGGTATGACATAAAATAAAAACAATCATTATCAGCCTGGCATGTTCCGGCTACAACCCCTTAAAAGAGGAAGTGGAGGAAGAGTTCACTTACACTGACATAAAAGCTAGCTTCAATCTGTCCAGGATTTTTGTTCTTCGTCTCACTTTACAAAAAGAAGCAAGACAATCTCCAAAGACTGTTAATTTAGTATAAACAGTATCTCTTTTTTATTATGGACTTCTAGTGAGTATAGCTTATCTTTACTAATTTGATCTTGTTCATTCAATTTGGAACCCTGGACTTGTATTCTAATTGTAGTTCAGTTTTATTATTCACTTAACACATTTTTTTTAAAATCACAGCCTTATTATGTGCAACTGTGCTAATAGCTGGGACACGGGAGTGAACAAAAATGCAACCCCACCTCACAGTGTAGTCTAGTAGACAATACAGATGTGTGAACAGACAATTGCAAAAATGGTAGGGACCTATGGCTCCTGCATGAAATTCAGGGAGTTTTAAAAAAAAAATCCTTAACTGGCAAACAAAACTGGATATGTATGTTTATGTGCATTTTTCACTATTTTAGCAGATATTTAATCATCTTCAATCAAATGGTTCAGGTGAGACAAAACTACATGTAAAAGTCACAAGCACATATAACCAAAGCATACACAAATCATCCAGCCCAGCTATTTTGAACTAGATGTACCATGTAATTGGGGCCAGGCAGGGGCAGCTCTGAACCAGTTAGTGAAAGATCTAGTTTAGAAATTCTGTGTAGATACTATTCAAAGAGAACAAAAAGGCAGGTGTTGTAGACTGTGTTTTTGTTCTCCATCATTCTCTTCTCCCCCTGTGATATGATAATAATGCCACACCTTCCTGACATCAGGATTGGCCATGTGCATAGAAGTGTTTATGCCTCATCCAAGAAGAAGCTTTCAGAGCCTTTCAGTAGTTCTGCGTTATTCTTTGCCTTCTGACACAAAGCAGACCTGCCTCAGGTATGGGCTACTCCTCTAGCGTAGGTTCCAGAATGAAGAAAACATAGAGCAGAGTTGGCCAGAGAATAACATGTAATGTGAACAAGTAATAAATCTTCATGGTTGTAAGCCATTGAGATTTGGGGGTTGTTTATTATTACATATAACCTAGCAAGGGTAAAGTAGATCAGTAAGTTTCAGAGTCACCAAATGAGATTCAGAGAGGCTTCAGGGGAGGTGCAGTATACACATGGAATAAACACAAGTTCCTACAGCAAGCCAATAAATTAAACAAGGGAAGTTTATGGTCAAGTGAACAAAGAAGTCAGTGAGATTTGAAATATGATTTAAATAACCATGAACAAGCTGGATGTAATCTCTATTTATAGTGCATTAAACCCAAGAATAGAAAAATATGCATTGTTTTCTTTTTCTTTTTATATATATTTTTTCATACATGGAGTCTCACTATGTTGACCAGCTGGCCTTGAACTACTGGACTCAAGCAGTCCTCTCACTTCAGCCTCCTGAGTAGCTGCAACTTCTGGTGCATGCCACCACGCCTGGCTCATTCTTTTCAAATTCCATGGAATAATTTGTGAAAAATGACTAACCATGGTACTAACATGAAAGAGTCTCAGCAAAAAAATTGATAACCACAATCTCTGCCTATAATGCAATTAATTTAGAAATCCATTTTTAAAACAGAAATAATCATACATTTAGAAATATAAGAACATATCTAAATAGCTCATAAAACAAAGAAATAATGAGAACTAGCAAGTATTTAGAAGTGAACAACACTACTACTTGTCAGAATTAGTGAGATACAGCTATGGGAGTATTTGGAGGGACATTTATAGTATCTTAAATGCATATACTATAAAAGAATAAAGGCTAAAAATTAATTAGCTACGAATCCAGCTTTAGAAGTTAGAAAAAGAACAAAATAAACCCAAAGAGAGAAAAAATATAAGAGCAGAAAATCATAGAGAACAAATACACCACAGAGAGACCCGACAAAACTAAAACATTCTGGGTTTCTTTCCTATGAATTCTAGGGTGACCTAGTTGGGTTTTTTTGAAGGACCAATAAAATTGGCAAATCTCTGGGAAGACCCATTTTTTTTTAAAAAAAGGACAAATAAATACTATTAGGATCGGATTTCCTAGGCATATTTCCTAAAAAGCTCTTGTGCATAAGTATGAGAAGACAAAATGTTTACAGCAGCAATATTTGTAATAATTTTCTTAAAAAATGAAATTTATCCAAATCCATTGATAAAAGAATGAATACATAGATCATGGCTTGTTCTTTTTAAAAATTCTATTTATTTATTTATTTTGATATTGACAAATTATAATTGTATATATTTATGGGTTGCAAAGTGATGCTATGGTATATGTATATAATATGGGGTGAGTGAACCAAGCTAATTAGCATATCTACCATCTCAAATACTTATCTTGGTTTTTTTTGTTTTTTTTTTTGAGACAGACTCTATCTTGTCTCACTGCTACCTCCACCTCCCAGGTTGAAGTTCTCCTGCCTCAGCCTCCAGAGTAGCTAGGATTACAGGCACGCACCACCACACCCTGCTAATTTTTGTATCTTTAGTAGAGATGGGGTTTCGCCATGTTGGTCAGCTGGTCTTGAACCCCTGACTCAGGTGATCTGCCTGCCTGGGTCTCCCAAAGTGCTGGGATTATAGGCATGAGCCACCATGCCCAGCCTCAAATACTTATCATTTATTCCTTCTGTCTAACTGAAACATTATACCCTTTGACCAACATCTCTCTATTACCCCTCTCCCCAGCCTCTGGTAACCACCATTCTGCTCTCTACTTCTTTGCATTCAATTTCTTGTAGCTTCCACAAAAAAATGAGAACATGCAGTGTATTAGTCAGGGTTCTCTAGAGGGACAGAACTAATAGAATATATATATATATATATATATATATATATATAGTTTATTAAGTATTAACTCATATGATCACAAGGTCCCACAATAGGCCATCTGCAAGTTGAGGAGCAAGGAGAGCAAGTCCAAGTTCCAAAACTGAAGAACTTGGAGTCTGATGTTCAAGGGCAGGAAGCATCCAGCATGGGAGAAGGATGTAGGCTGGGAGGCTAGGTCAGTCTAGTCTTTTCACATTTTTCTGCCTGCTTTATATTCTAGCTGCACTGGCAGCTGATTAGATTGTGCCCACCCAGATTAAGGTAGGTCTGCCTTTCCCAGCCCACTGACTCAAATGTTAATCTCCTTTGGCAACACCCTCACAGTCACACCCATGATCAATACTTTGCATCCTTCAATCCAATCAAGTTGACACTCTGTATTAATCATCACATGCAGTATTCATCTTTCTGTGTGTGGCTTGTTTCTTAAAAGGAATACTAAGCAACAGTGAAAATTAATGAACTTGGCTGAATTTCAAAAGCGTAATGTGAGCAACAAAACCAAGCTACAGAAGACTAGATTCAGTATAATCCAATTTACATAAAGTTCAAAAATACAGAAAACTAAGCAGCATATTATTAGAGATTGCTTTTCTTCAAAATTTTAAAGAAAAATATAGGAATGAAATACAAATTTCAGGATAGTGGTTACCTCTGGGAAGGAGGGAGAGGGAAGGAACCAAGGAGGTACACAGAGTTGGCTTCGAAGTTATGGTAATAATAGCCTATGCTTAAACTAGATATTGAATATATAGGTATCATGGTATTGTTATTTAAGTTTTACAGGTGTTTTATGGTTATCACATTGTAGATATTCAATATCCAATTTAAAAAAATTGGATCTTTAAAGAATGCATGAAATACAGTGAATTGTGAATGTGCAATAACAGAAATAATAAAATTTTAAAACAGAGATTTCATTCCCTCTTCCTTGTTTCCCAAAACACTAAACAAAAGAGCAATTTGGATTTATTTTTTTCAAACTTCTGATTTTCACCAGTAATTCTTCCTCCTCGTCTTCAGCAGGGACCTGAAGAAAATGAGAAAACAAGTTATGTGGCAATCTGAGAGAAGCTTCTGGAACCAAGAGTAGAATACAGAGGGAACAATAAATTGATCTTTGTCCCGCAATATCAAAAGTTAATCAGACCTATCAAGAAGGCTGTAGTAAATCACCTCCAGCAGCTTGCATCCGGTCCATGAATGATATTCACCCCACCCCCACCACTGCCTCTCAACCCCAACTCTCCCCTTATTTTGATATTATGATAAAGATCCTGGGTTGCATTACAAAGCCCTCATCCATTAACTCAGCACCAGAAGGCTCCATGTCTAATCACTATTTCCTAATTTCCATCATCTTCACCTTGACTCTGAAGGGCTGTGTTTGTTGAGAGATTAGGGGGGTGGGGTGGACGGTGATAACCACATTCCTGTTACTTTTTCAAATTTGCTCCCCTCTCTTTATCTTCACACCTACCTACTTTATTATTTCTTGCCTACTAGGGTAGTCTCCTTGCCTGTACCAGCCCACTCTATTCAATCTTCCAGGCCTCTGCCAGAGAGGTCTCTTCTTTTAAGATATAAATCAGATTAGTCCCTTGCTTTAAAGCCTCACTGACTCCTTTTGGACTCCAGGAACTGTCCACAGTCCTTACTGTGGTATACAGGATGCTTTCTGAACGAGCTTTACCCAACCTCCTTCCTCTTCTTCTCGTGCTTCCTATGTTCCAGTCTCAGTCAACTAATACTTCTCATTTCCCATATTGTTAAAGAAAAATTATCGAATTGCACTTATTACAGCACAGTAAGGTGGATTTATTCAGTACTGTTGCAACAGATATAGGGACCACTGCAATGGAATTTTGCAGTGAGGGAGAGAGACTGGGTTCAGCTTCGAATACAGCATGAGCAGGTGGGAATTTATAGCAGGGCAGGGGTCAGTGGATGGGAAATTATTAAAAGCAAACATCAGGGGTAAGGGGAATTCTGGCTAACCTGATCTAACAGGATTTTTCCTGAAGACAGGTCAGGGTCGTCAGACATCACCTGGGGGAGGGTAGAGGATGAGGAATCTGATCAGATATCGAGGATGGGGGAGTCCTTGCTACACTGGCTTAGCAGAGTTGTTGTTAAAACCGGATTTTACAAGGTGCCCAGGAGAAGCTTCACATGCCTGGCCAAAGTTTAGTGAAGCAAAGAATCTTTGTCACTCTATACTATGCCCCTGTGCCTTTGCACATGCTATTCCCTCTGAGTTGAATCTTCTTCCTGAACTGTTACTGAAGCACCTGATCCCCTGCAGATTCTTCAAGCCCTAGCACAAAGTCAGCAAGCGCCTTCCAAGATGTCTCTGGTCGGAATCACTGCCCCATCAGAGCACTTCCCATATTTCACAGGTCCCAGAAAAGTTAGGAAGCATGGGACAAGCTTATTATTTATTTATTTATTTTTAAATTTTATTTATTTATTTATTTGAGATGGAGTCTCGCTCTGTCACCAGGCTGGAGCGCAGTGGCATGATCTCGGCTCACTGCAACCTCTGCCTCCCAGGTTCAAGCAATTTTCCTGCCTCAGCCTCCTGAGTAGCTGGGACTACAGGCACATGCCACCACGTCCAGCTAATTTTTGTATTTTTAGTAGAGATGGGGTTTCACCATGTTGACCAGGGAGGTCTCAATCTCTTGACCTCGTGATCTGCCCGCCTCAGCCTCCCAAAGTGCTGGGATTACAGGCGTGAGCCATTGCGCCCGGCCAGGACAAACTTATTTTTAAATTGAATGCTGGTTACATTTTCAAATGATCTACTTAGTAAGTTTTTCTTTAATCTCCAGACAACTTTTCAGGTGATTCCTCAGCACTGCTAAATTTAAAGCAAGGGCTTTGGTGTTTAAAAAAAGAATACAATAAATACACTACCAACTATCCCAAAGCCTGAAAACATAGGGAAAATATGTATTATTTTCTGTCTGCATGTTTTTCTCCCTTCACCAGGCCATGTGCTCCTGAAGGAAATACATTTTATGATTTCTACACAAGTCGCAACACACAACTAGCAGAAAATATATGCTTGAGAAATAATTTTTTAAATGAGGTCAGAAAATAAAACAGTTGAACAAATAAAATACTCTATAACTATTTAAGACATTCTTCTGCTATGGATTGGAAATAAGAGTGTGTAATATTATATCTAACAGCTAATATGATTTTATTTTGTAAAAATGTCCTAAATTATTGATGCTGTGTTTTGGAACTTACAGTGTAATCAGTGTTTGACAGTGAGTTTCTTTTCATTTGTACATCATGACCATATGTATTATGCAATACTCAGGTGAGAGGGCTTTCTGAATTTTGGCAAATATTCATCTGTTTCTCCACTTGAAATTTCTCCTACAGGCCAGGTGCGGTGGCTCACGCCTGTAATCCCAGCACTTTGGGAGGCCAAGGCAGCTGGTATCACCTGAGGTCAGGAGTTCGAGACCAGCCTGATCAATATGGTGAAACTCCGTCTCTACTGAAAATACAAAAATCAGCCAGATGTGGTGGCATGTGTCTGTAATCCCAGCTACTCGGGAGGCTGAGACAGGAGAATCGCTTGAACCGGGGAGGAGGAGGTTGCAGTGAGCCAAGATTGTAACATTGCACTCCAGCCTGGGCAACACAGCGAGAATCTGTCTCAAAAAAATAAATAAATAAAAAGAAAAAAAAGAAATGTATCCTAAAAACTACCAATGTGGATCAAGCCATACCTCATATTCAAATATTTTTCTTCTGCTCATAAATTCATTTATATTTTTAAATGAATTAAGGAATGCATAATAGGCATTCAATAAAATATGTTCAGTTGATCTGAACATAGGTAAGCAATTCAAGATATACGGAGTGACTAAAATCAAACTTTGTCCAAGAGAAGTTAAACTTAACTAGTATCAAGTATGTCTAGTAGTTCTCTGTATTTGGGATTCCTGGCCATCACGTCAGTCTTACTAAGCTTAAATCCTCCTGTCTGGTTCTCACAAAATTCTAGGTCCTCATCTTAGTATTAATCCACTTCTAAGAGTGAGGAACCAGGCAGTTTTGCAAACCATACTTCCTGGGTGCTAAACCTGGCTTCTCCCACTTACTGTGAGATCTTGAGAAAGTTGCTTAGACTCTTTGTACCTTGGTTTCCTCACCTCTAAATGGAGGAAACGATACAAACCTGAAAGAGTTAATTCAGGATAAAAGATGATGTACAGATTGCAGACCCTTTTGGGTTGATATTCCAACACTCTCCCCAGAAGATTCTGCCTCAGAATCACATTGCTGGGCCTGTGAAACATACAAGTCCCTCAGCTTTGCTCCAGACTGTCAACAAACCTTGAATCTCAGAGAAGAGGGGAGATGTCTGAGAACCCGTATATTTGGTCCTGATCAAAAGGATAATTCTAATATGCCTATGTGGTACGCAGAATTCTAAGAATGATCCCCAGTGACCCTCACTCTTATACAATGCCCTCCCCTTTGAGTTCAGGTGGAAGCCGTGATTATGGTGAGATATCCCTCCTCAAAAAGGAGATGGTCTGGGTGTGCCTCATCTCATCACACAAGTCCTTTAAAAATTAAAAGTTTTCTCCAGCCATCAGCAGAAGAGAAAAGAAACCCTAAGGAGAGATCCCAGTAGAGCCAGCCTGGACTTCTGACCTACAGAACTTCTGACCTATAAAATTGCAAGATAATAACATGGGTGTTGTTGTAAGCCACGAAGCTTGTGGTGATTTGTTATGCAACAACAACAACAACAAAAAAAACTAGTACAACATCCAAACCTGGGAAACACGAGCGACGGCATATTCTTCCTATCCCCCTACCCTGTACATAGGCTAGTTTTGATTTATCTCTGTTCATATATGGAGGTGGGCTTTTTTGGTGTTTTTTGTCTGTTTTTTTAACTGGAAAAGGAGAGGTGTTTTCATAAGAGGGAGGGCTGAGTAGAAAAAGGGGGAAAAACCCAGAAAGGTGATGAAATAGTGTCTTATTTTCAGCCCTCAAGGAGAAGGAAGTGTGGAGGCAGATGGGGCTACTCAAGAGGATTTGAGGGGCTCTGAGCATAAGAAAAGCTGCTTTAGAAGCAACCTTGAAGGAAACCATGTTCACCTAGCTACTCCGCCACGCTGCCCAAACCCTTGGCAAACAAACCCTTGGCAAACACTGTTCAGGCACCTCAGGGGTTGAAATCTGAAAGTACCCAGAGGCAAATCTTCAGTACAGTTCTTGGCAGGGTCCTGGGCACTCCCATGCAAGGTGGCAGCAATGCGGGGTGGGGAACCTTCTCCAAGCAGCTGCATAGACAATGTCGGTAGACACATGATACCAAGCAACAGAAGAAAGGTTTGAATCACACCTTTGGGTGTCTTCTGGAAATAACTGTGATCACTGATGGTGCTTGGAGGCAGGTTGAGGTGTAACTACTAATTAGCAGAGCCTATCAACCTAGCAGACATCTGGGCTGTACACACAAAGCACTTAGCATTGATATGACATTTAGCAGACTTTCCTAAAGGGTAGATCTAATCTAAGCATCCCTGAACTCACAAGAAAGTTCTCTATCCTTGATCACCAAATCCTATTTCTGGCCTAACTCTATATTCCTTGCTAATTTGAGCAATAAATCATGTCTGCTTATTATAGCTGGCCTTTTTTATTTTTTATTTATTTTATTATTTTTTTTTTTTTTTGGTGTTGTGGTTATAGTTGCCCTTTTCTTCCTGCCTAAATTCCTGGACTTCCTTTCAATCACTGTTTCCTGGGAATGAGGTTTGTACTAAAGTTTGGCTTCAGCCACAATATTTGGCCAAAATGTGTTTGGGTATTGGCTTTGACCATTGGAAGGCTGAGTAACAGAATGCCAACTTTAATGTCATTTCTGGGCTCCCTGAATGTGCATTTGATCAATGAGCAAGTGACTGTATAGTTACCATCAAATTTAATCAGCACAATAATAGAATAAGACATGCCATTCAGAGTCATTATTAAGATCTGAACGTGTACTGTCAAACATAAGTAAGTATTTTAGATGTAACTGAGAGTAAAAAGAAATTATTTGTGTGCTTTGGACTTTGAATTCCTATCACTCAGTTGAAGTATAAATGTATATTTTTACTTCATTTTCCAGAGTAAAATGCTGGAATAGTTCATGATGATTATGAAAGTTCTCCATGTTATGAAAAAAAATCTCAAGAAATTTCTAACATGTAGAGATAACATTAACTAGAAAACTTTAGGAAGAATATAATATCCTTTTTGAATCAAAAAGCTTTATAAAAATTTAAATAGCATAGGCAGAATATAGAGATTAGATTATTTCATAATTCTAATTTTTATATAATTATTTGTTTTAGCCCTCTTAACATTAAATAAAATAATCTCCAAAGCTATATTTAGCTTTTAGTAATTTAATTCTATTTAGGCCATGAATCTTCAGTTGTGTTTTCAGAAAGTAATTAGCATGCAGCCTAATGAAGCAGAATGACTGACGGTAAACAGGAAGATAAGAGGCCACTTTCATCATTTTTCTTCAGCAAAAGACAAACCTCAAGGCAGACAAGGAATTTTGGAATTGCCTTGTCATGTACTTATACAAGATGTTCAAACAAGATGAAATAGCAGCTATTACATTTTTAAAAGGCTGCTCTAACAAAACAGAGCCTTTAATTCAGCACTTTGCAGATTAAAATGCCCATATAGCAGGGCTTGCTAACCACCAGAGACTTCCTGCAGAGAAAGTGGTTCCTACACCAAAATCTACTGAATAGCCAGAGCAATGGTCCTTAAGAGAGCAAGCATTTCTCATCAATAAAGATGCACTTATCATGCTTTGCCAGGGAAAATGCGAAAATTTGCATACCACAAAGGCCAAGCTGAAGAAGGAAATACAGAGAACTGTATTACCTTGGAAGCCAATTAAAGTGGGTCCATTACCACATTTCTGGACCCAAGATTTAAGAGCACACTTTTCTAAAGTGTGAGGCAGCAAGTACATGCAAACATCAGGAATTTTAAGAAATGGAATTGATGACAATGCTTCAGAAAGTAGAGTATATCTTCTTCAGATAGTACGCAGAGCTCTTATTTGTGGAATCTCCTCCAAAAATTGTATCCTCACCATTAGACATATCTTCAGTCCAGGAGTCAAAAGTCTTCTGTGAGTTAGTACCAGGAAGAAAGAAAAGCTAAATAACACAGTGGTAATGCTGTCATCAGCTGTACCATAAGATGGTAAGGCTAGTTGGTAAGGCTAGCTGGGTTAGCTGGGATAACTGAGACCTTTCTCCATGTGGTTTCTCATCATGCAGCAGGTTAGGCTGGGCTTGGTCACAAGGCAGTAGTCACAGGGATTCAAAAGCAATGAAAGAGCAAGCCTACCATTCCCCTAAAATTGCTCCTATCAAGATCTCCTTGGACCTTAGATTGCTTTTGATACCTGTGACCACTCTGTAGATCTCAAAACCATCATCTCCCTGTGGCTCCTAGCTCTCTTTTAAATCTTTCTTCATTGTCTCTCTGTGCAGACACTTCTTCCTTTTCTGGCCCCAGGGTTCTGCCCCCAAGCCCTTTTCTCTTTTGCCAACACTCTTCCTGAGGGATGTCAGTCATTCCAACGACTATATGCTAAGGATGCCAAATCTGTATTTCCAGCTCAAATATCTCTCTTGAGATCCTGCATTATATATTTAAAGGCTTACTGGGCATCCCCACTCGGAAGACCCACAGATAACTCTAACATAAGTACAAAACTGAGCCTAGATTAGCTGGGTGTGGTGGCACATACCTGTAGTCCCAGCTGCTCGGGAAGCTGAGGTGGGAGGATGGCTTGAGCCCGGGAGGTCAGACTGCAGTGAGCCTGAGCCATGATCGCGCCACTGCACTCCAGCCTGGATGACAGAGTGAAACCCTGCACGCCCCCAAAAAAACCCTGAGCCCAGAATCTGAATCTGAGTGGAAGGGCATTCCCATTACATAGCAAGGGGGGCATGAATACAGGGAGGAGTATAATTAAAGTCATTCTTACAAATAACCCACCACATTTGCATAAACCAGAAATTCATTCTGTGGTGACAATAATTAGTTTTTGGCCTGATTATAACACTCAGTCCTTGGGTATTTGGCCAAAAGTTATATTTGGTGCACCTCTACCAACAGGCACAGTAAGTATCTTATAAGCTGTATCTTTTAGCTAAGCCAGAAGGCTATGGCTCAGACAAGTTTCTTAGGCCACAAAACTCAGGTGTTAGAAACAAGCAAACAAACAAAAAACCAGGAAGATATCAAGCATATTTCTTAATGATCAAACTGTTTCTACCTGAGCTCCCCAGTCTGTATGAGGGCAGAAAACTTATTGATGTTTTTAGGTTTTCTCAGCCAGTCGAGGATGTTCTCAGCCACCTTGGGTTTAAACTCAATTGATTGTGAATTTTCCCCTCTGCCTTCTTCATTCTCTCTTCCTGAAGACTGATCTAAGTTCAGCTTGGATCAAGACAAGCTGAAGACAAGCTAAGACAGCTTGGAAGCAAGATAGGAAACTGATATGCAGCTGTCTTCCGTTCTACACCATCATTGGTTAAAAGGGTAGAATCTCAGC
This sequence comes from Pongo abelii, assembly GCF_028885655.2. Taxonomy (NCBI): domain Eukaryota; kingdom Metazoa; phylum Chordata; class Mammalia; order Primates; family Hominidae; genus Pongo; species Pongo abelii. Next base: position 105,800,193 of record NC_071995.2, on the reverse strand, counting down.
TGAACTTGGGGTATGGGCATTCTTCCATGCTGGCTTCTATTGAGGCACCCATGTCCCAGGGGACATGATCGACTTTCTGCTTTCTACTTCTGCTTTCCACAGCAGCCCCTCACTGAAACTGACAATTCTTTGTAGGGTCGCTCCCTCTCAGCTCATTTCTAGGCATTTTGTGGGGCCTCTGGAAATTGTACTTGTTTTTCTCCTTGCAAACTGACCTAAGCTAACTTATCTGTCTTATAATTGTCAGGTTCTTTTGGTAAGGATCAGGTGTGTCCCATGCTTAGACGGACTGATGTGTCTTCTCTGTGCAGTATCACTACCAGATGGTATCATACAAAGCAAGCAGCATGTACAAATATTTATTGGAAAGCAGGCATATACAAAAAAATCACACAACCTGTTCCTATAATTTCAGTGACATCCCTACTCTCTGCCCTTTTACAGCCTGACAAGCATCTGGTGTGAAAGGTTCATGCAAACATAAAATGCAACAATATTCTGACACACTGGAAGCTTCTAAGGCAAAGCTTTCCAATAAAAATGTAATGTGTCAGATACATAGTTTAAATTTTCTAGTAGCCATGTTTTTTAAAAAGGTAAAAAAAGAATAGGTGCAGTTAATCTTTTGGTTTGTGTTTAACTTTTTGTATGTAAGAAAAATAAATGCTGGAAACCTCACAGAACAAATGTATAGCTTCATAAGGTGAGCACCTATGTACCTACTACCCAGGGCATGAAATAAGACTTCACTGACCACCTCCCAAGCCTCTTCCCTTGTCCCGGCCCAATCTCAACCTACTCCTGCCCTCTGCATGTTACCAGGATATTGACTTTTTTTTTTTTTTTCAATTAATAGACTTTACTCTTTAGAATAGTTTTAGATTTCCATGGGGGAAATGAGAAGATAGTATAAAGAGTTCTCATATACCTCCACAGACCCACCCAGTTTCCCTTATTATTAACATCTTAAGCCAGGCACGGTGGCTCACGCCTATAATCCCAGCACTTTGGGAGGCCAAGATGGGTGGATCATCTGAGCTCAGGAGTTTGAGACCACCCTGGGAAACACAGGGAGACCCTGTCTCTACAAAAAATAATAATAATAATAACAAAAATTAGCTGGGTGTGGTGGCATGTGCCTATAGTCCCAGCTACATAGGAGGTTGAGGTGGGAGGATCATCTCACCTGATCCCAAGGAGTTTGGGGCTGCAGTGAGCTGTGATTGAATCACTCCCCTCTAGCCTGGGTGACGGAGTGAAACCCTGTCTCAATAACAACATTGACAACAACAACAACAAAAATAAACTTGAAACATTAGTATGGTACATTTATTATAATTAATGAGCCAATGCTGATACATTATTAGCAACTAAAATCCACAGTTTTTTCACATTTCCTTAGTTTTTACCTTATGTGCCTTTCTGTTCCAGGAACCCGTCTAGGTTGCAACATTACATTTAGTTGTCATAGCTCCTTGGGCTCCTCTTGGCTGTGACTGTTTTGTACATTTTCCTTGTGTTTGATGACTTTGACAGTCTTGAGGATTATTTGTCAGGTATCGTATTAGTCCATTCTTGTGCTGCTAATAAAGCATACCTGAGACTGGGTAATTTATGAAGAAAAAGAGGTGCAATGGACTCACAGTTCCACATGGCTGGAGAGGCCTCACAATCATGGTGGAAGGTGAAGGAGGAGTAAAGGATGTCTCACCTGGTGGCAGGCAAGAGAGCATGTGCAGAGGAACTGCCCTTTATAAAACCATCAGATCTCATGAGACTCATTCAGTATCATGAGAACAGCATGGGAAAAACCAGCCCCATGATTCAATTACCTCCCACTGGGTCCCTCCCATGACACATGGTGATTATGGGAGCTACAATTCAAGATGAGATTTGGATGGGGACACAGCCAAACCATATAGGGTATATCGTAGGATGTTCTTCTACTGGAATTTGTCTGATATTTTCCTCATGATTAGATTGGGGTTATGGGTATTTGGGAGAAAGATGGCAGAGGTAAATGCCATTATCATCACATAATATCCAGGTTATATACTATCAACATAATTTATGACTGTTGCTGTTGACCTTGATCACCTGGCCAAGAGTAAAATTAATTTTAGTAATACATTTTGTTTGCTGCAATAATAGCTAAAATGTTATCATCTCAACATGAAATCGCTATAAAAATTATTAACAAGACATTTTACTTTCTTTTTTTAATACTAAGACTTCAAAATCAGGTGTGTTCTATACTTGTAACACATCTCAATTTGGATTAGACACATGGCCAGGGTCCAATAGCTACAAGTGGTAGTGACTACCATACTAAACAGGACAGTTCCAAGAGGCTCCTACCTCCCAGGGTTCCAGCAGAAAATGGAGCGCAAGCTCCTTCCCTTTGAGTTCCCCAAACATGTGTAAGGATTAAACTCAGTTAATTTTGAATTTTCCCCTCTGCCTTCTTCATTCCCTCTTCCCAAGGACTGATCCAAGTTCTCCCCCACCTGGATTTAGCTAATCTCAGAGATCCTACCAGAATGTAACACTCTAGTTTCTTGTCCAACTTCTTCTTCTCTTGGTGGTCCCCCTTCTATCCCCCTGCCCGTGGGATCTTTTGCATAACTGGAAGTAGCTCAACAGTAATTATCCAAGTCTTTTACCCTCACACCTGGAAACGTGTTTGGGCTTTTTGTTTGCTTGTTTCTTGTCTGTTTTGCTTCTGCCTAAGAACCAAGAATTTCAAGACTGTGCTTCATTGTCTTAATGTGCCTACTTCCATCTGAGGCAATTGAAGTGGTGCAGTCTATTCGAGGGGCTATACCTCATGGTAAGCATGAGAATATTCAAAGGATTTTTTTAAGGAGGTGAGAAAAAAATATGCTAGTTAATAGTTTCAGGTACATTCTTAGTAAAAATAAAATAATATAAAATAAAAATGAAGGCATACGGTCAGATAAGTTGGTCTCTTCCCACTTCTTATCATCTTAAATTGGTGACTCTAAAAATTATACCCCACATGGCAAATGGAAGAACAGGTAAAAGTTAAAAGATTTGTTTAGGGCCACAGAAAATCCCAGGACCAAATTTTGCAATGATTTTAGGCACTTTCTGGACACAGTCTTGAAAGCTTATAATAATTAGCTACTTGCTACTTATGAGATGCTCTTTTAAAAAAGAATTTCATGAGTGAAATTTATTCCTAGTTAGCTGTAGATTGCTTTAAAAAATGTTGTACACTGAAATGCTATATTGTCCTAGAGGTTGTTTTTTTTTTTTTTTTTTTTTTTTTTTTTTTTTTTTTTTTTTTACTGTGCTAATGGTTTTGTAGATAAGGTTAATGAGATAATCTTATATTTTAAGTCTATCCAGCATAAAGATTGTTTCCTTTTACTGTTCCAATTTAAAAACAATTAATGTTCTAATCTTAGAAAGTAGCTCAAATTTGGAATGGTTTGAACTAATGCAGTATTATCATAGTCAATAAAAGTACTGGAATGCCACAATAATAAAATGTAATCTAAGTAAAAAAAAAAAAAAAAAAATACTTCACAATATCACCTTGTCACACTCATTAATGCTCCTTAAAATTAGTTATGGTCCTTTAAAGCTGCAATGAAAGCAGCAAGATAAACATATCTTCACTATCATACTCTGTAAAGTGGGCTCTATACAAAACTATGCATTGTTATCTTTCAGGGAAAGGGAAAGTCATTTGTAGCTAATTCACAATACTTACCCTGAATATTCTTGCATTTTTCTCTCATTTGTGAAAGTCAACATTTAGCATCAAACTTTCAAATATTGACCCTTAAAAGTTCAAAAATGCTGTAGAATTTTGTTCCAATATGAACAGTTTTGTCAATGGTTAGTTTCCAGTTCCCCAAAACTACTTAATTCATATTGTAGCCGAATTAAATTACATTTGAACTGAATAGCAATACTGTTACATTATTTAAGGGAGCCCTCAGCATTCAGTTACAACAAATGTGTGTTCCATATACATAAATGGCCCCTTAGGCAAAACTAAATTGGTTTCATGGTCTTAAGTATTCTCCTTCCTTCTCCACTCTCCTAATTTTTTTCTCCTGAACTATTGAATTTCATCACGGCCAGGAACTGTAACCTTCTTTTCCCCCTTGTTACCAATCTTGCTAGTAGTAAAAGCTCGTAGAAAATATTAAAAGACTGTTCTTTTAGCGTGGTATCCATGGAGGAGGGTGGAAGAGGTGAAAGTTTGGTGAGATGTACAAAAAATATTATTTTTAGGCTAATATTTAATTAAAATAATAAAATTTAAAGCCTAGTTTCCCTTAAGCCTTTTAAGTTCAGTAAGTCTTATTATTCTATTAATAAGTCTAGCACATTGTAATAAGGGGGCTTTGATTTATAGTCTCAAGTTGAACAAACTAAACTCCCTTCAACTAGCTCTGTTTACAAGCTTAGTTTAATTAAATTTCCCTTAAAACATTGTAAACTGCATTCATAAATTCAACATTTTCAATTTTCTTTTTTTAAGCACATTAATCACCTACCCTGACAAGCAAAACATTCCCAAGCACTTACAGACTAAATTAAATTTATAAATACAGTATAACGAATCTCTTAAACATTTCAATACCATACTGTTTGCAAACCATAAAATCCTCTTAACACCTTTCAGCAATAAACTGCAAATCTAAAGTCAATTACTTCACTACGTATTTCAAGTTGGAATTAGAAGCTTAATCTCTCAGATATTCTCACACACCCAATTATTTTAAACATTATAAATACTGTAAATGTGAAATATACACAGATTGTTTCTAAATTTAATACAAAAGTATTAATATTGTGAATTTGGTCTCTTGATTTTTCAATATTTAATTCTACATCTTCCCAAAACTAAAATTCATGTATATACTATAACTAAGGGAATAATTATATCATCTCAAAATGAGTTGCACCTCCTATCCCAAGCAAGTTGAATTTATTTCTTGTCAGAGATATTTGGCCCAAGGGAGCATGTGAATTCCAGGGTGATTTTTTCAGCATCAAAAATGGATGCATTTGGCCTTTTGAAAAATTAGTCACTTCCTTTAACTGGAGACTTCAAGTACAAACCTTTCCAGTAAAAATGGTGGGTTTTGTGAACCCACCTTCTGGGCTTAAGCTGCATCATTATCTAATTCTTTGTTTCTATTTGAGTCTGCAACCCACCCCATCCCCCATACTGCTTCACCACTTTAATTGGATTCAATCTTTTTACTGCTTGGTTGAATGGAGCGTATCTTCATATTTTTGTCTTTGTTTGCTATCTGTACAATCTTAAAGTCTTACTGATGACATGGGTTTGCTTCAAGGAAGGGATGAAGTCCAAGGAACTCTGTGAGACTTCATTCTGTTTAAAGCAGGAATTGGAAAGGCTTCCCCAGGTACAAAGGGAAGATGGTGGTCATCTGTGTGTAATGAGAGAGGAAAGGAGCTGGCAGGGTATTGAGTTTATGCTTAGGAGCAGAGACATGACTGTGTTAACGGAAAGGTGTCCCAATCCAGATCCTAAGAGAGGGTTCTTGGCTCTTGCACAAGAAAGAATTCAATGCAAGTCCATAGAGTAAAGTGAAAGCAATTTTATTAAGAAAGTAAAGAAACAAAAGAGTAGCTACTCCATAGACACAGCAGCGGCATTGGCTGCCCAGCTGCTTATACTTACTGTTAATTCTTGATTATATACGAAACAAGGGTGGATTATTCATGAGTTTTCTGGGAAATGGGTGGGCAATTCCCAGAACTGAGGGTTCCTCCCCCTTTTAGACCATGTAGGGTAACTGCATGACGTTGCCATGGCATTTGTAAACTGTCATGGAGATGATGGGAGTCTTTTAGCATGCTGATGCATTATAATTAGCGTATAATGAGCAGTGAGGACGACCAGAGGTCACTTTCATCAACATCTTGGTTTTGGTGGGATTTGGCCATCTTCTTTACAGAAACCTGTTTTATCAGCAAGGTCTTTATGACCTGTATCTTGTGTCGACCTCCTATCTCATCCTGTGACTAGGAATGCCTTAACCTCCTGAGAATGCAGCCCAGTAGGTCTCAGCCTTATTTTACCCAGCCCCTATTTAAGACAGAGTCATTCTGGTTCAAACACCTCTGACAATAGTAATCATAACCCAAACGTGGATTCCCTGCTCCATAAGCCCTTGCCTCCCCCTGTATCCTCAATTTGCTGTCACCTCTGCCCCTAGTGTGGTGGCGGTGATGGTGGTAAGGGATTTTGGTAGGCTCTCATCTCACTGCTACATTTAAAAAAAAAAAAAAATCTATTTCTACTTGGGAGGCTGAGGCTGTAGAGTGGCATGAACCTGGGAGGTGGAGCTTGCAGTGAGCCAAGATCGCGCCACTGCACTCCAGCCTGGGCGACAGAGCGAGACTCCATCTCAAAAAAAAAAAAAAAAAAAAAAACTATTTCTGACACCCTGATATCCCCAGGAGAATCCCTGAATGTAGATTTCATTTCCTAGTACTTCTCTGCAGGCAGGCCTGAGAGCCATTGGTAACCAACGGTAGTGTTTTTCTACTGGAAAATGTATTTCTGAATCACAGCCTGTGCAGGCCTGCTTTATCTGACTGCTGTGACACGAGCCTTCCCTTCTACCATCTCCCACTTTGCTCCCTACTCCTCAACAGCCTTTCACTTCCTGCTCTCTCTGCTTGCTGGACCTTTACCCTTGTTTCTTGTGCCAGTCCCCCCTCCCCTTACCTTTAAACCTTCAAGTCTTAGTTTCAGTTCTGCTTAGGCTTGGACTAACTCCTTTTTTTTATAACCTCCTGTATTCCCATCATCTTTCTTCTGGGTAGGACCTACATCCAGGTTACAATTCGCTTTCAGTGTTGTCTTCCCCACTAGGCTCCATCCACTAGGGCATGGGCTATGTTTGTGTTTACTGTTAGAGTCCCAACTCCTAGCACGTGTCTGTCACGTAACTGTTCTACAAAAACTGTAACATAGAATTGAATTGAAATCAGAACTCTAATCTTCAAAATTAAAAAAAGAAATAGTGTACCTTGAAAGTCAGTGTTTGAGAAAACCAAGTTTAATGAAGAGTTAAATGAAGATTTCTGAAGCTTTCAAAATTGACACATATGAACAGTAAACTCTTTATTGAAATCTAACATATGGAAAAGTGTCCAAATCCTCAATGCACAGTTTGATGAATGCTCACAATGTGAGCACTCCCATGTAACCACCCTCAGGTCAGAAGACTCCAGCACCCTAGAAGGCCCCTTTGTGTCCCCTAACAGTGAATACGTTTTTTCAATTAAAAAAATAATTTCTAGGCTGAGTGTGGTGGCTCATACCTATAATTCCAGCATTTTGGGAGGCTGAGGTGGGAGGATCACTTGAGCCCAGTAGCTCGAGACCAGCCTGGGCAACATAGTGAGATTCCATGTCTAAATAATAAAAAATTAGCCAGGTGTGGTGGCACACAGCTGTGATCCCAGCTACCTGGGAGGCTGATGTGGGAGGATCACTTGAGCCCAGGAGGTTGAGGCTGCAGTGAGCTATGATTGTGCTACTGCACTTCAGCTTGGGCAACAGAGCAAGACCCCACCCCCACGAAAATAATAATAAATAATACTAATTTATAATGGTACTTCATTGTTTGTAGATGTTAGTAGCGCTGAATATGAATGTGGGATCTTAGACAGGTTAATCTCTCTGTGCCTTAGCTACCTCATCTGGAAAATGGAGATGCTAATAGTAGCTTTCTAATAGGATTGATCCTAGAATACACAATAAATGTTAGTGATTGAATCAACCACGGTCAAGCTAGGAAATAGGAACCTTGTTAAGTCTTTCAAACAAAGGAAAAATAACAAAGAAAACTAGTGTTGGAAGAACAAAGAAGCCCAACAGTTTAGCGAGACAACCCAGAGATCATCAACAGCAGAAAGTGGCTCCCATCCCTAGGCCTGGAGGAACAAAAGAACGAAATGGTCTTGTCACAGCCAATTGTCTTGACTAGGCAGGAACTGGTACCCCTGAGAGAGGGGCTGTCCAGCAGGTAATAGAACTGTGAACCTTAAAAACCTGAGACAGGTCTCAGATAATTTAGAAAGTTTATTTTGCCAAGGTTGAGGATGCACGCCTGTGACACAGCCTCTGGAGGTCCTGACATGTGCCCAAGGTGGTAGGGGCACAGCTTGGTTTTACACATTTTAGGGAGACATAAGACATCAAGCAATATGTGTAAGATATACATTGGTTCAGTCTGGAAAAGTGGGGCAACTCGAAGCGGGGAGGGGGCTTCCAGGTCATAGGTAGATAAGAGACAAATGGTTGCATTCTTTTGAGTTTCTGATCAAATGAGGCAATCAGATATGCATTTATCTCAGTGAGCAAACGAGTGACTTTGAATAGAATAGGAGGCAGGTTTGCCCTAAACAGTTCCCAGCTTGACCTTTCCCTTTTAGTTTAGTGATTTGGGGACCCCAAAATTTATCTTTCTTCCTCAGAACCATAGAGGAATCACAACCACTGCCAGAAATGATGTCACTGAAATAGCGGTGGCACTGAGGGCAGTGGGTGGAGGTAAACCCTGATTTCTCTCCTCCTGCCTTCCTATCTAATGCCAGTGCCTCCGGGGGGCCAAATCTATGTGGAAGCCAGAGGGTGAGGAACCTGCGGAAGGTTGTTCAATGCAATTTAGAGCAGGGGAAATACTCTTGTTGTTATTATTATCTAATTTCAAAGTATATACCTTTCCTTATTCTTGATAAAAAGTGTTTCATTAGCATTAATCTTATATTTATTGATAAATACTAGGATTTCTTTTGGGCTCATGTGGGAAACCAAAATATGCCACCCTAAAATATGCATCTTTGGCATATTCAAGATGGCTGTTCAGCAGGGCTGCAGAGGCAAGAATGGCTCTGGAAAGCTGTCCTTTGTGGGGGAGATTTGCATCTGTGGAGGATATCTACCTTAGTGATGAAAACAGCAATGTAGAGGTGTTCTCTGAAGTCCCCTTATCTGGATCCAGGAAAGATTAACACTCAGGAAAAGGAGGCTAAAAGTCTGACCCTTTTAGAGATCTGACACTTTTACAGAAACTTTCCACAGGGCGCCATCTATTCTTTCTGAGGGCTGTGACCTGGGAGACTTCACCTGCATCCTAAGACAGCTTTTGCTCACCGTGCCTTTCCTCCCCTCACCCTTCCATAAGCTGTCACCATGTTCCAAGCCCCTCTTTCCTTCTGTCTGGTATAAAAACTGCAGTCATATTGTCTTCTTGGAGTCTCATAATTGCAGGACTCCCATGTCCATGTGCATATTAATAAGTTTGTATGTCTTTCCTCCTATTAATCTGACTATTGTCAGTTTATTTCTCGGACTCAAACATCAAACTTCCCAAAGGACAGGGAAAATTCCATTGTCCCTATACTCACAGGTGGTGTTCACATAACATTGCTGTGTAACAAGCTACTCCAAAATTGCGTGGCTTAAAACAGCAACAATCACTGATTTTCTCATGAATATGCAATTTGGGCAGGGCTTGGAAGAGGCAGCTTGTCTCTGCACCATATGGTAATTTGACTGAGGGCCAGAGAATCCACCTGCTCACCACTGTATCCCCAGTGCCCAGAACACGGCCTGGAACACAGGAATATATTGCTATAAAAAAAATTTGACTGGCCAAATCAATCTCAGCCTGAAACAAGCCCTACTTCTAGATTTGCAGTCATTTGAGCCAATATACTTTCTTTTAAGTCAGTCTGAGATGCATTTTCTGTAGCTTACAACCCAAAGATTGTTAACTGATAGGAAGGAGGTGAGGAAGTGAAGGCAGAAGTAAAGAGTAAAGTGTCTTAGAGATGCAAGAAGTGGTATCCAGATTACCAGAGATTAAGAAGAGCTGTCTCCAGCAATGGAGGAAGAGTAAGAGTCCCAGACCCCTCTTGGTGGCAGTGTCCCAAAGAAATGGCAAGGCTCAGAGAGGCAGGGGGTGGACTAGGGAGGCAGCAACATGGCCAGGGGAGGGAGAGATCCCAGCAGCAAGAACAAAACGAACCATGATTCTGTAAGTAACACACAAAATCAGCAGATAGCCACCCAGATCTGAAATGACCATATAGGAGAGTGGCCATCTGTGCAAAGGCCAGTAGGAACAGACGGAGGGCCCTCAAAATGTGGGTACTGCATGGGGCCGCACAGTCTGATGACTCCCAGGAAGTAAAAGGGAATCTCAAAAAAATGGCTGAGGTCAGTTTCTTACCAACCTGGCAGAATAGGGGCATGGCATGAGAAATTAAGTTGATTTTCAGAAAATAAATTTTCTCAACATCAGGATTTGGAGACTGAGATTCACATCAGTTAAATAGGAGTGATCATGAGCTTGTTTAAGTTGCAAAGACTGGAGGAAATGGTGTGGGGGGGGGCAGGGAAGGGACTGGTGGGGGTTGGATGCTGAATGCTCAGGAGGTCAGGATCCTCTTGAGCCCTGGGGAGGGAAAGTGACTTACAGGCTCTTCTACTACAAAAGATATTTATGTTATGCAAATTAGCTTATAGATTATTGGTTAATATATAAATGATGTCAGTGAAAGGCAAAAGCTATGATGATTCATATGCCATTTTACCCAGTACATTAATGTTTTGTTCCACTAAGAAACAACAGTGAATGGCAAAGTAGATCCGCAGAGATGAACACAGCAAGCCACGGAGGAACGCCACACTGTGCCGGATACTCATGATTCATCCCATGTTTGTCTCCTGTCTTGATTTAGCCATAGGTGGAGTCCTACTCAACTTTTGTTTATTACATTCTTATCTCCATAAATCAATAGGCTCAACTTATTCTTATACCCTTTGCATCAAGCTAGCAACACTTTTAAAAAATAAAGCCTTATGTTTCTTTAATGAGAACTTGTCTTTTTAATTGTGTTGTCATTTTACTAAGATTGTTATTTTTGTGAGTATTGTGGTTAAGTTGTATACATTTTAAGTAGTTCGTTCCAACCAAACGTTTCCATCAGTGTTATTGTTTTAATTGTGGCATCTTTTCTGAAGTATTGTATAGATTTTTCTGGAATTTCTTGTACTTCTTGCACTAGCCTCCAGGTGGCATCACCAGCACCAGACAACTTCTTGGCTGTCATGGGACTCTGAGAGATGTGGGCCAGGGAAGTAGTGGACTGGGCAGTGCCTGTTCTCGCAATCAGCATTTATGTGTACCTTGCCTTCTCTAAATTTGCCTATTGGTCTTGTCCACTAACTATTCTTACACAAAAATCTAGCTTTGAGGACAGAGGATTGTTCTTTCTTCAAAGAGCTCCTACCAGTTTTTGTGTGTGTGTGTGTGGCTTTGGTTGATATATGAAGCAACTACTAAATCCACTTCTCTACCCTGACCCCTCTTCCAAGTATTACCATCTCAATACAACAACCCCAAGAGTGGCTGGTTTCATCCCCACTGAATGCCCAAGTACCACGGAGCTGAGCACCATGGAAGCACTTTGATAGCTCTGAGTAATGCACAGCACGATTCAGTGCCATCTCTCTGTTCTTTCTTTCCATTTCTTCCCTGCTTCCTACCAGCAGGCTCTGTTGATATTGCAGTTATAAAAAATACCCCTCCAGGTAACTGTCATTGTTCATTAGATCTTCTATTTATACTTGACAACCTTTTTCTTACATATATCGACTTCACCACATGAACATTTTTAATAAATATATTGCTGTAAGTTGCACAACCATCTACTCCTTTGGAATCGTTTTTTGTTCCTTTTTTTAAACAAAAAAAAAAAAGTTTTAAATTTGCCTAATGTAAGTGCTACTTTCTACAGAAGGCCTTCCCAGGTTTGTCTTAACCAGAATTATTCTGCCTTCCCCCATGCTCTGATAGCCCTTGGTTTGCACCTATGTAAAAGCACCTAAATACCAGTGCAATGGAGGCAGTAGAGTATGCTGGGCAACCCACAGCCTCTGGAGTTGGGAGAGCCTGGCTTTGTATCCTGCCTCTTTTAGCTTCAAGGACAAGTTATGAGAACTTAACTACTCCGGGCCTCAGTTTTCTCATCATAAGATGGCAGTAGTAATATCTATCTCATAGGGGCTGTTGTAAAAATTAAGTAATGTTATCTAAGGTACTTAGCAAAGTACCTAATATAGTAGTTCTGTGTCTGGCATATAGTAAGGATTCAATTTATCTTGGAGATTATTTAGAGTATTTTGGGCATTTAACCATTCACTTAATAAATAATATTTATTAACAATAATTAATTAATTAATTAATAATATAATAAATATTGTGAATAACTATTCATTCACTTAATAAATATTCACTTACATAAATATCAACAAATATAAATACGCTAGTGGGGAGAGACACACGTAACCAGACAAATATATAATATAATATCAAATACTGGTAAGTGCTGTAAAGAAAAATCAAGGGGATAAAGGGAATAGAGAAGGATGAGGGGTATAGATGCAGTGGACAGGTAAGAAGACCACCCTAAGGAGGTGACACTGGGGCAGACACCTGAGGGCAATGAGGGAGGGAGGCATGAGAATGTCTTGGGAAAGAACATTCCAGGCAGAGGAAGTAGCAAGGCTAGAGGGAGCATTGCTGGCCTGCTTGAGGAAGAGCAAGGAGTGAGTAAGGAGAGAGTGGGAAGAGTAGAAGCCAGAGAGATGGATGGGCCGTGGAGAGGATGCAGAGGCAGGCCAGATCGCAGGGCCAGATAGCTTGTGCAGGTCTTTGGAGTTTCTATAACGTTTGGCTGGATTTAGTAGCAACTACTATATTTTTCAGTCTGTAAATCAGATGCCTTCACTTTTTTTTTTTTTTAGATGGAGTCTCATTCTGTCACCCAGGTTGGAGTGCAGTGGCATGATCTCAGCTCACTGCAATCTCCACTTCCTGGATTCAAGCGATTCTCCTGCCTCAGCCTCCCGTGTAGTTGGGACCACAGGCACATGCCACCACGCCTGGCTAATTTTTGTATTTTTAATAGAGATGGGGTTTTGCCATGTTGGCCAAGCTGGTCTCAATCTCCTGACCTCCGGTGATCTGCCTGCCTCGGCCTCCCAAAGTGCTGAGATTACAGGTATAAGCCACCGTGCCCAGCCTGCCTTCATTTTTCTAGAGCTAAACTAGAGTTAAACCGTTTTAAAGTCTCAGTCTGCTCACTGGTTGAAAACTGGGCTAGTCAATTCTAGATCATTTCACACTGAAATTCAATCAATTCTGAAAAACATCTAAGGAGATGTCTCCTGCTTCTCTTCAGGATAGCATCTCTGTCCCCAGATGCTTAAGGAACATTACATCCTTAGAAAGGAAGGGTATTGATCTGGCTGACATTCCTTACCTGTCTACACTGTCATTTGCTGAATGTATGATCCTGTCTGGTCTTCAAATGTTGTTATCTCTCCAGGCTGGCATGTGTTGAGATGCCCATGTCCCCATCTAGTCTTTGGCCACAACCTCTTGTGACACCTTGTACCATGCTGTCCCCTTGGCATAACCCCTTAGTTATCTGGTTTTGTCTTTCAGGTAATTTTTGTGGCCCTCTAAAGATGAGGAGAAATCTAGAAAAGTCCATCTGTTCTCTCAGCCTGCAGGCTTCTGAGGCCCAGTGGCATCCCATACAGGCTTCTGTGCTGAGCCACAGCAAAGTGGCCTGGAATTTCCATGAGACTCAGCCTCCAGATTTCAGATGGGAAGCTGGCACAAATCTCCTCTACCCTCAGATCACCCTAAACTTATCTAGACATCTGGAGCTAATCCTAGATAAGGGCAGATGAGATATTTTGTTCTTACTTTAGTTAAGATAGATAATTTTAATCTTATTTTCCTTGCCCTCATATTCCACCCCAGCCTGGAGGATTTTTATACAGTTTTAGGAGAACGAGTTGGAAGCAGCAAATCTTTTCTGATTTACATCTGGACCAAGGCTCTTGAATTTAGAACAAAAAAATGCTGGACTACCTTTGTCCTCTAGTTCTGCCCCTCTGAGGTGACAAGACTCTCATCCAATGACCTGCATGGGGATGGTCACAGGACAGAAAAAGATCTGTGGGGGAAAAAACATTGGCTAATATTTCACAATATCATATTGCCACATTTGTAACTATTTACACTTTCTAAATGTACCTGGTCAAGAAAAAGGGTAAGAACAAGAGAACTGTTCACAAGTACATTCTGGTGGACTGGGTCAGTTCATGGACTATATCAATCAGTGTCCAATCAGGACACAGAAACCACACAGTAAGTCAAACAGGAAATATTTAATAAATAGAATGATCAATTATAACGGATGATTGATTTAAAAAGTATAGGGGGAATTCTAAAGAATATTCAAAAGTACTGAGGGAGAATACCCAACAAAGGACAAACTTGGAAGTGTGAGTGCAGGGAATCCTCTCCTAAGGGTGGGATTCAGACCTCATTGGAGAATGTGTTGCTGTAGCCACTGGATAATGAAGAAGTTGGCTGCATTTCCCTTAGCTCAGGCAGGGTCTACATTCACCAGGTAGAGGCCAGAGGGCAGAAAACATGGATGGGAGTGGCCACAGGAAACACCTTCCCAGAATGCAGGTGGACTGAGGCTGGGTAGCCAACTGTGGGGATGCCTGCAAGACTCGCTGGATCCACCAGCAGAGATGCCAGTGAAACCTGATAGAAGTGAGTGCTACTGCATGTCCCTCTCCAAGGCGTCTTTGTCAGTGGCAAAATAAGTACAGGAAAAAGAAAACAGAAAGACCGGAACTAGGAAGAGAAGCCCCTTCCTCTTGTAGTTTCCCTCCAATGCTCTCTACTGAGAATGTTTAGCATCGTGCCAGTGGCAAAGATGAAATCCTTATGAGGCCTGGTTCCATTAACAGACAGGAAGTAATGAAAGATGAATTTGGAGCTGAGAGGCAATAAATTGATAACCAATATATGAATGAAATGTAGTGTTAAATGTAATCAATTGGGTGTTAGCAGGGCCTCTAGAAGAACAATGGATTGAGAGTTGAGCACCAGGCATTGTAGCAAGTAGTAATGATACAACAAATACTCTGCCCTCCTGGAGTTTGCATTTGGGGCTGGAGCAGGCATAGGTTGACTGAGAATAAATAAGTAAGTAAACAAACAAAAACACAGATCATAATTGGTGCCACGACAAAAGTAAATAGAAAACTATGATAAAGAATAAGAAGGGACCCTTTTTAGCCAGGCACAGTGTTTCATGTCTATAATCCCAGCACTTTGGGAGGTTGAAATGAGAGAATCACTTGAGTCCAGGAGCTGGAGACCAGCCTGGGCAACACAGGGAGACCTCATCTTTAAAAAAATGTTAAAAAATAGCTGGTGCATGGCGGTGGTCCCAGTTACTCAGAAGGCTGAGATAGGAGGATCACTTGAGCCTAGGAGGTCGAGGCTGCATTGACCCTGAGCTGTGATCACCCCACTCCACTCCATGGCCTGGATGACAGAGACCTTGTCTAAAAAAAAAAAAAAGAGAGAGAGAGAGAGACCCTTTTAAGAATAGGTAGACATGGAGGACCTCTCTGAAGAGTTAGCAAAAAATTCTGAATGATCTTGAAATGGTCGAAAAAGATTACTAGGTCTATTGACCAGTGCACCCTTCAAGTTTTTCTCTGTCTATCATTTTAGTTTTTTTTTTTTTTTTTTTTGGCTATATTTGAGCTATTTTATAACTCTGTAAATTGCAGATAATTGATAGCAATGCAAATGAATCCTGTCCTTGGACATGCAAATGAATGCTGTCCTGTGAAAGTACAATTGATCTCCATTCCCCTACCCCTCTGTGGAAGAAGTCAGTTTTACATATATTAAGCAAATTCATTTTAAGATGCATGATGGCCTATCTGTGTAACTGCTCTTTGGATCCTCCTTTTAATCCATTGTAACATCTTATGGGCTCCTTCATTAATTAGTGAGTTAAGTGAAATTTTTGACATGTTCATTTTATATTCATAAAAGAGTCATAACTTACCTTTAAAAAATAATTACAGTGAGCTATGACCATGCTACTGCACTCCAGCCTTGGCAACAGAATGAGACCCTGTCTAAAAAAAAAAATCACCCTTTAACACATTTAAATTCAATCCCCCAAAGACTCCAGTGTGAAGGATACTCAGCCAACATTCACATCATATCAGGATTGAATGAGCTGAACAGACTGTCTACTCCTTCATTATTTGCGTATTAACAGATGCCAAAAATCACCTCTGCAAGATGGGGTCAAGAGACAACACAGGCTTTTGATTTAGAGATCTGACACAGTTTTATCAAGAGTGTTCATGAAATCAAGGATACATTGATTTTTCTAACATTGTTGGCAGTTAAAAGAACCTTTAACAAGACTCATATATTTCTGAGCTCACAGCAGAGTCACGTTCATAGAATTTTAAAATAGCACAGAAAACTTAGAAATCATGTAGTTCAGTTCCCTCATTTTATAGACGAATTAGTCAGGCCAAGAAAGCCTGGGTGACTTGTTCAAGATCATCAACTAATTTAATGGCAAGCTGAGATACAAACTGTTCTCTTCCTCTTAGTCCTGTACTCTCTTACCACCACGATGTTGGAGCCAACCAGAATTTCAAAAATGATTCCTAACAATGGCCTTCAACTCTTCTTTCCCCCTTTATACATAATATTCACTCCAAAAAGAATGGGAGTGTGTGTGTCAGTGAGGGATGGTATATTTTAAGGAAAGAGTTTTGGATCCAAAAACAGTATTAGTTTTTCAACGGGTTTGACTATGTATTTGTGTTTCTGAGTTTCTGTTTCTTCAACAGCAAACTGGGCACAGATTCTTATTAAATAATTATTAAATATTAATAAACTGCATAATTAAGATTACTAGGATTAATAATAATCTATAGAAATAAGCTTGCACATAGTAGGTGCTCAAAAGCCATAGCTAGTATTAAACGGTAACCCTCCTCCCCTAAATCATTTATACGCCATAAAAATCCTTCAGTATTTGAGGAATGTGCAGTTGACACTACTGACACTTTTATAATAAATTAGCATTTTATGTTTAAATGAAAGTTATACACACACCCCCACACAGCTGCCTGTTTTAAAAAAAACTCTGTCTTTATTGAATGAACAATCCACAAACATAAGTCAACTCTATACAAATCAATATTCTCTGCACCTCCCACTGTTTCATTTGGATGCTTGAAAACAATTCTTATGTCTTTAGACACAATCTGCTTACTTTCAAATTGCCTAAAAGGAAACACAAAACATTGTATTTTAAAAAGTACAATAATGGGCCCTGAAGAATGAAGCAATCCAAGTGAAGGCACAGCTCTGTATACCAGATCTGCTGCATAGGTGAGGGGAGGCTAAGTGTGGTGATGACCCAAGGCTTATCGTCATCAGTAAAAATGACCCATATTTGCTTAACACTTTACAGTGATCACAGGGTTTCCCTTCCCTTCCCTCCCCTCCTCTCCTCTTTCCCTCCCCTCCCCCCCATCCCCCTCCCCTCCCCTCCCTTCCCCTCTTCCCTTCCCCTCTCCCCTTCTCACTTTCTCTCTTTCTTTCTTTCTCTTTCTTTCTTTCCTTCCTTCCCCTCCCTCCCTCCCCCTTCTTTCTTTCTTCCCTTTTCTTTTCTTTTCCCTCCCTCTCCCTTCCTCTCCCCTCCCCTCCCCTCCCTTTCCTTTCCTTTCCTTGACAGGGTCTCACTCTGTCACAAAGGCTGGAGTGCAGTGGCATGGTCTTGGCTCACTGCAGCCTCCA
Source organism: Pongo abelii (assembly GCF_028885655.2). NCBI lineage: Eukaryota > Metazoa > Chordata > Mammalia > Primates > Hominidae > Pongo > Pongo abelii. The sequence continues at coordinate 105,782,437 of NC_071995.2, read as the reverse complement.
TCTGCCAGCTACATCAATCCTTCTACCTCAGCCTCCCTAGTAGCTGGACCAGGCCTGGCTAATTTCTTTGTATCTTTTGTAGATATGGGGTGTTACCATGTTGCCCAGACTGCTCTCTATCTCTTGGGCTCAGGGGATCCTCCCCAGGGTTTTCATTGTATTAGTATGTTCTCACACTGCTAATAAAAATGTACCCAAGACTGGGTAATTTATAAAGGAAAGAGGTTTAACTGACTCACAGTTCAGCATGGCTTGCGGGGGGCCTCAGAAAACTGACCACCACGGTGGAAAGGGAAGCCAATACACCCTTCTTCACATAGAGGCACCAAAGAGAAGTACCAAGCAAAAGGGGGAAAAGCCCTTTATAAAACCATCAGATCTCATGAGAACTCACTCACTATAATGAGAACAGAAGGGGGGTAACTGCCCCCATGATTAAATTACCTCCTGCTGGATCCTTCCCACAACACGTGGGGATTATCAGAACTACAGTTCAAGATGAGATTTTGGTGGGGACACACCCAAACCATATCATTCCAGCCCTGACCCTTCCCAAATCTCATGTCCTCACATTTTAAAACACAATCATACCCTTCCAACAGTCCCCCAAAGTCATAACTCATTCAAGTATTAACCCAAAAGTCCAAGTCCAAAGTCTTACCTGAGACAAGGCAAGTCCCTTCCATCTATGAGCCTGTAAAATCAAAAGCAAGTTAGTTACTTCCTAGATACAGTGGAGGGAGTTACAGGCATTGAGTAAATATACCCATTCCAAATGGGAGAAATTGGCCAAAATGAAGGGGCTACAAGCCCCACATGAGTCTGAAATCCAATAGGGCAGTCATTAAACCTTAAAGTTCCAAAATGATATCCTTTGACTTTATGTCTCACATCCAGGTCATGCTAATGCAAGAGGTGGGCTCCCACCTCTTTGGCAGCTATGCCCCTGTGGCTTTGCAGGACACAGCCCCCCTCCCAGCTTCCTTCACAGGCTGGTGTTGAGTGTCTGCGGCTTTTCCAGGTGCATGGTGAAAGCTGTCGGTGGATCTACGATTCTGGGTTCTGGAGGACGGTGGCCCTCTTCTCACAGCTCCACTAGGCAGTGCCCCAGTGGAAACTCTGTATGGGGCTCTAACCCTACATTTCTCTTCTGCACTGTCCTAGCAGAGGTTCTGCATGAGAGATCTGCCACCACAGAAAACTTCTGCCTGGACATCTAGGCATTTCTATACATGCTCTGAAATCTAGGCAGAGGTTCCCAAACTTGAATTCTTGACTTCTGTCAAGGCTGAACACCATGTGGAAGCTGCCAAGGCTTGGAGCTTGCACCCTCAAGCCATGGCCTGAGCTGTACCTTGGCCCCCTTTAACCACAGCTGGAACACAGGGCACCAAGTCCCAAGGCTGCACAAAGCAGCAAGGCCCTGGGCCTGGCCCACAAAACCATTTTTTCCTCCTTGGCCTCTGGGTCTGTGATGGGAGGGGCTGCTGTGAAGACCTCTGACATGCCCTGGAGACATTTTCCCATTGTCTTGGAGATTAACATTTGGCTCCAAGTTACTTAGGCAAATTTCTGCAGCTGGTCTGAATTTCTCCTCAGAAAATAGGTTTTTCTTTCTTATCACATTGTCAGGCTGCAAATTTTCCAAACTTTTATGCTCTGCTTCCCTTTTAAACATAAGTTCCAATTCCAAACCATATTATTTGTGAATATATAAAACTGAATACTTTTAACAGCACCCAAGACACCTCTTGAATGCTTTGCTGCTTTGAAATTTCTTCTGCCAGATACCCTAAATCATCTCTCTCAAGTTCAAAGTTTCACAGATCTCTTTGCTAAAACATAGCAAAAGTCACCTTTATTCCAGTTCCCAACAAGATCATCTCCATCTGGGACCACCTCAGCCTGGACTTCATTGTCCTTATCCCTATCAGCATTTTAGTCAAAGCCATTTGACAAGTCTCCAGGAAGTTCCAAACTTCCCCACATTTTCCTGTCTTCCTATGAGCCCTCCAAACTATTCCAACCTCTGCCTGTTACCCAGTTCCAAAGGTGCTTCCATATTTTTGGGTATCCTTATAGCAGCACCTCCCAGTACCAATTTACTATATTAGTCTGTTCTCATGCTGCTAATAGAGACACACTTGAGACTGGGTAATTTATAAAGGAAAGAAGTTTAATTGACTCACAGTTCAGCATGGCTGGGGAGGCCTCAGGAAACTGATCATCACGGTAGAAGGGGAAGCCAACACATCCTTCTTCACATAGAGGCAGCAAGGAGAAGTGCTAAGCAAAAGGGGGAAAAGCCCCCTATAAAACCATCAGATCTTGTGAGAACTCACTCACTATCACAAGAACAGCATGAAGGTAACTGCCCCCATGATTAAACTACCTCCCACCGGGTCCCTCCTACAACACATGTGGATTATGGGAACTACAACTGAAGATGAGATTTGTGTGGGGACACAGCCAAACCATATCATTCATATATATAATTTTAAAAGTATTCTTACAGAACCAAAGAAAGGCTGATATATACTTCTTGTGGCAACAGAAGCAGAAGTAGGGGAGACTATTCAGACAGATTGGCTCTCTAGAGTATTGAATTTACTTTATTGCTGCACTAGTTTGCTAGGGCTGCTGTAAAAAAGTACCACAAATTGAGAGGCTTAGAACAACAATAGGACCTAACTGTCTCACAGTTCTAGAGGCCAGAAGTCCAAAATCAAGGTGTCAGCAGTGCCACAGCCCTGTGAAGGTGCTAAGAAAGGATCTGTTCCAGGTCTTTCTCCTAGCTTCCAGTAGTTCCTTGGCTTGTGGCAGCACACTTCCAATCTTTACATGGTATTTTCCCTGTATGTATATGTATTTCTGTGTCTAAATTTCTCCATTATATGAGGTCACCAATCACACTGGATTAGGGTGCACCCTAATGACCTCATCTTAACTTGAACATGTACAAAGACCTTATTTCCAAATAAGGCCACATTTATAGTCATTGAGGGTTATATGAATTTTGGGGACACACAATTCAACCAGTAAGAATTGCCATCTCCTTCTTTCTTTTAACTTTGCCAAACACACTGGTGGCCAGCAGCACTCACTCACTCACTCATTCATTCATTAAATAAACATTTGCCTATGTCAGGCTCTGTTCTAGTGTTGATGCAAAAAATAAAAACAAAACAAAACTGAATACAGACCCTGTCCTTGAGAAATCACACTTCGGAGGGAATCAGAGGCACATTATTATGATAATAAGTACTATTACTGAGTTGGTATTGCTAAGTATGGGCACTTTTCAACTAATTTTCACAGTAGTGTGGTAAGTGATGTATCAGAAACATACTTGGAGAACCCAGGGAGGTCCTAAATTTGCCCTAGGGATCAGGAATACTTTCAGAAATTAGGTATTATTTCATCTGAGTCTAAAGGGACACGTAGAAATATCCTAGGTAGCTCAAAGGTGGTAATATTGAGTACTGGATTCCAAAGAAGAGTATTTTATAGAGGTAAAAACAGCAAAGGTTAAGAGACAAATTGTAAACCCCAGGAGGGGTGGGGTTTTAGTCTGTTTTATTAAGTATCTCCTGTATCTCTAGTGCTTTGAACAGTGCCTAGTTCATTCAAAAAGTAATCATTGAACGAATTTAAGGGCATCATATATCTAAGGGATGCCATGGCCTGCAGTTCACTGTCGCTGGAAAAGTAGACAAAAGTCCAGTTTCAAAGAGGCCGGTAAACTACATTAAATGTAAGAGACGAGGGGTGAAAGGTTGATGATATATATTGCCAGTATTAAAAAAATTCCAGGAAGTCCAGGAATGCCTGGCATCCGTCCTGCCAATTACCCTTTTCCACAGAGCATGTACAAGGGGGAGGAGGCACCCAAGGGCCAGGAGAGTGGAGGAGCACAGCTCCACAATCTCCAAAGTAGGGTTCTCTGGCCAAAGCAGGATTGAAGCACATGGTTTGGACTTGAAATGTACGTGGAGCCTCCCACTCTCCTCCTTCCACTCCATCCTCCCCTCACTCTCCGCCCGACTCCACCACTGGCTCCTGAAGGAAATCGGACAATTTCCAGGCCTTCCCAAATCCCACGGGAGGAATCGCCGAGCTCGCTCCTACCCGCCGGCCCCGCCCCCTTACCTCTGGAACGCCGCGAGAGCGCACGCGCGCCTCCCGGAGCAGCGCGCGCGCCCGCAAGCTCCCCGCATCCCCGTGCTCATCCGGGTCTCAGTGAGCCTCGGCCAATGGTGGCCGCTCATGGCCCCTGGGGGCGGGGCTAAGCCTTCCCTCACAAGGGGCCTGTGGTCAACGCGATTTGCCTCCAAGGGACGGCCACCAGTCGGCACAGGAAAGGGGCAGAGGCAGTGAGTTCAGCGTGTGGACGAGGGTCAACAGTTTTGGGATCAAGCGGCTGCCGCTCCTCCAAAAGCGACCGAAGCGCGAGCAGATTCCCCCTCGGAGCCAGTGTAGTAAACACACTTCAGAAACGTGAGGTGCCGGTGGTCACGAGGGGAGCGCGCCCTCCAATGAGGAGCCGGGGGCGGGGCCGAGGCCGCTGACGCGGCGGCGGCGGCAGAGTCACCCGGGCAGCCTCGGGACCGGTCACCGGCCGGCAACCGTCCAGCGGCCTCGACCACCGCCTCCAGCCTCCGTCCCCGGTCCTTTCTCCCGGGCCGAGAGACAGCGTCGCCGACAGGGGCTCATTCCCCTCCCGTTCTCCTCGGTGACTCACCTCGGGCGGGCCGTTTTGTCTTTAGGGGCCGCCTTGGTGGGGCGAGGATTCCGTGACGAATCTCCTGGGGCCGTCCGTGCCGGCTCGGGCCGTCGTGGCGGCTCGAGCTGCTGGAACTTGCTCAGGCTCCGGAGGTCCGAGGCCCTCGAAGTTATGCGTCGCCTCCAGGCGGTTGCGGCGGGCGCGGGCTCCTAAAGGGCGTCACACCCGGACTCCGCCGACTAGGCAACCTCCATTCATCTTCCCACTGCGCCTCCAGCGCCCCCGCCTTCTCCGGTCCCCTCCTCGGAGTCATTTTTTCCTGTCCCCCCTCTGCCGCCCTTTCCTCACTCCCCGGGTGAGGCAATTCTCTTGGAAGCGAAGGTGTCGGCTGTGAGCCGGAGCCTCCTTCCTTGAATTTATCCGTGGAGGACTCGCCGCGCCCCCCGGCATGGGGGTGAACGCCGTGCACTGGTTCCGAAAGGGGCTCCGGCTCCACGACAACCCCGCCCTGAAGGAGTGCATTCAAGGCGCCGACACCATCCGCTGCGTCTACATCCTGGACCCCTGGTTCGCCGGCTCCTCCAATGTGGGCATCAACAGGTGGCGGTGAGTCACAAGCCCGTGGGAAATGGATTTGGGTGTTTAATGAGTCTGATGTTAATGAATTCCATGCGATCCGCCAAATCCGTGAATTTAGACGTGGGACGCTTATACCGCTTACGAATTTTAGGTGCCCTAAGTATTAAATAGAATTTACTTAATACTTCTCTGGCCAAAGAGTACTGACGACCTGAAACACTTGGCCTTCATCAGTGAGTTATGTGTCTTTCTGTGCTAACTGGAGCTCCTCCCCTGAATTTGTGGAGAATTCTTAGTGCTGGAGTTAAAGAAACACCTTTCCTGTCCTTAGTGGCCAGTGTATATGGATTCCCTTGGCCTCTTTGTGGCATTCGAAAGGATTGTGATATTTCCTGTTTACGTTTGTGTCTAGGTAACTCATAGTATGGAGAAAAATTATTCATTCAGTACAGCGGGCTCCAGATCCAGTGTTCTTCCACCTTGAGGTTACTGTGGGGAAAGCAAGGGAAACAGCATTATCTGGTTTCTCTGCTCGGTTCTTTTTCTCAACTCCTCCTTGTGGTTGCCGAGACAAAGCACAGTTTTTCTTTCTAGGCAGGTTGTAGTCCTTCTAGGGATCAGAGCACTGAAAGAAATCTTAGAGATGCTTTATGATCTTTTCCTGAAACGCCAAGCTACATGATTGTTAGGCCCCCTGGTGGAAATGAAAGCATAGCTCAACAGATAGACTCTTGATCACTTACCATGTGCCAGGCACTGATTTAAATGCTAGGGATATAGCAGTGAGTGAAAGACAGAAAGTCATGTCTTCAACCAGAAAGTAAAATATGTAGTATTTTAGGTGGTGATAAGTGTTGTGGAGAAAAATAGAGCAGAGTAAAGGGATAAAGAATACAAGGGTAGGGATGGGGTTGCAATTTTAAATATGATCGGGGGAAAAGTCACAGAGAAGGTGACAGTTGAGCAGGCCTGAAGGAGGTGGTGGGATGCAGATATCTAGGGGAAGACCATTCCAGGCAAAGGGAAGAGTAAGGGAAAAGGCAGAAATATGCTTGACCTTTGGAAGGAACAGCAGAAGAATCCAGTATGTCTGGAGCAGAATAAGTGAGGGAAAAATAGTAGACGATGAGGTCAGAGTTGACTTAGGGCCAGATTGAAGAGAGCCTTATAAGCAGTTTTCAAGATTTGGGTTTTTACTTAGTGAAATGGGAATAACTGCAGGATTATGAGCAGAGAAGTAATGTGATCTGACATAAGTTTGAAAAAGAATTTTTCTGCTTGTGGTTCTGAATTGGGGAGTGGAGGTGGACAAGAAGCAGGAAGTCTAATTAAGAAGCTGTTGGCATTCATCCAGGTGAGAGATGATAACGGCTTGAATCATAATAATAATCGTGGACGTGGTGAGAAATAAACAGATGCTGGTTATATTCTGAAGGCAGAATACACGGTATTTGTTGGCAGATTGGATATGCAGTGAGAGAGAAAGAAAAGGAGTTAGGCTGGGCGCGGTGGCTCATCCCTGTAATCCCAGCACTTTGGGAGGCTGAGGCCAGGAGTTCGAGACCAGCCTGGCCATCATGGCAAAACCCTGTCTCTATTAATACTGAAAATATAAAAATTAGCTGAGCATGGTGGCGCATGCCTGTTATCTCAGCCACTCAGGAGGCTGAGGCACGAGAATCGCATGAACCTAGGAGACGGAGGTTGCAGTGAGCTGAGATTGCGCCACTGCACTCCAGCCTGAGTGACAGAGTACTCTGTCGCAAGAAAAAAAAAAGGACTTATAGTTTGGTGCTATATAAAAAGCACCAAAATTCAGTGCTTTTTATATAGTAGCAGTTTAGTTACTGTTTGAGAAAATTTTTAGCTTGAGAAACTGGAAGGATGGGGCTACACTTTGCTAAGAAAGTGAAGCCAGCTGGAGAAGCCATTGGGAGGGTGACTGGAGTTCTCTTTCATTAAGTCATTAAGTTTGAGATGTATTTTACACATTCAAATGGAGATAGCAAATAGGCAGTTGGATGTATCTGGAGGTCAAGACAGAGATCCAGGCAGGAAGTATAAATTGGAGAATTCATTAGTTTATAGATAATATATAAAGCCATTTATTCATCCATCCATTTATTGAACAAAGATTTGTCAAGCACCTACTATATGCCAGGCACTGTTTTAGGTGCTAGAGATCCAGTATAAAAAAGCAGCCCCCAATTCTCACCCTGTTGGAGCTACATTCTAGTGGAGCCGTGAGACTGACAGCATTAAAATGAGATAGACAAGAGATGCAAGTGGTGCAAGGGCTGAACCTTGAATACTCTTAATGTTTATAAATTGTGGAGCTGTGAAAGAACCAGCATATGAGACTGCAAAGGAGCCACTAGTAATGTAAGAAGAAAACCCAGAAGAGTATGGTGTCTTAGAAGCCAAGTAAAGAAAATATTTTGGCCAGGCATGGTGGCTCATGCCTGTAATCCCAGCACTTTGGGAGGCTGAGGCAGGCAGATCACTTGAGGCCTAGAGTTTGAGACCAGCCTGGCTAATATGGCAAAACCCCGTCTCTAGTAAAAAACACAAAAAAATTAGATGGGTGTATGGCACATGCCTGTAATCCCAGCTACTCGGGGAGGCCGAGGCAGGAGAATCAATTGAACCCAGGAGGCAGAGGTTGCAGTGAGCCGAGATCGTGCCACTGCACTCCAGCCTGGGCAACAGAGCCAGACTCTGTCTCAAAAAAAAAAAGAAAAAAAAGAAAGAAGGAAAGTATTTCAAGGAAGAGTGTTTTACTTACGTCAGATGCTACTGATAGGTCAAGAGGAGAACTGAAAAATAAAAATTGGATTTAGCAATTTTAGGTCATTTGGAATTTTATCTGGAGTGGTTTTGGTAGTGTCAGAGGCAAAAGTCTTTTTGGAATCACTCATAGTACCAAATTCAGTGCTTTTTATATAGTAGTAACTCAATTATTGTTTGTTGAATAGAGTGATATCTTGGAGTCAATAATTTTATATTTAAACAGCTTTATTAATTTACTTATTGACTATGGGATAATGCCCAAATTCCTTAGCCTGGCAAGATCTACCTTTTGGCGTATGTATTTCATTTTCTGCTGTTTACAATATGTGATTTCAACTCCAGGGGGAAAACCTTCTTAGTTTTCTTTAGAAGCTATCTTGTATTTTCTTCGATCAACACTTTTTAGACTTTTGGATTTAACAGAAAAGCAAAATTTTAAATAATATTTTACCTAATAAGCACATTAACAAAACCACTTTTTGATATTGCCATCCTTTCATTTAAAAAGGATGTTTTATGTTAAAAAAAAAAAGTTTGGCTGAGCTCAATGTCTCATGCCTGCAATCCCAGCTACTCAGGAGGCTGAGGCAGGAGAATCACTTGAGCCCAGGAGTTGGAAGCTGCAATGAGCTATGAATGGGCTACTGCACTCCAGCCTGGGTGACACAGAGAGACCCTATCTCTTAAAAAACAAACAAACGGACAACAACAACAAAAAATTTGAAGGACATTGTCTCAGAATAACATGTTTTGATTTGGGTTAATTTACAAGCTTTATGAAAATTCGCATCTCTTAGAAAAATTATCCTATACAAAAACTTACACACTAACATTCACAGAAGCATTATTCATAATAGCCAAAAGGTGGAAACAACCCAAATGGCCATCAATTGATGAATGGGTAAACAAAATATGGTATATCCATATAATGGAATATTATTTGGCCATAAAAAGGAATGAAATACTGATACATGCTACAACATGTATGAATGAACCTTAAAAACAAACTAAATGATAGAAGCCAGTCACAAAATTCCATGTATTATATGATTCTGTTTATATGGAATGTCCACAGTGGGCAAATGTATAGAGACAGGAAGCAAACTAGTGGCTTCTTAGGACTGGGGAAGCTGGGGAGTTGGGAGTTGATAGCTAAGGGGCACAAAGTTTCTTTTTGAGGTGATGAAACTATTCTAGAAGGTGATGGATGATTGTACAACTCTGTGCTTGTCTGGAATGATTAGCAGTATTCTGAACTCTTACACCACTTTTTGCTGTTGCTGCTCACATCACTCTTAGCATTTGCTGCCCTCATTTGTGAATGTTAGTATTGTTTTATTAATAGTTTGTTTGAGCTGCTATAACAAAATACCTTTAGACTAGGTAGTTTATAAACAACAGGAATTTATTTCTCACAGTTTTGGAAGATGTCCAGAATCAAGGCACCAGGAGATTCAGTGTCTCTGCTGAATAGACGATGCTTTCTGTGTCTCCTTACATGGCGGAAGGGGTAAACAAGTTCCTGCTGCCCTTTTTATAAGAGCACTCCCTTAGTCTGTTTGTGTTATTATAAAGGGATACCTGAGGGTGGGTAATTTATAACAAAAAAGAGGTTTACTTAGTTCATAGTTTTGCAGGCTTTACTAGAAGCATGGCATCAGCCTCTGATCCTGGTGAGGACCTCAGAAAGCTTTTAATCATGATGGAAGGGGAAGTGGAGCTGGCATATCACATGGCGAGAGAGAGAGGGGAGGGATACCAGTCGCTTTTTAATAATTAATTGTTCTGTTAATTAATAGAGTGAGAAGTCACTCATTACATGATAGCACCAAGCCATTCATGAGGGATCTTATCTCATGTTCCAAACACCTCTCACCTCCAACATTGGGGATAACATTTTAACATGAGATTTGAAAAGGACAAATATCTAAACTATATCACTCCACTTCTAGCCCCCCAAATATCTTGTCTTATTTATTTATTATTTTTATTTTTATTTTTGAGACGGGGTATCACTCTGTCTCCCAGGCTGGAGTGCAGAGGCGTGATCATGGCTCACTGTAGCCTCAACCGCCTGGGCTCAAGCAGTTGTCCCACCTCAGCCTCCCAAGTAGCTGGGACCACAGGCATGCATTACCATGGCCAGGTAATTTTTTTTATTACTTGTAGAGGTGAGATCTCACTAAGCTGTCTCATACTCCTGGGCTAAAGCAATTCTCCTGCCTCAGCCTCTGAAAGTGCTGGGATTATAGGTGTGAGCCACCATGCCCACCCTCTTTTTTCTATTGTAAAATATAATCATCTCTTTCAAAGTCCCCAGAAATCTTAACTAGTTTCAGCATCAACTCAAAGTCTAAAATCTTATTTGAGACTCAAGGCAAATTCCTTACAGCTATGAACCTGTAAGATCAAAAACAAGTTATCTACTTTTAAGATACAATGGTGGAACAGACATTGGGTAAATATTTTCATTTTAAAAGGGACAAGTTGACCAATAAAAAGGGACCCACCCAAGTCTGAAACCTAGTAGGGCAGACATTAAATCTTAAAGCTGTAAAATAATCTCGCTTGACTCTTGTCCCATAACTGAGCACACTGGTCCAAGAGGTGGGCTCTTGAAGCCTTGGGCAGCCCCATCTCTATGGCTTGGTTGGGCACAGACCACATGGCTTCTTTCATGGATTGGAGTCTAATGTCTGTCACTTCTCCAGGCTGAGGGTGTGTGCTGTTTTCATCCAAAGGATTCTTTTAATCTTTCCACTTCCTCACTTTCCACTCCCTCCCACATCCTGAGCACACTGGTCCAAGAGGTGGGCTCTCAAAACCTTGGGCAGCTGCATCTCTATGGCTTGGTTGGGCGTAGCCCACATGGCTGCTCTCATGGATTGGGGTCTAATGTCTGTCACTTTTCCAGGCTGAGGGTGTATGCTGTTTACATCCAAAGGATACTTTTAATCTTTCCACTCCCTGACTTCTCTTTTCTTTTCTTTTTCTTTTCTTCTTTTCTCTTTTCTTTTCTTTCTTTCCTTCCTTCCTTCTCTTTCTTTCTTTCTTTTTCTTTTTCTTTTTCTTAACAGTATTTAACACATTTGACCACACCTTTCTCTTCTTCTCTTGGCTTTAGTTAGACTGCCACCACTGTGGGTCCTGGAGGGCAGTGCCCCTGTTCCCACTGCTCTACAATGAGTTCTCTCTGGGGAGTCTAACCCCACATTTCCCCTTGGCACCAGCCTAGTAGAATCTCTCTGTAGGAGCTCTGCTGTGGCAAGCTTCTACCTGGACACCCAGACTTCTTGACATATCTTGTGAAATCTAGGTGGAAGCTGCCAAGCCTCCATGGATCTTGTATTCTGTATACCTGCAGACTTAACACCACTTGGAAACCATCAAGGCCTATGGTTTGCACCCACTGGAGTGGCAGTCCAGGCAGTACCTGGGGCCTTTTGAGCCCTGGCTGCAGCCAGAGCAGCCAGAACGTGGGGAGTAGCATCTCAAGACCGCACAAGGCAGCAACACCCTGGGCCTGGCCTCCCAAACCATTTTGCCCGAGGAGGGCTCTGAGCCTGTGATGGAAGGGGTAGCCTTGATTTCTGGAATGTCTTGGGGGCTTTTCCCCATTGTCTTGACTGTTAACAACTGGCTCTCTTTTATTCTTGTTAATCGCTTTAACAACCTGTTCTGTCAGGGCCTGTTACCTGGGGCTGGGTAGTTTGGATTTCTCTCCTGAAAACTTCCCTCTACCACATGGTTAGGTTGTAAATTTTTCAAATTTGTGTGCTCTGTTTTTCTCTTAATTATTAGCTTTAACTTTGTCTTTTTTTTGAGCTCCCATGTCTGATAGTAGGCTGTTAGAAGCAGCCATGTCACCTTTTGAACACTTTGTTGTTTAGAAACTTGTTTTTGCAAGGTAGCTTAGGTCATTACTCTTAAGTTCAGCCTTTTACAAAGTGCTAGGCATGGATACAATGTAGCCAAGTTTTTTGTTAACAAGCAGAACATATAATGTGGCCATTTTTTTGTTTTAGTTTTTAAAAATTTTATTTGAGACCTCATGAACATGGCCTTAAGTGTCTATATTTTAATCAGCATTTTTGTCACAACCTCTTAACCAGTCTCTAAAAAGTTTTAAAGTTTTTCTTGTGTATGAGGTTTTTTGTTTTTGTTTTGTTTTGTTTTGAGTTCTCTAAGCTCTTGTAAGCAGCTTTAGTTTTTGCTTTTTTTTTAATACTTTAAGTTCTGGGATACATGTACAGAACCTGCAGGTTTGTTACGTAGGTATACATGTGCCATGGTGGTTTGCTGCACCCATCAACCTGTCATCGAGGTTTTAAGCCCCGCATGCATTAGGTATTTGTCCTAATGCTGTCCGTCCCCTTGCCCCTCAACCCCTGGCAGGCCCTGGTATGTGCTGTTCCCCTCCCTGTGTCCATGTGTTCTCATTGTTCAGCTCCTACTTATGGAGAACATGCGGTGTTTGGTTTTCTGTTCCTATGTTAGTTTGCTGAGAATGATGGTTTCCACCTTCATCCATGTCCCTGCAAAGGACATGAACTCATTCTTTTTTATGGCTGCTTCATATTCCACGGTGTATATGTGCCACATATTCTTTATCCAGTCTATCATTGATGGGCATTTGGGTTGGTTCCAAGTCTTTGCTATTGTGAACAGTGCCACAATAAACATACGTGTGCCTGTGTCATTATAGTAGAATGATTTATAATCCTTTGGGTATATACCCAGTAATGGGATTGCTGGGTCAAGTGATATTTCTGTTTCTAGATCCTTGAGGAATCGCCACACTGTCTTCCACAATGGTTGACCTAATTTACACTCCCACCAACAGTGTAAAAGCATTTCTATTTCTTCACATCCTCTGCAGCATCTGTTGTTTCCTGGCTTTTTCATAATCGCTGTTCTAACTGGCATGAGATGGTATTTCATTGTGGTTTTGATTTGCATTTCTCTAATGACCAGTGATGATGAGCTTTTTTTCATGTTTGTTGGCCATATAAATATCTTTTAAGAAGTGTCTGTTCATATCCTTCGCCCACTTTTTGATGGGGTTGTTTTTTTTTTTTTGTAAATTTGTTTAAGTTCCTTGTAGATTCTAGATATTAGACCTTTGTCAGATGGATAGATTGCAAAAATTTTCTCCCATTCTATAGGTTGCCTATTCACTCTGATGATGGTTTCTTTCACTGTGCAGAAACTCTTTAGTTTAATTAGATCCCATTTGTGAAGTTTGGCTTTTGTTGCCATTGCCTTTGGTGTTTTAGTCATGAAGTCTTTGCCCATGCCTGTGTCCTGAATGGTATTGCGTAGGTTTTCTTCTAGGGTTTTTATGGTTTTAGGTTTTACATGTAAGTCTTTAATTCGTCTTGAGTGAATTTTTGTTTACAGTGTAAGGAAGGGGTCCAGTTTCAGTTTTCTGCATATGGCTAGCCAGTCTTCCCAGCACCATTTATTAAATAGGGAATCTTTTCCCCATTTCTTGTTTTTGTCAAGATCAGATGGTTGTAGGTGTGTGGTGTTATTTCTGAGGCCTGTGTTCTGTTCCACTGGTCTATGTATCTGTTTTGGTACCAGTACCATGCTATTTTGGTTACTGTAGCCTTGTAGTATAGTTTGAAGTCAGGTAGCTTGATGCTTCCAGCTTTGTTCTTTTTGCTTAGGATTGTCTTGGCTATACAGGCTCTTTTTTGGTTCCATATGAAATTTAAAGTAGTTGTTTCTAGTTCTGTGAAGAAAGTCAATGGTAGCTTGATGGGAATAGCATTGAATCTATTAATTACTTTGGGCAGTATGGCCATTTTCATGATGCTGATTCTTCCTATCCATGAGCTTGGAATGTTTTTCCATTTGTTTGTGTCCTCTCATTTCTTTGAGCAGTGGTTTGTAGTTCTCCTTGAAGAGGTCGTTCACATCCCTTGTAAGTTGGATTCCTAGGTATTTTATTTTCTTTGTAGCAGTTGTGAATGGGAGTTCATTCATGACTTGACTGTCTGTCTATTATTGGTGTATAGGAATGCTTGTGATTTTTGCTCATTGATTTTGTATCCTGAGACTTTGCTGAAGTTGCTTATCAGCTTAAGGAGTTTTGGGGCTGAGACGATGGGATTTTCTAAATATACAATCATGTCATCTGCAAACAGAGACAATTTGACTTTCTTTCTATTTGAATACCCTTTATTTCTTTCTCTTGCCTGATTGCCCTGGCCAGAATTTCCAATACTATGTTGAATAGGAGTGGTGAGAGAGGGCATCCTTGTCTTGTGCCAGTTTTCAATGAGAATGCTTCCAGCTTTTGCCCATTCAGTATGATATTGGCTATGGGTTTGTCATAAATAGCTCTTATTATTCTGAGATAACGTTCCATCAATACCTAGTTTATTGAGAGTTTTTAGCAGGAAGAAGTGTTGAATTTTGTCCAAGGCCTTTTCTGTATCTATTGAGATAATCATGTGGTTTTTGTCATTGGTTCTGTTTATATGATGGATTACATTTATTGATTTGCATATGTTGAACCAGCCTTACATCCCAGGGATGAAGCCCACTTGATCATGGTGGATAAGCTTTTTGATGTGCTGCTGGATTCGGTTTGCCAGTATTTTATTGAGTATTTTCATATTGATGTTCATTGGGGATATTGACCTGAAATTTTCTTTTTTTGTTGTGTCTGCCAGGTTTTGGTATCAGAATGATGTTGGCCTCATATAAAATGAGTTAGGGAGCAGTCCCTCTTTTTCTTTCATTTGGAATAATTTCAGAAGGAATGGTACCAGCTCCTCTTTGTACCTCTGGTAGAATTTGGCTGTGAATCCATCTAGTCCTGGGCTTTTTTTGGTTGGTAGGCTACTAATTACTGCCTCAATTTCAGAACTTGTTATTGGTCTGTTCAGGGATGTGACTTCTTCCTGGTTTAGTCTTGGAAGAGTGTATGTGTCCAGGAATTTATCCATTTCTTCTAGTTTATTTGCATAGAGGTGTTTATAGTATTCTCTGATAGTAGTTTGTACTTCTGAGGGATCAGTGGTGATATCCCTTTATCATTTTTTATTGTGTCTATCTGATTCTTCTCTCTTTTATTTATTAGTCTGTCTAGCAGTCTATCAATTTTGTTAATCTTTTCAAAAAACCAGCTCCTGGATTCATTGATTTTTTTGAAGGGTTTTTCGTGTCTCTGTCTCCTTCAGTTTTGCTCCGATCTTAGTTATTTCTTGTCTTCTGCTAGCTTTTGAATTTGTTTGCTCTTGCATCTCTAGTTCTTTCAATTGTGATGTTAGGGTGTCGATTTTAGATCTTTCTTGCTTTCTGATATGGACATTTAGTGCTGTAAATTTCCCTCTTAACACTGCTTTAGCTGTGTCCCAGAGATTCTGGTATGTTATCTCTTTGTTCTCATTGGTGTCAAAGAACTTACTTACTTCTGCCTTAATTTCTTTATTTACCCAGTAGTCACTCAGGAGCAGGTTGTTCAGTTTCCATGTAGTTGTGCAGTTTTGAGTGAGTTTCTTAATCCTGAATTCGAATTTGATTGCACTGTGGTCTGAGAGACTGTTTGTTATGATTTCCGTTCTTTGCATTTGCTGAGGAGTGTTTTACTTCCAATTATTGGTCAGTTTTAGAATAAGTGCTATGTGGTATGAGAAGAATGTTTATTCTGTTGATTTGGGGTAGAGAGTTCTGTAGATGTTTACTAGGTCTGCTTGGTCCAGAGCTGAGTTCAAGTCCTGAATATCCTTCTTAATTTTCTGTCTCATTGATCTAATATTGACAGTGGGGTGTTAAAGTCTCCCACTATTATTGTGTGGGAGTCTAAGTCACTTTGTAGGTCTCTGAGAACTTGCTTTATGAATCTGGATGCTCTTGTTTTGGGTGCATATATACATTTAAGATAATTTTCTCTTCTTGTTACATTGATCCGTTTACCATTGTGTAATGCCCTTCTTTGTCTTTTTTTAATCTTTTTTGGTTTAAAGTCTGTTTTATCAGAGACTAGGATTGCAACCCCTAAGCAGCTTTAGTTTTAAAGCTCCTGGTACCAGTTTTTTGTCTTTGTCTGTCCCCATGACTCAGATACCTCTTGCTAGGCTCCATCTCCAGTATTAGAGATCAAGTTTTAACATGGGATTTGAAGGGGACAAATATCTAAACTATATCAGGCACTAATCCCTCTCATGACAGTACAATGCATATGACCAAATAACTTCCTAAACGCCCCACCTCTTAATACTATAGCATTGGGGATTAGGTTTTAACATGAATTTTGGGGGAACACAGACATTCAGACCATAGCAGGGATGTATTCTGTATATAATCTCTCTCTCACTTAACATAGTACCTTCCTGAAGAGAAGTTGCCCTCTTAAATCAAAAGTTTATCTTGTATCCCTATCCATTATAGGCACTATTATTGATGCTGGGTATACAGCAGTGAATAAAACAGAAAAAGTTGCTGCCCTATTCCAGTCGGGGGAAAACAGACAGTAAGACAAAAATAATGTATCAGGTGGTGGTAAATTGAATGGAGAGAAATAAAGCAGAATGTGAGAACAGGGACCTAAAGGAAGAGGAAACAAGCTATACATGTATCTGGGGAAAGAGCCTTTTTGTGTTCTCCACAGCATAGTGACTTATACACAGTAGGCATTAAATATTGTTTTAATTTTTCTTATAAATCTAAGGTTGAGGGATGGGACAGCTACTTTATATAATTTATATGTTAATGTCTATCTTAAACTCATAACCTAGAAAAAATTCTCAAAGAACAGATTTGTTTTAGAATTTAAACTTCAATATGTTCATTACACATTTGAAGCTATCACTTGTAAGCTCTCTTAATTTTCAGTAACCAAATCTATAAATGTGCCTACATCCTTACTAGTTCTTCCTTCTAGTATACAACTTCAGTGGAAGAGATACTACTGTCTCTTTTCAAAACGAGTTTCTTCTCCTGTGCTCCATTTCAAAGACTTTGCTCATTTTTTATATTTATTCTTACACTCTACTTTTTCTTCTTTTTAGGTTGCCTCCAATCAACATTTAAACATGCTTAAGATCAAATTCTGTAAAACATACACAACCTGTAACAATAAAGGAACAGAACTTAGCATTGACTGTGTTCCACTCCTGCAACTATGTATCTCAGTTTCTTTGTAGCCAGTTTCTTGAGCAAGATGTCTAATAGTGGCTGACTTCATTTCTTTATATTCTACTTACCCTTGAATCCACTCCAAACCAAGGCATGTCCGGCTTCACTCCCACCCACTCTACCAAAACTATTTTTATCCAAAGGATACTTTAAATCTGCCCATTCCCTGACTTTTTTCTTTTTTTATTTTTTATTTTTATTTTTTAACAATGTTTGACACATTTGGCCACACCTTCTTCTTCTTCCCTTGGCTTTATTAAAGGACTCTTCTATGCTTTCCTGCCAGCGCTATTAGTGTTCTTCCTTAGCTTCTCCATTTCTGTTCAACCTTTAAATACCCCTGAGGTCTGTGATCTCCACCCTCTTTCATTTCACATATTTCTAGGCAATCTTAGCTCTTCTCATAAAGTCAGTTACCATTTACTCGTCTATGCCCGGAATTCTCAAGTTAGTGTCTTCAGCACAAATCTCTTTCCTGATCCCCAGACGTGTGTGTGTGTTTGTATGTATCATATATACCCATTTGCCTTCTTGAATATATTACATTACTCAAACTCAGCTTGTACAAAACAGAGTTCATCTTCATCCTTCTCTATTGCTCAAAAACAAACAAACCCCAAACTGAGTTTTCCTGTGTTTTCTGTCTTCACAAATGATACTTCCATTTGCCCATTTGAGTCCTCACTGTGTGCCAATTACTTGCTAATTTCTGTGGATAGCGTGATAGTCAACAGATAATTTCTCTGCCCTCAGGGAGTTTATAGTACAGAGGAAGATTTATTCAGAAATGAAATAGTTACATAAATACATTCTTCCCTCTGCATTGTCTCTTTAGCCCATATCACCATTCTCTGCCTAGATTGTTTTGGTAGCTTACAAGTCATTGTCCCCCTTGCCCTTCTCTAATTCATTCTCTACACAGCAAGTAGAGTGATCTTTTTAAAATTGCAAATCTGGTCACATCATTTATGCTTTAAAACCTTTTAATGACATTTCTTTACTCTTAGGTTAAAGTTCAAAAAGCCATAGCATGGTTTCAAATCCTTG
Organism: Pongo abelii; assembly: GCF_028885655.2. NCBI lineage: Eukaryota > Metazoa > Chordata > Mammalia > Primates > Hominidae > Pongo > Pongo abelii. The sequence goes on along the minus strand of NC_071995.2, from coordinate 105,764,148 downwards.
TGTAATCTGGCCCTCTGCTTCTTTCTAGTCTCTGGTGATTATTTCACTGAGGCATTTAAACTGAAACTTGAAGTGTAAAGTGGATCTTAATAAGCAAGGCATGGAGGGAAGGGAATTCCAAGCAGAGAGAAGCAAATTCCAGACTGAAAGAAGAGCTTAAGGAAAGGCACAGTATTCTGATAGTGGTGAGGAGGCTGATGTAGCTGAGTCATATGGTGCATGAAAAGATAGAAGGTGTTGTTCAGTACTTTTTTGTTTGCTAGTTGGTTGCCTGAGTCAAACAGGCTTAAGCAAAAAGAAAGTTTATTGGTAGATGTAATTGAATAACCTAAGGGAAACTGGCTTTGGGCGTCTCTTGATACCAGGGCTCAGAAGATGTTACCAGCATCACATTTCTCTTTGCATCTCTGAACTTCACTTATCCTGCCTTGACTTCTCAAATAGGCTGTCCTCTGGTGGCAAAATATAGCAATAACAATGGCATTTACCTCAGCAAAAAGCATACACCTTTGGCCCAGAACTCTCAGCAAAAGTCTTATGGCACTTTATTGGCTCTTTTGGGCCAGTTTCTGAACTAGTCATCATGAGTTTATGATTGTCTTAGCTGAAGTGTGCTTCACTGGTGGAGTCAGCTTGACTGAACTGAAGTAACAAGTAAAATTAGTAGGAAGTAGGTGGATATCCTAAAACAACATTGTTGCCTATTATATAAGAACTCAGATAAGTGGGTATAGTTCAGAAAAGCTGCCCTTGTTAGGGGAAATATAAATTTAGTAGCTGAGTGAATGTTATAAGAGAGAGTCAAGATACCAGTTTGGAGACTTTATCAAGAGTTCAAGTGAAAGATAATGTAGGCTTGAACAAGGGGAAAGGCTATGAGGAAGGGGAAGATATAAGAGGAAGCCTGTAGAGGTACAGTGAAAAGCTTAGGTGACTGCCTGGAAAACAGTTTCATAGAGGAAGGAGGGTGAGGGAGAAAGTAGAGTGTAAGATCCTCATACTTTGTGCCTCTGTGACAATTAGACATTAAGTTAGGAAACACAGAAATAGACCATATGTAGGTGAGGAAAAGAGTGAGTTTAGGTTGTTGACCAATTTGAAGCACTGCTAAGATATCAACATGAGAAATGGAGAAAATAGAAATTTCACTCTGGGAATTACAGACATTGGATCTGTGCATATGGGAATAATTCCTGTATAAGTAATGGATGAAGCATGCCTGGATGAGATTGGATACAGCCATAAAAAGTTATGTTAGTCAAAAGCCCAGTGAAAAAACTCAGCAAATACTATATTTAAGATGAATAGGAGCTGGTGAAGGAGGCAGAAGACAACCAGAGAGGTGAAAGAGGATCCAGGAGAGTGCCATATTATGGAAACTGAATGTGGCAAGAGTGGTTTTACATTGCACTACAGGAGGCAGGTTAGGATGAGTTTTGACAATTATGTAGGAAAAATTATCAAAGATTTAGAAGTGGGAAAAGGAAATTATTGTGTATCTAGAATGCTAGATGTTGTTTAGAGGACCCTCCAGGAGTTATATGATTCTGATTAAGGGGTATGCATCTTTGTATTTGATTGACAAGGCTGTTTTACAACTCTGTAAAAAGGGATAAAAGTTAAGTTGTAGAAAACTGAAAGCAGTACAAGTGTTTTCTGCCCATACCAATGCAAATTATGTTTGTGCCATGAAAATGAATTTTGTAAGTTGAGAAATAGTAAATCAGATTCTCATTTGAATCAGTTTTAACATCTTACTTCTTTCTTCCTTAATCAATTAATTACGTAAATTCTTTGCCAGATCTTCATTTCGTGTTTGTATGAGAGTCATGATTTTACTATTTTGAAAATTATACTTTATCTGTTACAAAGGCTTTTGGTGAACTTTGAGATAACACTTCAATGTAGGTGTAAGGATAGAAATCAGATTGTATAGGATGTTAACAAAGGTGTGTGTAGCATGAGGGGAGGGGAGTGGGGGAAATGATTCAGGTTGGAATGTGAGGGAGATTTTTTATGAGAGAGGTAAGAAATTAGCTCAAGGCGTAGGTTCTGAACAGGCTGAGGAAAAGTGAATTTTGGTTAGATAACTAGACTTTTAGTCAAGACTGAGCATAGTATATTCACAGGATGATAAATAAGAAATAAAATATATAGATAAGGTGAGGCCTGAATATGTAATTCTTTGAATGACAGACTGAAGTAAGTTTAGAACATCTGACTGTACTAAGACCTATTTTATAATTCTTACTTTCCTATTAAATGGCCGTGTGACTGACCTTGGGTAAATCTCTCTCCCTTCATTTATTCATTCAGGAAAACATTCAGTGAGAGCCTGTTATCTACCAGGTACTGTGCAAGTCATTGGAGATACAAAGATGAAGATTATGGTTCTTGCCCGTAAGGAAACTTTCACACCACTAAAGGACAATTAGAACATACAATGTTAAAAAGGACCTCTGTGGAAATCTGCAAAGACAATTGTGAAAGCACAAAGGAAAGACAACTAACTTTAAAGGGGTGGGAAAAGGGGTAAAGGTGATGAGTGTGAGTTCTAGAGAGGTGTGTGTGTGTTTGTGTGTATGTGTTGGGGAGTGCTGGGTGTGAGATATGAGACTGAGAGAGGAGGAATTCTAGAATGCTTCTGTAGTAGGCCGTTCTTGCATTGCTATAAAGAAATACTTGAGACTGAGTTATATATAAAGAAAAGTGGTCTAATTGGCTCATGGTTCTGCAGGCTGCTCAGGAAGCATAGCAGCATCTGCTTTTGGGGCACCTCAGGAAGGTTACAATCATGGTGGAAGGCAAAGGGGGAGCAGGCATGTCACATAGCAAAGGCAGAAGCAAGAGAGTGAAAGGGGAGGTGCTACACACTTTTAAATGACCAGATTTCATGAGAACTCGCCATTGTTAAGGACGTACCAAAAGGGATGATGCTAAATAATTCATGAGAAACCTGCCCTTTTGATCCAGTCACCTGCCAGTAGGCCCCACCTCCAACACTGGGGATTACATTTCAATATGACATTTGGGTAGGGACACATATCCAAATTAGATCAGCTTCTTGAAGATGCATGCATGAGTCAGTGTACTTACATGAAAAGAGAGGTTTTTGTTTTTTGTTTTTTGGGTTTTTTTTTTGAGGCAGGGTCTCACTTTGTCACGCAGGCTGGAGTGTAGTGGCATGATTTCAGCTCGCTGCAACCTCTGCCTCCTGGGTTCAAGGTGATTCTCTTGCCTCAGCCTCCCGAGTAGCTGGTGGAATTACAGGTGTGTGCCACCACGCCTGGCTAATTTTTGTATTTTTAGTAGAGATGGAGTTTCACCACATTGGCCAGGCTAGTCTTGAACTCCTGACCTCTAGCGATCTGCCTGCCTCGGCCTCCCAAAGTGCTGGGATTACAGGCATGCACCACTGCGTCCAGCCTGAAAAGGGAGTTTCTAAGAAATCGTCTCTTATCTGACACCATTGGAACCTGCAGTTACTTGAAAAAGGAAATCATTTAAAAAAAAAACATAGAAAAATGTGCATTAATTTGATAGTTTTTGATGTAGGGCTTGATTCCAGGTCTGAGTTCTTTTGCTCACTTCTTTATCCACATTTATTCTTTAGGTGATCTCATCTAGTTGCGTACTTGAATACCTGATAATTTCCTATCGTGTATTACCTGCACTGGCCTCTATCTTGAATTCCGGATTTGCCTATCTAGTATTTTTACTTGGATTCAAAATAAGCATCTTAAGCTGATTTTGTCTCCATCTCCTCCACCTCCTGTGGTTTCTCTATATCACAGTAAATGTCAACATTCACCTAGTTCTGCAAAAACCCAGGAGCTACCCTTTCTTCTTTTTGTACTCAAACTTCATATCTAGTCCTAAAGCAATTGTTAGAGCTTTTCTCTTCAAATTAAATCTCATATCCATTCAAATAACACCCTCCCACTGCTATCATAATATCCAGGCCACCAGCATTTTTTACAAGATTACTGTAAAAGCCGCCTAAGTTTTCCACTTCCATTTTTGTGCCTGCCTTTCCCATCTGTTCCATGTGGAATTCAGAGTAATATTTTTAAAACCAGTTAGGTCTGGTGGCTCAATACCTGGCACAGGGTAGGTGTCAATATGTCCTTGTGTATTGAATGTATAAATGAGTATTGTTCTGCTGATTTTGCTCATGGAATTTCAAGTTGGCTTTCCTGCGTAAATTACACCCGCAGACTGATATTGCCTATCATTTGTTAAAGTTGATTAAAACCTTAAAGACCATGGTGAAGCAAACTTGAATACAGAATTCCTTTAGTACATTTTTTTCTTCCCATCTAGTTTAGCTGTCTTATCTACAGATAGTTAATTAGACAAACTTTTTTGGTGATTCACCTTTTATCAAGCCTTTTTGAAGCATTCAGTTTCATTTTCTATAAAACACCTTTATTTTTTATATTCTCAGTTTATATAAAATTTAAATTATGTGATTAAAATAAGTTCAGCTGGCGTGAACGTGTTTGAGAAACACAACTGACTCTTCATATGTCTAGAACTTTAACTGATTGGAATAGGAATTGGACTTATTAGAAAGCAGTAGCCTATTTTATTTTTGTCAGACTGAAATTAGCCATGTCCATCAGTCAGTATGGCCTCTGTACGCTTTGCACAGGGTACAGAAGGCATTTGGTTATTTGTGTGAATTGATAAATTGGAGATCACTAGTAGTTTTTGTTTTTTGTTTTTTTTTGAGACAGAGTTTCACTCTTGTTGCCCAGGCTAGGTGCAGTGGCATGATCTTGGCTCACTGCAACCTCCACCTCCTCTGTTCAAGCGATTCTCCTGCCTCAGCCTTCCAAGTAGCTGGGATTATAGGCATGCGCCATCACACCTGGCTAATTTTTGTATTTTTACTAGAGACGGGATTTCATCATGTTGGCCAGGCTTTTCTTGAACTCCTGAACTCAGGTAATCCACCCGCCTCAGCCTCCCAAGGTGCTGGGATTACAGGCGTGAGCCATCGAGCCCGGCTTAGTAGTTTTAATGTATGTTAACTACATAATTGCCAAGGTCCCTTCTAGTTCTAGAATTGTATGATTTCTGTGATGGTAATACCAAAATAATTTTTAGTATTATAAAAGATATAACGATAGGTTTTTGAAATTTGACATAAAATTCATTCTCAAATATTTTTATTTCGTTTGGGTTGCATATTTTAAATAATTGAATATTAGGGTTTCCTAGAGATTAAAAAATGCTATTTAAAAAAAGAGGATTCTATTGACTCTGGTTACTTTTGCCATTTTTATCTTATCCTATCTGTCTTCTCAATAGCAACAACAACAACAAATGAAATATCTTAATGACATGTATTTTTATTTAGTTTTCTTGTTTTAAGTGATATAGGCCAGCAGGAGTTAAAAGGCTGTAATAGAATGACTTAATATTAAATTACTGTGCTACAGTGTATATGTCTTAGAGAATGTGCTGCCAAGACTTTTATTGGTATTATGTATGGTATGGGATCAGATTCTAATTTTGAGGTTAAAATACCCTTTTTAATTGTCTGGCTTAGTGTTAATATTTTTTGTAATTAGGGGCATAATTTGGGGTAATGTGGGAATAGAAAGGAAAGATTGAATGAAAGGAAGATAATTAAAAAGAAGAATAACCATCAGAGTAGAGTGACATGTAGGTTTTTGGAAAAGGAGGAGTCACTGATTATATTTTGAGATCCCACGAAGAGAGACATAACAAAGTCAAAAGGAACTAGTTTAGAAATTAGAATAAGCTTAATTTTAGGTGTATCAAAGTTTGTTTTAGGTGTATTGAGGTTAGGTTCACAGTGGGATATCCCGATACAGTTGGTTAGCAGGGACTGAAGCTAGGAAGAGAAGTTGGGACTAGGTGTGTATATTTAATTGGAAACAGTCTTTTGAGAGGTGATAATTAAAATTAGGGTAACGGGTGAGAATACTGAAAGAGGAGCATATAGCAAGACAAAAGGAGTGGCAGTCTTTTCTATTTTTTTGAGACAGACTCTCAATTGGTCACTGAGGCTGGAGTGCAATGGTGCAATCTTGGCTCACTGCAACCTCTGTCTCCCAGGTTCACGCAATTCTTCTGCCTCAGCCTCCCTGGTAGCTGGGATTACATGCATGCACCACCATGCCCAGCTAATTTTTTTGTGTTTTTAGTAGATACAGGATTTTACCATGTTGGCCAGGCTTGTCTTGAACTCCTGACCTCAAGTGATCTGCCCTCTGCAGCCTCCCAAAGTGCTGGGATTACAGGCGTGAGTCACTGCGCCCAGCCAGGAATGGCAGTCTTTATGATTATGATTTTTAAAAATACTTTAGGCCAGGCACAGTAGCTCACGCCTGTGATCCCAGCTGCTAAGGAGGCTGAGGCAAGAGGATCGATTGAACCAGGGAGACAGAATGCAGTGAGCCGAGATCACGCCACTGCACTCCAGCCTGGGTGACAAAGCGACGCTCTGTCTAAAAAAAAAAAAAAAAAAAAAAAAGAGAAATAAAAAAATATATTTTACATGTTAAACTTTTTTGTATTCAAACTTCTGTGGTTTATATCATTAGCGATAAGCCTCAATGCTCCTTTTGCACCCAAAGATGATATAAATATTTACAATGTTTTTCTAATACATTTAGAGTTTTATTTACACATATAAATCTTTGTTCCATCTAGAATTTACATTGACACTGAGGTTACACTCTAACTTCTTTTTCCCCAAATGATGATCATTTTCCACAAAATGATGGCCAGTTATTCCAACACTACTTATTGGATCATTTCCAATTCAGTGAGGTAAGTAAATATAAGTGTTAATGTAAATTTTTAATATTTTACGATCATTTCTAGGCTATTTAAGTTTTAAAATGTGGATTTTTTCTGATGAAAAATACAATCATAGTAAAGAATTCAAATGATACGAAGAAAGTGTCTGTATAATATCACCCATAAGAAGATAAGAAATACAACACTGGTAGTAGTTTTAAAATATGAAAATATAAATGTGCAAATATGCACATATGTGTTAATATGAATGTGTGTTTACATGAAAACTTTGACATCTCTATTCACAAGTGTGATTAATTCATATTTTTCTTTTGGGAGCTAATTTTGTTAATTTTAACAATGAGATCATGTTAGCCTTATAGTAACTTCCTGTCCTTTTTATGCCCCCAACAGTATAAATAACATAGGACTTCTGTGTTCCATAAAACTTTGCTAGAATTCACCCATAAAGCAATTTGGGTCAGGGGTTTTTGGGAGTCAGATTATTTTTATAGCAATTTCAAGTTTCCTGTCCAGTCCACACAACAAACTGCCCACATCAAACCCCTAGTTAATACATGAATTTATCCTCTAATTTAGTAGCTGGTGACTCTGTAACCTACTTTCATTCTTTCTCCTCTGGAAAGTTTATTGACTCAAGAATTGATACCTGAGCTAAGCTTTGCCCATTTGGAATTTGGAAAAGGAATGCAGAGACTGTAGTCAGTTGGTATTGGGCCTTGGCACCGAGTAGTAATAAAAAATAGATATCTTTGCATAGAAAGGTGGTTGTAGAAAGACAAAAGAATGAACACATATGCAGAAAGGAACAAACAAGAGAGAATTCAATTCCAAAAAGGAGTTGGGTTCTAACATTCCAGAATCCTTAGACTTGACTATACTACTTGAGCACAAGTTTCCATGAAATACTCCTATATTCTTCCAATGCTTTTTGTTTGTTTGTTTGACCTAGTTTGAGTAGATTTCTGTTCATTGCAGTGAAACAATTCCTGACTTAGATCATCTTTAACATACTTTTTATTTCATTTGTGTTTATTGGTTATTCTAGGTTTCTTGTCAGTTTGATAATTGAATTTGCTATTAATGCATATTTTCCTAAAATATCTGCCGTTAAATCTAGTCTTCCATTTTCACATGTGTTGCTAACGTTGTATACCATATTCTTTTATTTAATAAGTACCACAATTGCTATGATAGTCCCTTTCTTACATTACTAATAGATTTTTTTTTCTTCTTTTTCTTCGACTTGCTAGATGTTTTTATACTTTATTGATCTTTTCAAAGCATAACTCCTATAGAAGGAATAAAGAATATTGTCAAAGAGTTACCTCCACAAAAAACATCAGGCTCAGATAGTTTCATAGTTGGGTTCTACCAAAGTTTAAGAAACATGTTACTTCAGTGATATGTAAATTGTTCTAAAACATGATAAAAGAAGAGGAAACAATGTGTAGAATTATCAAATAGGATACAGAAGCATATTTTAAATGTATATCCTACAAATAGGATACAGAAGCATATTTTAAATGTATATCCTACATTCATATTGAAAATGCAGGAATAATTCAGTATTAGAACTATATTAATATGTCATTATATTAATAGATCAGAGTATAATTATATGATCACCTCCATAGATGCTGAAAATACTTTTGATAAAGTTCAATATTTATTCCTAATAAAATTTACTACTAAACCAGAAATAGAAGGCTACCAAATCAGCTCAAAAGTCAGCATCATGCTTAACGGGTAAAATTTAGAAGTTCTACAAAGTCTGGAGCAAGATACAAATGCTGGCTGTCATCACTATTACTTATTGTGCCAGAGGTACTAACTAATGCAGTATAAAAGCTATAAAAATGGAAGAGGAAGTAAAATTTATTGCTGTTTTTAGGACAATATTATTATATCCCAAAATATCTAGGAGAATCAACTGAAAAGGTACTATTAATAATAAGAGAATCCAGGCCAGGTGTGATGGCTCACGCCTGTAATCCCAGCACTTTGGGAGGCCAAGGCAGGCGGATCACCAGGTCAGGAGATCGAGATCATCCTGGTTAGCATGGTGAAACCGTGTCTCTACTAAAAAAAAAAAAAAAATACAAAAATACAAAAAATTAGCCGGGCATGGTGGCAGGTGCCTGTAGTGCCAGCTACTCAGGAGGCTGAGGCAGGAGAATGGTGTGAACCCGGGAGGCAGAGCTTGCAGTGAGCCAAGATCACACCACTGCACTCCAGCCTGGGCGACAGAGCGAGACTCCATCTCAAAAAAATAAATAAATAAATAAATAAAAATAAGAGAATCCAGTGATGTGGCTAGATAGAATTTTTATTAGCCTTAGGTGCAGAGAATTAGTTTAAGACATTGTCATCACAGGTTTATGTAAGGTCTCTTCCTTGTTTTCTTTCTTTAGCCTCCTTTATTCCTATTTGAATTTCCCTTCTCCCATACATAAATACATTGTTATACAGTATACATTGTGGTTATATTCTAATATATTTATCTTTTTGTAACTATGTGTTCATGCAAAACAGATATTGTTTTATGTGCATTTATTTTTAACTTACATAAATGCTATCGTGTTGTATTTCTTATTCTGTTTTTTTCCCACAAGCACTAAATGTCTAAGATGTACTCATGTTGATACTGCTAATCCATTGCTTCTAACAGCTGTATAATGCTCTGTGAGACCTTTACCATATTATATCTGTTATCTTAGTGATAGCTACCTGTTTACTTCTAGTTTCCTGACACCACAAATTGTTTTGCAGTGAACATCCTTGCACATGACTCTGTGTTAAGTATTTGTTTGGAGTGCATATACAAATGAATAGAATTGCTGGGACATAGGTTAGCCCCATATGTAGTTTGACTAAGAAATGGCAGATTGCTATTCACAGTAGCTGAACAAGTCTATATTCCCACTAACAATGCATGAGTCTTCTCATATCCTTATGTCCCAACATTTAAAAATTATCCAGCTTTATAAACTTTACTGATCTAAAAAGCATAAACTGAGGTTTGATTCTTTTAATTTGTACTTTTCTAGTTACTAAATTTGAACATTTCTTATACATATTAGTTTTGGAGGTTTTTCTTTCTATAAATTACCTTTTAATTGTCTTGTTCATTTTTCTGTTGATGTGCTGTCTTTTCAGTTTTATTCATCGAAGTTTAAAGTATATATATATATATATATATAAAACAAACAATGGCTACAGGCACCTGAAAAGATGTTCAACACCATTAGTCATTAGGAAAATGCAAAACAAAACCACTGCAATACCACTTCATATGCACCAAGATGGCTATTATTAAAAAAATTTTATACAAAAAATTAGCCGGGCGTGGTGGCGGGCGCCTGTAGTCCCAGCTACTCAGGAGGCTAAGGCAGGAGAATGGCGTGAACCTGGGAGGTGCAGCTTGCAGTGAGCCAAGATTGCACCACTGCACTCCAGCCTGGGCGACAGAGCAAGACTCCATCTCAAAAAAAAAAAAAATTTTTAAAAAGGAAAGTAATTGTTGGTGAGGGTGTGGAGAAATTGGAACCCTTGTACATTGTTGGTGAGAGAATAAAATAGTACAGCTGCTGTAGAAAAATTTGGCAGTTCCACACAAAGTTAAACATAGAATTACCAGCAATATCACTCGTAGAATTCCAAAAGAATTTAAAGCAGGCATTCTAACAAAAACTTGTATGTGAATGTCCATAGCAGCACTATTCACAGTCACCAAAATGTGGAAACAACCTAAATGTCTGTCCACTGATGAGTGGATAAACAAAATGTGGTCTGTTCACATGATGGAACCATAAAAAGAAATGAGATACTACAACATGGGTGTCAAACACATTCTAAGTGAAAGAAACCAGACACCAAAGATCACATGTTATATGATTCCGTTTATATGAAACATCCAGAACAGGTGAATTCATAGAAACAGAAAGCAAATTAGTGGTAGCTCGGGGCAGGGGAAAAAATAGAGAGTGATTGCTTAATGGGTACAAGGTAATCAGTACAGGGTTTCCATTTGTGATACAAATGTTTTGGAACTAGATAGAGGTGATAGTCACAAAGCATTATCAATGTACTATATGCCACTGAATTGTACATTTTAACATTATTAATTTTGGGCTGAGTGCGGTGGCTCATGCTTATAATCTCAGCACTTTGGGAGGCTGACAAGGGTGGATCACTTGAGGTCAGGAGTTTGAGACCAGCCTGGCCAACATGGTGAAACCCTGTCTCTACAAAAAAAATACAAAAATTAGCTGGGCGTGGTGGCACATGCCTGTAGTCCCAGCTACTCAGGAGGCTGAGGCAGGAATTGCTTAAACCAAGGAGGCGGAGATTGCAGTTAGCCAAGATCATGGCACTGCACTCTAGCCTGGGCAAAAGAGTGAGACACTGTCTCAGAGAAAAAAAAAATTATTAATTTTGTATTATATGTATTACAATTTTACCTCAAAAAATTGTAATCAAATAGTTTCCCTATATATCAGAGATTCGCAAACTTTTAATGTAAAGGGCCAGATGATAAATATTTTAGGTTTTTCAGGCCATATGATCTCTCTCTCAGCTACCCACCTCTCCTATTGTAGCATGAAACTAATTAGGATGTCTGTGTTCCAGTAACACTTTATTTACAAAGAAGGCAGTGAGCTGACTTGACCCCATAGTTGGCTGGCCCCTTGCTACATATAAGCAACCAGTTAGCAAATATAACAGGAAGAAAAATTCTGTGTATAATAGCAACAAAGAGAAATACAACAATCTAGAGATAAATTCAGATACAAAGAGAATGATGATTGGATCTTTTTCTCTACTGAAGCTCTTGTTCTTATGGAATAGTTAGGAACTGACTGCCTTATGGCCCATGGAACATCCTCGGTTGAGAACATCTCTCAAGGGTTCAACAAAGAGTACAGTTTGAAGCTTTCTAGTGAGAGAAGGAAGGAAACCTATAAATTATCATTCAGTCAGTTTCAAGATTTCAGCCTTGTCACAGACTCCTGCTCATTGTCTTCCTTCTCCTCTCCCCTACACTTTTCCAACACCTTCTTCCCCCCATTAATCTGCAGTCTGGTATCTTTCTGTATAGATTGTTATTTACTGCTAGTCATGGAAGGGCCTCTTTTCCAGATGTTGCAGATTTAAAATGTGAAAAACAAAACTATAAAAGTAGTAGAAGAAAACTAAGGAAGTTTTTGGGTTTTTTTTGTTTTTTTTTGTTTTTTTGCCTTTGAAAAGAGAAAAGTCTTCCTAACATGCAATCCTAAAATCAAAAAGAAAAGATTGGGAACTTTAGATAATCATAAAAGTTGTGCATGCCGATATCACCATGTCAGCATCTAAAGACAACATCCCAAGGGATAAAAGGGAGTCTGTGTGATAAAATTTGATTTCCTTAATATATAAAATTCTGTTCTATATCAGTGAATTATGAGTTACAGTAGATTGTACCTTTTGTCAATATAGAGTCGATAGTATAGACTAAGTAAGGGCTGGCAACTTTCTTGAAGAGTTAGACAGTTAATATTTTCAGCTTTGTGAGCCACACATACATAGGGTCTCTGTCTCATAGTCTTCTTTTTTTATGCAGCCCTTTAAAAATTAAAAGCCTTTCTTGTGGGCTATACAAAAACAGGCCACAGGTCAGATTTGTCCCATGGGCCATAGTTTACAAACGCTTCTGTAGACTATTTCCTATTTCTTTTATTGAGTCCTTTTGAGAGACCAAGGTGGGAGGATTGCTTGAGCCCAGGAGTTTAAGACCAGCCTGGGCAAGATAGTGAGACTCAGTCTCTTCCAACAAACAAATACATAAATAAAATTAGCTGGGTGTGGTGACATGTGCTTGTAGTCGCACCTACTCAGGAAGCTGAGGTGGGAGGATCACTTGAGCATGTGAGGTCGAGAGTGTGGTGAGCCATGATCTCCAGTGCCACTGTACTCCATCCAGCCTGGGCAACAGAGCAAGACTCTGTCTTGAAAAAGCAAAAACAAAACAAACAACAGCAACAACAACAAAATTAATCTAAGCCAGGCACAGTGGTGCACGCCTGTAATCCTAGCAATTTGGGAGGCCAAGGCGGGTGGATGTTGAGCTCAGGAGTTCAAGACCAGCCTGGGCAACATGGTGAAACCCCATCTCAACAAAAAATACAAAAATTAGCCAGATGTGGTGGCACATGTCTGTAGTCCCATGTAGTCTGTGTTACTTGGGGAGCTGAGGCAGGGGGATCAGTTGGACCTGGGAGGTCGAGGCTGCAGTGAGCTGAGATCGTGCCACTGCACTCCAGCCTGGGTGTCAAAGTGAGACCCTGTCTTAAAAAAAAAAAAAAAAACTTAATCTACCATCTAGAAATAACCATCTTAAACATTATGTAAATCATTCTGGGTCTCTCTACGCACATTTAAAGATAAAAGGATGAATGGATATAGAGAAATGAAGATGGGATCATATTATATACACCATTTTAAAATAAAAAGAATTAAATTTACTTGAATATAACAAGGAAGTAAAATGTAAGAATAGCTAAACTTATGATAAACTTTTAAAAATTATTTTAGAATTATGATTTTACTGAACTGTAAAGTTGGTGTTGGGGGATGGGCAATAATCTTCACTTTCCCAGTTTTGGACTAATCAAAGGAGAGATGCACACACACAAAGGAGGGTTGTACTGTCAGAAATAATATTCACTTTATTCCTAGTAAAAACTAGGTTGTACGACTGTGTAGTCAGAATGAGCCTTATGATACTTTGTTTTTGAATTAGACTTATTTAGCAACATAGTCATCGACTGTGCTGGTCAGCCACAGCAGGAGTGGATAATGCCTCTATAATTTTACTGCATGGGAGAATAGAAACTACATCCCGTAGGGCTGGGTTGAGCATATGTACTTCCTTGTTTTTTAATGCAGAGGCAGAGATAAATTGAAGATGTTCCTTTTACTTTTTCATCTTGGTTGTGAAGTAGAAATTGCTTCCATTTATGAAAATATGAAATGTTAGGAATAAGTGTCTCATTTTGGACAACGTCCATTTCCTTATCTTTCATGGTATGGATCATTTAACATACTGTATTTCTTTCTACCACCAGTGCCAGATTATTCTTACTAATAGTTCTGTTTTATTTTATTCTATACACCAAAATTCCCAGTGATTTTTACTCTTTTTTTTTTTGAAACAGAGTTTCACTCTTGTCACCCAGGCTGGAGTGCAATGGCGCGATCTCAGCTCACTGCAACCTCCACCTCCAGGGTTCAAGTGATTCTCCTGCCTCAGTCTCCTGAGTAGCTGGGATTACAGGCGTGCGCCACCACGCCTGGTTAATTTTTTTGTATTTTTAGTAGAAACAAGGTTTCACCGTGTTAGCCAGGCTGGCCTCAAACTCCTGACCTCAGGTTTTCCGCCCGCCTTGGCTTCCCAAAGTGCTGGGATTACAGGTGTGAGCCACCATGCCCGGCCTTTACTCCTTTTTTTTCAGACAGTCTCACTCTGTCGCCCAGGCTTGGAGTGCAGTGGCATGATCTCAGCTCACTGCAACCTCTGCCTCCCGAGTTTAAGCAATTCCCGTGCCTCATTCCTGAGTAGCTGGAATTGCAGACGTGTGCCACCATGCCTGACTGATTTTTGTATTTTTAGTAGAGATGGGGTTTCACCATTTTAGTTAGGCTGGTGTTGAACTCCTGACCTCAAGTGATCCACCCCTCTTGGCCTCTCTAAGTGCTGGGAAAATGGTGTGAGCCACCATGCCCAGCCCATTTTTACTCCTAAATAAATTCAGAACTTATCAGCAGTCCTTTTATCTCCATTTATCTGTTGTTTGGCTTGATATCATTGTCCAGCTTTTGCCCCTCCCTCAAGTTCTTTTAGTTAGAGAATGTCTGTTGCTCCATTAGCATGATAATCTGGTGGGATTATTTTTCTTCTAACATATTTGTGATTACTTTTTCTATTCCATTTGTTGTGTTTACTGTTTGAAGTTTACTAATTAAGTTAGATTGGTTTTGACTCTCCTGTCTTTTTGTGGTTTCCGTCATTTCACTGTTTTTCTTTCAAATTACTGTGATCTCCTACAAACACCTACATGTCATAGTTATTTGGCAATATTGTGTGGATTCTGCCCATTTCTATTTCTAAGTTATTCTGTATTTTGATTTTCAGTTTTCTTAGATTTGTGGTCTTTTTATGTACTTCCACTGTTGATGATTTTTGTCTTCTGTTTTAACTTTATTGAAGACTGCCAAACTGTTTTCCAAAGTGGCTATACCATTTTGCATTCTCACTGACTATATATGAGACCAGCTGCTCCTCATCCTTGTCAACATTTGGTTTTGTCAGGTTTGTTCTTTCCCATTCTAATAAGTATGTAGTGGCATCTCATTGTGGTTTTAATTTGCATTTTGTTGTTGTCTGTTTTAATGTACTTATTTTCCATCTATATATCTTTGGTGAAGTGTGTTACTCTAATCTTTTGCTAATTTTTTATTGGGTTGATTATTTTCTTATTACTGAGTTTTGAGAGTTCTTTATGTATTCTGGATATTGTCTCTCTTTGCCTAGTTTATATCACTTAGCATAATGTCTCTACGTGCATTCACATCACAAATGACAGAATTTTCTGCTTTTTAAAGGCCGAATAGTATTCCATCCCGGTCATAATAGAATATTTCTATAATTACAGAAAGTTCTCTCATAACCCTCTTTGAGTCAATCCATTCAGGGAACTTAAAAAAAAAAGTATACTCTCAGTTTCTACCCCAGATCTATCAAAGAAGTAATATCCAGGGTGGCGCTTAGGAGATTTATTTTGCAAACACCTGTCCCCCCAACCCCAGTATGAGTATAATGAGCCCTGATTAAGAACTGTGACCCAGCTGGACGCAGTGGCTCATGCCTGTAATCCCAGCACTTTGGGAGGCTGAGGCGGGTGGATCACATGTGTTCAGGGATTCGAGACCAGCCTGGCCAACATGGCAAAACCCTGTATCTACTAAAAGTACAAAAATTAGCTGGGCGTGGTGGTGCATGCCTGTAATCCCAGCTACTCAGGAGGCTGAGGCAGGAGAATCACTTGAATCCAGGAGGCAGAGGTTGCAGTGAGCCGAGATCGCACCGCTGCACTCCAGCCTGGGCAACAAGAGCGAGACTCTGTCTCAAAAAACAAAAAGACAAAAACTATGACCCAGCTGGGTTATATATTGCATTTACCACATGGCCTAGATTACCCTCTAACATATATGCCCTCTAGCCTGTTGCATTTTCTTTCCCTTTAATCTCCATGCCAGCATTGAAAAACTTTACATAGCTTTAAGTGGTGAGGCAGGGAAACAAAAGCAAAAGAACTCATATATTAGAAATCCCTAATTCTCCTGAGTTCCAGTCCTTTTTATCTATTTGTCAGGTAATTGACAACTCAACCAAGGATATTTAAAACCAAATTTATTTCTTAATTAATAGCGTATCCTCTCAGCTCCTAAGCTAGAAACTTAGTGCCATTTTTGAAGTTTCCTCCTCTTCTTGGACGTAAAAATCCTATTGGTTTCCACCTCTAAAATAGCTTTAAATCTTCCATTTGTGTACAATGCTTTTCTTGCCTAGAATATTAAGACTCCAAAATGGTCTCTTGAGTCTTCTTAATCCAAGATCTTCCTCACTGCTGGCACAGTTTTGTTTCTAAAATTGAGTTCACAAACTGGGAAATAAAGAGAACACCATGAAACACATATTTTTAACTTAAAAATAAATAAAATTTTGTATAAAATCCAATACTACCTTATATACACAGTATCCTAGTATAGCAAATGTCAGAGAAGTAAATGATAGTCAAGTTTTGAATTGAGAAAAACTTAATGATTAATGAATGTTTTAGGAAGTAGGGAAATATTGCCAAAAAGACTGAAATTCACTTATGAAGCTATTGACTGGACTGTTCTGGAAGAAGAGGCAGAATAAGCTATTTGACAATATTCTTTTATCGTATGATATTATGGATAATCCTATATTCATGGCATACAATGTAGAAGAGTCAGTACTGTTAAATACTGGCTTGAATATATATTTCCTTTTGTTTGAATGCAACTCCCAGTATGCATTGTAGAAATGAGGTATTTGTACTTCTATGGTGTATGTATAAGGAAGATCTGCAAGATAACTTACTATTTTATCACAGAAAAACCAGGAGAAGAAATTTTTAGTTTAATGATTCTTTTGTGACTTTTTTTAGACTGGAAAATATGTATTATGTCGGCGCTGACACAGTACTAGCTTTGAGCATCAAGGAAAAACTAAGTTTTAAGTGATAGTAGAATAAAATAACTTGTACTGTAATGTAATTGCTGACATTGTTTTATTCAGAAAAAAGAGTTGGTAGTCAACATTTGGCTTCCTAATCATGATTAATTGTTGAATGTAATACAAATTATGAATATAATTAAAACTATAATAATCAAGTGAAAATTGTTTCATCTTCCTGAAAATATCTAGAGTCAAGACTTTGGTTTCCAATTCTGAAGTATATTATAAAAACAAAAGGTGCTCATGTAAGTTTTTGAAATATAGGATGAGATGAAAACATTTCTTCATAATACGATGTCAATAAAAAGTTACTTCTGTGACTTTTTAGTTTCTTGAATAGAGCCAAAATAGGATTTTTAATGTTGAATGTTGAGGATAAGATAATAGGGTTTCTTTTCTTTTTTTTTTTTTTTTTTTTTTGAGACGGTCTTGCTCTGTTGTCCAGGCTGGAGTGCAGTGGCACAACCTTGGCTCACTGCATCCGCCTCCACTTCCAGGGTTCAAGGAGTTCTCATGCCTCAGCCTCCCAAGTAGCTGGGACTACACCACTGTGTCTGTGTAGATAATAGGATTTCTAAAGATTGAACTGTGATGGTAAAGTTTAACTCCTTCCCAGCACTGGATAATTTTGATCACTTGTTTAGAGAAAGAAATTAGTGATATGCTAGTGGATATGGTAAGAAAAATATGTATTTTTGTGTATTGAAATAGGATTTGAAGAAATATTTTCCAAGTCCAAATGCAACTAAAGAACGTATTAGGGGCCAGGCGCAGTGCCTCATGCCTGTGATCCTAGCACTTTGGGAGGCTGAGGTGGGTGGATCACTTGAGGTCAGGAGTTCAAGACCAGCCTGGCCAACATGGTGAAACCCCATCTCTACTAAAAAGACAAAAACATTAGCCGGGCGTGGTGGTGGATGCCTGTAATCCCATCTACCCAGGAGGCTGAGGCAGGAGAATTGCTTGAACCTGGGAGGCAGAGGTTGCAGTGAGCTAAGATCATGCCACTGAACTCTGTACTCTAACCTGGACAACAGAGTGAGACTCCATCTCAAAAAAATAAAATAAATAATAATAATGTATTAGGAATCAGTTTATTACCATTTCCTGAATTGAAGCATTCGGCTGTCAGCTTTTTTAGGGTTCACTGAATTAACTTCTGAGTGCTTGTAGTAGTGAGCCATCACTAATTAAGGTAAAGAGACACTGGTAAAATATTGTGGTAGAAAACGATCATTGTTGTTATTAATTAAAATATGTTTATATTGTATTAAACATTTTAATAGATTTTCTATTAATTTACCTGAATTTAGTGGTCCACATATATGTTAAATAGTTGTTATAGCCATAGATCCTTTAATGAACTTTTTAATAAAAGTTTGATAAGAAATAGGAGTTTAATAAACACAGACTTCCAGCTTTTTGGGAATCTCAGTAAAGAGAAATAATTTTTTTTGTTTGTTTGTTTTTTGTTTTTTGAGACAGAGTCTCACTGTGTCACCCAGGCTGGAGTGCAGTGGCGCAATCTCAGCTCACAACAACTTGCGCCTCCCAGGTTCACGCCATTCTCCTGCCTCACCCTCCCGAGTAGCTGGGACTACAGGCGCCTGCCACCACATCTGGCTAATTTTTTGTATTTTTAGTAGAGACGGGGTTTCACTGTGTTAGCCAGGATGGTATCCATCTCCTGACCTCGTGATCCGCCCACCTCGGCTGGGATTACAGGCATGAGCCCCCACACCCGGCTCAAATTTTTTTAAAAAAGAGTTAAAAGGTCATAGTTTCTCTTCAGAAAGACCTGCGTTCAGTTCCTGGTTTCAGCATTTACCCACTAACAACATGTGTGACCTGGGTAGGATATTTAACTTTTCTAAGATTGTTTCTTTATTTTTAAATGGAAATAATACTATCTTAGTCTGTTGTGTGCTGCTATAACACAGTACCAAAGACTGGGTAATTTTTAATGAACAAAAATATATTGCTCATGGGTTTGGAGGTTGGAAAGTCCCAAGATGAAGGGGCTCGCATTTGATAGGGCCTTCTTGCCCCATCATCCTGTGGCAGAAGAGCAAAGAGAGGGCAAGAGAGAGAGAGCAATAGGAGGCTGAACTTGTCCTAAGATGAAGAACCCACTTCTGTGATAATGGCATTAATGAAATAGAGCCCTCCTGGCCTCATCACATCTTAAAGGTTCCACTTCAGAACGTTGTTGCATTGGGGATTAAGTTTCTAACATGTGCTTTTTGGGGAACACATTCACACTATAGCACCACATATCTCATAGAATTGTTTGAGTATTAAATGAGATAAAGAAAAATACTTAGCATACTATATCTGGGAAATTATACTCAGTAAAATGTATATTAATGCATATAATATCAATATTTTGTTCTTTTATGTTACATGTAATAAAAAGGATGGGGACTACATCTGATCACTCTGATCCAGATTAAATTTGATCTCAGATTACCTTTGATCTGCATAGTACCAAAATATTTATTTATATCACACATATTTATTAAAAACAGTATTATTTATAGATGACAATAAATTGGTGAATTACATTGAGATCACATAATAGGCTTGAAGTTAACTAAAGCCTGCAGGTCTTGTTCATTTGACCTGCTGCCTGGCTTTGTTGAGAGGATTTCTGAACCTAAATGCAGAGCCTTACCTCTGTAGATTCATTTTGTTTTCAACCCAGTGTTCAGTTGTTTGGTATAATTCTGAGTTCTGTCACTGCGAGGTCATCATTACTATTTATGTTGATATAGTATACATCATCTACTGGTTTGATATCATGCATTTTGTTTGATATCTAAATTAGAGAACTATTTATTAAATTGTACAGCTGTATATAGATGACTTTAGAAGTCTTGTCCGTTATTTTTTCAAACCTCTATTCATGATCAGGCATGGTGGCTCATGCCTGTAATCTCAACACTTTGGGAGGCTGAAGTAGGAGGATTGCTTGAGGCCATGAGTTCAAGACCAGCCTGGGCAATATAGCGAGACTTCATCTCTACTAAAAAATCGGAAAAAAAATTAGCCAAGTATGGTGGTGCCCACTAGTTTCAGTACTCAGGAGGCTGAGGCAGAAGGGCCACTTGAGCCAGGGAGATTGAGGCTGCAGTGAGCTGTGATCATGCTACGGCACTCCAGCCTGGGCAATAGAACAAGACCCTGTTTCAGAAAAATAAACAAAATCTCTATTCATGTCCCATTTTTGGTTATGATATCAATTTGGGGGGTTGTAACTTACATTAAAAATAATGAAATAGACTAGAAAATATTAGGCACATTATGTCATAAGGGCATTCTGTTTTATGAAACTTCTGTTTTAGTTACATACACCAAACACATACATGTTAGTTGCACTAGATCATTTTTCTTACCATTAATATGAGTGACTGCCAGAAAGTTTGAATGTCACTGATTTCATCCACTTACTAGATGAGGAAATAGGTCCAGTGAGATTAAACCACTTGCCCTAGGCCATATCTGTGCTTACAGTGTCTTAATATAAAACATGATTGACTAGATTCCAAATCCTTCTAGCTTTTTTGTATAATTGAAAATAATTATGAAATTGTCAAGAGATGTATGGGTACAGAAAACCTCATGATAGGCTCATTGATATTAGAATCCTTATTCCAGGTTAGTATTTATTGATTCAACAATACTTTATTGGCTACAATTCATCCAGTTAAAAATCTTATCAACAATTCAGAATTTTCTGTCTTCACAAAAAGCATCATTTACTTTGCCATATACTATTGTCGTATGTTATTGCCAGTCTAATAATCAGAAAGTGAAAAGAGGTTATTTTGACATGACCTTATTAGTAGTTCGGTTTTTTATTTTAGAACAAGCTCTGTTTTCTAAGTACTTCTAAACTTTGTTTGATAACCCTTTCTGTTACTTTCCTGAGGAAAGTAAGCACACTTACTGGCTGGTAAGGAATTTTCCCCACTGATAGCCACCTTTAAAAATCCAACTTGTTTTCTCATCTCCAGTCGTGTAACTATTTTCTCAACTTGAGCTCATTCATTGTGTCTGTGGTGTTATGTTACTCTTGCCAAGAGGTTTATCTTGGACTTCTGTTCTCTCTTTAGGTTTGTACACTCCTATTTAAAGTTTCTTATTGAAGCGTGTGAGTGTGTGTGTGTGCATCTGTGTCTGTGTGTATGTATTTACCAGGTGCTAGTGGAAGAGGACGTTCTGCATTCTCTCTGTCATTTATTAATATTATATTATTCTGAGTTATAGGCTTGTATTCTCTTTGTTAATTTTCTTGCCATGAGCATGAATTTTAAAAGGAGTTGTATTCTCATCTTTAACTTTTTTTTAAACTTCAGTTTGAACATTCCTGACACTTTATATATTTGTTTGTTTATTTGTTTTTGAGACAGGGCCTTGATCTGTTGCCCAGGCTGGAGTGCAGTTTTGTGATCATGGCTTACTACAGCCTCAAACTCCTGGGCTCAAGTGGCCTCAGCCTCTTGAGCAACTGGGACCAAAGGCACATGCCACCATGCCCAGCTAATTTTTGTTGTTGTTTTTTTGGATAGACGGCGTCTCACTGTGTTGCCCAGGCTGGTCTTGAACTCCTGGCCTCAATCAGTTCTCTTGACTCAGCCTTCCAAAGTGTTGCAGTTACAGGTGTGAGCCACCAGTCCTAACCTCAATTAACTTATTCTTATTTTTTCGTTTATTTATTCATTCTTATAGAGACAGGGTCTTGCTCTGTCACCCAGGCTGGAGTACAGTGGCATGATGATAGTCCCTTGTGGCCCCCAGCTCCTGGACTCAGGTGATCCTCCCACCTCAGCCTCCCAAGTAGCTAGGAGTACAGGCACATACATCCACACCCAGCTAAGCTGAAACTTCTTAAAGGCTTTTGTTTGTTTTTGCAGTTTTACTCAATTATATGCCAGTCCTCTCATCTTTGAAATGTGTGTTTGTGAGCAAACTTTGGAGAGAAAGAAAGAGGCATTCTTCTATTCCCTCACTCCTGATCTTAGTTTTCACTCGTTTTACTCATTCACGAGTGGGTAGGCAGGGCTTTATCTTTTTAAATTCCTGTGCCATATTGCCTCCTGATTTGCCAACCCATTATTTACTGATTATTATTTATGCCTATTAAGTGACAGGCACTCCATAAATCTTTCTACTTGGCATTTATTGGGCTTTCTTTATACCATTTTCATTGTTTAGTCTGTGTAGATTTTTCAATCTTGATAACAAAAGTATGACTAAGTATTGTACAATACTTACTGCAGTATATTATGGTGCTTATGTAACTATTTCCCCTTCTGTATTGTAAGCACTTAGAAGGCATCTAATGCAGTGACTTTCATTTCTCTTAGTTTTTTCTCTTTTTTTATTGTTACATGATAGTTTACATATTTCTTACATACTAGACAATCATCTGTAATCACTTTACTTCTGCCTAAAATATATCATTTAGAATTTTTTTTAGTGACATCTTTTGAAGACAGACTCTTTCATCTTTTATCAAAATGTCTATATGTTTGTCTTAATTCTTGAAAGATATCTTCATGAATATAGAATTTTAGGTTTCTGGGTTTGTTACCAGCTTATTGGAAATATTCTGTTGTCTTTTGGTTACCTTTATTGCTGTTGGAAACTGTTTCTCCTTTGAAGGTAATTTGTCATCTACTCCTATCCTCTAGCTGCTTTGAAGATTTTTCTCATTTTTTGAAAGATTATTTGTGGGAACTTCCTGAGACCTTTGATAAGGTTGTCTTTCTCTAGAACAATCTTTTGGCTTCCCTGGGCCACATTGGAAGAATTGTCATAGGCTACACATAAAATAAACTAACATTAATGATAGCTGATGAGCTTAAAAAAAAAAAAAAGGGTCCGTGCATAAATCTCATAATGTTTTGAGAAAGTTTACAAAATTGTGTTGGGCCACATTCAAAGCCGACCTGGGCCACATGCAGCCCGTGGGCCACAGGTTGGACAAGCTTGCTTTAGAATTTGAGCTTACTTCTTAATGGCTTTCGAGTCATTACCACTCCAGGGCACTTTAAATTTATTGTTTGAGATTTCTTGTGCCCCTCTGATGAAAATCCACCCAAGGGCTGGCCAGTGCTTACGGCCTATAAATTGTTTACTTTTTATTTATATTTTCCATCTTTTTCTGCTGAGTGCCAAGGCAACCTCACAAAAGGTGTGGAGGAGGATTTTGTTTCTGGTTCACCACTTCCCTAACGATGTCTAGGCATCTTGGCTTAATGTTTTGGGGTATCTTAGACTGTCTGTCTTGAGCTGGTTCTAGGCTTTAATTTCTGTCCTTCTTCTACCATGAGGCTGTCAAAACTACTATTGAGGTTCTCTGGGATTATTAGCAAATGTTCTTAGGGCAAAAACTGATTATATATTCGACTTAGCTTTTGGTTTGGGAATTCCTTATTGTCTTGCCAACTCTTTAGGGAGATATTTTATATATCTTAACCAGTATTTTTGTTTGTTTAGACCAATTAGATTGATCTAAATAACCTAAGCTGTTACTTGAAATTGAAACCCATTTAGCTTTATTCTTGTTTGATATAAATATATGTAGTATCTATGGTTATTTTGCCCTTGTCTTTCATTCTTTTTTTTTTTTTTTGAGACGGGGTCTTGCTCTGTCTCCTACACTCAAGCCATTCTCCTGCCTCAGTCTCCCAAAGTGCTGGGATTACAGGTGTGAGCAATTACACCCAAACCTTTTCATTTTTGATATTGCTTATTTGTCTCCTACCTTTTGTCCTGATACATTTCATCAGAGGTTGGTTAGTTTCATTGTCTTTTCAGAAAACCAACTTTATTTGCCTTCCCTATGGTAGGTTTCTTTTTTATTTCAGAATGTGTTAATTTTATTTCTTTGTTCTGCTTTTTTTTACGCTAACTTATTGAAATGGAGTTAGCCTATTGAATACCCTGTTTAGCCTATTCAATTTAATAGGCTGAATTCTTAGGCTATTTTTAGCCTTTCCTTTTTATCTGACACAATTATTTAGGTGTGTAAATATCCCTCTAATTGCTACTGTAGTTTTATTCCACATTCTCTTTAATGTGGTATTTTCATTATTCAGTTCAAAATATTTTCTAAATTTTGTTATGATTTTTTCTTTGGTCTGTGAATTATTTAGAATTATATCCTTTGTTACTTACAATATTTATTATATTCCAAACATGCAAAGTTTTCTAATTATCTTTTCAGTATTAATTTTTAGCATAAATACGTGAAGGTCAGAGACTATGCTGTAAATAATTTCAGTTCTTTGAAATTTATATAGACTTTTTTTTAAATGGTCCAATATATGCTGAATTTTTAAAAATGTTCCATGTGTACACTGCTGTCTTCGTTGTTATTAGATGGGATATTCTTTGTTTTTCCATTAGGTCAAGGTTGTTAATAAGTTGTCCAAATCTTCTGTACTCATTTTTGGTCTGCTTATCTCAATTATTATCAGAAGAATGTTAAATCCCCCCAATTTAATCATAGATCTGTCTTTATTTGAAGCTCTGTCATTTTTACTTTATACAATTTGAAATGCTGAAATTAAATATATGTCCTCCTGGTGAAGTGAAGGCTTTTGTTTTTATCATTATGAGGTGTGGATAAATATGTGTAAAATATGTATATATTTAGATGATTTTAACCTGGTTAAAGTCATTATGAACATGACTTTATAGTATATTTAAAGTTCATTATGTTTATAATTAATATAGCTATGGCAGCTTTCTTTGGTATGTTTATGGTCAACTTTTTTGTATCCCTTTTTTTTTTTTTTCCAAACTTTCTGGAGTCTTTTAGATGTCTCCTGTAAATAGCATATATTAACATTTGTTTATTTAGTCTGATAGTTTTTAATTAATTGAAGCCTTTCATTAGTCTGTTTACATTTGTTATAATTACCAAAGTATTTGGATTTCTTGTCATATTATTTTGTGTTTTCTTTTTGTCCTTCCTGTTCTATTTTTTAATATTCTTTTAAATTCTATTGTTTTAAATTTCATTCATTTCTTTCTAATAACTAGATTTATTAATTTATCAGACTTAATAAATTTATTAATTAATAAAATAATTACACATTATTTTAGCTATTCTTCTAGTGTTTACTTTAGAAATTACCAGAAGCACATTGGTTAATGTCTGAAGTTAATCAATAATTTTGTCTATTTATTGGATAATTCAAGGCCCTTGAAACACAAACTCTAATTACCTTTCTTCTGATTGGTATATTCTAATTCTGGTCATTTCTCTGTTTTTGTTTTTAAAAACCAAGATATATTATTATTGTTTTATAAGGCCAGTATTTATTTACCCACATATCTACCATTTACAATGTTCTTTATTCTTCCTAGCATCTCAGCTCTTCCACTGGGGAACATTTTTCTTTTATTTCAGATATATCTTTTAGAATTCTCTATAGAAAAAGACTGGTGATGGTAAACTCTCTCAGGTTTGTTTGAAGATACTGGCCTTGTTTACACTGGATATAGAATTCTAGGTTGACAGTGATTTTCTCTGAGCCTGTTGGGGATGTAGTTATAGTCAGCTGCCACTCCCACTCATACTTTTTTGGGGGGTAATATCTTGTTTCTTTTTGTCTAATTTTAAATATTCTCTTTCTCTGACATGTTCTGAAGTTTTTCAGTGATGAATCTCGGTCTGAGTTTCTTTGTATTTACTTCTCTTGGATTTACAGGGCTCCTTGAAACCTGTCTGTTGCTATCTTTCATCAGCTTTGAAAGTTGTTCAGCTGTTACTTTTTCAGATCTTGCTTTGCCTTGCTTTATTTTCTCTTTTTAGAAATAGGTTCGTAGCTGGCCACTGTGGCTCACGCCTGTAATCCCAGCACTTTGGGAGGCCGAGGCAAGCGAATCACCTGAGGTTGGAAGTTCGAGATCAGCCTGACCAACATGGAGAAACTCCCTCTCTACTAAAAATACAAAAAATTTGTCGGGCGTGGTGGCACATGCCTGTAATCCCAGCTACTCAGGAGGCTGAGGCAGGAGAATTGCTTGAACCCGGGAGGCAGAGGTTGTGGTGAGCCGAGATTGCGCCATTGCACTCCAGCCTGGGCAACAAGAGTGAAACTCCGTCTCAAAAAAAAAAAAAACATTTGTACACGTGTTAGACATTTTTCGCACTCTTCTTATCTTCTTCATATTTTCCATCTCTTTGGCTCTCTGTACTTCATTTTTAAAAATGTCTTTTTATCAGCTATTCTATAAATGTTATTTTTAACTATATCTGTTAAGTTTGGATTTCAATCATTATATTTTTCATATATAGAGATTTTCTTTGGTTCTTTTTCAAATCTGCCATTTCTTATTCCTTGCTTTTTTTAGTTTAAACATGTTGATTAAATTATATTGGCTCTGCCTTCAAAATGTATCCAAGTTCGGACCATCTCATGCTTCCACATTAACTACTGAATAATTTCCCTTCAGATTCTCTGGTTCTCTCCTTCTTCCTCTTCAGCCCATCGTGATCCTTCATAATCACAAGTAGGATCAATCTCTAGTGGCTTATATCTCAGAGTAAAAGGCAAAGCCCTTACCATAGTCTACAAGATGTCATGTGAATTGGAACTTGATAAGTTTCTAACCTAATAATCTCTTGCCACTCTTCCGCTCTCTGTGCTGTGGCCACACTGGTTTTTTGAGTATTCTTTTTAAAGTGTCATGCATGTTCTTCATCTGTGTTGTACATCTGCTGTTCCCTCTGCACAAAATGTTTCCTTACCAGCATTGCTTGCTCTCCAACTTTCCTTCAGGTCTCAGCACAGATATTCTATTATCAGTGAGTATTTTCTTGACTTGTTTCATATAAAATACCAGTCTCCATTCCTTTATTCCCTGAAGTCCCAGTTTCCCCTTTAACTTTATGTTATTCAGTTATTACCATTTGAACAGTTTGCTTTACTGTTTTTGTATTATTCTGTCTTTACTCCCTCTCCTTCTAGAATATTAGCTTTAAATTGTAGGAATTTTGACTTTAAAAAATCACAGGTGTGTTTCTAATATCTAGTACAGTCTTTAGTACATAAGTTCTCAATAAATATTTGTTGAATAAATAAATGATTATAAAGTGTTATTCAAGGGACTGCCCTTGTGGTGAAGAGGTACTGTCATTTTAGGAGAGTCTCAAATCTAATTACATTAGATTTTTTAGAATTCTCTATAGTAAAAGGCAGCTAATGGTAAACTCTCCCAAGTTTGTCTGAAGATACCATCCTTATTTACACTGGGTATAGAATTCTAGGTTCTTTTATGACCTTCTTGATTTTCTTTTTCTTCTCTTTAAAAATCATTCTTACCAAGTAACCGTTAGAAAAACCTCGTGCAAACTTGGGATAGTTGTTTACAGTTTATGTCATAGATCAGAAAAATCAGAATAATTTTCAGCATTTTTGAATAATTTTTTTGAGAAGGGAAATTTCTTTTAGACTGCAGAAAATCATTATATATAGTTCTAAGACAATTTGCCTTTTACAAATGCCTAACAGATTTTATTTAATTTTATATAAGTCTCCTAAAGTCCTCAAGTAGATCTGCTGATTTTCCCTCCCCTTTGGAGTCACAATATAGTGTTCTTTAAAAATAGATAAAAATTAGTAGGAGCCTTAGATTACAATTACCTCTATGTGGTTTTTGAAATCATGGTGGCATAAGTTATATAGACTTGTGCTAGTGTAATTCAACTCTAGAAGGTATATAACTTCTATTACAGATCATTTTATGCTGCTGTCACAAAGTGAAATGCTATGATAGTTAAAAGGCCCATATCAAAGATTATCTTCATGAAACTTTATGGACCTTCCTTGACAGATTGACTCCTCTGTGCCATGAACTTTAATAATGCAGTTTGATAGATAATATTCATATCTTATTCTCATTAAATTTGGGAGGCTTCAAGGATGGGAATTCTGTATCTTCTTATTTATCTATTTTTAAAGCTTTATTGATTTTTTTTAATTCAAGAAAATACCCAAATGTTGATTGAAAGAATGAGTGAATGAAAGTGCTTCAGATACAATTTTCTGCGTTTTATTGATCACTAATATTTTACCATAAAAAGGACATAAAAGCAGTAGGACTATAAGAGTATTAAAAATTAATACAGGCCTAAATGTAACTTTTTACCTAAATAAGATAATGTGACTCACAGGATTAGTTAAGAATAGTTCTGTTGTTTCTGTTTGTATGTTTTTTTCTCTACATAAAACATGTTTTTCATATAATTATGTAACATCTATATGGTTAGGGAACATTTTTATTTTCAAATGTGTAAACGCATGTAATTGAAATTTGTTTTCAGTCCATGATAGGTTCATAACCCTCTTGTTTGAAATTTTTAAAATGTTTCTCTACCTTTCTTTTGAAAACCACATCATATTTAGTGGCTATCTTAATTGGATTTTTTTTGTTGTTCTTTCATTATTTTCTTTTTTCTAGAGCTCTCATACCCACTTCCTGTTAAGTCTCCTTATCAAAGTGTCTGAATCTTTCTGTCCTGCTCTTTCTCATCCATTCCACTCTTCCTTTCTTTCATGCTGCCCCCTCCTTCTTTCGTACTTGACATCCAAACACCCATTTGTCCTTTCAAAGACTGGTTAGTCTGTCCTTCCAAGGCTGGTTAGTCTGTCTCTGTCATCTTTACAAAGATCCATCTTACAAAGATCTGTCCTTTCTGTCAGCCTTTCTTCCTTTTTGTGTTATTTCTGTTTGTGCTGCTATGAGGGAACATCTCAGACTAGGTAATTTATAAAGAAAAGAGATATTTTGGCACACACTTCTGCAGGCTGTACAGGAAGCTGCTGCTAACATTTGCTTCTGCTGAGGGCCTCAGGAAACTTACAATTGTGGAAGAAGGTGAAAGGGAAGCAGGAGAATCACATGACAAGAGAGGGAGCAAGAGAGAGGGGAGGAGGTGCCAGGGTCTTTTAAACAACCAAATCTTACGTGAACTAATAGAGTGAGAACTCACGCATCATGATGATAGCACCAACCCATTCATGAGGTATCTGCCCCAATGACCCAAATGGCTCCCCCTAGGCCCACCTCCAATACTGGACATCACATTTCAACATGAGCTTTGTAGGGGACACAATGTCCAAATCATATCACTTATTCTGTCTCTCCCTTCCTTTCTTGGAGCTACCTGCCTGTCCTACCTTCCTTCTTCCAAACTTCCCTCCCCTTGTCATCTTTCTTCCCAGCCCTCCTCATTGTTTTTCTCTCTACCTTTCCATTTTTTCTAGCTTTTTCTTCTCTTTCCATTATTCCTATTTTCTTATAGAAAGATGCTCTCTTGCTTTTACTTTCCCCTTGTGTCTCCCCCACTTTGTCTTTTGTAACCACTCCATTTTCTTTATCTCCTTACTTCCTTGAATGCGTTAGTTTTTCTTCCATCCAACTGTTCTTTCACTTGTACATCTAGTTTTATAGCAATTAGGGCCATTTCTACAGTAAGTCCCAAATTTATATCTACTATTGCAGATGTCTAGCTTAAATTCCAGAATTATGTACATCATTTTATAATTAACAAGTCCTCTTGGATGTCTCATAGGCACTTCAAACTAAATACATGTTAAACTGGGCATTTCTACTTCTGGAAGTGGCTAATTTGGTTGTCCTAGACCAAACACCAGGTATGTATGCTAAAAATACATAGGAAAGCTGAGAAAATATTTTTTAAAAATCTGTTTGAAGCCATCAGAGAGTTACAC
This sequence comes from Pongo abelii, assembly GCF_028885655.2. Lineage (NCBI taxonomy): Eukaryota > Metazoa > Chordata > Mammalia > Primates > Hominidae > Pongo > Pongo abelii. The sequence continues at coordinate 105,734,289 of NC_071995.2, read as the reverse complement.
AGATAATAAGAATTTGGCTGGACACGATGGCTCACACCTGTAATTCCAGCACTTTGGGAGGCCAAAGTAGGGATATCACTTGAGGTCAGGAGTTTGAGACCAGCCTGGCCAACATGGCGAAACCCCAACTCTACTTAAAAAAATACAAAAATTAGTCAGGCATGGTGGCACATGCCTGTAGTACCAGCTACTCAGGAGGCTGAGTCAGGAGAATCACTTGACCCCAGGAGGCGGAGGCTGCAGTGAGCCAAGATCGCACTACTGCACTCTGCCCTGGCCAACAGAATGAGACTCCGTCTCAAAACAAACAGAAAAAAGATAGGAAGAATTTGTGGGGCTAAGATCTGGAAGAAAAGGAAAACCAAGATAATCGAACTTGACATTTGATGCTGTTTTTTCCTTAATGCAAAAGTCAATTCTGAAAATTACAATGGTGACTGAGAGACTGAGCATAATTTTTAGCAGTCATGTTGGGCTGAAAGGGAAAAAAATGGAGTTCAGAGACTAACAAGGAAGAGGAGCCCTGGACTATTTCAGCTTTTGGTTGAGACCCCTGAAAGGCAATATCCTAGGAATAGAGTAAGTAAAATATCCTATACAAGCACTGAAGTCCATAGGGAAATCAGCTTAATACTTAACTGATTAATGGTATTAGATCATATTTTAGAAGTGTGCCACAAGTAAATGTTAAGGTTCTCTAAAGGAGGATATCTATAACTTTTTAAATATAATGTCTGGTACACAGTAAAAAATAACCAGGCATTTTGAAAGACAAAAAATGACTGAAACCAGGAGGAAAAAAACCAGACAATTGGACTCATAGGAAATCCACATTAGACTTACCAATCATGGATTTAAAAACAGCTGTGATTAATATTTTCAAAAATTGAATACAATAGGGAATTTTGACAGAGAGCTTTAAATACTCAAATGAAAATATTAGAAATGAAAAATACGATAGCTGAAGTTAACAAGTCAGTGGATAGGTTTATCAGAAGATTAGATATAGCTGAGGAGAGAATTGATAAACTGATAGTTCAGAAGAAATAGCCAGATTCAAACACAAAATAATAGGATGGAAAATACAGAAAATAGCATGAGAGACATATGGTATTTGGTAAAGGAATCTGAAATGTTTGTATTGACATCCCAAAAGGAGAGGAGAGATAAACAGAATCTGCAGATCAAATATGAAGGAAATTCTAGAGGGGTTTTGCCAGGCAAAAGGAAAATGATTCTACATAGAAATACAGAGATACAGAAAGATATAAAGAGCAATAGAAACCATAAGTATGTGGATAAATCTGAATGAATGGCCGGGCACGGTGCCACACGCCTGTAATCCCAGCCTTTGGGAGGCCGAAGTGGGCGGATCATGAGGTCCAGAGTTCGAGACCAGCCTGGCCAACATAGTGAAACCCTGTCTCTACTAAAAATACAAAAAGTTAGCCAGGTGTGGTGGCAGGTGCCTGTAATCCCAGCTACTCAGAAGGCTGAGGCAGGAGAATTGCTTGAACCCAGGGGGCGGAGGTTGCAGTAAACGGAGATCACGCCATTGCACTCCAGCCTGGGTGACAGAGCAAGAGTCCATCTCAAAAAAAAAAAATCTGAATGAATACTAGCATTCAAAAAATAATATAATTGCTTTGAACAGTTATTTTATAATAATACTTGTTTTCTATATTAGTCTACCTATTGGTTTGTCAATTTTGTCTTTAAAAATTTTCATTTTGTTGATCTTTTGTAATTTTTTTTAGTCTCAATTTTGTTTATTTTGCACCAACTTTGATTGGTTTTTTTCTCTATGAATTTTGGATTTGCTTTGTTTTTGCTTTTCTGGTTCCTTGTAATGCATTGTTAGATTGTTTATTTGAAATCTTCCTACTTTTTTGACATAGGTGTTTGTATTAGTCTGTTCTCATACCACTGTGAAGAAATACCTGAGACTGGGTAATTTATAAAGAAAAGAGATTTAATTGACTCACAGTTCTGCAGGGCTGGGGAGGCCTTAGGAAACTTACAATCATGGCAGAAGGGGAAGCAAACTCATCCTTCTTCACGTGGCAGCAGGAAGGAAAATGAGTGCCAAGCAAAGGAGGAAGCTTCTTATAAAATCATCATATCTCATGAGAACAAATTCACTATAAGGAGAACAGCATGGTGGGAACTGCGTCCATGATTCAATTACCTTCCACCTGGTTCCTCCCATGACACTTTGGGATTATGGGAACTACAATTCAAGATGAGATTTGGGTGTGGACACAGAGCCAAACCATATCATTGTTTATTGCTATAAGCTTCTTAATACTGTTTTTGTTGTAGTCCATAGGTTTTGGTATGTTGGTTTTTAATTTTCATTTGTTTCAATAAATGTTTAAATCTTTTTCTTAATTTCTTCATTGATCCACTGGTCATTCAGAAGTGGGTTCTTTGATTTCCCTATATTTGTGTAACTTCAAAAGTTCTTGTAGTGATTTATAATTTTATTCCATTGTGGTCAGAAAAGATACTTAATATGATTTCAGTTATCTTAAATTTATTGTGTCTTGTTTTGTGATCTAACGCATAGTCTATCCACAAGAATGTTTCATATGCCAATGAAAAGAATGTGTATTCTACAACTGTGGGATGAAGTGTTCTAAATGTCTGTTAGGTCCATTTGGTCTTGAGTGCAGTTTAAGTCCAGTGTTTCTTTGTTGATTTTCTTCTGCCTAGATGATCTTTTCAATGCTGAGAGTTGGATGATTAAGTCCCTAATATTGTAATGGAATCTATCCTTTTAGATTGAATAATATTTCCTTTATATCTGGGTGCTCCAGTGTTGGATACGTTATATTTACAGTTGTTATATCCTCTTGTTGAATTGATCCTTTTATCATTATATTATGAGCTTTTGTTTCTTTAAGGTTTTGACTTAAATTCTGCTTTGTCTAATGTAAATATTGCTATTCCTTTTTGCTTTTGGTTTTTGTTTGTGTGGAATATCTTTATTCATCCCTTCACTTTCATTCTGTATGTTTCTTACAGGTGAATTAAGTTTCTTGTTGGCAGAGTACAATTGGATCATTTTGTTTTTAAAATCCATTTGGCTACTCTATAGCTTTTTAGTGGGGAATTTAATCAATTTATTATTCAAGGTTATTACTGATTGGTGAGGTCTTATTCCTGTCACTTTGTTAGTTGTTTTGTGTATTCTTTGTTTCTTTCTTTCTCTCTTATTGTTTGTCATTGTGGTTTGGTGGTTTTCTGTAGTAGTAACTTTTTATTCTTTTTCTAATTTGTGTATCTGTTCTACCAGTGAGTTTTATACTTGTGCATATTTACATGATAGTGATTATTGTCTTTGTGTTTTTAGATGTAGGATGCCTTTGAGCATTTTTTTTTTTTTTTTTTTTTTTTGAGGCAAAGTCTCACTCTGTCACCCAGCCTGGAGTGCAGTCACATGATCTTGGCTCACTGGAACCTCCACCTCCCAGGTTCAAGTGATTCTTGTGCCTCAGCCTCCCGAGTAGCTGGGATTACAGGTGTGTGCCACCATGCCCAACTATTTTTTTTTTTTTTTTTTAAGACAAAGTCTTGCTCTGTCGCCAGACTGGAGTGCAGTGGCGCAATCTCGGCTCACTGCAACCTCCGCCTCCTAGGTTCAAGCAATTCTCCTGCCCCAGCCTCCTGAATAGCTGGGACTACAGGTGCTGGCCACCACACCTAGCTAATTTTTGTATTTTTTTTTTTTTATTATACTTTAAGTTCTAGGGTACATGTGCACAACATGCAGGTTTGTTACATATGTATACATGTGCCATGTTGGTGTGCTGCACCCATTAACTCTTCGTTTACATTACGTATATCTCCTAATGCTATCCCTCCCCCGCTCCCCGCACCCCACAACAGGCCCCGGTGTGTGATGTCCCCCTTCCTGTGTCCAAGTGTTCTCATTGTTCAATTCCCACCTGTGAGTAAGCTGGGAAAACTGGCTAGCCATAGGTAGAAGGCTGAAACTGGATCCCTTCCTTACACCTTATACAGACATTAATTCAAGATGGATTAAAGACTTAAATGTTAGACCTAAAACCATAAAAACCCTAGAAGAAAACCTAGGCAATACCATTCAGGACATAGGCATGGGCAAGGACTTCATGTCTAAAACACCAAAAGCAATGGCAACAAAAGCCAAAATTGACCAATTTTTGTATTTTTAGTAGACATGGGGTTTCGCCATGTTGGCCATGCTTGTCTCGATCTCTTGACCTCATGATCCACCCACTTCAGCCTCCCAAAGTGCTGGGATTACAAGCATGAGCCACTGCACCCGGCTGCCCTTGAGAATTTCTTGTAAGCCTTATCTAGTGGTGATAAATTTCCTCAGTTTTGCTTGTCTGGGAAAGATTTTATTTCTCCCTTGTTTCTGAAGGATATCTTTGCTGAGTATGGTATTTTTGGTGGCATTTTTTTTCTCTTAGCACTTTGAATAGATCATCCCATTTTCTCCTGGCCTGTGAGCTTTCTTCAGAGAAATCTGCTATTAGTCTAATGGAGATTTCCTTTTATATGACTTGACACTTTTCTCTTGCTGTTTTTAGAATTCTCTCTTTGTCTTTAACTTTTGACAATTTGACTGTAATGTGCCATGGAGAATGATTTGGATTGAATCTATTTGGGGACCTTTGAGCTTCCTGGATCTGAATGTGCATATTTCTCCCAGACTTGAGAAGTTTTCTGCTATGATTTCATTAAATAGGTTTTTCTACACCTTTTCCCTTCTTCTTCTGAAACTCCCATAATAGAAAGTTTTGTTTGCTTAATGTTGTCCCATAAGTCTTGTAGGCTTTCTTCATTCTTTTTCATTCTTATTTCCTTTTCTTTCTCCAGTGACAAATTTCAAATAACTTACCTTCATATTCAGAGATTCTTTCTTTTTGATCAAAGTTTACTGCTGAAGCTCTCTAATGTATTTCTTTAAATTTCATTTATTGAATTCTTCAGCTACAGCATTTTTGTTTGGTTCTTTTTATTTATATCTCTTTGTTGAATTTCTTGTTTATATTGTGAATTGTTTTCCTGATTTCATTGAATAGTCTGTCTGTATTGGTCCCTGCATTGATGTCTGTGTATCTGGTAGAACAGTTGTCTCTCCCAAACTTCCTAAAATATCTTTCATAGAGACAGACTTTCACCTGTTATTGGGTTTTAGTGTGCCATTTGGGAAGGGTATGGTGACTCTCTTTCCAGATAAGTGCAGTGGTATAGTCTCCATGCAGCTGCTTCAGCTGCATTGAACATCAGCAATAACTGTGGGCACCTCAGTGGCCTAGGCTGTAGAACTCTGTGGCGGCGGCGGCAGCAGCAGCAGCAGCATAGATTGTTAATGTTCTTGGTGTCAAAGGCTTTTTGGGATTCTTCTATTCTCATTTTCTCCACAATTAGGAGACTTAGCCAAGGGGATTCCTCTTATTGTCAGGTCTGACACAACCTACAAGCAGCTGCAGCAGCTCTGGGTTCCAGGTGCAGATGTCCAGAGCAGCTGTGGGGCAGATGGAGGTCCTAATCTCAGGGTCTCATGACCCTATTTTGGCACCTGGGTCTTGGAGTGCAGGTTCACTTTCTGTGGCAGGGTTGGATGCCGGTTGTCCATAGAACCAAAATCTGTGACTCAGGTACCATCTAGCAGCTTGGTCTCAGGAAGCTGAGTTGTAGCTATGATTCTACCCCTGAAGGAGGCAGAACACAGCTCTGGCCTGACCCATGGAGTAAGAGGTACTTTGGAGGTTTGAGCCTGGGGAGCAAAATTCAGCTGCAGTTTGGGAATCTGAGCCAATAGGGCTCAGTGGCAATTTGAGTTCTAGAGGATGAGCAACTGTGTAGTAATAACTCTAGACCGTGGTATAGTGGGGCTCAGCAGTATCCTCCCTCTGGGAGGCCAGATGTAGTGGCAGCAAATACCCAGAATGGCAGAGCACAGCTGTCATTGGACCCTGCGAGGAACAGGGAACAGCACAGTTCTGACCCCACCATCAAGGGAGATGGGTATCTCAGCAACTCACACTCTAGGTAGCTAGTCCAGCTCCACAGAAGCAGAGTACTAGAGTTGTTTGGCCTGTAGAGCAGAGTATCTCAGCTTAGCCACTGCTTTTTTGTCCTGGGATGCAGGGTACTACATCAGCTCAGCTCTGAGATGTGCAGCTGCTCAGCTCAGCCAAGGCACCTATTCCCAGAGGGTGATAATGCTGCTTCAGCTCAAGCTTGGGGGAGTGTGATTATTCTGGGAAGACCAGGAACCATTTCCCTGGGATGTAGGGCTCCACTTCAGCTTAGGTACTGTGATGCATGATCATTCTTCTGGGTGGCCAAGTCACCATTTCCTGGGATGCAGGGCACTGCTTCATCGTAGACTTCAGGGAGACATGACTGCTCAGAGTGGCCAAGGTACTGTTTTTGCAAGAGGCAAGATACTACTTCAGCTCAAGCACAAGGGTGGAGGGGTAAGTAAAGTGGCCCTATCTCTGCTTGGCCCCACAGGAAAGGAAGCTTGGCTTGGGGATGTTGGACCACTTGGCTGGGGCGGTGGTTCAGTTGCATCTTAGTCTCAGAGATGAAGGAGAGTCACGACTACTCACCGCCAGAGCAAGACACCCTCCAGCCATAGTTCCAATTCTACGATGGCGTAGCATAGTAGCCCTGTAGCTGCAGGGTGTGGAGCCTAGTGTTTGCTTTTTCTCTAGGGCGAGCACAGTTACGTGGACTCCAGGTAATTCCGTCAGCTGGACTTTGTACCTGTGAGGTAAGATCTCTACATGTTCAAGGTGTCGATGGAGGTTGCTGGGATCCTCTTGCTTATCTCCTCACCATGAGAAGTTCCTCCTAGCTTTCAGCTGATCCCATTTGAAGGATGAGGTGGTGGAGGCCCAGCATTTCCTTCCATTCTCTGTGTGGCCATCCTAAGTTTCTGTACTCACCAGGGTTTCTGTTCCCGTGATATACCCCAGTGTTCTCCCTTAGCTATTTTCTTCAAAATACATTTGTTTATTTGTTGTTCTGTCTGTTTTTGTGAGGGCGATGAATGCTAGGGTCTTCCAGTTGGCCATCTTACTCAGATACAGTATATCATTACCTGGTGAAGTATTTTGTAGAATGCTCCCCAATTTGATTTTATCTGATATTTTTTCATAGTTAGATTAAGATTATGCTTTTTGGGGGAAAAATGCCACAGAAGTGATGTGCCTTTTTTTATATCAGGGGATATGTGGTACCAGTATGTCTTGTTACAAATGATACTAACCTTGATCATGTGTTTCAGTTCGTGTCTGCCAGGTTTCTCTGCTGTAAAATTACTATTTTTCTTCTGTAATTAATATTTTGGGAGAGCTACTTTGAGACTGTGGAAATATTCTGTCTCCTTAAACATTCAGCCATTAATTGTAGTATTCAACAGTAGATCTTGCCTGAATTATGTGCTATTCTAATGATGATTTTTCTATTCCCTTCATTCATCCTATATTTATTAGTTGGAATTCTTCTGTAATGAAGAGTTGTTCCTTCTCCCTCATTGATTTAATTATTCAGTCATTCATTTATAAAAGTACAGACTCATGAGTATTTTTTTTTACTCTTTGGGTCATAATGTACTGCTATTACTGTTTATTTCATTTAAATTGTTCCAGTGTTGGCACCCATCCTGTTGTTTGACATGCACCAATCCTATTTTTCTTGACCAGTTTTTTCTGACACTGTGAAATGCTCCAGTTCATCTTCTGTTTTCCTTTCCCCAGCCCCGGAATCAGCAACTGCTCTGTTGAGTCCTGGTTATTCTTACTGGGGAACGATATTTAAAAACCAAAATCTGGGTGCTGTATTCAACTTTTACAGCCTTATTTTTCTTTTCCTGGCACTCTTCCCCACCCCCACCCCATAGTGCTACCACTATGAAAGCATCTGAAAAACTTGAATTCATCTAGCATAAAAATAGGAATATCAGAAAACCAGCATATATAGCTCCGCCATTTGCTTTTGTAACTTGTTGAACATATTTCATTTAGTTCCATATTAATCCTGTAAAGCCTAGAAGTAGATTTTATACATGATTTTTGGCCTGTAGTGTTATGTTGCAGCAGCTTCTAAAAATACACATGGAATAGTAAAAGTCCTAGATTTCAAATACTGTTATGTGATTTAGAGATTAGGAAGGCATAAATTACATAGCCTTATGCTAGTGTAAGTCAACCTCAGAAGATAAAAAATACTTCAAGTAAAGATCAACTTAAGCTGCTGTCATAAAGTGCCATGATAGATATAAAAAGACCCAGATTAGTTACCATCTTTCTATTATAAAACCTTAGAGATCTTCCCTAGTATAATTGCTTTCCTTTTTTATGTCCTTTAACATTGGGGACATCAATGATACAATGCATTAATTAATATAACAATAAATTCGCGTATTTTAATCTCATTAAACGGTGGAGATTCTAAGGAGTAGAATTTTTTATTTTTTTTTTGTATCCTGAGTAAATGCCCAAATGTTGGCTGTATAAATGAAAGGATGTACCTCAGAATAGGCAGTTCTACATCTAATAAATTCTTAGCTTCACCTCTTATATTTCTCTCTGTAAGTGTAGAACAGGTTCTGTCATATAGTTGTATAGCATCCATAGGGCGGATGCAGTGGCTCATGCCTGTAATCCCAGCACTTGGGAGGTTGAGGCAGGAAGATCACTTGAGACTGGGAGTTCAAGACCAGCCTGGGCAGCATAGCAAGATCCCATCTCTTTTTTTAAAAAAAAAAAAAAAAGGTTTATATAGCATCCATAAAGTCAAGAGATATGTCTCACTTTCAAAGATGAAATCAAGTGTGTATGCAATATATTTGAGATTCATGGAAGGTTCATAACTCACTTATTAGTAATTGACCTTTTTTGTTACAGAATATCACGTCAGATTTAGGATTCTAAAATTTTGGTTTGATTGTTCCTATCTACTCTTCCCTCTTCTTTTTTAAAAAATATATTTTATTGCGGTAGGAATAATTGAGATCTACCCTGTTGAAAGATTTTTAAGTGTAAAATACATTATTAACTATAGTCACAAAGTTATACAACAGATTTTTAGGAAGTTTTCATCTTTTGGCTGGGCACAGTGGCTCACACCTGTAATCTCAGCACTTTGGGAGGTCGATGTGGGTGGATCATGAGGTCAGGAGTTTGAGACCAGCCTGGCCAATATGGTGAAACTCCATCTCTACTAAAAATACAAAAATTAGCCAGGTGTGGTGGTGCACACCTGTAGTCCCAGCTACTCCAGAGGCTGGGGCAGAAGAATCACTCGAACCGGGAGGCAGAGGTTGCAGTGAGCCGAGATTGTGCCAGTGCACTCCAGCCTGGGTGACAGAGCGAGACTCTGTCTCAAAAAAAAACAAACTAAAAAAAAAAAAAAGAAAAGAAAGTATTCATCTCTCATAACTGACACTGTATACCGTCAATTAGCAACTTCCTGTTTCCCCTTTCCTGTTAGCACCAGATAGCCACCATTCTATGTATTCTCTGCTTCTATGAGTTTGACCATTTTATATACCTCATATAAATGGAATCATGCAGTATTTGTCCTTTTTTCACTGGCTTATTTTACTTAGCATAATGTCCTCAAGGTTCATCCATGTTGTCACATATTGAAGGATTGCTTCTTTTTAATAGCCAAATAATATTCCATTGTGTGTGTATTTTATATTTGTGTGTATGTATGCATATACGTGTGTGTATATGTATGTATGTATAATATTTTCTTAATCCCTTCTTTTGGATTCATTCCATCTTGTGGCTATTTTGAATAGTGCTGCAGTGAACTTGGGAGTGCTAATATTGCTTTGGAATCCTTAGTTTAGTTCTTTTGGATAAAAACCTGGAGTTGAGTGGCCAACTCATATGGTAGTTCTATTCAAAATTTTTTTGGAAACCTCTGTGCTTTTTTCTATACGGATCACACCATTTTGCAGCACCACCAACATTATATTAGGGTTCCAGTTTCTCCATATCCTTGCCAACACATTGCCTTTTATTTTTTTGATAATAGCTAATAGGTATAAGGTGATATCTCATTGTGGTTTTGATTTGCATTTCTCTAATGATTTGTGATGTGAACATCATTTCATATACCTGTCGGCCATTTGTTTGTTTCCTTTAGAAAAATGCCTGTTCAAATGCATAGCCCATTTTTTAATGGGTTGTTTTCTGTTATTGAGTTGCAGGAGTTCCTCACATATTTTGGAAATTTACTTCTTATCAGATAAATGGTTTGCAAATATTTTCTTCCATTCCATAGGCGAGCTTTTCTCTCTGTTGATAGTTTCCTTTGCTGTGCAGAAGGTTTTAGTTTGATGTCATCTATTTTTGCTTTTGTTGCCAGTTCCTTTGGAGTCATATTGATGAAAGCATTGCCAAGACCCAATGTCACAAAGCTTTTTCCTCTGTTTTCTTGTAGGAGTTTTACAGTTTCAGGCCTTACATTTAAGTCTTAATCCATGTTGAGCTGATTCTTGTGTATAGTGTAAGATGAAGGCCTTATTTTATTTTTATTTATTTATTTATTTATTTTGAGATGGAGTTTTGCTGTTGTTGCCCAGGCTGGAGTACAATGGCATGATCCCGGCTCACTGCAACCTCCGCCTTCCAGGTTCAAGTGATTCTTCTGCCTCAACCTTCCCGAGTAGCTGGGATTACAGGCATGCACCACCACGCCCAGCACTCTGAGATGAGTGGTACAGATGCTAGTCTCTTGGGCAGCAGCTGGGAGGGATGGAACATTGGATGTATCTTCCTCAGGGAAAACCTAGGAGCTGAGAGTTTTGTCTCAATCATATGGCTCTGTGCCAAGAGTGGAGATTATGATGAGAGGGTGTCTCCTGCTAGTTTCAGTGTGGCTAGTTTCACATTCTCCCAATGTGCAGGAGCTTCTCAACTAGTTTGTTTGTTTCTCACAAAGGGAATTGATCTGTGTATTGCTGTTGAATCAGTGTGTCTGTGGATGAGAGTCCAGGACTTCCTATTCTATCATTTCACTGACATCGTTCTTATTTCCTTCTTTTTGACCCTCTTACCATTTTCCATCTATCTTTATCCATTCTTGCTTTTATATTCTGTTAGTCTTCGTTTTGCTGTCCCACATGCCCTTGCTTCTCTCTGTCTTCTATCTTTGCTTCTCTGTCCCATTTAGCTGTTTTTCCTTCCTCTATTTCTTTTATAAGTCAATCCATCCATCTTTCCTTCTAAGAATACATACATCTATCCTTTGCCACTGCCTCTGTAGACTTTATTCCATCTTTCCTCTTTTCTGCTCTCTCTTCAGCCTTCTCTGTAGCCTTCTCTGTCATTCCTTCTGTTTATTCAAAGTGAAGCTGCTTCTTTCTGTCAGCCGTTCTTTTCCTTCATCTATTCTTAAGACTACTACATATGTGCTGATGATTTCCAGTTTTATATCTCAAATTCAGCCCTCTACCATGAACTCCAGACTTAGTCATCTCATTTCCTTTACTGTATTAGCTCTTGAATTTCTATTCAGATTCCCACTCTCTTATCATTTTCACCATTACCACTTTTATCCATCTCATCATCATCTCTCTTGTAAAGAAGTAGTAACCTCTAAGTGATTTTCCTGTGCCTGCCCTTTCTTTGCCTGGTACTTATTTTCTACTCAGCAGCCCAAGTGATCCTTTTAAAGGCAAATTCAGGGCCACCTGTGGTGGCTCACACCTGTAATCCTAATGCTTTGGGAGGCCAAAGCAGAAGGATTGCTTGAGATTGGGAGTTCGAATCCAGCCTTGGCAACATAGTGAGACCCCCATAGCTATAAAAAATTAAAAAGTTAGCCAGGTGTGCTGGTATGTGCCTGTAGTCCCAGCTACTTGGGAGGCTGAGGTGGGAGGATCGCTTAAGCCTAGGAATTTGAGGTTGCAGTGAGCTGTGATCATGCCACTGCACTTCAGCCTGGGTAACAGAGTGAGACTCTTTCTCTAAAATAAATAAATAAATAAAATAATTTCTAAAAAACAAATTTATATTATGTTCCAACCTCTGCTCAAAACCTTTCAATGAGTTCCCAACTCACTCAGAGTAAAAACTTAAGTCTCTACCATGATTTACACGGACACATGTGATTGACTCCCAGTAGAACCTGAACTCATTTTCCTTTTTTTTTTTTTTTTTGAGATGGAGTTTCACTCTTGCTGCCCACACTGGAGTGCAATGGTGTGATCTCGGCTCACTGCAACCTCCACCTCCCAGGTTCAAGTGATTCTCCTGCCTCTGCCTCCCGAGTAGTTGGGATTATAGGCACGCACCACCACGCCTAGCTAATTTTTGTATTTTCAGTAAAGATGGGATTTCACCATGTTGGCCAGGCTGGTCTCGAACTCCTGACCTCAGGTGATCCACCTGCCTTGGCCCCCAAAGTGCTGGGATTACCATTTTCTTATTATTCTTTCCCCTTACTATTTGATATCCAAGCATATTGGCCTATTTTTTGTTCCTCAAACAGGCATGAGGTCCCATGTGTCTGGGCCTTTATTCCCTCTGTGATGTTCTGTTTTCTCTGTTATCTATATAGGTCATTTACCCCCTTAGGTGTCTTTCTGCTCACATGTCATCTTCATTCATTGAAACTATATATATTTATTGAATGTAGTGAATAAAAGAGGCAAAAACCTTACTTTCATGGAATTTACATCTGAGTGGGGGTGGGATACAGGTCATTAACACATAAATAAATTATATAGTATGTTAAAGAGATAGCAAGGAAGGGGGCTCAGGAATGCTAGGGGCCAGAAGTGGGGAGAGGTCTATTTTAGATAAGGTGGTCAGAGAGAGCCTCACTTAAGAGATGACCTTTGAGCAATGACCTAAAGAAAGAGAGGAATTGAACCCTGTGGATGTATGAGGGAAATGTATTCTGGATGGAAAGAACATCCTGTGCAAAGGTACTGAAGTAGGAGCATTTCTGGCATGCTCACAGGATCCCAAGGAGGACGTGTGGCTGGAACAGAGTGAGTGAGAAGGAGAGTAGTAAGAAAGATGGAGTCATAGTGGTATTGGTTGCCCGGGTTCGTTCTGTAGGACCTAGAAAGCCATTTTAAGGACTTAAAAAAAAAAAACCCCACCTACTTTAAATGGGCTGGGAAGTCATTGCAGTTGGAGACTTTGTTCACAGAGATGACATGACCACTTGGCATCTGGGTGAAGACTGGACTGGATGGCAGTAAGGACAAGTATGGAAGCAGTGAGATCAGATAGAAGGCCAGTGGAATCATCTAGGTCAGAAATGATGAAGAATTGAACCTGAGCTGTAGAGGTAAAGGCAGTCAGAAGTAATCAGATTCTGGATGTATTTTGAACATATAGCTGTTAAGATTTGCCAGAGTTTTAGATGTGGACTGTGAAACAAAGAGAGGTCAAGGATGATGTGGTAGTGTTCACCAATATCCAATTCACCTTTCTTACCTGGGCTATGCAGTATTTCAGTTCTCAGCTCTCTTTGCAGTCTGGCGAGGCTGTGCGACTCTTTCTGGCCAATGAATTGTGTGACGAAGTACTTGGCGAAGGCAGTGTAAAGCCCTGTATGTTTCCCAGTTCTTCCCCTGCTGTGGAGGAGGCCTTGTGTTGAAATTATAGAACCACAAGGTCATAATAGCTGGGATGGTAAAGTCACCATTAGAAGATAACTAGCCGGAGCTGCAGTGAACTCAGCATGAGGAAGATGAAAACTTTTGTTTTGTCAAGCCACTGATTTGGGAGGTTGTTTGTTACTGCAGCATAACCCTGTTCTATTCTGACCAACCAGGTGAGTCTTTGCCCTGATTAACTTGAAGGATGGAATTAAATGAGATTGGAAGACTGTGGGAGGAGATGGTCTGAGGCAGTCTTCAAAGGGAGATGTTTAATAAATGGAAGGATATGAATAAATCCTTCTGTGACTGCTTTGCATAAAATTATACCCCCCAGTATCCTTCTACTCTGTTTTAGTTTTCTCCATAAAAATTATCAGCACTGAAATACTGTATGGTTCAAGGAGCTTGGAATTTGGAGCCAAGCTGACTGGGTTTGAAATTGTGGCTTTGCCACTTTATTATTCAAGTGTCCTTGGGAAAATTACTTAACCTTTATATGTTTCAGTTTCCTCGTTTGAAATGGAGGAGGTACCTATATCAAAGGGTTATTGAGTATAAACATTTAAAGTGCTTACAGCAGTGTCTTATACACACTTTCTAAATGTTTGCAGCTGTAATCATCATTATCATCATAATTATCATCTAACATCCAAACCTCATGATAGCAGGCACTTAATTTTGTTCTCTGCTTTATTACCAGGGACCACAACAATGTCTGACACTTAATAGGCTCTCAATAAATTGTTAATAGATACATTACTGGATAGATTGCATAAGTGACTAAATTTTTGCAGTAATGTCAGTATGAGAAAAATCTTGACCATTGGCCAAACTTCAAACAGACCTGAATAGTTACATGTGCTAGGTCATAGATCAAAAAAAGTGGAATAATTTTTCAGCGTTATTAATATATTTTTGAAGGACAGAAATTTGAAATAGGGCTGTTAGACTACAGAAAAGCATTATTCATAGATCTGGGACAGCATGTTTTTGAACACATGTTAGGCAGATGTTACTTTAGTTGTATGTGGATCCTTTAAATTCTAGAAGTATATCTTATACTTTATTTGGTCTAACCTGGTAGAGTCACAATGCAGTGATTTCTAAAGTTAGACAAGAACTAATACAATTTCTAGACTATAAATAGCTCTGTGTGATTTTTGAGATCAGAGAGGCATAAGTTACAAGGATTATATTAATCTAATTGATGCCAGAAATTAAGTGATTTTAATCCTTTGAAACGCTTATTTATGTATTTATTTTTGTCTGTATCGATAGTACTTATTTGCCTATCATCTATAAATAATCATGGTTTTGCTTCTTCCTTTCCCATCCTTATACCTTTTATTTCTTCCTCTTCCATTACAGGTTGAGTATCCTTTGTCCATAAAGCCTGGGACCAGAAGTGTTTTCGATTTAAGATTTTTCCCCATATTTCTGAATATTGACATTACTAGTTGAGCAACCGAACTCATTGGAGCATTTCCTTTGAATGTCATGTTACCAGACATGGGCTTCTGATTCAGCCCTTAAGAGAGCGTTCTTGGAACTCAATTAAGAAAGAATTTGGAGCAAGTCCACAGAGTAAAATGAAAGCGTATTTGTTAGACAAGTAGAGAAACAAAAAATGGCCACTCCATAGACAGAGCAGCAGCATGGGTTTCTTGACTGAGTATTCTCAGTCAAGAGTATATGCTAAACAAGGGGTGGCTTATTCATGAGTTTTCCAGAAAAGTGGTGGGGAGTTGTCAGAAGTGAAGATTTCTCCTCTTTTTAGACCATATAGGGTAACTTCTGGATGTTGTCTTGGCATTTGTAAACTGTCATGGCATTAGTGGGAGTGTCTTAACATGCTAATGCATTATAATTAGTGTATAATATGTAATGAGGATGACCAGAGGTCACTTTTGTCTCCGTCTTGGTTTGGTGGGTTTTGGCTAGCTTCTTTACTGCATTCTGTTTTATCAGCAGGGTCTTTGTGACCTGTATCTTGTGATACCAGTCCTGCCCACCTCCTGTCTCACCCTGTGACTAAGAATGCCTAACTTCCTGGAAGTACTGCTCAGCAGGTCTCAGCCTTATTTTACCAAGGCCTTATTTAAGATGGAGTCACTCTGGTTCAAATGCCTCTGACAGTGTCAGCACTCAAAATGTGTTGGATTTTGAAGCATTTGAGATTTGGGATGCTCAACCTGCACTACATTAGTTAGGCCTACTATATTGAATAGAGAAGCAGTGGTAGCGGGCATCTTTGTCTTCTTTCTGATCTTAAAGGAAGTGCTTTCAACATTTCACTATTACATGTGATGTTCCCTAAGTATTTTTACGGGTACCCTTTTTCAGATTAGGGATGTTACCTGCTAGTTCTAGTTTATTGAAGCTAAAGGGAATTGAGATTTTGTTGCTACTCTTTATACATCTTGTCAATTGGTTATATAGTTTTTCTTCTTTAGTCTATGAATGAGGTGAATTACAGTAACCAATTTGTAAATATTAAATGATTTAACTTTCTGAGGATAAGCCCAACTTGATCATGATATATAATATGTTTTGTATATTGCAGGATTTGGTTTACTGTTATAATATGCTCATGAGTGAAATTAGTTTATAATTTTCTTTTATAATGTGTCTGGTTTTGGTGTCAAGGTAAATCTAACCTCATAAAATAAGTTGAATATTCCTTTTCTGTCTATCCTTTTTATGAGATTAGAATCCTTTGTAAAAATAGAATTATCTATTCCTTGAATATTTTGTAGAATTCATCTGTAAAGCTAACTGACTCTTGTGTTTTTCTTGTAAGATTTTAAGCTATGGATTCAATTTATTTAGTGACTTAGAACTATTCCTGTTCTTTCTTTACTCTTGAGTCCATTTTGGTAAGTTTTAAGTTTCTTGAGTCAGTTTTAGCAAGGAATTTATTTCATCTAAGTTTTCAAATTTGTTTGCATAAAGTTATTTATTTTCTGTTTAATCCCTGCAGTATCTGAGATTATGTCCCCACTTTTTAAAAAATTCTTAACATTTTCTTACTCTTCCCTCTCCCATTTTTTTTCTTAATTATTCTTGTTGGACATTTATATTATTGTCTCTTCATATAATACATTTTGGCTTTGCTGTTTCTCTTACGAATTTGTGTTCTGTTTTCACTAATTTCTGTTCTTTATCATTTTCTTCTTTTTACTTTTTAAGGATTTATTCTGCTCTTTTTCTTAATTTCAAGTCTTCAAGTATTTTCTAATTTCAAAACATATAAATGATACCAATTTAAAATTGATCTTGCTCTGTCATGCAGGCTAGAGTGCAGGGAAGTGATCACAGCTCACTGTAGTTTTGACCTCTTGGTCTTGAGCGATCCTCCCACCTTTGCTTCCCGAGTAGTTGAGATTACAGGTGCATGCCATCATGCCCTACTAATTTAGTCAGGGTTTCTCCATGTTGCCCAGGCTGGTCTAGAACTCGTGGGCTCTGAGATTATAGGCATGAGCCACCGTGCCTGGCCTGAAGTCTGAGTTTTAAAGTTGAGAATACAGAGAGGATTTGTGACGTGTGTGTGTGTGTGTGTGTGTCTGTAACAGTTATCTCAGGGCACACCAAGCCTGTGACCACTTTAAACGCATTGTCATGCTTGAGGTGTTTGGGACCACGTACTTTCCATGAATTTGCGTTGAGGTGATTCATTCTCGGAGGATTTTTTTAATAAAATTTTTTTGAATAATTTTAGATTTTTAGAAAATACGCAGAGATAATACACAGAGTTCCTGTATGCTCTGTATCCTGTTTCCTGTAATATTGACATTTCCATTTCCATGGTGCTTTTATTAAAACTAAGAAACCATAGTACTGGCCGGGCGTGGTGGCTCATGCCTGTAATCCCAGCACTTTGGGAGGCCGAGGCAGGTGGATCACCTGAGGTCAGGAGTTCCAGACCAGCCTGGCCAACATGGCGAAACCCTGTCTCTACTAAAAATACAAAATTAGCCAGGCATGGTGGCGCATGCCTGTAGTCCCAACTACTTGGGAAGCTGAGGCAGGAGAATCGCTTGAACTCGGGAGGCGGAGGTAGCAGTGAGCCAAGATCGTGCCACTGCACTCTAGCCTGGGCAACAAGAGCGAAACTCCATCTCAAAAGAAAAAGAAAAGAAAAAGAAACCATAGTACTAACTAAACTCCAGACTTTATTCAGATTTCCACTAAGTTTTTCTTTTCCACAGTCCCATCTAGAATACCACACTGCATCTAGTCATATGTCTCCTTTGTCTCCTCTGTAACAGTTTCTCAGGCTTTCTCTATTTTTAATGACCTCTGTGGTTTTGAGTACTGGTCAAATGTTTTGTAGAATGGCCCTCAATTTGAGTTTCTCTGATTTTTTTTGATAATTAAACTAGGGTTATGGGGGTTTGGAGGACAATACCACAAAGGTGAAATGGTTTTCTCATCACATCAAGTCAGAGTGAACATAGTATCAACATGATTGACCTATCACTGGTGATGTTGACTCTGATTGTGTGGTTAAGGTAGTACTTGTCAGTATTCACTACTGTAAAGTTACTATTTTTTCCTTTCCATTCAGGGAGAAATTTTATTTTCTTTCATCCCAAACTGGCTAGAGACAGATAAGTTTCTTTGTAGTCTTCATCTGTGACTTAAGATTTGTATCTTTCAGAGCAGTCTGGGTATAATAAGCAAAAAAAAAAAAAAAGATTTATGTCTTATTTACTAAAGCTTTTGGAAGCCCAGGCTTTATATTGAATCTATTATTAGCTTACTTACTTTGGGTGGGTCTTGGGCTTTGTCTCCTGTCCTCTTCAACCCAGATGAAGCTCAGAGTTCTCAGGGCTCTGCAGAAATCCTCAGGGCTAAAGCTGACTTTAGCTCCCTGTGACCTGTTATGCCTTCTTGCTTTTTGGACAACCCAGTGAATTATTTTAAGAACTTTTCTTTTGTTGTTGTTGTTTCTCAGTTTGTTAGTTATTTCTGTTAGGTTATCTTAATCCGGTGTACTGTCAACAACAGAAGTTGACAACAGGTTTGTTTTGACATTGATTTGAATATATTTTGAAATGTTAAAGCTTGTGTTGGGGAGAATATACAACTTAGTATAGAAAGCATAATACTTACAGTCCTTCCCCAGGTACCCCCAACCCCCAGCTCTTTTGAGTTTCTGTGATTTAAGCATACATACTATTTTTTCTGCTTTAGTTGCCCATTTCTGCTTTATCACCTTAAGCAACACCTATTAATTCTAAACTCTACTCAAATCTTTTCTTCCTTGTGCCTTCCCCTGCCCCCTTCCCCACCCCCACACAGTTAGGTTTCTTCTGGGCTACCATAATACACTTTTCATAATAAAATTTACCACATGGCACATAATATCAAAGCTTAGCTATTGTGGTAGATATCATTACTGTACACTGTTATTCAGTGTCCCTTCCTGCAAGAAGATTATGTTTTCCTGCCTTTTTGAAGACTAACTTGGCCATGTGACCTGTTTTGACTGATTTGTTACCATAGTATATCCTAAATTCTTCTTAATTGATACACACGCCTATTCCTCAGCTTGAGGACAAAAACTGTATACTAGTCATTGTTATGTTCTTAAAGCTGTCAAATTAATTTTCCTAAAACATCTTAGATTATTACATATTCTGTAGGAAAGTCACATTATGTAGTACAAAGAGCACTATGGTTTGGAGTCAGAGACATCCAGATTAAATTTTCTGCTTCATTGTTTACCTGGGTTTGGAAATGTCCTTGGTGAGTTTCAGATTCCATCATTTTTAAAATGAGATACCTTGTAAAATTGTTGGGAATATAATATATGTAAAGTATCCAGCACAATAGACATTCAGAGAATATTCTTTCCCATTCATGTTCCTTCTTCATTGACTGTTGAATCAAGCCTTTAAAATCCCTTTCTTCTGCTTTCATTAATTTATTTAGTCATAGATAGATATTTATTGAACTCCTGCTATACGTCAGGAATTGGACAGTGGGAAGTGGCGAACAAGGCCTAGTTACAGGCTACAGTCCAGTGGCCAATAATTCTCCTTCCTTATCTCCAGCTATTGTATTGATACTTCAGGGTCACTACCTACCATCACCACCACATCCTTGAAATTTTTGCCCAAGCCGCTCCCCATATCAAAACAAGGAAAGAAAAATCCAGAAATGATTTCTGCCACCTGATTTTTCAGAGCATATTAGTGATATCTATTTGTATTTTATATGTTTTATTCTACCATAGCCAGTTCTGTAGTATTTATTTACATAATATACATATTCAGGTTACTTTTTTAGGTTTTAAGCTCTGTGAGTATTGGAGCCTCATTTATCTTTGTATGACTTATAAATCAGTGATTGAAATTATAGAAGTAATTAACAGTATCACTCCTTTAAAGGCATTTTAGAAATTTTGTAGAGGAATTTTCGGTTGTCATAATGATTGATTTTTTTTTTTTTTTTTTTTTTTTTTGAGGCAAGATCTCACTGTGTCGCCCAGACTGCATGCAGTACAGTGTGCAGTGGCATGATTACAGCCAGCTCAATGCAGCGTCAACCTCCCAGGCTCAATTGATCCTCCTGCCTCAGCCCACCCCAAGTAGCTAGGACTACAGGCATGCGCCACCACGCCCAGCTAGTTTTTTTGTATTTTTTGTAGAGATGAGATCTCCCTATGTTGTTCAGGCTGGTCTCAAACTCCTGCGCTCAAGCGATCCACCCACCTTGGCCTCCCAAAAGTGCTGGGATTACAGGCATGAGCCACTGTGTCCGGCCAGTTGTCACAATGATTGGAAGGTGCTAGTGGAATTAGTAAGGAGAAGCCAAGAATGGAAGATTTCTTTCAGTACTCAGAGTAATCCCTCAAAATAAATAGTTGTCTCTAGGTGCCATACTGTGCATGCACATAGTCCCGACTATTCAGGAACCGAGATGGGAGGATCACTTGAGTCCAGGAATTTGAGGCCAGCCTGGGCAACATAACGAGACCCTGTCTCTAAAGTAAATAAGTAAATAAAATAAGTTTTTCTGAGTTCCACATAAATTTCAAATGTTCTTCCAGATGTTTAATGTAAGTGAAAAACTTATTCATAATTGTCTGAACCTAGAGCCTAAATCTTTATGTATAAACAGTAGGTATTTTTTACACAATTTTAATATACACTGAGTTTTCCTGGAATGTATTTATCACCTATATAAATAAAGGAAAGATTGTACTTTGCTTTTTTCCTGAACTTTCCTGTCTTGGTCAATATTTCAGAAAATCACATCACCAAAGACAATATCACTCATGGTGTATGGTGTTTGAGTCACCAATCACACAGCTGTATTAGTCTATTTTGTAGCTGTTAAATTTAAAATGATTCTGTATGTAGGTATGGACACTGAGTTTTAATTCATTGTCTCCTTATATCATGCCCACATATTTACCTCTAGAAATACATGTTACTTCTTTTTAAAATGTAAATGACTTTCCTTTAATTTCTCCTATATGTTTCAATTAGAGCATGATATTAATGCTTTAAAATTGTGTGTATGGATATGTTATATTATCTAGGTCTTTTATTTCAGGATTTAAAAGAGGGCATTGCAAAATATTATTTATAAAAAGTGATATAGGTCTACTGGTTTATGGCTTTTAGAGTGTGGCAAATGCAAAGTTTGCTTTTAAAATATATATTTCATCTTTACTGAACACTAAACTCTTATCTTCAGGGAAAGTGTG
The DNA here is from genome assembly GCF_028885655.2 of Pongo abelii. NCBI lineage: Eukaryota > Metazoa > Chordata > Mammalia > Primates > Hominidae > Pongo > Pongo abelii. The sequence goes on along the minus strand of NC_071995.2, from coordinate 105,712,924 downwards.
TATCACAAATATCCAGACAATTTAGATAAAATTAAGTTAGATGAAAGCACTAAAAATTTGTAACAAACCAGAAAAAAGAGCATATGTAAATTTTATTACATTTACACACACACAAATTGTTATTTTTTTAAATCTCTAATAAAATATAACAGACGTTGGTTAATGACTGAGAATCCCCATTTTTTTTCTTTATGATGGTGTATACAAAACTTTAATTTTTTCTACATTTGACTCTTGTTTTATGTGGATAATAAGGTTATTCTCCTTGTAGTTTTAGTGATTTTAGTTTATATTCTTTGAATCAGCTATTTGGGGTCAGCAATGAGTTGTTCTTGTTTAGATATTGTAAGTGTAGTTTTTATTGCTGAGTGTGTAAGGTATATTTTACAAACTAGCATACAGAACCACATGGCTTTATTCTGGCATGATACATGTTCTTAATGCCTTGTGTTCAGCAGCAATAGGATTATGTTGTATCTTACCATTGCCTTTTTGGACTATTTCATAGACAGAACTAGAAATTCTAGTTATATAAAGCTGTTCTAGCACAGACTGGAAAGTAGGTCATTGTGATGGAGTATACTAAACCGTCCACTGGTTGCTATAGCAGTGACCTACTTTAGGAAAATATTTCTGTTGATTCATGTTGAAGTCATCTTTTGGAAGTAGTATAAGGAAGCTTACTGCATATAATTTTTAAAATAACAGCGATAGATAGTGATCTCTGGAGAAAAAAACATCCTTAAAATGTTTAAATTGAAGAAATATATATTTTGTCACCTAATAGCTCTTCAATTTATTTTAAAGTGGTGCGTTCAGTATTGTAATTAAATAATATGAGGACTGTGCTTCTATGTAGGCAATACAATTACATGAAGGGATGTAGTGAGTTTTACTATCATTTGGCCTATTTAAAAAGCAACCTGTTGTATGTAGTTAATAGCAGTATTAACTGAGCCTTCAAATGAGTGTAGTTCAAGAAAATAATATATATGCCAAATTGGAGAAGGTCTGAAAGTATGTTCCTGTTAAGATGATATCATATGTATTTTCAGTGGAATATATTAAAAATAAATCATTCATTTCATTCAATATTGAGTGTCCCAGAGCACATGCATTTCAATTACATTAAAGTTGAACTTGGTGTGTTCTTTGGAACACACTGAATCTGAACTCTAACAGATCTAATCCTTTTCCCAGCTAAGGGTAAAGGGTTGAGCATTAGATTTTGTATAGTTTTGAAGTAACATTATTCATTCAACATTAAAAAGAAATCACACGCATCACTGAGTTGATACTTTGAACCTGGGCTGTTGGAGGTATTATCAAGGAAAAATTATATGCTTAGAGATTAGTTGAGTCTTAATTGCATTGTACCTTGTTTTATAATATTTATAGTCATATTGACCTTGCTACTGGGAAAGGTTTCCTTCAAATAGTAGTTCAAAGTCACATTCAGATGAAGTTACGAATTCAAAGTAATTCTTTATACAGGTATAGGCATCCAACTAATTCATGTTTTCTTTTGTCATGCCCAAGTAGTTACATATAGAAATGCATGGGGTGTTTTCTTTAAAAAAAAAAAACAGGAATTATTCTCAAGGGAAAATAACAACTTCTGTTTGATACATATCTACCATGTGCTAGAGACTCTACTAGGTGATTTTATGAGGCTCCTAATCCTTTCAACAGTTATACAAGACATCCCTACTAGGTCATTTAATCCTGTTTCTAATCTTTTCAACAAATTATACAAGGCACATAATGAGATTTGTCTGCCAAATATAGAAACCAAAATATAGATTAAGAAAACTGTAGTTAGGGCCAGGCCTGATGGCTCATGCCTGTAATCCCAGCACTTAGGGAGGCTGAGGCAGGTGGATCACCTGAGGTCAGGAGTTCAAGATGAGCCTGGCCAACATGGTGAAACCCTATCTCTACTAAAAATACAAAAATAATTAGCCAGGTGTGGTAGCACACTCCTGTAATCCCAGCTACTTGGGAGGCTGAGGCACAAGAATTGCCTGAACCTGGGAGGTGGAGGCTGCAGTGAGCTGAGATCATGCCACTGCACTCCAGCCTGGGCGACAGAACAAGACTCTGTCTCAGAAAGAGAGAGATGGGGAGAGACTGACTTAATTTGAAATCCATCAGGAGGAGGTTTTATTTTATATATATATATAAAATATGTATAATATGAGGTAAAATTTTTTCATCCTCTGAAGGACATAATGTACCTCAGAGGTTCAGAAGATGTAGAAGTGACTTTAAGCTGGAAGATTTAAGGTTAGTGGGATATGAACTTAAAGGGATGGGAATTGGGAAAGGTATTCCAAGCCAAGGAAAGGCCCTGGAGCACATTCCAGGAGATTGAATGTGTACTGAAAGAGAAGTTTGGTTTGGTGTGAGAGAAAGGGGTGTGAGGTAGGAAATCAACCTAGAACCCTAGGTTAGTAGCCAAGCAAAATGATTTGTTGTGTGTTGTATAGGGAATGAGTCATTGAAAACCTTTGTATAGGAAGGTGTGCCTCATGAATATTTGGAATTGCATATAAAATGAATTAGAATGGAGAGAGATTGTTAGTAGGCAGATCTATTTTAAGGCATTTCAGTAAATACAAGCAAGAGATAATATGAACTAGAATTATTGTAGCAAAAACAAGTGGAAAGGAAGGAGAACACTAAAAAGTAATAGATAACATATAATTGTGCTTACTATGGGCAGGCACTATTCTAAGAGCATATGTTAATTTATTTAATCTCACGAACAATGCTATGAGACAGGTCCGATTACTGTCCCAATTTTACAGATGAGGAGGCTAGATAGGACTTTTCAGGATTGATTTAAAGATAGTAATTTGTTGATAGACTTGTTAAATTATAGGACATCTGTGCAATGAAGTACTATGAAACTATGAAAATTGATGCTGTAAAAGTATGTCCATTGCCTCGAAAAGATGTTCACCATGTATTAAACCAGATACACATGTAGTATATCTCGTTTTTCTTCTACGTTGAAGGAATGTATGCTAATTATCAATTTTAAACTTTTTTATGAAGCTAAAAAAATGTGTTTGTTTCTCTGTTTCTCACCCCTATCTCAAACCCCCACTCCCTAAGGGGGAGATATGATTAATAGCTTGGTAAGTATTTTTCCAATTATTTTCTTGTGCACATATAAACAAAAGTAGATACAAGCAATGTAAATTTTATTTTATCAAAGTAATTTATGCAAATAGTTTTAAAAGCCTTATAACAAAGAATAGCATCATAGTGTGTTCTACTTTAGCCTTCTCTTTTGCTTTTCTTCTGGAGTCTTTTCTACTTAAAATATTTGATTACGAAGTACCTATATTATTTTTTAAGTGCTTCTATTTTTTAAATCTGTGCAACTTTTATGTGAAATGAGAGATGTAAATTATATCTGTGGAAGAAGAACACCATACTTAAATACAGCTTTTAGTCCTTTGTTTCATGAAGTACCAAAACAAAATTAATTCTTAGGTTTCAAAACTTTTCCTGTTGTAACACATTACTTTAGTCCATATCATTCTGTGCATTTGTTTGGTTCATATAATGTTTATTAAGGCCAGGCCTGTGATGGTTCATGCCTATAATCCCAGCACTTCGGGAGGCTGAGATGGGAGGATGACTTGAGGCCAGGAGTTCAAGACCAGCCTGGGCAACGTGGGGAGACCCCACCTCTACAAAAACTACAAAAATTAGCTGGGCATGATGGCATATGCCTGTGGTCCCAGTCACTCTAGAGGCTTAGGTGGGAGAAGTCAAGGCTGCAGTGAGCCATGATTCCAGCCTTAGCAACAGAGCACAATCCTGTCTCCAAAAAAAAAAAAAAAGTGTTTATTAAAAGCATTCAGAATGCTTATTCAGCCTATTAAGAAAGGGAAAGATTATTAATTAATCCATACTTAATTCTTCATTTTATGAATTAATCATGTCCTTTTGGTTTATTTCTTTTCCCATCTTACTGTCATTGAACTCTTGTACCACATAGAATTGTTTTGACCAAAAAGTTGAATATGGAGAACTCTTGCTGTTCTCAGTTCTTCCTCACTTCTGGTGGGGAAGATTTTGAAACTAATGGTACAACAGAGATTAGGGGATTATTATGGCCTTAGATTACCCCTCTAGGACATTTAAGTTTTGTACTGTTTCAATTTAAGAAAACTTAAAATTGCTAGTTCTTTCAACTTCTTAATTTTTGATCTGTGTAAAAACTCTTCGATCTTTGTTCTGTCTAGTAACTCTTCTTGCCAAGCAAATACATAAAATTAGATGCTTCCCAATAAACATTTGTCACCAGACATGATAAATTATTCATAGTTGGAGATAATTTTATTAAACTCCAATGCTTTTATATCACTATCCATCTAACAACAACAGTCTTCTCCCCTGAAATATTTGTACATTGGTAGTGGTGGGTTAGGGTGGGGATCAGGTGTTAGGGAGGTGACTCCAAACCAAGGCAGAAAAGGGATGTGATAAAATATAAATGTGGGGATAGAAAGGTTTGCTTCCTACTTGGAAACCCATGAGACTTCCTAAGGTGAAATGGTGGGATGTCTTTAACATCCTCATAAAAATATAGCACCGTGACTCTTCAAGCTGTACAGATGGCGCTCCTAAAGAGGAAGAAGTGTCAGACCTGACTAGTGTACTTATGTCACTAATAACTACAGTTGTAAAAAATCAACAAGACTTATTTGGTGAAATGATGGTATCGGAATGGGTAAAGAGAACAAAATGATCTCGACCAAGCAACTTTTTAGAACAATCTGTCCAGTAGAACTTTCTGCAATGATGGAAATGTTCTGTAGCTATACTGTTCGGTATGGTAGCTACCAGCTATACATGTGGCTGTTGAGGACTTGAAATGTGGCAAGTGTGACTAAGGAACTGATTTTTAAATTTAACTAACTTAAATTTAAATGGCTACATGTGCCTTTTGGTTACCATATTAGATAGTGCACTTCTAGAATATGCATTTCCCTGCTTCTTAATCACTCCTCTTCACAAGTAAGAGATAATCACTATTCTGAAAGACCATGTGGCCTGTGAAAAAGGCAGACAAATACTTAACCTTAATATCAAAAACATAAAAGAAGCAAAATAGGAAATAAGATACGTCCAGCTGAAAAGAACAGAATCTAGATGAAACTTAACATGAATCAAATAATAAGATTGGACCTTCCATGGGTGACATCTCTTTTAAATTTGCTCTTGGGAATGTTCCATTTCTTCGCAACAGAAGATGCACAGTAAGCAGTCTTCTGGTACTGCCCCAGAATTTTCTTAGATATCTGTCATGTGAAAGCCTTGTTACTAATTATTTCATTGAAAAAGTCTATAATCTCCACCCCAACTCCATGAAACCTTTTCTTTTTTTTTTTAGAAGTTATTCTGGCATTTTCTACACTCAGAGAATTAATAACCACATAATTTGGCATCTACTTATTAGTTTCTTTTTTTAATAAATTAGAAACTTGAAAATGGGCGTTATGATTTCAATCTCTTAAATTATTACACTATTACAAAAAAGTACTCATAATCTTTTTTTTTTGTCCCCTCAGATTCCTTTTTACCATGATATTCTTAAATTATTCACTTGCTTATTCATTACGTAGGATGTTTCCGGTTTTTTCCCCCTAGCAGAAGATATTCTAGATTTTTCAAGTTTTCCTTTCTGTATGAAAAGCCATTTTCATATAGAAAATATTTCATCAAGTTTAAACAATGAAACCAATTTAATTGCTTTGATACTTCTTTATATGTTTTTATGTTCACAAATTAAATTTTTGCTAATAGTCACTTTTATTTAATGAAAATTAGTGATTTTATTCAGTATTTTATTAAAATACTAGGTAATTTGTGCTATAATTAAAAAATATATATTAGTATGGTTTTTTGAAAAAGTATATATCAATAGGAGGTAATAAGATGATAGGTTGGCATTTCAACTTTTAGAATAACATGACTTTGTAATAATTTAGTCTTCTAAATATATATTTTTAATAATTTAAATAATACTTTCTTCTCTCTAGATTTTTGCTTCAGTGTCTTGAGGATCTTGATGCCAGTCTACGAAAATTAAACTCCCGTCTGTTTGTGATTCGTGGACAACCAGCAGATGTGTTTCCCAGGCTTTTCAAGGTAATTTGAAAAATATTTGCATAAAACAATCTTTTCTCAGATAATATTACATATTTGGTAAATAAGGTTTTTTGACTAATTGAAAATGTACAGAATATAAGTAAGTATTTTCAAGTAAAAATTTTGTGGGTTTTTTTTCTTTATTTAATGAAAAAGCTATACATGGTAAAAATCAGACAGTGAGAAAATAGTTTACAATGAAAAGTTCAATCTTTCTTCCACCTTAAACTGCTAGTTCCCCTCCCAGAAGCAACAGCTACTACTAGTTTCTTATGTATCCAATTCCAGTTTCTTGTTTATCCAATTAGAAATATTCTTTGCATAAACAAGAATTTTTTTCTGTATATATATATATACACACACATATTTTGTGTATATATATATGTATACACACACACACACACACGCCTATCCATGTGTTTGTGTCTGTGTTACTATCCCCTTTGTTAAAAGTTAAAATGACACCCTATACACACCATTCTCTGCCATGCTTTGTTCACATAACCATATCTTTTGGAAGTTCTTCCATATCATTTCCTCGGTCTTTCAGATGACTTCATAGTATTCCATTTTGTAGATGGCTATAATTTTTTAAACTAGCTTTCTACTGAACGTTTAATTATTTTCTCTGTAGGCCTTTTGCTAATATAAATGCCAGTGAATCTACTTGTCCACATTTACGAATCTTTGCTCACATGGGCCAGTACATTTGTGGGATAATTCTTAGAAGACTTCCTGGGTCAAAAGGTTGTAACAATGGACATTTTACCGATAATACAGAATTTGTAGTGCTTTTTTTTTTCTTTTTTTGAGATGGAGTCTCGCTCTTGTCGCCCAGGCTAGAGTGCAATGGCGCGATCTCAGCTCACTGCAACCTCTGCCTCCTGGGTTCAAGTGATTCTTCTGCCTCAGCGTCCTGAGTAGCTGGGATTACTGGCGCACGCCACCATGCCTGGCTAATTTTGTACTTTTAGTAGAGACAGGGTTTCACCATGTTGGTCAGGCTGGTCTCGAACTCCTGACCTCAGGTGATCCACTTGCCTCGACCTCCCAAAGTGCTGGAATTAAAGGTGTGAGCCACTGCGCCCAGCACTGTAGTGCTTTTTAAAAAACTTAATAGGATCTTAAAAATCTTTAAAAATGTTTAAGATACCTAGTCTTATCTCTTCCCATTTTTCCAAATGAAAAATTAGGCCTAGAGAGTAAATGAGTGCCCAAGATCATACAACTAGCTCATGGAAATGCCCAGACCAGAAACTGAGTTTCCTCATTGCCCTTTTTATATTCATGCCTTCCTATTTATTACTGTATTAGTCCATTCTCACATTGCTGCAAAGAAATATCTGAGACTGTATAATTTATAAAGAAAAGAGATTTAATTGGCTAACGGTTCTGCAGGCTGTACAGGAAGCATAGTGGCTTCTTGGAAGGCCTCAGGAAACTTACAATCATGGTGGAAGGCGAAGGGAAAGGGGAAGTAAGAACTTCACATGGCCAGAGCAGGAGGAAGAGAGAAGGAGCGGGGAGGTGCCACACTTTAAAAAAAAAAAAAACAAAAAACAGATCTTGCAAGCACTCACTCACTATCAGAGCACCAAGGGGGGAAATCTGCCCCCATGATCCAATCACCTCCCACCAGGCCCCACTTCCAACATTGGGGATTATAATTCAACTTGAGATTTCGGTGAGGACATAGATCCCAAACCATATCAACTACTATTAGACTTTATAAATGTATATCTGCTTTTTCTTGAATCATTTGAGTCATCAAATTTTTGAAATAGCAATGTTTCTATTTGTATTTCTTAATGTAGAAGAGAACAGCTCCTTTCTGTGAATGAGAAGATCAATCCCCAGTGCTGAGAATCAAATAAACATTACTTAGCCTTTTTATTTTATTTTATTTTTTTGCTTGTATGAAAGACACATTTAATGTTAGTGAAAATTTACATTCAATAAAGAGTGTTCACAACTGTAATACATCAAGTTAGAATTTAACCTAGGTATTTGGGAGAGTTCTAACAAGAAAGCATATCAAGCAAGCATAAGAAGAAGCAATGATAATAATTTATCAGCAACTCATGAATATAAGAGTGTGTGTCGATAATTGTTTCAACCCTATCTCTAAATCTGTTTGATATAAATAAAATGAATCCTAAGTGGCGTTGCCTTTTTTTTGTTTGGAGCCGGGGAGACAGGGTTTCGCTCTGTTGCCCTGCCTGTAGTGCAGTGGTGCCATCGTAGCTCATTGCAGCCTCAAACTCCTAGGCTCAAGTGATCCTAGGACTACAGGATCGAGTAGCTAAGACTGCAGCTGTATACCACCATACTTGGCTAATTTTTTTTTTTGTTTGGTAATCTTGCTATGTTGCTCAGGCTAGTCTCAATCATCTAGCCTCAGGCAATCCTCCTTCAACCTCCCAAAGCACTGGGATTACAGGCATAAGCCATAGCACCTAGCCCTAGTTGCTTTAAAACAACAAAATTCTTATTTACTTGTTTTTGAACCAACATTTTTCAAACCAGCAAGTGTTTTGTGTTCTTTGTTTTGAGATTTCTTCTGCCTAAAATAGCACATTATTGGGCCAAACTATCTTCTATATTTAAATGATGTCCTATCTTATCAATTTGGCAGAGAGGAATGGGTTTCCACATGGGCCCTAATATACAAATACATGAACACATACATATAGTACTTATTATTTTATTCTGATTTTTTCTTTAGCTACATATAGTAGTCTGTATAAAATGCCATTTATAAAAACTTCCTTTTAGATTTATTTACCATATCTAGAGCCATAGAGGGAATTAATTCCTTTTTTATTGAATTAATGTTTCAATTTTTACTTTTTGCTTATAGGTTCAACATGCATATGTTTAAAAAAAAAGAAAGGCTAAAAGCATATACAATTAGAAGCATTAGAAGCATATTGTTCCCCACCTTCACCCTAACCATCACAACCACAGTTTCTCTGAGGGAGAAGATTCTTCTGTCATTAACTAGCTGAGTCACTTAATTAGTGTCTCAGGTCTTTTGGTTCTAGTACAGCAAGTAGTGAGGATTTTTAATAGGTAATTAATCTGGTTTTCCACATTGGAGGTAAGGCTAGTTTAGACCTGGTAACAGTAGCCTTAGTTAATTGGGATAGTTGTGTCAGTGGCTCCAGTACTGATGGCTCCCCTAGTATCTATCTATCTTCTGTGTCATTCACTCAATTTATTCTGTTTATAAGGAGTCAGAACATTTTTATGCACACATAGGTAAACACATATATATCTAATAAACTATTGTCATTTTTTCTGGCGTTTTTTACTTAGTTTTTTTTCTAAGTTAAACTCTGACTTAATATAGGCTAACGATGGCTTTTTCTAGGCCTTGCAGAAGCTTTTAATAAGGAGTTTAAATTATTGGTTTTAGAGACTAGGTGCATAATTAATATCTAGATTTTTTAAAAACATTCTCATTATATCTATTTCTTTTTTTAATTATTTCTTTTTTTTTTTTTTTTTTTTTTTTTGAGAGAGAGAGTCTTGCTCTGTTGCCCAGGCTGGAGTGCAGTAGTGCTGTCTTGGCTCACTGCAACTTTTGCCTTCCAGGCTCAAGCCATTCTTGTGCCTCAGCCACCCAAGTAGCTGAGATTATAGGCATGCACAACCACATCTTGCTAATTTTTGTATTTTTAGCAGAGAAAGGGTTTCGCCAATTGGCCAGGCTGGTCTTAAACTCCTGGCTTCAGGATCCAGGAGTCTCCACCCACCTTGGCCTCCCAAAGTGCTGGGATAACAGGCATGAGCCACTGTGCCCAGCCTCATTATATCTAAGAAACAGAGACACATGGCTAAAGTCTATAGATGGCCACACTGAAGCATTATAAAATGTTTTGTTCAAAATCACAGAATAAAAGAACATATAAAGCCACCATTTTTCAACAGTAAAATTTATATTATGCTTTTTTAAGTTACTTTGGATCTTGCTTTGTTAATTCATGACACATGCTTGATAGAATGTATTCAACAGATACTGATTGAGTGCCTGCTATATACAAGGCTGTGTCTGAGGTACTGGAGATACAGTAGTGAAACAAAAAATTTCTATCTTCATGGTGCTTACACTGTAGTGGAAGGAGACAGATAGTAAACAAATAAGTAAACATGCAATGTCAGGTGATGATATGTGCTGTAGAGAAGAGTAAAATGTGGGATAGTAAATGTCAAGGTGAGGGAAGGTTACTTTATATGGAATCAAAGAATGCCTCACTGATAAGGTGACATTTGAGCAAACATATGAAGAGTGAGCCATGCATCTGGGTTGTGGTATATCATATCCACAATATTTTGCAGCTCTTTCTGTCAAAAGGTAGAGTTTATTTCCTTACCCCATTGAATCTGACTTGCCCTTATAACATGTTTTTGACCAAGTGTCAAAGAAGACATTGTGAATTCCAAATCCTAGGCCTTAAGCGACCTTTCAGCTTCTACTTTTCCCCTCTTAGGATGCTCCTTCTATCATGTAAGAAAGCCTGGGGTAGAATATCTAACTTTGGGAGGCCCACATATAGAGAGTGGACCAAACAACGGCCAACACCAAAGTCTGAGATGTGTGAGTTTGACTATCTTAGGCACTCCAGCCCCAGCCAAGCTGCCAGCGAATTGCAGCCTCATGAACAGATCCGAGTGAAACCAATAAAAGAACCATCCAGATACCTGACAGAATTTTGAGAATTAATAATTCCACTAAGCTAACTGCAACATGGGGGAGGAACATGGAAGGCAGAGGAAACAGTGCTTAACAAAGGCCTTGAAGTAGACATGTGCATGATTTGTTTAGGGAACAACAAGAAGGCCAGTGTCTAGAGCACAGTGAGTGAAAAGAAGAAATGGCATCAGAGAGGTGGCTGGAAGCCAGATCATAGGGCTTTATAGATCATGTTAGGAGCTTCAGCCTTTACTCGGAGTGAAATGGATGCCATTGGAGAGTTTTGAGTAGAAGAGTGACATGATTTAACTCAAGATTTAAAAGAATTTCTCTGGCTGTTTGTGGAGAATACACAGGGGATTGAAAGTGTTGTAGAGGCAGAAGCAGAAAGATCAGTTAGGAAGCAGTGGCAGTTATTTAGGAATAAGATGATGATGACCAGGACCAGGGTAGCTGTAGAGGTATTGAGAAATGGTAGGGTTTTGGATATATATTTTAAATAGAGGCTGTAAGGTTTGCCTATATGTGATATATGAGAGTCAAGGATGACTCTAGGTTTTTAGCCTGGACACATGGCAGGATGGATTCCCATTTAATGGAATAACAGAGACTATGGAGGAACAAGTTTAAGGAAAAAATAAGAAGTTCATTTTATAAATTTTTAGTTTGGGATGCCTTTTAGGCATGTTAATGTACATGTTGAGAAGGCATTCAAGTCTAGTGCTCAGGGAGAAGTCTGGACTAAATTTAGGACTCTTCAGTATATAAATAGTAGTTTAGACCCTAAGACTAGAGTTATGAAACAGAAGGAAAGGATGATGGATGGATGGATGGAAATTTTTAGATTTTTACCTTCTTTGTATTTAGATTATTTTGTGAGATAGCTTTACATTTTTATGCAATTATACTGTTTAATTTACTGTCAATTTAAAAATAAATGCTTTCTCCTAGGACATAATGTGATTTACAACTTTTACTATCAAATTTTACATTGCATATTTTCACAGTATATTAATTATGACTTAAGAACTTTTTTTTTTTAATTGTTCGGGAGTGCTATTTCTTTCTTTTGTTTTATTTTTGTTTTTTGAGACCAAGTCTCATTTTGTCACCCAGGCTAGAGTGCAGTGGCACGATCTCAGCTCACTGCAACCTCCACCTCCTGGGTTCAAGTGATTCTCGTGCCTCAGCCTCCCGAGTAGCTGGGACTACAGGAGTGCGCCACCATGCCCAGCTAATTTTTGTATTTTTAGTAGAGATGAGGTTTCACCATGTTGGCCAGGCTGGTCTGGAAGTCCTGACCTTAAGTGGTCTACCTGCCTTTGCCTCCCAAAGTGCTGGGATTACAGGCGTGAGCCACCACGCCCAGCCAAGAACTTTATACTCATTTAGTTGTTCATGTTATCCTTTCTGATTAACAAGTAATTGTGATACACAAAAATAGATACAAATCTTAGTGCTTAAAATTGCCAAGTGCTTGAGCCCAGGAGTTTGAGACCAGCCTGGGCAACATGGTGAGACTCTGTCTCTACAGAAAATTTTAAAAATTAGCTGGGCATGGTAGCATACACCTGTAGTCCCAGCTACTCCAGTGGCTGAGGTAGGAGGATCACTTTAGCCTGGAAAGCTGGAGACTGCAGTGAGCCGAGATCATGCCACTCTACTCCAGCCTGGACGACAGAGCAAGACCCTCGCTCAAAAAAAATTGCAAAGTGAATATTCACTTACTCAAATGAAAATATGTTGGTGCTATTTGCAGTCTTACTGTTAAATCCAGGTATTGAAATTCAAAGGTAACTATGTGTTGCTTAAAATAAAAACCTGCTCTAACGAGTAGATAAGCCTGGACAACATGCTGAGACCGCATCTCTACAAAAATTTTTAAAAATTAGCTGGGTATGGTGGTGCATGTCTGTGGTCCTAGCTACTCAGGAGGCTGAGGTGGGAGGATCACTTGAACCCAGGAGGTTAATGCTGCAGTGAGCTATATTCATGCCACTGCACTCCAGCCTGGGCAACAGAGTGAGACCTTGTCTCAAAAAAAAAAAAAAAAAAAGTAGATAGGGACTTCCATCTCTGGTTAAGATGTAAAAACTCACAATAGATCATTGTTTCCCATATTAACAAGGAGATGAAAGTGAATGTGACACAAAATTATAGAGGTTTTTTTTCCTCTTATTTTGTTTGAACCCGTTAGAGAATTGAGAAAATAAAGTCTCTAAAGGCTGGGCCTGGTGGCTCACGCCTGTAATCCCAGCACTTTGGGAGGCCGAGGCCAGCGTATCACAAGGTCGGGAGTGCAAGACCAGCCTGACCAACATGGTGAAACCCCGTCTCTACTAAAAATACAAAAATTAGCTGGGAGTGGTGGTGTACACCTGTAATCCCAGCTACTTAGGAGGCTGAGGCAGGAGAAACGCTTGAACCCAGGAGGCGGAGGTTGCAGTGAGCTGAGATTGTGCTACTGCGCTCCAGCCTGCATGACAGAGTGTGACTCTGTCTAAAAAAAAAGAAACAAAAACACACAAAATATATATATTGATACACCCAGGTTATATCCTAATGCTACACCATTCTATATAAGGGACTTGAGCATTTGTGAATTTTGGTATCCACAGGGGGTCCTGGAACCAATTTCCTGCAGATACCAAGGGAGGACTGTGTATCAAAATTTACAGAATGCAGCTAAAGCAGTGCTTAGAGGAAAATTAATATTATAGCTTTCAGTATTATATTAGAAAAGGAAAAATCAAGAACTAAGTTTCTACCTTAAAGATAGAAAAAGAACACATTAAACCAACAGTTAGTAGAAAGAAAACAAAAAATAAAGAGGAACAGGAATCAATGAAATAGAAAACAATAAAGAAAATCAGTATGCGTTAATTAGTTTATTATTTCTTAGTGCCAAACCCACACTTCTTTCCCTACTGTGTGATACTGGAGCTGGACACTGTAAACATTTCTCCTTTGCCAGCTGGCTAGATATTAGGCTTTATCAAAAGATATTGTTGGTGGTGCTCTGCAAGGTCACAGCAGGAGAGAAGAAGCTTTTCTTCTTGATATACTTGTGCTTTTTTTCCCTGGGCCAGCAGATGAGTATGCAGGAGGATCAGTAGCATTCACCTCAGCAGCCCTCCTGAACCAGCCACAGCCTACATACACCCTCTGGTGAATTTCTGTGTAAGCCTATTTATACCCTCTGATAAGTTTCTATGCCACCTGGTGGACAGCTTCTACAGATACCTCCAGTTAGCCCATACCTACCAGGAAGTTTCTCAGCCAACCAGCAGGTTATTGGTATGAAACAGTTTTGGTCATTGCCCTCTGGTAAGTTTCTTTACAGGGAAGGTTGTGTGTTCCTGTGGCAGCACGCTCCATCCGATGTGCCGTGAATCTCAGTGGCTTGGTGGAGGGAGCTTTTGTTAAGTTTTTTATTCATTCCTTGTTTATTTTCCCTCCGCATAGAGGTGGCAGCTGCTTTCTGCAATTGGTACTTTTGAACACCTTAGAGCAGTACCATCCAATAGAAGTCATGTTAAATTTAAAATTTTCTAGTAGCCACATTAAAAAAGTAAAAAGAAACAGGTGAAATTAATTTTAATGATTTATTCAACACAGTATATCTAAAATATTCTATATAAAAGTATTAATAAGCTATTTTATCTTTTAAAATAGCTTATTTTAAACAGAGTTTTAAAAAAAAAGTTCTTGAAATCTTGTGTGTATTTTATACTTCCAGCTCATCTCAGTGCCAGTTAGTCACATTTCAGTGCTCAGAAGCCACACGTGGCCTAGTGGCTACTACCTACCATACTGAAGTGTAGCCTTATCTCCTGTTTTACTTCTTGTCATTGTTGACTACCTTTAGTAGCTAACAATTACAGTTTTTGATACAGGCATACCTGGGAGATGTTACAAGTTTGGTTCAAGACCACCACAATAAAGTAAATATTGCAATAAAGCAAACATCACAATAAAGCAAGTCACAGTTTTTTTGTTTTCCAGTGCATATATATAAAAGTTGTCTTTATACTATTCTGTAGTCTTTTCTGTGTGCAGTAGCATTATGACTAAAAAAAATACACACCTTAGTTAAAGATATTTTATTGCTAAAAAAATGCTAGTGATCATCTAAGCCTTCAGCAAGTCATAATCTTTTTTGCTGGTGGAGGTTCTTGCCTCAATGCTGATGACTACTGGCTCATCAGGGTAGTGGTTGCTGATGGTTGTGGTGGCTATGGCAATTTCTTAAGACAGTAATGAAGTTTGCCACATCAGTTGACCCTTCCTTTCACCAAAGATTTCTCTATAGCTTGCAATGCTGTTTGATAGCATTTTACCCACAGTACAACTTTAAAAATTGGAGTCAATCCTCTCAAACCCTGCCACTGCTTCATCAACTAAATTTGTGTTATATCCTAAATCCTTTGTTATCATTTTGATGATGTTCACAGCATCTTCGCCAGCAGTAGATTCCATTTCAGGAAACCATTTTCTTGCTCATCCATAGAAAGCAGCTCCTCATCCATTTAAGTTTTATCATAAGATTGCGGTAATTCAGTCACATCCTCAGGCTCCACTTCTAGTTTTAGTTCTATTGCTATTTCTACCACATTTGTAGTTCCTTCCTCCACTGAAGTCTTGAACCCCTCAGAGTCATCCATGAGGACTGGAATCAACTTCTTCCAAATTGCTGTTAATGTTGATATTTTAACCTCCTCCCATGAATCACAGATGTTCTTACTGGCATCTAGAATGGCAAATCCTTTCCAAAGATTTTCAATTTACTTTGCTCAGACCCGTCAAAAGAATCACTGTCTGTGGCAGCTATAGCCTTACAAAATGTGTTTCTTAATAAAACTTGAAAGTCAGAATTACTCCTTGATCCATGGGCTGCAGAATTGATGTTACATTGGTAGGAATGAAAACAATGTTAATCTCTCTAATAAATCTCCATTGGAACTTTTGGATGACCAAGTACGTTGTCTGCGAGCAGTGATATTTTTAAAGAAGTCTTTCTTTCTGAGCAGTAGGTCTCAACAGAGAGCTTAAAATATTTATAAACCATTTTGTAAACACATGTGCTGTCATCCAGGCTTTGTTGTTCCTGTTCTGCACAGGCAGAGTAGATTTAGCATAGTTCTCAAGGGACCTAGGAGTTTTAGAATGGGCAATGAGAATTGGCTTCAACTTAAAGTCACCAGCTATGTTAGCCCCTCACAAGAAAGTCAGCCTGTACTTTGAAGCTTTGAAGCTAGGCATTGACTTTTTCTTCTTTTTTTATTTTTGAGACGGAGTGTTCCTCTGTCACCCATGCTGCAGTGCAGTGGCACGATCTTGGCTCACTGCAGCCTTCGCCTCCTGGGCTCAATTGATTCTCCTGCCTCAGCCTCCTGAGTAGCTTGGACCGCAGGCGTGCACCACCATGCCTGGCTAAATTTTGTATTTTTAGTAGAGACAGGGTTTCACCATGTTAGCCAGACTGGTCTCGAACTCCTGACCTCAAGCATCTGCCTGCCTCAGCTTCCCAAAGTGCTGGGATTACAGGCATGAGCCACTGTGCCTGGCCTGGCATTGACTTTTTCTGTCTAGCTGTGAAAGTCCTAGATGACATCTTCTTCCAATAGAAGGCTGCTTCATCAACACTGAAAATCTGTAGTTTAGTGTAGCCACCTTAATTCATTATCTTAGATAGATCTGGATAACTTGCTACTTCTCCACCCAGCACTTGTTGCTTCACTTTGTACTTTTAGGTTATGGAGACAGCTTCTTTGCTTAAACCTTATGTACCAACCTCTGCTAGCTTCCAACTTTCCTTCTACAGCTTCCTCACCTCTCTCAGCCTTCACAGAATCGAAGAGCGTTAGGGCCTGTCTCTGGATTAGGACTGTGCTTTAAGGGAGTATTGTATCTGGTTTGATCTTCTATCCAGACCCCTAAAGTTTTCTCCATATCGCCATTAAGGCTGCTTTGTTTTTTTTATGATTCATGTGTTCATTGGAGTAGCACTTTTAATTTCCTTCAAGAACTTTTTCCTTTGTGTAGACATCTTGGCTAACTGTTTGGTGCAAATGGCCTAGCTTTTGGCCTGTCTCAGCTTTTTTTTTTTTTTTGAGACAGAGTCTTGCCCAGGCTGGAGTGCAATGGCTCGATCTCGGCTCACTGCAACCTCCGCCTTCCAGGTTCAAACGATTCTCCTGCCTCAGCCTCCCGAGTAGCTGGGATTACAGGCACACGCCACCATGCCCAGTTTTTTTTTGTTTGTTTGTTTGTTTTTAGTAGAGACGGGGTTTTACCATGTTGCCAGGCTGGTCTGGAACTCCTGACCTCGTGTTCTGCCTGCCTTGGCCTCCCAAAGTGCTGGGATTACAGGCGTGAGCCACCACGCCCAGCCTGGCCTGTCTCAGCTTTCAACATGCCTTCCTCACTAAGCTTATTTCTAGCTTTTGGTTGAAAGTGAGAGATGTGTGACTCTTCATTTCACTTGAACACTTAGAGACCATTGTAGGGTTACTAACTGGCCTAACTTCAATATTGTTGTCTCAGGGAATAAGGAGGCCTGAGGAGAGCGAGAGAGAGTTGGGGGAAAGGCTGGATAGGGCAGACAGACCACACTACATTTATCAATTAAGTTCACCCTCTTTCATGGGTGCAGTTCATGGTACCCCAAAACAATTACAATAGTAGCATCAGAGATCTCTGATAAAAGCTGGGTGTAGTGACTGGTACCTGTAGTGCCAGCTACTCAGGAGGCTGAAATGGGAGGATCACTTGAGGCCAGCAGTTCAAGACCAGCATGGGTGATACAGTGAGACCACATCTCTTAAAAAAAAAAAGAGAAGAGATCACAGGTCATCATAACAGATATAATAATGAAAAAGTTTGAAATACTGTGAGAATTGATAAAATGTGACACAGACACGAGGCGAGCACATGCTGTTGGGAAAATGGCACCAATAGAATTGTTTAGTGCAGGGTTGCCGTTAGCCTTTGATTTATAAAATGCACAATATCTGAGAAGCGCAATAAAGCAAAGCACAATAAAATGAGTTGCCCTTGTAAATTTTTCATGTTCAAATTGCTGATGTGATTTTTGTCTCCTGTTAGTCAACAAAGCCAAAATCTGGTTCTTTGAAAACATTAATAAAATTGATAAACTCTTAACAATACTGATTCGGATAAAAAAGAAAGAAAATACAAGTTACCTATATCAGGAATAAGAAAGAGGACATCACTAGAGATTCTCCAAACTTTAAAAGCATAGTAAAGAATATCATAAACGCTATAGTGCCAATAAATTATACATCTGAGATGAAATGAAAAAATTTCTTGAAAGGTATAACTTACTAGAACTCTCATAAGAAGAAAAAGAAAACCTAAATAGCCCTATATCTCTTAAGAAATTGAATTTATAATTAAAAACCTTCCCATAAACAAACTTCAAGCCCTTAGATGGCTTTATTTTGAGTTATATCACATATTTAAGAAGGAAATATTTCCTTCTTAAATTAAACTCTTTCAGAAAACAGGATTGAGATTACTTCCCAACTCATTTTATGAGGACAGCATAACCCTGATACCAAAACCTGACAAGGAAAGTTTAAGAAAAAATTAAAAGTATAGCCAAGTGTCCCCCATAAACAAAGACTCAGAAATCACTAAATTGAATCTAGCAATATTTTTTATTTAAAAAAAGTTTTTTTTGTAAAGACACTATGTGGTCTCATTATGTTACCTAGGCTGAGCTCAAACTCCTGTGCTCAAGCCATCCTCCCATGTTGACTTCCCAAAGTGCTGGAATTACAGGTATGAACCACCGTACCCGACCGTGAACCTGGCTATATATATATATATTTTTTTTTTTTTTTTTTTTTTTTGAGACGAAGTCTTGCTCTGTCGCCCAGGCTGGAGTGCAGTGGTACAATCTTGGCTCACTGCAACCTCTGCCTCCCGGGTTCAAGCAATTCTCCTGCCTCAGCCTCCTGAGTAGCTGGAATTACAGGCACCCATCACCACGTCTGGCTAATTGTTGTATCTTTATTGGAGACGGGGTTTCACCATGTTGCCCAGAGTGGTCTCAAACTCCTGAGCTCAGGCTATCCACCTGCCTCAGCCTCCCAAAGAGCTCACTGGTGTGAGCCACCATGCCCAGGCTGCAATATTTTAAAATACTACTACTTCAGGATCAAGTGGGGTTTATCTCATGAATACAAAGTTGGTTGAGCATTAAAAAAATCAATTAATATAACCTACTGGGTTAATAGGATAAAGGAAAAGAGAAATTATCTTAACAAATGAAGAGAACGCATCTGACATAATTCAACACCCACGTATACTTTTTAAGAAGGTTTTTAGCTAACTAGAAATTCTTTAAAGTGCTGTATTAGTTTGTTCTCACACTGCTAATAAAGACATACCTGAGACTGGGTAATTTACAAAGGAAAGAGATTTAATTGACTCACAGTTTCACATGACTGGGGAGGCCTCACAATCCTAGTGGAAGATGGAGGAGCAAAGGCACATGTTACATGGCAGCAGGCAAGAGAGCATGTGTAAGGGAACTGCCCTTTAAAAAAACCATCAGACCTCGTGAGACTTATTCACTATCATGAGAACAGCACGGGCGAAACCTGCCCCCATGATTCAGTTACCTCCCACTGGGTCCCTCCCATGACATGTGGAGATTATGGGAGCTGCAATTCAAAATGAGATTTGGGTGGGGACACAGCCAAACCATATCAAGTGCTAAATAGCAATTTGATAAAGGAAGTCTACAAAAAAACACAAAATCATACTTAAAGGTGAAACACTGAATGCTTTCTACCCAAGATAGGAAAAAACAAGGATATTTGCTTTTACAACTTACTTGAAGTCTAGCCAGTGCAGTCATGGAAGACAGAGTGTGGATTATTAGCTTACAACCTCACACCCCATCCCCGTATTCTCTATCATAGCATTTTTTTTCCCTAATAGTTACGTATTCATTAATTTACCTCTGTATTGCCACTCTTTCTCAATAAGCTCCAGGAGAGGGGCATCTAGCATAGTATCTGTCATATAATTAGAATTACAATAAATATTTAGTGTATTAATGAATGTATTTAATGTTCAGGAAACTTTCTCTTCCCTAGATTTTCATTTTTCTTGTGGAGAGATGTTCACTAATTTATCCCCAGGGAAGGAAAAGTGAATGATCTCATTGGTGAGTTTAGGAGAAGGAGCTGGGCTAGTTTAGCTCAGACGGTTCCTTTTCTTTTAGTTGTAGAGAGCACACATTATATTCTCCTCTTCTATGTAATACATTTTATAGGGAAAGCCCACACTGCAGGGAGATGCTGCTTATGATTGAGTAGGTAAATCTGTTTGATTCAGCAGTGAAATAGTATTAGCAAGTTTACCTGCCCTGAAACCTAGTATGTTTTCTACAATTCAGCTTTGCTAATAATATGGCTGATATTTTTATCTTTAGCCCCCTGGCTTACATGACTGAACTCAAGAAGGAAAAGGGGCAGGAAGTGTTATTTATTGACTCACTTCAGTATTTACTACCTAAGATTTAAAATAATATTTTTCAAAAAACAGTATTAAATCACACTAGGCACATTGGCTCTCGTCTGTAATCCCAGCACGTTGCGAGGCCGAGGCAGGAGGATCTCTTGAGGCCAGGATTTTGAGACTAGCTTGGGCAATACAGTGAGACCGTGTCTTTACGAAAAAAAAAAAAAAAAATTAAGTTAGCTGGGTATGGTGGTGCATGCCTGTAGTCCTAGCTACTCAGGAGGTTGAGGCGGGAGAATTGCTCAAGTCCTGGAGTCTGAGGTTGCAGTGAGCTATGATTGCACCATTGCACTCCAGCTTAGGCAACAGAGTGGGAGCCTAACTCTTTAAAAAAAAAAAGAAAAGAAAAGAAAAAGAGTTCCTGTCATTCATTGAGGGCTTGCTATGCATTGTGCTGTGTCCTAAAGACTCTATATGCATTATGTTATTTAATTCTTTAGCAACCCAATAATATGGTTAATTTTTTCACTTCCCTGTAGCAAATACTTACATAGGGTTTATTACGTGCTGGGCACTCTCTCTGCACTTTACTTATTCTACCCGTTTTATAGACTAGGAAACAGGCATGGAGAGTTTAGCAGTTTGCCTAAGTAGTTGAGCCAGTCTTTGAACTTAGGAAGTCTAACTTGTTAGATCCTGTGTTTTTAAACTATTCTATACTACCTCACTATAAAACAAAGAAATAGAATGCTTTTCTATTCTCATCTTAGTTTTATTTTTAAATTTCAAAAATAGCAAGTTCATACTAACAAATCTGAGCAATGCAGCAGAATGTAAAAGTTATTTACATGCTCAAATTCTATTCCTCAAAATCAACAGCCCTTAATTTCTTGATGTGCACTCTTCAGGACTTTTAAGAAAGGAAAAAATTTTTAATGACATACTGTTTTTTTCCTAGTAGTTTAGCAGACATTTAAAAACAATTACTGGCTGGGCATGGTGGCTCACGCCTGTAATCCCAGCACTTTGGGAGGCCGAGGTAGATGGAGGTCAGGAGTTTGAGACCAGCCTGGCCAAAATGGCAAAACGCCGTCTCTACTGAAAATACAAAAATTAGCTAGTTGTGGTGGTGTGTGCCTTTAATCCCAGCTACTCAGGAGGCTGAAGCAGGAGAATCGCTTGAATCTGGGAGGCAGAGGTTGCAGTGAGCCGAGATCATGCCACTGCACTTCAGCCTGGGTGACAAAGTGAGATGTCATCTAAAAAAAAAAAAAAAAAAAAGATTACTAATACATATTATTGGCAAGTGTGTGGAGATCAAGCCTTAGGTGCACTGCTGATGGGAATGTAAATTTGTACAGTCTTTCTGGTATATAATTTGACAGCCTATCAGAATTTTGAATGTGCTTATCTTTGATCCATCAGTTGTTTTTCAAGGGATTATTTCTAGGAAAAAATTGGATAAATACCCTAAAATTTGTAAGATGTGTGCATAAAGGTAAAGATATATACTGTAAAGTTTATAATGGCATTTTTTTGTTTTTTTTGAGATGGAGCCTCGCTCCCGTCACTCAGGCTGGAGTGCAGTGGCACGATCTCAGTTCACTGCAACCTCCACCTCCCGGGTTCAAGTGATTCTACTTCCTCAGCCTCCTGAGTAGCTGGAATTACAGGCATGTGCCACCACACCCAGCTAATGTTTTTATTTTTAGTAGAGACGGGGTTTCACCACGTTGGCCAGGCTGGTCTTGAACTCCTGACCTCAGGTGATCCACCCACCTCAGCCTCCCAGAGTGCTAGGATTACAGGCATGAGCCACCACACCTGGCCTAGAATAGCAATTTTTTTAAACCCACCATTGGAATAGCCCTTGTCTAATCTGGAAGTGTTTGGTGAATTATATTATGTTACCATATAGGCAGTTAAATAATGGTAGAATTTTTTCTTTATGAGATAAATCAGAATAGACTTAGAATAAAAAAAAAAACTTTCTCCTTAAGAAAAATCAATTCCTTTAAGTCACAGTTTCCTCATTTAAAATCAGTATAAGGAGATGTACAGAACTTATTAACATAGCTCCTGATAATAAGTAACTGATACTATTATTACCATCTCCAAATTTTTCAGTTAACATTTTTTAGTAATCAGAAAGAAAATATTTACATACACACACACACACGACCTCAGCCAGGCAGCTTATACCATATCAATATCAAAGGTTAGTTAAAGACCAGTTCTTAGACTCAACAGACATAAATTCAGGTGGTCTGGCTCTCTGTGAACTCTGGCAGGTCCCTAAGTTTTAAAAATAAACTTATCTCCAAAATGGAAGTACTAACCAAAGTGCCAAACTCTGAGTGTTGTTGTGAGGCTCAAATGAAATAATGTAAGTATGAGTAATTTGAAAAAGTAAAGTGCTCTACAAACACATTTAGTGTAAGAGCTGGTTTTAAGCATATTGCTTTGCTAGATTGTCTGTTGCCTAGCATAATGCCCAGAATCTAATGGGTTATGCATTTGTTACTTATGTATTTTTTAATTGATAAATTGTTTACTTTTTCCTGCATATTCAAAGTTTGATTTATGTGTAATCCTTTGATATGTAGATTTTCAGCTTTTTCACTTTTTGTTATAATAGAAAAAATAACTATTAAAATTGGTGTACATTGTTCCCCTTTCTCTTACTTTAGGAATGGAACATTACTAAACTTTCAATTGAGTATGATTCTGAGCCCTTTGGAAAGGAACGAGATGCAGCTATTAAGAAACTAGCAACTGAAGCTGGAGTAGAAGTCATTGTAAGAATTTCACATACATTATATGACCTAGACAAGTGAGTCCTTTTTTTTCTATTTTTTTTTTTACTGTGGGAAAATGCGTATAACATAATATTTACCATCTTAACCATTTTTAAGTATATAGTTCGGTGGTATTAACTACATAGATAAGTTTTTAACTGAGGTTTATAAAGTAGAAATAACATGTACTTCACAGAGTTATGGGAGAATTAAGTGAACATATGTCAAATCCTTACTTAGCATTTTATTTAGCTGCTATTGACCCAATGACAGGTATCAGCATTTCAGTTTCAAAACTATTATGGATTAAGACTTACAGAATTTTCCTTGACTACTCTTAACTCAGCCTCCTGTGGTCTTGCCTTTCTGGGCTCTTAGCATTATCAATTTTATAGTTATACATAGTTATAAATTGCATTGACATATTTTGTATGCTTGTTTAATGTTATCTTATTTCATGTATATCTATCTTGTCTGTCTGGATTTTAAATCCAGATGCAAATTGGATGTAATATAACATTGCATAGCTGTAGTCCTCTGAACAATGGCATAATAGAATATTTCCCAAAGTGTATTTCTTCCAACACCAGTCCTTGGTGATCCTTTGTCCCACAGAAATTCTGTGGTCAAACTTAAATTTAGGGAGTATTATATGCTATGAGTCTTAGAGGTCTATAAAACTTAACTGTTTAAAACTTTTGGCATACCATTGTCCTTTTAAGTACTGAAATCTTATAATTTATTTACCTTTTAAATCATTTTACTTTTTTAGTAATTTATGTATTTTATCAAGTTAGTAAAAAATTCTGTAACATGACAAACTAGTTGATTTTACATTTTAAATGTATCAAAAAATCATGATTTGATTCAGACAAAGGTCTTACTTGATACTAAGCTAGGATTCATATATCTTTTAATAATAATCTTGCCTTCGAGCTCACCAATTTGCTTAACTTTAGGGAGCTCATAGCAAGGAGGGGGCAAAACAGGATAAAAGCAGTTGCTTCTAAGTGGGAGACTCAGTGTTATGCATAAAATTAAGTGTTTAGGCCAGGCGCGACGGCTCACACCTGTAATCCCAGCACTTTGGGAGGCTGAGGCAGGTGGATCACAAGGTCAGGAGTTCAAGACCAGCCTGGCCAAAATGGTGAAACCCCCATCTCTACTAAAAATACAAAAATTAGCCAGGCATAGTGGCGGGTGCCTGTAATCCAGCTACTTGGGAGGCTGAGGTAGGAGAATCACTTGAACCCGGGAGGCAGAGGTTGCAGTGAGCCAAGATAGCACCACTGCATTCCAGCCTGGGCAACAGAGCGAGACTCTGTCTCAAAAAAAAAAAAAAAAAAAAAATCAAGTGTTTATTGGATTGAATGTGAATATTTACTATATGTAATCTATCATATTAAAATGTAACATATAGAAAATGTTTTGTCCTGAGATTCTCATTTTGCTACTGTTGTGTAATTAACAATGTCCTCAGTAGTATTATTGTAGCATCATTACATTCAGCAAAATTCATTGCAACCCTATGAATAAATTCAAAATACATCAAAGCAAAATTTACTTAAACAGGATATCTTTTATGGTGATTGCTTTCTGTATTACTTTCTGTATGTATCTGTAGTTGATACATCACTACGTATTGTATAATGAAAAATACACTAAAATACACTAAGAAAACCTTGATTTGCCATTTATCAGTTATATGACCTTGACTAGTTTACTTAACTCTCCTGGTAGGCCTGTTTTCACATCTGTAAAATGATGGAGTTGGATTTCACCTGTCATTTTTTATTAAGGCCAAATGCTAAGCAAATGGCCATAATGAAAAAAAGTAGTTATTCCAAAATAGTGTCTAAACTTAATCTAAACTACCATTGGCAAAGCTAGTTATTTTTTTTAATTAATATTTGATTGAGGTAATTAATGATCAGAAGTAAAAAGATACTTAAATTTAAATAACTTGAAATTTGGGGGCTTATGTGTTCTAAGTATGTGACATAGATACATATGCTGACATCTCTCATGCCTTCATTAGCACAATAGAAAATAGGAAGTAATTGTCACCACAGTAATATAGAATCAAAATTTATAAAATTTGCTGAAGGAAATAGGGTAATTGTTTTAGTCCGTTTTTATGATGCTGATAAAGACATACCCAAGACTGGGCAATTTACAAAAGAAAAAGATTTAATGGACTTACAGTTCCGCACGCTCAGAAGGCCTCATAATCATGGTGGAAGGCAAGGAGAAGCAAGTCGTGTCTTACATGGATGACAGCAGGCAAGGAGGGAGCTTGTGCAGGGTAACTCCCCCTTTTAAAAACCATCAGATCTTGTGAGACTTACTCATTATCTTGAGAGCAGCACGGGAAAGACCTACCCCCATGATTCAGTTACCTCCCACAGGGTCCCTCCCATGACATGTGGGAATTGTGGGAGTTACAACTGAAGATGACATTTTGGTGGGGGCACAGCCAAACCATATCAGGAATGTAGGTCCAAGGATACAAAGTAGAAGTTATGTAAGATGAACAACACTAGAGGTCTAGTGTACAGAGTAAGGATTTTAGTTAATAAAATTGTCTTTTATTTGGAATTTTTATCAAATAAGTAGATTTTAGCTGCTTTTGTCACACACATACAAAAAAGTAACTGAGATTATAAATATGTTAATCTGCTTCACTATAGTAACCATTTTACTATCTACATGTATCCCATAATGTGTTGTAAACTCAAATATATACAATAAAATTTATTTTTCCTAAATGAGACCTGCTGATTACTCTTTCATATAATTATCAGCCTGGTTTAGTTTTTATTGATGATTGAGATTCTTTGAGCTGGGCCATAACATGTTTTTCATGTGTCTGTGTATATTAACTTTTTGTAATTGCCTTTAGACTAATTTACCCTCTTACTTGTTTTTTCCTCTCATAAGTTTTTAATATTCTTTGTCTTAAAGGTTTTAATATTTGTGTAGTGTGTATATTTGATACCTAGAGGATGTCTAGAAGCTCAGGAGAATGATTTTTGGACTCATTAATCATTTTGGACACATTTCTCGGTCATTATAACAAGCTAACATTTCCCTCAAAGACTTCAGTTATTAATTTTATTTTCTGCTTTTTAAGCCTTTTGGGAGCTTATTAGCCAAAATTTATTGTCTTTTTTTATACTAACTACATTTTACTAACTCTTGTTATAGGATCATAGAACTCAATGGTGGACAACCACCTCTAACTTATAAAAGATTCCAGACTCTTATCAGCAAAATGGAACCACTAGAGATACCAGTAGAGACAATTACTTCAGAAGTGATAGAAAAGTGCACAACTCCTCTGTCTGATGACCATGATGAGAAATATGGAGTCCCTTCACTGGAAGAGCTAGGTGAGTGTAAACTGTAACCAGTGTGAGGCTTAAAAGTTAATAAATCATAAATTACTGAGAAAATTCCCATTTTAATTTTGCCATGTAAAGTAGTTTGCATTAGGAGAGAAAGAAAGGGCAGGGGGAGAAGAAAAAGAACCCTTTAAGAAGTGATATGTTTGTTCATCATTTATGTGTTCTATAAGTATGTGATCTATTGTTACCACCTTAAGATGTACATCCTGAAAAATTGAAACCATGTCATATTCTCTATAGGTGAGGGCTTATTTAGGCCTTCAGTTCATTTTTATGGTACTCTCTTAATTTTTCTGCAAAGTAATTTGTTCTGCCAGTTATTGGGGTTAAATAAAAATTAGTTTCGGAAGAATGATGTTTTTTTCTTTTCTTTCTTGTAGGTTTCGATACAGATGGCTTATCCTCTGCAGTGTGGCCAGGCGGAGAAACTGAAGCACTTACTCGTTTGGAAAGGCATTTGGAAAGAAAAGTATGATAATGTAGATTATATAGCTATGGTTGTATTTCCAAACTGCCATTTAAAAAATAATTTTTCTCTCTTTTAAAAATAACAAATAGATTGTTGAAAGGGGAGGATTAACGGAAATGGTTAAAATAGCACAAACCTAATTGTTTGAAGGTTAACTACCATCTCCTCATTTAAATGCTCTTTCTCCTTCTCTTCTAATTATTTCCCCTTTAGCTACTACCGCACTACCTCTTCTGTTCTTTCTACCTAAGCTAGTATCTAGTGGCCACAATTTCGAAACTAGAATAGAATTATATTTCACCTTTACCTTTGTGTTAAAGAGAGGTTGAAAGCCAGGCATGGTGGCTTACGCCTGTAATCCCAGCACTTTGGGAGGCTGAGGCAGGTGGATCACTTGAGGTCAGGAGTTCAAGACCAGCCTGGCCAACATGGCAAAACCCCCATCTTTACTAAAAATACAAAAGTTAGCCAGGGTGGTTGGTGTGTGCCTTTAATTCCAGCTACTTGGGATGCTGAGGCATGAGAATTGTTTGAACCCAGGAGGCAGAAGTTGCAGTAAGCCAAGATCATACCACTGTACTCCAGCCTGGGTGATGGAGTGAGACTCCATCTCAAAATAAATAAATAAATTTTCCAGGCCTGGTGGCTCATGCCTGTAATCCCAGCACTTTGGGAGGCTGAGGTGGGCGGATCATTTGGGTTCAGGAGTTTGAGACCAGCCTGGCCAACATGGTGAAATCCCATCCCTACTAAAAATACAAAAATTAGCCAGGCATGGTGGCGCATGCCTATAGTCCCAGCTACTCAGGAGGCTGAGGCAAGAGAATCCTCCACCCGGGAGCTGGAGGTTGCAGTGAGCCAAAATTGAGCCACTGCACTCCAGCCTGGGTGACAGAGCGAGACCCTGTCTCAGAAAAAAAAAAAAGAGAGAGATTGAAGGTTCTCTCAGCTTTCTGTTGGAAATTTGAAGGTAATTTATTTCACATGAGTATGTGCTGCACAAGGATGACTGAAAAGAATGCTCACTTTTTTATCCTGTCTTATTTTTTATTAAAACATGTAATTTGTGGCTAGGATAAGATTTTATTCCCCAAGAACTATGTAACTTTAAAAGAAAATCTCCATTCTGAGTGTTCTTTTAAAATTAAAAAGACAATTAGTTAATGTAATTTTCTCTGTGTGTTTTCAGGCTTGGGTGGCAAATTTTGAAAGACCTCGAATGAATGCGAATTCTCTGCTTGCAAGCCCTACTGGACTTAGTCCTTATCTCCGATTTGGTTGTTTGTCATGTCGACTGTTTTACTTCAAACTAACAGATCTCTACAAAAAGGTATTCTCTAAAATTAGAGCTTACTGTTTAATACTTTAAAAAAAACATTCTGATAATACTTCTTTGCTTTTTAACCATAGGTAAAGAAGAACAGTTCCCCTCCCCTTTCCCTTTATGGGCAACTGTTATGGCGTGAATTTTTCTATACAGCAGCAACAAATAATCCACGCTTTGATAAAATGGAAGGAAACCCTATCTGTGTTCAGATTCCTTGGGATAAAAATCCTGAGGCTTTAGCCAAATGGGCAGAAGGCCGGACAGGCTTTCCATGGATTGATGCCATCATGACACAGCTTCGTCAGGAGGGTTGGATTCATCATCTAGCCAGGCATGCAGTTGCTTGCTTCCTGACACGAGGGGACCTGTGGATTAGTTGGGAAGAAGGAATGAAGGTAAGTGTTCTAACTGATATAGCTTGCCTTATTTTGAAGGAATCCTTACCTTAATAAAACAAATCCTAGAAGTTGTCTGTTATATAGATTCATTTATAGTGTAGTTTTTCAGTGGATAAAACATTTAATTCCCCAAATATGGGGACACTTTCAGAGAAAAATGGTATAATCAGACAAGCAAAAAGGTGAAAACTGGTTAAATTGATTAACCTAAAGTCATTTTAATGGTTAAACCAGCCTAGCCACTAAGAGAACTATAAAATTTAACACTGAATTTGTTGATAGATATATTTATAGGTGATATTTCTGTCACCAAAAGAATTCACTAAAGAGTTCCTAGAGATAGTGAATTCATATTATAAATTTTAAAATATAAATCATTTCACCTCACTTCACAGCTTTTTAGTAATACTTCTATTATGTAAATAGAAGCATACTACATTTTGTGACGACATCTTGTGGATTATACGTAATAAGACTTAGGTACTTTTTTTTTTTTTTTTTTTTTTGAGACGGAGTCTCTCGCTCTGTAGCACAGGCTGGGGTGCAATGGTGTGATCTCAGCTCACTGCAACCTACGCCTTCCAGGTTCAAGTGATTCTCCTGCCTCAACCTCCCGAGTAGCTGGGATTACAGGTGCCCACCACTGTGCCCAGCTAATTTTGTATTTTTAGTAGAGAGAGGGTTTTACCACATTGCCCAGGCTGGTCTTGAACTCCTGACCTCAAATGATCCCCCTGCCTCAGCCTCCCAAAGTGCTGGGATTACACGCATGAGCCACCGCGCCCGGCCATTACGTACATTTTTTACCTTTCTGGCAATATCATACATTTGCCCCATCCAAGGACCATTTCTGAGCTTATGTGTGTGTGTGTGTGTTTTTAATCTCTTATATTTCCTAGTACACAGTTGTATACAAAGACAATATATAACATACTTAATGAATATATATAAAAATCATTTATTTTAATTCTATTTTCTTTCTGATCAAGGAATTCAAAGTTAAACTATGTAATGCTAGTATATATTTTTAAGTGAATTTATATTTGAGTATGCTTCCTTTGTTTAGGCTAGAATACGAAGCTAAGTTTTTGTTGGTGTTTTATGTAATAGCATTTTTGCTTTCTTGAAAGTGGTTTACTGCTTTTCCTGTGTCTACTAATAATATCCTTTTAAATCCACATCCTTTTAAATCAGTGATTTGAATATTTTTTTTTACCTTCCATTCTCCCAGTAACACTGCAGAGGTTGGAAAAGTAAATTCTCTTCAGAAGCATACTATATTACAACTATGTTTCTTTCTCTGGAAGAGCTCATTATAGAACAGAACATAGGGAAGCTAACTTTGGAATGTTTAATTTTACAATTCTGTGCTAGATTTTCTTTGCCTTGACTTTGGATCTACTGTGACCTTGAAAATGCTTGCTTTGCGAATTATGTGTGTGCAAACTAATTGGTTACTGTTACTTCTGAAGGTATTTGAAGAATTATTGCTTGATGCAGATTGGAGCATAAATGCTGGAAGTTGGATGTGGCTGTCTTGTAGTTCCTTTTTTCAACAGTTTTTTCACTGCTATTGCCCTGTTGGTTTTGGTAGGAGAACAGATCCCAATGGAGACTATATCAGGTAAATCAAGGGTGATTACTACTCAGTTTGGAATAGTTAATTCAAGAAGAGCTTTTTATGTTTAATCAATGCTTAAAGTATTCCCCACTCATGATGGGCAGCAGAGATGAGAAGGGCAAACAGATCATTTAAATGGTCTTGATTTGATTTTGGTCTGTCATAGCTAGTAGTTATAGTTTGCTTAGAGTGCATTTTATTAGTAATCTTTCTTTTTTCTCCCAAAGGCGTTATTTGCCTGTCCTAAGAGGCTTCCCTGCAAAATATATCTATGATCCCTGGAATGCACCAGAAGGTATCCAAAAGGTAGCCAAATGTTTGATAGGAGTTAATTATCCTAAACCAATGGTGAACCATGCTGAGGCAAGCCGTTTGAATATCGAAAGGATGAAACAGATCTATCAGCAGCTTTCACGATATAGAGGACTAGGTATGTTAATAACTGTCTTTGTTTCTTTGGCAGCTGTTTATGTACTTATCTTTGAATTTTATCTTGATCATAATTTAAAAGAAAATTTTTTTGTCCTTTAGGTCTTCTAGCATCGGTACCTTCTAATCCTAATGGGAATGGAGGCTTCATGGGATATTCTGCAGAAAATGTCCCAGGTTGTAGCAGCAGTGGAAGTAAGTGAAAAGGAAATTTCTGCACTTAGTAACATGAAGAGGTTATTAAACAAATATATTTGTTATTGATGCTCACTAACATATTTTATAAAAATCTATCTTTGAAATTAGCTTAATAGATTCTTTGTATGCATGCATACATGTGCACCCAGACACATCTCTTCACTCCATTGATGACATTTTAGAGATGGAAAATATCATTAGGTGTAGTAGATACTGGGTCAAGTTAAAGCTCTTGCAAACTGAGGAGAGCAATTTTAAGGATAAAATGAAACTCAAATGTCACATTTTCAGAATGCTTATTATTTTTTACTCTTTAGGTGTATGGCAACTATAAGGTAATTAGTTAAGAAAGTCAGTGGCCCTATGAACATGGCCGAAAGATTTATTGTACACATGCATAGAGCCCTCTAGTCTTTTTGCACATAAGTTTTTCTTATAAAGTCTGGTCTGTAGTAGTTTTCTGTATGATACGAATTTAGTGACCATGTAAATTCTTACATGAGATATTAATAATTTCAAGAACTCAGTATGTGTTAGAAATTTGAATCATCATATTAGTTTTTGGCTTTGACCAAAAATAGCATGAAGCTCAGTAATTTGATTAAAAAATAGGACAGCATCAGTGAGAATGGTGATTATTAAAAAGTCAAGAAACAACAGATGCTGGTGAGGATGCAGAGAAAAAGGAAGGCTTTTACATTGTTGATGGGATTGTAAATTAGTTCAACCATTGTGGAAGACAGTGTGCTGATTCCTCAAAGATCTAGAAGCAGAAATACCATTTGACTGAGCAATCCCATTACTGAGTATATACCCAAAGGAATATAAATCATTCTGTTATAAAGATACATGCACACGTATGTTCATTGCAGCACTATTCACATTAGCAAAGACATGGAATCAAGCTAAATGCCAATCAATGATAGACTAGATAAAGAAAATGTGGTACATATGTACCATGAAATACTATGCAGCCATAAAAAGGAACGAGATCATGTTCTTTGCAGGGACATGATGGAGCTTGTAGCCATTATCCTCAGCAAACTAAGGCAGGAACAGAAAACCAAACACCTCATGTTTTCGCTTGTAAGTGGAAGTAGAATGATGAGAACACACGGATACATGCGGAGAACAACACATACTGGGGCCAGGTGCAGTAGCTCACACCTGTAATCCCAGCACTTTGGGAGGCCGAGGTGGGTGGATCACCTGAGGTCGGGAGTTCGAGACCAGCCCCTGACCAACATGGAGAAACCCCAGTCTCTACTAAAAAGACAAAATTGGCCAGGCGTGGTAGCGCATGCCTGTAATCCCAGCTACTTGGGAGGCTGAGGCAGGAGAATCACTTGAACCTAGGAGGCGGAGGTTGCGGTGAGCTGAGATCGCACCATTGTACTCCAGCCTGGGTAACAAGAGCAAAACTCCGTCTCAAAAACAAAAAACAACAAAACACACACGCTGGGGTCTGTTGGGGGGGCAGGGGCAGGGAGAGCATTAGAAAGAATAGCTAATGCATGCTGGCCTTAATACCAAGGTGATGGGTTGATCTGTGCAGCAAACCACCATGGCACATGTTTGCCTATGTAACAAACCTGCACATCCTGCACATGTACCCCCAGAACTTAAAATTGAAGGGAAGAAAAAGAAAAAAGAAATCTATACATGTGATAAAAGAGCATAAAATTATACAAACACATTGTATCAATGTCAATACCTGGTTATATTGTTGTACTGTAGTTTCATAAGATGTCACTAAGAAGACAGGGAAACAGGACCTCTTTGTACTAACTTTACAACTGTTTGTGAATCTATATTTTTCAAAATAAAAAAAAAAAACAGGATAAAAACAGGGTAGCATTTGAGGAATGCTTTTTTAAGTCAGATGTTCTAAGTTGATATTAAGAATAAAACCTTTTAAAAATTGAACCTTTTTGAATTCAGAAATGTCCTGCATCCTTGTGAAAACAGCATGTATTTTATCCTCCAAGAATTAGTTTTGGGAGAAGGGGACAAAAGCACTCACATTTTGACTGCCTACCTTGTGCCCAGTAGATAGTAAGGGATTTTTGCCTACTTTCTCACAATAACCTGGGGAGGAGGTAGTGGGATCCTCATTTTATATTTGGGGAAATAATCCTAGAAAGATTAGGTAACTTAACCAAGATCCCACAGTTAGTAAGTAGTTGAGCTAAGATTCAGATCCAAGTCTGACTAGCTCCAAAGCTTGTACTTCTTCCTGCATCATTGGGCCTCCTCTGCAAATGGAATGCCATAAGTGTTTACAAGAGAAAATATTTTATTGCTGGAATGTGATCCACCCAGCAGTTGACAGTTGCCAGTGATGGCAGTATACTTGAGAAATGTTCCTTCTCAGGATCTCCTACAATTTGAATAAACTTCCACAAGATAATCATTTCAAAAGTTCTTTCAGATCTCTTGTTCAGTTCATAGCCTGCCCTGTCAGCCCACACATGAGTGAGGGACAGAAGCTCTGTGAAGCACTAAGATAACAGGCAGGTAGCAATGGGCTAGGAACCAAGGGCTGGGCTAATGCACAATGATGGCACAGACAGCTTCTTAGACCACTCAAACCTGTGTCGTTTATTTGGAATTATCTTTAAAAGCTAATCATGGTAGCAGGTTAAATTGGGACAATTTTGCTTCACAAATGTATAAATATAGGGTAGTTTATTATATAATAGAAGAATTAATAAATCTTGAAATTATTTTAATCATGTAAATATTTGCCTGTAACAGTTTGTAGCCAGCTTCTTGGAGGCTTTCAAAAGACATGAGACATGAAAAGCTAAGTAGAACTTAAGTCTAAATGGGGGTGTGGAGGGAAAACAAAAACAAATGAAAAAGTGGTAAATTATAAGATGCTGCCTCCATGTGCAATATGAGAAAAGGGAGAGATTATTGAGAGCTGAAAGGACTAGAGAGACTTTCTTGAAAGGTGACAGGATTGAGTAGCATTTGGGTAGTGAGATGAAGAAAAAAAAACGTTTTAGACCTGGAAATGGGAAATTGTGAAAAGACACGACTTGGGCTATGCTATTAATATTAAACATTTCTCCTCTCAGGTTTCTGCCCCATTTGAAAGGACTTAAATGCTTCTAAAGCATATACTTTTATGCCTTACACCTATCCTGTCTGTAGGCTTTTATAGTACCTTACAAGGCACGTCAAAGGGCAAAATTCTTTGACTTTTCTTAGTTTTTTGTTTGTTTGTTTTTGTTTGTTTTTTTAATGACTGTGGAACATTCTTAATCTCTGCAACACAAATTGCATTTTTCTCTGCTCATCTTTGTATTTGTGTGTGTGTGCACATGTGCTCAGGAAAGGAATAAACTATACATAGAAGTCTTACTTTTGTTCTTATAATAAAACAGACTGTAATATGTTTACTACTGTAGCAATATGTTTTAGTTTTTATTTAACTTTTAGGGTTTTTTTATTGTAAAATATCAGTTCATCGGCATTATTAGTCATTAGGGAAATGCAAATTAAAACAACTGTGGGATAGTACTTCATACTCACTTATGGTGAGCAACTGCCACTGATTGCCTGGGATTGAAGTTAATTAAAATGAAAGTTAAGTGCACAATCTAGTTCAGGCCATAAGATGTTGACCTATCCACCTGCCCATGGATAGGTCCAGAATGCTCATATTTTTCCTAACCTGGACACACTGACGGAAATGTTTCCCTAAAACATACTTCTCTGTTCTAGCCAACATATTCTCCTATAATAGTGTTTGTTTTTAGAAGGGTTGATATGATTGCTTAGGCTAGGTAACTGCCACATAGTCTGTGTCTTCTGCTTGTTGTAGATTTGAATTGTTTAACTCATCGGCAGGCCCTTATTCCCTTATCCTCAAGGAAATATGTTTGGAGGGGCTCTGAAGGAAAAGCGTGGGAAAAGGGACAAGAGTGAGGGAAAAATGTCTGTCTCATTCTTGCCCCTATGTTTTACCTTCATGGTCAAGTTTCAAATTGTCATCTAGTAAGGAAATGTTTTTTAAAAAATGATCATCAGTGATTTTGCCTTTGAACTGTCAACACTTCTGTGAGCCTAAATTTAAGTTTTCCTGATTTGACCATGTGATTTTTGGTTCATAGGAAGATTGAAATTTAGTCTTAAAAGCATATAAATGACCTTAAGTACAAGCACTAAAAGTCGGATTTGTAGTCTTAATAATATATACATCTTACATTTGATTTTAAGTAATTTTACTGTGTTTTAAATACTAACAGGTTGCTCTCAAGGGAGTGGTATTTTACACTATGCTCATGGCGACAGTCAGCAAACTCACCTGTTGAAGCAAGGTAAGAATGAAGCATTGGAGCATACTGTTCTTTTTCCTTTTCCTATCTTAAACATACATTTTTTAAATGTGCAGGAAGAAGCTCCATGGGCACTGGTCTCAGTGGTGGGAAACGTGCTAGTCAGGAAGAGGACACACAGAGTATTGGTCCTAAAGTCCAGAGACAGAGCACTAATTAGGTAAATATTTTAGAGCTTTGTTTCTTGCTTTAGATGAGTATATAATTAACGTAAATTAAGATAATTTCAAAAATGGAGCAAATCTCTATTTTCAGAGCAGAAAGTCTTGAGGCATTAATTTTTAAGCAATTTTTACAAAATCAGTTAATTTTTGGTCAAGAGACATGCATCTGTACCAGAGAAATTGTTGCACCAGTTTTATATTCATCTGAACCAATTCTCTTTAAATTAGAGATGTTTATGATTTTGTGGTCAAGTTTTTTCTTAGAAAAAGACAACTTTTTTATTTCCTTTCTACGTAACTATGAGTCTAAAACAGTTAAAGTGGCCTCTTTATTTTAGTGACATTAATATAATCTTTTTATGAACTTTCCCCCAAATTTTTGCCTCTTAAATGTTTATAAATTTCTTTTATCTGTTGTGATGCTTCTAAAATCTAAATTCTTTCCAATTTGGGAATAGGTTAAAATTTTTTAAAATGCTGGCCCTTATTAGAAGTATCAGAAAGCCTTTCCTGCATTCAATTTAATTGGATTTGGGATGTCATTTTGTAATTTAAATTAATATGAAAAGTATTTATACGTTGGATTTGCCAGTTTTTAAAAATTTTCTGTTTCTTCAATTTCTAACACTGTTTACATTTTTTATTGCTTAGTTTTTTTATGTCAACCTAATTAGACTATAAGTATCTTGAAGATAAGGTCAATAAACACTCATCACATTTTTGTCATTGAATTATTTGCAATCAAGCTTTACCTAGTTTTTTTTTCCCCTTAAATCACAGAAAACATTCAGGAGGAATACTGTTGCAGCTGAAATTGGTGGGGAGTTCAATACTTTTCAATTAAGTTATTTAAAAATATTCTTCATTGATGGAAAGCAGTTACATATTGAAATATGTTGTTTCTAATGACATTTCTGTGGTTTTTAACTTTTTAATGAATTTCACAGAGGACAATTGGTAATTTGTATATAAAGAACTTGGCAAGAGAATTTGCTTAATGTAAATATAAACAGTCACAATTAGTATAGACCCATCGATATATTTTTGATAATTTTTCATGTATGGTAAAGTTAAAATGACAAATTGATATTCTGATATAAAACTCAAAGTTTTGAAGTCAGTGGGAAAAAAGGAGGTTTTTAGACTTTCTTAAAAGACTTTGTTAAAATTTTAGGACAGAATTTTCTTGACGTTGTTTGATCTAACTTTGCACTCTTTGATAATAATGTTTTAGATAATGTGCATAATCCAAATTGGTATTGTAGCCTCTGTTAACACAGACAGTATATGTTTTAAACTTTGATGTAAACCTTTTTAGACCTAAACTTGTTGAAGTATCATGTGTTAAGTTCTTTGTCTCTGTTTCTTTGTTCATTTATTACTAAAATGACCTTGTTATTAAAGTATATGCAAATATGAAATCTTGTGTACGTGGTTTTTTTTTTTTCTTTTTTGGTAAGAGAGAGTATTGCTGTATGATATATGATTACAAATTACAAAGAGATTCTATAAACCACATCATTTTGAAGGAACAGCTACCATATGTTTAGTTAAACAGTGTTTTTCAAAATTATATGCAAGAAAGAGGTAAAACTAAAGGGACTTTTTTCAAGTAATGGCATTTGTAACCATAAATCAGGCAGTATGGGCTAGCAATCAATAGAGTGAGCTCTAGAACCAAATGCCCAGTTCTGCCGTTCATTAGCTTTGAGGTCTTGAGCAAGTTTAACCTTCTGTGTCTTCTTTCTTCTTATCTATAAAATAGGAATGAGGGTAGTATCTGCTTTATAGTTCAGTTCCATGTAAAATACTTATGAGCTGGCATGTTAGGGTACTCAATGTTAGCCACAGGGCTGCCATGCTGTGTCACCCCCTGGCGTGTACAATGCACAGTCTGCATAGCTGTATGCCACAGCTCTGGTTAGTTGCCATTATTTTTATTACTATTGTTATTATCCCTTTAATGTTCTCTAGTAGGTTAGTTCTTGCCATTCTGAATTATAACCAGTGGCTTTTCATTTTCCCATCATTAATCGTGATAGATATTTAGTATGATAATTTAAAGATAACTGAAGATAAAGTTGAGTAAAAATACAGAATAACATTTTAGATGATATGCATTTTTTAAAATATCCTGGATAGTGAATTAACAATGATCAATAATTCCATTACTGAGGCTAGGTGTGGTGGCTCACGCCTATAATCCCAGCACTTTTGGAGGCTGAGGTGGGAGGATCACTGAAGCCCAGGAGGTCAAGGCTGCAGTGAGCTATGATTGTGCCACTGTACTCCAGCCTGGGTGGACAGAGCAAGACCTCATCTGAGCTGGGTATGGTGGCTCATTGCCTGTAATCCCAGCACTTTGTGGGGTTGAGGCGGGAGGATCACTTAAAGCCAAGAGTTTGAGACCAGCCCTGGAGACTTAGCAAGACCCCATCTCTATTTTTAAAAAATCAATATAAAAATAAAAAGTAAAAAGTAAAGAAGACCAGGCATGGTGGTTCATGCCTATAATCCTAGTACTTTGGGAAACTGAAGCAGGAGAATCACTTGAGGCGTGAACCCGGGAGGCGGAGTTTGCGATGAGCTGAGATCGCACCACTGCACTCCAGCCTGGGTGACAGAGCGAGACTCCATCTCAAAAAAAAAAAAAAAAAAAAAAGATTAGCCTGAACAACATCTTGGGACCCCATCTCTACAAAAGGAAACAACAAAAATATTAGCCAGGTGTGGTGGTGTGCACCTATGTTCCCAGCTACTTGGGAGGCTGAGGTGGGAGGATGGCTTGATCTGAGGGGTTTGAGACTGCAGTGAACTATGATTGCACCACTGCACTCCAACCTGGATGACAGGGTGAGACCTTGTCTCGGGGATGTGGGGGTGGGTGGGAAATTTCATTACTGAGAAAAAGAATAAGAAAAAATCCTGTGCTTTATCGTTCTTTTTTCACCACTGTTAAGTAATATTTTAATTGTTTTTTATGGTAAGTGTACCTCACATCCTACTCTTTGGACCTGGTTGTACAGTGCAGAGTTGAGAAATTCATAGACCTGAGATTTACCATCACCGTACAAGAGGTCATAGATTTCAGTTTTCTTGTTGTTTTGAGACAAAATCTCACTCTGTCGCCCAGGCTGGAGTGCAGTAGCATGATCTCGGCTCACTGCGGCCTCTGCCTCCTGGGTTCAAGTGATTCTCCTGCCTCAGCCTCCCAAGTAGCTGGGACTACAGGCGCGTGTCATCACGCCCGGCTAATTTTTTGTATTTTTTAGTAGAGAGGGTTTCACCGTTAGCCAGAATGGTCGCGATTTCCTGACCTTGTGATCCGCTGGCCTTGGCCTCCCAAAGTGCTGGGATTACAGGCATGAGCCACCGCGCACGGCCAAAGATTCAGTTTTAATGTGAATAAATAAACATTTCAGTAAAAGAACACTATCTCAGCATAAGCACTGGTATGCTATTTATAAATGTAAGAGGATTTTTTTTTTATTAGGGAGTTTTTTGGAAAGCTTTTTCAGTTTGGTGTAAACAGTGGTCAAAATGAATCACTGAAAGGGAAAGAAAAGGCATCAATCATCATGCTCTACTTGAGCAGATACATGATGTTCGAATCAGTATTCTCCCCCTAACTAGAAATCCTACTTGTGGTTGAGGGATTTAAGACATTTTACTCATTCAAATACTTCTTCAATTCTTATTGCCAAAAACTGTACTGACAACTTGGGAAAATTATATTGAGAGAACCAGGGTTTTGAATGAACTGTACAAAGTCCTTATGTTTTTCATATTTGCTTAAAATAAATTAGTAAATTTGAGATATAAAAGACTATCAATATTTTTAATGCATCCCTTACATACTAGAAATTTCAGGATCTTCTCACAATTCAAATGTGTTTGTAATTTTCTTGTACATAATATGCATAATTGTAAGTTATTTTCCCCTTTTCTTCATTCAAGGCTTTTTTTCTGATTATATGGTCCTAGAAATGCACTGTTTAAATATTTGGGCTGGAAAAAACTTTGAGTAGCATTTATTTAATACAGTTGGCATAGCTGATTTGTCACTTTCAAGTTTTGTTTACAATGCACGGGGTCATATGTATTGTAATTCGTTACACAATTACTTGGAGCCCTAATACAAGCTTCCAGCACCCTGGTGCACATTTCTGCTCCCTCCTTCCTGACCAGTGATGGCAGCTTGCAGTTCCAAGTCCTGAGTTTACATTCCTTAACTTCCTTTTCTGTATCCTAATTTCCTTTTCCTAAGTGCAGATGACACACTTTGGTTAGTCTGGACCCCAAATCATTTTATTTCAGGAAAAAGTGTGCAATAAATCTATGCATAATAGAGTTTTTATATTCGGATAACTCAGGAGTTGCTGGACAAACACCTCCCAGCTGTACACATGAGTTGCTCAGATCGTTCTAGAATATCCTAGAGATCAGAGGTGGGTGATCTTGAGGAGCCAGGATTCTTGCTGCTACTCTGTGGAGTTAAATGCATGGGTGAGCTCCTCTCAATAAAGCCTGTTGAGCCTAAACTGCATAGTGAGACTAGACTGAAAGATTTGGTTAACATTTCCTGAGTTCCTACTGTGTGCCGAGCATTGTTTACAGAAAAAATCAGTAGCCTCAAGGAATTCACTCCACAGGGTGCGAGGGCAGTCTAAGTATGCCAGTGCCACCGATTATGGCAGAACTGTGCACAGTGTGCTACGAGCACCTGACAGCAGACACCTCCAGCTGGGAAAACCAGTTTTCGTGACTCCAACTCCACACAAACAGAGTTTGTGTGGCCCAGCTCAGGGCACCTTGTCCTCGATAACACTTAACTAGGTGTGATTAGTCACGTTATTAGTTGTTGATATCTCTGCCCTCTACTAGAATGTAAGCTCCATAAGGACAGGGAATGTGTTTTATTCCCCCTCTTATCTTCTCATTGCTGTCTCAATATGCTTGGCACTTAACAGGCCTGCCATAAATACTTGTTTTTTTTGGATGGATAAATGTGAAAATAGACATTCAGCCTGGCTTTAAGGAGAAATTAACGTGTTTAGTGTATGAGGTTGGGCATCACCAGTAATCATTAGAATGGAAACCACTTGGCAGTTTATCAGAAAAGGGGAGTATTTAGGTGAAGGTGGCAAGGAGGGGGAGAAAGGAGAATGGCTTTTAAAGACAGTCGCTAACTGCTGGGGTAGGGTGGGGGCGGGGAAGAGTTTAAACGTTTCAAAGAACTTTGGGGATTTTTTAAACATTTCTTTTGTAAGTTGGTTCTTTACCTAACTGAATTATTTTGGGAACAGTGATTTGGCTCTATCTTAAAGATATAGCGGTTTCTGTTACTTCTTTTTTTCTTACATTTTCTAAGCGTCAAAGCCACTGGAACTCCGCTTTCTAAAATGCTGCGAAGGAAAGGGTGTGAAAATGCTAGATGCCTCCGCCAGCACAGGCTCGGTTGCCTGGAAAGCCGATTCCCACTCCGACTCGCCCTCGTGGTGCGGGGAGGGACGCGTAGTTGTGTCCCGCGCTCTGACTGGCTGCGTTGGGACGCGGGGGCGTGTTTTTGGGGGGGCGGGGGGGGGGTGGTCATCTCCCGAGCCCTGATTGGCCATGGGCGAAGGGACTGGTGGCCTGGTTGGCGCTGCCGAGAACTGTCGGGAGCTTCTTGGGACCGAGGACCGAAACCCCAGCTCCAGGCCTCAGGGGGACTGCGGACTGTGTGGAGGCTGGCCGGAGAGAGAGAGGGAAGGACGGGGTCTGGCCCCCGGGACTCCCCGTGCCTTGCTTGGAGCTGACGCCGACGGGTGAGTCGCCCTCTTCCTCTGCTCCTGGGCGTGTTCCTCACCAGCGGCGCCGCAGCGGTCAGGGCCCGCAAAACCCCACGCCTTGCCAGACGCTCAGCTCAGCCTGCCGGGTTTCTCTGGAAAAGTGGAGGCCCCACAGTGAATGTGCGGCCTTTTGATCGGTCCTAGAGATCTTACGTGGACCCTCGTTTTTCCTTGCTTATAAACGTTGGTCAATTTCAAACTGGCAGCAGGGCATACGTGTTACGAAAGAAGAACTTTATTGAAACCAGTGGTGGTGTAGAGAAGACCATGCTAACCATAACTGTGTGTATTACAGAAGTGAATTTCACTCCCTAAAAATGCTTAAGAAACAAGCATCCTAGAACAGCCCACATTGTGATTTAACAAACATTTACCAAAAGCATTACTATATGTGGGGGCACAGGGCTAAGAGCAGGCAGGACTCTGGAGCCAAGCTGTGGGGTTTGAGTCCAAATTCTGCCGGTTTTTTTTTTTGTTTTTTTTTTTAGCTAAGCAACCTTGGGCAAGTTCCTTTACCTGCGTCTGTTTCCTCATTTTAAAATGAGTTGTTGTGATGATTTAATGATTTACTATATGTGAAGAGTTTTCTTCATATTCTAAGTGATTTGTGGTATTAACTCGTTTGATCTTTGCAGTCACCCAGGAGATAGTATCACCATTTTCCTGATGCCAAACTGAGGCTCAGAGAGGTGAAGTAACTTCCTCAAGTCACAACACAACTGTTGTCCAGGAATCAGGCAGTCTGGCTCTGGTAACC
Source organism: Pongo abelii (assembly GCF_028885655.2). Taxonomy (NCBI): domain Eukaryota; kingdom Metazoa; phylum Chordata; class Mammalia; order Primates; family Hominidae; genus Pongo; species Pongo abelii. Next base: position 105,670,814 of record NC_071995.2, on the reverse strand, counting down.
CAGTTTTACCCACTGCATTAATTTACCGCATCCACTTGTTCACTCAGTTTCACCTGACAAATACTAATTTTGTCTCTCTGTGGAACAAGTTCTTTGCTGGGTGCAGGGAATAAAGCAGAACACCGTTCAGTTCCTGCCTTCCCAACGCTTGTAAATCTAGTGCAAGTTATTCATGGCCGGGCTGCAGGGTGTCCATGAATCCTGCTAAAATCATTCGCTAAATGTTGTGAGTGTGGGTCTTTTCTTCTGGAAAGAGAGTCTGTGACTGTCAGGTTCTGAGTTGATCTGTGATCCAAACAGAGGTATGAAGAAGTGTTGTTTTAGCAGACCTGTGCCTAGTATGCCTGATACACAGCTTGAACTTCAAACAAACAGCAACAAAATTCCTACTGGTTGGAAGAATGAAGAACTCGTAAGAGCATAATAAGTGCTGCAGTAAGGTCCGGAGCAGGATGCTGTGGAAGAGCAAACAGAAGGCCACCTGCCCAGGAATGCCTCCTAGAGGCAGTGAAGGCAGCTGGGTGAAGGATAGGGAAGCAGTTCATTGGAACACTGTGGTGACCAGTCTCTATCCATGTAGAGTGTTGAGACAGAAACAACACATGAACAGCTGCAGCTGTTGTACCACTTGTGCACAAGTGTAAAAGTCCATGGTGCCATGAAATCCTATAATGGGGACAGGAGGCTTCATGGATTCATGAAGGTTAGAAAAGTTTCCTTGAGAAAGTGACACTTAGGCCTAAGAGTTGGAGCATTTTGGGCATGGAATCTGGCCCACAGTCTTCAAAGACCACATGGTAGAAACCAGTAGAGCACCAGGGACTGACAGGAAGCAAATGCAGCTGGTGCAGGAGAGGGAAATGGGAATTAGGGTGGTGGCAGAGCCCAAAGAGGCCTTGTAGGCCATGGTAAGGCATTTCTATGTTTTATTTTATTTTGTCTTTATCCTAAAATGCCATTGGCAAGTTTATTGCAGGGAGCTGACAAGATCACATTTTGAGAAGAAGTTGGAAAGAATCCCAAGTGGATGAACTCAATATCTGGATGAGGACAAGATCTGTGGGGAGAGACTGTAAAGTAAGAAGAAGAGAGGTCTAGAACCAAGCCTTGAAGGTGAGCTTGCACGGGAGACAGATAGAGGGTGGTGAGAAGTATAGAAAGGGAGAAGAACCAAAAAAGTTGAGTGTCCAGGAAGTCATATGAGAGAATATTTCAAGGAGAAAGTGGTCAACTCTGCTAAAAGCTGCAGAAGTCAAAAGAGATAAGGAAGGCTGGGTGTGGTGGCTCATGGCTTGTGTTAGTCCTTTTTCATGCTGTGATAAAGACATAGCCAAGACTGGGCAATTTACAAAAGCAAGAGGTTTAATGGACTTACAGTGCCACATGGTTGGGGAGACCTCACAATCATGGCAGAAGGTGAAAGGCACATCTCACATCGTGGCAGACAAGAAAAGAGTGAGAGCCAAGCGAAAGGGGTTTCCCCTTATAAAACCATCAGATCTCATGAGACTTATTCACTACCATGAGAACAGTATGGGGGAAACCACCCCTATGATTTAATTATCTCCCACTGGGTTCCTCCCACAACACAGGGGAATTATGGGAGCTACAATTCAAGATGAGATTTGGGTGGGGACACAGCCAAACCATATCATGCCTGTAATCTCAACACTTTGGGATGCCAAGGTGGGCAGATCGCTTGAGCTCAGGAGTTCAAGAGCAGCCTGGAAACGTGGTGAAACCCCTTCTCTACAAAAAAAGAGATAAGAATGAAAACTACTTATTGGCTGTAACCACATGGAAGTTATCTTTATTGCAAGCTATATAAGTAGAAGAGGAAATGGAGAGAAAGAAGGATCTGCAAGAATTAGCTGAGGGGAAGAGAGTGATAGGGTTTGGGCAGGGAAAAGAAGAGCAGTGGAGAGAGATAGGGTTTGGGCAAGGAGAGGAAGAGCAGTGGAGTGATGGCTGGAGCATCAGAGGAGGATATACCTGAAGGAGCGAACACTCGAGAAAGGGCTTGAGAGTTCTCAGGCCAGAGAGGCTGAGCTCAGCACAGGAGCAGGAATGACCCTGGATAATGAAAGCTGTGACTGGATAATGAAAGCTATGAAGGGGAGCTAGTGATAGGTTTATGTCTGCTGAGAGGAGCTGCTCTCCTTTCTTTGTACAGATAGGAGGCAAGGGCACTGGTTGTGAGTGAAGGTGGGTATGGAGGTAGGCGGGAGGCCAGAGGTCTGAGTTGAGAAGATTTGAGATAGTTGGTGGGAAGTGTGGAAGAGTGAGTCAACCAGAGCTTGTTTGAGGATGGTCTGGCAGGGGGAGCCAAGTATGCAGCAAAGACCAGAAATGAGCCTCTTGGCCCCTTTGGGGAACTGCAAAGTAGGGGGATGAGGATGGAGGCAAATTAGAGACAAAAGCTACATTTAACATATGATAAAGGAGGCATCATAAGTCATGGGGAAGGAAAGGATTGTTCAGAAAATGGTACTTGGAGAGAAGTAAACTATTGATAAAATCTATTTAGATTCTCAGCTCACACCCAGAAATTTCAAATGAACTTGAGGAGCTAAGTTTTAAAATTCAAACAAAAATATGGGAGGAAATAATGGATGAATTTTTACTGATCATCTGGTACTTAAAAGCAGTAAGGATCATCAAGGAAAACTTCCCTGACCTTCCTTTGACCACGTGAAATTAACTGCTTTGTTCTAACAGATACTGTAATATGAACTTTGATAACATTATGCTAAATGAAAGAAGCCAGACACAAAAGACAAATATTATACGACCCCACATATAAGAAGTACCTAGAATAGGCAAATTCATAGAGACAGAAAGTAAAATAGAGGTAACTGGCATCTGGAGGGAAGAGGGTGTGGAGAGTTATTGTTTAATGGGCACAGAGACAGTTGGTGTTTGGGATAGCGCTCATGGTGGTACGACATTGTGACTGTACTTTAAGCCACTGAATGGTACACTTGAAAGTGGTTTAAATGGTAAATTTTTTGTTATTTATATCTTACTACAATTAAAAAAGGGGCTACTTTGGTATGCTAAACTATACCATCAACAACTGAAAATGAGCTGAAGAAAATATTTTCAAAAATGAGATTATATTTCTTAATTCATAGAGTTTATACAAGTCAATTTTTAAAAAGCAGAACGATTGCAGTTTTACAAGTCAGGAATGGTTGATTCACAAAAGGAAATAAAGGTGAACAAAATAGTTTAATTATGAAAACATCACCCTTATAAATAATAAAAAGAAGTTAAATTAGTGTTGTATCATTTTTCACATATCAAAATAAAAACTGATGAGAGAATCACTCATACTGCCTGTGAGAATGTCAACTGAGATAGTTTTTCCTGACAGGAAATTTAGCAACTTTGCTTTCCCAGTGTTCACGTATCTCCTCTTCAGTTAGGAAATCTATTTCTAGGAATTCATCCTAAAGGAAAAGCATATGAGATGTGGACATTTATTCAGCATATAGCAAAAATTACAAATAGCCTAAATGCTCAATATAAGGAATGAATTACAAAATAACAGTATATCCATCCCATATACCAAGCACTCAGATGTTTACAGAGCATTTTTAATACCACAGTTAGATACTTACTGTGAATAAAATAGAAGCAGAAAGATAAATTAGATACATATATATGTATTATGTGTTCATTACATAGGAGTCACAACATTCACACTTTTCACTTTCATAGTCAGCTGTGTTTGCTCATCAGAGACTAAGCAAGGCAGATTAACTGGTAAAGACTCACCTGAACACGTCATAGTTCATAGCCAACTGCTTCATCTGTGTGGTGTCTGCATAAGAGATTTTCAAGAAAAATTCTGAGTCTTTGTAATTTTCACTTTGTAGGCTGAATTCAGAACCTAAGTACCATGTGTAGGGAAGGTAACACACAGGAGACCAGTAATACACTATCTTTCAGCAAGTCCAGCACAGCCAGGAGTTCCTCGGGTTTGGAACAGATCCTGTTCTCTGGCTAAGCACTAGATGCTGCAGTTGGCTTGGTTGGGGGTTACATTATACAGAATGACAGATCATTAAACATTAGAAGGACATCGACCATGGCAAGGCACATCCACTGACAGAGGCTCCTGCACAGTGAGGCTAAGGGAACAGCAGCTGTCTGCATTTCCTGCTTACTCCAGGCTGAACTGTGATGTGTTCAGGTCACACATCATCATGTATGCCAAAATATGAACAGTTATCTTCAGTGGTGGGGATTGTGAAAGACTTTTTCCATTTCTTTATACTTTCCAGAAGTTGGCAACTTTTCCACATTGAATGTGCATAGCTTTTATAAGCAGTTATTTTGGGAAACAGAAGCATTTAAAATCCATTTTTTAGGCCAGGCGTGGTGGCTTACACCTGTAATCCCAACATTTTGGGAGGCCGAGGCGGGTGGACTGCTTGAGCTCAGGAGTTCCAGACCAGCCTGGGCAACATGGCAAAACCCTGTCTCTACAAAAAGTACAAAAATTAGCCAGGTGTGGTGGCTCATGGCTGTAGTCCCAGCTACTCAGGAGGCTGAGGCTGGAGAATCACTTGAGCCCGGGAAGCAGAAGTTGCAGTGAGCCAAGATCACACCACTGTACTCCGTCCAGCCTGGGTGACAGAGTGAGACCCTGTCTCTTAAATAAATAAATGCATACATACATACATACATAAATTTTTTGGTTTTCAGTTCTCTTTGTAAATAATCTATTTCTGTCTAAAATACAATTTAAAGTCATACTACTACAAGACTTTTAGCTCCAGAAATTTTACTCTGTACCAGGCATTGTGCAAAGTATTTGACATGCATTTTAACCCTTACAGTTTTCCTGTAAGGCTTAGATTCTGTTCTTTCCATTTCACAGATTGCTGCTGGTAATACTCATTGACTAGTTAGTGTGAAGTGCTGTTCTAATCACTGCTGTCTTGTTTTATCTGAGGCTAACTTACCCAAGGGTGCCCTATAAGCTGGAGCCAGGATTGGGTGTGGGTGGTTGGCAGCAGCCCACCCTCCTCCCCCACATGTGGTACAGAGGTGCAGCCTGAGCTTGTGGGGTCTCACAACAGGGAGTGGGGAGTGGGATCCCAGCCCCGATCTGCCTGTGCTTCATCGTGCTGCGCCTCCTCCTTCCTGTTAAAGTTGATGGCCTTCTTAGAAAGTTTTTAAAATAATATTTTCATCTTGGCTAACAGTATTAGGAATTATCTGAAGAAAATTCTAGTTGAACCACTAAGAGTAAAACAAGCTATGCCTACAATTATTTTAGTCTCCATAGGCGCTCACAGTGAGCTAAACCAAAATGGGAAACCAAAATGGAAAGGGTGTTACATAACTTTCCTAACAGAATAATCATTTATTTGGATTAGTTAAGACAGGGCTGAAAGTGAAGAGTCCCCAGCATACATGGCAAGGGCGTTTAAATTAGAGTCAGGGATGGAAATGGCTGCTTTCTTCTTTTCTTTCAGACCTATAAAGAGTGACGGAAGGCTGCCAACAGGCTAAATTGACCCATACTACACACTTTTGTGGCAAGGCTGAGACACTTACAACACTCTCAGGTACTAAAACAAACCAGATGTATTTTCATTACCAGAGACAAAAGGAATAGTGGTGAAGGAGTTCATTATACCACTTTTGACATATTGACCATTTTGAATTAAAGGCTCCTGAAAAATAGCAGGTGTAAGATCTTTCTGTTTCTTAAAAGCAGATAAAATTCCCATGTGAAAGACAGCCTCCCTATACCAAAAGGAATAACATCCTTAACCTCAAGGATGAGAAATTGATACCAAAAGATTTCTGCACAGTCCTTGTTAAAATAACTTATCTTTTAGACCTCCCCATGTAATTCGGTTGCTTCTTCATAGCTTTCTATTTTTTGTCCAACTCAGTACATAAATGACTCTAACTGCTTCTTTGGGTCTTTGATTCCTTATGAAGGCTCCCATGCCATGTGAACTTGTATTAAATAAAGTTTATGGCCAGGGGTGGGGGCCCACGCCTACAATCCCAGCACTTTGGGAGGCCGAGATGGGCAGATCACGAGGTCAAGAGATCGAGACCATCCTGGCCAACATGGTGAAACCTCATCTCTACTAAAAATACAAAAATTAGCTGGGCATGGTGGCGCACACCTGTAGTCCCAGCTACTCGGGAGGCTGAGGCAGGAGAATCACTTGAACTCGGGAGGTGGAGGTTGCAGTGAGCCGAGATCGCGCCACTGCATTCCAGCCTGGCAACAGAGAGAGACTGTCTCAAAATAAATAAAGTTAAAAAAAATAAAGTTTATGTTTTTCTCCTGTTAATATATCTTATGTCTAATTCTCGGGTCCTGTCACGACCCGAAGAAGATGGAGGTGTTTTGCTGCCCCTACAGAGGCAAAGACTGTTAATGTGTCAGACACAGTATAGCCATCTCAAGATACCTACAGATGTCAAGTGGATAGCTGATTACACTGTTCTGAAAGTACAGTCACCATTCCACAGCTGACCTGATTTCCCATGGCACCACGGGAACAGTTATGTGGCATTTTTTCATTTTACCCAGCTAGGGATTACGGGTGCCTGCCACCACACCCAGCTAATTTTTGTATTTTTAGTAGAGATGGGGTTTCACCATGTTGGCCAAGCTGGTCTCGAACTCCTGGCCTCAGGTGATCCGCCCGCCTTAGCCTCCCAAAGTGCAGGAATTACAACTTATTCTAATTCTGGTTTTATAAAAGGGAGTTTTGTTCATATAATTCTAAAAAAAAAATCCATTTATTAACTCATTTAAAATAAAATAATTGGCCCACTTTGGGTGATAGTTATTCAGCAAAATATTTACTCTAATGTATAAAATTAGAGATGACCCTTCCCCTCTTCCCCCTTTAAGTATCTGCTTCAGCTAAACATCAACTTAATAATGTAAAACATTTCAAAAAACCATGTTTGTGTGTGTGTGCATAATACAGGCCTCCTAAAAGAAAAGATAAACAGTTGTGGAAAAGGGAATTTGTATGAAAATAACATTTGAGGTCTGTGAACCTTCGAACTCTTTAGTCTTGCTGCTCTTCTGTAAAATGGAAGTAACTCAACAGTGTATTTACGAAGTATAAGATGTCGAAGTTGTGGAGAAGTGTATTACAATTCAATTATTTAGGAGGTTTTTTTTTTTTTTTTTTAAGAGTTTCACTCTTGTTGCCCAGTCTGGAGTGCAATGGCACAATCTCAGCTCACTGCAACCTTGGGCTTCCGGGTTCAAGCAATCCTTATTTAGGAAGATTTTTCAAAATATTCCACATGAGTAGTTTTCTTGTCTAATTTAAATCCACTTTATTTCCAGACTTCAACAGCTCAAATTTGTAAGTGTATGTGTTCTGGAAAGTCAACACCCTTATACTAAAAACCTTTATTTTCTTTGTTACAGATAGAATGAGTCCATTTAAGTCCCAGGACGGTGGAAACTAGCTAGTGGATTGCAGCCATGTTGTGGAAGCTGCTGCTGAGATCCCAGTCCTGCAGGCTGTGTTCTTTCAGAAAGATGCGATCACCTCCAAAATACAGACCTTTCTTAGCATGCTTCACCTATACAACTGATAGACAGTCGAGCAAAGAAAATACAAGAACAGTGGAAAAGCTCTATAAATGTTCAGTTGACATCAGAAAAATTCGTAGATTAAAAGGATGGGTACTTTTAGAGGATGAAACCTATGTTGAAGAAATTGCGAATATTTTACAAGAACTAGGTGCCGATGAGACTGCTGTAGCCAATATTTTGGAACGCTGCCCGGAAGCAATTGTCTGTCGTCCAACCGCTGTTAACACCCAGAGAAAACTCTGGCAGTTGGTCTGCAAAAATGAGGAAGAGTTAATTAAGTTAATAGAGCAGTTTCCAGAATCTTTCTTTACTATTAAAGACCAAGAGAACCAGAAGCTGAATGTTCAGTTCTTTCAAGAGTTGGGACTAAAAAATGTGGTCATTAGCAGACTTCTGACAGCTGCATCTAATGTTTTTCATAATCCTGTTGAGAAGAATAAGCAAATGGTAAGAATTCTCCAAGAGAGTTATCTAAATGTAGGTGGCTCTGAGGCCAACATGAAAGTTTGGCTACTAAAATTGTTAAGCCAAAACCCATTTATTTTGTTAAATTCTCCCACAGCTATAAAGGAAACACTAGAATTTCTCCAGGAGCAAGGTTTCACAAGCTTTGAAATTCTCCAGCTTCTGTCCAAACTCAAAGGATTTCTTTTTCAACTTTGCCCAAGAAGTATACAGAATAGTATTTCATTCTCTAAAAATGCTTTTAAATGCACAGATCATGACCTGAAGCAATTAGTTTTGAAATGTCCTGCCCTTTTATATTATTCTGTTCCAGTTTTAGAAGAGAGAATGCAAGGATTATTGAGAGAAGGAATTTCCATAGCTCAGATAAGAGAGACGCCAATGGTTCTTGAATTAACACCACAGATAGTACAGTACAGGATAAGGAAACTGAATTCCTTAGGCTACAGAATAAAGGATGGACATCTAGCAAATCTAAATGGATCAAAAAAAGAGTTTGAAGCTAATTTTGGCAAAATTCAGGCCAAAAAAGTAAGGCCATTATTTAACCCTGTGGCACCATTAAATGTTGAAGAATGACATACTGACTGTTGTTGCTTCTTTCTAGCAGTGCAGGGTGAAACTAACTAGCAAAGACAAAAATTGAGGCAGTTTGTAGACACCAGTAATTTTAAGAACCTGCTTAGCTTCTGGGTTGTATTTAAGTTATCTCTAAATAGATAAATTCTGACTCATTTGCCATATTATAAAATATAAATCATATTTATTTTAATAAATAAAGTTGGTAACTTTTACCTTAAACCATTATTTCAAAAACTCATGTACTATTAAATGGCATATCAGTGTGATACTTTATAAGTGAATCACTTCTAAGAAATGGACAAGTGCTTCCTTAATTCAAGGTATGGATACATTTATATTCATACAGCACATTTCATCTTAGGAAGCAAATCCAGTCTTTCTCACTACTAGCCATGAAACATCACTCTACTGTGGTCTGAATTCTGTAGGTTAGTGTTACGTGAACTATTAGCAAACTTCTATACCTTTTTTTTTTTTTTGGAGAAAATTTCATCATGTGTTTGGAATAAATTACTGTCTTTGAGAATCAAGTATTACTCATCCAAAAAGAAGAGTTGGAGCCTACTTGTGTGGTCAGTTTGCTTAGAATTGACCATTATTATAACTCTTATAAAACATTATGTGGATTCATTACTTTCCTCATTTTACACATGAGGAAACTGAAGCTGAGAGAGGCCACTCAGCTGCCAAATGGCAGAGTCCAGGTTTATTAACTGGGCTCTAACTTCTGTTTAAACCTTGTGAACTGGAAGGATTACTTATGAATTGGCATAAGAGAAGTCACCCCTACCTGACAGGCCAAAAGGAATAAGTACTAACAACAAATTCGGGGACATTTATGAAAACCTCTCTATAAAGTGTTCTAATTCAAAATTATCTAATTTATATACATTTGAAATAAATGGAGCTTTTTGGAAAACTTTCTGAAGATCCAGGTCTGCCTGTAAGGGAAAGTGGGTGATGGTTAGTACTAATTTTAGGGGTGGTGTTTCAAGTTTCCATTTCTGAACCTTGTTCCAAGATAAACATACCCAGATAAAGAACTGACTCACTTTCAGCTGTGAAGTCTGAACTTTGTAACAAATGTACAGCCAAACAATTGACTGACAACATCTGTGCATTATTTGTACATGGCTTAAGTATAATGAAAAAATTATGGAAGATGCAGGCAGTATCCTCACTCTTCACTCCTTCAGCAAATGTAAGTACCCTTACTATCCAAATCTGTTCACTTCCTATAGGGAGCTCTGTATAGAAAAGTGCTTTACGATTCTAAAAGTACCATTGCTCACTCTTCTATGGATGAGGAGACTCAGGGTAAGTCACTTACCCAAGGTCATGCAGGAAGGTTTGTTCAAGAATAGCAGCCAGTACAGTTGGAGCAGGGTTGAGTGACTGGGAGAGTGGCACAAGAGGAAAGAGGCAGCACAGGTCCATCTAAGGAGCAGAATCTCATTTGAAGTGTGATGGGAAACCCTTGGAGAGTTTTCAGTTTACGCTTCTTGTCCTGACATAAAGTATCAGGGGCGCTCTTGCTCTTTCACTCTGAAGTGTCTCAGTTGGGAAGACATTATATGTGATATGGTTACCTTGGTAGTTAGATGTCAATTTTGAGATGCCTACTAGACATCCTAGCAGGGATATCAAACAGGCAAATGGCTAAGTCTGGAGTTGAGTTTCAGTCAGAACTGAAAATACATATTTGGGGATCATCTGCATATCTATGCTATTTAAAGCCATGGCTCTAGGTTAGACTGCCTGGGGGAAAACAAAGTGCAGATTTGGAGTAGGGTGGTTGGCCAAGCCTGGAAAAAGACTGGTCAAAGCAAGAAGTTGGTCACAGGAAGAAACAAGGACATGGTCAATAATAACGAAGCCACTGAGGGGGTCAACTAAGACATAGAGAAGTGACTAATGGGTTTAGCAAAAAGGAAATAATTGGTTCACACTATAGAGTGATTCTGGGCCAGGCACTGTGGCTCACGCCTGTAATCCCAACACTTTGGGAAGCCAAGCAGGAGAATGACTTGAGGCCAGGAGTTTGAGACCAGCCTGGGCAACATAGATCCTGTCTCTATAAAAATGTTTAAAAATTTTTTAAATCAGCCTGGTGTGGTGGCACACACCTCTAGTCCTAGCTACTTGGGAGGGTGAACGGGGAGGATGGCTTGGGCCCAGAAGATCAAGGCTGCAGTGAGCTATGTTCACACCACTGCGCTGCAGCCGGGGCGACAGCAAGACCATGTCTCGGGGGCGGGGGTGGCGGGGAGTCATTTTGAGGAGGGTGAAAGCGAACATACAATAAAAGGGCATATTAGAAAGTTTGAGTGAGCATGTGTACTTTGTGGCCATTAATTTAAAAGGAGACTAGTCAATACAGCAGCAAAATTTAAGTGCTCAGATCTAGCCACAGAGAACCAGAAGTAGTTTCAGTTATAGAAATACATTTGTAGCTTACTCTAACTTGAAAAGATTACATTCTTAATCAATTATGCAGTATACTGACTTTATTTTCCCTTAGGGCCCATTCCATTGCTTTTGGTTCTTGAACCTCTGAAATTGTTCTGCTTTGCCTTTTTTTTTTCATTCATACATTGTAACTCAGATCTTCCTGTGAAACAGAATTTTAAAAATTCAAAATCAGTAACATAGCAGGGGGAGATATCCTTTCATAAAACACTAGAGTCAAATTCGATTTCCTCTGTGAAAAAACGCTCTTTAACAAAATTAGATTTTCTTCAATTTGTGTAAAATCACACTAAACTCATTGCTGTAGCAAAATGTGGTCACCAAAGTAGATATGGTCACGTGAAAGACTTCCGGTAAGCTGCAAGTCAGACAGCCTGGTCAATCAAGCATACAGGCTGCGCTGAATGTCAACACTAGAATAAAGGCCTAGTTACTGAGTAGCCCCATTTCTGTTCCTGGACATAAGCTGGAGAAGTTGTGACCTACACTAATTCAAAAGTGATACGGAAAATTCGACTAACATTGAAAGTTAGCCTGTTCTGTATTTGTAAGGGAATAACGATACTTCCTTCATAAGGCCCTCATGCTGATTAAATGAGAAGTATGGCCAGTACCTGGCAGGTAAGCAGATGCCCAGTAAATATCAATTTTCTACACTCCTCCCCACCCCTTTTAGTCAGTCATTTCTTTCCAGTGAGATGTCTCAGTTGGTTCCACAGCTACTTGGAACAGAGAGAAGTGCTCCCTGCTTTATAATCCATCAGTTTTCAAACTTTGTTGTACACAAGAATTACCCAGAGAGGTTCTTAAAATGCAGTCCTGGGCCCCACCTTGCAGAGATTTGGCAAGTTGGGGTAAAACCTAGAAATCTACACTCTTAATCTTTATTATTAGGGTTGCTTAAAATATATTTGTATTTCATGGTTGTGTCAGCATCAAAATACATATCCAAAGATATGTTTGTACATTACTATCAAAAAAATTTTAAACTGGCTACAGCACTTTCTGAACTGCAAAGTAACTAAAAATGGTAAGATCACCCTGTTTTAAAGTTTCCTTTATTTCTTTAGATCTTTATGAAACATTCCATCGTTTGCAGATCATAGTGCTTTATTAACAAATTCATGTGTTCTTTTCCCATCCCTTTAATACAAAAAAATTATTCATCAGTTATTTTCATCTGACATTTCACTAAGTACAGAATGCATAATGTCAACATTATTAGATCAGCCATTCAAGTGGGTCACGTAAGTTTATCCTCATTGTGCCAAATACCCACTCAAAAGGATAAGCTGAATAACAGATGCCTCCAGGCGTATACAACCACCTTAGTTTCTTGACTTGAACTAGTCCTGTTTAACAGGTCAAATTGCTAGTCTTTCTAAGTAAACTAAAAAAGACTCAAGTATACAGCTGTACATACATATCATCAGATGGTAAATTCATTTCAACAAGAACCTCTATAACTAACTGTACATTTGTACGGTTTTCTGCTATCATTGCAAAAGCCCCTCTGAACAAAGTTACAGTTTAGAATTTAAAACAATCCTGATGAGACAAAACGTACCAGGTGGCTTTTCTGTAGCAGAAATTAATTACAACCATTTTACTCAAGCAATTTTAAAGACAGGCAAAGTTGAAAATAAATATGCAAGCATACAGTAAACAAAATGTCTATACTGAGAAATTCAGACACAAAGCACAGTGGAGTCTATAACTGTAGAAGTTAGAAATACAAACTAGCAATGAAGCAACAATCTCTTCCAAATAGCAGGAAACAAGTTCTCCAATACCATTATTTAAATAATTATTTAGTGTTCACCTATTGGAGTTTTTTTTAATCCCGTTTGCTGATTATGACATTTGACCAGAATCCCAAGAAATACCTTAAATCATACTGCATGAAATAAATGACCATTTAATTCCTGATTAGTTGAACTCCTTAATGACTTTTCAGTTTTGTATATAATAGAAAGGTTCAAGAACCTTTGTAAATTTGCTTACAATTGCTGCTGGTATTTATGAAAGCTTTTAAAAGTTATGTTATATTCTTCTGCATTTGTTGATTCCACATTAACGTAATTCTCAAGTATTTTATAAACAAGCCTTGGGTGTTAGAATGGTCTGTTTCAAATTTTCAGGCATGCTATTTTGACTTACTTACTGCAAGGTATCACCCCCCTTCCTCCCCTCCACTATAAAAAAAAAAAAAAAAAAAGTTGGCAGAATGGAGACAAATTTCCAGATTTAAGTAAAAAGAAATTTAAGATTTTCCCAGACTTGGATTATAATCCTTGGTGGACAGGAATACCAAGTATATATGCCAATTGTTAAATGTTTTATGAAATTAAACATGAAACAAAAAGAAAATGAATTCCGGCTAAATCATACTAAGAAGGAATGAGACATGAGACATATTAATAAGATATGACACATTTATCATCCATAATCAAACACTTCAAATCCCTGACTGAAATTGGCTTGAAAAATGATACAAACTCTACGGCTGCTTTAAAGGACTGTAAGATAACATGTTTTTAAAGCCTATATAAATCACTGAAGCACTTTTATATATTTTATATTCAAAACTAATCTATGGAGCTCATTCCATTCCATTTAAAATAGTAAGTCCTCACATACTTGTGGTTACTTTTACAGTGTTTTTAAAAAAGGAGTACTGCTAATAATTTAAGACATCCTAAAGACAGAATAGGTGTGAAGGCTTCTTTTTATATTTGGGGTGTTTTAGGTAATTTTTAAGAACTTAAAATTATTATTTGTTCCTCCTTAATATGAAACTCTTCCAAAATACCTTCTAACCAGTAAGTAAATGTTCCGTAGGCACTGTGAGGTGTATTAATGATGAAGCATGAACCCAGGCTGAGAAGTGTACAATTTGATTTTAACTACTGCCAAAAGAGTTAACAAGCACTGTCTTATCCACTGACAGCAGGAAATGTCTTTACCCCACTACTCCTGAGATTCTAAAGAGGGAAAACTAATTTCACAAACAAACTTTAAAAGAATCCATAGATGATTCTAAGAACAGCACATATTCAGGGTATTAGAAAAGATGTTTTCTTTTGTAAGGCATAACAAAAGATGGTTAACATTATCATAAAACCATTAATCTTTTCTTTTTAAACTTCTCTAATTCCTGCTAATTTTGCCAGCTTAAATAACAAATGAATGTCTCTTGGCCTAATCAACTATGGTTATAAAAAACTAAGACATCTGAAACTATTAGGCACATCAAAGGTACGGCTTATGTAATTCAAGGTTCCCTTCTTAAGGGGCAGGTGAGTTACCTGGCACATTATACATATGGAACTGTGAAGATCATCTACTAAATTCAACTTTCACATTTTTAGTCAAACTGAAAGACTTATAGTAAATATTCAAACATACCATATCTTCAGTTACAACCGAGTAAGTGTAACATTTTACCAGATAAAAAGCTGGAACTTAAGTATGAGAAACCTTCATATACTGTGCTCGTATTGGTCTCTTCTTTTTAGATGAAAGCCAGTCATCAATACTTTCAACACAGCAGTTTAGAAGATAAATGTCCAAAACAGTTGACTTGGTTGTAGTCCATAATTTAGCAATTCAATGCCATTGGCATTATAGTGCTGTGGAGCGCAAGTGTATCTCTATATTTTAGTCAGATTTGTCTTTCTTCTTTCCTGTTAAGGGCACTTTGTTTACAACAGCAGACCCAACAGCTGTAACACCTCCAGCCACAGCAGATACACCCCCTTTCACCAGCCCTATTCCCATGGAAGGCACAGTTGTAACAGCTGTTTTGGTCACTTCCAGACTCTTTCCACCAATCCAAGCCACACCACCAATGGTGGCACCAACAGCTCCCTTTGTAACACTGAAGATACCCCCAGTCACACGGGACAACATGCCTGGCTGCTGCTGTGGGTGATCTTTCATTGAACCTAATGAGAGAAAATATCATGAGACAATCAAATATAAGTCATAAGTCTTTAAAAGAACAGTACACATCATTAAGTAACCTAAGACTTCCTCACAACAGGAGGTTGATTTGATAAGGCCAACCACACCGATTCAAAGACACTGAAGAGCTCTTCCTTCGGGGTATAGTTGTACATGTTTTTACAATATCTTGGTCCAATGCTAAGTCTTAGTATCTATGAGAAGAAATGCTTTAGAGACTAGACAACTTTTGTAAAACAGAATCCTATTTTAAATGTTTCCTTGGTTTACGGTTTTGTTAACAAATAACCTTTATTTTACATCCTAAAACGAACATGAAAAAATAAAAACATAACTACATTTGGCCTTCATTTCCTTGATAGGATTTAATCAATCATTACCGAAACAATCTTCTTTGTAAAAAGCAGTAGTTTTCAAGGTATGGTCTGGGACCACTGCAGATGCCGAAGACCATTTCAGGGGGTCTACAAGGTAAAAACTATTTTCATAATATTATTAAAATATCATATTATTTTAATAATATTAAAATATCATTTGTCTTTTCACTTTCTGTCATGAGTCTATAGCAGAGTTTTCCAGAAGCAGAATGATGTATAATACAACAGACTGAATGCAAAAGCAGCTGCAAGAATGTAGCTGTCTTGCATTAATCCAAACATTAAAGAGATTTGCTAAAATGTATAAACCAGTATCACCTTGCTCACAATTTCCACAATTTTTTTTGTTTTGAAATAATTACTATTCATAAAAATATTTTAATTATGTTAATATGGGTTTTTAATGCATAAAATATTCAAATTTCTCAGTTTTTATTGTTAATATAGTAAATACTGACAAAGACACAGCTCTTTGGGGCCTCAATTTTTGACATTGTAAAGGCATCCTGAGACCAAAAAGTTTAAGAACCCCTATTAAGTAAATACGTTTGGGTCTCTGCTCTGTCTCCCTTACTGACGTATTTAAAGAGCTAATACTATGTAAAAATTAAAAACTATTCATCATTTAAAATCGTGTTATCTACCTAAAAAATCATTTTTATTCAGACATAAGTAGGATAGAGAAACTATAGCTATGGTTAACACTTAAAATTACTGCCTCAGTAATTCTTATGAAAGAGAGTGTGTGCTTTAAGTATCTAGTTTTTAAAAACTAGAGATATCCCCCATAAAAGGTAATAGCAATATGAAAAATTAAGCTGTATCTAAGTCATGAGTTTATTTTCTTTGGTTTTTTTTTTTTAAATAGAGCCACATATATTAGCATGTAAGCTCAAACTTAGGAATAAAATGACTAGCAGAAAGATTTCATAAAAATTTGCACCAGCTTGAAATGAACATAGGTCTTTTCTCTTTAGTAACCTAATAATTTTTTTTTTTTTTTTGAGACGGAGTCTTGCTCTGTCACCCAGGCTGGAGTGCAGTGGCGCAATCTCGGCTCACTGCAAGCTCCACCTCCTGGGTTCACGCCATTTTCCTGCCTCAGCCTCCTGAGTAGCTGGGATTACAGGCGCCCGCCACCACACCCGGATAATTTTTTGTATTTTTAGTAGAGACAGGGTTTCACCGTGTTAGTCAGGATGGTCTCAATCTCCTGACCTCGTGATCAACTCACCTCGGCCTCCCAAAGTGCTGGGATTACAGGCGTGAGCCACCGCGCCCGGCCTAGTAACCTAATAATTTAAGCAGCAACAACACATAAGCATTGGTGTTTTTCTAAACTTCATGGAAAAATATTTGGTACTTACACAATTCAAGCTTTACCTCTAAAAAAGAGGGGTAAGTTACTGGGTACATAAGTCCAACTAAGAGCACCAAAACTATTAGATTCTAGCAGAATGAAGTTCTCAGAGAAGGTATCATGGGGAAACTGACAATATTTGATGGAGAAAATAAAAAATTCTGAAAACTGAGCTTTCCAATGCACAACGCACAAATTTACCTTGAGATAGTTTTTCTTTTCATTGTCTGAAGATTTTACATTGTATCACAAGTGGGAAAATCTCACTGACTAGTCAAAATATCTTTGCAAAATAGTGCATAAATACAGATACAGCAATAGCTATAAATTTTAAAAACCAAATATTTTTATGAAAACTACTTAAGTAATAAGTATAGTTAATACAAATTTTTAATAACTGAAGTAAAAGACTTAAGATATAGATGGGCATTTGAATATATTAGTTATAAAATTATGATGGAAAGGATTACATAATTGGTAATTCTTCTGTAATCAAGGTCACTAGCCCTAAGAAAAAAGGCAAAATCCTGATTTGAGGCTACAACAGATAACTGCCTCATGCCAAATATCTCATTAGTAAAACTACCTTGCCATGCCAAATTTGGTACACATGCATTTAAAGAAGACAAATAATTGTTCTTAATCAAATCAGATAAATAATTAATGCAGTTGATCTCTTTTATTACAGTATACTCTTAATTATCACCATATAAATTATCTGCTTTGCAGATTCCTCTTGTTTAGTGGTTGGCATAGAAAGACATTCTGCTTTGTTCTCTTCCTTGACAATCATGCCCCTGGATGGCCTTAATTTATCCCTTTCCTGATTTCTTTCTCACAAAGTCCTTGTTAACCTTCTCACTGAGCCCTAACTTTTCAAAACTCCATGGTTCCAGACCTAAAAATGTAAGGCATGGAAAAGAGCTAAGTTAGTAATTTCCCAGGCTACTCCTCCACCAAACTAAACTAAACCTAATCAGATAGTTCTTTTTTTTTTTTTTTTTTTTTTTGAGACGGAGTCTCACTCTGTCGCCCAGGCTGAAGTTCAGTGGCACGATCTTAGCTCACTGCAACCTCCGATAGTTCTTTTGAATTCTTTATGGCTTAAGTGTAAACTCTTTGTTGCTATTTTCCTAGCAATTTCATTTTTGCCTACCAATAAAAGAAATATAGGAAGAAAATTTTAGACAATGGGTAACAGAACTAGGAAAAACTATATAATACCTAGAGTCACAACCTCCAGCCCTAGTAATCAACATGCAATTCTCCAAGGAGATCACTATTTGGATTAAGTTTAGTAACAGTCTATACCAAAAACATGCCTCTAGTCATTTTCTGTATGTACTCAGGACATTCAGGTGTGTTTCCAAGGGTTTTTGAAGAATTAAAATGATTCATGATATCACAGTTTTCAAACTCAAAGAAAATTATGACTTAAAAAGACAAATGAAGCAGATCCCAAGATCATGTGTTAATAGAGGAGGAGAGGTACCAATTACAATATAATGAATAATAGGAGTTTAAGAACAGATCTCTAATGCCTCTTGCATTAGGCTGATTTTGTATGCAGGATATCAAAACTAAACACAGTCCATCCTTCCTCTGTATCCATCCTCACCCTTTACAAATGAAAGGATACTTATACTTCTAAAATGGTCTTAAAAGAAGAATGACAGCAAAATATTATGCCTTGTATGGTAAAATTGTGTCCCTATTCACCACTATCTATGCTTTCTTATTAGAAGCTAAAAATGTTATCTTCAATTATTTTGGGGACATATTTACTGACAAGGTAAACAGGTTATATTTCTTTAATATAATTTAATATAATTTAATGAGTGGTGGCTCATGCCTGTAATCCCAGCACTTTGGGAGGCCGAGGCAGGTGGATCAACTAAGGTCAGGAGTTCAAGACCACCCTGGCCAGCATGATGAAACCCCTGTCTCTACTAAAAATACAAAAAATTAGCCAGGTGTGGTGGCAGGTACCTGTAATCTCAGCTACTTGGGAGGCTGAGGCAGGAGAACTGCTTGAACCCAGGAAGCGGAGGTTGCAGTGGGCCAAGATCATGCCACTGCACTCCAGCCTGGGTTGACAGAGTAAAACTCTGTCTCAAAAAAATAAAATAAAATAAGTAAAAAATAAAAACTATCAGAACTTTAATTCAGTATATTTTTCCATTCTTAGTGTTACAGATGCATACTTACCTTCTGGTGGTTCATCATTAAGGTATGATGGGATTTCTTGTTGATTTTTATCTGTCTGATTCATGATCTCCTAAAAAAACATACAAACACATTTCATTTTAACCTCAACATATGAGACTACCTCTTATCACATGCTAAATTGTGATTTCATCAACATTATTCAGATAAACAACATTTTGTACCCACTATACAACTAGTCTTCATCTTGTTTCTCTCCTACTTCAAACTGCGGCATTTAATAAATACTTTAAATTATACCAGTAGACAACATAAATCTTATGTGAAACACCCACCAAAGAGTGGCAGTCATAGTATAAGTTTTCCTATGTTGTTACTGTGGTGCTTCAACTACAACTGAAAATTACTCACTGAAAGAGAGCTGGAAGGTGGGGGTTAGCCGACAAAAATGTTGTTTCCTCCTACAGAATACTGGTTAATTTAATTGTAATTTATTTCACAATAGACTTAAAGAAAAAAGTATACCAGAACTAAAAAAGGTGTTCCCCAGACAGAATGGCTATTATTAAAACGTCAAAATATAACAGACGCTGGCAAAGCTGCAGAAAAAAGAATGCTTATACACTGCTGATGGGAATGTTAATTAGTTCAGCCACTGTGGAAAACAGTTTGGAGATTTCTCAAAAGAACTTAGAACTACCATTCAACCCAGCAATCGCATTTCTGGATATAACTCAAAGGAATATAAATCGTTCTACCACACACGTGTTATGTTCATCACAGCACTATTCATAATAACAAAGACATGGAATCAACCTAGATGCCCATCAACAGTGGACTGGATAAAGAAAATGTGGTACATATACATCATGGAACACTATGTAGCCATAAAAAAGAATGAGATCATGTCCTTTGCAGCAACACAGGTGGAGCTGGGGGCCATGATCCTAAGTGAGTTAACACTGGAACAGAAAACCAAATACCGCATTTTCTCACTTATGAATGAGAGCTAAACACTGAGTATACATGGACACAAAGAAGGTAACAAGAGACACCAGGGCCTGCTTATAGGTGGTGAGTGGAAAGAGAGTGAGGATCAAAAAACTGTCTATTGAGTACTATGCTTATTACCTGGGTGATGAAATCATCTGTACACCCCACTCCCACAACACACGATTTTACCCACGTAATGAATCTGCACATGTACTGCTGACCCTAAAATTTGAAAAAATTAATAAATAAATACTAAGGTGTTCTATCTGAGAAAGTCTTTAAAAAAAAGACATCCCTCTCTTGTAATGATGACACCACCAATCTGAATCAGTAACAGATCAATTTTGATGACTTTTTGCTGTTCTTAAAGCTCTTATGAACAGAGGCAGTTAACAGAATTCAAAATTTACTGTACAAAAATATATATATATGTATATATCAATATCAATACAGACGGAAAAAAATCTCTGCCATCATGAAATGGATACTCCAATGGGGAAAGGCAATAAATAAATACAAAGAGAGGACTATATGTCAGTGGTATTTATATGCTATGGAGAAAAAGGGGTGGATGAGAGGGTGTGATACTTTATTTTTGTATAATTTTTTTTTTTTGAGACAGAGTCTCACTCTGTCGCCCAGGCTGGAGTGCAGTGGTGCGATATCAGCTCACTGCAACTCTGCCTCCCAGGTTCAAGTGATTCTTCTGCCTCAGCCTCCCGAGTAGCTGGGACTACAGTCGTGCATCACCATGCCTGGCTAATTTTTGTATTTTTAGTAGAGATGGGGTTTCACCATGTTGGCCAGGCTGGTCTCGAACTCCTGACCTCAGGTGATCCGCCCACCTCGGCCTCCCAAAGTGCTGGGATTACAGGCATGAGCCACCGCGCCCGGCCAAGGATGGATGGGGAGAGGATATGATATTTTAGATAGGATAGTCTGTGAAGGCTTTACTGCGATGACACTCAAAGAAGGTAAGGATACAAGATATTTAGGTGAAGAGTCTTTGCGGAAGAAGAAATGGCAAGAGCAAAGGCCCTGATGTGGGAGCTTACCTGGATCAGCAAGAAGGAACAGCCAGTAAAGTGTGGCAGGGTCGCATCAAGGGCAGTAGGAGAGGAAGTCAAAGAGTGAGGTCTGGATCAACATAGGCCCTTGAAGGCGATGATGGAGAGTGGCTTTTAACTGAGTGAGATGGGAAACTAGTAAAAGGCACTGAACAAAAGAGTAAGGTGATCTTTTAAAAGATCATTCTGGCTGCTGTAAGGAATACAAGCAATAGGCGAACAACAGCAGAGGCAGAAAGTCCCATTAGGAAACAACTTCAATAATCCAGGCCAAAAAATGTTGGTGGCTTGGATGAGGGTGGTAGAGGCAGAGGTTGTGAGAAGTGGGACTTTTCAAAGGTGATTTTAACTTCATGGAATTCATCTTCTTATGACTTTAAAACGTAAATCCTACTTAAGATGAGACTTCTCTGCACCCCTGCTGAGTCCAGCAGCACATGTTGTGTTTAATAAATAGCTTTCAATTGCTCTAATGAAAATCCTGACTCAGGTCATTTATCAATGGCACCTAATCTTTCCTGGTTTGGTTTGAGAATTTAGCACATCATCCCAAACATAAGATTTAAAAAGTAATAGTAAAGCTAAGTAATCTCTCACAGAAAAACCAGTAAGAATTTCAGCATTACTGGGAAAGGAGGTTCTTGATGGATGTGCCTTAATTTTAAAACTCCCCAACCACAAAGGTTCATTTATTACCATTCACATTTATGTTTTCTTTGATCTATCATCATGGTAAGATCATAACAAATTATACAGGATGGTGGTTAAGGCTTTGGGGTCAGAGTGCCTGAGTTTGAATCTCAGC
This sequence comes from Pongo abelii, assembly GCF_028885655.2. Lineage (NCBI taxonomy): Eukaryota > Metazoa > Chordata > Mammalia > Primates > Hominidae > Pongo > Pongo abelii. The sequence continues at coordinate 105,648,961 of NC_071995.2, read as the reverse complement.
TTGACCATAAACTGTATAGAAGAGGACAAATAACTTCATTAAATACTTGCTGTTTAGGATAGTTAAAATAAAAATCAAAGACAATTCTAGCCTTAACCCTAAGATGAGAATACTATTTAACAAATTCCAAAATAAAACATGCGGAAATTCCTGGTAGAATATGTGTGTCCCTTCTGAGAAATGATGATTTTGAAGCCACTTACTTCCCTGCTGGACTATTAATTTCAAGAGGACAGACACCTTTGTCCAACTTGTTCATCATGGTAATCTCAGTACTATATATTAATACCATACACATAGACACAAATCCAGGAGATCACTTGGCTGGTCAATCAACAGAAGGTACCATACCCTACAGAGAAATATGGGAAATTACATATACCCATACATCTTACATATTTTAACTGGAGTTTAAAAATAGGTGTGATTATGACTGTAACCGCATATATTTCAAAACGGACTTTCTGGTGCCTACCCCATAAATCCCTACCAACAGTCTTACCTTTTATTTCTAATACAGTATCCCTTAAAAACAATTATTTTTCTATACCTATCTTGTAATTAAGAAAAAGACCACAATTTTTAAAAATTAGTTCTGCTTCATGAGAGCATAAGATATATACAGTTTAATCTAAATAATATGAATTGACTTCATCCTTCTGTGGGTAGGCAATAAGAACCCATGAGCAGAGCTATACTGTCATATCTGTGCCTTAAGACTCTAACTGAAGCAAGAAGAGATGGAAGGACCGAGAGATTAATACAGTATGTGGCTACTTTAGTAGTCCAGTAAGATAGAATTTTCTGACAGTCTAAACTCTGCCAGATTTTCATGTCTAAATAAATGCTTTGGACCAAAATACCAGGGTCACCTTTGAATTGTGCTTTTTTTTACATTCCCATCTAATTATCGGTAAATTCTGTTGCCTAAATAAATCCAGAATATAACCATTTCTCATTACCTCCTACTGTTACCACTTTTAAGCCACCATAATCTCTTACTTGTAGTACTGCAAAATCTCTGAATGGGTCTCCCAGCTTCCACCTTTGTTCTTCTTTCAGTCCAGTCATGTCATACTCTGCTTAAAATCCTCCAACTGCTTCCTATTTTGCTTAGAATAAAATTTGGAGTCCTTATACCTTTGCCTTTGAGGCCAGATACTTAACCGCCATCTCCACTTTCTACCTCTTGTTCATTCCAGTCTAGTAACACAGAGTTCCTTGTTTATCCTTTCCTCGAAGCCTTTTCCCCAGTATATGTACATGGCTCAGGTCCTTCTGCAAATATCCCCTTATCAGAAGATGTCCCCTGACCACCTTATAATAGATGAGCAACCTCCACTCTTCTTATCATTTTCACCTAATCTGCTTACTTTGGGTCTCTCCCAATTAAAATGTAAGCTCCATGAGAACAAACGCTTGGTTTGTTCACTACTCTATCACCAGAGACTTAATCAATGATGCATGGTTGACACTCATATACCTGAATTTTTTGTAAGAAGTAGAATGTAACTTGGGTATTAATGTGAGATGAAAGGGAGAATCTCATGTCATATTTCTAGTATAAGACAGAGATGATGAACACAGAGAACATCAGAAGAGAAACCTTTTGAGAGAAGATGAAGGACTTGTTTCTGAAAAAGCTGTATTTGAAATGCCTTCAGGGCATCCACACTTGTTCAGCAGGCAATTGGATTTAAGGGGCCAGAGATTCAGCATAAAGTTGGAGTTAGAGTTGAGGTTCTAAGAGCGGTTTGAAGTGATAGCTGAAGCTCTGAGCAGTGGGTGATATGATCAAGGAAAAGAGTGATGAGAAGCCGACTGACAGCCTTAATTGGCCAGCTCATATTTAAGAGGTGAGCAAAACAGAAGCCAGCAAAAACAAACAAAACACATCTGAAAATGAACAAATGAGTACAGCCTCATGGAACACAAGAATTTATAAGCTTCCAAAAGACATACATTATGCAGATGTGAAAATAACTTATGATCAAATACTACAGAAATATGCTAATGCTATATTTAGAGACTGTAAAAGGCATATATCATCATGCCCAATTTTTTAAAAAATGCATACAAAAAGACTGGAAGAAAGTATGCCGAAGTATTAATAAAGATTGCCAGGGGCGGGGGGGTAGAAATACATAAGTTTTACATTTTACATACACATGCATGAAGTAGTATACATAGCATTTATGTATTTATAGTATATATAGTATTTGTATATAGTATTTTTATACCTACACATAGAAATATGCACAAATACATATACATAGAAATATGCATAGTTAATTAACATCTATAAATTTTCTTCCATAAAAATGTGTTGCTTTTATAATTAAAGAAAAATACATATTTTCAAGTCTTGGAAATCAGTAATATTCATAAATATTTTTAAAGATTATGTAGTTCATCAAATCCTAATTATTCTAAGTTTTAGCCACAGATGAAGTTAATAATCTAAAAAACAATGTACTTGAATCACATGATGCTTTAAGAAAATGGTATCACTGAGTTTTGTTCACAGTTATGTCTTGGGTAAGGAAATCCTGACAAACAGCCTTATGCAGGTTATTACTATATTAACTGTACAATACTGTTAAAGACATTACCCACTACAACACTTAATAGCTCTGATACGGAACTCCACATTAGAAATTTCTTCAGAGGTAATTATTTAGAAAATGTCTTGTTTCCCCCAAATATTTAGCATGTTTTCTTAAAGATATAGGCATTTTTATATTTAAAAGATACAAAGGTATGATGTCTTCCTTCTCTTTGGCTTCCAGGAAGCTTACAGCTAAAATCCCAGCTCAACTAGGTAGGCTCCTGTGGCCTGCACAGTTGTGTCCTATCTTCCTCCACACTTCCACACCTCCTCAAGACTGCTACTTGGATTGCTATTTCTCCCTGGTTTGCAATTTGCGTATCTTATTTACATATTTTTACCAATTTGTTGGTACATGTTTTTGTTGTAAGCTGCCAGATAGTATTTGTGGGATAAGTAGAATAAAAAGAAAATATTGTAATCCCAGCACTTTGGAAGGTTGAGGTTAGAGGACTGCTTGAGCTAAGGAAGTCAAGACCAGGAAAACATAATGAGACTCTGTCTCCACCAAAAAAAAAAAAAAAAATTGACTGGGCATGGTGGTGCACGCCTGTAGTCCCACATATTTGGAAGGATGAAGAGGAAGAACTGCCTAAGCCCAGGAGTTTAAAGCAGCTGCAGTGAGCCATGATCATGCCATTGCACTCCAGCCTCAGCCACAGAGCGAGAACCTGTCTCAAACGATAGGACAGGACAGGACAGGACAGGACAGGATGAAGAGAAGAGAGGAGAAGAGAAGCGAAGAGGAGTATCCACATATACTTTAAGCATCACAAGAAGAAATACATACCAATATATGGCCCAAATTTGGGGTTTAAAAAAAAGAAAACTCTAAGCTAGAGTCATGCTTTCCAAATGTACCTTTTTAAACTTAGGCAGTGGTGTGCCAAGGACTTAAGAATACACAGGAGAGACATAATGCCTGCATTTAATCTAGAGTAATTTAAAATACTGTTTTATTTTTAAATTCACACACAGTAAAAAGTGAAATGAAAAGTGCTTTGAGCATTGTGTTTTTTTAAAAGATAACTAGACTTTCAAGAGATTTCACTCTCGCCTGGGGCTGCTTCCGGGTATATTCTCAGACTTACCAGCTCTCCCTGCCAGTCCAACCACACTCCCACTCCCACGCCCACCATGAGTTCATTCTGGCCTTAAATTAGGAGTATTTCTGTAGAGGAGTATGAAATGTAAAAAGCTAGATACTATTATATAGAAATATTCAATTGCATTTAAAATGTATTAGCAGTAGTTACCAATAAGATTATCAATAAACAAGAAAGTAGCAACTCTGGAGTCCTGCCATGCCAGGCATATGTCTACCTAGACTAGAGGAATTCACTATTTAGAAAGCCTTGAAAGTCCTAAGTGCCACAAAGATTAGTTTCATTGTGACTTAAAAAAAAAACAAGGGCCGGACATGGTGGCTCACACCTGTAATCCCACCACTTTGGGAGGCCAAGGCGGGTGGATCACCTGAGGTCAGGGGTTCGAGACCAGTCTGGCCAACATGGTGAAACCCCATCTCTACTAAAAATACAAAAATTAGCCGGGCATGGTGGCACACACCTGTAATCCTAGCTACTCAGGAGGCTGAGGCAGGAGAATTGCTTGAACCCAGGAGGCAGAGGTTGCAGTGAACCAAGATCTCACCACTGTACTCCAGCCTGGGTGACAGGGCAGAACTCCATCTCAAAAAAAAAAAAGATTAGTTTTGTTTTGATGTTTGGGCATCTTGTACATCACACCTTAATAGCCAGTATGTAGTATCAAAATTCCTCTAGAACTCTTAGAGTAATAAAAATTATTACTAATTTTTAATTAATTAAAAAGCCACAAGTATTTGAGATTTTTTTTTCCTGAATTCCTAATTTGATCATAAAACAGTTACCTTATAAAGGTATTTGCTAAAATCCTTAACTGTGTCATCTGTACTTTTCATTCACATAAACCATTCCAAAGTCCTACACACAAATATGTGCCTAACTTTTAGTGATATTACCTCTTTATGGATATTGCCACTTCGTTACTAAAGAGAAATACTTTTTATATTACTATCCTGCTTATTATAACCATTGCAGGAGACCTGTTTCTCTTATAGTAGGAACTGTGAAGATAAATAGACCCCAATCTAAAACTTTGAAAGGTAAATAATCTACTAATAAAATTTAAGAGTATATATGTAGAGACAAGTATCAACTGACAGTAAAAATTTCAAAATGGGCCTGTAATCCCAGCACTTTGAAAGGCTGAGGCAGGCAGATGACCTGAGGTCAGGAGTTCGAGACCAGCCTGGCCAACATGGTGAAACCCCATCTCTACTAAAAATAGAAAAATCAGGCGGGTGTGGTGGCGGGTACCTGTAATCCCAGCTACCAGGGAGGCTGAGGCAGGAAAATCTCTTGAACCTGGGAGGCGGATGTTGCAGTGAGTGGAGATCGAGCCACTGCACTCCAGCCTGGGCGACAGAGCAAGACTCCATATCAAAAAAGAAAAAAATTCAAAATGACCATTTTTAAATGTTACTCTTAAGTAGTACATTAAAATTATTAAATTCTACACAAACTATCTGCCCTGAACTCACTGAATCATTAATTCAACATATACTTGAGCCCTACTATGTGCCAGGCACCCTGTTACGCAATTAGGAGTTCAGTGTGATTAAGCACACACAGGTACTACTCTAAACTAGAGTTTACAATCCAGTGGGAATAGACTTTTCCGGCACTTACCATTTAGTGAATCATTCAAGAAACAAATATATCTGCTCTCTAGGAGCTCATAATGCACAAGTTTCTATTAAAAACATACTTTCTGGCTGGGCATGCTGGCTTATGCCTGTAATCCCAGCACTTTGAAAGGTCGAGGCAGGAGGATCGCTTGAGCCCTGGAGTTTGAGAGCAGCCTGGGCAACACAGCAAGACCTCGTCTCTACCAAAAAAACAAAACAACACATACTTTTCTAAGGAAGGCAGTAATGACAGACAATAGCTTTAGATAAGTACAAATGATTTAACTTATTCTACAGACATAAATCAGTTCTACCTTTTGGTCCTGAAGTGTGAATAAACTATTACAATACCAACTAAACTGGTTATAAGTGGGTTTTTAAGAAATTGTGACATATGAAAGACTTCTTAGTTGTAGACTGTATATCACGACTACAAACTCATCAGCAGTTACATTAAGCATTGTAGAGATGGGCAGAAATAATTCTTGCCCAGTACAATAGTATCACATAGATTTAGCAGCTGGCAAATACACTGAGCAAGGATTAACAACGCAATTCCCTAAAGGGTAATTTATTCCAATAATAGAAATAAGTAAACAAACACTTCTTGGGAAACTTGTTTTCTTTGATGAATCAATGTTGTTTGTGGGTTTCAGTAATATTTCATATATAAATTTAAAGTTTTATTCATAATAAAAAATTCCGAAAACAGTACATAAATTTTCCTCTGGGTTACCACCCCTCTATACACCAAAGGAAGTTAAATAAAGTTTAACTTTATATAAAGCTTATATAAAGCTTAACTACAAGATACAGTGCACAAGTTTATTGTCAAAGCCACTTAAAACCACCTGTTATTCAACAGTAGGTGCCAATTTCCCTATAATAGAAAAAGACGACTATAAATGAATTAGCTAAATTCTTCTACATATTCTACCTAAAAGAACTTTACCACATCCTCACTCCCATGTTTTAGCTTTTTTGCCAAATAACTGCAAAGAGATTCAAAAATATATTTATATAGAGCTTTACAACATATACACCAACAAGCAGAGTACATGAAAACTCCAGCTTACTGTTTTTATGTTTTTCTAGTTAAACCAACTATCGAGAAGAGTCTGCTTTTAAAGATGGCCCCTGCCCATTAAATCAACAGCAAATAGGCTACAAGAAATGCTCTCAATCTAGCAAGAAAGAAAAGGTCATCTGCCAGTAAAACTTCTAAGTGCCCACTTAGACAAGTAATAACTGACAGTGTCAAAATGGCAATTTTTAAGGGTTATCCTTAAATGAAACATTAAGCAGAATTACAATACTCTATTAAACCAGAGAACCAGTAAACCATCTTCACATTATTTCAACAGATATTTGCATTCCTACTATGTGTCAAACATTGTTAGGCACTGAGGCATCCTTGTGAACAAGCATACAAAGGTCCTATTCTCAAGATGTTTATATATAATCCAGTGAGATATCTTCCGGAAGTAGAAAAAGAGCAAATAAGGAATAACTGAAACAAAGAAAGGTAAAGATTTTCCTGTAGTTAAAAAAAAAAAAATCAAACCCATGCACACACACAGAAATCTGTATATTTGTCTAATGTAGCAACCGTTATAATTACAAACGATGCTTTCTATAAATGGACAAATTTTTACTGAACTTGGTTTCTGGTACATCTGTTCTAACAAAGACTAAAGAAATGAAAGAGGAAAAAGCAAAACAGGATGCATATGGGTTTATCAAAGGCTACTTCTCCCTTTCTTTTTAAAAAGTTAAGCATGGGCGCGAGCGCGCACACACATATACACACACACACACACACACACACACACACACACGAGCGCGCCCGTTTACCTGTTGGTGTGGTATCGATACTCCTGGGGAACCCTTGAGGGCACTCACACCAGCAGAAGTTTCAAAGGCTAAACAACAGCATACAGCAAATAATCACATATAGGAAATATTTTCATTTGGAATTAGCACAGTGTTCACAAGGACGCAAAAACCAAATTAAGAACCCTTCCCTTTTCCCTAGGTGTTTCTAAACCCTTCCGGGCGGCCCCTTCTCTCCCTATTGATCCCTTTAGGCACTAGCAAATCCTTTTTTTTTTTTCTTTAGCAGAGTGAGTGACGTGGCAGGAGGCAGAAAATGACCCTGGAGGCGCCGTGGCTAGCGCTGAGCTTGGCACCTCCTCCCTCCGCTCCACGTTGTACACCCAGCACACCCCCCCAATCCCGAAGGGCTCCAGAATTTCTATGTAAGGGTTTAGGACAGGCGATCTGATTGGAAGTGGGAGCTGGGGGGTCGGTCTTGAAGCTGCGTGTGCAGAGCAGGCAGTTTTTATTTAGACTGGGAGGCAGTGACGGCACGGATGGGTGCTCCAGCACTCCCTGTCACCCCTGGGCGCCGCCAGCACCCTCTCCATTCCCACTTTTACTTTAGGTTAGGCGTGGAGATACAGCCTTCCTACCCAGGAAGAGCTATGGGGGTGTCCACTGGGAAAAAGTCTTGCGTGCCTGAACCCAAAAGGGAGGTTTATCAACAGGTCAGGAGTTGGCAGGGCGAGGAAGCCCAGCACCCAAGCCCCTCCGCTGCATCCCTCTCCCAGGCTGCTGACGCCCCCTACCTTCCTCCTCCGCCCCCAACCCCGAACCCCCAAATGCTAAGAAGTCAGGCGGAGGCTTTCCACGGGTGCCCAAGCTCCAATCGCGGCGGGGCAGTCAGCGACGTATAAGGAGGAGTAGCCCCAGAAGCGAACCTCCATCCGCCCCCAACTTCGTCCCGCCCCTCCCCCTTTCCCGCTGGGGCCTCGCCAAGGCCTCGCTGGGCAGCCAGGCCGGGCACTGGGAGGTGAGGGGCAGGGGCGCCGACGGCAGAGGGCGACGGAGGAGGGCAGGAAGCCGGGACTGCGCCCCTGCCCTCGCAACCCGACTCACTCACCGCCGGGGTCGCGGCCAGCGCTAGGGCAGGGGCCGGGCGGAGTGAGCGGGCCGGTGCCGAGGAGAGCTGAGGCGGCCTGGGCGGCAGCGGCGGCCGGCACAACCCCGGGCAGTCGCGGCTCCGGAGGCGTCCTCTCAGGATGTGGAGCTGGAAGACTGTGGCGGCGGCGGTGGAGGTGGAGACGGAGGCCTCTGGCTGCGGACGTGGCGCCCGACGCGACCCGCCCCTCCGCCGCCTCCTCAGCTCCCGCCTCCTCCCGCGGCTCCGGCTCCGAGGCGCACGCGCGCTCGTGCAGCCCGGGCCCCTCCCGCGCCCACCAGGCACACGCCCACCCGTTTCTCGCAGGGTCCGGCCCTCCCAGCAGTCCCCAGCCGGCCGTGTCCCAATTGCGCACGCGCGACGCTCCGAGGCCCGCTCCCGCCCCTTCGCCCCCTGGGCGCCTCCGTGGGAACCACCGGCCGGCCTGCGCGCGCCTCCTCCGGGGGTCTCCCCGCCTTCTTCCCGCCACCATCCAATCAGATCGGGCGAGGGGCGCGAAGCCCGGGAGACGCCTAGGCCGCGGCCCTCAGGCCCGGTGTTTTGACGTCGGCGGCTGCCCGCGTTCCGCGCCGAGTAACGGTCTTCGGAATTCAGAACCTTCGCCTTAGGGAAGGTGGGACGGTCGCCAGTTTCTCCAGCACTTTCTTCGTCCAGGGACGTCAACCTCCCTTGCCTGCTGTCCTCAGGGACTGACAGCGGGGCCTGCTCAGAAGTTCACGTCGGGACAGTCTACAGGCCTTTGTGACTAAGTGCTAGGGGTGAGGAGAGACGTGGCTTATTTATGTGTTTTTCAGTTTATGATTTTTTTTTTAATTTTACTTCTCCCTGCCCTAGAATTGAGCTTCTTGAGAGTAAAAACCCGCCTGGGTCGCCATCACCGTAGGCTTGGTGCAGGGCCTGCCAGGCGCTCGAAATTTGTTGCAGAGGTGGGTATTCAGTATCGAAAGAGCCGCGGATTGGACATTAGAAAGCCTGGCTTTGCGCCGCGTCCTTGCCACTTGCTGATTAGGCCCCTCCACGTGGTCCCCGCCGGGGCAGCAGCTCTCCTCGCCCGTCCAAAGGCACGGACGGGGAGGCGCGTGGCGGCCCCGCCAGAGCTGAGCCCCCGGGATGTGAGGCCGTCTCGCTCTGAGCTTCAGAGCAGGGTTGCAGGAGACACCTCAGAAGGTCGTTTTGAGGACGGGAGGAGATGAACTGCTCAAAGCCTGCTTAACTAGATAAATGGTATCTATTAACTTTTCTTTGACTCCCTTTCCACACCTATAAAATGAAGATGACGGGAAACTTGTCATACTTTTTTTGTGGTGGGTGGGAAAGGTCTTTATGAACTGTGAAGTCCTATGCAAACGTGAGATGTTTCCTTTCGCAATCTGATTAGTGAAGCAAAAACACGCGAGTCAAAAACATACACAGAAAGCAAAAAAAAAAAAAAAAACCTCACAAAATGGTTTATCAACTGCAGAATATTCAGGATGGTGGAACTGAATGGTAACTATTGACAACATAGCTCAGAAAGGACGTGGTAAAACATGCTGGATGAAGCTAACTTTGATCCAGGTCTTAAATGGAATGGACTATAGTTTATAGCTTCAACCTAATCATTAACTTATGAAATCAGAGAATTAAGGCCACTTAAGCCACTGTGCTCAGACTGTGAAGATATTTTAGTTTCTCAAAGCAGAAAGAGGAAATTAAATACTCTTGTCAATTCAACATATGGCTTGGATGATTAGCAGGATCCGTGGATTGTTGTTTATCCAGTATGTGAAGAAACGGATATCCTCTGTTTTCTCGTTATTACACAAACTTCTATCCTTAATATGTGACCTTTCAAGGTTGAACTCTAGGTAAAATTATGAAGTGCACAATTACGTCTTGTTTCTTCTTCCCTTTGCACGTCGTTTTGCAAGAGAATCTATTATTAAAGTACAAATGACTGACAAGATGGTAGCCACTCCTGGGAGATTTTGCATTTTTACGGTTATCAAAAGCCATAACTCAAAGCAGCAGTTGAATCTGTTTGATAAACCAACTAAGATTTAAAAGAGCTCCTTTGGGAGGTCATGAGTTCACCAGAAACTCCTGGTGTAGGAGTTCAGCCTATAAAACGAAGAAATACATGACTTGTAGTATTTCTTCATTTTATAGTCTGAACTCCTCTAAGTTCTTGATTCCCATTCTGTGACCTCCCTTTCTTAGATTGTTAAAATAAAATACAGATGGCTCATGCCTGTAATCCCAGCACCTCGGGAGGCTGAGTCGGGGGAAGATCACTTGAGCCCAGGAATTTAAGACCAGCCAGGGCAACATGGGGAGATCCCATCTCTTAAAAAAATAATAATAATAATTGAGCATTGTGGCACACTCCTGTAGTCCCAGCTATTTGGGATACTGAAGCAGGAGGATTGCTAGAGCCTGGGAGGTCAAAGCTGCACTGAGCCATGGTCACACCACTGCATTCCAGCCTGGACAACAGAGTGAGACCCTGTTTCAAGAAAAATAAAATGAAACATTTATTTCTGGATGTTATTTTGAAAGATTTTGTCATGTCTTAATGAGCCCTGGCCAGGTAATCACAGCACTTTGGGAGGCCAAGGTGGGAGGATTGCTTAAAGCCAGGAGTTTGAGACTAGCCGGGTCAATATAGTGAGACCCTGTTTCTACAAAAATTAAATAAATAGCCAGGTGTGGTGGCATGCACCTGTAGTCCTAGCTACTTGGGAAGCTGAGGCAGGAAGGTCACTTGAGCCAGGATTTCAAGGCTGCAGTGAGCTAAAATTGTGCCTCTGCTCTCCAGCCTGGGTGACAGAGACCCTCTCAAAATAACAATAATAATGAATTCTTAGTGCCTTCAGGCAATAAAATTCTTTTAACAAAATTCTTAATACACATATCAATTACCCAGCCTCTTAAGTGACTGAGTTTTCTTTTAGTTGGGTACAGACACAGTCTTTCTGCCTTATTGAAAAACTTAGAAATTAGATGTGACATTGCTTAACATGGTGGGGTGGTTCAAAGTGGACCAGAAAGAAGGCAGAAACCAGTAATGTTAAAGCAAGAAATTATTTCTAGGCTGATAGTACACTGAAGTTTAAAAAGCTCCAGCCCAACCTTCTACCCAACATGTGAGTCTGTCTCCTGTTATGTGCACAATCATAGTTTTCATCATTATCAAACACTCTTCCCAGGGTTTCAGTATGGACTCATTTAAGAAGCCTACTTGTTGCAAGGTGCGCACGTTTTTCCTGTTTCACCATGTTTTCATGAGTGTAATGCGTTATCCTTGCATTAAATTAACAGCTTTATAAAGGTTAGTTACCCCCCGGTGTAAACCATTATGCTTTCTTTTCTCACTTTCTTAACTGCTCTTTGCCATTCCTGGCACAATCACCTGTGCTGTTGGTTTTCCTTTGCCTGCACCAATATCCTTCTTAATTTTTCCAATGATAGGGTAGATTTATTTGACACAGCTCCTAACCTTGATCATCTGATTTCTCTCAATCCAATGAAGCAAGTACATTATATTCTAATATAGGGAATCCTATATTCATATGAGGAAACTGAGGCATAGAGAAGTTGGATAATTTACCCCGGGTCCCACAGGCTAGTGAAGAGCAGGCTCTAGAATCAAACACAATTTTGTCTGACTCTAGAGCCCAAGTTCTTAACCACTATATTCTGAGAAAGAGAAAAGCAGTTTCTGACATGCAGTAAATGCTGGCACACTAGGCTTTGGTATTCTTGTTGAACAAAAATAATTTTAGAGAACATCAACATCAGACGAGGCCACTCCATGATCATGGTGGATCAGGACAAAAATAAGACTACTTCATAATCATGTGTGAATGTAGACAAAAACACAAATGCTGTCCAACCCACCAAATGGAATACACAAAATGAAAATACCAAATTAGTCTACGTAGCTGTTGCCTCTTTGCCAATGACAGCTTAAGCCTCATTCCAGTCTTCCCTCTTTCTAGATAAGATTTATTAAGATACCCAATCATAGAATTACTCCCACTTCCTGACAATATCCTGTTTAGAGCATAGAGCAAAGTTCCACCACCTTAAACCCTCTATCAGATCACCTAACACAAACCCAAATCTTACAAAAGGATTTTTTCAAACACCTTACCAGTATGCCACATGGTTCCCTGTGATGTGTTCTTCTTGCTGCAATGAGTAGTAAATTCAACTTGTTCAACCACAGGTGTGTTCCTGGTGATCTTTGACTAGAAAGCATTGACAGTTCTTTCTGGACTATTCTATATCATGCATTTCTATGGAGTAGAAAGCATACTTATTAGGTATTTCTGCCAGTCAAAGGAAACTGCCCTTTCATCTCCAGCCATAGGATTGTCACACCAAAGCTAGAAGGTTCCCTTTCTTTTTGTGGATCATATATAGAGTGTCTGCTAAATTGAGCCTTATTAAAAGACAGTGAAAAGAAGCACATGTTGGAATAATTGGACATCATTTTGAAAACAAAAGCTTAACACCTATAAACTCATGCCTTTCACCATATGCAAAATAATTCAAAATGGATCATAGATCTAAATGTGAAAATAAAAACTTTTAGAAGAAAACATAGGAGAACATTTTTATGATCTTGAATTAGGCAAAGTTTTCTTAGGTACAACAAAAAACACACAATCCATGAAAGAAAGAAATTTATAAAAACTTGCTTTTTGGATAACACTTGCTCTTTGGATGTCACTTAAGAAAACAAAAGAACAAGCAACAGACTGGGAGAAAATATTTGCAAAACATACCTTTTTTTTTTTCTGTGAGACGGAGTCTCGCACTGTCACCCAGGCTGAAGTGCAGTAGCACAATCTCGGCTCACTGCAAGCTCTGCCTCTTGGGTTCACGCCATTCTCCTACCTCAGCCTCCCAAGTAGCTGGGACTACAGGCGCCTGCCACCATGCCCAGCTAATTTTTGTTTGTTTGTTTTTTAGTAGAGACGGGGTTTCACTATGTTAGCCAGGATGGTCTCCATCTCCCTACCTCATGATCCGCCCACCTCAGCCTCCTAAAGTGCTGGGATTACAGGCATGAGCCACCGCTCCCAGCCAAAACATACCTATTAAGTGATTGTATTCTGAATATGTGAAACACTTACAACTCAGAAGACAATCCAGTTTTAAAATGTGAGAATAATTGAACAATCATTTCACCAAAGGAGATACATGGATGGCAAATAAGCATATGAAAAGATGCGCAACCCCTCCCACCCCGAGGCAACCACTCATCTGTTTTCTCTCCTTATGGTTTTGCCTCTTCCAGAATGTCATATAAATGGAATACAGTATGAAGCATTTTTAGTGTTGCATCTTTCACTTAGAATAATGGATTTGAGATTTATTTATGTTGTGTGTAGGAGTAGTTTGTTCCTTTTGTTGCTGTAGTCTATTTACTATAGTAGTCATTAGGGAAATGCAAATCAAAGCCACAATGATCACTACTTGGTTGAAATAAAAATAATTTCAAAAGCTATTGATGATGGACAAAAACTAAAACTCTCAGACGTTGTTGGTGGGAATGCAGAGGGGTACATACACTTGGGAAATGGTTTGGGAGTTTCCTATAAAGTTATGCATACACTTGTGATATGACCTAGAAATCCTACTCCTAGATATTTACCCAAGAGAAATGAAAACATGTTCACACAAAAACCTGAACGTATTTTATAATCATCTAAAACTAGAAACACCCTAAATGCCCTTTAATTTGTGAATGGATAAGCAAATGGTGGTACATATATACAATAGAATCTACTCAGCATATAAAAGGAACAAACTGCTCCTACACACAAATGAATCTCAAGTGCATTATTCTAAGTGAGAGATGCAAGATTAAAAAGTCTTCATACTGTATTCCATTTATATGACATTCTGGAAAAGGCAAAACCATAAAAAGAGAAAAGAGATCAGTGGTTGCCTGTGAGGTGAGAGGAGTTGACTGTAAAGTGGAGCTTAAGAGAATTGGGGAGGGGTAATGGAACTGTTGGATATCTTGACTGTGATGTGTGTGGGTTACAGAATGTATGCATCTGCCAAAACTCATAGATTTGTACACTAAATAGAGCAGTTTTGCTGTGTGTAAATTGTACCTTAATAATTTTGACTTGAGAAAGAAAGATGTTGGAATGGAAAAAAAGAGTTTTGATGAGGTAGAGCTACCTGACACCATGAATATGAAGACTGGCCTAAAGGTGAGCAGCCTGTTATGCTCCTAATGGGCAGCACTTCACAGTAGTTTCAGTAATACAACCTGAGTTTAAAGATGTTCAATTTGTTCTTATGTTTTTGCCTAATTTCTTACCATGCTTGACCACTGTTGGCAAGTTTCTTCTCTCAACTGCCCTTACCTCTACAGTAACCAGTAGAGCAACTTCAGTACCCAGTTTGAGTCTGGTTTCTACCCTTGGTTCTATGTTTGATACAGTTTGGCTGTATCCCCACCCAAATCTCATCTTGAATTGTAGTTCCCATAATCTCTATGTGTTGTGGGAGGGACCTGGTGGGAGGTAATTGAATCATGGGGGCTGTTACCCCCATACTGTTCTTATGATAGTGAGTGAGTTCTCATGAGATCTGATGGTTTTATAAAGGGGCTTTTCCTCCTTTGCTCGGCACTTCTCCTTCCTGCCGCCATGTGAAGAAGGACATGTGCACATTAAGCATTTAAAGATCGTTAAAGGGTAATACAAATAAAGGCCAAATGGAGTAAAAAAAGAGGACTGAATGAGTGCAGAAAAGATAGATATGGATGTGGGCTGAAGAAAGCTTCTGCAGCAGGGAGAGGAGGGAAGTTATAATAAGAATTGAATACCTACTTTTATAAGGACTTCAGCATGATACTTATAAATTATGAGAGAGGAATCATTACTATTTTCTACCTGCATCCGGTATAGATGTTAGGACTAGGGAGAGGACTAATGATAAGCTTCCATTTCACCTTGGACCAAAGCACCCAAAATGGTGGCAGAGCCCACACAGCATAATTTATGCCTTATCAATGGTAAAAAGTTAAATGGGGATTGGTGAAGATGGACAAGCTGGAGCTTTAAAAAGATAGAATAGAGCAGCCCAAAGCTGAACAGTAGGGTCTTTATTGTCATCTGCAATAGCCAGGTTGAAAGAACATGTACATTTACCATGAGAAGGGAGATTTACCAAGTTGACATTTTCAACGTGACCCCAGAATGCAATATGGTTTGACTAGGATTTATGTGAATTACAATAAGAGAGCCTCTCAACTTGGCCTGCTTTTGGAAACAATGGCCCACCCCATGGTTTAGGTAATGCTGTATGCATTCTGAGGGGCGTGGTCCATCATTTACAGATGAAGAAAAGCCTGAGGATATCTAACATCTTAAGTCTTCTGCAACCAGTGTAGATGGAATTCTAACTTGAAACACTAATTTCAGTTTGCAAATGCAAATGAGTTCTAAGAGAGGGAGAAACTGTTTTAGGGGACCATTTGAAATCTGTCCTTCATATTCACATTGAATGTAAGGGAAATAGCCACCAATCCTCAGAGTGTGAAGGAGCCAACATTAATCTCTTCCTAGATCTAAAACTGCCAAATTAAAATTTGTATCAGTGACTAGTTGACCCACTTTCCTTTCTTGCTTTCAGGGCACATCCTTACATGAGCCTAATCACTTATTTGCCAAGAGAATAATTAACGTTTTAGAGTCACTGTGCTAGTTAATAGTGTAAGCCAAAAATAAAATTCTTAGCCCCCTAACCATCTGAACAAACCCCTCCTCAGCCAAGGGCATTCCAAAGTTAACCTGAAAAACTAGTTCAGGCCAGGATGGGAAGTGGATATCGGACATGCCTCACAGCTGACCAGCATTAACATCAACACCGAGATTTTCAGACTGACAGAAGAGACTCTTTAATAAGAAACATTTACAATCTATTCCCTCTGAAGCCTGCTACCTAGAGGCTTTATCTACATACTACAACCTGGGTCTTCACAACTCCTTATCATAAGCCAGACATTCCTTTCTGTTGATTCCAGGTCTTTAGACAATAATCAATTGCCAATCAGAAAATCTTTGAATCTGCCTATGACCTAGAAGTCCTCTCACCCCCATCCCTGCTTTCAGTTGTCCCGTCTTTGTGGCTGAAACAATGTACATCTTACATGTATTGATTGATGTCTTATGTCTCCCTGAAATGTATAAAACCAAGTTGTAGCCCAACCACTTTGGGCACGTGTTCTCAGGATCTCCTGAGGGCTGTGTCATGGGCCATTGGTCACTCATTTGGCTCAGAATAAATCTCTTCAAATAATTTACAGAGTTTGGCTCTTTCACTTACAATAATTTGGCACCTAACATCAGGCCTCAGAGAAGACTCAGAGCCCTGAAGGAGTTGGCTGAACTTGGAGCTAAGATACCAGCAGGGGCCCATTGAAAGTTCTCCCCAACTTTGAGCATTTCCTCCAGTGGAATTGTTAAGTCCTTCTGAGCACTGGACCTCCCATTTGGCTGATGGTCCTTGATGTATTCTGAGGTTTTTCTTTTTCCCCCTAGAAAGTTATTTGGGATCCCTTTCTAGTTCGGAGGTGCATTCTAAAGGTGTTCTCGATTGCCTTTTTCTAAAGACAAGGAGAAGGACCCCTTTTTGGACACCTCATTTGGTTTCCTGTTTGGAGGTGCATTCTAAGAAGTCTTCTCCATTGCTTTTTCTTCCAAAATTAAGCTCAATTGGTTTGTCTGTGCATTTGTGTGAGGAACTGAACTGTTATTTTCATAGATAAATGAGACTGAGGTCCTCAGCTCTGAAGAAAAAGGGCATTTTGTTCCTCCCAGCTGAAAGGTGCTCCTGGGTGACTGGGGACGAAGTGAAAGTGTCTGGGGGTTGACTTCCCGAAACATGCAATGGCCCTACAGGGAACCCCCAAGAAAATTAGTTTAGAAAGGTTCTTCCAGGAAACACATATAAGAGCTGATCACTTGGCATTTTGAGCCCTGTTGGAGGTAATAGAATTCCAGAGAGAGAAACAGACATCTAAGAGGGCAGAAACAATTCAGTGGTGAAACACTGTAGAGTCCTGCTCATAGTCAGCACACATTGAGCCACCACACACACACAAAAAGAAACCCAAATGTCTTTCAAGTTTATGTGATATAAGTAAAATATTTAATAAATAAGCTGGCTTTCAAATTATTGGCAAAGTAATATTAGAAATGTCTTAAGAATTTTCAGCATTTTTTGTATTTATTGATCAAGCAGTTCCATACTTATCCCTGCCAAATACCATAAGATGTCAACATATGGCATGAGGTTTATAAAACTATAAACCCAACCCAAAACAGAATGATCTTTGCTTGTGTAATTTTTTTTATTTTTTGAGATGGAGTCTTGCACTGTCGCCCAGGCTGGAGTGCAGTGGTGTGATCTCGGCTCACTGCAGCCTCCACCTCCCAGGTTCAATTGATTCACCTGCCTCAGCCTCCCGAGAAGCTGAGATTACAGGCTCCTGTCACCATGCCCAGCTAATTTTTTGTATTTTTAGTAGAGATGGGGTTTCACTATGTAGGCCATGCTGGTCTCAAATGCCTGACCTTGTGATCCACTCGCCTCAGCCTCCCAAAGTGCTGGGATTACAGGCATAAGCCACCGCACCCAGCCATGTAATATATATATTTTTTGAGATGGAGTCTCACTCAGTCACCCAGGCTGGAGTGCACTGGCATGATCTTGGGTCACCGCAAGCTCTGCCTCCCAGGTTCATGCCATTCTCCTGCCTCAGCCTCCCGAGTAGCTGGGACTACAGGCACCCACCACCACGCCCGGCTAATTTTTTGTATTTTTGGTAGAGACAGGGTTTCACCATATTAGTCAGGATGGTCTCAATCTCCTGATCTTGTGATCTGCCTGCCTCGGCCTCCCAAAGTGCTGGGATTACAGTAATTTTTTATAAAGATACTTATATTGTTGGTTTAATGAAAACAGCTAAATCCTGAGTTATTGGTAAAATACCAATATAGTTAGCCTTAAGTTTCTTACTCAGGTAAACACTTGAAATTCATAGATTATAAACATGGTTAACAGGGAAATAACTTTAAATGATGAATATCGGTTTTCATAAATAATCTAGGTAAACTATTAAAAATAAACAAGTAAATGTAATGGAATAAATGCTTGTAAACAAATGTCATATAATTTCCAATCTAAAGTTATATCAAATAATAGATATCCACTAAACATCTGGGTAATTTTCAATTTAAGATTCTAGGAAAACATTTCTTCTAAAAATGTGTTCCTATTAAAAGGTAAATAATTTTTGTCTAGTTTATATGTTAAAGGATATATGTAAAACAAGGTAAAAGGAACCAGGAAATAAGAGACATAAAGAAAGTTACAGATATAAAGAGGTATTTTTGGTAAGAAAGGTTAAAAGAGGCCGAGGCCGGCAGATTGCGAGGTCAGGAGATCGAGACCACGGTGAAACCCTGTCTCTACTAAAAATACAAAAAATTAGCCGGGTGCGGTGGCGGGCGCCTGTAGTCCCAGCTACTCAGGAGGCTGAGGCAGGAGAATGGCGTGAACCCGGGAAGCGGAGCTTGCAGTGAGCCGAGATTGAGCCACTGCACTCCAGCCTGGGCGACAGAGCGAGACTCCGTCTCAAAAAAAAAAAAAAAAAAAAAAAAGAAAGGTTAAAAGAAAAATGACTTTGTATGAGAGAGGATCTTGTATGGTAAATTTTTATCTTAAAATAAAATGACTGGTTGTTTAAGAAATAGGGATATTTAGGACAAGCCAGAAAGTCCAAGCATGTCATGAATGGTCTGGATAAGTTGTAATGAGGTTAGTAAAAAAGGGATTTATTTTTTTAAAAGTTATATAATTAAGTTGGCTGTAATTGAAAGGAAATTATAATAATCTTTCTAGGAATTGAACTTTGATATTAAAAATATAGGAATTGAACTTTCATATTAAAAATACGCTAATACAAATGAAATAATTGGTTAAACAAGCTTTTATAAGAACTATTGACTTTTAAAGCAAGAAGTTTTTAATGTTTAAATTCTATAATCTGTTTCTCTTTGAAATTCTTCAGATATCTTAGAAGTGCAACTTCTGCTGTACCCTGCTGCTTCAGGTCTTTCTTCCTTTTGAGAAGCCTGGTATGGTAAATCTCTTCTTCAATTTTTGTTGGCTCCTGCAATTTTTTCGTAAAGGGAGAGAATTTTTGAAAACAAGCAGATAAGAAAATAGAGGATTTGCTTTTGTTTATATGTCTGTTATGTCTATATGTTTGAATATGTAATGTGGAAGTGAAATTTCACTACCAAATTATATGAAAGAGCTCTAATCAATTGACTTAAAGAAAACCAAATGTTTATCAGACTAATAGAAACTAGCTCAGATGCCTTTTAATTCACATGACTTTAGTAACATTTGGTAAGATTAATTTGGTAAATTTACTCATAAAATTCTCTTCAGTAATTTAAAAATTTAAAACCATGTTATGTTAAAGTAAGCAATCCTTATTTTTTCACTGGGAATTTGGGTTACTAAGAGTTAAAATTATAGGAGAGTAAAATGTGTTACTCTTCACCAAAACCTTTTTTGGGGAAGTTTATAAAAACACAAGGATGTGGTGTTGGCTAAGGAAAATGTAATTTTTAACTGGGTGTGGTGGCAGGTGCCTGTAACCCCAGCTGCTTGGGAGGCTGAGGCAGGAGAATTGCCTGAACCCAGGAGGCAGAGGTTGCAGTGAGCCGAGATCACGTAACAGAGTGAGACTCCATCTCAAAAAAAAAAAAAAAGGAAATGTAATTTTTTTTCCAATTTTGAGGCTATTTGGGGGACACTTTAAAATAAAGAAGAAGTATATAAATAAAACTAAATGGATAGAGAGAAAAATAAAAGGCTGGTAAGGAAAAACCTTTGACTCCTTGGTGGTCGTGTGGTCACCCGTGGTATGGAGCTGCAGCTGGGCTGCATTTAGTTACTAAGGGTAAAAGTTACCAGTGGAATTTAGAGATGGATGGTACTCATACTCCCAGGAAGTTACTTCACTGAGTGCATAAGGAAATGCAAACTAATAAGAATAAAAACAAAATATCCAATCCCTTGGTTATTGCTATCTGTAATAGTTAAAACGAAATTAAAAGGCCAAGCATGGTGGCTCACACCTGTAATCCCAGCATTTGGGAGGCCAAAGCAGGTGGATCACCTGAGGTCAGGAGTTTGAGACCAGCCTGGCCAAGATGGTGAAAGCCTGTCTCTACTGAAAATACAAAAATTAGCCAGGCATGGTGGCAGGTGCCTGTAATCCCAGCTACTCTGGAGGCTGAGGCGGAAGAATTGCTTGAACCAGGGAGGCGGAGGTTACAGTGAGCTGAGATTGTGCCATTGCCCTTCAGCCTGGAAGACAAGAGCAAAGCTCTGTCTCAAAAAAAAAAAAGAAAAAGAAAAAGAAAAAAAGAATAGAAAAATTAAAGGAGAAGTCTGGGTTGAACCTTGCTGCTAGACCAAGGTCTGATTTAAGTCAGTCTGAGCTTATGCCACCATCCTCAAAACTGCCCCCCTAACGGCAAACTTATGCAGGGACAACAGAAAGTGCCTCTGTGACTTGTGGTTACCAAGAAGATAGTCAATATGGGGTAAGGCAAAACCAAGTAACTATTAAAACCAGAGCATATAACATAAAGGAATTGTTCCATTATTAATTGGTATCATCAGCTTCCTGAAAAACCTTGTAAGAGCAACTAATTTAAGGGCAGCATCTTTAATTTTAAATGCCACATAATGAAAGAGCAAGTTTGAGTTGATACAGGGCTCACAGCCCACTGTTAAACACTCACTAATGAGTATAGGTTATCCAGTTGCACAGGAGGTTATTCCTGAGGGTATATCCAGCCTGGTGAACCAGATAAAAGCCACTGTAAGGCTGATTACCCTGATAAGGGGACTGCCCAACTCTCCCTATTAAATGCTAAGTGGGACACCCCAGACAAAACAGCTGATAATGCTTCTTATGCGAGCCATGTGAGACTGGCTTTATGATGACCAGGATATTCTCCCACTTAATATGCCTATTACCCATGTCGTGGTAAATGCTGTGGTTAAGAGGATCCCTTCTACATGGGCACTCTGGGTGACATTACTCTTGCAGAATCGAACAACTGTTTGAGGAGCCTTATCAAATTTGCTATCCTTCATGGGTCTTACAGATGCTCATAAAACATTAGGACATGTAACCAAAAATAAATGGGGAAGGCAAAAGGAAGTCAAAGGACTCATCCCAGAAGGGTGGAAATCTTTAGATGGTTATTAAGAAATGAAATAAAATGAAAATCGATGAGGTTAAAACAAAGGTCTTTACAACACTGTCAAAAGTTGGTTGGGTGGACCAAAGGGAGCCCCTGCTGGCCCCGCAACATTAAAAGGCCCCATACTAGTGTTCTACATTTCATACATTTCCTTAGGAGAAATCTAAGGAAAATTAAAAGGCAAAGGTTATAATAAGAAAGCTGACATTGCCTAGGGCAATGTTGAGGCAAATTAAGATAAAGATTGATAAAAGGCTGAGTCCCTTGGCCCAGCTCCCTGTTGGGAACCCAAATCCTTTTTCACCAGAAAAGGCAAAGTGGTCTGGAGGGTAGAGAAGTTCCTGGGATCAGAACATAAAAGTGTAAAGGTTGACAGGATTATGAAATTTGAGATGTTTAAACAACTACCTTATGTCAGGTAGTTGTGAGTCCTTTACCTAAATGTCTTATGAAAATGGGTATTGTGTGTGACTGGGGGATGTTTCCCCTATCTAGTACTGCAAAACTGAAGGCATGTAAATCTGTCCTTTGAGAAATGTTAACTGGACATGCTAAATGAGAACTAGTAAGATTCCCAGAATACAGGGTAGAAGCTGGAGTGCTGGTCAGGGCAAATCTTCCACTTGATAGCTCTTTGTGGCATGTTTATTGAGGCTTATGGCAAAAGCCGGTAAGCATTTCCCAATGACAACTACTGGGGCTTTGGACTAGAGAGTTCCCACTTGAGAGGCATTGCTGCCTTGCTATGGGATGTTAACTGAAACTAACCCTATGCTAATTGAAATAATGGTGCCCAAAAGAGTTCCATGATAAAATAAAAAGTATTTATATAGGTTCTTGCTACCTGGGGATGCACGGAGGAGATAGTTAGGAACAGGGAGCCTCTTTTTTCCTTAGGACTGACTGACTAGGTGAGGAGCTACTAGATCCTGCAGTGCCTGATGAACATCTCTCGTCTGACAAGAGCTGCTGGGGTTGTAAATGGCACTTCCAAAATGAACAAATGACATCTTGTTTGGAAGACTGCTGCTCTGATTAGATAACAGTCAAGCATATCTTTTGAGTTATTTATAGTTTAGAGCAATCAGGTAAAGTATGTTTTTGAGAGCATATTTTCCTTTCTGAGTTCTCCAAAATTCAGAAACTGTTCATGAGTATTTTGACTTTATGACAATATAGTTATTTGCAAAAATTCAGTAAAAAGCCTTATCTTTTAAAACAGGACAATTGGAGACACTGGTTATTTTACCAAGGTTTTTACTAGAATAACACATTTTTAGGTAAAGTTCCAGAAAGCCAACTTGAAAAGAGCCTCTATGACCAGTCAATTTTTGCTGGACTTTATGTGAATAATCAGGCCAAATATAATAAGCCTGAAACTTATTTTGCACACAAATTGGTCTTACTATAGTTTCTCTTTAGCAGAAGAGGAGGGCTAGAGAAAGAAAGAAATTGTTTCAAAGGAAAACTATAACATCTGTTACTAGATTCCAGCCCTGACTTTTGTTTTGAGTGCAGATTGACTCATGAATTATTTCTGGGCTGCAAAAATCCTCTAAAGAGTACCAGGTTATAATTTGCTTCATGTTTTTAGTTGGTGCCCTGATGGAATATGTTCCTTTTTCTGTTCTGACACACACATTATTTTTTGATTGTCAAATTATTAATGTTATCTCTTATAGTTTTACTTCTTCTGGGAAAACCGGAATCATGATACTCTGAAAACTGAGATGATTTGACAAATCCTACGAATCTCCCTCATTTGGAATCCTCCTGGTTCCAATCTGTTTTTCACTGTAAATACCCTGCTATTAAAACTATATAAGCACCCTCCCTCTAGGCCCAGGGACTATCGTGGAAGAGGTGGGCACATTAGATTGTAAGGCCCAGTTTTGAGGGACAGCATTATATCAGATCCTCCCAATTAAGGAAGAGTACACAGACACCTAAATAGTTGGTAAAATAAGAGACTTTGCCTCCTGGGTTATTACATGTGTGGCACCTTTTTTATCCATCCCAGCCATAAAGAATTTCCTGCTTCCCACAGAATTAAAATAAAATTACTGAGAGAATATAAAAATACCTCATGACAAAGCCTCTTCAGTATAATACTCCCAGTTATGAGACTTATGTCGATAGATGTATTTTTTTAAAAAAATTTATTGGCCACCTTAGGACAAATCACGAAAAGACCACAAAAAGCATGGCAGCACAACAAAAGTCTCTAAATTTCTTAGCTTAAAAGGTTTTAATAATGATTGTTTTTTATAGTTCATTGCAATTCATCTGTAACTAAAACCAAGATCACAGTAGCTCAATACATAGAGGTTAAAGGTAGATAAGTCAATTTTGTAACCTCACCTCTGGCTTTTCATTTGTTGGCTTTTATATTACCTTAAAAATTTTAAGGGTTAGTGAATGCCTGTTCACATTCATTCCCATCTGGCCTAAAACATTTAAATTGGCTGTAAGTCTTTTGGCTCTTAAGTCCCTTGACCATAGGGGTCCCACCAAGGGACAGGATGGACCCAGGGCAGCCAGCCATGCCACCTCAGCAGTTGTTATGGGACAAAATAAAAGTTTGGTGGCCATTGATGTTGCCTCTGGAAAATCTTAGCTAGAAGAGGGAGAATGTAAACCAAAAACAAAATTCTAAGCCCCCTAACCATATGAACAGACCCCTCCTCTTGGCCAAGCCCATTCCAAAGTTAACCTGAAAAACTAGTTCAGGCCATGATGGGAAGTGGATGGCCAGACGTGCCTCACAGCTGACCAGCATTAACATCAACACAGATACCTTAAGACTGACAGAACTGACTCTCTAAGTCTGATAAACATTTACAGGCCAGTAGCAGTGGCTCATGCCTGTAATCCCAGCATTTTGGAAGGCCAAGGTAGGCGGATCATGAGATCAGGAGTTCGAGACCAGCCTGGCCAACATGGTGAAACCGCTCTCTACTAAAAATAGAAAAATCAGCAGGGCATGGTGGCGGGCACCATTCTGAGGCAGGAGAATCGCTTGAATCCAGAAGGTGGAGGTTGCAGTGAGCCCGGATCGTGCCACTGCACTCCAGCCTGGGTGACAATGCAAGACTGTCTCAAAAAAAGAAAAGGAAAAAAAAGAAACATTTACAATCTGTTCCCTCTGAAGCCTCCTACCTGGAAGCTTCATCTACATGATAAAACCTTAGTCTCCACAACTCTTATCATAACCCAGACATTCCTTTCTATTGATTCCAGGTCTTTAGATAATAATCAATTGCCAGTCAGAAAATCTTTGAATCTGCCTATGACCTGGAAGTCCTCTCACCCCATAATCCTCCCCACTTCTAGTTGTCCCACCTTTGCAGACGAACCAATGTACATCTTACATGTGTTGATTGACATCTTAGCTCTCCCTGAAATGTATAAAACCAAGTTGTAGCTCAGCCACCTTGGGCACATGTTTTCAAGACCTCCTGAGGGCTGTGTCATGGGCCATTGGTCGCTCACATTCGGCTCAGAATAAATCTCTTCAAATATTTTACAGAGTATGACTCCTTTTGTTGATAGTAGTCCCAAAATGTACCACTAGTCCCATTGCTGGTTGCTTCTGAGAAGGGCAGATTATAGGAGTGACAAAATTTGAACAAGAATGTATCTGTCCGTGCCTCCAACTCCGTTGGCTTAGTTGGTCTCTGGTGGGTTGTCTTAACCATGCCCCTTCTTCTCCTCTCAAGATTTATGAAAGCTTGAGTAGATGAAACCTGAGTTTCAATGTGACACGACTGGACAATATGGTGTGGTGACTCATAGTCCAGGTGCTATAACTAAATAGATTTTAATCAGGACTCTTCTACTTTGATCAAGTACCTTAACTTGACTGGGCCTTTTTTCCCCCAAAAAATGTAGACTAATAATCCCCATCTGCTAAAATTGTGTTTATTGAGTAACATAATGTTCATTTGCAGAGTGAGTACTCAATACATGGTAGCTGATAGCTGTTTGTATTGTGATAGACAATTGAAGTACATCTCCCTTTAGGCTTTTTAGCCTGAAAATTGATTGGATTGGCTGAGGTTGTTAGAGCCTCATGGAGGTGGAAGAACATGAAAGTCTTTGATCAAATTGTTGCTCCATGTAGCAGAATCTAAATTTTGCACACTATACCCAAATGTATAAAACATACAGCACTCTTTATTTTCTGTAACTTGTCTTGATGCTCCCATTCCTGCTGATAGCAGGGACAAATCGTAAATTTGCCAATTATTAAGCATAACTCAATAACCTTCCACTATAAGGAGTTGGATTTTTTTGTTTGTTTTTTGTTTTGAGACAGAGTCTCACTCTATCGCCCAGGCTGGAGTGCAGTGGTGTGATCTCGGCTCACTGCAATCTCCGCCTCCTGGGCTCAAGTAATTCTTCTGCCTCAGCCCCCTGAGTAGCTTGGATTACAGGCACTCACCACCACGACCAGCTAATTTTTGTGTTTTTAGTAGAGACAGCGTTTCTCCATGTTGGCCAGGCTGGTCTCAAACTCCTGACCTCAGGCAATCTGCCCACCTCAGCCTCCCAAAGTGCTGGGATTACAGGCATGAGCCACCCCACCTGGCCATAAGGAGTCTTTTTAGGGTCAACTTAGCCTCTTCATAAATATTCCCATTACTCGTCAAACTTTCAATTAATTCATTTACTTATTTAAGTCAATATGGACCCCCAGATTTCTGTTTCATTCAATGGATTATAATTCATTACTGTCATTATTTTGATGCTCAAGTTGCCCCAGATTTGGCTAGTGAGAGCCTTATTCAAGTTGACTTCTGTGTCCTTTTGACATATCCCCATAATTCTAAGCAGTTTCTAACTTTCTGACACCAGGCGTTCCGGTTTTGTTTTGCGTTTTCCCTGCCCCAGCCTTGAATCATCCGTTTCATCAAGGAAAGTCCTGAGGAAAAGTCCTTTTAGTGGAGAATGGTATCTAGAAACCAAGGTTTGATGCTGCATAGGCACATTGCTATAAATTATATACACACACACCCCCCCCCCATATTTCTACATGTCTGTATGTTGACAATCATGAATTCACACCAGAATCTCTAATTTCAAATTAATAACACAGGGTTCATTTTTGCTTTCTCCCTTTCCATATTTGTCTGCCCCTTCTCTGACAGACACCTGGTTCCCATTATCTTTAATGTAAAGTGTTAACTTATTTGATTAATCCCACTCTGTGTAATCAATCTCATCACTACTGCAGCTCCTTCTTCCACATGGGTACCCTCCTTGGGCTTTGGTACCACAGGAGGAGGAAGTCCTGCACTGACTTCCTCTTCATTCCATTGGGCTCTGAAATTCCATACCACCCTCGCCCCACATGGACATCCTCCTCCAACTCTGTCTTTCTACCCTGCCATGGAAGCCTACCTTGCCAGTTCTTTTTAATGGCCTTGGATTGAATTGCCCACAAAGAGAAGAAAAGGGGAAACAATAGAGAGAAGGGGAAGAGGAAGAAGAGGGAACATATTTTTTTAAGCTATGAAAATATTTTAAATAATTTTTTAGGCCAGGCGCAGTGGTTCACACCTGTAATCCCAGCACTTTGGGAGGCCAAGGCGGGTGGATCACAAGGTCAAGAGATCGAGACCATCCTGGCCGACATGGTGAAACCCCGTCTCTACTAAAAATACAAAAATTAGCTGGGCGTGGTGGTGCCCTGCTGAGGCACTAGAATCACTTGAACCCAGGAGGTGGAGGTTGCAGTGAGCCAAGATCGCACCACTGCACTCCAGCCTGGGCGGCAAAGTGAGACTGTCTCAAAAAAAAAAAAAAAAAAAATCAAGTATCGGCTTGGCACAATAGCTTGTGCCTGTAATCCCAGCACTTTGGGAGGCCAAGGTGGGAGGATCGCTTAAGGCCAGGAGTTTGAGACCAGCCTTGATGGTCACTTTTTGTAGAGACCATCTCTTAAAAAAAAATTCTAAAAATTAGCCAGGCATGGTAGCGCATACCTGTAGTCCCAGCCACTCAGGACTGAGACTGGAGAATCACTTGAGCCCAGGAGTTAAAGGATGCGGTGGGCTATGATTGTGCCACTGTACTCCAGCCTGGGCAACAGAGTGAGACCCTGTCTCAAAAAAATCAAGTATCAAATACATATTCTATTCACAATTATAATTACTTATTAAAGCAACATTTATCTTTGTTTACAAAAACAATATCAGGTGAGAAAACCTAACATCTCAGATTGCTTACTGTTCATAACGCAAACAAAATATATGTCTCAAGTCAGATTTTTAGCAGATGAACTTAAAATGAATAGACAATTACATACATTAAATTTGTCATTAAAATGTTAATTAAAATCACAATTTCAAGTATTTTTCACTGAAATAATTTTTTTTTTTTTTTGAGACAGAGTGCTGCTCTGTCACCCAGGCTGACTGCAGTGGTGCAGTCTCAGCCCACTGCAACCTCCGCCTCCCGGGTTCAAGTAATTCTCATGCCTCAGCCTTCTGAGTAGCTGGGACTAGAGGTGTATGCCACCACGCCTGGCTAATTTTTATATTTTTAGTAGAGATGGGGTTTCACCGTGTTGGCCAGGCTGGTCTCGAACTCCTGACCTCAGGTGATCCACCTGCCTTGGCCTTCCAAAGTGCGGGGATTACAGGTGTGAGCCACCATGCCTGGCCTCACTGAAACAATTTAAGTGTACAAAGTAATGGTATGTTTTCCTCTCACTTTTTTGATAGATGAAGGCACTATCACTGCTTGTCACTGAAGAGCACATACTGATTTGTTGCCATTAAGTAAACTTGACTGTTACATTAGATAATGTACCTAAAGGCAGAGTTGGCAACTTATTCCAATGTAGGACAACCATGATTTACATGTGTATTGACCTGGATTTTTATTTTAATGTTAGTTTCCATAAATAATAGGTTTTAGAGCTGTGTGACCCACTTAGCTAAAAATAAGACAAATTAGGTAGAACTTAAAAAAAGGAAAAGCTTTACTAATCAATGCTCAAGAATTAAAATGAGGGGGAGGATGGAAGTGGGGTAAGGAATGAAAATTCACCTACTGGGTACAATGTACACTGTTTGGGTGACTGGTATACTAAAAGTCCAGATTTCACCACTATAGAGTTCATCCATGTAACCGAAAACTACCAGTACCCCTAAAGCTATTGAGATTTAAAAATAAATTTTTAAATAATTAAAATGAACACTGGCTAATGAGCTGAACACAAGACAGTTTTTACTGACAGTTTTTAAATGTATACTCCAAAATATAACCTCAAGAGGACCATGTTTGTTTATCCTATAAACAGAGAAATCATTTGTTTAAAGTATGGCAACATGATTGTTTTCAAAAGTATGTTTATTTAGGGAAATGGTTATTATAGAAAAATAATTTGCCAATAAAGTTGCAGATTCTAATAATCTACATCATTTTAGATTTTTAAGTATGTGGTTTCATAAATTATATCAAAGAACTATTCAATATAATTAAAATATTCACCATAACTTTCCATAAAAAGCAAACAAAAATCATATTTGCATTTTTATCTGAATGTTCTAAATATATATCCAAGTTCAAGAGTCACATACCTACTCTGAGAGGTGCAAGAATTATTTTCATAAATGCCTTCTAAGAATACTAAAACCAGCATTTTAATATATGTATTCATGGGTACACACACACACACACGCACACACACTATACACAGGCATACCTTTTAAGATATTGCAGGTTCAGTTCCAGATCATCACGATAAAGCAAGTATCATAATAAAGCAAATCACACATTTTTTTGTTTTCCTGTCCATATAAAAGTTATGTTTATATACTGTACTATATAGTCTGTTGTGTGCAATAGCATTATGTCTAAAAAACACAATGTACATACCTCAATTTAAAAATACTTTACTGCCAAAAAATGCTAACAATCATCTGAGGCTTCAGCAAGTCACAATATTTTTGCTGGTGGAGTGTCAGGCCTCCATGTTGATGGCTACTGACTGACCAGGGTGGCTACTGACTGACCTTCCTTCCTTCCTTCCTTTCTTCTTTCTTTTTCTTTTTTTTTTTTTCAGGGTCTCTCTCTGTTGCCCAGGCTTGAGTGCAGTGGCACAATCATGGCTCACTGAAGCCTCAACCTCTCGGGCTCAAGCAATCCTCCCACCTCAGTGTTCCTGAGTAGCTGGGACTACAGGCGTGTGCTACCATACCCAGTTATTTTATTTTATTTTTTTGCAATTTCTCAAAATGAGACAATAATGAAGTTTGCCACATCAGCTGACTCTTTCACAGAATATTTCTCTGTAGCATGCAATGCTGTTTAATAGTGGCTTACCCACAGTATAACTTTCCAAATAGGAGTCAATCCTACCAAACCCTGCTGTTACTTTATCGACTAAGTTTATGTAATATTCTAAATTTTTTGTTGTCATTTCAGTAATGTTCATAGCATCTTCACCAGAGACAGACTCCATCTCAAGAAACCACTTTCTTTGCTCATCCATAAAAAGTATCTCCTCATCTGTTCAAGTTTTATAATGAGATTGCAGCAATTTGGTCATATTTTCAGTATCCACTTTTTATTCTAGTTATCTTGCCATTTCTACCACATCTGCAGTTACTTCCCCCACCGAAGTTTTGAACTCGAAGTCATCCATGAGGGATGGAATCAACTCCTTCCTAACACCACTTATTGTTGATATTTTCACCTCCTCCCTTGACTCACAAATATTTTTAATGGCATCTAAATGGATAGATCCTTTCCAGAGGTTTTCCATTTACTTTGATCAGATCTATTGGAGAAATCACTGTCTATGGTAGCAATAGCCTTACAAAGCATAATTCTTAAATAATAAGACTTGAAAGTCAGAATTACTCCTTGATCCATGGACTACAAAATGGATGTTATGTTAGCAGGCATGAAAATTTTAATCTCCTTGTGCCTTTCCATCAGAGCTCTTGGGTGACCAGGTGCATTATCAATGAGCAATAATATTTTGAAAGGAATCTTTTTTTCTGAGCAGTAGGTCCCAATGGAGGGCTTAAAATATTCAGTTAACCATGTTGTAAACACATGTGCAGTCATTCAGGCTTTGTTGTGTCATGCATAGAACACAAGCAGAGTAGATTTAGCATAATTCTTAGGGGCCCTGGGATTTTCAGAATGGTCAATGAGTATTGGCTTCAACTTAAAGTCATCAGCTACCTTAGCCCCTTACAAGAGAGTCAGCCTGTCCTCTGAAGCTTTGAAGCCAGGCATTGACTTCTCCTCTCCAGCTATGAAAGGCCTAGATGGTGTATTCTTCCAATAGAGTGCTGTTTGATCTACAATCTTTTGTTTAGTGTAGCCACCTTCATTCATGATCTTAGCTGGATAACTTGCTGCAGCTTCTCCACCCAGCACTTGATGCTTCACCTTGTATTTTTATGTTATGAAGACGGCTTCTTTGCATAAACCTCATGAACCAACTTCTGCTAGCTTCCAGCTTTTCTTCTGCAGCTTCCTCACTTCTCTCAGCCTTCATAGAAATGGAAGGGAGTTAGGGCCTTGCTGTGGATTAGGCTTTAGCTTAAGGAAATGTTGTATCTGGCTTGATCTTCTATCCAGACCACTTAAACTCTCTCCATATCAACAATAAGGCTATTTCACTTTCTTATTATTTATGTATTCACTGGAGTATCACTTTTAATTTCCTTCAAGAATTTTCTTTTGCATTCACACCTTTGCTAATTGTTTGGTACAAGAGGCCTAGCTTTTGCCCTGTCTCAGCTTTTGCCGTGCCTTTCTCATTATGCTTCATCATTTCTAGCTTTTGATTAAAAGTGAGAGACTTGCAACTATTCCTTTCTCTTGAACACGTAGAGGCCATCATAAGGTTATTAATTGGTTTATTTGGCCTATTAATTGGCCTACTATATACAAATGGATATAAGTATTTACATATATTACATATATATACTACATATACTCTGTATATATGCATCCAGTATATATACAGGCATACCTCATTGTATTGCACTTTATTGCAATTCACAGATACTGCCTTTTTTTTTTTAACAAATGAAAGGTTTGCCTGTGAAATGAAAAGACAGCCTATAGTATATACACTGTATATATATATATACAGTGTGTGTGCTTTCAAAAGCAAAATGTTATCCCTTTATCCATTTTTAACTTAATGGTAAGAATGGGTAAGAATGAGGCTACCAGGCAGAAGGTCCCAAAGGAACTTGAAAAGAATTACGATGAATAGGATAGAGACTTGTGTGGGATATAGTCTGTGGTACTGGTGGTCTACATAGGACAGAGCCCCACTGGAAAAGGTGACACTGCCCTGGTGCCTGGAGGAGGATGAGTAAGATATGGCTCTAGGTGTACATGTGGCATGTTTAGAGTAGGATGCTGCCTTCTCATTTCTGGTGCCCATGGTTCAGAAATGTGGATTTTCATGGACCTAAAATACCAGTTGCAGCACGACTTGTGAGACCTGTGAGAGCACCATATGGTCTGGGAAGCTCTAGAAAGGGCATTTTTGGCATAGGATATGGCCTGTGGGGTCCAGGTGCATCACAGTTGAAGTTGGATAAGGACCATTAGGTGGGGAGCAAGATGGTCCAGAAAGAGGAAGAGTTCTTGGGTCCTCAGAGGCAGTCCAGTGGGAGGCACAGAGGGATGCAATCCTGTTAGCAAAGGTCCGAAAGGTACAATGAAGAGTGTTGCACTTGGTGGGAGTCCAGATGGCATAGAAGGCACAGCACATGGGTTCTTCCTAGGTTTGGAATCTGGCCGGCCTTAAGGAGGTTGACTAGATTTCTATTAATCACAGCAGGACTTGGTCAGGGAAGTGTTCGGGTAGAGCATTTGCCATAGAAAATTCATCAGACATTTTCCTGGCAAGATCCTAGTCTGCAGTAGAAGTGGCAAAGGGTTTGAGACAACTGGGTGCTGAAGAATCAAAAGCAGCCTGACAGCACTAATACTAACAGCACATGGCGCCTCCTCCATCCAACTTTTTTCTGAGGCAGAGTCTCACTCTATTGCCCAGGCTGGAGTGCAGTGGTGCAGTCATAGCTTACTGCAGCCTTGAACTCCTGGGCTCAAGCGATCCTCCTGCCTCAGCCTCCCAAGTAGCTAGGACTACAACTCTGCATCACCATGCCTGGCTAATTTTTTTTTTTTTTTAAGAGATGAGGGTCTTGCTGTGTTGCCCATGTTGGTCTTGAACTTCTAGGATCAAGCAATCCTCCCATCTTAGCCTCCCAAAGTGCTAGAATTACAGGTGTGAGCCACCATGCCCAGCCAACTTTTGTTTTTTAATAACAGCTTTATGGAGATATAATTGACATACCAAAAGATCTATCCATTGAAAGTGTACAGTTCAGTGCTTTTTAGTATACTGTATTCACAGAGTTGTGCAAACATCACCACTATCTAATTTTAGAACATTTCTTCTCAACAAAAAGAAATCTATGCCCCTGAAAAGTCACTCTGCATCCTCACCTGTATTTGTTATTTTTTGTGTTTTTGATAATACCCGTCCTAACTGGGGTGAGATGATACCTCATTGTGGTTTTGATTTGCATTTCTCTGATGATTAGTGATGTTGAGTATGTTTTCATATATTTGTTGACCATTTGTGTATCTTCTTTTGAGAAATGTTTGTTCAGATCATTTGCCTATTTTAAAATCTGATTTTTTTTTTTTGCTGTTGAAATGTTTGAACTCCTTGTCTATTCTGGCTATTAACCCCTGTCATATGAATAATTTGCAAATATTTTCTCCCATTCTGTAGGTTGTTTTTTCACTCTGCTGATTGTTTCCTTTGCTGTACAGAAGATTGTTAGTTTGATATAATCCCATTTGTTTGTTTTTGCTTTTGTTACCTATGCTTTTGGGGTCTTATTAGTAAAATCTGTTTCCAGACCAATGTCCTGAAGTTCCTCCCCTATGTTTTCTTCCTGTAGTTTTATAGTTTTAGGTCTTATATTTAGGTCTGATCCATTTTGAGTTGATTTTTGTATATGATGAGAGATAGGGGTCTAGTTTCATTCTGCATATGGATATTCAGTTTTTCCAGCACCATTAGTTGAAGACATTGGCCTTTCCCCAATGAGTGTTCTCAGTGCCTTTGTCAAAAATAAGTTGGCTATAGATACTTTAATTAATTTACATGTCCTCTATTCTTTTCTATTGGTCTATATGTCTGTTTTTATTCGAGTACTTTGCTGTTTTGGTAACCATGGCTTTGTAGTATATTTTGGAGTCTGGTAGTGTGTGATGCCTCCAGGTTTGTTCTTTTTGCTCAGGATTGCTTTGGCTATTTGGAGTCTTTTGTTCTATATAAATTTTACACTTCTTTTTCCGTTTCTATAAACAATATCATTGGTATTTTGATAGAGATTGCATTGAATCTGTATTTTGCTTTGTGTAGTACCAAACTGCTTTTATGAAGTGCATATAACAATACCAAAACCTGGCAAAGTGAAAAGTACAGATTAATATTAATTATAAATATCAATGAAAAAAATGTCAAATAAAATAGAATCAAAGAGTATCTGGTAGCCTATTAAAAAATAATACATCATGACCAAGTAGCACTTATTTTAGGAATGCAAGTAGGATTTACATTTGAAGAATCAATAATAAAATAAAGAGGTTAGAGAGAAAAAATCATATAATCATCTTCAAGATGCTGAAAAGAAATCTGAGAAAATTTGACACTTATTGTTGATTTTAAAAGCCATTAAAGTAGAAATAGATACATGCTTGACATGGTCAAAATACACTTGCACGTGCACACACACACGTTGCAAAAAAAAAAACAACCTCAAACCTTTTATCTATTGAGGGCATTTCCTCAATAGATATCATCAAAATGATCTACCATCACAAATAAGTCAAAGAATGCCACCATACTGAAAAAAGGTATTTGTGGATGCAAGAAAACAAGAGGACAAAATTAGCAATGTAAAACTTGGAAAGGAGGAAGTACGACTCACACAATTTGCAAATATGAATACTTATAACCCCAGGAAACCAAAGAGAGTCAGCTGAAGAGATACCATAAACAAGAAGAGAATTCAGTAAGACTTCAGATAGCAACAGCCTCCACATACACAAGCAACAGCTAGTATTAATAGAAGGTATGATGGCAAATATCCCATTTATCATAGTATAAATGAATGGATGAACAAATGAATTAATAGGGAATAAATAACAGGGAATGTTCCTATATGAAGAAAACTATACTAAACACTTTTGAAAGACATAAGACAAATAGAGAGACATACAATGAATTTGTATAGGAAGACTCAATGTTGTAAAGATATCATTTCTCCTTAAATTAATATATAAAATAATCACAATCTCAATAAAACTACCATCAGATTCTTTTTGTGGGAACTAGACAGATTGATAATAAAGTTCATATGAAAGACCAAACAAGAACAAATAGGAAAATCCAGAAAAGAAGAGCAGTAACAAGTTTAATCTTATCAGATATTAAAACAAATATTATAAATCATGTATAAGTAAACTAGTAGGGTAATGGTGCATTAACAGACAGATCAACCAATGCAACAGAATGGAAAAGCCAGAAAAAGAGGCAATTGCATATGAAAATCTAGTGTATGATAAAGATGGCATCTCAAAGCAGTGGGAGAAAAATAGACTTCATGGTTTTTTAATTTTTAATTTTTGGGGTAGATAGTGACTGGCTCTGTCATCCAGGGGTGCAGTCATGCTATTATAGCTCACTGCAGCCTTGAACTCCTGGGCTCAAGTGATTTCCCTGCCTCAACCTCCTGAGTAGCTGAGACTACAGATGTGCACCACTACACCCAATTTTCAAAACATTTTTTGTAGAGATGGGGTCTGTGTTGCCCAGTTTAGTATAGAACTCCTGGGCTCAAGTGAGCCTCCTGCCTCAGTCTACCAAAGTGCTAGGATTATAGACATGAGCCACTGTGTCCAGCCTGGACTTCTTAATAAATGCTGTTGGAAAAATTGGTTAGCCATATGAATAAAGATAAAATTAGATCCATTCTTCGCACTATGTACCAGGATAAGTTCCAAATGGACCAAATATTAAAATGTGAAAAATGGCATCCAGTGCTTATTTCTAAGTCCATTCTTCAAGAAAAGGATCTAGGGCTTGGTGAAGTGGCTGATTTTAGGGTTAGGGCAGGGAACATACAAAATGAGCCTGAAACATCTGTTAGTCCCAGGAAATCGAGATGTGCTCAGAGCAAAAGGATGGAGGCAT
This sequence comes from Pongo abelii, assembly GCF_028885655.2. NCBI lineage: Eukaryota > Metazoa > Chordata > Mammalia > Primates > Hominidae > Pongo > Pongo abelii. The sequence goes on along the minus strand of NC_071995.2, from coordinate 105,613,072 downwards.
GTCAAAAAGACACAGGAGCCAACACAAAAGAGCTTCCAATAGCCAAACCTGGAAGAATTTGAGCAACAAAATAAATAATGTAGTATTAGAATAGACCTCAAAGTATAAAATACATATCCATGCATCTATCTACAATTAATAAAGGAATAAATAAATAACTAGGGAAGAAGAAACAAATGTGCCATACAGAAGAATGCCAAATAATTTAAATAGATACTCCTCCCTCAAGGAGATAGAGCTTAATTCCCTTCCCACACTTGAATATGTTCTGGGCTTCCAAACACAGGGTATGAAAAGGGGAGGAAAAATGTAACTTTATGGTGGAGAAACCTGGTAAACTCTACCTCAGCCAGATCATCAAAGTTAACATCATCAATGATAAGTCATGTTGATATCATGTGCCCTTGATATGATTGTGATGAGAATAAAACTTTGTCTCTGTGGTCTTTCAGTAGTCTGTAACCCCAGTCTGTATGTGAGAAAAACACCAAACATCAATGGAGGGATATTCTACAAAATTCATGGTCAGTATTCCTATAACTTGTCAGGGCCATCAAATACAAGGAAAGTCTGAGAAACTGTCACAACCTGGAGGCAACTGAGGAGACATGACAAGTAAATGTAGTATGGCATCTTGGATGAGATACCAGAAAAAACCTAGTGAGGCTGGGCGTAGTGGCTCATGCCTATAATCCCAACACTTTGGGATGCTGAGGTGGGGGGGATTGCTTGAGCTCAGGAGTTTGAAACCAGCCTGGGGAACATGGTGAAATCCTGTCTCTGCAAAAAAACTTTATTTTATTTATTTATTTTTTGAGACAGAGTCTTACTCTGTCATCCAGGCTGGAGTGCAGTGGTATGATCTCATCTCACTGCAGCCTCTGCCTCCTGGATTCAAGCCATTCTCCTGCCTCAGTCTCCTGGGTACCTGGGACTACAGGCACGCGCCACCACGCCCGGCTAATTTTTGTATTTTTAGTAGAGATGGGGTTTCACCATGTTGGCCATGCTGGTCTCAAACTCCTGACTTCAGGTGATCCACCTGCCTCGGCCTTCCAAAATTCTAGGATTATAGGCATGAGCCACCATGCCCAGCCAAGAAATTATTTTTTTAATTAACTGGGCTTGGTGGTGCATGCCTGTAGTCCTAGCTGCTTAGGGAGGCTGAGGTGAGAGGATCACTTGAGCCCAGGAGATCGAGGCTGCAGCAGTGAGCAGTGATCGCATCATTGCACTCCAGCCTGGGGGACAGAGTGAGACCCAGAAAGAGAGAAAGACAGAGAGAGAGAGAGAGAGAGAAAGAGAAAAGAAAGAAAGAAAGAGAAAGAAAGAAAGAAAGAGAGAGAGAGGAAGGAAGGAAGGGAGAAGGGAAGGAAGGAGAAAAGGAAAAACCTAGTGATATCCAAATAAAGTGCAGAGCTTAGTTAGTAGCCAGGTATCAATGTTGGTTCCTTGGTTTTCACAAATGTACCACAGCAATATAAAATGTTAACAATAGGGTAAACTGAGTGAGGGGTGTACAAAAATGCTCTGTACTATCTTTACAACTTTTCTGTAAATTTAAAACTTTTATAAAGTTAAAAATTTCTTGGGGAAAAATGAAATGGTGCAAATACTAGAAGAAAGCAAAGGTGAATTTCTCTATTGGGATTGCAGGACATTTCTTCGCTATTCCTCAAAACCTAAAAGTGGCCAGGTGTGGTGGCTCACACCTGTAATTCCAGCACTTCGGGAGGCCAAGGCAGGAGGATTGCCTGAGCTCAGGAGTCTGAGACCAGCCTGGACAACATGGTAAAACCCTGTCTCTACAAAAAATACAAAAATTATCCAGGTGTGGTGATGTGGGCCTGTAGTGCCAGCTACCAGGAGGCTGAGGTGGGAGGGTCCCTTGAGGCCAGGAGATTGAGGCTACAGTGAGCTGAGATTGTGCCACTGCACTCCAGCCTGGGCAACAGAGTGAGATCATGTCTCAAAAACAAACAAACAAAACACCCAAAAAAACCAAAAACCTAGAAGCAATAAGGGAAAAAGATTAATAAATCTGATAAGACAAAAAGTTGTGTATTAGTTTGCTGGTTTACCATAACAATCACAGACTGGGTGGCTTAAACCAGGGGTTTCCAACCCTCAGGCCGTGGACTGGTACCAGTCCGTGGCCTGTTAGGAATGGGGACACACAGACACAGTGGGAGGTGAGCGGCAAGTGAGCATTACTGCCTAAGTTCTGCCTCCTGTCAGATCAACAGCAGCATTAGTTTCCCATAGGAGTGCGAAACCTATTGTGAACTGCACATCCGAAGCATGTAAGTTGCACGCTCCTTATGAGAGAATCTAATGACTATTGAACTGAAGAGTTTCATCCTGAAATCATCCCCCGCCCAAGTCCATGGAAAAATTGTCCTCCAAACTGGTCCTTCGTGCCAAAAAGATTGGGGACTGCTGAGTTAAACAACAGAAATTCATTTTCTCATGATTTTGGAGGCTACAAGTTTGAAATCAAGGCGTCATCAGGGTTGGTTTCTTCTGATGCCTTTCTCCTTGGTTTGTGGATGGCTGCCTTCTCTTTGTCTTCTCATGGTCTTTCCCCTGTGTCTGTGTCCTAATCTCTTATAAGAGGACATAAGGGCCGGGCGTGGTGGCTCACGCCTGCAATCCTAACACTTTGGGAAGCCGAGGTGGGTGGATCACCTGAGATCAGGAGTTCAAGACCAGCCTGGCCAACATGGTGAAACCTCGTCTCTACTAAAAATACAAAAATTAGCCAGGCATGGTGGCAGGCACCTGTAATCCCAGCTACTTGGGAGGCCGAGGCAGGAGAATCACTTGAAACCGGGAGGCAGAGGTTGCAGTGAGCCAAGTTCTCTTCATTGCACTCCAGCCTGGGAGAAAGAGAGACTCCACCTCACCAAAAAAAAAAAAAAAAAAGTTAGAGCCTACCAGTAAGACCTCATTTTACATGCAACTTACATCACAAAAGGTTAATGTTCTTAACATATAAAGAATTTCTAGGCTGGATGTGGTGGCTCACACCTGTAATCCCAACACTTTGGGAGGCTGAGGTGAGTGGATCAGTTGAGGTCAGGAGTTGGAGACCAGCCTGACCAACATGGTGAACCCCCATCTCTACTAAAAATAAAAAATAAAAAAATTAGCCGGGTGTGGTGGCACATGCTACTGTCTTATAAGAGGACGTAAGGGCTGGGCCCGGCTACTCGGGAGGCTGAGGCAGGAGAATCACTTGAACCCAGAAGACAGAGATTGCTGTGAGCTGAGATCATACCACTGCACTCCAGCTTGGGCGACAGAGCGAGACTCTATCTCAAAAAATTTTTTTTTCCTAAAAATGGAAATAGAAAGACCAAGAATTATATTTTTAAATGAGAAGATATTTCACACAAAAAAATGCAAAGACATTGGAAAATATACTTAACTTGGCTCATCATAAATTCTCACTTTCCACCTATCAGATTGGCAAAACTCCAAAGTTCACAAATATACTTCATTACCAGGCTTCAGTTAACAGACACTTTTACACATTGCTGATAGGAATACAAAAATAGTACAAGCCTTGTGGAGAATAACTTAGCACTATATAGCAAAATGACATATGCAAATGCTCTTTGACCCAGAAACCTAACTTCCAGGAAGATATCCCAAGGATTCACTGGCAAAAATATGAAGAAAATATACACACAAGGTTGGTCACTGCAGCACTATTTGTAATAGCAAAAGACTGGAAACAGTCCAAATATTCGGTAGGAGACTAGTTGAATAAACTGTGGTGTTTCCTCACAATAGAATCATAGGCACCCATGCAAAGGAATGAGGAACATCTCTATACTACCATGGAGTGATTTCTAGAAGATACCATTAAGTGGAAAAGCAAGGTAGACGAAAGTGTACACTTTAATATGTCACTGTTTGAGGGAGGAAGGAGGTGAAAAAATTTTCAAAGTTGGTAAGAATCCTGTCAAAGGACTCAGGAGCCAGATCAAAGAGTCTTCCACTGGCCAAAAAACAAAAACAAAAACAAAACAATTTGAGCATCATTAAAAATGACCACTACAGTGAAGTGAAACACATCAAATATCAATGAGTTTGCAATGTTATTCGAACCCAAAAACTCATAGTCATTTCTGGAGGTCTCTAGAGAACCAACTATCTTTCTGAAAATTAGTAAATGATGTAGTTTGGCTGTGTCCCCACCCAAATCTCATCTTGAATTGTAGCTCCCATAATCCCCACGTGTCATGGGAGGGACCTTGTGGGAGGTAATTGAATCATGGGGGTGGGTTTTTCCCATGCTGTTCTTATGATAGAGAAGAAGTCTCACAAAATCTGATGGTTTTATAAAGGGCAGTTCCCCTACACACACTCTCTTGTCTGCCGCCATGTAAGATGTGCCTTTGCTCCTCCTTCACCTTCTGCCTTGAGGCCTCCCCAGTCATGTGGAACTGTGAGTCCATTAAACCTCTTTTTCTTTATAAATTGCCCAGTCTTGGGTATGTCATTATTGGCAGCATGAGAACAGACTAAAACAGTAATAAAGAGAAAGAATCAAGCACTTGACCTGCTTTTCTTAGATGAACTATAGCTGAGGACAATCAAATAGTTGATGAAAGAAAAGCTTCTCCTTATAGAAGTATCCTGGCTAATATAAGAAGGATTGATAAAATTAGAATATCACCATTCTGCAAACCATTAATGAAATGATAGGTGTACCAACCATGGATGATCGTCAGTGGCCACTAACATCACAGAAAAAGACAAGCAAGTATTATTAATAAATGCCTCCCGATGGAAGTACATACCTCTCCCTATGAAAGAGAATTTCAAACTGGTCTGATCAAACCTCCAGATCTTGTAAGACTACAGAGACAGAGAAACATGTTAAACAATAGCACAAGGAAGCAATCAACAAATCCAAACTGTGGAAGTTCTATGGGGAAAATGACCCATTTAGCCAACAAATAAACTTCAAGGAAAACAAGAAAATGGAATGGGAATCTATAGATTAAAAGAGATTTCAAAAATTTCAAAAATTTTCTCCATTTACCTGTGTAACAAATCTGTACATCCTGCACATGTACTCTGGAACTTAAAAAAAGAAAAAAGAGAGATTTAAGAGTCAACCAAATGAATTCATGGACCCTGTTTGCATCCCATTTTGAACAAATCACTGTTAAAAAAAATTTTAAGACACTAAGGGAAATTTGAACACTCACTGGATATTTAATGATACTAAGGAATTATTATTTTTTAGTGTGACAGTGATATTGTGGCTATGATTTAAAGAGTCCCTATAATTTAGTACCTACTGTAATGTTGATGAATTAAATAATATTATATCTGGGATTTGCCTAAAAATAATCTATGGGTGGGGGAGAGAGAAAGTAGGGGCATAAATTATACAAGACTGGCTGTTAATTGATAATCATAAAGCTGAGTTTGGAAGTAACCCAAGTGTCCATCAATAGATGAATGGATAAAGAAGATATGGTACATATACACAATGGAGTACTATTCTGCCATAAAAAAAGAATGAGACCTTGTCATTTGCAACAACATGGATGGAACTGGAGGTCGTTATGTTAAGTGAAATAAGCCAGGCACAGAAAGACAAAACATTGCATGTTCTCACTTATTTGTGGGATGTAAAAATCAAATAATTGAACTCATGGAGATAGAGAGTAGAAGGATGTTATCAGTGGGTGGGAAGGGTAGTGGGGGGGCTGGGGTGAGGGAGGTGGGGATGGTTAATGGGTACAGAAAGCAAATAGAATGAATAATACCTATTATTTGATAGCACAATGGGGAGACTATAGTCAATAATAATTGGACATTTAAAAATAGCTAAAAGAGTGTAATTGGATTGTTTGTAACACAAAGGATAAATGCTAGAAGGGATGGATACCCCATTCTCCATGATGTGATTATTTCACATTGCATGCCTTTATCAAAACATCACATGTACCCTATAAATATATACACCACTATGTACCCACAAAAATTTAAAAATTTTAGCTGCGTGTGGTGACTCATGCCTGTAATCCTAGCACTTTGGGAGGCCAAGGCAGGTGGATCACTTGAGGTCAGGAGTTTGAGACCAGCCTGGCCAGCATGGTGAAACCCTGTCTGTACTAAAAATACAAAGAAATTAGCCAGGTGTGGTGGCGTGCGCCTGTAATCCCAGCTATTCGGGAGGCTGAGGCAGGAGAATTGCTTGAAACCAGGAGGTGGAGGTTGCGCCACTGCCCTCCAGCCTGGGTGACAGAGCGAGACTGTGTCTCAAAACAACAACAACAACAAAAAATTTAAAAAGCAAGAATGAAAAAAAAAAGCTGAGTGATGTGTACATGGGGGAAGGGGGTGGAATTGGGAAAGAAAGCAAAGGAAAAGTATCAGCAAATCCAAGTTATTGATAAAAATATTACTGAAACTAGTTTATTTAGGGATATGCTGAAAGTTTTGAGTTAATAGCATTATTTTAACTATTCTTAGGAAGACCGACTTTGTAGCCCACTATAGGATAGACTAAGTGAGGAGAAACTGGAAGAAGAGAGGCTGATTAGGCTATCATCAATTAGTTCGGACTGAGAACTAATTGTGGTGCAATTGCTGAGGGGCCTTTTCCGGTTGCTCAGGAATTGACACTGGGATCTCAGTTGAAACCTGTAGGAGCTAGTTCTCCCCCACAGGAGGCAAGCACCAACACCTGAGGCTAGACACCTAGATTTTCTACTGTTGAAGGTGAAGGTGCAGTGTTTGGGGTGAGAAGTTTTCCTCTCCCTTAGGCCAAGAGAGAGAAGGTCCCCAAAGAATCACTGGTAAGTATTGGAGTGCCCACAATATGAGAAGAATAACGTCTTACTCCCACTCTTTCATCTGCTTAGGCAAGGGCTAACTGATCTGTCTCTGTGCCTACCTGAGCACTGGAAAGAGAATGAAGAGGGCAGGCCTTTCACTCCTTGAAGCAAAGAATTGCTTGGAAAGTTAGTTGTGAGGTGGGGGAAAGGGGTACCTGAACCATCCAAATCTTTCCAAGCATCACTTGCTCAGGGAAGCCTTGTGTTCCCCCTGTGCAAACTAATTTCCCTTCTTACCTATTCTCCCGGAACTATTTTTCCTTTAGAACATTTATTTATCTTATCCAGGAGTGCCAAGGGACAGAATACAGTCATGAGTTCTTAGTTTTTGCTTCTGGTTGGGCCAGTAAAGCCCCTTCCTCTTGCCTCTTTTCTGCTTATCACTAGAGACAGAAACAAAAAACCGTGGTTTCAGGCTGCTAAAAGCCTAAAGCAAAACAAAACAGAACAGCAACAACAACAAAATAAGGCAGGTTGGACAAGCTTATATAATGTCTTTAAAAAAAAATCCCGTGCATTGTATCTCTACCTGGTACAAATTAAGCATTTGTTAAGTTTAATCAGAGAAATGAATGAGTGGAGAAATGAATGAATTAAAAAAAAGGGAACTTGGGTTATGACCAACAATTATAATCATATTTAAAAGTACAAATGTATACATGACATAAGCATTAAAATACTGGATAGATATGCACAGAATGTTAACATTGATTTTATTTTAGTGGTGGGATTTCAATTTATTTTTTTTCTTTGTAATTTAAGAAATTTCTACAATGATGTTAATTTCTTTTCAAATCAGAAGCAAGAAAACACTACAGAACACACTTTGCTAAGCGCATCGTTGTTAAGGAACCAGGTTATGTCTCTGCTACTTACCACCCATGTGACCTGGGGCAAGTCATTGCCTCACTGACTATCAGTTTCCTCATCTGTAAAGTGGGGATAATCAAAGAACTGGGTGGCTGTGAGGATTAAGTGGGAGAATTCACGTAGGGCTTGGTACTGAAAGACTCTGGTCTTTAAATGTCAACTATTATTTTTGCCTTTGGGGAAAACATTTTTGCCCTTGGCACTGTGATACATTTCTACTGTAAATATGTATGTAACTTCATTTGGTCATAGTGAATACTATTTATTAATAAATGCTAAACCTCAGTTTTGCTTAGAATTTAAAATAATTCAATGCATCACCAACAGGTGGCAGCATATCACAGCTTCTTTACAACAGTTGAGCCCACAGTGTCATTGTACAATTTTCCCTATAAGAACCTGTTTTTAAAGGGAAGAAGCTTTAGAGTTTAAAAGGGAAAAGACCTTAGGGTTAATTTAATTCAACTCCTTCAGTGTACATATATGGAAACCTGGAGATGCAGTAAAAACAAAGAACACGTCCTGTTCTGCTAGGAAAGGGCAGGGTTGCGGGAAGAGGTGGGGAGAAAAATCCCTGAGTGTACTTCAGGCCTGAATTTGCAGTATTTCTGCAATATCCACTTTAGCTAATCAAGAAAACTTAGAATACATGGCAGAAAACATTTTCTAGTTCTCAAATGGAAATATCAATTTGGGGAGTAAAGAATATCTCATTGTCATGCACAGTAGGTGGTTGATGAGCCTCAAAATACGGAGATTCCCCCACCCCACCTCTTTTTTAAAGCTTTTTCCAGCTGACAGAGGCATTGCCCCTTGTCATAGCACTGGATCCTCACAATCAGGGGCAAGGGTTATCATTGCTATTGTGCCGACGAGGAAATGAAGAAGAAAATGCCCTCATAAACAGGGGACATGAATTCAAATCCAGATTATTTCTTCCTTCTTTCTTTCCTGCATTCATTGAAAACATACATTTATTAACTTCCTGTTGTGTGCCAGTGCTCTGCTAGGTGTTGGAGATGCATGGCTCATTGGGAATACACCTCCAAAAGGTCACAGTCTCTGTCCTTAAAGAGTTAGGGTGTCTGAACTGCATGATACCAAATTCCTGTCTCTTTCTACCACACACACACCTGCACAGTCCTCTGCATGCATAATGAGTACCCAACAAATATCTGCTATACTGGGCAGTCTGGGCACATCACCAAAGGCCCTTGAGACCACTGAATTGCAATGATGGTATAATGTTTGACTGCAGTAGTCAAATATTACAATAGTCAAACATTACAGGTTCAGAACAACTTTTTAAATGTCTAAGATTTGTTTATATATGTATACTGTCTCCCACTCAGAAAGCACTTAGGGGCTGTAGAATGTCTGCATATTCAATGAAGTTTTTGTGTTTTGAATAATAGCCCCCAGATGTCTTTCAAAATACCTGAGGAAAGCTAAATCCGTGCAGCCCTAGTTGGACTGCTAGATGGCAGTAGCAACACATGCTGTTTTTAGACTCTAGGCAGTCAATCTCATAGAGAGGAAGGGGCCTTCAGGAGCAGCTGGTCTACACCCTTTCATAGACGGGAAGGCTGAGGACCCCAAAGGGAAGGGCACCAACTAAGGCGAGGTAACTAGTTAGCCAAACAACCTACAATTGGCTGAATTATATACAGGTTGCTGACTTTTATGATTTAATATTTGCATGAAAAGTTTCTTTATGGATACACTCGAAAACTATTTTAAATGTTTTTGTGTAAAATTGTTTTGGAAAACTAAAAAACAAAAAGAAAAAAAGCAAACAAAAGAATGGAAAATGAGGTTAAAAGTAAATCTCTCTCCCACCCCACCTTAGGTCTCCTCCCTGGAGGAGGAACTTGCTACCAAGTTTTTGAATAACTATTCAGAGATGTATTTAATTAAGTACACACACAGAAATGCATACTCATACACACACTTGGCTATGGTGCATTCGTAATATCTAAACTCTGTGTGTGTGTGTGTGAGAACAGATGGATATAATGCATATATGAAATACAAAATAATATGAACAAAAGTGTGAAAGCTGTGGCCCCAGGAAAATGTCTCCTTCACCTTCCCAGCCTCCACTAAAAAAAAAGAAGAAGAAAAAGTCTATAAAATAGTTTCCAAACTCTGGAGTAGCTTTATTTTATTTTATTATTATTATTTATTTTTATTTATTTATTTTTTTTTACCATTTCTCTGTTGATTTAACAGATCAAAACTCTGCCAGTGGCACCCATAGTATCAATCTTGGTAAATCCTGCCTTCTGAAGCTCTCCCTGCCATAATTAAATTACTGTAAATACAATTAGAAGGTCCCTCTAGGTGGTCTGTGTGACACCAACCCCAAAGGAATTGTCTTGAGATATTTGAACCAAAAGTAAAGAGCAAAGTGGCGGAATCCCCTTAATCTTTGGGGCCAGTTCTTTGAGGATTTGTGGCCATGAAATAACAGGCAGTCGGTTTTAGGCAGAGCAAGCGGAACTTTCAGGAGTTATTTTTCTCAACCATCACTGGCCTTTAGGGTCAGCATGGGGGATCCGGTCTCCACTGCCAGCTTCCTGCCCTCCTCCTCCGCACTGCCTAGTAATTTGCAAATTCTGCTTCCAATCTGGAATAGCACAGTCTAGGGTAGTTAGTACTTTGCATCCAACACTTTTGCATAGTGTTGGGAGCTGTTGCTATGTGGTCCACGTGTGTTACTCAACAAGCTTAAACTTTGCATAGCCCATGCTAAACTAATTTGCGTCAATTTGTCTACATCATGCCAACAATCGTCCTGAGAGTCCTGAATAGAACATACAAGGCTACTGATAAAGGCCCTCAGCACAGATGCTGCCAGCCATTCTGCGGGGCCCCACTGTTGCTAGTTCTTCACCATGGTTTCTTCATATCCTAGTGACAATGTTAGTTTTTCCACTGTAGAGTTAAAACTTTTTTTTTTTTTTTGGTAACAAAAGGCAGTGCCTATACAACTGGCACTCCAACTGATTTTTTTTTTTTTTTTAAGAAAGACATGGCTGAATTCTAGTCCTGGTGTTTCCTAACAACTTTTTTTTTTTTTTTTTGCAAGTTTCAGAGAAAGCAACTGGAGTTAAATTTTTTAGAAAGTGTTTGTGCAACAGTGACAAGATGCTTGTCTAACAATCTGTCATTATGTTGGACTAAAACTTTAAGCCTAAAAACTCATTACTTTTTATGGAAAGATCTATTTTTCTAAGTAAGAACATAATTAACATTTAGGACCAAAGATAGCAGAAGCAATACGAGAAAACCAAAGTAATTTGTGCTATATGAACTCTAGGAAATAATCTCCTATTTAGGAGAAATTTCTATTTATTTTCAAAGCCAGATCTGGAAATATATTGATCCAGACAGTTTAGAGAAAGCACCAGAAAGCCTGGGGAGCTAATTTAATTGAATCGCTATAGGAAATTGTCCAGGCTGGAGTGCGGTGGCACAATCATGGCTCATTGCAGCCTTGAACTCCTGGGATTGAGCAATCCTCCCACCTCAGCCTCCTGAGTAGCTAGGACTACAGGCACACCCCACAATGCCTGGATAATTTCTTATTTTTTTGTTGACTTGGCTGTTCTCAAACTCCTGGCCTCAAGCAATCCTTCTGCCTCGGTCTCCCAAAGTGCTGGGATTACAGGTATGAGCGACCACACCCAGCCCATTTTTCTAAGGATCTAAAAACCATCCTAAGAAAACTGATAAATTGTCCAAATGTTTACATGTAAGCGTTATGCCTATATGTCTAGGTAGGAGGAACTAATTAAAATGTATTCAATTAAATGGGTTGGAGGAAGGGAGATGAAGCGAGTTTGGGTACATTGATGGGTACAAACATACAGTTAGATAGAAGGAATAAGTTATAATGTTTGCTAGTATAGTTGGGTGACTATAGTTAACAACAGCATGTTGTATTTTTCAAAATAACTGTAAGAGGCTGGGCACGGTGGCTTATGCCTGTAATCTCAACACTTTAGGAGGCCGAAGTGAGAGAATTGCTTGAGGCCAGGAGTTCAAGACCAGCCTGGGCAACACAGTGAGACCCCATCTACAAAAAATTTAAAAATTAGCCAGACATGGTCGTGGGTCCCTGTAGTCCCAGCTACTCAGGAGACTGAGGCAGAAGGACTGCTTGAGCCCAGGAGCTTGAGGTTACAGTGAGCCACTATATTTTAGCCTGTGTGACAGAGCAAGACCCTGTCTCAAAAAAAAAAAAAAAAAAAGGACTTGAAATGTAGAACATATAGAAGTGATAAATACGTATAGAAATGATATATGGAAATGATAAATACCCTGAGTTGATCATTACACATCCTATGCATATCACAAACTTCTACATGTACCCCATTAGTATGTATAAATATCATGTATTAAAAAAGAGTTTATTCAACAAGTGATTATTGAGTTATTGAGTGCCTACTATGTGCCAGGCACCCTTCCAGGCACTTAAGATATAGAAGTGAACAAACAGTCACAGTGTTTGCTTTTGTGGCACCTAGGAGAGACACGATACATAAACAAACCAGCAAACACATAACAGGCAATGGGAATGCCAGGTCATGGGAGGTGCTAAGAAAAAAAACTAAGGGAAGAAAGTAGTCAAAGTGCTACTCTAGATACAGAGGTCACAGAAGATGTCACTGCTGAGATGTCATTGAGCAGAAACTCCAGGGAGAGTGGGCAGAAGCCTTGACCATGTCAGTGGTCCCAGCAGACAGAGGAGTGGGAGAAACAGTCCCAGAGGCGGGAATGGCCTTGTATGTTCCTGGCCAGCACAACTGGAGAGCAGGGAGCTGGGGGGCCAGAAGGTAGGAGAGGCAGTCCTAAAGAGATGAGAAGAAACAGGAGTGGCTAATGCTGTACCAGCATGGTCTCTCCACTATTCTGTGTCATAGCAACTCTAGATATCAGCAAACTGGTTCTAGTCTCTCCCAGCTATCCTTGCAGAGAATCCTAGAGAAAGATGGGCAGGCTGATGCTACATAGGAGGATGTAGAGATAATTGAAGCTAACAGGCATATGATAAGATGCTCAAAGTCATTAGTAATTTAAAAATTGCAACTTAGAGCAACAAATATTTATAACTTTTCTATTGCTAATCTGGCACAAATTAGAAAACTAAATCATGACAGGTGTTTGCAGAAGTGTGGGGGCGGTGGCGCCCTCATGCACGGTTGGTGTGACGGTAGACAGGTGCAGCCATTCTAAAGAACAATCTAGAATTACTTAAGCAAATTAGTATCTGAGATACCCTATGACCCAGCAGTCCTGTTCTTAGTATTCATGTATTCCATGGAAATTCTGTTGTGAAAATGAAAAGGACATAGCCTTGGAATTGAAAAACAGGACTTTGTAAGAAATGTACTGCAGGAAGAAAGAAAGGAGGTACTTACCAACCAGGGCTTGGGGACACCACATCCTGGTTCTGTAATACATCAGTACCTTGTGAATTCTTTTTGACCATAAGTATAGTCTGTGACTCCCACCAGCAACTGCCAGTGTTGCTCTTATACAGACTGGAGGGCTGGGCCACTTGCCTTCCCACAGCAAGGCTGACTACCACCTTGCCTTCTCTGAGATCCACAGGGGTCAGCACTGAGGCCACTTCCCTCCATTCCTTTCTGGGAGACCTGAGGGGCCTTTTCACAAGTCAGGGACCATGAAGCCTCCACCTACAGGGGCCAAAGCTGAAAAGCAGATGTCCCCAAAACATGCAGGGCCAAGGCAAGGGTACAAATGGATGCCCACATCCCATATCTAAATATTTAAAATTGGCCAGGCATGGTGGCTCACGCCTGTAATCCCAGCACTTTTGGAGGCCGAGGCAGGCGGATCATGAGGTCAGAAGATTGAGACAATCCTGGCTAACACGGTGAAACCCTGTCTCTACTAAAAATACAAAAAATTAGCCGTGCGTGGTGGCGGGCTCCTGTAGTCCCAGCTACTTGGGAGGCTGAGGCAGGAGATTGGCGTGAACCCAGGAGGTGGAGCTTGCAGTGAGCCAAGGTCTCACCACTGCACTCCAGCCTGGCCCATTAGGGAATCATGATAGGTTTAAAGCAGATCTTTAAGGCAATAAAACCAGAGATGATTAGAAACAGAACCATTTTGAGATAATTAAAAGTCAAACTGCCCAAAATACTAAAAGGTAGCACTTACTAGCCATGAGCCTTGAGTCTACTTAACCTCTCTGGGCCTCAGTGTCTGCAACTGTAAGCAGGTGGGTTAGATGAGATTAACAACCTCAAAGGCTCTCTTCTAAGGACCTTTGTGTGCAACTGTAAGCAGGTGGGTTAGACGAGATTAACAACCTCAAAGGCCCTCTTCTAAGGACCTCCATTCTTCCATGTGTAAGACAGGTTCTGGGTTGTACCTGATTAGGGATTCTCAATTTGGGCTCCCCTGAGGGTTCTCCTTCCCACCCCACTGCCCACTCCCCACCCCCCATTTAAATCAGAATCTCATTTTTTAAAGTTCCCCCAGATGATTCTAATCGCAGCCAGGGCTGAGATCCTCTGGACCCAATGATGCTTTCCAAGATCCTTCTCCTGCCTCCATTGGAGTTCCTCCCTATGAAAGGAGCACATAGGGCGGGATCATCCATCTCTTGGCTTCTCTTATTTCTAGGACCGGAGACTCTCTGAGACTCAGCGTTTCCAACAAGCAGGGCTTTGTCAGAACAACCGTGGGCTCTGAGGGAGGCCCTGGTCATGGGGTCACCTGCATTTGTGCGAAGCAGCAGGGGTAGGAGATGGGGTTTGAGGCCTGGGCAGACAGGTGCTGTGAATGAGAACCAGGCCCTGCGATGGAGCTGCCAAGGCTGGACTTGGCACGGAGAAGACCACTTCTCAACCAGCATGAATGGGCTGATGCCTTCTGGCAGCTCCTCCACCTCCACCAGGCACCTGCGGGCCGGGGCTTCTTGGCAGGTGAGAAGCAGCGAGGAGAATGGGGCTTTTCTCAGACTGTTCCCTGGAACAACATCTCTTGACATCTGGGGAGATGAGCAGCAGAAAAGACAAGGCACTGCGTGTTCATCTGGGTCCATAAGCGTCTCGGTGGTGGGGAGGCAGAAAGGGAGCTCATGTGGAAGTGCTATTTACCAGCCTTACATCCGGAGCTTAGCATATTCCAGACACCGTGAATGAGATTGGCTGATGCTTTGTATCAAATGTAAAGTGGCCTCTTTTTGCACAGCTGGCACTGGAGGCTGATGACCAGGATCCAGAGCTCTCCAGGAGCCTGGCAGGGCCAAGCATGGGGCCTGATTGCGGCTCTGTGGGGACAGCAGGGACAGTGCCGCCTGCTTAGAAGAGGTGTCATTGTCAACCGGGACTAGGAGCCTGGGAGTGATGAAATTCCCCTGTCAGGGACAATCGAGCAGGCTCTGCCACCCCCCACCCCTTCTGAGGCCCAGGTCTTAAGTGCAAAGACCACAGATTCCAAACCAGACTCTAGAGCATAAGGTGTTGGTTTGGGAGATGCCTTTTGGATACTAAAATATCAGAAAGTCCGGGATAATTCCATTCCAGGTTTACGTGAACAACAGGAGAGAACACTGTCATAAAGACAGTCCCTGAAAATCTGGGGTTAAAACCAAAGTAACATTTGCCATTTATTGATATCTTCTCTGTGCTCAATGTTTTACAGACTTCATTTTCTGAGATCTTTAAAACAACCAGGTGACGGAGATGCTGTTGTTCCTATATGGCAGTTGAGAAGATGCTGAAGCTCTGGGAAGTGAAGCTACTTACTCAAGTTGGTAGAGCCGGGATTCAAACTCTGCTCTGATTCCCAAACCTAAGCGTCTCCCACTAGGCTGTGCTTCCTGTAAATCCCGGAGGCAGCTGGGAGAAAGTGTGGTGTGAACATGGCAGAGGTTGTTATTAAAGGAAGACAATGGGGAAGACACCAGAGGCACTGCCACATGACCAGCCATGCAGACATTCCTGGTGTCTGAGACTTCATAAATGTCATTACTGAAGTTTTCAGGAACGTTTTGAAAAGTGAGCAATAAAAGAACTGGATTTAAGCTGGGCACGGTGGCTCACACCTGTAATCCCAGCACTTTGGGAGGCCGAGGCAGGCAAATCACTTGAGGCCAGGAGTTTGAAACCAGCCTGGGCAACGTGGTGAAATCACATCTTTACTAAAAATACAAAAATTAGCCAGATGTGGTGGTGCATGCCTGTAATCCCAGCTACTCCAAAACTGAAGCAGGAGAATCACTTGAACCCAAGAGGCAGAGGTTGCAGTGAGCCAAGATTGCGCCACTGCCCTCCAGCCTGGGCGACACAGCAAGACTCCACCTCAAAACAAAACAAAAAGAACTGGATTGATTTATTTCTGTCTTAATCAGGGTTCATGTGATTTTAAGAAGCAAAAACCAGCCAGACATGGTGGCTTGCTCCTGTAATCCCAGTGCTTTGGGAGGCTGAGGCAGGAGGATCACTTGAGGCCAGGAGTTCAAGACCAGCCTGGGCAACATAGCAAGACCCCGTCTCTACAAAAAATTTTAAAATTCGCCAGGTGTGGTGGTGTGCACCTGTAGTCCCAGCTACTCGGGAGGCTGAGCAGGAGGATCACTTGAGCCCAGGAGTACAAGGCTGCAGTGAGCCGTGATCACACCATTGCACTCCAGCCTGGCAACAGAGTGAGGCACTGTCTCAAAAAAAAAAAGAAAGAAAGGAAAAAAAGAAGCAAAAACCTATTCTCCCTATTTAATCAAAAAAGGTCAACATATGGGAAGGATATGGGGGTGTCCCATGGCCTCCAAGGACAGGAAATGAAGTCAAACTCAAGGAGGAACCAGAACCAGAAACTGCCTGAGCCCCTCCCCAGCCTGCATTTAGTAGATGGATGCCCAGGCTTTTATGGGGCCACTCTCCAATTCACTGTTGACTAGGGAGTTTGTGAAATTTCCTATTGGGAGAGAATGGGATTCCCTGGTCTGGCAGTATGGGATCTTAACCGACAATAAGGAAAGTGATGTTTCTGAAACAGAGCTACAGAGTGGACAGCACACAGCTTCTGGAGCCAGATCAGACTTAGGTTTGCAGGCAGACTCTGAGACCCCTAGCTAAGTTATCCTGGGAAAGCTTTGTTGCTCTGAGACTTAGTTTCCCTGATTGAAAAATGAGGATCATAAACCCTGCATTGGATGTGTCAAAGCAGCATAGAGCCTGGTACTCAGTAAGTGTCCAATGTAACTTCCCCCCATCACTTCCTGAGATGGAGGTGGCATCTGATAGAGAACCCCTCTGAGGTTATCATCACCCAGGAGTTCTCAGTGTGTGACACTGAGAACAGGGGAAACGGGAAGATTCCAACTGTCTCTTGAAATGGTGACATGAACTCTTTATTAAAAAAAAAAACCAAAAAACAAAAAACAAGTTCTGGGCAAGTTTTATTAAACAAAATTTTGTATGGTTTACTTTTCACCAGTCTTCTCTGCCAAGCTTCTAATGAACTCAGAATCACCGAGATCAATGATAGACAATGTACAGACTCTAGTATTTTCTGCATGCTGTGCCTAATTCAATATTCTTGCCATTGTAGTGGCAATAATATCGGACACCAGTTTTGGCCAACAGGGCCTAGTACACTCTATTTTGGATTTCCTCAAAGCTGGGCAGTTGTTAGCGAGGATGATCAATTTCACTTTGCCTTGTCTGATCATCTTCAGGGTCAGCTTGTAACCCAGCATGTACTTTCCACTTTTCATAAGGAGCTGGAGTCTACAGTTGATTCACTCTAGCAACTTTCTCCATCTTCTTTATGGCCACCATATTCCTGCCCTTAGGTCTGGGATGGCCTCCAACCAGGATCAGCTGCCAAGATTTCTGGGGAGTGAGGAAGGAAGCATTAACTACTCTTTGGGTATTAACACTTGACCGGAATAGAAATCTGTACAATCTTGTCTTCATAAGAATGGTTTTCTTCCCCTGCTTGAAGTCCCAGAGACACTGGCTAGTCCCAGAGAACTAAGAAGAAAATGCCCACCATAGAATTATCATAGATAGAGGTATAGGAGGAAAAAAGGGAAGGGGTGGGTTTGTGTATTGCTTTAATTAGCAAAATCAGGAAGTAACACAAACCACAAATGTGACCTGCATTTAAAAATCATTTTCTCAGTTGGGCACTGTGACTCACATCTGTAATCTTAGCACTTTGGGAGGCCAAGGTGGGAGGATTGCTTGAGACCAGGGGTTTGAGACCAGCCTGGGCAACATAGTGAGACCCCAGTCTCCACACACACACACACACAAAATTAATCAGGTATGGTGATGCATGTCTGTAGTCCTAGCTACTTCAGGAGGCTGAGGCAGGAGGATTGCTTGAGCCTAGGACTTCAAGGCTTCAGTGAGCTATGATCATGCCACTGTACACCAGTATGGGTAACAGTGAGACTCTGTCTCTAAAAAATTAAAAAATTATTATCTTCTGATGGCTTTTTTTTTTTAGATGAAGTCTCGCTCTGTCACCAAGGCTGGAGTGCAGTGGCGTAATCTCAGCTCACTGCAACCTCCGCCTTCTGGGTTCAAGCGATTCTCCTGCCTCAGCCTCCCGAGTAGCTGGGACTACAGGCACCCACTACCACACCTGGCTAATTGTTTGTATTTTTAGTAGAGACAGGGTTTCACCATGTTAGCCAGGATGGTCTCGCTCTCCTGACCTTGTGATCCACCCACCTCAGCCTCCCAAAGTGCTGGGATTACAGGCGTGAGCCACCGCGCCCGGCTCTGATGACTTTCTTGTCTATCATTTTGTGATGCCCAAAGTGTCCCCAAGAATGGGGCTTATTTATTGCCATGCAGAGAGAGGAATCCAGACGTCCTAAAATCCTGGCTCAGTTTCCAGAGTCTGCACTGAGCCCATCTCTTGGGAGACAGACAATATTCTTTCAAAACGAATGAGACGGCATGCCAATTCTGCCCCCTTTCCCTGGCTGCCTCCATGAGTGGGTCAGCCTGGGCTCCCCAAGCAGCTCCCTTTTCACTCTCAGGCCTTAGAAAGGACCTGATTCCAGGCAGGAAGTCAAACTCCACAGCTCTCTGCCCGTGCGTACTACAGCAGCCATCAGGAGCATTAGGGTCTGGCCCAAGAGCTGCCACCAAAGACTCTGGTTTCTGTTCCACCTGAGATTGGGTCTGGATACCTCAGTGACCAAAACTGGAGACCTCTGGAAAACAGATGAGGGAGGGAGAGGGGACAGGAATAAGAACCTGCACGCACCCGTGTAGTGCAGTGACAGAATCACGGCTCACTGCAGCTTTGACCTCCCAGGCTCAAACAAGCCTCCCACCTCAGCCTCCCAAAGTGTTGGGATTACAGGCTTGAGCTATGGTTCCTGGCCAGTTTTTTTCTTTTAATAGTTCTTAACCTATTCTGGGCCATAGATCAATCTAGGATCTTAAGAGGATTCCTACGAAACATGCCCCAGGAAAAGGCACACGTGCACACAATCTGACAGGCAGCATCAGGATGATCCCTGTAATCCCAGCACTTTGGGAGTCTGAGGCAGGAGGATTGCTCGAGCCCAGGATTTTGAGACCAGCCTGGACAACATAGTGAAACCCTGTCCCTACAAAAAAATACAAAAAATAGTCAGGCGTGGTGGCACGCGCCTGTAGTCTCAGCTACTTGGGAGACTGAGGTGGAAAGTTGCAGTGAGCTGTGATCATGCCACTGCACTATAGCCTGGGTGAAAGAAAGAGACAGAGACAGAGAGAGAGGGGGAAGGAAGGAAGGAAGGAAGGAAGGAAGGAAGGAAGGAAGGAAGGAAGGAAGGAAGGAAGGAAGGAAGGGGGGGGGAAGAAGAGGAAAGAAAGAAAGGGAAAGAAAAAGAAAGAGGAAGAAAGAGGACAAACTTAAAAATTGACATAGTTTAACTGAGCAAAGAAGGATTTGTGAATTGGACAGCCCCTCAATGAGGGTCCAGCTAGTCATGTGGTATAAGAAGATTTATGGACAGAAAAAGAAAAATGACCTACAGAAGCTGGAATGGAGGTGCAGAAACAGCCCATGTGGTTACGACATGCATTCACCTGATTTAAACATGCCACCTGTGATTGGCAGAAACTCAGTGACTGGCTCAAGAGGAGGTTTCAGTCTGTTCACACATCCAGTTAGGTTACAGTTCACTAGGTAGGAGAAACCTTTAGGCCGAACTTAAAATATGTAAGGAGGCAGTTTTAGGCTAAACTTAATATAACAGAACCATCACTAGAACCCATTCAACTGCCTTAAGGGAGACAAAAAAAAAAAAAGAAAAAAGAATGGGACTACCGCTGGGTGTCCTGGAAAGTTCAGCGCTGCAATTACTCACTTCAGAGCCACACCGTCTTTGCTCCCTGTCCCACTCTGTCTGTGCTACATCCCTGTCTGGGCCACCTCAGCTGAGGCTGGGGTGGATGGGCACAGACATTACCAAGAAGGTTCTGAGAGTGGGTGTGAGGGGACAGCTCTCAGGGAGGCAGGTGTAGGCCGGGCAGGTACTCAACAGTGTCTGCTGCAACTAGGAAAAGGAGGAGCACTAGAAGAAGAGTCCAGAAAGCCTGAGATTTGAGGAGGTTTCCTTCCCCAGAGGCCGTCTGAGCTGGGGTTTTCCCAGTAGATTCCCAGTCCTCTTTCTCAGGTCATTCCAGCTCGTTAAAGATTCAAATGAAGGTCTGGAAGCCCAGGGTGACTGTTTCATAGCTCACAAATGCTCAGGCTGGTTCCCACGTGCTCATCCCCCAGACCCCCACCTCCAGGAGCTCGTTGGCATATGCCTTCCTTCCACGGCGGCGCCTTTTCCTCTTTGTGCCCCCTCACTGGGAGCTGAAGGGCTGGGTTCTGATTCAGGTAGGAGAAGAGGCATGTTGAAACATTTGCATGCAAGACAGACGTACAACATTGTAGGGAGAGCAAACAATTCACTGAGTCTATCTCTGGCCCTCTGCTGGTGAGATATGTGATCTTGGAGAAGCCTCAGTTTTCTCTTCTGTAAATTAGGGGCAGTAATTTTTTCTTAGCGAACCCTCCCTCCTGGCTGGGCACGGTGGCTTACTCCTGTAATCCCAGCACTTTGGGAGGCTGAGGCAAGTGGATCACCTGAGGTCAGGAGTTTGAGACCAGCCTGACCAACATGGTGAAACCCCGTCTGTACTAAAAATACAAAAAAATTATCTGGGTGTGGTGGTGCATGCCTGTAATCCCAGCTACTCAGGAGGCTGAGGCTGGAGAATTGCTTGAACCAGGAAGTGGAGATTGCAGTGAGCCAAGATCGCGCCATTGTACTCCAGCCTGGGCAATAAGAACTAAACTCCATCTCAAAAAAAAAAAAAGAAGTCTTCCTCCTGTCACCCACCTTGCTAGTTTTTGCTCTATTCTAAAGCTCATTCAAGTATCAGCTCCTCTAGGAAAGCATCCTTCCAAAGCTTTCTCACCTTCCAAAGCTAGGTTAGGTGCCATCTGTCCCTTTTTCCCCATAGCATCTCATGCTTATCTCTAATCTGAGCAGTCCCAATCAGGCTGGGTTGTGACAGCAGGATCGCTCGTGTGTTTCTGCCACATGACTGGAAGGAAATAGAACAAATAGAACAGGAGTTGAGAAATAACCTCATTGTTGCGCAGAGATTGTGGAGGTTGTTTCTGCAGTATGTCGTAGCCTATCCTGACTGATGCATCCTTAAAATTTCTTGCATGGAAGTTAAGAGTCTCAATCTATCTCCTGAGGTTGTTATGAGAATGAAATGATAATGCTCTAACTCTAGCACTGTTAGTAGTTTTTCATAAATTTTAAAGATGATATGACCAGCATGGGAGGAAATCAGATGTCATCGTTAATAGCATGGACGCTGGAACCTGGCTACCTAGGTTTGAACCCCTGCTCCGCCATTAATCCATCAGTGTAGGAATAAAAATAGAATCTAGCTAAAAGGGTTTGTGTGAAGATTAAATGAGGTAACATATGTGAAGTGCTGGTGCTTGGAATTCCTGGGTGTCTGTGTGGTTGGGGATGGTGGGTGGTGGTGGAAGCTGGGGCTGACAAGGTAAGCAGAGGCAGGTATAGCCTTGGATTACAGAGATGGAGGGAGATCCAGGTTTGGGAGGCCTGATGCTTCTGTAGTTCTTGGTTCTCTAAGAAAAGAATACAAAACTATGAATGCCAAGTTAGACGTGAAAGTGAATGCTTACATACAAATTTTATGAAGTTGTCCAGTACCACGAACATCACAAGATTCAGAAAAACACCTAATATTTTTTATTAACAATTTGAAATCTTCTATTATAATCATTTTCCTACTATATTTGTCTGCATAGTCTTTAATCACCTTGTCTAAATGTTGGTGTCCTCGCAACATTTTTATGTTGGAACCTAATTTCCAATGTAATAGTATTAAGAGATGGGGTTTTTGGGAAGTGATTCAATCACGATACCCCACCCACATGAATGGGACTCATGCCCTTATGAAAGTGGCCCGAGGGAGCTCATTTGTCCCTGCCGCCACGTTAAGAACTCAGCAAGAGGGTGCCATCTTTGACTCAGAGAGCAAGCCCTCACCAGACATTGAGTTGGCTGGCACCTTAATCTTGAACTTCCCAGCCTCCAAAACTGTGTGCAATACATTTCTATTGTTTATAAAATACCCAGCCGAGGGTATTCTGTCATAGTAACCCGAATGGACCAAGACATATCTTTGTATAAACAAGGATTTTGTTACATTTTTCATAGAGAAAATAGATAATCATCCTCTCTCTCCTAGTGTGGTTGATCATAATTTGTTTTTATATGGAGGCCGGGTGCAGTGGCTCATGCCTGTAATCCCAGCACTTTGGGAGGCCAAGGCGGGTGGATCACCTGAGGTCAGGAATTCGAGACGAGCCTCGCCAACATGGCGAAACACCGTCTCTACTAAAAATACAAAAATTAGCCAGGTGAGGTGGCGTATGCCTGTAATCTCAGCTACTTGGGAGGCTGAGGCAGGAGAATCACTTGAACCTGGGAGGCAGAGGCTGCAGTGAGCCAAGATGACACCACTGCACTCCAGCCTGAGCAACAGAGACTCTGTCTCAAATAATAATAATAAATAAAAATAAAAACATAATTTGTTTTTATATAGAGAGTTTGGAATTCTTTGTTTCAGCTCCATAACAAATGTCACATATAAGGGATATAAGTTTTTTTAAGATTGTTGTCAAATTTGAGGAAATATCAAATTCCTATCATGAATGAACTATAAGTTTTCAGGGCAGTTAAAGTTTTCTTGCACAGTGAATGCTTAATGTACAGTGACTCATTAAATTGATAACACCCATAACCAGTATGTCCTCAGTGTCTTCCCCATAATGTGGGTCAGGTGTTTGATATTATCTTCATAGTTGTTAGTATTCCTTAGCTAATCAGTAAGCAAGTTTAAATCTATTCCTAGTGGGTCTCTGTAATTCACTCTTATCATTAGATTATCTAGCAATCCAAAAGCCTATTGTTGTTATTTCAAATGTGTCTCTTATTCTCAATTAATTATGTTTTAGTATTACCTGAAATTGATTTTGTTATGCTCCTCAGTGTCAGAATAATTTTCTTTGGTTTTATTGCTCATCTTTATTTCTTTTTGTTTCATGTACCATTTTTTTACTATATGAATTTTTCTAGAGGATTTCAAAAATATATTTAAAGATGCAAAAAATAAAAGATGCCTTTCATATATATCTGCATCAGGAGACTGCAAATTTCTCACCTGTTTTACTGAAAAGTCCCCAAAGCATCTTTCCAAAGTGTGATTAAAATGGAGCATTTCCAATCTCCCCTTAGCAAGACCCCAAAATGCCCTGAGCCAGGACACTGCCACCTGATGAAAGAGAAATTTGATAAAGGAAAGTTAGAATGAAAAGAAACAGTGATCTTAATAGATGGCCACTAAAATGTCTTAATTTTTCAAACTTTACAAAAATATATGATCATGTGAACCTTTTGCCAGGGTCTCTCCCAGGGCCTTAAAAGGTCCCACAAGCTTAATCATTGAGTTAGGCACTGAACTGTGGCCTGAGAATTCTTAGAAATTCATTTGTACTATGTACGAAGCTACTAATTTCTATTTCTGTTATGAAAATTAATCAGACCTGGTTTTTCCCTTCAAGTACCTTTCAGGGAACACGAGGTATACATAGAAAGTATTAAAAAATAGCTTATTGGCAACTATTTTCTGTTATATATATATATTTATAAAAAACTACTTGGAGGTAATTTTAGAGTCATATGCAGTTGTAAGAAATAAAACAAATGAAACACCGTGCAAGGTTATATTACATTATCACCATCAGGAAATTAACGTTGATACAACCCACCAAATTTATACAGATGTCACAGTTTTACATACACTTGTGAGTGTATTTAGTTTTGTGCAATTTTATCACATATCCATGAGTTGCTTTATTAAAGTAACTTTTAATGCTTAATTTAAAAAAACCCCTTCAGAATAATAAGCATTTGAAACATAACTGAATAAAGATACTTATAAACTTGCATTTAAGATTTGGATTTTATTCTGAAGGCGGGAAAGGGCCACTAGAATGTACATTTTCTGAAAGCTCAATGTGGACATGGTGGAGGATGGTCTGGCTGGAGCAGGCCACCCATCCGACAGGGGCTGTTCACCCCCAAGGGTCTTAGACTCTCAGGGTTGCCCTCGGCAGAGTGCTACCTGCCGAGAGACTCCTTGCCCTCCAGCCACTCACTCAGACCCCGCCTACTCCCTGGGCCCCGCCCACCCCCGCGCCGGGCCCAGCTGCTCCTCGCTAGGGCCCCGCCCTCCCCAGTTCCCTGAACACGAACCTCGCTGAGCATTTCCTGAGCGCGAAGCCCTGAGAATGCAGTGGTGAGCAAAACGCTGACAGCCCAGTCAGGGAGACAGACAGTAAACACATGCCCCTAAATATATAATCATGTAATTACAGGCTGTGGGAAGTGTTGTGAAAGGAAAACACACCGGACGATGTGGGTCTCCAGGAGTCCGGGGCGGACTTCCCTGGGGAAGCTTCCTAGTCAGATCTGGACCTGAATCCTAGCGCTGCCACTCGCGAGGCGGGTGTCCTGAGCAGGCTGGGTGGTCCAGCTGGACCATGGGCTCTCGGATCCAAGTGGCTCGACTGTCGAGCCTGGTGTAAACTGGCACTTCCAAAGAGTAGTCCAGAAAGGTTAGAGCTTTAGCAGCTTCTTGGAATGTGCATTTTTATTTTTATTTATACTGCTCCCTTCTATGCCCACTCGTTGGAGGAACTTTTTTGATCTCTTGCAGAACCTAGACTGGATAAGAATCCCGTCCGTGTGATCCAAAAGTGTCCTGTGCCTTATTACAGAGCTCAGTTTGCACGGTATTGGGATTTCCTGTGGGCCTTTCTCAGCAGCTCCAGGCCCCTTGGATCCCGGGTTGTGCGTTCGTCCTTTCTGTCTCTGAGACGCACCGGCAGCATCATCACCATCATCGTCGGCATCATAACTAACTCCTATGCAGTGCTTTTAGGGTGCTGGGCATTGAGCTAAGCTCTACGTTATTAATTCATTTTAATCCTCATACTCTGGCTCCTGGCAGGCACTTTATAAAACGTGTTAATAAGACACGATGGATGGAAAAAAATCACTGATTTATTTTTTCTAGGCACTCAACTTCACAGAGGAGGGGACTTTGAGATGGATTTTGAAAGCAGAGTTCACCAAGCAGAGACGTTGGGATTCATCACTGGAGAAGAGCTTGGGCAGGTATCACAGGTGCATCAGATGTTCCAGGAATGGTGATTAGGAAAGTGTGGCTGGATATTAGGTACGGGTGTGAGGATGTGGAGGAAGAAATATTGAAACAACACCGACCTGGATATATGTAGCTTAAGCTTTACAGATGGTTATCTTAATTTTGTGAATCCATGCAACATACTTTATGGGGATTTCCAGAAACACTTTGAGGACTGTTGGAACTAGGTTCCTGCTGTAGCAAGTGGGAGCAAGAGTCAGTCAAAGATGGGTTCTAGGTCTATAGATGAAACAAGGTTACTTATTTTTCTGCTGGAGAGTGGAAGCTTGGGTGATAAAATGTTACAGGAATAAAAAAAAGAATGTAGCTTCTTCCTCTCTCGGCGCAGGGTGCCCATAACTTGCGCTCTTTCTGCTGCTCCCAGCTCTTGGATACAGCCGATGATGCCATGGGTTTCAGAGATCTGAAAAGCCCGGCTAGCCTCCAGGTGCTCAGCGATTACCTGGCGGACAAGAGCTACATCAAGGGTATGTGCCATCACAAGCACATGTGTCAGTATATGAAGCAGTGTCCGGCCCACCGCCTGCTGACTTGTGTCATGCCCTATGTTGGTATAATCAGATCAAGTCTTATGAAAAGGAAAAGGCCAGCCTGCCAGCAGTGAAGAAAGCTGTGGGCAGGTATGGTCCTGCTAAGGTGGAAGACACTACAGGAAGTGGAGCTACAGATAGTAAAGATGATGATGAAACTGATCTCCTTGGATCTGATGAGGAGGAAAGTGAAGAAGCAAAGAGGCTAAGGGAAGAACACCTTGCACAATATGAATCAAAGAAAGCCAAAAAACTTGCACTTAAGGCTAGGTGCGGTGGCTCATGCCTGTAATCCCAGCACTTTGGGAGGCCAAGGTGGGTGGGTCATTTGAGGTCAGGAGTTTGAGACCAGCCTGACCAACTTGGTGAAAACCCCCCCCCCACTAAAAATACAAAAATTAGCTGGGCGTGGTGGTGGGTGCCTGTAATCCAAGCTACTCGGGAGGGTGAGGCAGGAGAATCGCTTGAACTTGGGAGGCAGAGGTTGCAGTGAGCCAAGATCGTGCCACTGCACTCCAGCCTTAGTGACAGAGTGAGTCTCCATCAAAAAAAAAAAAAAAAAAAAGTAAAATAAGATCAATAGAAGAAAAATACATGATAAGTGCAAAAATTAGAGAGGATCATCAAACCTAAAAGAAAAAAAACCTGCACTTGTTGCCAAGTCTTCCATCTTAGACATGAAACCTTGGGATGATGAGACAGATATGGCAAAATGAAAGGAGTGAGTCAGAAGCATTCAAGCAGATGGCTTAGTCTGGGGCTCATCTAAACTAGTTCCAGTGGGATATAGATTTAAGAAACTTCAAATACAGTGTGTGGTTGAAGATGATAAATTTGGAACAGATATGCTGGAGGAGCAGATCGCTGCTTTTGAGGATTGTGTATAGCCCATGGATGTGGCTGCTTTCAACAAGATCTAAAATCCATCCTGGATCATTGCACTTAAAGCTTGAAAGATTAAAAAAAAATGTAGAGTTAGACAAGCTGGAAATTTAATCTGGTTTTAGTCACTTATGCTGATTGGGTGACTGGGCAAATTCATCGAAGTCTCTGTAAAATGGGGATAATGCTAAAATCTACCTCATAAGGCCATGTGTTTAATAAGACGGCAGAGCAATTGAGTGTTTTAAAAACACCGTACCTATTTGTTGTTTTAATCACAATAGTATAGTCCAGGCTTGTCTAATTCTTGTTAATATGTGGTAACCAGTCATTTTGTAACCTATGTTTCTTAAGTGACACCAACTTTAAATGCAGACTTGATAACAGTTTTGGAACATTACACTCTAGATTTCTTCCCACCACCTGTGGGAGAACCCCTCCCCTCCATTTCTCTCCAATTCCTCTGATTCATGCTTTCCCTGAGACCTAGAGCCTTGCTTCTCAAGGCGTGGTCTGCAGACCAGCATCACTGCTTTCAGCTGTGATTGGTTAGAAATGCAGACTCGGCTGGGCGTGGTGGCTCACGCCTGTAATCCCAGCACTTTGGGAGCTTAAGGCAGATGGATCACCTGAGGTTGGGGGTTTGAGACTAGCCTGACCAACATGGAGAAACCCCCATCTCTACTAAACATATAAAATTAGCTGGACATGGTGGAACATGCCTGTAATCCCAGCTACTCAGGAAGACTGAGGCAGAAGAATCACTTGAACCCGGGAGGTGGAGGTTGCGGTGAGCCAAGATCATGCCATTGCACTCCAGCCTGGGCAACAAAGAGTGAAACTCCATCTCAGTAATAATAATAACAATAAGATAGTGTTTATTGATTGCTTACCATGTGCCTGGTGTTATGCTAAGCACTTAATATGCATTGTGTCATTTTGGGGGCACATTTCATCTTTATTTTAGTCATTCCAGCAGGTACATAGTCAGAGCCATGTTGTTCTCAAACCTCTTTAGTGGATGCTATTGGTTCAGTGGTCACTATTGGTTGTCTATCCAAAATTTCTTTCTACAACTTTCTTTCCAGCAGAATCCTATTTTCTCACATCTCCACTCCTCACCATGGGCTTCAGGGAGAGCTGACCTGAGCCCTAGTTCCATGTAAAGGCTTTTATTAACTAAGGGTAATCCCATTCCCCTTGATAATTGGTTCAGGAATGGGCAGATGACGCAATTCTGTCCAAAGAGTCTTCAGGAGGTCTGTTGGGAAGGTTTCTTACTCTTAAGAGGGAGTTGCAGGGAAAGGCGATCTTCTTGGCTATTGTCATGTCTGGATGTTATACTTGGAACTTCTGCCATTTGGCTACTGGTTTCGGGATGAAGCTCTCTCTGCAGTGACGGAGCAGAGCGATGCTTCCTTACCAGCGTGGAGCCGCTAGATCAACCCTCTGGGCTTCCAGGTGTTGTGAGATTCGTTTCTTATATAAGCCAGACTGAGTGAAATTTCTGCTCCTTGCTTTTTTTTTTTGAGATGGAGTCTCACTCTGTCACCCAGGCTGGAGTGCAGTGGTGTGATCTTGGCTCACTGCAACCTCCACCTCCCGGGTTCAAAGGGATTCTCCTGCCTCAGCCTCCTGAGTAGCTGGGACTACAGGTGCCCGCCACCACGCCCGGCTAATTTTTGTGTTTTTAGTAGAGACAGGGTTTCACCGTGTTGGCCAGGATGGTCTCAATCTCCTGACCTCGTGATCCACCTGCCTTGGCCTCCCAAAGTGCTGGGATTACAGGCATGAGCCACCGCGCCTGGCCGCTTCTTGCTTTCTAACAGATATAATTTGGTTTAGAGTTGGTGCCCAGCAACCTCTGTGGGAAGTGCTGGTCCCCAGAAGACGCGGCTACATCCTCCTAGAGGCTTTTCTTATGGGGTTTTCATGAAGGAAAGCTTCTCTCCCCATTCGCCGAGGCCAATGGAATGGAAAAGGAAGGAAGGGGTTCTCCTGGAAATGAAGACTGTCTATTTGTTATTTGTGTAACCCTCGGCAAGCACTTTCCCTCCTTGAGACTTCGTTTTCTTATGTGCAGATGGCGGGACCAAGGATCCCAACTTGCTTTCCAGGGTGTTGGTGAGATTCCAGTGAGACGCCGGAAGGGCAAGTTTTCATCACCAATCAAGGGCCCGCAGATCCAGGACTGACACTGCTCGTGGACATGCTTACCTCACAAAGCTGGTCAGTGCCAGAGCTGGGGCTCAATCTAAGTCTCCTGACCCCCAGAGCAATGTTTTTTCTATCATAACCTGCCTCAGCCTCTGCCCTAAGGGGTCATCTATTTTCTGCCTTTTTCTTTCTCAAATGCAAGGCATGAGCACGCCCTGAAATATAACTGTCAGGGTTTCCTGGGGCATTTCTTTCAACTCAACCATTTCCACCCCCAACTTGGCCGGGCTCATCAGGGCCAGGCTTGGCCAACCCTGGCGTTGTAATGCATTGGTCGGGATGGGCCTTTGTTGCCTCTTTGGGCTGCAGCCCCCCTCCCACTCCCTGTCGCCTACGGCCAGTTTTGCTCATTTCTCTTGGGAGCTGCCTAGCTGCAGAGAAAGGCCTTTGGAACCCTTCTCTTTTCAGCCGTCCTTTATTGAATTTCACCTCCATTTTTTTCCTTTCCAAATAGGAACATCATTTATCCAGGACTTTAAGTTGTAGAGGTCTTCAAGAGCTTTCTCTTTCCCAGCTGCATTTGTTGACACTCAGTCAATCTGTTTCTTGCCTCCACTCCCCTTCCCCCCACCCCACCCCCGACGCAGGCCATAAAGTGTCTACAGCTGTGCCCTTTATTACCCTTCCCTTTCTATGCCCATGAGGGGGATGAGCTGAAATATAGCACAGCCATTACTGCTAACAAAAAGGGACAATTTTAAAGCATTTCTGCTTTTCATCAGGGAAGCTGATGGCACAAAAAGAAAATGCATCATTTTATTGTAAATGTTTTTAAAATATGGGTCACTTGGCCATAATCAGCCTCCAAAGTCAGACAAGTTTAAAGCGAAAGCAGTAACATAGATACCAGTTTTTTCCCCTTGCCTTTTAAATTATGCTAATTGACACCAAGAAAAACAGGGAGAGGGTAGCTCCTACCAACCCACACACTCCATCTCCAACTCCCTCCTCTCTCTACAGTGAAGAGCATGGGAAATAAGTTTGCCAGGCCAAGAATGGTGCCCCTAGACTAAGAAGCCCTTTTTACTTTTCACTTCTGTTTCAGTAAGTATTAAGACTGAGAGGCTTGTGGTCTGGTCTTTCAGGATGGGATGCTTTTCCTAACCCTGGTGGAAAGGAAACTCTTATTATGTTTGCTGAAAAACTTTCAAATGCGAAAGGCTGCCTGACAGCTACCTGGTGTGTGTCTGGGATGGCTGGGTCTGGCCAGGAGCAGAGGGTCTGGTTGGAACAGATATGCTGGTAGGGCAGGCAATGGAAGTGGTTGCTCTTCCAAAGGGGACACTCTCTGAGTGATTTTGAAGATAAATGGATATGATGATTGTTGGGACTATGGTGAGAGATTAGAGGTAGCAGAAAGAAACATACCATATTCAGATTGATGGTCAAAAGTTGTCCCCTTGCCATCCACTCCTGTGCAGCCCCCACCCCGGGTTACTGCCTCTTATAGTGTGAACCAGGCTCCGTGTCTGGGAAAGGAAGTAGGGCTTGAGAAGAGGATTTGAGCCGTAGGAAATAGGACCAAGTTTCTAATGCAACTGGAATGAGGTGGGCTGGATTATCCACTCCTGAGAACCAGCTGTCTACATGATACAAAGAATTGAGATGTGGAATCCAAAGAGCTGGACTCAAGTCCTGGCTTTCCAGTGCACTAGCTCTGTTAACACAACCTCTCCGAGCCACAGGATCCCGGTCTGAAATGAGGATGGCCGTGGAGAAACTTGCACCACACAACTCCGCTGTGGGCAGTCAATGAGCTCATGTGCGGGATGTGAATCTGGCAGGTGTTCAATGGTCAAGGAAAATATTTGATGAAACTGATTCTGAACCAGGAGGTGGAGCCCCAGGATATGCTATGTGGGCTACATGGACAGCTAGACAGTTTTCCAAGATATTCAGATTCGAAACTAGAAATGGTATCAAGGGATGCTTAGAAAGTGTCCCTAGATAGAGATGCATAAAGAAGAGGCATATTGGATCAGGGTGCTGAGTCCTTTGGTGGGTAGAGGGCATGGCTTAGAATCTGCCAATCTGCTTTTGATTCCAAATCTGCTGCTAAGTAGTTAAGTGACCTAAGCTCAGCCACCACTTCCCATCAGTACATTAGGAATAAAAGCAGTGGGATGATACAAGGTTGTTGTGAGGACTAAAATGAGATTAATCATACAAAGCCCTTAGTGCATCAACTGTCAGAGTAACTTACTACATTTTGTTATTCTTATTATTCCTGAGAACTTGCAGGTGAGAAATGGAGACTGGTTGATGATGGCTTCTCTCCTTTCCCCTCCCCTCCCCTCCTCCTTCGCCTCCCCTCCTCCTTCCCCTCCCCTCCTCTTCCTCTCCTCCCCTCCCCCCTTCCTCTCCTCCCCTCCCTTCCTTCCCCTCCTCCTTCGCCTCCCCTCCTCCTTCCCCTCCCCTCCTTTAACCCCCTCCCCTCCTCTTCCTCCCCTCCCCTCCCCCCTTCCTCTCCTCCCCTCCTCTTCCTTCCCTCCCCTTTCTCCCGTCCCCTCCACTCCTCTTCCTCCCCTTCCCTCCCCTCTTCTTCCTCCCCTCCCCTCCACTCCTCTTCTTCCCCTCCCCTCCCCTCCTCTTCCTCCCTTCCCTCCCCTCCTCTTCCTCCCCTTCCCTCTTCTCCCTCCCCTACCTCCCCTCCCCTCTTCTTCCTCCCTTCCCCTCCCTCCCCTCCCTCCCCTCCCTTCCCTCCTCTCCCTTCCTTCCCTTCTTGCCAGCCTGCCAAATCAAAGAGAGTAATTGTTTATAGCACAGGTTTCTTAAGAATTGACTGTAAATCATCTCATAAGACAGTGTGATCTAGTAACTAAAAACAATTTGAGGGTCATACAGATGACTATGAAATCCTTGTTCTAAGAAACTCTAGCTCACTTACTTTGAACAAGTGATTTTCTCTCTCTGAACCTCAATTTCTCATCAGTTACAAGGTCCTTACCTATCCTTGGAAGTCTTAAGTGAGATAATGCATGTAATAATTACATACATCTTTCCTGAGAGTCTGTCTATCTCCTGCTTTGCACTGGAGAAAGCAACACTTTTTACAGTTTAAAAAAAGTGTAAGGTTAGTAACAGGCTGCAGATGTAGCAGGGATAATGAAAAGGAAGGCCGGACTTTACAAATAAAATATAAATAAGGATCTCTAAGATCTAACTCTGAAAGAAGATTCTCCAGAGGATAGAGTTGCTAATATGTTACTGAGACCCTCTGTTCTCCTGAGTTCTACCTTCAGCATGTTCTCACAGTTCAGTTCCTGCTGTTACGGCTTTGTTTGATGATGATGATGATGATGATGATGGTTATGATGATAGCAAGCATTTTTGTGCAAGCTTAGAAAAAACTCCAGGCCATTTTGTACCAGTTAGAAAAAAACTCCCCTTCCACAGCTCTCCTAAACACAGTCAAGACTGGTGAGAACTTAAAAAAAAAAAAACTTACTAAAAAATAAGGGATTGGGAGGCCGAGGCAGGTGGATTGCTTGAGGCCAGGAGTTCGAGACCAGCCTGGCAACATAGGGAGGCCTTGTCTCTACAAACAAAATTAAAAAAATAAAAAACAAAGGAAAGCAAAGTGGAAACATAGGAAGTGTAAGAAGCCTGAAACTCTGGCTTCAGTTTTCTGACCCTCCTGGGGCTGGATTGCTCCCAGGTACTGTCCAATTTCACACAATATTTGTGATATTCATGCTCTGTGTCTAGCTCAGTGTGTTATTGGTTTTTCTGAGAGACTCAAGTATACAGTCAGGCAGCCCTTAACAAGAGGGAAGCGTTCTAAGAATCTTGTGATTAGGTGATTTCGTCATTGTGTGACCATCACAGAGTGTACTCACACAAACCTGGTTGGTCTTGCCTACTATACACCTAGGCGAGATGGCATAGCCTTTTCCTCCTAGGACACAAACCTGTACAGCATGTGACTGTACTGAATACCGTAAGCAACTGTAACACAATGGGAGGGATTTGTGTATCTAAACATGTCTCAGCATAGAAAAGGTACAGTTAAAGTACAGTATAAAAGATAAAAGATGGTCCACCTGTACAGGGCACTTACTACAAGTTGAGCTTTCTGGACTGGAAGTTGCTGTGGGTGAGTCAGTGAGTGAGTGGCAAGTGAATGGGAAGGCCTTGGACATCACTGCACACTCCTGTAAGCTTTGTAAGCACTGTACCCTTAGGCTACACTAAATTCATTAAAAAATGTTTTCTTTCATCAAGAAAAATTAATCTTAGCTTACTGTAACTTAGTTACTTTATAAACTTAAATTTCTAACTTTGTGACTCTCGTAATAACCCTTAGCTTAAAACATAAATGCATTGTACAGCTGTACAAAAATATTTTCCTTTATGTTCTTATTCTATAAGCTTTTTCCCATTTTTAAATTTTTTTTTTCTTTTTTTACTTTTAAAAACTTTTTTGTGGCAGGGCGCGGTGGCTCACGCCTGTAATCCTAGCACTTTGAGAGGCCGAGGCAGATGGATCACAAGGTCAGGAGTTCAAGAACAGCCTGGCCAATACGGTGAAACCCCGTCTGTACTAAAAATACAAAAATTAACCAGGCATGGTGGTGTGCACCTGTAGTCTCAGCTACTCAGGAGGCTGAGGCAGGAGAATCACTTGAACCCGGGAGGTGGAGGTTGCAGTGAGCTGAGATTGCACCACTGCACTCCAGCCTGGCAACAGAGTGAGACTCCGTCTCAAACAAAACAAAACAAAACTTTGTTGTTAAAAACTAAGACACAAACACACCTAGGCCTATGCAGGGTCAAGATCCCCAGTATCACTGTCTTCCGCCTCCACATCCTGTCCCACTGGAAGGTCTTCAGGGGCAATGGCATGCATGGAGCTGTCATCTCCTGTGATAGCAATGCCTTCTTCTGGAATACCCCCTGAAGGACCTGCCTGAGGCTGCATTATCATTAACTTTTAAAAAATAAGTAGAAGGAGTACACTCTAATGATAAAAAGCATAATACAGTAAATAAGCCAGTAATATAGTCATTTATTATGATGAAGTATTATGTACTGTATATATTTTTTTTTGTTTTTTTTTGTGAGACAAGGTCTCACTCTGTCACTCAGGCTGGAGTGCAGTGGCATGACCATGGCTCAAGGCAGCTTCAACCTCCCAGGCTCAAGCAATCCTCCCACCTCAGCCTCCTGGGTAGCTGGGACCACAGGTGTGTGCCACCATGCCTGGCTAATTTTTAAAAAATATTTTGTGGAGACAGGGTCTCGCTATGTTGCCAGGGTTGGTCTTGAACTCCTGGCCTCAAGCAGTCCTCCTGCCTTGGCCTCTCAAAGTGCTGGGATTACAGGCGTGAGACACTGCACCCCGCCTTCTGTATATAATTAAACGTGATACCTCTATAGGCCTGGCAGCGCAGTAGGTTTGTTTACACCAGCAGCAACACAAGCTCATGAGCAATGCATGGAGCCACGATGACACGATGGCGATAACGTCCCTAGGCTGCAGGAATTTTTCAGCTCCATTATAATCTCATAGGGCCATGGGCATATGCGCTGCTCGTTGTTGACTGAAATGTCATTATGTGGTTCATGACTGCACTTTAAAATAAAGTGAACCACTACCCAGCGTACTGCTTATCAGTTAATTCTATTTTATTTAATTGCCTTGTTCAGCTCTAGGTTTATTTATTTTTAGTTCTTGCTTATTTGTTCTGCTCTTTTCTTGTAATAGAGCTGAAGTCTATGATAATTAATCATGGTTTTGTAGACGTTTTCTTTGGCTCCCTGTTTTTTGGTTTGTTTTGGCCTCTGTTTTTCATGCGAGAGGATTTCCTCAAAGGTCTAGACCCTGTGGACTGTCCCTCCATATGGACGAGTGAGACACAGAAAACCTGATTGGGAGCTCTGTGTGAGCCAATGGTGTCTTCTCCAAGGCCTGCGTGATGTGGTCTCATTCCATCTCTCTGACCTCATCTCCTGTCTCCCTCCTCCTTTCTTCCTTTGTCCCAGCTGCACTGGCCACCCTGCCATTCCCGTCATATCCGGATTGTTGCTCCCTCAGAGCCTTTGCACTTGCTGGGTCCTCTGCCTGGAGAGAACATCCCTTAAGTGTTCACTTGGCTTTTTTCCTCCCACTTCTTTCAAGTCTCTGCTCGAAAAGCAATTTATCAGAGAGGCTTTCCCTGATGACCCTTTATAAAACTTCCACCTGGGCCTTACTCTGCTTTTGTTTCCAATGGACTTATCGTCACTTGATGTGACAGTACAGTATGCTGTTTAGATTTATTTGTTGTCTTTCTCCAGAAGAATGAAAGCTCCAAGAAGTCAGAGTCTTTGTTTTGTTCACGGTTGTGTCTTTTGCACCTTCTGCAGTGCTTGGGATATTAGCACTCGGTGTATATTTGTTGAATGAATGAATGAATGGTGGCTTGAGTGACTGTGAAAAGGCTAGTATCTGGGCATTTCATTGGAGGATTCCTAATATTCATTCTCTATATCTCTTCTTTTGGGTCAGTTTTCTCAGCTAGAAGAGTCTTGGCTGCCAGTGTTCTTAGAGCTGACTAGGGAAGGAGGCTGAAGATCCAGTGATTCAATGTGAGGTCTCTTACCTGATTCTCGTTTTCAGTAAGATACCCCTTCTTCTATGCCTGAGTCCGAGGGTCTAGAGCCTTTTGAATTAACTTCCTCAGTGAAACTCCTGGCTTATGCTGGGGAGGTGGATTGGGAGTCACCTGGTTGCAAGCACACGCTTGCGAGTGTGTGTGTGTGGGAGGGGCTGGTGGCAGAGTGGAATTTGCCTATTTTAAAGCCCACCCACACCCTTATTTGCAGATGTTACTTGTATCTCTGATTCCTAAGCCATTCTGGGATTCTGCAGGGTATACTACAGTGACTGCTGGTAAATGTTTAATTGGCTCTCCAGGGGAATAAAAGCTCTAATTTGTGGTGTTTGCTGATTCACATGGTGTCAACATTCCCACCACAGTTGACTTCAAGTTACCATCATGACATCACTGAACACGGATTTTATAAATCCCTTTATCTCCTCCTGTAATAAGACTCAGGTCTCAGCTGTGACCGAGACCCCGCTCCATTCTTTCCACAGCTTGGTTGTTCATCTCCTTTCTTTACAAAAGATACATGTTCTTCCATTACTAAGCTAGTTCAATTTGAGTTTCTGATACTTTTTACTAAGAGTTGTAAGTTTTTTCAATTATGAGAATTTCTTTTTCTAAAGCCTGAACTTTCCAGGGTCTCCTTTCGCATAATAGTGGCTTATCATGTTTTAACTGAGAAAATACAGATGGGCAAAAGGATACTAAGAATGCAGTAATAACTTATATAAATAAGCTTTTATCATGTCAACATGTATATATAAAATATTTGTACAATAGGAGTACTTGCATGTCCAAGGCATTGTTTATTTGGTATATAAATGATGTTTGGTGACCATACACATTTGCAGACTCCGTGAATTAACTCTTAGCTCTACTCTCCTGCTCCCAAACCCGGAGTTGTTTAGTTCACAGGTTGGGAGCCAATGGTTCAGATGATCTTTTCTCCGAACATTCTCATTCTCATGAGTTAAATGAGCTCTTTCTCCAAGATCAAAGTGTGTTTCTTTTATCTTTGAAATCTTTCTTGAATCCATCCCCTTTTCTACGTCTACTGCCAGTGTTCTAGTCCAGGCCCTACTTGCCCCTCCCAGGTAGAGGCAACAGCTTTCTGTCTGGTCTCTTCTGTCTGTCCCTGCATCAATCCATTCTCTATATGGCAGCCAGAGTGCTCTTCCTGGTGGGGTCCTTTTCATGCCTGAAAGGCTGCTGCTTATGTGTCCAATCATGAGACATGGGATAGCTGTTTCCATCATACTCAACAACTTGTGTTCTGTAAACCTTTTGCCCATGAACTTGTGTTTGACCCAGTTCTTTTGGTAGCAACAGCCTTTTTCCAGTGGATGGAAAACGCGTATGTTACCTACAAAACTTTGTTATTCACCCCCTGCAATCCTCCTGGCCAGCATTAGCCATACATCATCCTGGCATCCTGTAACAGTGCAGACTTTGGTTATGGACTTCTTACACTGTGGGCACTTAGGGGATAGGACCTTTCAGTTATGTTTGTATACCCAAGCACATTGACGAGTACCTGGGACATAGTCAATGCTCAATCAATGTTAATTGAACAAATTGATATGGATTGGTGTGCTTGGGACTATAGGTTTATCTTTGAGACTAGTTCCTGAATGGGAGCTAGATAAGAAATGTGTGATATGGAAATGAAGTAAGCAAAATGTGTCGTTTTCCCAATTCTGTTTTTCCCATTTGTCTCTTCTGACATTCTTTTCTTCCAAATAAGCAAGATTTTATTGCATTTTTCTGATTGCAGAAGCAATACATTCGAAGCATAGTATTTATATGGACTCTGGCATCAGGCTTGAGTTCAAATTTTGCTATGTGTATCAATTAATAAGCAAATAGAGAGGGCTGTGTGCTTGCACACAGTGCTTAACACCTTTATGTCTTAGTTTTCTCATCTGAAAAGTGGATGGGAGCTATTATAATAGCGCTTACTTCTCAAGATTGTTTTGAAGTTAGACCGTGCTTGTCAGTGCACAGTACAGATTTGGTTATGGACTTCTTACACCTTGCATGTTAGTGCACAGTCTAACTTCAAGTGCTTGGCACAGTGATTGCTCAACAAATACTTGCAGCTCTTATTGTGAAGTTCAGTGCAGAAAAGGTAGAGGTCTCTGAGATCTGGATATAGCTGCATGGTAGGGCTTAGGATCTTCACGGTGCTGCACTAAAAGAAAACGCAAATCTGACTCCAGAAGCCTTGGAGAAAAATTTTGATCTCTTCTCTTAGAACAGCCTTTTTCAACCAGGTTTCATCTGGACCACAGAACACAGAAAGTGGCTGGAGTGACTATTTTCTCAGTTCTCAGAATGTTACATAACTTACAGTGTTCTAGATGCACGGGAGAGTATGTTCATTGTCTACAATTCAGGGCATGTAGGTTTCATGATCTCCAGTCACCTCCGCTTTAAGAAAGGCTGCTCTGATATTCTTTGATGTTTCTTAGACCTAGAGACCTGGTGCAGGGACTCAACACAGTGCATCAGAGTCAAACCACTTTAAGTCCTGTCTAGATACCTCTCCCTTTCCTTAAACCTTCTCATAGTTGCTACAAATATCTCCCTTCCTCACCCGTAATTTGTTCCTTGAACAGTTTGTTCTCCATATCGTGCTTATCACACACCTATTCTGACACGTGTTACCTTGCTTTTCAAAACTGAGAGTCACACATCACTCCCCAACCCTGTGTGTTCTCCACTTCTGGAACTGCAGTGAATATCTCCAAGAAAATGCGAATAACTGGACTAAACACTAAACATGGTTGACGTCTTTTTTTTTTTAATGCACTTTTCTAAGTCACCTGGCTCCCTTGCTCCCTTCAAATAACTCTTCTTGACAAAAACTATAGTTATCTGGGCACTTACTCTAGCTGTTCTGACTTGTGCTGCCGAGGCTTCTGTGAGACTGGTGCTGTGTGGCAGAGCAAGTCTGCTCCTCCTGGTGCCAACCCTAGTTCCTGCTGCTCTTCAGCACTAACAACTCATGCTGCCTTCTAGAAAGGCAGCAGGCACTACCTTTTTAATTTTTTTTTTTTTTTTTGATGGGCGTGGTGGTCATGATGTCTTCTGTTAGAAAGAATATTGGGAAGGAAACTAGCAGCGTCTGCCACAATTCATATAATGGAATATCATATAGCCATTACTTTTTGAAGAATATTTATTGACATGGGAAAATGCTCACAATATGTTAAAGAAAGCAGGATACAAATCTGTAAATACAGCATGATCCCAATCTTGTAGTAAAATAAATTATATATGCATAGAAAAAATACAGGAAGGAAATACACTAAAACATTAACAGTGATGATCTCAGGATGGTGGGATTTGGGGTAAATTATTAATTTTATTTTCTGCATTTTCCAAACTTTCCACAATGAACATATATTACTTTTATAATCAGAGGGGAAGAGGTCAATACAGGTGACACCTAGTCCTGGGAGGTGGCGAGACTGATGTGGCACTAAGGGGGTGTTTAGAGTCACTTGTACTGCCTCAGTCTGTGTCCTCATTTATAAAGAAGGGATAATAACACCTGCCCTGCCTGCCTCCCTCCCAGGACTACTGGGCATCTGAAAGGGTCACAATATCTGGTGATTGTTCCTCTGTAGCAGCAGCTCAAATGCTTTATTTTAGGACACACGCCTCCGTACCCTGC
Organism: Pongo abelii; assembly: GCF_028885655.2. Taxonomy (NCBI): domain Eukaryota; kingdom Metazoa; phylum Chordata; class Mammalia; order Primates; family Hominidae; genus Pongo; species Pongo abelii. Next base: position 105,573,613 of record NC_071995.2, on the reverse strand, counting down.
TTCCAAGGTCAGGAGAGTTGTGGGCAGAGAGGCCAGCCTGCAGCCTTGGTCCCTGGCCTATCCTAACAGATTCCAGGTCTTCATTGGAAATCCAGTGCTGACCATGCAAGTTTCCCACTCATACTTCCACTCCAGGTCACTTCCCTGCTTAAAAACTTCTTTAAACTAGTTCTGTTGAAATAGTTATTGCTTAAAATGGCCTGAGAATGACCACCCTCCTCACACCACTCTGTTCCCAGCATTTCAGAGCCCTAAGGACACAGTGTGGGCCCAGGTGTGCTGTGGGGAAAAGGAGGGAGTGGTGCTGGGAGTCAGGCCACCAGAGTTGGACTCTTCCTTGCTGTGACGTGGGTAACTTTCACAAGCTTTCAGGAGAGGATCTTTCATATGCGATAACGTGAGGTTACATGAGATAACATACATCAAAAGCCCAGCATGTAGTAAGCACTTAACAGATATTAGTTCTCTTTCCGTGTGCCAGATGAAGACACTCTCATCTTCTTCCCCGCAAATTCTCTTTTCAAAAACAAAGCTTAGTGCCCAGTGCAGAGAAATGCAAAATGAAACAGAACTCACTGAAAGCAGAAGAGCACAGCTACTGAAACAGGACTGTTCAAACACTTAACTCTGCATAAAGAAAGCTGGTAAGATGGCATTTCATTAAACACATTTTCATTTAGGTAAGCTGACATGCATGCCAAAGCTATTTGATTATAGAAATTATAAAAATACTTTAAAAATGCATTTGTAGAATGAAATAACAAAAATACTTAAATTTTTTCTAAACTTTTCACTTAATCTAAAATTATGAATTGCCCATTTCTTTTGCTGTTGGTTAAAACCTGGGTCACTCACCTCTCCCTCAAATATTTTGGATGAAATTCTAACATGTATTGTCTTCTTCCTAGCCTTTTATAAAGCATTCTGGATTTAATTTCTTCTTTTAAAAAAACTCAGGGTCACCATTATGGGAAGTCTATGGGCCATACTGTTGTACACATATTTTCTGGGTCAACTAGAGTATCCTTTGGTAAGTAGACAGTCCCAGATTTGCTATGTCTTGAAGTTTTATTCTTCTTCTCCTCTCACTATCTAGTTTTCAGTTGGCCTTTTTCTTCTTTCAGTATGCCTGCCTTCAATCTAGCAGCCTCTTTCTTTGCCATTCTTTTGTGAGCTTCAAAGCCAGCTAATAAAACATGTTGGAAGCGTATACAAATTTCAGTTCAGAGTCTAAGAGTGATATTCTTGAAGATCTCTCCCATAAGTAAGTTGCAAGAAACTTTGTGACATCTCCTCTGGCAGCTGAAAGGCCTTTAAGACGCAATTCCTGATTTTTTTGCTTTGCCAGAGAGGTAACTTCTGTATAAATGACCTTTTCACTAACACTCCATGTACTCTGTCCTTAAAAAGACTATTAGAAGTGGGACCATGGATGTAAAAGCACTTTAAAAAAGCATAAACTGTGAAATAGTATTGTTTAGCCCATGTATCTATAAAGAAACACACACGGATGGCCAAATTGAATCAACCCCAATGTTTTATTTAATTTAAAGTTTTAAAAGGCAGTGGTTAAGCACATTATGTATATATGTATATATATGAATGTATGTACGTGTGTATACACATACATATATATACAGGAAACCAACCCCTTTTCAACTTTAGCCACTGATGAGCTAGGCCCACTGTCTAGTGCATGACTCACTTTCTACTTCTTCATAGGACCAATTCTAAAAGTAAAAATAAACACCCTTTATCAGTTTAACAGTAACTAACTGTGTTTCTTTTTTTTAAATAAATAAAGTTACTATTAAACTGATCACATATGGTAGAAACGTAGAACTCACACACACACCAGCACACACAGTCCCCCATTTAAAATGTGATGTATGAATGACCTATATGTACAAATGGGTGCTGCTGACTCCCCCACCCCAAGCAGAGGCCACAAAAGAACTCCCATTACTCAGGGAGTCCCCATTCTCTATGCTGGGATGGAGGATGTGTGTGTTCCTGGCACCCCGGCTTAAGACCTCAGAATGCACACTCCCCATGTGCTGATACAGATGATGGTTCAGTTCTGTGGTACTAGTGTTCAGGTACATTAGGGAATAAATAGGCATTTGTAGCTGCCTGAGAACTAAACCATCATTTATAACTCTTTATAGGGAGAAATGTATTCTGAAGTTTTAGCTAACTGACATACAAACTTTTAGAGTATTATCAGTTTGTAAGTCTGAGGCTGTGTGTGTGTTTCTATATATTTATACAAAATTGATATGAAGAATGGGGCTAGGTTTATGGAGCAGCTGCTAGGCTTCCATTTGGTGAGTTCTGATCTAAGACGTCGCTTGCCCAAGACTTTATTTACCAGCTCATTCTGCTTCTCACGTGCCTCTGGCTGCTGGAGAGATTCAGAAGGGGCCACTCACACAAGTGAGGGGAAGGACATGGCTAAATCATCTGCTAGGAATCTTGGCAAAAAGAATTGCCAGATTCAACCAGGGCCACTTTATAGAATAAAATCCTTCAGTTCCATCCTGATGAAATGGAATTTTTTTTCTGCTTCTAGCCCCCGTAACCCCGTCTAACTGCAGCTCTGTATGAATGCCTCAATATCACAAAAAACACAGGGTCACCTCTTAAATATGCTGGATTCTCAATGAGTAAACCAGTTAATGTGTTTCTAGCCAAAGCAAGGGCATAAATGTTTTAGAGAAAAGATTCCCCTGGAGCTACAGAGAAAAGATGCTGATAAAGCAATATTGAGAGTTGAGCAGGTGATGCTTTTAGTCTGTGTCAGAGCTGGTCTCTTCGATGACAGAGTACTGGTTGAGTGCTTCCTCCAAAGGCGTTATTGTCCCATCAGGTTTTAGTCCCATTGGTTTAAGCAACTCCTCTCTAGAAAAAGAGATAAAAGAGAGAGAAAAAAAAGTATTCACCAGCATCACACACACACCCCTCCCCCCCACCCAAATCCACAACCTTTTAAAAAGAAAAGTCTTTAAAAACCAAAGTATTTTCCCTTGAGCTTTCTCTGTGTGTTTGTAATAGGAAAGATGAAAGGGGCATGGAAAGAAAAAGAGGGAGATAAAAGACTTCATTCACACAGGCCAAACCTACTAAGCCAATTAAAAGTATGAAAAGTCAAGGTCTAAATGGGCTCAGGACAAGGAGCAGGTCTCTTCTGTTTTGAATAATTAACTTTTTTTTTTTTTTTTTCCCCCTTTTGTGGATTGGTTTTGTTTTAGACAAGTTGAAGCTGCCAAAATTTCACCTGCCCCAGTGGTTGGAGCATACAATTAAATGGCTGATTTGATATGCATACACTTCTTTCAATGGAATAAATCTGTCAGTTTTGATTTTGCCTCAGTCTCTAGTGATACGTTAAGTACATGTTGATTCATTTCAAATTAGTTGGCCTTCCCCAACTCTCTCCCCGACTTTTCTTTCCTTCTCTCTCTCTCTTTCACTCTTTCTTTCCTCCTCCTTCTCCTTTCTAAAAAACACCATTGCTTTTGTTTGTGGCAGTTTAATTATGGGATTGACAGCCATTTTAATCTCTTCAAAGCTCCCCAACTGCCGCTTTTCAGCTAATCCAATTATATCTACTCCACAAGTTACAGCCTCATCTAAAGATGATTAATTATTGATTAAGCCAATCAAAAAGCATTAGGAAAGATTAAATAAATCTTTTCATAGGCTCTTATTTATTACATGGAGATTATGGTGAATGTACCTGTTGAGTTGCTAACTCCAGTCCTCCCATCCCTAAAAAGGTCAGCAGTGTACTTAAGAGTGGCCTTGAAGAGCCCCATGAACTGCTTAAAACTTATTTATCACAGAAATGGGCATCACCCCCCAAAAACATGTCCATAAGCAAAAACCCACATGGCAGCAGCTATAATGTTGGTGGGATTTGGATGGAAGGGAAATGACTCCCTCCTCACAGTTGTTCCTTAGGCCAGCAGAAAGAAGGGCTCCCTCCTGGGAAGGGGCAGCCACACAGTAGTGTAATGGTGTTACAGACACAGTGAAACCTCCTGGGGAGGAGTGAGAACAGCTTAGTGGTCAATGGATAAGCCAACAGGAGCCTAATGAAGAGCTCTGGCTAGCTCCAGTAGACAACTTCGAAGTGTTTGAAAGCTTTGCTTGGGAAATGTGAACGTCTGACAGGCTAAATTGAGGCTCCTGAACACTATGAGGGAGGAAATGTGTTTCCCAATCCAAGAAATGGGGTCAGAATCATAGAACTTAAAGTTGGAAGGGGTCTGAGAGATCATTTAGTCCAACCCCCTTCTTTAATAAAGGAGACTGAATGACTCATCCAAGGTCACTTATCTAGTGGCAGAGCTGGACCTGGGACATGGGTCTCCTGAATCCTAGTCCAGTGATCTTTGCAGCCCACCACATCTGGATTAATTGCCCTAACTGCATTGGAGGAGCACACTGAGTTCATGTCTTCAACATCTGTTCAATGACTATGTGACAGGAACTATGTCATATACTGGGAGGTAAGGAAGACTGGGTACAGCTGCTGCCTTTGAGGAGCAGGGAAAACAAATATATGCAAAAGTCATTTTGAGCAGAATGAGGTAAATGCTGTAAGAGAATTATGAACAAAGAAGTGAGGCAGCTCCTGAGATGAAGCACTGACCAGGCCGCCTGGGGAGGGCACTGCCAAGTGAGGTGTCAGTGAATGGCCCTGCACTAGGCAGACGGGCACAGAGCATTTCAGATAAAGGAGACTGTAAAGAGTTCTGAATGGTCCCACTGACGTGTGTGATTCTGTATCTTTTTAAACCTTTTTGGATTGTGTCAGCTCATCTTTTCTATCTCTGTGCTCTCATGAAGCCGGGAAAGGGCCCAGTGTTTGGGGAATGGTGAGGTTCAATGAAGGAGGGGCAGGAGGTAAGGCTGCAAGGGTAGTTTGGGATACAATAGTCAAAAATGTCTTAAATGTCAAAATAAGGAGCTTAGATTTTACCCTGTAAAGAGTGTTTGATTACGTTTGTTTTATAAGAAAGTACCGCTGGCAGCAGCATGATAGACACATTGGAATTGGTGGCAGATAGACAAGTCATTAGGGGGGTCATCATAATTGTGTGTGGGGGAGGAGACAGACAGCTGGATTAAGTCTGAGGTTGTGGGAAGAAAAGGCAACATTTCTGAGGTAGATCTCATGACTCACTGGGAGGAAAAGGGGTTGGAGAATGAGAGTAGTAAGTAGAGAGTTCCTGTTGTTTCAGCTCAGATGACCAAGTGGATGGTAACTCTATTCAATGGGGCCAGGACATAGGAGATGGAGATTTGGTGGGGAGATTCTGATATATTTTAGGACCTGAAGGGCTTGAGGTGCCTACATGACAACCATGTAGAAATGTTCAGTGGAGAGCTAGAAACAATGTTTCCATTAAAACTTCTCTCTAGCACTGACATAAATTACATACCTATATTTTAAATAAATTCCTAGTTCTGATTGTGCTAAAGGACTTTGTGATGTTGGACACTACATATTAACAACTGAAGCAAAAGGAGAAGAGGGAGAACCTGCTGGGAATGAAACACTGAGGGTCTGAAGGGGTTGGTAAACTCAGGTGTGGGGTGGGGACTGAAGGGTAGGGATAGGTAAAAGTAGGATTGGCAGACGGGACTGAGTGATAAACTGCTGGGTGGATATACCATCACTCCTGAGACTAACACTACTGCATCTCTTTGATAAAAAGATGATTCTGGGGCTAGCTACTAACTTGTGTGAAGTATCTAGCACTTTCTCATCTAAACCCAGGAGTAATATTTTCAAATAAGTCTATCAGCTTTACCCTTGCTCCCTAATCCAATTATGGAAATAATTAAAAATATTAGTTTTATGGCCAAATTATAGGATTCATTATGGAACAATGGGCCTATATTTTAATTCTTGTGAACTACTCTTCTCAAGCATTTACTTTCTGGGTGCTTTGTATCAACCCCCGCTAAAATGGAAGCTCCTCTGAAGATATGAATTATTTTCTTCTCCACATGTCTCTGCGTAATGCCTGGGCTCATTGATACTTCTGTAGGAAAGGCGTCAGTGAACACTGGCCATACAGTCATGCATTGTGCAAATGAATTAAGGCAGCAATGTGATGTCATGGAAAGAAAAAAAAGATCTGGAGTCAGGAGGTCTGTCTGAAGTCCTGATTCTCCTCCACTTACCAGCTGTGTGATCTTGGGCAAGCTTCCGAGTCTCAGTTTCCCTACCAGTGAAATGGGGGTCGTGATAATCTTGGCTGTACCTACTGACTAGTGAAGATGTAAGTAGTGGTAGTAATAATAATAATCATGTAGACCAAAGAGTTGTGAATTGTAAAGAACAAATATTTGTTGTTATTATTGTGGTATAGTGAAAAGCACATATAGGTTTTGGAGTCAGATGGACCTCTGCTCTAATTCTGGATCGACCAGTCACTAGTTGTAAGAACATGAACTCACTGAATTCCAATTTCCTTATCTGTAGAATTAGGACAGGAACACGTACCTCACACTAAGTTGTGATGAGGGCAAAAGGCTACTATACATACAAAGGGTATAGTATAACATTAGGCTGGAATGTAGTTAGAACCCATAAATTGTCGTTCCTGTCCCTTAGGTGCTTACAGAAGGTTTTCCCATGCTAGTTAGGGATTAAGTGGGGGAAGAATATGCAGAGGCAAATAAAAGACATGGTCCCTGTCCTCAAGAAGCTTTTAGTCAGTTCAGAAGATAAAACACACACACATTAAACAATATTGAAAGAATTACAGAACAGCAGATCAACAAGCTTGAGATGATTAACAGGCAGAGCCCTGCTTTCTTTAAGCTTTAAAATTTGTCAGTACACCCTTACTGTATTTGAAATTGGTTTAAAGGAGATTTCTTGTCCTGTCTGGGAGTAGAAGGAGAGGATCATTTACAGATGTGTGACTGTTTGTTCTAATTGACCTCAGGCTTATTTCTCATACCCTCATCCTAACTTTTCTCATCTTCTTCCTCTATCCTTCAACTAGTGGCCCACAAATATCAAAATGAAATATTTGGTACAGAGACTCACTCCTAAAAGGCTTGGTAAATGACCTGGTTATATTGGACTGTTTGTTTCATTTATAATCTGGGACTATTTCATTTGCAATCTGTTGTACCTAGATCAGCAAGATGTGGACAGAGAATGGGAAGCTTTAATGAACACCACAGAAATATTCCTTCACCAGTCGTATGGCTATGCACATGTGAGAGGGACACAGGAGGAGACAGGGATGCTGACCACAGGCTCCTTGCAGTAGGTGGACTCAGGGGCCAGACTGTAATGGCAGTGATGGACATGGATTCACAGGGAGAAAGGCATCCCAGAAGCAGAAGAATTAGTCAAGCAGAGGCACAGAAGCAAGAGTTAGTTGTATGCAGGGACTGGCAAGCAGGCTGGCTCGGCTGAGATAAAGGAAAAAAAAAAAAAAAAACTCAAAAGAGATGAGGTATAAAAGAGGATTTGAATGGAGACCTTGAATCCTAGGCTGACAAGTCTGGACTTGAGTACAAAGGTATTCTTGTTTTCTATTTCAAGAGCATTCCCCCACCCCCCACTTCTAAGGATATTAAAAATAACTGTCATTACAAAGTTTGAAAGCTATGAAATACTACTGCTCTGATATTTTAAAAAGAGAATGTCTATGCTTTACTCAATTTTCATATCCCTATGTGTCTAGCACAGTGCCTTGCAGATAGCAGATCCTCAATAAGTGTTTGTGAATTAAATTTAGTTGTGCTTGATATTATCTTTCATTTTCCTGAAGAGAAAAGGTATGGTGTCTAATGGGACTCCTAATGACTAAACCATGAAGAGAAAAGCTAAATCTCTGGGTACACATTCACTTTCATCACGAAGATTTACAGGGTTAGAAACAGGATTGACATTCCACAGGAAATTCTGTATAATGCTTTCCAGAGATTTCTTGTTCTGTACTAGACTGTGAGCAACTTGAGGGCAGAGTCCATGTCTTCTCAGGCTGTGATTTGCCAGTATCTAATATAGAACACAGCACACAGCAGGTGCTCAGTAAACGTGGCATAAATGGAGACCATTTGTCAGGAATCATTCTCATGTTATTTTAACTGTAATTATTTTCCTGATGAATTAATATCAGGCATTCTGACAGTTCAGCAGAAGTCAAGCCCCCTTTTCACCAGACAGCCTGGAATTCCCAACCATTAACTGGTATAGACTGAGCTTCTTCCATATGGGGCATCAGAAGACCTAGATTCTAATCTCAGATGTTCCACTAACTTGCTAGGTGTCCTTGGGCAGGTCACTTGCCTCTCTGGGCTTGAGTCTCCCCATCTATAAAGTGAGTGGTTGGACAAGATGATCCCCAACATTCTATACTAATTTCAAGAGGCTAAGTGTTGGGCTATGAAATAATTTTGATCTATTTAAAAAGCTGCTAGGTTTTTAAAGATATTCAAACTCATTATTACTAAGCCTTTGTTTCTAATGCAGATATTCTAAACCTAAGAGTCAAACAACAGCATCCTACCAAATTGTCACAGACATACACCAAGACCACAAGCCCTTTCTGCAAGACTACCAGCATATGATTAAAATGATTACAAAGGGAAACCAAAGCAATGGCAAGTGCTACAAAAAAGGATCCAAATTCAATCATGGCCCTCAATAAACAGGCCATTTCATAAAGAGTTACTGGTCCTAAATTATGAAGGTCCTATCTAAAAAGGATGGCTATGTGTCAGATACATGTATATCATGGTAAAACGGAGATACTGTATATTGAAATGTGTATCAGGATTAAGATATTCACATAGCAACAACTCCTTCATACTTACCTTCAATGCTACACACAGGCCTTAACACAAGTTAAGACTGCCCTCGTATCAAAAAGTACAGTGGTGTCTACTGGATAAAGAGCCCATTCTAGGCACTGTGACAGTATCATGGCGGGCTTCTCATCTGATCAGGCATCTGGCCAGGGAAGAGATAAGCCTCCAAGAATGTTCAACTGGAACGAAACATCATTTAGAAATTTGATCTTACTAAACGATAAGGAACCATAATCTACAAGGGCTTGGCCAGGCAAGAGGACACAGATAAAGCACGTCCAAGAAAGGAAACCCTATTTTGCCCCAGCCTAACCCTTGGGACTGCTAATGGAAACCAAAAAAAATAATTTCTTAAAGGGCTAGGGATGGGAGATATGGAATTTACACCATATTTAAAATATTCTGGTCTGTTTTTTTTTCCAGATATATTTTAACATTTTCCTGAGCCACCGTTTGCCTATAAGTATGGTATACTCTAGGATGCCTGGGCTTATATGACTTCTCAGAACCTTAGAGAAGGTTCTGCTTTTTAGGGCTTCTGGTTCCTATATGACTCTTTCCCCCAAAAATGACAGTGCAAAATTGGGGTTCAGATACTAACATACCCAATCGCACAATATAGAATAGGTCAGACGTGTATGTGTATAAAACACTTTACTTGACCTGAAAGCAAGAGAATACTCTTGCCCACAGCACATGTTTTTGTGCAATACAAACAAAACATTCAATTCAAGTGTACTTGTTGAAAAACAGGACATAATTAAGCAGTTGGTAAAATGCATTCTTGTTTCCCACTTGCAGATCTCCCAAGAGTCCCTTCGAATTTACCTATACGAGTTTCAGCTTCCCGCTTGCCACTTAGCTTGATAACGACTCAAAAATCATTCCCTTGTTTTCAAGGGCTCTTCTTTCTTGTCTGCTCTGTGTACTACAGGGCAGTATTGACACATGGAATTAATGACAGGGTCTGTAATGAAACAACAGTCATGCAAACACCAGTCTGCTCTTTTGATAAAACAGCATGTTAGAGACCTATTCACCTCCCTCTAATTGAGTACTGCATAATAGTTCCGATCCTTTTATGTAACATATTTTGTTCTATGATTAGAAAAGAAGAAAAGGGGGGGGAAACATATGAGGCATTGCTTCCTTCAATCACCCCCTGATTAATTCTCTGTTTTTAATGAGGGCGGCTGCTATTTAGGCAGGTTCTGTTACATACTTGTTTTGTTGACTTCTGTACAATGTATAACAAAACCCAAGACAGGATAATTGGGAACCATTTCTTAAGCACAGGATTCCTGCTCTTAATGTAAGGTTGACTTGGAAAAAAGAATCCTGACAGTTTAAATTAGCCATTTCATATTTAATTCCTTTTCACATTTGAAAGATAGGATGAGAAATTAGTATATAAATAAAGCATTTTAATTAACATAGAGCTTTTCAAAAAATGCCTGTTAAAATGGATGGAGCCTGTGATAGCCCTGAGAAGGAAGCTCTGTAGTTCTTTTAAAGTCTGGGAGTGCATCTTATATCAAGATTTCAGCATCACTGGATAGTTCATAATCCACTGAAGTATAACAGGTTTCCCAATAACTTGTGATATTCTTATAAATGTTTTCACCTCTTTTTTTCTCACAGCAATAATATTATAACCTTTGGACTGGTAAACATGTTCAGTTAGATACTGTGAAAGTGTCCTTTAGGCTTGAACCCTGATGCTTCATCTTTCATCTAATGACTTCCTAGGGCTGACTGGTTATACCGATCTTTCATTAAGCCACTAACTCGGCAGGAATGAGTGGTATGGTAACTTTTCCATAGCAAATTTGAGGTCTAGGCTACATCTTTGAAAGGATTCTGAGATCCTTCCCTCAGCCCTCATCATTGTGCTTTGGGATTGGGTACAATTGGGAAAGTAAAATATGCAACATAAAAATATTGTTACCCAAGACAAATGGATATGGTGTACAGTCCCCACATCACCATGTCTTTCTACTTTATAAAGGTAATTGGGAATTGTCTAAACCAGGGGTGTCCAATTGTTTGGCTTTCCCGTGCCACACTGGAAGAAGAATTGTCTTGGGTCACATAAAATACACTTAACACTAATGATGGCTGGTGAGCTTAAAAAAAATTGCAAAAACATCTCATAATGTTTTAAGAAAGTTTATTAACTTGTGTTGGGCTGCATTCAAAAGCGTCCTGGGCTGCGGGTTGAACAACTTTGGTAAATAGTCCCATAGGGAAGCCTTTTTTAAGTTAGGTTTTATTAATGTGATCACATGTATGAAAATTTGTCAGAAGAGCCATAATCAATCATTCTCTTTTTAAAACAATTTAAATACCTTGTATTAACATAGAATCATAGAAATTTTACTTGTTCCCTTCAAAAGCTTTGCTTTGTTTTGTGTTTTAAAATATAAGCTATTTAGCATTTGACCTGATACCTACAAAGAGCTCAACTATGGAATGAAAAAAACAGTAATGCATGTCCTCTAAATCTTAGTTCTCTTCTAAAGTAAATATGCTTATTATCTGTCTTTCGTGCTTTTCATTTATTTAAAATTTAGAATGTCTTATTTAAAAATAATCAGACAAGTTTGACAGCTGTTGGTAATTTCTCACAATAGCACACAATCTGGAGTCTCAAGACTGAAAACTGGACTTGGGTTAGTTACTTAATCTTTGGTGCATTTAATCCTTAAAAAAATACCTGACGCTATTTAATTCACAGGGCTGTTTTAATAATCAATGGAGATAACGTATATGGAAGCATTTTTTAAACCTTAAAGCACTATATAAATATTAGGTTTTTTTAATCACTGTTCACATTTCTGTTAGATCACATGCAAAGCTTCTAAAAATCTGCTACCCACTTAATTTACCCACAGTAAACAACATGGTTAAGAAAATATAGAGAAAAAGGGATCAGGTATAGTACTAGAAGAATAAAGTACAGTTTTATCTTTAAGTGGTTTAAAAAATTATTTCTTGGTAATTTATTTACAGAATTTTTCTTATCTGTTGTCCAAATTAACAAAATAAATATTAATAAGAGGTCAGCATGCCAACTGACACTGTTGAACAAAGCAGTAGAAACAGAAGTTCTTAATGCTCTTCCCAATAAGGAAGACTTAAAAGTTAAAGAATGGGAAGAACTAAGAGAACAAACAGCCAGTGGAGATGATTCTTATTTGATGTTCCTGTACTAGTCAAAAATCATTCCAGAGAGTACTTTAACCAAGAGCTCAAAGTAGTTATTCCCACTACAGATCTAAAGAACAATGACTACAGATAGGCAATACAAAGGTAGCATGACATCCTACTTAGAGGTGTCTAGCTACTGGAAAGGTCCTATATAACCTAAGCATAGATAATATCAAGCTTCTCAAATTAATCCTCCCCTGACACCTTAAGGTGTTTAATTTAGCTGGATCCAAGTCCTCTTAATTCAATTTCCAAGCAACCTTACAGTATATTTTAATGAGGTAGAACAGCACTGTCTGATAAAAATATAATGTAAGCCACAATGTAAGCCAAATGTATGTACTCTTAAATGTTCTAGTAGCCACATTGAAAAAGAATAGGTAAAATTAATTTTAATATTTTAACCCAATGTATCAAAAATATTATCATTTCCATATGTAATCTATATTAAACAAATAATGAGATATTTTACTTTTTTTGTGCTAAGTCTCTGAAATCTAGTGAGTATTTTACACTGATAGGACATCCCAATTTGGACTAACCACATTTCAAGTGCTCAATAGTCATATATAGCTGTGGTTACCATACTGGACAGGGTAGTCTAAAGAATTTTCTGATGAAAACAAGATCTTCATATTTTCATATCTATAATAGATCTTACAATGCTCTAAAAATTAGATCATGTTTATGAAATGTACCTGAAAAGCATTTCCTTAACTAACTTATCACAAAGGTAGGTATAATCACAGTCGTTGATATTTTTGTAAGGAGAGTAAAATAACTTATTTATAAGAAAAAACTATGTATTTGTTATTTTTCAGTTATAAACTACCTATCTCAGCCTTAGTCAGTTTAAAATTAATCTTTTGATTAAAGAGAACTAATCCTATATCTGGTGCCTACATTTATTATAAAAGTCATGTTTCAAATAGTACACAATGACTGGCAACAACAACAAAAAAAACAAAACACTTATTGGCTAAGGAGTAAGAAAAGGAAAAAATGGTAGAACAATTATCTTTAATTTATATAAATATAAATTTTAAAACATAGATTTTGATGGCAGAATATATAAGCAAAAAGGCAATGTATCTTGTTAGACAGTGATGGGGTAAGGGTGAGTAGAGGATTAATTAGCTCTGGTTCCAATTTAGAAACTAAAGGGGATTAGAGAAGTCAAAACAAAACTGTAACTTGAAATATTATTTCCCTTGGGTTAGTTTAAGCTTAAGCCAGTCAATGCTCTCTCCCCTTTTTTAGAGGAGGCACCACTATTATATACAAGTTGTGTGCAATAGCTAAGGCAAATGAAATTGTATTAGGCACAGTGGGCTTGCTTTAACTACACAATTCCCATTCAGATATCCTGCTTGAGTTGCAGGGGCTTGTTTTTTCCGAAGTCAGGGAAGGAAAGAGAAGGTGAAGAGGCAGGCAAATTTCATCCGCTTTTCCATCTCTGCCCTCACATTAAAAATGTCAAATGAGGCTTTCTATAATTTCATGCCTCAGGCCTTAAATGTTTATATTTGATAAATATTACAGTTATCATTCTATATGAAAGGAATTATGGACCCCAATATTTAAATAAGCCAATCATGGCTCAAAGTACTTTATGGAATTCCTTTCTGGCCCTGAATTTTATGACATCTGGCCAAAAAATGGAACTGACAAAGTATACGTTAAAGTCTTAAACCATGTAGGTATTTTAAAGCAAAAAACTGCCCTTGAAATTTGGGGATCAGCTATTTTCATTATTTCATCATCACATACTGTGGAAACCACAGGGTACAAGGCACTGTACTAGCTAGACATGATGGGATTTATAGGGTTCAGATTCTTTTCCAGCTCTTTAGACCTCCAGGTGCACTGCCAATCCCCTTATCTACATCTATCACAAATATAATCCTTATACTAAAAAAAAAATCACTTGGAATACTCTTAAGTCAGCTGGTATTCAATGGGAAGAAAATATCTGAGCACTAATCTCTCCAGTATCTTTGGAAATCTAGCTGAGAGAAAGCTGCTAAGGTGGTGAGCTCCTTGAAGCAGCGGCTATGTCCAGCATGGAAGTAAAATAGAAATGTAATTTTAACTTTTACATTGGTGGTTTTACAATTTTGGTAGTGAATAACATCTATACCCTACACCAGGCTCAGTAACAGTACTTGGCATGACCAACCTTAGTCATCATCACTTTGGTAAGTGCTTTGGCACGGGCCACTGTTGCTAACCACCATCCTGGTGCAGGTCCTTCACATCTGCTCTCCTATGGATGGAAAAAAGGAAGTGTCTAGTGTCCATTCATTGGCCACATCACCTCCAACCCTATCCTTTACTCACATGCCTTTCAATTCAGGTGCAGGAGAAAACCATTTCATTTTTGAGAAGGAAAGTTAATCAGACAAAGCTATGGTACACTCTTAGCACAATAACGACTTGGTTGAATGCAGAACGTCCTAGAGTGAAAGGGAGGGAACTAACCAATATTACAATGCTGACAGGGTGATGAGGAAGTGTTCTGGCAAACACTTACTATAACAGACAGACACAGTAGCACAGTGGACAGAGCAAACATCTTGAGTTCTGGAAAATGAAGGTCTAGTCTCACTTTTTAAAATGAAACTAGAAAGAGAATGTATGTGAAAGTGTTTTATAAACTGTTAAAAGGAAATGAATTATCATCAGTCATTAGCTTGGAAATGCTTTGGGCAATTCTTTGGTACTTGCTTCCCCCAATGATAAATCTGATAACATACTAATCAAATAATGATAAAACAACCTGAGCTCTTTGAAATAAGTAGTATGTGACTATCCAAGACTTATTAACAAGATTAAATTTCTCTCCACCTGGAATGAATGGTCATCTTTCCATTTTTCTATTAAATACATCAAAATTCTAGGATCAGCACAAATGCTAGCTTTCCTGTGAAACAGTCCCTGAATCATCCAGACAGAATGAACTACTCCTTTTCCTGCATGCTTACATTTCAACATAGTACTCATTTTGTCATTATTTCCTTCTACCTTGTATTCTAGACTAGATTACAGTCATTTCTTCCACTAGAATGTGAGTTTTCCAAAGGCAGAGACTGTCACATTCTCCTCTGAATCTTCCTCAGGTTCCTAGCACGATGCCTTGCACAGAGGAGCTGCTTAGTAAATGTTCCCTGAATTGTACTGAGTTTAGTCTATTTTGGCTTTATGGCATCTCTTTTTACCTCAAAAAAAAAAGTGGAAAGAGAGAAGAAACTTAAGACTAATGAGGAACACAGCACAAAAGACATGTAAGACGCATAAAGAATGACTTCATTCTTTGCATTACTGCTTTGGAATGCCCACTGCTGATCTTTATACAGTTTTGTCATTGATTGTATTTAGTGAGAGCAAATGTTAGAAAGCACACAAAGGCAGACAATGTAAAACGCCCAACACATGTCATGCAAAAATTCTGTATGATTTGAACTATTCTCAAGGTTGCCTTTCGCTTCAACTTTAATGGAAAAATTGATACCATCAAAGCCAACATAAGACATATTTGCTCTGCTTTAAACATGCAAAATCAGTGTCACCTTCAGTTGGGCATCTGCTGGGTATTTCCGGATAAGTAGGCATCTTCTTTGAGGCATAGTTTAAATCAGGTGGAAGCTGGGGTATTTCAGACTTGACGTTTGTATATTTATTTGTTGGCAGCTTCTAGAATATGTGGATTCCCCTGAGATTAAAAGGAGAAGGACCTAGCACCTTTGTTTTCTGTGCCTGTGATAGAGATGTCTTATGAAATGGTAGTTCCTCTATTAGTAAGCCAAGTATCTGGATTATACTGTGTAGTCTTAGGCAGTTATTTCCCCTATCTTCCATTTCCCTACTTGGAGTTTACTCATCCATGGTAGATGGCCCAGTTAAATGGCATTTGTGTTAAACTTTAAAAACTCATGTTGTTGGTCAGAATATGAAATTTATGCAACTGGTTTACTGTCCTAACACACTAATGTGTTCTACTCAGGTCCTTGCTAACCCTTCCTCTCCAGTTTCTACCACATGGACTCTGTTGGTTTTTTTTGAGATGGAGTTTTGCTCTTGTTTGACCAGGCTGGAGTGCAATGGTGCGACCTTGGTTCACCACAACCTCCGCCTCCCAGGTTCAAGCGATTCTCCTGCCTCAGCCTCCTGAGTAGCTGGGATTACAGGCATGTGCCACCACACCCGGCTAAATTTGTATTTTTAGTAGAGACAGGGTTTCTCCATGTTGGTCAGGCTGGTCTCGAACTCCCGACCTCAGGTGATCCGCCTGCCTCGGCCTCCCAATGTGCTGGGATTACAGACATAAGCCACCGTGCCCGGCCTGACTCTGTTGGTTCTCATCCTGTTGTTTTTATACCCCTGTGTTTCATTAGCTACATCAGCTCCTCCTGGAAGTGGCCAAGCACACACCTTATCTTTATATATTCATTTTGATCTTATTCTGCCTCCTATAGGTTTGCCCTATCGGTATCTTCTCTGTGACTATTAATCCCTTCTGGGAGGGAAGATTTCTGGTCTATACAAAGGTATGGAGAATGTAATTTGCAAAGAGGCAACAATGTCTTTTGAAGATTGTGAATATAGTCAGTTAGCTGTAAATTCTAACCTTCTTGAGAAAGGATGAAAATTTAAAAGGGCTAGCTGGAAGTTACTGAGTTCTAGTCTTATTAGCTTTGTAGATAATTAAGCTATTTACTGCTAAACAACTTCTACCACATTACCAGCATCATACTCTGCAGCGTGGATAAATATCCATACTTGTCACACTCCGCATGTCAGTCTCTTGTTCTTGTCCATTTCTGCCCTAAGCCTCTGCTGTGCCCTTTATCTCTGCTTGTTTCTGTGTTCCACCTTTCCCTTTCATGGTTGGCTCTCTGGCTTTTCCATTCCAATGGCTCCTTCTTTTGACTGAGGGATACTAGCCTTTACATAGTTACTGTGAAAAAGGAGATGGCCAGAAGAAATTCATCTTTAAGTGGCAGCTGCCACCAACACACAGAAGCATTCATTCAAGATGGCTTAAAGAAGATAGTGACTCAATGTACGACTAGAAAATAGAGTGATTCAGCCAAGTATGAAAGGAATTATTTTCTAATAACTCCTCCAAGATGACTAGTTGCTGATTAGTATATACTTGATTTAATTATTTCAAAACTGGTTATTTTTGAAGGGGAAGGAGGTGAGAAGCAAGAGGGGAAGGGGAGTTTTTTTTTTTTTTTTAGAACTCCTAATTAATACAAGTCCCTGTTTTCAGAAAATCCTTCATGTGAGCTATTTCTTTTCACTTTTTCTTATTGGGTGCATGACATTTTAGAATTCTTGGTTTCAGCAGCAACCCAAAAAGGCGTAATTGCAAACTTACACATCAAAAATGAAAAAATAAAAGCATCATGATTTGAAACAAAAACTAAAACAGGCTAAAACAAAAATACAAGCAGCAGCAAAATCACTGAATCTAACTCACAGCATCTTTTTGAAGACAGGGAGGTTAGTTGGTTAATTATTACAGTGCTCTGGTAGTTACTATCTTAGCTTTGAGAGTTTAAATGTTTAGGAATGCACATCCAGAAGCGGCACATGTAGAAAAACCATGGTAGCCAAGAGCTATCTGAACTACTGCTGCCTGGGCCACCCTATTCCAATCAACATGGATTTCCAGAGTTGCTGTTCTATGGTAACTCTCAGTGAGAGAGACAAAGAAATAGACCATTTTTAGAAACCAAGCAAAAAATGGATGGGAATACAATACCTGGAAAGTTTATCAAGCATGTTGACAAGTTTCATGGCTTCATATTCTTTTTGTTCTTCTGTCATTTCATCTATGGGGTTTGGCATTGGTTCCTCTAAATGACCAGTGATAAGATTAATGCTACAAAAAGAAAAAAAAGTTATGCTGTATGTTTTAAAATTATGCTCTTTCTATACTTTTCTGGTCCAACTTTTAAGTGATAATAAGAAAGAGTATAATAGCCAAAAAATTGGCAATAATTTCAATTTTATGGTATAGAACTGATATAGGAATTTTTAAAAATGGACTTTTCCACTAATTTGCTTTGGGAAATGGGCTATACTTTTTTTAAAAAAACGAAAACTGTCTTGCCAGCTTTTTTTATTTCAAAGGCATGGTTGCTTTTTAAAAATACAGAATTTGATTAGTGCCGTTAGGATAAATATCTGTGGATGCACAGCTTATCCATTAATTCTAAGGGGACACATGATTTCAGGGAAGAAGAAATGAGGAAATCCATTTTGTGATACAGCATAAAACAAACATCAAAAAAAATTGGAAAAATGATGACGGAGAGGCTACAATCTGGAAATGAAAGCATGCCAATTTATAATCTCAGGAAATTAGTCCATTAGTGAGACCACAGAGGGCAATGAGTGTTTAAATAATAAAAGATAAAGCAGAAGAACGATTCTAATTAGGTTTGATCTGGCCTAGACAAAAAAAGGGATGAAATCTAGCCTACCAAGAGACAGGTATATCATCCTGGCTTTCTGGAAATAGATTTAATACAGTACTTAAAATGAATACTTTGCATAAACTTTGTATGAGGTTATAATACCAAACAAACTATTCTCTTAGAGAAAAGCCATACTTTTTTTTTTTTTTTGAGGACAGGAAATAAAAGATAATTCTTTCAATGGCTCCTAAATATCTACAACAAACATTTTTCTGGAGAAGCAGACGAGATCACAGTATCTTGTACCAGCCAAGTACATACTGTTTTTTTGTTTTTGTTTGTTTGTTTGTTTTGATGGAGTCTCGCTCTGTCACCCACGTTGGAGTGCAGTAGCACAATCTCCGCTCACTGCAACCTCTGCTTCCTGGGTTCAAGTGATTCTCCTGCCTCAACCTCCAGGGTGGTTGGGATTACAGGCACGTGTCACCACGCCTGGCTAATTTGTGTATTTTTAGTAGAGACGGGGTTTCACCATGTTGGCTTGGCTGCTCTCAAACTCCTGAGCTCAAGTGTTCCTCCTGCCTCAGCCTCCTGAAGTGCTGGGATTACAGCCATGAGCCATGGCGCCTAGCCAGTAGTTTGTTTTTAATGATCAAATTAAATATCCCTGCAAATAGCAATTGCTAATAAATTGCTTTCTAGGGTCTATGAACATAAACGCTTTCAGAAGCCAGGCCTTTAAGACAAGCAAGTGAGTGAGAGGGTCAAATATACACAATGTGGAGTGTTGGGAGATTGGAATCAACTAGAAAACAGTGCCCAGTTTAAATTTAAAAAAAAAAAAAAGATACTGGCCAAGACAAAGACACAGTGATTAATTAAATCTTCTGGTAGCCAGCTTGCAACCCGTCTTTGAGACTTTCGGTTGGGCAAGTTACTTTCTTTACTGACCAGGGCTTTTCTCATTTGGGTAAAGGCTAGCTTACTACGTATTGTTATCTATTACTATTAGATTTACTTTTCTTTTCTACCTTCCTCAGCGGCTGCATGACATACCAATTCTTATGGAAGGACTCAGTGCTCACCATCCTCGAAAACCTGATTCAAAACCTATCTTGCCATTCTTGCATAAGACCTACATCTAGAGTCATATTTAAAATTTTTTTCCCCCATTAGAAACCCAATATATAAAATAGACAAAAGTGAACTGCTCAGGCAAAAAGGGGATGGGAATAGCCAAGTAGATGGGGGCATAGAGTCCCTTTATTTGTCCCCTACCCACTTATTTTCTCTTAAGGTACTTTCAAAGGTTCTGGGGCAACCTGAAAACCCATAGCCTTGTCATTTATTTCTAGCCTTGGCTGTACATTAGAATCACTTGAGAAACTTTAAAAAAAAGCTTAGGTGACAGAGCGAGACTCCGTCTCAAAAAAAAAAAAAAAAAGAAAAAAATCTTGGGCCTCACCTTAGACCAACTAAATCTGTGTGTGCGTGTGTGTGTGTCTAGAGTACCTGCTTTAGACACTCATTGTATGCTACTATTTCCTCTTTTTTCAGGTGCTCATAAAAGAAGAGAAAAAGGCTTCCAGTTAGAGGCCATCAACAAAAATGCTGAATGCATCATCGTATTTCCTAAAGGTCAAGAACAAAGAAGACCCAGACAAGGCTTCTGAGAACTATGGAGACGTATCCAGATGCCACACTGAAAATACAATTCCACCACCCATCCATTACTTGCTCAGGCATATAACAAGATACCTCTTTTCACTGGTTTCTCTTCTGCCACCTGTTAAATTAGAAAAACAACTAGTCTTATAAATGAATAAAGGTGCTTATCATAGATACATACCACTTCCCAAGCAAAGAAAATCAGGCCTTAGAAGAAAGTGTAAGGGAAGGTAGATGTATTAACTATGTAGATCATGCTTATTTGCCTCTTGAGAGAGGGCTTCTCTCCTCAAATTCAATGGAGCTGTGATTTGAAAAATCAGGCCCGTAGGCACTTTTAGGACATTTGCACACGTGATCACATGCTTCAGGGAAAAAAATGTGTCAGGAGGACACCCTGGTAAGCTATGTGGTATTGTGGGCACCACAGCATACAAAGTCACTATATGAATTCCTAGATTAGGACACAATTTGATGGTTTTCTTGGTTCTCTTAAGAGCTTGGTGGAAATTAAGTCTGTCTTACATAAGGTGACCTCAAGTCCCCCGGCTGCTAAAATGATATAATGGTTTGCTCTGAAATTAGCTACTAAAGTAACACAATTCTTTGCTATCTGAGTATAAAAGCAGCAGCCAGAAATTCATTCTTACAGAGTAAGAACTCATTTTTTGCCATAGAGAAAACATTCCAACCCTCCAAAGTCACTCTAGGGATTTGGGTTTCATTTTTTCCTTTAAAAAGACATTTTTCCCCTGGATCTTCGGAAGAACGTAAACAAAGCCACAGAAAACACAAGTTAGGGCACTGAAGTATAGTGTACCACTCTCTTATGGGAAAAATGCCAGTGTGCTGTGGCAGAAGGCAGATGAACACTGTCTCTTCTCCCGCTCCCCACTTCAAACCAGAGTCTCATGTAGTTTCCCTACCCAGAAAGGAAGAGAAAAATAATAGCCACCGTGACAACAAAGACGTGAGATTTCATAAAATAGATCACTTTTGGTGGAACAAATACCTGACACCTTTCAACCTCAAATAGTACAGTCTGAGACGCCACAGTCCAGGTTTCAATCTTGACACTATGAAATTCTGGAGTTACTTTTATTTCATTCCAAAACCTGGAGTCTTAAGATGCTTTAAGAACACTAATTGTGGTGGACATTTTATTGGGTAATTATATTTATCATGATCTCCTCCACCTTGTCTCTGCTCCCTGTCCCATTTCGTAGCACTCCAATCCTACTATTTATGACTTCCAATTAGGTGACAAGAAGTGTCTAAATTCTTATCTGTGGTATTTCATCATAAATTTTGTATAAGACTATTATATGAACTGACAACAGCTATGGGCCTGGAGACAAAAGGATTAAGACACACTAAAAAGGTATGGACAAATGAACACAGGTATAAAACCTGAGCTGTATTTCAAGTCTTTTGCTCTTCAAATTTTTGCTACCTTTGGCCAACATCAACAGTACTAGGTCATTTACAAAAAAGATCCATTAAAACTTAATTCAGCTATATGAAAATTAACTTCAATCTCTACAATGTGTGGCTTAAATTCATTCAAAGCATTCTGGTTAAAAAAGGAACTCTAAAGTCAACCTACAGGAGTTGGACAGGTAAGATAAGTGAATTGGATAAGCCGTCACACCAAAGGAGCTTATACCTCGTAGGAAGGAAACCACAGCTACTCAATTCCATCAATTGGTTGTCACGTAGAATGCAGGCCCTATGTTACCAGAACTTCCAGTTTTTCAAAAGAAGTTAGAAATCAAGATTTTCATCTAAAATATCTGAATTCTAAATGTTGCTAAGTAATTAAGAAGCACTGTGTAAAATAAGAAAGCAAAACCACAAACCAAATAACCAATAGGACACGGGGCAAGCCAAACAAAACATACTTGTGGGCTAAATCCAGACAGTTTGCAACTTCTACGAAAGGGATCAGGGTTTTAGGAAAGGGCATTTTGTAAGCCAAGACCAGGAAAGAAGGGGACAGGCGGGTAGGAAAGGAGATGTTATATGTGAATGACACTAAAACAACTTTCCAGGGGGAAAAACCCAGAATACACTGCTCCCCCAAAAAACAATATAAAGAACAAAATGGAAATTTACCATATCTGAATTTTCTTGAATTCTATTCCCTGGCTCCCATTCCTCAACTAGATGTAGAAGCTTGACGAGGAAAGGGAACTCAATTTTCTTGGTATCCTAATGCTGAGGAGGGGCTGACTAACTCAAAATTCATTCATTCAACAAAAATTTACTGACTGCCTACTGTGTGCTGGGCACTATTCTGGGGACATCTACATGAACAAAAACAGACCAAAAAAACAAAACAAAAACTCCTCTTCCCTCTTGGAGCTTACTTTTTGGAGGAGAAAACAGACAATGAATAAGTAAGTTATATGGAATGTCAGAAGGTGAATAGCACTGTGAGAAAAAAAAGCAATGTAAGAAGTATGATATGGAGTGGTAAAGGCAGGAGTGCAGCAACTGTTAACAAGGGCACAGAACAGGTGATACCTGAATAAAGACTTGAAGGCGGTGAGGGAATGAGAGATATGGCAGCTATCTGGAGGACAGGCATTCCAGGCAGAAGGAACAGCAGTCAACAGAAAGGCCTCAGGCAGGAATGTGCCTGCAGTGCCTGACACATAGTAAAGAGGTCAGTGTGGCAATAGTATAGCAAGAAAGGGTGCAAGTATACCACTGCGAGGACGTTTGAACAGTTGACTAGTCTGATTTACATACTATAAGGATCCCAGTAACAGCTGTTTTGAGAACGAAATGAAGAGGAACAAAGGTAGAAACAACAAGGCCAGTGAGAAGGCTTTGAGAATGATCCTGGAGAGAGAGATTTTAGCTTGGACCAGAGTGGTAGCAGTGATGACAAATAAAAAAGGTAATTAGGTCAGAATGTATTATGAAGATAGGACCAGAACTACCTGACAGATGTATGTGAATATTTACCAATTTAGAATGAATCAAAGGGATTTTTCTGTTTTCAGGAATATTGGGGTATACACAGATACATTTTCTTTCTTTTCTGTTTTGGTTATAGCAAAGAAAAATAATAGATGCTCGGAGAACAGGGAAGCTATCTGAAGGGCAAACTCATTTCTCTCTTTGGCTTTGAAACAATATAGTAGAAGTTAAAATAAGCTCTGACTTCACACCCATTAGGATGGCTATTACTAAAAATCCCAAAGACAAGCAACCCCAGAAAATAGTAAGTGTTGTGAGGATCTGGAGAAAAGGGAACCCTTGCACACTGCTGGTGGGAATATAAATGGTGCAGCTGCTATGTAAAATATGGTAGGCTGGCAACAAAATTAAACACAAGAACTACCTACCATGTGATACAACACTTCTGGGTATATACACAAGAGAGCGGAAAGCAGGGACTTGACAGATATTGGTAGACCCATGTTCACCAGCATTATTCACAACAACCAAAAGGTATATATATAATGTATATACACACATGGAATATTATTCAGCTGAAACTTTGACATGTGCCACAACATGAACGAATCTTAAAGACATTATTCTAAGTGACACTAGCCAGTAACAAAAGGAGAAATATTGTATATGATTCCATTTGTAGAGATTCTTAGATTCCATAGAGACAGAAAGTAAAATGGTGGTTACCAGGAGCTAGAAGGAGGGGAATATGTACAGAGTGTCACTAGGGACAAGGAAAAAGTTCTGAAGAGAGATAGTGGTGATGGTTGCATAACAGTGTAAATGTACTTAATGCTACAAATTTGTTCACTTAAAACTGACTAAAATGGTAAATTTGATGTTACATATTTTATCCCCAAAGTAAAAAGGCAGAGTGAAGAGCACAATAAAACTTGCTTTGCCTACCTCAAAAAACAACAATAAAATTCCCAAAAACCGCAAGCTCTAGAGTCAGGCTGCCTGACCACTTACGAACTGTTTGCCCTGGACAAATTACTCGATTCATTGCCTTTAGTTTTCTCATCTATAAAATGAGATTAATTCTACCTCAAAGGATTGTTGTGAAGATTATATAATATTTGTCTAGTTCTTAGAAAAGTGTGCCTGGCACACATTAAGCACTCAATAAATACCAGCTATTGTTACTAGCGTTAGTGAGCCACTTGCGGAGAAATAGGTAACACAGGAGGCCTCAGATGATCCAGGAGGTAAGTTACTCTATTCAGTCAAATCCTTACTATGGAGATGAATGTGTAATCTTCATTAACTAAAAAAACCATGCAACAAATAGGTGGTTTTGTGGCGTGTGCTTTAAATTCAGATATATTTTGAAGAGATACCAGTTTCTGAAAATGTCTCAAGTAATTTGAGAATTATCATATAAATGATACACTGATTCTCCATAAAAGAAATAGGGTAAATTATGAAAGCACATCCTAATTCAGGTTTTCGCATTACATTTGCAATAGAAAGAACCAGTGTAATATGGTGTCATTCTTTCATTTACTTATCTGATATTTACTATGTATCTACCATGTATTAGCCACATAAATTTATACATACTGAATATATATACATACAGGAATACCAAATTGCATCTAGGCAATAAAACAAAAAAGGCCTCAAAATGCCTTTTTAAATTATAGTGCAAATGTTTCCCATGTTAGGCCGTTTGATTAAGAGTAATAACCTTGACATAAAGGATATAGAAAACTGATGATTGTGAATCTATAGCAAATAAACACTGGAGCAAAACTCAGTACTGTAGTTAAGCTAATATACTGGCCTCTTTTACCTCTGGTCTTTTAGAACTCTGAATTTAGATACGTTTTATGACTGCTTACAGTAATAGGTTCTAGTTCCTAGAAATGCTATTTTACATAAATACGTCATCACAGCCCAAACTGGGCAAAGAGAAAAATCTTCATGTCCTGGTTTCTGTCACTTACTTCAATAAATATTTAATATTAATAAATAAATTTATAAAGCCCAATATAATAAGACAACTATAAAAAGACTTGACTGAAGCAGCATAGCAAAATCTTGACAAACAAAAGAAAAAGTATCTTGCCTTGTGCTGAAGAAACTGTTTATGCAGCTGGTGGTATAGCTACAGCTGAGAAAAATATGGTCAAGAAGGAAACACCCCTGAGTTTATTAGTACAATGGTTTTAAGCTTTTGGATCTGATTATGAACTGGTGTGGTGTGTTAAGTGTGCAAGGAGGCTCCCTAGGGTTCTGCTCACTTTTGACCATCTGTTCCTCCTATCCCTCCACAAAGCAGCCTTTTAAAGATACCTCTTTGGGCCTCTAGATGCCTATGCACCCTGTGAAAGCCACTCGTCTAAAAGGAGCCAAATATCATTAGACACACATCTTTCAACTGATGTCTAGAATAATGTATAAACCATACCAGCCAGTTATATCACCTTTACAGTCAAGGGACCTCCATTCTCAGAGGCATAAACGAAACAGGTATAAAGGTTAGAATTTAGAAATTTGGTTTCCCTTTGACACAGGACTAAAGTTTATCTGAAAACTTTCAACAAACCTGGCTAGACATACACCAAAAATTTATGTGGCATGTAACTCAATTCTATGAGTGTATTTTCTCTAAGTGTGCTAATTGCAGAAAGCCATTTCCAGTCCATTAAATACATTTATTTTGACACAAAAAGCTTTGTTGTGATATTAACTGTCTCCCATAGCCTGAATGTAAGCTCCATACAATTCTTGGTTTCAGATTCCAGTAAAGGATTACAGGTTACCTTGGTGCATTAATCAGAATCCACTTAAAGTTTTGACAATGGGACTACAGCCAACTGGATGAAGAGTAAGTTCTCTGCTTCTGCCAATAGTAGCAACTGTTGTGAATAAATGCATCACAAGAAAAGCAGACTGAGATCTTGGGAACTCTGACTGGTGAACGGTATTCAGGGGTAGGGGAGTAAGCAATCCTTTCAGATGCTGACTTTATAAGCTTGATTGGTAAAAAATTTTTTACAACAGTTTTTAGGAAACAAGTTCTTTGAGCTCTGTGGATCGCTCCACAGAGTACAAAGGGTACTCCTGCTTGCAAAGTACTTTATTTACCACCACTTCCATAGAAATCATTTGAACAAATATTTTAAAGTAACATTAAATATCTCACCACACTTTTTCACTTTAAAAAAGGAAAATTTAAGAGAAAAACAGATGCAAATCTATCCGAAGGGGGAAGATGTGATGCTACTTGAAAAACACACATTTATACTTATAATGAGCAGTGTTTAAGAAATACAACAAAATTTCACAATGGTGACTATTCTGACTACACAAACATACCATTCCTATGAATATTATAAGCAAAGTCCAAAGGCTGAATATTATAATTAGGGATGTAAGGCTTAAGTACAGAAACTTTCCGTGACAGAGAGCCAAGACAGTAATAATACTAATCATGGCTGTTGATTTCAACAGAAGGTACTTCCTGAAATCTAACATCACTTCCACAATATAACATAATTCTATTTCCCTATTGTTATAGTAGCATTCTCGTGCTTGCTGTATATATGACCATTACCATTACAGAAGTTATCTACTAAACAAAATTAACAATACACATTGAGATGCAAAGATATCAACCATGTATGAGTACTCATGAGTTCTGTATCATAGTTGAATGTGTCCACACACCCTGGGATGTAAGAAATGCCTAATGTAATTGCTACTTTCATTTAGAAATATGAAATTTCTCAAGTGGTGTATTTTAATGGCTCAAATCAAGAGATATCAATATTAAACTGATAAGGAAATATAGTTTATAGAATGAAAAAAGCTAGTAAGACTAATTTAGAATGATGACTTCTATAATTAGGGAAAGAAAGAAGCAGCATTCCTCTATCTTAGCTTCAAATACTTGTCAGAGATAGCCAATTGATAATATTTAAATGGTGGCAGTCTTAAGAAAATAGTGCTTAGAGTCATTGCCAGCTTTCTCCCCAAAAGTCTTTATTTCTAGGACACACTCTATAAGATCCTACTAAGGCTGATGGCATTGGGGATGCTAAAAGTAACACTACCTACTCAGACCTGATTTGCCAAGAAACAGGCCATATATGTCCTGTCTAATCGGGAACTGATCATTTCTTTCACCTTCTGACAACCCATTACTTGCATGTCAACAAAGCACAATGTATGGTTTTTAAAAGTATCTAATTTTGCAGATAAAGATAGTCTATCCTCGGTCACCTACTGCATGATCCACATCACACTCCAGAAGATGGCCAGCAGAAAACACAGCATGTCAATGTCACCATGTCACAAGGAAAGGGCATGCTTTTCCAATTTTCAGATGGAAATCTTCAAATGGAACCCAGAAAAAACATAGCTCAAATAACTCCTAATAAGCGGAAACTAAGAATTTACACATGGGTTGAGGGTTACGAGTGGGATGGAAAGGATGGAGAGGGAATAGGAGGAAGCAGAGGTGGTTTATCTTGGGATAAAAGAGAATAATTATAGTGTCTTTAATTTGTTAAGCACTGACTCACAGAAGACCTCACAGAGTCTCTGGTTTGCCTACTCATTGCACTCATGTATCTGTTAAAAGATGAGTATCTATATGTTTGTTTGATTAAAATTCACTGTGAAGCCAGTCTTCTTTTCTTTTGATATTAATGTGTCTTGTTGCCTATTTTATTGACTTATAAGGGCTTTTATGCAAGGGGGAGGATCAGAACCTACATTTAGATTTCTGAGAAAGACTGAAGCATCAAATAATCAACTTAAATATGTGGTCTTGGTTATACCTTATAAAATCTTAACCTATGGAAAGGAAAGCAAATAGTAAGCAATAACACTTTTTCAGTACAACCTAAACACACCAGCTCTCTTAGTACTTGGGAGAAGATAATAAGTATGTTGAAAATATCATTTCTTGCATTATTAGCCTTCCTCCATCACTTGAAGTCACTCTCTAAGGCACTAGCTATGAAACTGCCTCTAAAAACACCATTAAATGGAAAGTTTCCAAATCCACAAAAGAAAAGAAACACTTGGAAAATGAAAGACCAAGGAAGTAAAAGGCAAATAACCAACTCAAAGGCACAGCCATAGTTAGGTGAAAAGAAATTTGATACTATACTTTGGTTTTGCATTTTTGTATTCTTCAGTGTCTGTGTCCTCGTCCTCTGAGTACCAATTATCTCCTCTTCCTCCAGCCAAGAGGCCCCTGGCCGCCAACAGTCCTGCAGCATTCCCATAGCCAGTGTATTTCAGCAGACTATCCACTGCAAAAACAGAATAGGGTTTTAGATAGGAATCCTTGGGTCTTCACCATCATCATCAACCACTCACCAACAAAAGAAGGTTGAAGACACACACTATGGCAGTAAACCTTTAAACTGAGAGAATTTCAAAATGTGGTAGTGGTTATACTGAATTACTTACAAATTTTCCCATAGGCTCTGGGGACTAAGAGCCTTTTTTGAGGTAACAGAAACTAAAACAGAGCTGTTCTGAACACACTTTATGGCAAAAGTGGGGCCTCTGTGACTGCCAGGCCTTTGGTAAGGGCCACGCTTTAAGTTTCTGATCTCAGATCTTACTATCTAAAAATCCAGTTTTGGAGAAATGATAAGAAACTAGAGAGAGTGAAAGTCAGATTGGGATTTTAGCAATATGGCACATAATGTAAAATCTCTCTCTCATTCTTTGTTGGAATTGGAGGAAAAGGGAGGAAGAAATAAAGAAAACTTAAGGAAGGATATTAGCAAATAGCATAGGTGATAACTTACTGCTTTTTTAAAATAAAAAGTCAGCAACCATATATAAGCACATGAAGCCCATTAAGAAGGTAGACCCAGGAGTCAGACTGGCTGGATTTCAATACTGGCTCTACCAATTACTAACTGGTTGACCTTGGGTAAGATATTTTGCAGCTTTATCCTAGTTTTCTAATCTGTAGAAACAGAATAGTAACTATCTACCTCACAAGTTAATATATGCAAAGTATGAAAAGTATCTACCACGAAGTAAACATTCTTTTTCTCTGAGAAGAGTGGGTAAAATGATCATTTTAGAATTATCTTAGTTTAAAAAAAAAAAAAAGGAAGCCTAATGAAAAGTTTGGTTCAGGTTCTCTGAAAGTATTATCCTGCCAACAGGGTCAGGTGATGTCTCTCTTAAGATGAGCAGACACACACAACTTTTGCAAGGGACACTTGCACTGTAATAATGTTTTTAGTGATTTCTAAACACCTTTAAGGAAGATACTAAGCAACAACTGGCAGCTTTGTTTAGCAGTATTTCATTTTCTTCAGGTACAATTTCAAGGCAAACATTAGAATATTTAATCAAAAGGTAAGAATTGAGAAAATTTACTTAAGGTCTTTAACAGAATGTTGTTAAAATGTCAACTGAAAGGCAACTGTAGGAAACACAACATAACATACAATCTTATCCACGTATAAAGCCATAGTAAAATCTACATCTGTAATTCAGATCACTTACCTCAAAAAAGACAAAATAGAGCTGGAGAAGATTCAGAAAAAGGTAATTAAAATGACTGGGGAACTGAAAGGGTTGGTGGAAAGGAAAATAGGTAAGAAAAGTGGGTATATATGATCGGAGTATAAAATCATGGAGGATACGGACAGGATAAATATATTCTAGGATAGAGTTTACTGTTACATTTTCAAATACCTGAACTAGAGGGTCCTTCTCATGACACTGAAAATAGGTGGTATGGGGATAAATAAAAGGAAGCCCTGCTTTCAAATAATATAGCAAACTGGTGAAATCTGTGCAAAAGGAAACATGGGCTAATGAGTATATTAAATGATGTTGAAACTAGTCATTTTCAATCTTAAAACCTACTGGTAACTGTGGTCTCTCTGTAATAATTCTCAGTGGGTGCTAGACAGAATCCTATTAGAATTATTGAATGAGGGTGGGGTAAGCCCTCTGAATAAGTCTGATATGCTCTCTCTTGGCATCAGTGCCTCCCCAAGATGTAGTGCTTTAGATAAATGAAGGAATCCTTAAAAAGTACTAGCAGAAGAAATGAGTGTTCAGTGTATATAGGTATTCTTAATATTCGTGAAGGTCAAACATTTTCTTACTGACATGGTCAGACACAAAGCCACTGAAGGCAAAGGATCACAGATCTAAACCCACACAAAGTACCTTACAGATAGTAGGTGATGCTATCATTGTAAGCATTACTGATAAAGCTTATTTTTAACAAACAAGGAGGTTTAGTGGATCCAGAAAAGAAATACTCATTACAATTAGGAAACTCTAAATTGAGATATGAATGAATGTTTAAATGAATATACTTAAAGACAAAATAACAATAATTTAAAAAGACACAAAATGGCGAAAAATTAAAAGAGTTTAAAAATGCAAAGGTTATGAAAAGCCAAAATAGGTGAAACAGAAGTAAACAGAATACTAAATAACTGTTCTCTTATGTAGAAAATCTCTCTGGAAGCCAGTTAACAGTAAAAGCCCCCGGCAATTTTATGAAAATCATGTCAACTCCTCTTTCACTGGAACAAACCTTATGTGCTAACTCTATGACAGGCAGTGTGGGTTACAAAGGTGACTTAAGACATAGTTTGCCTTCAAAGTAGATAAAGGGTACAGCCAAGAGTTTTAAAATCACATGAACTTCTGTTAACAGGATAAAATACCCAAAAATTAGGGGTAGAGAAGGTGAGACAAATGAAATACGAAATCCTCACAGTGAGAAGCACTGAAGCAGTGTTTATAGCTACTTTTAAGTCTGTTTTCAAATACACCACAAAATATCCTATTTGATACTGGGAAAGTAGTAAACGGAAAACTGACTGCACTTGGATGTTAAGGTGAGCTGCTAGTGCAAACAAGATTTTCTGGGTGGTTCTAAAATAAAAAGGAAACACACAAATATATTTGTTCCTTGCATAGTAATTATCCATGCAGTTATATGAAAATGCTGCCTAAATGAAACAATTCAGCGTTCAGTCAAAAAATTGTGAGAAATATTTCACCATTTTATCAGGATGCTAGAGGGCACTATGAACAGAGGAAACCAACCACAGCAGCACTGTGCAAAGTCAGAACTGCACTGGTAATAACATAGACAGTTACACAAATGTGGGTTCTACCATACTCTAAAATAAAAGCAATACGTTTTTGCTCTTTTACCAAGAACAAAGAATGTCAAGAACCAGATTCTACCCAGAGACCATTCCCCCTTCTCTGTGAAAATCCTTTTCCTTTAGTCAAATGCTGTAACTTTTAGAAGACTCAACTAGTGGCTTCGTCTTGGTGTCCTTATTTTCAGTCTCACACTCCTCCATTTCTTATCCACACAACTGCCCAAAATATCTTTGTAAAGCAAAAATAGGATTTTACAACCTTCCTGAATAAAATCTCTAACGTCTTCCCCTAAAAACTAAGCTCAAATTCCAAAACAGGGCCTAAAGGGCTCATTTTCTGGCCTCTGCTGTCTTTTCCAAACTTGTCTCCTAAAGATTCCTCACACCTTAAACTAGTCTCTTTTCTATACATTCAAGGCTACTTCCTATTTCTCTGTCCTCTTCTGTGAAGACTTTCTCTGATCTCCTCCACACCGCCCAAGCATTCCCACTTCCAGGTTGCCATAGCACCTGGCACATTTCTTCTTAGGGCACTTATCATAGTGTACTGAAATTACTCCTTTAAATGGGACCCTGTATTCACCAGCCTGAATTTATAGAGAGCACAAACATTTGCTCTTTTATTAAACATCTATGGGGCACCTGCTATCTGTTAAGCACTGGGGATCCAAAGATGAGTAGGACATGATCTCCGATGTAAAGGAAACTCAGTGTCTAGAATATAAGTTCAACAAATAAAGAGTTACAACATAGCAAATGTCAAAAGTATTAACAACAGAAGGAAAAATGGCACAAAGGAGAAAATGATGAACTCTGCCAGGAAGGTCTTCACAGAGATGATGCTTAAGCTGGTCTTCAAGGATAAGTAAAGTTCGCCATGGTAACAAAGATGAGGAAGAGCATTCCTCACAAAAGGAACAGCATCTGCCAAGCCATGGAGATATGCCAAGAAATGGTGCAGTATAATCAGGCAAGGATAAAGAATTTAGTATGATTAAGCATGCAGTGTAACAGGGGAATAGATTTAAAATACACTACACAGAGACTCTGTGGAGGTAAAATTTGGATTTTACCATGCAGGCAACAGAGAATCACTGAAAGTTTTATATGAGGGGAATGACGAGATTATATTTGTGTTTTACACCAATCCCTCTGTTAACCATGTGGAAGACAAACTGAAGGAAATCTGACTAGAAACAGAGAGATGAGATATTTTAATAGCTTATTAATAGTTAAAATAATTTTAAGGGCCTGTACTAAGATGGTGGTGTGGGAACAGAATGGGTGAAATAAATAAAAGATATTTAACAGGAGGTAAAATCTACAGATGTGGTGATTATGACTTCTACAGGTAAAGAAGGAATCTAGGGTAACTCTAAGTTTCTGGCTTTAGGAACTAAACAGACAGTGGTGCTGTTTGCAGAGAAAGTGATAGAAGGATAATGAAAAGGTTGAAGGGCATGGGAATGAAGATCATAAATTCAACTTTAGCCATGAGTTTGAGGTACCAGTGAGAAACTCAGGCAGAGAGGTCCAGTAAGCAAGTGGATTAATATGACTGGGTTCAGAAGAAAGGTTGGGGCTAAAGATACAGAGATTTGGGAATCTACGCAAACAGAAGCCAAGGGAGAGGATGAGATTACTCAGGGAGCAATGTGAAGTGTGGATGAGGACCAAAAGATAACTTCAGGGAACACCAGCAATTAAATGTGGACAAGGACAGGAGCTAGCAAATCAGACTGAAAAGAAAGAAGAGAGGTCAAAGGACATCTAGGAGTGTGTGGTAGTACAGAAACAAAGAAAGTGGACAATAGCATTAACTGTTATGAGAGACGTAATAAGACAAAAACTAAAAAATACCCATTGCTTTTGAAAATCAGGTAATTTGTGACCTTATTGAGAGCATTTTCAGTGGTATTTGGAGGGTAGGGAATGCTTGTGGAAAGCCTGACTTGCAGCAAGTTGAGGACTAAGTTTTTCAAGATGTTAGGCAGTGAAGGACAGTGATATAAGTATGCACAGAGATTGGGGAAAGCACATAGGGCGAGTTCAAAGAACAAAAGAATAAAGGGTAATGAGTGATGGAGCAACGCTTCTGCAAACACAGGAAGAGAAATGATCAACAGGAAAGGGAGACTAGTGAACCTCAAGCTAAAGAGATAACCTATTCCTCTGAGACTGAAGTGGGTATTACAGTAAATTTATTGGTGTGGGTCTATGTGCTAAGGGAGTTCAAGCCTAATTTTTCTTTGTAATTCACCCCTACATCACAATGCCTACCACATACTGAGATTTAATGAATACGATAAAAGGTGGGGGGGAACCCCTACCAAGGCAGATTATTTTACAAATCATTTTCTTTTAATTAAACAATGTAAGGCCTATTTTTAGGCCCCTAACAGAAAGTACACAATTTGCAGGGAGATAAAAATAGTCATGTTCAGGCTCAATTGAACAAGTTAATGGCACAAGTACAAGTTAACCTGTGGGCCACTATGTGCTGGGGATACAGCTGGGCCTGGCACAGATGGGTATTTAAAACCTTTGGATGGTTCTTTCTGTGCCTAGTCTTCCATAAAATTTTGTCCTTTCTCTCTTACCTCTTTCTTTCTTTTTTTTTTTTTTTGAGACGGAGTCTCGCTCTGTCACCAGGCTGGAGTGCAGTGGCGTGATCTTGGCTCACTGCAACCTCCACCTCCCAGGTTCAAGTGATTCTCCCCTCAGCCTCCTGAGCAGCTGGAATTACAGGCATGCGCCACCACGTCCAGCTAATTTTTGTATTTTTAGTAGAGATGGGGTTTCACCATGTTGGCCAGGATGGTCTTGATCTCCTGACCTCATGATCTGCCCGCCTCAGCCTCCCAAAGTGCTGGGATTACAGGCATGAGCCACCGCGTCTGGCCCCTCTTTCTTAATGCAGTCTCTGTGTTCCTAACCCATTATAACTGCTGCTTACTGTCTGTCTCTACTTAGTGGTCTGACCTTTGAGCCTTGATCAAGGTGCCTTCACTTTCAAATTTACTTGGCATATCCTTAAGAGACAGTTCAGACATTCTGAAAAATTATTTGAATTTTATTTTATTTTAATAGTCTACCTCCAAACCCAAATTCCAAAATCTGATTACTGTTAAGTTGAAGGTAAACTGTAGACATTTTCTTTTTTTCTGGCCAGAAGGTTTTAAATTTGAACTAGCTGACAACATTTAAAAACAGAGAGCTTCTCTTGAAAACATGGAACATCTGCTAACACTGGCCACATGTTCCTTGATGGTAACCATCAGTTGCTGCTAAATAGTAGCAACATACTCTTTATAATCTCCCACAGTCCCTTCGTCTCCCCACACCAGCCAATTGTCTCCCCAACAGTGAGCCAAGTGTCAGCTTTCATTTGTTCATCTTACATCTAGTCCACTTGACTTACTTTTATTACCAGCCTGGCTGCTGTAGGCATTTGAGTCTGTGACCCTTAAATAAAAAAGTAAGTAATACATGCGCGGAAACATTGTTTATCTTATATGCCTCTGTAATTCCAGGGTCTAGCTCAAAAACATTTGTTGAACAAATGTCTGTTTATTCCGGAAGAATACATTTACTAAACTAATAATCAAATTGGAAGGAAAAAAATGATTATAGGTCAGGTGCGGTGGCTCACGCCTGTAATCTCAGCACTTTGGGAGGCTGAGGTGGGCAAATCACAAGGACAGGAGTTCGAGACCATCCTGGCCAATATGGTGAAACCCTGTCTCTACTAAAAATACAAAAATTAGCCAGGCATGGTGGTACGTGCCTGTAGTCCCAGCTACTCAGAAGGCTGAGGCAGGAGAATCGCTTCAACTTGGGAGGCGGAGGTTGCAGTGAGCCGAGATTGCACCACTGCACTCCAGCCTGGGCGACAGAGTGAGACTCTGTCTCAAAAAAAAAAAAAAAAGACTACAAAGCAGAATTGTTGAGGTCAAATTAAAAATATATTATCTGCTAATGGAGGTTAGCTTTGGGCTCAAAGACAGGACTATGAAACTAAATACTGGGTCCAAGGGGGAGCAAAACCAACCATTTCAAATTTAAAAAGTTAACAAAATTCACTTATAAATACAATTTACCATATTTGCTATGACACTCACTCGTCAGTAATGTGATTATATTTAGAAATTATTTAGATATGTAATTATTTATTTAGATTTATATACTTAGATATACACTTAGATATGTAATTACAGGAGAAATAAACTTTATTTTCCCCATTTTAAAACTTTTTAAAGGTACACAAAAAAAACATGTTCATTACAGAAAAATTATACAGACAACTAAAAAAATCACCAGTACTCTTATTACTCAGAGGTAACAATAAATAATATTTTGGTATATATTTTGACAAACCTTTTAAAATGGATACACATATGTGTGATTTTGGATTTATGCATATATATGTATAATTACACTTTAAAAAACAGATCATTTCTGATCTCAAATCGATTCAATTCAGCCAATATTTACAGATAACTATGAGCAAGGCACTATGCTAACCACTTAATTCCAAGATGCTAAATCAATCTTTTTTCAAAGTCATTAAAGAAGAAGTAAATTGTCTAAAAGAACAGATGCTAAACAGTCTATGATAATAGTTAATATAATTATTATGAGAGAAAATATGGCAGAAAGAAAAGACAGGACCCAAATTTGGGCTCCTGCCCTCAGCAACTGTGTGACATGTTATTGAAAGGCTCTCAGGTGGAAGGTTGCTTCATTTATGAAATCAAAATATAATATTTACCTTAGAGGGTCATTATGAAAATTAAATGAGATTATACATAGAATGTCAGGCACATGATACCTCTCAATTCATAATCACCATTATAATAATGATCAAATTAGGTTACTAACATGCCATCTTAATGTGAACTTAAGTGGTTGGATCAATACATCAGAAATGAAGTTTAAGAATAACAATTGACTTAAGATTTTAAGAGGAGTGAACTTTTCCATCTCCAAATTATCTATCTTATAAAACTGGGGTACTTTAAAAAAGTAGAATATAGAGCTGCTTAGATGGGATTTTATACTAGCAGACTTACAAAGTAGAAGAAGAAAAAATAAGTAAGAATAACTGAATAATCAAAGTTCCTTGTTTGGAAAACTTGCCTTTTGCAGAGTAATCCATATAATTTTAGAAAATATATTTAATTGTTGGATCTATCTCAGTAGACAATCACTTTATATACACTTACAGAGTAGTATTTATTACATTGTAGTACAGTTATTTTAAAATTTCTCTCTACCACTATCTTAACTTTGTCTCAAGGGTATTACGCATTTTAAAAATTTCTATTCAGTATATTATATAGCTCACATTCAGTAACTACTGATTGGAAAACGTAGTAAAGAAACCAAAACTCCTATAGCTTTAATTCCAAGAGGAATTAAAAAGAGGAATTAACCCAGACCTGTGCCTCTTATTAAAATAGTAGCCGCTGAATTACTGAACCAATTTTTCATAATGGCTGTATGTCCTGCCCCATTAAGATGAAGGCTGGGTTAAGGATACAGAAGGCAAAGTTTAAATGTGAGTGTGTTTGGTAATGTATCTGTCTTTGCATGTCTCAATGAATTCAGAAGCGTATAAAAATGTTTTTGGCTATTAATTTTTATTAACTCCTCAGCCTCTCTAATAGAACAAACAGTAAGCTTTGGAAAGAACGGAATGAGACGACCAGTACTAACACTATCAATTAAATTTCTCAAAGTCCCTCTGAAAGATAAAAGGCAGAGGCAAAGAGAGTTTAACCTACCTCTCTCTTTGCAAAGGACAAAAAGGAATTCAGCAGCAATTTGCTTGACTCCAAGGTCAACATGTGTCATGAGGCGCACCAGCTTATTTCTCACAGTTGAGCCAACTTCAGGTCGATTTGTCACATCCCTCAACGGTGGTAAAACCTGATGGCACAAATGCAAAAACCATCATCAATCGAGGCTACTAGAGTGAGTGAGGATGGTACAATGCAACTGGCCAGTCTTGTAATGTCTACTGGGGTTTGTATTGTAGGAGCAAAAAAAAAAAAAAAAAAAAAAAAAAAAAGTTAGCTTCCAAGTAAAACTAAACAACAAAAACCAGACCTCAAGTGATTTCATGCCTCTGATGAGGTTTCATTTGAACAGAAACATCTCTTCACTGTACCATCACACTATCCTCAAGAGAATTTCCGAATTTTTTTCTCAACACCTGGAATGCCTCAACTTGCCTCTATGAAAATCCATTTTGAAGTTTAGGTCAAGTTTCTCTTTCTTCCATGAAGACTTCCCTAATACCCTGAGTCATATTGATTTTTACCTTCTCTTGAGTCCTCCAACATTTTCAGTATAGGTTGAGTATACCTTATCCAAAATGCTTGGGACCAGAAGTGCTTCGGACTTCTATTTTGGGGGGATTTTGAAATATCTCGTGTTATATATACATCTGGATTAAGCATCGTTAATCCTAGAATCTGAAATCAGAAATGCTCCAAAATGACCATTTCCTTTGAGCATCATGTTGGTGCTCAAAAAGTTGCAGATTTTGGAGCATTCTGGACTTCCAGATTAGGGACACTCAACCTTTATTTAATTAAAAAAACTGTACTTACGTTTTCTAGTTATTTAATTTTATAACAAAAATGGCTTTTAATTTTTGAGTACTTTCTATGCATTAGTTGCTGTAATAGATGGTATATATACATTATTTATAATCCTCACAGTAACCCCGCAAAGGAGGTAGTAACATCACTCTCATCCCCATTTTGTATTAGGTTGGTGCAAAAGTAATTGTGGTTTTTGCTTTTAAAAGTAATGGCAAATAGACTGATCCCCAGAGGGCTTATGAAACTTGCTTAGTTTGTCTGTTAGTTTGCTCACTCACTCACCCATTCATCCACCCACACCCCTTTCTCCTGGTCCTCCTCCTATCCCACTGGTGGCTTTGTCTCAGCCTCTCTTGCCAATTGTCTTTTCTATTCCTGTTTTGTTAATGTTGGAATATTCAAGGGCTGAGTTTGTAGGCAACTTCATTATTTTTACTCAATTTGTGATCTCATCCAGTTTTATGGCTTTTTATAGTCTCTGCATCCTGATGACTCCCTAAATCAGCAGTCCCCAACCTTTTGGCACCAGGGACTTGGCCGGTTTCATGGAAGATAATTTTGCCACAGACTGGGGCTTGGTGGGTGGTTTCAAGATGAAACCGCTCCACCTCAGATCATCAGGCATTAGATTCTCATAAGGAGCACACAACCTAGATCCCTTGCATGCACAGTTCGCAAAAGTGTTTGTGCTCCTATGAGAATCTAATGCACCAGCTGATACAACAGTAGGCAGCGCTCAGGCAGTAATGCTCGCCTGCTGCTCCCCTCCTGCTGTGCAGCCCAGTTCCTAAAAGGCCATGGACCGGGCCCTGGGGTTGGGGACCCCTGCCCTAAATTATATCTCCATTGTTGATTTCTTCCCTGACCTCCAAACTTCTTTTTTTATCACAGAAATTATAGGATTTTACAAAGAGCTATGGAAACTAATAGATTTAAATAAGGGCAGAAAATATATTAAAATTGACTCACTTTCATTTTTTAAGATAATTATATCTATGATAGATCTATATAGAGGATATTCAATCTAACACAATATTAAATACACTGCCACCACCTTACTTACACTTACAGACTGATTACAGAGCATATTAAAGTGTCCTGAAGTCATCCTGTTAACTAGGGCTTTTCAGGCTAATGATTTTAGACTGGAATGTGCATTCCAAACACCTGGGGATCTTGTTAAAATGCAGATTCTGATTCAGTTAAGTCTTGGTGGGACCCATGACTGATTCCTTGTTTCTTTTTTCTAACCTTCTTAAATCTGTATGTGTACCATACAGTATTTTTTTGTGTAGTTTTTTTTTTTTTTAATTTTAATTTTTGGCTGGGCATGGTAGCTCACACCTGTAATCCCAGCGCTTTGGAAGACCAAGGCAGGAGGATCGCTTGAAACCAGGAGCTCGAGACCAGCCTGGGCAACATAACGAGACCCTGTCTCTACAAAAAATAAATAAATAAATAAATAAATAAATAAATAAATAAATAAATAAACTAAAAAGAAAAAAATTTTTTTAATTGTTGTGGGTACATAGTAGGTTATATATTTATGGGATATATGAGATATTTTGATACAGGCATACCATACATAATAATCACATCAGGGTAAATGGGATATCCACCATTTATGCTTTGTGTTACAAACAATCCAATTATACTCTTTTAGCTGTTTTTAAACTGTACAACAAATTATTGTTGACCTCACCCTGTTGTGCTATCAAATACTACATCTTATTCATTCTATTGAACTACATTTTTGTACCCATTAGCCATCCCACTCCTCATTCTCCCACCACTCCCCCATTATCCTTCCCAGCCTCTGGTAACCATCATTCTATAGGTACAATGTTGTACAGCAGATCTCTTGAACTTAATAATTTTACATTATTGAAATTTTACATCTATTGAATAATAACTCCCCATCTTCTCCACAGCCCCTGGTAACCACTATTCTACTCTGTGTTTCCGACCTCCAGGCTTTTATAGACCTCTTAAATTTAGCGGGTCCTAAGCAGGACTCTTGAAGTTCCCACCAAACCTGTTCCTCATCAGTTTTCCATCTCATTAAATGGTAGGTCCATTCTCCCAATTGCTTAGTACAAAAACCCTGGAAATATCCTTGACTCCTCTCTTTAATATCCATCCATCAGAATATTATGTCAGCTCCACCTCTGAAATATACCCACAATCCAACCACTTCTCCCCACCTCCTCCAGTATTACCAAGTCCAAGGTACCAATATTTCCCTGGACTAATATCAAAGCCTTGTAAGTGGTCTCTGCTTCCATGCTGGTCACTCTCTAATTCATTTTCTACATATGGCAGCTAGGATGATCCTTTGAAAGTCAGATCATGTCACTCCTCAAAGTTCTCCAGTTCCCATGGCTTCTCATCTCACAGTAAAAGGCAAGGTCCTTACAACTTCCTTACAGGATTCCATATAATCTGGCTTCCTGCTACTTCTCCGACTTCATTTCTACTATTCTCCCTGCCTATGCTGTTACAGACACACAGACCTCCATGGACCTTCTTAAACATGCCAAGTACTTTCCTGCCTCAGGTCTTTTGAATTTGCTTCTCCTTCTGCCCAGAAACTCTTTTTCTAGAAACTTGCATGGCTCTCTCCTTACTTCCTTCAGGTGTTTGCCAAAATGTCACTTACAGGAGACATTCCCTGACCACTCCATATCGCTAACCTTTAGCACTCTCTTTTTGCAACACCTCCACCTCTTTACTCTGCCAGAACCTTCCTCATAGCACTTATCACCACCGGACATAGTATATAATTATCTGTTTACTTGTCTGCCTCCTTCCACAAGACCAAGATCCACTGGGGCAGAGATTTCTTTGTTTTGTTTACTGCTCTCTTCCCAGTGTCTAGCGTATTACAGGTGTTTAATGAATATTTGCTGGTTGAAGGAAAAATGAATTAATTCAAGAAGCTTTTATTAAGTGCCTTCTATTATATAAGCTAGGCACTGTGCTAAGAAATGAGGGCAGACACAAAGTCAAATAAGAACTTACTGTGCACCTATTATATCCCAGATCCTTTATGTATATCTAATTTTACTTGATCTACTCAAATGACTTTCTTCCCTCTCTCTCTTTCTATATCAAGTATCCACCATCAGGAGATATCAGAGGCAGGGGAGACACAGCTATAAACAAAAATGGAAACTAAATCTCAGAAAATTGAGTAACCTATCCAAAGTGTTTACAGAATCCATATTTCAGTCTCTGGCTGGGTAGAATAAGATGCTAGGCACAAAGTAATTGCACAATAAATCCTTACTACTGTGAACCGTTATTGAACCATACTTAGTACATCTCCCATTTCTAGAAGAATGAAACATGTAACAAATGATTTCATGTAGTATATGTCTACAGTACCTAGAGTACAGAATCTATGAACAAAGGTTATCATGTAAAAATTTTGTTAGCTACATTTTTGGTTCCTTAAAACAAATTTTTAACAAAATTTTGTTGTTATTGTTATATACCACTCCCAAACTGCATATGTATTTCCCCCCAGAATACTACCTCCAACAAATTTTTTCTTTGACAAATCTTGTCCAGTTTCTTTGTCAAATCCCCCAAATACTCATTGCTTCTATAAGCCTCTCCAGAATAATACAACCTGGGTCAGTAATTTCTACCACTTGCCTTCTTTTCTACCTCCCAAATACAGAATATAGACCAATTTCCTTTGGGTATGCATGAGTTGGATTTAACCAGGTATTCACTACAGGGCATAATAATAAATCAAGGTTCCACTTATATTATTATCAGAGTTAATCATCTGTACTTTAAGTTCTGCCTTTCTTGATCATAACAGTCTACAGTGCATCCTCTTCAGAAGGAAAGTTGATTTCTGTATTATGCCTTGTATCTTTAGTTATCTTTTTACCTGTCATGTTTCATCTCCATACCTCTACTATAATGTTTCTTGAAGACAGACAGTGGTCACATAATCTTTTATAATGACACAATATGTGGCCCAAGGCCTTCATATTAAGAAGTATTTAATAGGTTTTAATAGGGTTTTTTTTTTTGGCTATTCTGTTTAGAGATAGCAAAATCTAAACAGTTTACGTGTACCTGGATCCCTTGTGGAAAAAAGCGAAAATGCAGAAAAAAAGTCTTTTCATTTACTGTGCTTCACCAACTCCTCCTAGTCAAGGAAGAATGCCTTAAAATAATCAAATGTGGAAATGACCTTAATTAATTAATTAATCTTGCTTAAATCATTATTCATGCTTTTTGGGTATTTCTCTTCTTTCAACAGACTGTAAATTCCTCAAAGATGGTCTCTATTTTCTAATCTCTCCTTATCAGCACTACCTATTAGTGTTTCTAGATACAGTAAGGTGCTTACTAAATCTTGACCATAAATACAGAGGGAAAAAATGAACCTGGTTCATTTATTAGGGGAGATTCTATGTAGTGATAAATGAACAATTGGGTGAATGG
Organism: Pongo abelii; assembly: GCF_028885655.2. NCBI lineage: Eukaryota > Metazoa > Chordata > Mammalia > Primates > Hominidae > Pongo > Pongo abelii. The sequence goes on along the minus strand of NC_071995.2, from coordinate 105,531,286 downwards.
TGGTACCATGTATTGAAATGTGGAAAGAAGGGGAAGAAATAGGTTGGAGGGATGAAAATCAAGATATTAGTCTGAGGTATGTTAAACTTGAGATACCTACTACACATCCAAGAGGAGGAGATGAGTTGGCAGTTCATTGTATAAGTCTAGAGCTTAGGTGACAGGTTAGGGCTGGAGATATAAATTTGAGAGTCATCAGCATATATGGATGATTTTCAAAACCATGACTCTTGAATGAGATCACCATGGCAGCAGAGATAGCGACAAGACAGTATTGCCTTGGGGCACTCAAACATTTAAGGTTAGGAAAATGAGGAAGATCAACAAAGAGGTTCTCTATTGTGTCCTAGAAACCAAGTGAAGAAAGTATTTCAGGGAGGAGGGAATACTTACATCAAATTATATTGGAGAATTTAAAAAAAGAGACTTGAGAACTGTTAGCTTTGGCAAAGTTGAGTTGGTGACTCTGATAAACACCTTTGCAGTGGGGCGGAAGGCATGTAGCCTAATTACAGACGGTTTAGGAGTCAAAAACGAGTAAAAAGAATAGAGAGAGTGAGTACAGAGAACTCTTCTGAGGAACACTGCATAAAGAGGAGCACAGGAATAGAAAGGCAGCTTGAGAAGTGGGATAAGGGAAGGTGTTTTTGTTTTTAAGATGAAAGATGTGTTTGGGTGCTGACTTAAATGATCCAATACATTTTTAAAAATGATTAATATAAGAAGAGAGAGCGGAAATAAATGCAGGTGCAAAGTTAATGAGAGAGAAAGAGATCCAGGACAAATGCTGGCCACAGACAGAAGTAGCAATGATTCATCCATTGTGACAGATGGGAATACAAGGGATATGGCAGTATAGATGCAGAGAGATAGCAGATGCAATGGTGGAAAGATAAAGTTTTTTTCTTAATTTCGTGATGAAACAGGAAACAAAGTCAAGAAATGAGAGTAAGGAGAGGGCAGTAAGCATTGGAGGTGTGAAGAAAAAGGAGCTGTGAAATAGTCATCTTGGAGTTTGCTAAGGAACCAGTTGGGGCTGGTGGTCTTAAATTTAAAGTAGACTAGTCAAAATGGTGGTGTCATTTTGTCTTATCACGTTCAAGGGCTTGGTGGAGACCCAGAGTAGGCAGAAAGCTGGAGTTAGCCAGTTTGTTAGGTTTTGCCAGGTGAGTACAACTGAGGGAGCGCACACGGTGCTAGTTAGAGATGTATGGAAAGGAGTGATTATAGTAATGAACCTCAGGTGGAATCTAGCCTGGGTAAGGAGAGAAGGCACAAGTGAGTGAAGAACAGTGGAAAAAAATGACAGAGTGACAATCCTCAGAGGATGAAAGAATGTTGGATTGAGGGTACTAAATAAGAGAAGGTGCTTGAAATTGGGATTTTAGAGGAGGCTAGTTTCAGGTATTGTTACAATCAAAGTCTTACACTTGTAGTCTAAGATATAATCTGAAAGTTTAAAAATGACCCTTATTTTTTCTTTTTCAACCCATATTCCAATCTATCAGCAAGTTCTGTGAGCTACTTTTAAGACATATTAAAATATTTAAAACATATCCCCAAGTATGAACTCTAACCACTACCATCCTACTCCAAACATGCAACATCAGTTGTCTTTTGGACTTGTCTCCTTGCATCCATTTGTGTTCCACTATGTCAATCTCATAAATAGTAGCCAGGATATCTTTAAGCATAAATAAGGTCACATCACTTCCCCTATTAAAACACTCCAATATCTTCTCATCTCACTTAGAAGGGAATGGAAAGTCCTTCACCGCCTGCTGTATCCGGCTCTTGTTACCTCTCTTCATCTACCACTCTCCCCCTTGCATATTGTGGCCTAGGCACACTGGCCTTCTTGCTTTTCCTTAAGTATACCAAAGCATCCTCTTGTCTCAGGGGTTTTGAACTTGTTCTCTCAGGGACATTCCTTTCCAAACATTCTCAGAGATACTCTTACTTCTCCACCTTTCTGTTCAAATGTCATCTCAGAGAGGTCCTCCCTTGTTCCCTTAAAGTGTCTCCTTTCTCTTAAAATGCTTTATCTTTCTTCAGAATGCTTATCACCACCTGCCATTATATTTTATATTTGTTTACTTTTTGTCCCCCTCTCTAGGAAATAAACTTCCCAAGGGGAAAGACTTCGTCTGTTGTTCAATGCCCAAAACATAGCACACAGCAGATCTCGGTAGCATCTGTTGAATGAATGACAAAAAATACACACTTCTTGATTAAGAAGATTTCAAAGATTAAGACTGAGTTTCCGATTATCTGAAACAAAATCATTGTGAGAAAATTCAATTAATTCTATGTTTAAAAGGCACATAAAAAGACTAACTTTGCAATGTAATATGCATTAAGCAGTTACCTGATCTTTGAGAAATTTTCGGATGTTTCGATGGGCTCGGGAACATTCAGTTAATAAGCTGAGAACTGGAGTTAGACCCTCTCTATAGCTGCTTCCCTATAAAAAAAAACCATATGTTTTTGAAATACATTAGTTTTGTTTCTAACAGTATTACTTTCCTTCATGTAACTGAGGATATCAATTTGCTTTTGAGGTGGGGCCTTTTTTTTTTTTTTTTTTTTTGAGAGGGAGTCTTCCTCTGTTGCCCAGGCTGGAGTGTAGCGGCGCAATCTCGGCTCACTGCAAGCTCCACCTCCTGGGTTCACGCCATTCTCCTGCCTCTGCCTCCTGAGTAGCTGGGACTACAGGCGCCCACCACCACACCTGGCTAATTTTTTGTACTTTTAGTAGAGATGGGGTTTCACCGTGTTAGCCAGGATGGTCTCAATCTCCTGACCTCGTGATCCGCGAGGTGGGGACATCTTATGTTACCCAAGCTTACAAACTATTTTAAAAATTCTTTTCCTAAAAACATTTCCATTTTATCATCTTCATGTTTACTATTGCCTTTTTTGGTCCTTCCTGGATGTTCCTACATTTTCTAGGATTCCCATGGGCTTAGCCAATGGGCTTGAATGAAGCAAAATTTTGGTGACTGGACTATGCTTCCTTGCCGCCTTTTAATATAGATACCTGACAAAGTGAGTAATAGACCAGAGAATGTAAACAGCTCACAACAAATGGGAAATTGACAAGGTCTTCTTTTTTCTTTTTTTTGGGAAGATGTCTTTTAGGTATTATGAAGAGTATTTAGCAAGTTTCTGGGGGGATATTTTTTATTTCTAGGACTCACAAAGTAACAACATGGAACAGTAATTACTTTTTCCTTTGTTTTCAAGCACTACTCATAATTTTGGTGTTGCATGAACACAATTTTCAACATGAAACAAATAAATTAACATGGCTTCAGCAATTTATCATATATTGTAATAAACTGCTTTCCAAAGTAAAAACAATTATGCAACATATCAGTCAGAAAAAAAGCTTAGATTTAAAAATCATGCTCTGTGATGTGTGTCTGTATGTACGGCACATTTACATTCTTTGGAAGCGTCTTCCCAGGGCTTCCATTTTATCAGCCTTACCTTGTCTATTCTCTTCTCCATAAAATTGAGTAAAACATGAATGGCCTCCATATTCATACCATTGTATACCATGGTATTGTTTTTCAAAACTGTTTCTTTCTCAGCTGTTTTATTACTGGGCAGTTCATCTACAGTCGTTGCCTCTTGGGCTGTTTCTTCATGGGTTAACGGACAAATGAGAACATCCAAACAAGAGACCGGAACATTGCTTAAAAGGTTGACTGCATTGCTGAAAAGCAATTAAAAAAATACAATATTTTAACTTGATTGAATAGTCCTTTAAAATGCAAACATAATAAGAAGTTCAAAAGTGACTTTTAAGAGTCAATTAAAATATTTCTTTTCCAAAATGAGCCATTAATATTACTTGGCACTTACTATGAGATAGGAAATAAAAAACTGTTTCAAATATATGTTGTATAAATTAGAAAAAACAAATGTTAAATAGACAGACCTAATCACATGATGTCATGTCACTTTCTGAAATGCTAAAATAGGAATTAGTGAGCTTTAATGACATTTCTTTAATTTTATTATGGCAACAACGCTAGCTTTGCATTTCTTCCCTGGGATTTTAAATCCTTTTGTGGATCCACTGGTATTTTATTATTCCTTAGATTACAACATAAAGCATTTGAGAAGCACTGCAAATAAGCAGCTTATCAGTAGCAACAACATTAAAACCAAATATGGTAGAATTAAGTTTTATTCTTTCTAAATGTAGAAAATACAATTTTAAAATCATCCCATTTTTTGTAAGACATATGCAGAAAAAGGGAAATGGAGTTTTTTCTCTCTTTCTTATCATCAGGTCTCTAAATGAAGTTAATATAGCTATTTCTAATCTCTAGCCCCTAGGCCTTTCAGCTATGTATTAATGAATACACGAGCCTGGGATGCACACCAGTAGGGGGAACCCAAACCTTATATTTTTGGCATTGCCTAAAAACCTTGTTCTGTTGTTCAGTGTACAAAAGATTAAAATGACACTAACAATTTCAAAATTAGATATGTTCTCAACAAACATAATTTCTTCCATGAGTTATTTCATATTCTTTCATCTAAAAGGAGTGGTGGTGTTCTAGGCTAACTGGCTCTTATATGCCTGTGCCTTAGAACTTCCTGAACAACAATGGAAAGACAGGCATTTCATTTCCTAGTGACAGAGAAGCAGATCTAAAAATAACCACATCCTGACTAAAAATAAACTCCTGCAAATGCAATTTAAAAGTCTAACCACTTGGAAACCAAATTTAGAGCTTAATCTATCTGATACTATCTTAATTTAGACCAGTAGCTCCTTCTACTTTATAGTGACACCCTAAAAAATAAAGCAAAACAAACAGAAAAACAAAGAAATAGAAATATAAAAATTTTTCTTTCCTCTATCCTGAATTGCGCTCCACTTCCCCAAGAATGAATATTTCCTTTCTTTTTATATTATGGAAAAATAAAAACCAGTAACAAGTCAGTTGAAAAGTTAGACAATGCATAACAGAAAATGGTAATGTATAGGGCATCAAAAAAATGAATCAAGAGCAAAAAATAATTTAACAAGTCATATGAATAAATGGTTCCTAGTAAAATACAAGTTATTTGGTTGTCCTCACTAAAACCAAATACTGCTGCTGCTACTGGTGTTATGCACAAAATCTCTATATTTGGTTATTGGTAAATAATCAAAGGTGGCTGAAATACAAGCTTTCCCCAAAACTTTCTCTTAAAACTTTTTTTTGCAAATATCTGTAGTTTATCTTATCTATAGTTCAGAATGTTTCGCTTCTATCTTAAGCATTTAGAAATTGTTACCAAATAATACCATAGATTCATTGAGAATAAAAGGGGGGAGATAACTCTACCTTAGAATTATTTTCAAAAACTGTATACAAGCCATTCTGAAATGTTGTGATTTTTTCCCTAAACATCAGGCAATAGGCTCTTAAGTCCACTGACCGTATGATGCTCTGAACCTACCAGAGACCAGATTGAAAAGTTTAAGATGGGTCATTTCATTACAAAGGAATGTTTCCCCTTTAAATTCATTTAAAGTAAGCAGTTTCCAGGAATTCAGTAAATTTAAGAAACCAAATGTAGAGTTTGATTCAACAAATATTTGGAGGTTTTAGGCTTTTCAAGAAAAGTTCCCATTTTCTTATTTCTTATTTAACAACTCAGTTTCCAAACAACTACAAAATTAATTTTCTGGCTCACTGTGTTTGAGTTATTCTTTTTAAGTAAGGAAGGCCAGCTTTTTGAGCTCTGTCACTTCTCTGACAGTTTTATTTGTGGTAGAAGAGTGTATGAAATTCTCCAGCTACCAGGAAGTCAGTGACTATGCACAGATCTGCACAACAGTGTTTGCATTCCTACTCCAGGGGGTAGAAATACTGTGTATATTACACTCCCCTTTTCAGCTTCCTAGAGATCATTAATCACTGAGACATGACATCCTCCCGCTCATGCTCCCAGCCCCCTCCTGATATGCAGATTCAAAAGCAAGACCTATTTAGAACTCCTTAATGCCCTGATTAAAGCCTTGTCAGTTGTGGGAGAGGAAAGGCAATCTAAAATCTAGTCCTCTGTGAATCGCTGGACAAAAAACATGAAATTACACTGAAGAACATGATATGGCACACGTAGATCCATAGCTGTTAATAAATCTTGTTGGTCAAATGTATCTTCTTTATATTTGGGGCTTACATATCTATTTTCCAAGGCTGTAAAGTCTATGTAAATGAATCTTCAAATCTCCAAAAGATTTTCCTTTTGCCCTGTTTATTCATTTAAAAAAATTGTTTTTGAGATAGAGTCTCTTGCCCAGGCCAGAGTGCAGTGGCATGATCACGGCTCACTGCAGCCTTGACTTCCCGGGCTCAAAAGATCCTCCCACCTCAGCCTCCTGAGTAGCTGGGACCACACGCACACGCCACCATGCCCCTTGCTAATTTTTTAATTTTTAGTAGAGACAAGGTCTCACTATGCTCCCCAAGCTGGCCTCAAACTCCTGGGCTCAAGCAATCTTCCTGCCATGGCTTCCCAAAGTGCTGAATTACAGGCGTGAGCCACTGCACCCAAACCCCTCAAAATCATTGAAAAGTATTTTTTTCTTTTGTGGTAAGAACACTTAACGTAAGACCTACTCCCTTAGCAACATTCTAAGTATACAATACAGTACTGCTAACTACAGGCTCTGTTACACAGGAGATCTCCAGACCTTATCTTGCATAACTAAAACTTTGTATCTTTTGACTGACACCTCCCCATTTACTCCTCTCCCCAGCCCCAGATAACCACTATTCTACTATCTAGTTCTACAAGCTTCACTATTTTAAACTCCTCATAAAAGTGGGATCATGGAGTATTTGTCCTGTGCCTAGTTTATTTCACTTATCATAATGCCCTCCAGATCCACCCATGTTGTTGCAAGTGATGGGATTTCCTTCTTTTTTTAAAGGCTGAATAATACTCCACTGATTCTGCTGTGTGTGTATATATACATACACACATTTTATCCATTCATCTGACTGATAGACATTTAGGTTGTTTCAATATCTTGGCTATTGTGAACAGTGCTGTAATGACCATGTGATGAGAATGCAGATATCTCTTTGAAACAGTGATTTTATTTCCTTTGGATATACTCCCAGAAGCGGGATTGCTGAATCAAATAATTCTATTTTTCATCTTTTGAGAAACCTCCACACTGTTTTCCATAATGGCTATACTAATTTACATTTCCACCAACAGTGTAAAAAGATTTCCTTTTCTTCACATCCTTACCATCTATTATCTTTTGTTTTTTGAGTTTTTTTTTTTTTTTGTAATAACCCTTCTAACAAGGTATGAGATGATATTGAGGTTTTGATTTGCATTTCCTTAATGATTAGTGATGTTAAGTACCTTTTCATGTACCTGTTGTCTGTTTGCATGTCTTCATTGGTTAAATGTCTATTCAGGTTCTTTGCCCATTTTAAAATCAGGTTTGTTTTTTTTTTTTGCTATTAAGAGTTTTTTAATAGGTTTTAGATATTAACCTCTTAAGGTATATGAATTGAAAATACTTTCTCTCATTTCTTAAGTTGCTGTTTCCTTTGCTGTGCAGAAGTTTTCTAGTTTGATGTAATTCCACTTGTCTATATTTGCTTTTGTTGCCTGTGCTTTTGGTGTCATACCCAAGAAATCATTGCCAAGACCAATGTCCGTAAGCTTTTTCTCTTACATTTCCTGCTCCTGCTCCTCCTGCTCCTCCTCCCTCTTTTTTTTTTTTTTTTTTTTTTTTTGACAGGGTATTGTTCTGTTGCTCAGGTTAGAATGCAGTAGTGTGATCACAGCTCATTACAGCCTCAACCTCTCAAGTTCAAGTGATCCTCCCACCTGAGCCTCCGGAGTAGCTGGGACTACAGGTGTGCCACCACGCCTGGCTAATTTAAGTGTTCTTCTAAGAGTTTTATTGTTTTAGGTTTTACATTTAAGTCTTTAATCTATTTTGAGTTGATTTTTGTGTATGATGTGAGATAAGGATTCAATTTCATTCTTTTAGTGAAATCCAGTCTTCCCAAAACCGTTTATTGAAGAGACTATTTTTTTCCCCATTGTGTATTCTTGGCACCCTTGTTGAAGATAACTATATATGCATGAGTTTATTTCTGGACTCTTTCTTTTGTTCTGTTGGTCAATATGTCTGTTTTATGCCAGTACAAAAACTGTTTTGATGACAAAGTTTATGGCCTTGATTATGGTAATACCTCTCAGGTGTTTACTTAGAATTCCAAACTCATCAAGTTGTATATATTAACTATGTACAGCTTTTTGTATATCAACCAAACCACAATAAAACCATCTGAAATGATTCAGGCAAAGAAAAGAACGATCCCTGACCAGGTGTGGTGGCTCACGCCTGTCATCTCAGCACTTTGGGAGGCTGAGGTGGGTGGATCACCTGAGGTCAGGAGTTTGAGATCAGCCTGGCCAACGTGGTAAAACCCCATCTCCACTAAAAATACAAAAATTAGCTGGGCATGGTGGCGCGTGCCTGTAATCCCAGCTACTTGGGAGGATGAAGCAGGAGAATTGGTTGAACCCAGGAGGCAGAGGATGCAGTGAGCCAAGACTGCGCTACTGCACTCCAACCTGGGCAACACAGTGAGACTCTCTGTCAAAAAAAAAAACAAAAAAACAAAAAAACAAAAAAACAAAACCCAAAAGATTTTCAGATGTAAATAAATAATTTTATTTAATCTAACTCAATCCAGTAATTATTTATTATTTACTTGTGCCACGCACTATTTCAGGCAGGTATTATAAAGAAAATAAAGAAAAAATTCCTGTCCTCACAGAACTTATTCCCTGGTGTGGAAAGAAAAGTTAATAAAATTTTTTTAAATTAATTAAATAATATGCTAGAAGGTGGTAAGTGCTCTGGGGGAAGAACCCAGGAGGGTAAACTAGTATGTATGGGTTATACTTTTTTTTTTTTTGAGACAGAGTCTTGCTCTGTCACCCAGGCTGGAGTACAATGGCGCCATCTTGGCTCACTGCAACCTCCGCCTCCTGGGTTCAAGTGATTCTCCTGCCTCAGCCTCCTGAGTAGCTGGAATTACAGATGTGTGCCACCATGCCTGGCTAATTTTTGTATTTTTAGTAGAGATGGGGTTTCACCATGTTGGTCAGGCTGGTCTCGAACTCCTGACCTCGTGATCTGCCTGCCTCGGTCTCCCAAAGTGCTGGGATTACAGGCGTGTGCCACTGCGCCCGGCCAGGTTATACTTTTAAATAGGATGGTTAGGGAAGGCTTCACTGAGATGAGTCATTTAAATGACTTGAAGGGATTAGAGAGTGAGTAATGTGACTGAGGAAGGAGCATCAGAGGAAGAAGAGTAAAAGCAAAGGCTCTGGGGCAGGAGCAGTGGCATGTCTGAAGAACAGTAAAGAAGTTGGTGTGGCTGACCCACCATACATAAGAGGAGTAGGATATGACATCAGGTAGATAACAGAGAAGAACAGATTGGTCTTGTAGGATATTATAACTTTAGATCTTATTCTGATGGAAATGGAAAATCATTCATTGCAGGGTTTTGCATGATGAGATCCTCTTAGGTTGAAAAGGTCGCTCTGGCTACTGCATTGAGGACAGTCAGTAGGCCATCAAAGGTAAGGGAGAATAGTTAGGATGTTACTGCAATAATTCAGGTGAGTGAACAAGGTATTAACAGCGAAGTGGTTCATTCGATACATATTGAAGGATTTCCTGACAGGCTAGTGTGGAGTGTGAGAGAATCTAAAGTTCTAGCCTTAGCAAGTGAAAAGCTGGAGGTGCCATAAACTGAAAATGGGAAACACTGCAAGAGAAGTAGCTTTTTAGGGGGACGATAGAGAGTTTAATTTTGGATGTTAAGTTTGGGGTGTCTAGTTGACATCCAAGTGGAGCTGTTAATAGGAAATTAGCTATGTGAGTCTGGAGTTCAGGGAGGGAGATCAGGGTTACAGAGGGATATAAACTGAAAAGTCTTCGGCATGTAGATGGTATTTAAAGAGAAGACTGTATTAGATCAGTAAAGGAGTGAGTGTGGATTAAAAGACTATGAAAGCTGAGCCTGGAGCACTCTATCATTCAGAGGCTGAGGAGTAGACAAAGAATTTACAATTAGTTAGGTAAGACGAAAACCAGGATAGCATGGTATCTAAGAATGGAGTGATGATCTGTGTCAAACGATGCTGACAGATCAAGTAAGATGACTGAAAAATGTCCACTGGATTTAGCAACACAGAAGTCACTATTGACCCTAACAATAGCCATTCTGGTGGAGTAGTGAGGCTAAAAGCCTCAGTGAACTGGATTCAAAAGAACAGTAGAGGAATCAGATAGTCACCACTTAAAGGAGTTTTGCTACAAAGAACAAGAGACGACTACAGCAGCAACAGGTGGGGAAGCTTCAAGAAAACTTTGAATGGAAAGACCCTTGAATGCTACTCTCAGTGAAATACCTTTTAACCCATAGTGACCAGGTCATTGTTCTCTAAATGTGCTGTAGACATACTCTCTTTTCTGTATTTGTCCATGTTTTCTCCTGCCTAGAACATTTTCATTCTTTAAGACTAGCTCAAACCTCAATTTATTCATTCAACAAATATAATATTTGCTATGCCTTGTGCTAGGTGCCAGGTATAAAAAAGAAAATAAACTCCTTTTCCTAAGGGAAGGCAGCATAACATAATTAGTAAAGCACTGGGTTTGAATTCTAGTATGCCTGAGGCAAATTATATAACCTCTTCTAGGCCTTGTCCCACCTCTAAAATAAAGGAGCTTAAACTTACCAGGTTGATGTGGGTATTAAATGAAGAAAGGCATGCAAAGCATTCTGCCTGGCACATAGTAAATGTCAACAATTAAGGAGCTTCTGAACAGCAGACATATTCCACTATAAGAGGGAACAGCAAAAATTTGGAGGAATGAGAGATTATGGTACTTGTGGGGAATTGAAAATAGGTTCCTAAACCTAAAGCAAATGATAAGGCCTCTAAAGGAGGGGTCTTAGTAGGTAATAAGACTAGAAAGGTCTATTTATGTATGTATGAAATGGGGTGGGGACATTATAAAAAGTCTTGTATGTTATGATAAGGTAACTTACTAATGACCTTAAACCAGAGTTGTGCTGGCAGAGGAATAGATGCAGAAGCCTGATTACAGTGGGCTGAAGAATGAATAGGGGGTAAAGCCATGGAAACGGTAAGTACAAACCAGTAGTCTGCAAAGTGAGGTAGATGCAACCCTGGAGGTACATAAGATGATCCACTGGGTGTGGGAAGAAAAGAGTTCAATTTTTTTTTTTTTTTTTTGAGACGGAGTCTCGCTCTGTCGCCAGGCTGGAGTGCAGTGGCACAATCTCAGCTCATTGCAAACTCCGCCTCCCAGGTTCATGCCATTCTCCTGCCTCAGCCTCCCAAGTACCTGGGACTACAGGCACCCACCACCACGCCTGGCTAATTTTTTTGTATTTTTAGTAGAGATGGGGTTTCACCGTGTTAGCCAGGATGGTCTCGATCTCCTGACCTCATGATCTGCCTGCCTCGGCCTCCCAAAGTGCTGGGATTACAGGCGTGAGCCACTGCGCCCAGCCGAAATAGTTCTATTTTTATTATTTTTATCTAAAAAGTTGAAAAGAAATTAAGCTTTACTAATATTTTATAAATGAATTGACACTGGTACCCAGACCTGAACCATAAATCAAATGCTCCCCACGTCACAAACAAATGCAAAGTATCTTGAGATACTTTGAAAGAAGTATTAAAATTGAGAGAAGAGTTAAAATTCCACGTTACGGAAGGATAGCAGTGATGTCCTTCCTTCCTGGTCACTCATTTGCTTTCTTCATTGGTCATATTACAATTTACATATGCCCAGTTAACTGGGTTTATATATTATATCCAGTTTTAACTAAACCAATTATTGTAAAATGAACAAACTGTTTTAAATAATTCCTATAATACAAAGACACCAACACTGAAGATAATTAGTATAAGCAAAGGATAAGAAAATGGCAGAGCCTTTTGTATGCCATGAGTCAAAACAAGGACAATCCAAACAGATCTGACAAGAAGCTAGTTTTAGAAAAACTGGAAATTATCTGTAACATGAATTTACAACTACTACAATACTAAGGAGTCTTGCCTTAAGTACTGTATTAGTCCCATAAAGGAATAGCTGAGACTGGGTAATTTATAAAGAAAGGTTTATTTGGCTCACAGTTCTGCAGGATGTATAAGCATGGCACTTGTATCTTACTGGCTTCTGGTGAGGGTCTCAGGAAGCTTACAATTATGGTGGAAGACGAAGGGAGAGCAGGAGTATCACACAGCAAGAGCGACAGCAAGAAAGAGGGGGAGAAGGTGCTAGGTTCTTTTAACAGCTAGATCTCGAGTGATCACAGAGTGAAAACTCACTTGTTATGGGGAGGACAGCACCAAGCATTCATGAGGATCCACCCCCATGACTCAAACACCTCCCACTAGGCCCACCTCCAACATTGGAGGTCACCTTTCAACATGAGATTTGGTGGGGACAAAACATCCAAACATATCAAGTATATAATGTGCCCAGAGCTATTAGCTAATGATAGTTCAAAGCCACCACAATTAACAAGGTACTTAAATAGTAAGTGTGCAGAACATAAAGAAAAACTTTTGCCATTTGATAATTTTTCTTCTTTTTTTGAGACAGAGTCTCACTCTGTCACCCAGGCTGGAGTGCAGTGGTGCGATCTCAGCTCACCACAACCTCTGCCTCCCAGGTTCAAGCGATTCTCCTGCCTCAGCCTCCCAAGTAGCTGGGATTACAGGCATGCGTCATCATGCCCGGCTAATTTTGTATTTTTTATAGAGACAGGGTTTCTCCATGTTGGTCAGGCTGGTCTCGAACTTGTGACCTCAAGTGATCTGCCCACCTCAGCCTCCCAAAGTGCTGGGATTACAGGTGTAAGCCACCACGCCCAGCTGATAATTTTAAAAGTTTGTGGCAGGTTAATTTTAAAAATCTATTTTAAAATATTAATCTCTATGTTATCCCTTTTTATTATTTGTATATAATTTCATTATCTATTTCGTATGTCAGTTTAGCAGCATATATATATAAGGTATATGTAAATAAATATACTTGAGGGTGTATTCAAAAATTTTTATTGATTAGGAATATGATAAAAATATTTAGAGGCTAATGGCACACAAAACACTGTCAAAAAACTTAGCTGTGAAGGGAAGGGAGGAAACAGGGTCATATCTCTGAGGTGACAAAGATCCGATAAAAGATTTTTTTTCTCACAAAAGGGATAGATCTCAGCATGTCACATATTGAAGGGATAAAGCCCAAAGAAGAGATTGAAGAACTAGAGGAGGAGTTCAATGCTGAAATAAGGCCTCAAGAGGCAGAAGAAAAAGGTGTTGGCATTAACCTTGGGCAGCGAGAGAGCCACTTAATTTCCTGAGATTGGCAGAAAACAGGAAAGAACAGGTGCATTTTACAGTACATTTATAGGTAGGGATGGGGAATTAAGGGTTTAAGAACGATCCTGCTTGACAGTTTCCAATTAGCCTCTTAAGAGGTCAGCAAGATCATCTATCTATCCATCCCTTCATCCAATTAATATTTATTGAGCATTTACTAAGTATACCTGTTCTAGGTGTTGGGTATATAATGGCAGACAAGACAGACACAATCTTCACTCTTCTTAAGCATAAATTTTTTTTTTTTTTTTTCCCAGACAGTCTTGCTCTGTCTCTCAGGCTGGAGTGCAGTGGCCCCATCTCAGCTCACTGCAATCTCAGCCCCCCAGGTTCAAGCGATTCTCCAGCCTCAGCCTCCTGAGTAACTGGGACTACAGGTGCCCGCCACCCGCCCATCTAATTTTTGTATTTTTTGTAGAGACATGGTTTCACCATGTTGGCCAGGCTGGCCTCAAAATCATGACCTCAGGCGATCCACCCGCCTTGGCCTCCCAAAATGCTGGGATTACATACAATTTAATGAAGGAGAGAAACAATAAACAAGTGGAAAAATAAAAGATGAAGATTATTTCAGTTAGTGATAAGTACCACGAAAAAAATAAAGCAGATGATAAGATAGTGACAAGATATGTGTGTGGTGGCAGGGGGCTGGGAGGGGGTTCTTAATCTAAATTAGGCAGTCAGGGAAGGCCTAACTGAGGAAGTGACATTTGAGCTGAGTTCTCAGTGTCAAGAAGGACTCAGCCTCTTAAAGATCTGGGAAAAGGATTCGAGGCAGTAGACAGAGCAAGTGTAAAAGCCCTAATAAGGAATCTATGTCTAAGGAAGAGAAAGAAGAGCAGAGTAGCTTGAATACAAAGTCATGCAGATTGTGGAATGGTAGGATCCTGGAGGCAAGGGGAGGAAGTGGCTCCATGCCATGCAAATGTGCTGCTTGATAACAGAAAGACGGATGCTGTCCGGTCAGAGATTTCCCAAGGTGAAGGCCAATGCCTCAGATCCAATTCCATGGATTCATCCAATACAACACAACCAGAGATGGTTTCCTTCATTCAGAAGTTACTGGCATATTGCCATGATAACAGCATTCTGCCCAATTTATTAGGCAGAGACTCTGACACTTTAGCATGATATTCTGCCCTGAAGTCTTGTTGAAAGGGTTTAGATTTAATCCAGATGTCAGGCTTCAATGGCCATGCTAAGATGTATTTGAAGGCTTTAAGCTCTCTCATAATCTCACAACTCCTACCCCATGTTGCCAGGCCACCCCAAATATTCATAATAAAAACTAAGTAAAAACATGTTATCTTCTGAGGACAAGGGGGTGCAGAAGGCCTTTAGAGAGTTGCAAAGGTTTTGGTAGAATCATATACATAGGATGAAAGCAGGAACTGACCAGGGGAAACAGATTTTCTACATGAGACTGCATATCATAAACACATGCACAGTGATTAAAAAAATTTTTTTTCTCTTAATCCTTAAGACAGAGAAGAGCCATGAAAAGACTTAAAGTAGAAATCCGCTTTTTGAAAAACACCTCTGTGTGCAGTGGAGAAGACGGAGCCATCTGTCAGGTTAGGTAAAACTTTTCCTTAGGGCTCAGCAGCCTATGGAGAAAGAAGGTGGGCTGACAGATCTAGGGTTGAGTGCTTTAAGACTTGCAGGACACAGTAATGGAGTGGAGCAGGTTGAAATGATGAACAAATGTTTTAGAATAGAGATGGAAGAAAGGAAATCTACAAGAGGACTTAGAGATAGGAGAAAAAGGAATCATCAGAGGACTAGAAGTCTGGAAAAGGCCAGGACAGGTATCATTTGAGCAAGGAAGACTTTCTTCATCACGACAGACCATGGTGACATTGCCCTTTGAATTCTATTAGCAATTATTATTTGAATAATTAATTTACTGAGAAACTACTCAAAAAAAATCTGTGATATCTCTCTATCCCTGTCTTGAATTGTTATTTAGCTTTCCTAACATTTATGTATTTTCTCCTTATAAAAAAAAAGCAGATGATAAGACAGTGACAAGATCTGTGCATGAGGGGGAGGGAGGGTCTTAATTTAAATTGGGCAGTCTGGGAATTTAGTCTCCATGTTTCTCCAGGTATGCACTGTGAAGTCCTCTAAGACCAGTGCTCAGCTATAGTTCAGAAAACATCTGTTCACCTAGATGACTGTCATTTACAGAGAATCAGCTTAAAGAGCTAAGAGCTTTATGATTACAACAAAACCAATCCAAACCCCTTCTCAGTCTCTCCAAAGTAAATTATCCTTTTCTGTACAACCATATAAGCTTATTCATGTCTAATACCGCACTCATCAAAACAACTCTACCTATTTACTTACAAATCTGTCTTATCTATTGATTAGCGAGTCATGGAGAACAGAGACTGTGCTGTATTCACCTTTGTTACTCAACATAGTGCCTAACACATAGTAGTGCTTAATTAATAAACAAATGAAATCAATTTTCAAACATTTACTAAAAGTCTGCCTTGTGTAATTAGAAGACTTAGTATTGTTAAAATATTAATACAACCCAAAGCATTCTATAGGTTCAATGCAATCCTTATGAAAATCCCCATGACATTCTTTTTTAGAAATAGAAAAACCCACTTTGAAATTCATATGGAATCTCAAGGGACTCTGAATAGCCAAAATAATCTTGAAAAAGAACAAAGCTGGAGAACTCACACTTACTCATTTCAAAACTTACTATAAAGCTACAGTAACCAAAACAGTGTTACTGGCCTGAAGCCATACAGACAAATGAAATAGAATAGAGAGCTCAGAAATAAACTCTCACATATATATATTCAAAGGTTTGGTAGAATGATATATACAGGATGAAAGAGGGAACTAATCAGGAGAAACAGATTTTCCACATGAGACTACAGATCATAAATACCTGCACAATGATCCCCCACCAATCCTGCTGCCAAAAAGTTTTCTCTTAATCCTTAAGACAAAGAGGAGCCATGACAAGATTTAAAGCAGACATTTGCTTTTTGAAAAACACCTGTGTGCAGTGGAGAAGATGGAGCCATCTTAATGAATAAATGAAAAGAGTTACGGAGAAGGATGGTGGTGATGGTTGCACAACATTATAAATAGAACCACCAAATTGCACACTTAAAAGATGGCAAATTCTGTAACTGTATTTTACCACTATAAAAAAAACTGAAAGAAAAAAACACTGCCATGTTTAAGGCATTGTATTTAGCATTGTAGTAAGGTGTTATTAGGTACTGTATTATGTACTATATTGTCCCCTTCAATATGTGAGACAAAATGAATTAGTCTAAACAAAGACACAGTAACAAAAAGCTTTATAAATACCAATGTACTCAGTGAGTAAAAGAAAACGAGATTGACAGCCTAAAATAAATTAAATCAAATCTGGTCCTCCCCGCCTCTCATCAGCATATAGGCCATCCTGATTTCTTCCCTTCTCTCCAAAATAAAATAAAACCACAACCACATGCCAACTTTTTTGAGCTAAGTATTTATGCATAAGCTTGTTGATTATGGACTGGAGTGCTGAAAATACTTTCAGGCACATAGAAATGAACAGAATTAGGATGTCCTTCAATGAAGCAAAAAATGTGGATCATACCAACAACCTACCTGTTACCATTAAGTATAGACAAAAGGAAATGAAAGAGAATTGATTTTAAAAGCCATATAAAATGTTGATTAGTGGAAATGAAGGTCAAGGTCTGCTGTCTTTACGAGCTAACTCATTTCATCTCTATGTCCATGTCCTCTTGACTTCTCTGAAAAAATTGCACTGTCTTACAAAGACAACGTATCAGAAAAAGCTGCCAGGCTATTTTTTTTAACTTACTTTTCTCCTAAAGCATCTTTATAGGCTCCTAACTTGGATATATCATAGAACTTATCTGGCTTCAGAAACACTTGGATTAAAAGAAAAAAGATGTCTTTACACGATCACAGGATAAACATAGGCATAAGTTCCTAAACAGTGTATCAAAATCAACAAACAACTTTTAAAGAAAGATTTAAAATAACTAAATATTATAAAATCCAGTATGTTTATCATAATACTAATAGAAGTAGCACATCAGTGGCACAGTGGCAGTGGCAGCAGCAGCAGCAGCAGTGCCATTTACTGAGTATTTTCTCATTGCCAGGGAAGAGGTGCTTTATGAACCTCTCATTTAATCATCATCACAACTCTTTGGGTTTGATGATAAAGCACAACCATACACTATACTACCCAGGGTTACCTATTTCATTAAACTTTTCTTTAAAGCAAATCAAAGTGTCCAAAAAACAGCAAAAACAAACTTAGAAAATAACTTTCAAAAATGGATTTTGAGATGTTACTTTGAAATCCTTTAAAAAAATTTTTATGCTTAAAACACACACACAGAGAAAAATTGTTTTCAGGATCACTACAGAAGCTTCCTAAAATAGCACTTTGAGGTTAGTGCCGTTTTCACTGTATTTAAATGGATTAGCCTGGAGTCATTACTGCTCAAAATGATACTAATCACTCTAATTCTGATTAAAGGAACATGCAAGGCCATTCCAGATAAACTGTTAAGTCAGCAGCAACCTCAATCTCCCAGGAAAGCTTTTGAGAAATACTCATAAATCCTGTCTGTGGCTCTAGGCATGCTCCTTATTTACAGTGAAGCCGACAGGTTTTTATCAAAGTAACTGTTAAGATAAAAGCAAATTTAAAGAAAAAAGCGAGCATCACTAAGGAAAATAAATATGACTTTTTAAAAAAAACTTTATTTTAAAAACCTCTATTATATAGTCTTGCTCTCTTTCAACAAATACTGGGTGCTGCGTCAAGATATTAAATTCATTATTCGGAGAAACCTTTGGCAATGTATTTGTGACTAGTATAGCAATTTTGGTCAAAGTGCTTTCCTTTCACATCCTTGTATGATTATTTAACTTGTGATATCTGACTTCTTAAAAAAATTAATTTACTCTTGGGCTTATAAGAGCATTTCCTTTTAGTTTTAGGGTCTAAATTTCTAGTGTCTCTTAATTACGAAAAAAAATTACAGTGGGTCAAAATGCTTAATAAAATCTTGTTAGGATATGATTTATTGCAGTTAATCTGACTTTTTTTAAAGGTACTGTCTTAAGAAAACTAAAGGAATGTTTGATTTGTAGCTACAGAAAAAAATTACACTTTCTAATCAAGAAAAAAACAGTCTTTTGACAGGCTGCAGGGCAGGGAGTACACGGAGATAACCTACCAGCAAATTCAGTACAATATCAAATAATAAGTTGCTGATCATAACTAAAATAATATGGATTTAATTGAAAAATAACAAGCATATGTTTCATTTTATACTGTGGCTGTGTTTCTATAGTTTTATTTAAGCCGTATTTTGGAAAACTGAATATTTTAAGCGTTCAAAAAGGAATTTCTACTATTAAGAACAACCCTATGTTAAATTCTTTGTAGAGTTAATGCCAAAGTAATTTGTTTGCAGATATGAGTTTATTTGAATTGTTTAAAATGCCATTTGTATTCATATAGAATAAAGCACCATGAGTAGTATCATGATGAAGTGAGAACTCTTGTTATTGTAAATCTGATCCAGAATGGAAAGAGAACTGGAAAAATGCATTAATTCTTATTCAGTTGTTCTCAGAGTACGATAAATTTTTACAGCAGTCCATTAATAGTTTTAACAGACAAGTCGCAAAATTTGAACTATTTTATTTATTTATTTGAGACAGGGTCTCGCTTTGTCACCCAGGCTGGAGTGTAGTGGTGGAATCTCGGCTCATGGCAACCTTCGCCTCCAGAGGTTCAAGAGATTCTCCCACCTCAGCCTCCCAAGTAGCTGGGTCTACAGACGTGCGCCACCACACCCAGCTAATTTTTGTATTTTTAGTAGAGATAGGGTTTTGCCATGTTGCCCAGGCTGAGTTCAAGTGATCTGCCCGCCTCAGCCTCCTCAAGTGCTAGTATTACAGGCATGAGCCACAGCACCCAGCTGAACTATTTTATATATTTTATTTTAAAAATTAATTAATTAATTTTTTGAGATGGAGTCTCACTCTTTTGCCTAGACAGGAGTGCAGTGGTGCGACCTTGGCTCACTGCAACCTCCACCTCCCAGGTTCAGTGTTTCTCCTGCCTCAGCCTCCCGAGTAGCTGGGATTACAGGCATGTGCCACCATGCCCAGCTACTTTTTTTTGTATTTTTAATAGAGACGGGGTTTCACCATGTTGGCCAGGCTGGTCTCAAACTCCTGTCCTCAAGTGATCCACCGGCCTTGGCCTCCCAAAGTGTTGGGTTTACAGGCGTGAGCCACCATACCCGGCCTATTTTATATATTTTAATGCTAGACACTATGCCCTAATTCTTACAAGTTTTTTAAAAAATAAAACTATCATTGCCAAAATATATACTTTTCGGTAAGTACTCCTCAAATGAAATTAATGAGAGTACTGGTTAAGTGTAGTAACTAAAAGCAGGGTTTAAATCCCAGCTCTTTCACTTGTTAGGGCTGTATAATCTCAGAGAAATTGCTTGATCTTTCTATGCATCAGTTTCCTCATCTATTAAAAGGAAAAATTGCAGAATCTACCTTATAATGTTGGCATGGTGATTAACAGAAGTTAATCGTTATAAAGCACTTAGCACAATGCCACAGAGTAAGTGTTCAATAACTGTGTACTATTATTGCTGTTCTGGATAAAACCAAGAACAGTAACTATTTGTGGCATTTGCAACAAATGCCAAATTCTCTTCTCCTGTTGAGCCGCAATATAACAAAGTGAAAGAGGGCAGAATAAAAATTTCTCATCAGGGCATAGTAATGATTTCCATGATAATTATTTCTGACCTACCAGTTACCTGATTTACTGTAGTATTTTCACTTTCTTGTGCTTATAACAATTGAAATTAGATGCATAAAACCAACAACAACTGATGATGTCCTTCATTGCGATATCAATACAGAGCTTACCCACCTGTGTAGCTCTTCTGTTTTGTCTTCAGTTGGACCTACGATTAGTAAACAATGACGAAGGACAGCTGCCATTACACGGAACTGATGAGAATCACTCTATGGCAAATAAAAAAGAAAGGAAACATTGGGGGTTGAATGCCTTAACAGTGGGGTCTGCTACTTTACTACATCTCTTGCCCACCCCAAACAATCATTCTTATACCATACATTTTAGACGGCAGAATATCCTAGGAAGAATTCCTGAGGCAATACTAATAGTCACTATCTCATATGAACAACCATAACCACTTCCAGAAATGCTGACCTAGCCACTCTCGTTTACCTTCTTAAGATTCAATTCCACTAGAGACTTTTTTTCATTTCCAAAAAGCCTAAATTCGTTTGTTCTATGGTGCACTGTTCCAGTTTACTAACCATTATAAAAGTTTCAACAGATGTGATGTTACCAGGTTATTTCAAAGACTGGTTGTACATCCTTAATAAAAATGTCTCATCTCTTAACTTTCAAAGCAATAAATCCACGAACTTCATTTTAATCAATCTTAATATCCTAATTCCCCCAGAACTACCAGCAAGTAATGAAAAACAAGTGATCTCCAATGTTTACTCATTGGCAGTGGTATTAAAGAGACACAGGGAGTTAGACGCAAGAAGGCAAACAGTAGGAAATAAACTAAGCCCTGAATAATCATTTGGTTTTCTTCATTTTTAGTGAGATCTTGGGCCATTACACCTGCTTTAATTATCTGCATCAAAGTCATATCTTTCTTCTTCCAGATTTTAAATAATTAAGAAGACACATGAAATTAGAGACAACTGTGATAGAGAGCCTGGATATGCCATATTTCAGGAAGACTCCAACTACCTCAAAAACTACTAAAAAATTATAAAACTTCTTTTTTTTTTTTTTGAGATGGAGTTTTGCTCTTTTCGCCCAGGCTGGAGTACAATGGTGTGATCTCGGCTCACCACAACCTCCGCCTTCCAGGTTCAAGTGACTCTCCTGCCTCAGCCTCCCAAATAACTGGGATTACAGGTGCCCACCACCACATCCGGCTAATTTTTTTTTCTTTTTGTATTTTTAGTAGAGACAGGGTTTCACCATGTTGGTCAGGCTGGTCTTGAACTCCTGATCACCTTGACCTCCCAATGTGCTGGAATCACAGGTGCCAGCCACTGCGCCCGGCCAAAACTTCTTAATATATCATTGATTTCAAATCCATGTGAAGTGATATATTTTCATAAATTATACACATATATCCTATATTCATATATAGAACTCACATAACCCTTCTAGGAAGATGTCTCTCCTAAAATCTAGCAAGCAATTAGGGCACACTTTCGCAACTCATAATGTGGACAATAACATTTTAAATATAACATCATCATGTATAGAGCTGGATGAGAAGGAGGCCTCAGTGACCTAACTGAAATAAAGGCACTGCACTTGGGGTCAGGACTCTAGATTGGCACTTTAGACAAGTCATGTAGTTTCTCTGAGCCTCAGTTTCCCCACATGAAACTCCAAATACTGGAGGGTTCTGTCAGGGTTACAAAGGATTAAAGAAAATGATATGCATAAAAGTGCTTTAATACTTTCAATAAAACATTTGAAGGTTGGGGGAAGGATAACAGAGGAAGGGAACAAAAGGCAAGACTGACAGAGCTGAAACAAATGATAAATCATTATAGGGGGAAAGGGGAAAAACAAAGAGCACTACTGGAATGACAGAGACACTAAGACTGGAAGGGTTGGAATGAATGTTGTCCCATTCACTATCCATCTCAAACGCCTGAATAAAAATTCTCTCATATGAGTCGGGCGCGGTGGCTCACGCCTGCAATCCCAGCACTTTGGGAGGCCGAGGCGGGTGGATCGCCTGAGGTCAGGAGTTAAGAGGCTAGCCTGGCCAACATGGTGAAACCCCGTATCTACTAAAAATACAAAAATTAGCCGGGCATTGTGGTGCAAGCCTGTAATCCCAGCTACTCGGGAGGCTGAGGCAGGAGAATTGCTTGAACCCGGGAGGCAGAGGTTGCAGTGAGCCGAGATCATGCCATTGCACTCCAGCCTGGGCTACAAGAGCTAAACTCCATCTCAAAGAAAAAAAAAATTCTCTCATATGTTAAATACCAATGTGAAACGCATTCATTACTGAACTCTTGATAAGATCTTATTTCCTTTGGTTTTAAAAATTAACTAGGGAATACACTTCCCTTTAAATTATATTTTCCTTTATTTTAGATATAAAAATCTTTCTCTTTTCATGCTGATGTTGACAGGCTTTTGGAAATCTATCCATTCGGTCTTTCCATTATTTGCAGCTGCAAACCAAAATTCTACTTTTTACCTTTTCCAGTTTTGATAACATCAACTCCCAAGTTGTACCCTATGTCTACAATGTCCTCTTTTACTCTAAACCCACTAAATTAGCTCCATTTCTCTACTCAAAACAACTACCAAAATCCCTGGATTGTTTGCCTCTGCTCTTTGCATCGCTGGTTCCTTTGCATACTCCAGGTCTCAGCTAAAGTATCTTCTCCGAGAAGACTCTTTTTTCTCTCATGAAATCATAATTTGTAATTTCACATTTGTTTACTTGCATATACTCTGTTTCCTCCACTAATCTATTACCTTAATGAGGAAAGAGGGTATGTGTTTAATAGGTCATCGATAAATTTTAATGTAAATGTTAAGTATAATGTACATACAGAAAAGTGCACAAATCATAAGCGTACAACTAAATTTTGACAAAATGAGCACACCCATATAACCAATATAAAAATCATGCAATGCCAAGATTAAGAATCCCAGAATTCTTTCCATACCCCCTACAAATGACCATCTTCTGCTCCTCAAGGGTAATTCTAACTTGTTCATGTCACAGGTTAGTATTTTGGTAGCTACTGAACTTTATACGTATGGAATCATAAAATACAGACTCTTGTGTTGGCTTGTGAGATTCATTCACATTACTCTGTGTAGTTGCAGTCTGTTCTTTGTCATCGTTTGAGAGCAGTGCTATTTGAAGTATGTTTGTGTACCACTGCTGGTCCCCACCCTGTTCATCACTGGCCTGCAACACCATGAGTACAGAAGGTATGTGTGAACATTTAGAAACTTTTGAGCAGTTTGGCGTTGTGTGTAATATTGTATTACACAAGAGTTTCATCCTGACAGATTTTTAGGGAAAAAAATCTGGTCCCTCACCTACAGATAGGTTAAGAAAGCACTGCTATATAGTATTCCAATGTATGAATATGCCAGTTTACTTATCTGCTGTTCTCCTGATTGACACTTGGATTGTTTCCAGCTTGGGGCTATCTTGAAAAGTGCTGATGTGAACACAATTTTTACATGTCATTTGATATCTACAGGTATACACCCTAGAGAGGAGATGCTGAGTCACAGGTTATACCCATATGTCAAGCTTTACCAGGTACTGCTCAACAGTGTTTCAAAGTACTTATACCAATTTATACCCCACCAGTTGCTCTACAGGGGCACCAATACTTGTCAGAGTCAGCCTTTTTAATTTTAGTCATTCTCGTGGATGTGTAGTGATTTCTTGATTGTAGTATACATGTTTATGATGACTAATAAAGTTGAACACCTTTTCATATGTTTATTACTCTTTGGATATCTCTTTTGTGAAGTTCCTGTTCAAGCCCTTTGCTTTTCTTTTCTTTTTTTTTTTTTTTGAGATGGAGTCTCGGTCTGTCACCCAGGCTGGGGTGCAGTGGCACAATCTTGGCTCACTGCAAGCGCCGCCTCCCGGATTCACGCCATTCTCCTGCCTCAGCCTCCCAAAGTGCTGGGATTACAGGCGTGAGCCACCGCACCTGAATGCCCTTTGCTTATTTTTCTATTGGGGTGTCTGATTTTTATTTTTATGGGTTTGTAGGACTTTTTAACGTATTCTGAAGAGAGTCATTGCACATATCTTCTCCTCCTGGTGTCTTGTCTTTTTGCTTCTTTTGATGAATTCACTTTAATGAAAATCGATTTGTCATTTCTTTAATTAATGATTTTATCCTTATATTGTCCTGTTTTAGAAATCTTTGCTCATATAAGAAATGTTTGACTTGCATGAGAGAAAGTCATGAAGATACTCTTCAATGAGCTTTATTATTTACCTTGTATATTTAGGTCTCATCCATCTCAAATTAATTTTTTGTGTATGGTATAAGATAGGGATTCAAATTCATTTTTTTCCACATGGCCATACAATTGATAAAGCCCTATTTATTAAAAAGCCCATTCTTTCACTACTGCACTTCAATGTTACCTGTAAGTCAGTTGACTGTATCAACTCTATTTATTCTATTCCATTAGTCTATGTCTCCATAAATATCTGTTGGATGAGTGCTATCACTGAAGAAGTCTTAACAAAGCTTAAAGTAGACACTATTTTCTACTGTTGGTTATTCTACTGTGTGACTTTCCCTAGGTAATTTAAACTCTCTGATCTTCACTGTCCTCACTTGTCAAATTGGGTTAATGCTCTTTCCTGTCTCACAAAGATGCCAGCAAAGAAATGCAACTGCTTTTTACAAAGCATTATACAAACAGCTTATACAACTGTTAATTAATTGTTTCCTGATTTAATTTTGATATTTTCAGGGCATCAATATTCTCTCCTCCTGAAATGATACCACCTTCAAAGGCTGAGAGAGAAAAGAAGTCCATAAGGATGAAGGGCAAAGGAAGAGAAAGACAGCAAGCAGGCTTGGTTGTGATAGTGAAAATCAAAATGAGGTAACATTAAAATGGAAAAAAAAACTCAGGAAATTCTTTGGGATCTCTTTATATAACTTTCACATCTTAATTACAGATTCCACTACTGCATATTTCCTTCAAAGTCTCTAAAATAATCACGGAACTAACCTCTTTTGTGACATTCCTAATTAACTTCTATGGACACTCACTGTTTTATCTCATTTAAATGGTATCCTTTGACTACTCAGATACTTGTACTTCTCTGTGTGCACTGGGTTGTCTGTTTCCAACATGTCTGCTGGTCTGTACTTTCTTATTACGTTTCAATGATACCTTGGAAGCACGGGAGAAGGGAATGTGGTCTTCATTCTAGGGATCTCTTACAGTCCCTAGAATAACATGCTCTCTTCCATCAACAGAGATATTTAGAAAAGTGTTAAAGCAGGAGGAAGACAAAGACAAGACCATTTCAATTAACTTTTCTAAAACTGACTTTATATCCTGCTAAAGAAATCAATTGGCTTTTTAAAACACACTACCTTTAGGAAAGGGAGACAGAGGCTGATTCCACATGTGGAAATAAGGCTAGCTACATTTCCCACTGAATGGAAAGCAAACTCCAAATTAATCTGCTGATGGCATCAGCAGGCAGGCACGAATTTAACACTGAGGCACGAATCTAAATTGAACAAACTGCACTAATTTGCTAAACCTCAAGAAAAACCTAGTCATTAATTTTCTATTTTTGGTGAACTGTAAATGAAAGTGGTCATAAAAATAACTAAAACAGTTTAAAACCAAATGTTTGCATTTTCTGTAATTGTAAAGCTGTGAAACAGGCAAAGATTTTAAAAAGTGAAATGCCCAGGGCTTGAAAAGGTATAAACCAACAATATTTTTCTGAAGGTAAATTTGGCAACATATATAAAAACACCTTGAAACTTTGAAACCCTCTGGCCCACCAATTTCAGGAATGTATCTACGAAGACTTTATAAGAAAAATCATTAGAATTTAAAACAGCAAGCAACTGCAAACAATCTAAGTGTCTTCAAAAGGGAGATTTGTTGAAGGTTGATACATCTTTCCTTATGAAGGAATACTCTAAGTATAAAATATATAAGTATTTTATATATTTTATATATACTTATATACTTATGAGTATTCCTCCTTCTCTTTTTTTTTTTTTTTTCCTGAGACGCTGTTACCCAGGTGGGAATGCGGTGGCACAACCATGCAGCCTTAACCTTCTGGGCTCAGGTGATCCTCCCACCTCAGCCTCCCAAGTAGCTAGGACTATAGGCTCATGCCACAATGCCTGGATAATTTTTATCTTTTTTTATTTTTTGTAGAGATCAGGTCTCACTATGTTGCCCAGGCTGGTCTCAAACTCCTGGGCTCAAGCCATGCTCCTGCCTCAGCCTCCCAAAGTGCTAGGATTACAGGCGTGAGCCACCACTGCACCCAGCCATATTCTTTATTTTCATAGGTCTCTTTATACTTATAAGTATGTATTATTTCACAAGAAGTTAGAAGGTGGTCATCAAAAATTTATTTTGGGTTGAAGAACCCTTTTTATCCCCCAAGTTAAATCTTAATTACAACCTATATTTAAAGAAAAGCAATAGCAATAGCAAGAACAATTGGTGCTCTTTATTTAAAGTGAGAGGGAGGAACTTGGAACACTGTCCAATTACTCCCAGAGGCCACTGCTAGGAACCTTGTGGCTTAAAGAAACACATGTTGAAAACCTACTCTTTATGAACTTTTATTGTGAAGAAAAAAGACTAAGATTATTAAATGACTGCATTTTTGTAAAAATGTATATATATATTCGTTTATATATTATACAATGAAGAATAGTTAGAAAGATATACTCCAGCCAGGCACAGTGGCTGACACTTGTAATCGCAGCACTTTGGGAGGCCAAGGCGGGCGGATCACTGAGGTCGGGAGTTTGAGACCAGCCTGACCAACATGGAGAAACCCCATCTCTACTAAAAATATAAAATTAGCCAGGGGTGGTGGCACATGCCTGTAATCCCAGCTACTCTGGAGGCTGAGGCAGGAAAATCACTTGAACCCGGGAGGCAGAAGTTGCAGTGAGCCAAGATTGCGCCATTGCACTCCAGCCTGAGCAACAAGAGGGAAACTCCATCTCAAAAAAAAGAAAGATATACACCAAAAGGCAAATAGTGCTTGGTGCAGTAGCTTACATCTGTAATCTCAACTACTTGGGAGGCTGAGGTAGGAAGATTGCTTGAGGCTACAAGTTCAAGACCAGCCTGAACAACATAGAAAGACCCATGTCTTAAAAGAATAAAAAACAATTAGCCGAGTGTGGTGGCCTGCACTTGTAGTCCCAGCTACTCGGGAGGACAGCTTGAGCCCAAGAGTTTGAAGCTGCAGTGAGCTATGATCACACCACTGCATTCCAGCCTAGGCAACAGACAAGACCCTGTTTCTTTAGTTAAAAAAAAGAGGCCGGGTGCGGTGGCTCATGCCTGTAATCCTAGCACTTTGGGAGGCCGAGGCGGGTGGATCATGAGGTCAGGAGTTCAAGACCAGCCTGGCCAACATGGTAAAACCCCGTCTCTACTAAAAATACAAAATTAGCCAGGCATGGTGGCGCACGCCTGTAATCCCAGCTACTCCAGAGGCTGAGGCAGGAGAATTGCTTGAACCCGGGAGCCAGAGGTTGCAGTGAGCTAAGATTGCACCACTGCATTCCAGCCTGGGCGACACAGCAAGACTCTGTCTCAAAAAAAAAAAGAAAAAAAAAAGTGTCTATCTTTTGAGTGGTGAGTTTACAGGTAATTTGTATTTTCTTATTGCTTATATGCCTTTTTCCTCGATATTATACAATGAGCATATATTATTTTCGTAAAAAGGAAAATAATGTTTATTTTAAAAGTTGGATTCTTCTGTACAAAAAGTTTTCCATATCCTTTTATTTCAGTCACTGTTTTAAAATTCTGGCAATTCTTTATGGGCTTGCCCAATTGAAGTAAACTGTCTTTTGTGTCTTTTGTCTGACAATCAAGCAGATATTAAAATCCAGGTAAATGGGCTCTTAGTAGCAAGTTTCTTTGCACTCTGGTGAGAGATTTTTTTTTTTTTTTGAGACAGAGTTTCGCTCTGTCGCCCAGGCTGGAGTGCAGTGGCATGATCTCTGCTCACTGCAAGCTCCGCCTCCCGGGTTCACGCCATTCTCCTGCCTCAGCCTCCCAAATAGCTGGGACTACAAGGCACCCATGACCGCGCCTGGCTAATTTTTTGTATTTTTTTTTTTTTTTTAGTAGAGACGGCGTTTCACCGTGTTAGCCAGGATGGTCTCGATCTCCTGACCTCGTGATCTGCCCACCTCGGCCTCCCAAAGTGCTGGGATTACAGGCGTGAGCCACCGCGCCTGGCCGAGAGATTTTCATTATGCTATGTTGTGGGTCCCTCACTAGAAAGTACTCTATGTTTTGGTCTCTGTCTTTCATACACTGTTTAACTTCCACAAAATGTTCATCCCCCAATTTTTTATCCCCCAGTTTTTCAAATGGCTGAATCATTCTGTTTCCAGATCTCAGGAGAGACCTTCAGAAAATTTCTCTTACTAAGTATTCTCAATCAGTGCGCTCTTTCTCTCCTAGCACTTAACGGAGTTTGAATTATATATTTGTTTACTGATTTATTACCTATCTCACCTAAAAAAACTGAAGTTTCATGAAGGCAAAGACAATGCCTATTATTTGCCAAAATATTACATAATGCTCGGCATTATGTCTAGCAATTGACCATAAATATTCACTGACTGACAGACTGATTGGATGAACGAATGACTAAATGTTTGCTAAAAGTTGACTTTGGAAACTCATGAAGACTTTCTTATCTAACTGGGTTGGCAAGAATCTTATTTTCAATAGTATTTAAATTTCTGAGCACTTCAATAATAGCCCAGAGTCACATTAAATGTGCATATTTTATAATGGCTATATCAACTGACTCACAACAGGTACTAGGTCAGAGATACCTGCTCCAGGATTACTGATCCTTTTCATGTATCTTTCGAAGAATAAATATTCTATAATACAGAATGAGTATCTGCTACTTCAACATTTTCTAAAGCTTCTTCTAGCTCCAATATTACTTATAACTTAAGTATACTAATGAGGGATAATCTCAATATACTGATATTTATTACCTATCATCCATCTCATACATATACTGTTGTGTAGCCACTGAATTTTAAACCCTTTTTTGTCAGGAATCTGAACAGTGTGAGCTACTATTTTGGGTATAATTTAAATAACAGGGGGCTCTAACAATGGCAAACCAACAGTCTCCGGAATTTAAGGTCTCAAATGGAGAACTTAAAAACCCCAAAACAAACAGCGTAAGAAAAATAACCATAGAAGGTACCAAATAAGCATAGAAACATAACATTTTAAATACTTCCAAATATTTGGTTTCAATGCATAAATGGAGCATGTGGGCTTTCCACATCTTTTCTTGCCAAGTCCCAGGAAAAACTGACCATACTACAGTCATCTAGAACAGCTGTTAGGACTGATATTCAAATATTTCGTTTCAAAATACAGACCTATTTGCGCTTTAAAGCTCAGATGTCTGCATATTCCCACTATAACAATGCACTGAGATAATCCCTTTAAAGTAGGCTGCTGGCAAAAACAGATCTTTACTCATGGGTGAGAAGTGTTTCAAATGTTAGCCTAAATCTTAAAGTCAATTGTCAAAAAAGACAATTTGCTCTGGAACCAAAATCTCTTTCTTTTTACAGCAGGGGGTGAATTTCAAGTTATTTAAAGCTAAAAAGAGAATAAATGTGACATGTTATGCTTCTAGAAGGAGGGAAAAAAGCTTATGTCTAGTTCACTTAATTTGTTGACTTCCTTAAACTAAGTTTCCTATTTAGCATATTGTTCTTGTGGGTACTCAAATGTAAACTATCAAATCTGCCTCACTTTGGGTTGCTGAAGGGTCCAAGCCACAGTGAAGAAAGATCTTTGTTTAGAAATAAGTCAAGTGGTTTAAAATAACCTTTCCCACACTCTGGTATAATCAGCTTGTTTTCTAGAACTTATATATGAGCACAGATATCTAGTTGTGGTCCTATACCTCTGATAGTTATCTAACACTACAGAGAAACCTCCCAGAGACCGGGACGATAGGCACACACAGAGCATCTTCTACTCTCCTGAGCAGACAATAATTCTGATTGATCAACTTCAATTGGCTTGATCTGTCTTAACTTTTCTTTAAGACGGCAGCCACTGAAAATGCCTATAGCTTTATCAACCACATTGTTTTGTTTCCCCTCAAATCTTATAATTTAAACCTTATTCCTGAAAGAGGCACTCTTAAAAAGAGAGAATAATGCAACTCAGAAAACTATATTTGGCATCTTACAAAATAGCAGTCTATTTTTACACCTATTCTGATAGGTGTTATCACACAAATGGAAAGAATAAGACTTACAATGGTTAAGAAGTATATCCTGGGTAACACAATTGCTTAATGGGAGAAGTGGGAACTTTTTCCATTTCCCAACTTGTATTCTTCTCTTGCAGGAAACTCTAGGGATGTCCCAGACCAATTAAATTCCAGGTAGACAAAAATAGCCTTCTCTACCTTACCTCTTTATGCACCTTCCAACTGTCTACCGTCACATTGAAGAGAGCTTTGAGGGCCTCAATGGCACAGTCCGTCTCCTGAGGTGAGAGAGGAGGTCCATTATGGTCTATGGCCGATTCATACTCATCGGTCCACTTGATGCTAAAGGCACTTTCCAAGATCTGGGTTAGCAGCGGTAGTCCCTGGAGCTCATAGCGCAATTGTGACCTGATGTCGGTGTGCAAAAGTGACAGAAGGAAGAGCAAGCGCAAGTCAAAGCACTTAATGTCATTGATAAATTTCCGGTCCTTGCACTTTCTCAGGAGGTTACAGAGCTTTGCAGCAAGATTAAGTTCCAGGCTGAGCTGCTGTGCCATCTGACTGTTGAACACTATATTACACAGACATTTTAATGACTCCACAATAACTGGGAACTCTGATACTTTCTCCAAAGAATCATCTAACTCATTTAGCTTGGCTAGCCGCAGCAGTATCTGCATATTTTCCTTAGTTGTTACAGGAACTAAAACCTTTTTGTCTCTGGAGAGAATGCGGAGTACTTCCAGGCAGGACACTTGACATGTTGTTGGGATGTCCTTTATAAGGACTTTAAATATGCCTTCACAGAGTTTCTGAAAAACAAGAACGAGTATGCAAAAATCATTATTTGGCTCAAATGACTTAACACAGAATGTTTCTCTGCCAATGTATTTAACAACAGCTAAAAATCCAGAGAGAAAAGGTTTTTATTATTTTTTAAATCACGGAATGTTAGAAACTGAAATATAAGGTCACCATCAGGACGGAAGACAATCAGTTTGAATCATAGCTGTTCCCTTCCCAGAAATAAAGATTAACGTCTTAAGAATTGGTTCATATTTGTCCAGAGTACAGGCTCTTGCAAAAAGACTTAAAGAAGTATGCATTTCTGCTGAGTTTTAGTTGTGCTATTGCTTCTGAATTTATAGTTCTTCAGCAGCAGTCCCGTGTTTCAGAAACCCTAGAACCCCCTTTAGCTAAGATCTAATAATATTTAATCATCAAACAACCCCAGAGAAGAACTTTTGCTGACAAACTGATAAAAAATTATTCAAGTGTTAGGTTCCAAATAGAGTTGAATTAGCATATATTATGCCTTGAGCCAATTGCAAAAAGGTGACCCCTCCTGGTATACAAACTACAGAAAGAAGTTCCCACTGGGTGGGCAAATTAAAAAGCACACATAGCTTGGAAAGCTCAGACTGTGGACAGAATTTTAGCTTTCTTTTGTTATCTTGCTGTAGGGCACAGATTGTACAAATATATGTAGTAGTTCTGGTTCCAAACCTTGCTATCAGTATCTCAAAAACAATTCTAGAATGAACCCAAATATCTTATATTTCCTAAAAAGGATTTTTTTATACCATTGCCAAATTTAAGGATCACTGACCATTCCCTCAAAATTCAATGTCAGCTTTCTTCTCTACAAACTGCAGGTCTGGGTCTCTCAAGCTTACCCTTATATGTGAGGCAAGCAGGTATAACTACTCTATCACTGAACATTTCTGTACTCCCTTACATCTTATAAAAACAACAACTACTATTACCAATATAAGATTTTACAAAATTTCTATTAATCTATCATCAGACTTAATTCTTCAATAAAAAGAGGCTGCCTGTGGGTCCCATTATGATCTTGTCAGGAAACCTAGGCTATGTGCACATAGTCATCAGCTACAAAAATGCCTATTTTAAATGTAGTCATCCCTTGGTATCTG
Source organism: Pongo abelii (assembly GCF_028885655.2). Taxonomy (NCBI): domain Eukaryota; kingdom Metazoa; phylum Chordata; class Mammalia; order Primates; family Hominidae; genus Pongo; species Pongo abelii. Next base: position 105,498,723 of record NC_071995.2, on the reverse strand, counting down.
TGTGGTATTGATTCCAGAACCGTCTGCAGATAATAAAATCCACAGATACTCAAGTCTCTTATATAAAATGGTATAGAAGGCTGGGCGCGGTGGCTCACGCCTGTAATCCCAGCACTTCAAGAGGCTGAGGAAGGTGGATCATGAGGTCAGGAGATCAAGACCATCCTGGCTAACATGGTGGAACACCGTCTCTACTAAAAATACAAAAAATTAGCTGGGCATAGTGGCACATGCCTGTAATCTCAGCTACTTGGGAGGCTGAGGCAGGAGAATCACTTGAACCAGGGAGTCGGAGGTTGCAGTGAGCCAAGATCGTGCCACTGCACTCCAGCCTGGCAACAGAGCGAGACTCTGTCTCAAAAAAAAAAAAAAAAAAAGGCATGGTATTTGCATATAACCTATGCACTTCTTACTGTATACTTTAAGTCATCACTAGATTATTTATAATATCTAATACAATGTAAATGCTATGTAAATCGTTGTATTATTTAAGGAATAATGACAGAAAAGTTTGTACATGTTCTACACAACTATCCTTTTTTTTCCTTGAGTATTTTCAACTTACAATTGATTAAATTCATAGATGCAGACTGCACGATACAGAGGGATGACTGTATTACGTTCTCTAAATAGATGTGGAAAAGAACTTTATCTGATAAGCCAAAAAAAAATTTCATAACATTGTCAGTTCTATCCCTGACATACCTGATATTTAGAAAAGACTTTCTCTTAATATTTTAGTATCATTGTCAAAGCACTTTTTTTGAATGTAGTTTGGGGATAGTGGAAAGTATAATGTGCCCATTATTAAAAGTATACAGAACAGGGAAAATTTTCTCCATATTTAGATCTTTCACATTCAAGACAAAAAAATACATTCTACATACTACTTCACATGTGGTATATTCCTAGGGGTGGAGTCAGATCACCTTTGTTTCCACACTATTTTATTCAAGAAGGAAATATCTACCTTCCTCCTTAAGTTGAGAAACATGTAATAAGGTATTATAAAATATATATGTGAATTTGGAGTTCTACATATCTAAAAGCACACAAATATCTTTCTTCCATTCTAAACCAAAAACAATAGCAACAATAAAATTATTAAAAAAAAAAAACCTATGGGCAATATGGTACCTTTCTTCCTAATAATCTCAGACTCAAGAAAGAAAAAGAGCAGAGCCTGAAGACAAATTGGAACAGCCAGGGCTATACATAAACCAAAGGGACTGAGAAACTCTGAGACATGAAAGAGATTAAAGGTGCCTACAAAATTTATAGTTAAAAACTGCTTCATCTAAAAGCTTGTAGAAGATCATCCGGCAAGCAAAGACAAGATTTTTTTGCAGTTTTTAATCATAGTTGTTCTTGAACATACCATTTCTCACTACAGACCTACCTCACACGGTGACTGTTGCACAGCTTTTTGCAATATCTCTTGAAAATTAATACCACTTTTGGACAATGATGCTCTTTTTTTAAATTACAATTTTTAGAACCAAAAACACGTAAAAAACAATAAGTGATATTTAATCGACATATTTAATGCTTTACTCAATACAATAATTCCTATTTAAAGAATATTATCAGAAACAAATAAAAGTGGTTGAAAAGGCAGCATTCTTTATAGCTCTTCTATCTGTTGAGTTTGTGTACTGCTTCCATGTTTCAAAGGTGCTCTTGTATTTCCCCTTTATTTTGCCCTGTCAGTACTTTTCTGTGCTATAACTATTTAAGTTGATTTTACTCTTCCTAAAACATGCTCTGCTCTCCTCAAACACCTTTCATACCTCCCTGCTGCCCACAGAATGCTGTTGAAATGGGCCCAATTTCCCCTTTCCTACTGTTGTCTGATACACACAATGCAAACACACAGTTTCTTCTTCAGGTGTTCCAAATTGACCCCCAGTCCCTGACCATGATACATCCTGAGTCCTTCCTCCACTGTTCCTTCAGCATGGTATGCCCTGCCACCACATCTACCCATCAAGGATTGCCAAAAACTTTTTAGTAGTTTGCTCCCAAACTGAAATCCTAGAGAGGACTCTAAAGGTGGTTCTCAAACTTCATCATGCATCATAATCACCTAAAGGACTTTTAAAAAACAGACTGTTGCACCTCATCCCTAGAGTTTCTGATTCAGTAGGTCTGGGATGAGGGTCCAGAAATGGGACTTTTAACAAATTCCTAGTTGATGCTACTGCTGGTCCAGAATAAACAGACTTTTAACAAATTCCTAGTGGATGCTACTGCTGGTCCAGAATAAACAATGTGAGAATCACTGAACTATGATTAACAACAGAGTGACATAATTTGGACGTTAGGGTCGAGGGTTAACTGAGAATACCTGACCAGACGAACACAGAAAAACAGGCAGATTTGAAAGCCATTAGCACATTACCTTGACTTCTCCTTCACTGCCATGTGCTAAAGATGTGTAAGGGTGGCAGGGACAGGAATGAAATGTCAGTTTCTATTGTCACATTACCTTTCTTAACTAAAATGTTAAAAACTGCCAAAGGTGTGAGGCATATTACTTGTTTAACGTCAGTGATCCTGGGCTTGAAATTTGTTCAACCCACCATAGACTCTAAAACCAAATCAGTGTGGTAATTAAGAGTAGAAATTCTGAATTTAAATTGTTTGTATGCAAATCTTGGCTCTTCTTCTGAACAACTGTGGCCTTGGCAAGTTACTTGTCTCTGGACCTCATTTACTGCAAGAATTAAATGAGATCGTGCATGTACAAACACATAGGGCAGTGCCTGGCAAGTGATAAATGTTCAGTACAGGTTATCTGTTATACATTATTATAAGGTAAAATGTCAAAGTCCTCAGTTTGGCACTTAAGATCTGCTAACCTGCTCTCAGTCTTCTTTCATACTATTCTTATCAAATTTTCCTCTTTAGCTGTATTTCTTTCCAAATTATCTCATATTGAGCTTTTTTGCTTTTTTACAGCCTCCCTCTACACATCAGTCCTTTTCCTTTTCTATTTAAGTTTTAGCAATTCTCGAAGGCTAAGCTTAAAACACATTTTCAACATAAAATTTTCCCTAACCACTTCAGCCCTCAACATTCTTCTTTTCTAAGGGATACCTAAACCACAAATCTGTAGCAATCATTTGGTGCTTAGCACATCCGTCCTGTCAGTTTTCTTTTTATGAGTTTGCCTCAACTACTAAAAGCTCTCTGTGGGCGGAAGGGACATCTTTTTTACAAGAGAAGAAAACGTATTGTAGTGGCTTTTAAATCAAAGACCTGAGTTTAATACCTGGGTTTGCCACTGTGTGACTTTTTTTTTTTTTTTTTTTTTTTTACCAGTTGTATGATTTAGACACTTCTTAGCCTCAGTTTCCCATTTTTAAAAAATGGGAGGCTGGGTGTGGTCGCTCATGCCTATAATCCTAGCACTTTGGGAGGCTGAGGTGGGAGGATCAAAAAAGAAAAAGGAAATAACATCCATATCTCACAGGGATGTTATAAAATAGACGCTGGGACATAATAAGCACTCTTTAATGGTGACTATTATTATGTTTTATTTCTTCCTAAGAAATAAATAATAAATAAGAAATATGTTTTATTTCTTCCTAAGAAGTGGTAGTAGAAGTGGCTTTGAGGTGGATATGGAGGGGTTGGTTAATGGGTACAAAAATACCACTAGAAGGAATAAGATCTAGTGTTCAGTAGCCCAATAGGTCAATTACAGTTACCAATAATTTATTGTATATTTCAAAAGAACTAGAAGAACAGAATTGGAATGTTCCTAACACAAAGAAATGTTAAAAGTTTGAGAGGATGGATACCCCAATTACCCTGACTTGATCATTATACATTGTGTACACTTGTGTCAAAGTATCACATGTACCCCATAAATATGTAGAATTATTACGTATCCATAAATTTTTTTTTTTAGTTTCAAATTTTGGAGATTTCAGGTTTGGGGATTTGGGATGTGTAACCTGTAATATTTTTTGCTTATGTGCTTTACAGTTTACAAAAAACTTTTATGTTTCTCAATCTAAGAAATGCTTACTGAACACCTACTGCACAATTCTTTTTTTTTTTTTTTTTTTTTTTTTTGAGACAGAGCCTTCTCTGTCTCTCAGGCTGAAGTGCAGTGGCACAATCTCGGCTCACTGCAACCTCCGCCTCCCGAGTTCAAGCAATTCTCCTGTCTCAGCCTCCTGAGTAGCTGGGATTATAGACACACACCACCACGCCCGCTAATTTTCGTATTTTCAGTAGAGATGGGGTTTCGCCATGTTGGCCAGGCTGGTCTCGAGCTCCTGACCTCAGGTGATCCTCCCACCTCGGCCTCCCAAAGTGCTGGGATTATAGGCCTGAGCTACCATGCCAGGCCCCACCACACAATTCTTAAAACGTTAAATGATTGCCTGGAGCCACTTGGCTAAGAAATAAAAGATCAGGACTCAATCTGGATCATCTGATTCCAATGTAATTTCCACTGTAAATTATGATCACACCATAGCTGTCTCCAATTTGTTGTGATTTTGAGCATGTCACTTTATTAGGCCTTTTTTCCCCTCCACACCATGCATTAAAACTAAATGCCCTCTAAGGCAACCTTCTTTGAGCTCCAGAATAGTAGGCTTTTTTTTCACTCTGAATCAATAAAACAAAGACCATCTTTGGCTTTAGCTATGAAACAAAATAGCATGCTATGAAGCATATGTGAGCATTCAAATGATCTATCAAGATTTATATACTATCTTAAGAGGTGATTTCTAAAACTATTAAAAAATTAAAAGTTTTATACATAAAGAAAATGTCTTTGTTTAAAAGATTGATACCACAGTTCACCTACTAGATTCTGGGAATCCAAAATAGGTTGTTAGAAAACACTTCTGAGGCAAATACTACTTAGAAGAATCGTCTATTGATTAGTGCCAGTTCACCAGCTCCTTGTTGCTAGATCATGTTGATAGGTACATAAGGTGAGACAAGCATAAAAGAAGAGTATGCATTTAGAAACTTTCATAGTAATTTGATGATTATTTCTTTTAGTGATTAATTTTTATTATATTTTAGAAAAGTATTGGCCTACTGCAAATTAGGGAAAAACAAACAAGACAAGACCTTGATCCTTCATCTCAAATAATTTGAGAAGCACTGTTCTAGACCACATTTCTTATCCTTTATAAGTTTTCTTCAACTATATAAGGTAGCAAAACTGAGATACCAGAGTAATAAATAAATAATATAAAGTTTCATAAATACAGTTGTCCCTGTGTCCTCAGAAGGCTAGTTCCAGGACCTCCATAGATACTGAAATCTACAGATGCTCAAGTCCCTAATATAAAGTGTATAGCACTTGCATATAACCTTTGCACAACCTCCCATATACTTTAAATCACCTCTAGACTACTTATAATACCCAATACAACATAAATGCTATGTAAATTGTTATACTGTATTTTTTATTTGTATTTTTTACTGTTATATCATTGTTTTGGGGGGTTTTTTCCCCTAAATTTTTTTTTTTTTTTGAGACAGAGTCTTGCTCTGTTGCCCAGGCTGGAGTACAGTGGTGCGATCTCAGCTCACTGCAACCTCCACCTCCCAGGTTCAAGCGATTCTCCTGCCCCAGCCTCCTGAGTAGCTGGGATTACAGACACGTGCCACCACACCCCACTAATTTTTGTATTTTAGTAGAGATGGGGTTTAACCATGTTGGCCAGGCTGGTCTTGAACTCCTGACCTCAGGTGATCCGCCTGCCTTGGCCTCCCAAAGTGCTGGGATTACAGGCGTGAGCTACAGCGCCCAGCCTCCCCTAAATATTTTTGAATTCTGTTGGTTGAATATATGGATACAGAGGACTGACTCTAGGCTTATCTAACAGTTTAATTGTTAGGCACTGTGATGGAAACTGATAGTTGTCCACCAAAACCCATTGTCCTTTTCTCATGCAGTAACAACTGTGGCAAGGCCCATGGCTACCTAGCTACACCATATTCCCCAGTTGTTCTTCACTGCTATATGATGGAGCTCTTGCCAGTAGAATGAAAGTGTATAGACATGATCTATGCCATTTCCAGGTCTGGCTCTTTAAGACAGTGGGTATGACTTCTCCACTGTCTTATCCCCTTCTATAGCCTAAAACCTAAAAGTGGCAGTCCAGCCTAGGTTAAGACAATGCTCAGATGGTGAAGCACGACCTGACAACTTGAAAGGAAACAGGCCCCTGAATAAATTCATAAAGCAGAGCCATTCACTGCCTGAATGATTATCTCAGAACTATTACTTGAAAAGGTAATAAACACCCATATTTGTAAACCACTTCTATCTTGAGGTCCCTTTGTTAAAACAACTTAGCTTTAACCTAAATATAATACAGCTTTGAAATATGGTATCCCATCGATGTACCACACAGAATCTGTACCATACAATCAAAATGGGCTGGACTGGAACAAACACAGTTTCAACTAGAGTGGTAGCAGTGGAGAGGGAGACAAGTGAACAGATTTGGTATGTATTTTAGAGGGAAAATTGACAGGACTTACTATTTGTGGGGGAGAGGGAAGTTTCTGGCTTAAGCCAACATAGTACCATTTATTGAGAAGGGGATGACTGGGGAAAGAACAGGTTTGGGGGAAAATTCTGTAAGGTCACGTTAAGTTTGTGATAACTAGAGATGTCAAATAGGAAGCTGAATGTATGTGGCTGGAGCTCTAAGCAGCCATCAGGGTTATCTATGCTTTCTATATGAATAAGGGCATTCTTTTATTTATTTATTTATTTTTGAGATGGAGGCTCACTCTTGCCTAGGATGGAGTGCAATGGCGTGATCTCGGCTCGTGCAACCTCCGCCTCCTGGGTTCAAGCAATTCCCCTGTCTCAGCCTCCCGAGTAGCTGGGATTACAGGCATGCACCACCAGGCCTCGCTAATTTTTGTATTTTTAGTAGAGATGGGGTTTCACCAGGTTGGTCAGGCTGGTCTCCAACTCCTGACCTCGTGATCCACCCACCTCAGCCTCCCAAAGTGCTGGGATTACAGGCATGAGCGATCGGCAATAAGGGCATTTTTAAGTTACAAAAGTAGATGAGATTGCCTAGAGAAAAATATGTAGACAAAAGGGAGACTAAAAGCCATGAAAGATGCCACCACTCAATGGCTGTGGGGAAGAAAAACTGATAAAGGAAGTAAAGAGGTATTAGCAAGAGGAAATTTAGCAGTGTGGTGTTCTGGAACACAAGATGGCAGAAAATATTTTATGTAGGGAATGGTCAGCTGTTTGAAATGCATATGAAAGATCAAATAGCATAAAGACCTGGCAATGCTAGATCACAAATGGCCTTGATAAAAACAGTTTCTGGGGACAGGCGCAGTGGCTCATGCCTGTAATCCCAGCACTTTGGGAGGCCGAGGTGGGTGGATCACCTGAGGTCGGGAGTTCGAGGCCAGCCTGGCCAACATGGAAAAACCCTGTCTCTCCTAAAAATACAAAAAATTAGCTGGGCGCAGTGGCACATGCCTGTAATCCTAGTTACTCGGGAGTCTGAGGCAGAAGAATCGCTTGAACCCGGGAGGTGGAGTTTGCCGTGAGCCGAGATGGTGCCATTGCACTCCAGCCTGGGCAACAAGAGAAAAACTCCATCTCAAAAAGAAAAGAAAAAAACCAAACACAAAAAAACAGTTTCTGAAGAGTAACTGGGAGGTGAAAGAGAGAGAGAAGTAGATACCTTTCAAGATGTTGCTGTAAGACAAACAGAGAAATGGGCTGGCAATAAGAGGGAATGTAAGATCAAGAAAGGCTGTTCTTTCTTTTTTAAAGAGAAAATATACTAGTCCATGTTTATATGAGAAGAATGAAGAGTCTGGAATTAATCCAGAGGGAAATGGGGAACTTACTGCAGAGTATTAAGCAGGATAATGACATTACATTTGCATTTTGGAAATATTACTCTGATGTTAATGTGGAAAATGAATAAGAAAAGGGGAGCAGGACCAGAAGCAGGGCAGTTAAGTGGTTGTTGCAGTAATCCTAGTGAGAGATGATGGAGGTCTGAATTAAGGCAGTGGTAATGAAACTGGGAAAATTACAGAGGTTTTTTTTGTTGTTGTTTTTTGAGACAGGGTCTCACTCTGTCACCTAGGCTGGAGTGCAGTGGTGCCATTATGACTTACTGCAGCCTTGATCTCCCGAACTCAAGTGATCTTCTCACCTCCCAAAGTGTTGGGATTACAGCAGTGAGCCATGGCGCCCAGCAGAGGAAAGATTTTATGGGTGCAGAATTGATTGAATGATTGGTGGCATGATTGGTCAAGAATGAAGAAGAAAGAGGAGGCAAGGAACCTCATAGATTTCTAACTTGTATAACTTGGTTGATGGTGGTATCTTTTACTTCTGAGATAGGTGACTTGCTTCCTAAAGTTGGCAGCAAAAAGAAAGTGTTGCTGCCTGGTAGACATTTCTCTTTAACTGTCCCATAGTAGATACCTGAAATAAAACACATCCAAACACATTAACTAGGAAGGGGCCCGATCCCCCATAACTCACCTTTCTAAAACTCACATTCAACTACTTATTGTCACAATATCCTTGATCTAGGCACAATAATCTACTCTCTAATGCCTGTCCAAACTTCTGTGCCTTTTCTCATGTTACTTCCTGGATTCAAAATGTCTTCCCAACCCCTGATCTTCTTAAATCACTCCTCCCTTCAAATCAAATACTATCTTTTTCACCATCCCCCAGCAGGAAGTAATCCCTTCCACCTCTAAATCCAGAATACTTAATCTCTAGCACTTTTATAGCACTTAACACCTCTGACCTTGAATTATATTTATGGAGAGTTCTCTCTTTTATCAGCTTTGGCAGGGGCAGGGTCTGTTTAACATATTTCTCTTCTTCCACAGGCACAAAGATGCTGTCAAATATGTTGAATATTTACAAACATACATACTAGGTATGACATCTTCAAAGCACTGTGTGCTACAGAATATTATTTCCAACCATTTAAAAGGTTATTAAAGCTCTGGATTTGATTCCCAGCTGCCACTTACTTTAGCTGTATGACTTTAAGTTGACCAATTTCTTTATTTCCTTACCTATAAAACTGGTATAATAGTACCTACTTCAGGCTGGGCATGGTGGCTCACGCCCAGCACTTTGGGAGGCCAAGGCGGGCGGATCACCTGAGGTCAGAAGTTCCGAGACCAGCCTGGCCAACATGGTGAAACCCCGTCTCTACTAAAAATACAAAAATTAGATGGGCGCGGTAGTGGGCACCTGTAATCCCAGCCACTCATGAGGCTGGGGCAGGAGAATCGCTTGGGCCCAGGAGGCGGAGAATGCAGTGAACAGAGATCACACCATTGCACTCCAGCCTGGGTGACAGAGCAAGACTCTGTCGCAAAAAAAAGAAAAAGAAAAAGAAAGAAAGGAAGTAAGGACGGACAGAAGGAAGGAAGGAAGGAAAGAAATAAAAGTACCTACTTCATAGGGTTGTTGAGGGAATTAAATGAGATGATGTGCATGTGTTACACTAGAATTAGTCAATAAATGTTACTTATCATTATAACTATACCACACATGCCACATACAGTATTATCATATGTTTTAGTAAGAAGCTACAAGGTATAATAGAGAATATAAGTTGGATATGACTGCTATTTATTATTTGTGAGATCTGGACAAGTTATTAGGTTTCTCTGAGCTTTAGTTTCATTACCTATAAAACGGGGATAATACACCTTCTATGACAATGTTGTTTTATTAAATGAAATGATGGTACACAGTAAGAGCTAAAATTTTACGTTTCTAAGAACAAGACCTATAATTAAAGATCTTAACCAATAGCAACATTTTAAAAGTGGCTTGTTTTTCTGATTGAAATAAGCCCACATGTAGAAGTGACATAGTTTTCTCTCCAACATTAGTGTTTCTCAAAAGGATTTAATGGACTGAGGGTTTCAGAAATCTTTACTATTAGTTGGTGAAACTCAGATAAAGATGAATAGATTAATTTAGAATAAAAATGGGCCAATAATTCAATACACTGAAACGAAGGGGCACAGAGAAAGTGAAAAACTGCAAAAGACAAAGAGTAATGTTTGTTTTATTTACAAGAAACAGCAAAATGCAATAACTTTCCAGTACCAGCTGGAAAAAATGGCAGGATACACACACATTACAAGCATTGAGTTCAACTTGTTAGTAACCTAGGATAACTACAGTCTAGAAACGAGCTGAACAGTCAAACAAACTGTGTCCAATTTCAGAATGTTAAGAGTTAGAAGGCACTATAATGATCACTTACCATTAACAAACACTAGCAGTACAAAAGATTCTATAAAAATGAGTTTTATAGGCAAATAAGCTTGGGAAACTTATAAGGCATATCAAACTACCAAAGATTCTCCCATGTATTATGGAAAAGAAACTTGCTTTTTTTTTTTTTTTTTTTTGAGACAGGGTATCATCACTCTTGTCACCCAGGCTGGAGAGCAATGGCACGATCATAGCTCACTGCAACTTCGAACTCCGGGGCTCAAAGGATCCTCCTGCCTCAGCCTCCCAAGTAGCTAGGAATAGAGGTCCAATTAACTGTGTTCAGCTATTTTTTTTTTACTTTTAGAGACAGGGTCTTGCTATGCTGCCCAGGCTGGTTTCAAACTCAAGACTTAATTAAGCAATCCCCTCACCTTTGCCTCCCAAAGTGCTGGAATTGCAGGCTTGAGCCACTGTGCCCAGCCCTGCTCATTTTTTTTAAACTGATATTTCCTTACTTTGACCACAGAACCCTTTCAAAAAATAACATCTATTAACATACTCAGGACAAGAGGATATCTTTCTCATTTTATAGATATGAAAACTGACTCCCAGATAGGCTAAATGATTTGCTTAAGGTAGCAGAGAAAGCTACAGTGGAAAAGAGGACTCAAATTCTTATTTGATTCAGTCCTACCCTCTTTTACTAGTATCTAGTGATACACAAGAACTAAAACAAAAATGAGTGTTCTTAACATTAAAAGAAATTCTGGGCTAAACTAGGCCAGTGAAGGGAATTTCTAAGCATAGATTTTTGTTTTCCTTAAATAAACAGACCTAAATCCTTAAACATGGTTCTACTTAAAAAAAAAAAAAAAAAAAAAAAAAAAAAAAATTCTCATATTGTAGTGGCAGTGAAATACCTATCCCTACAGTCTGCCACTTTCTCTTTAAAAAAATAGAATAGATAATAGAATAAACTCCTCCTTCCCTGCTTTTTTGCCCATTATGACTACAGTGTTAGCCACATGCTTGAATTATAATCACTTGAATCTACCAGTACTCCTATAGTGACAGGATAGACCCTAATCTTAAAATAGGTTATGCACATTCATCTGGGAGATGTGGCCCAGTGCCAGGGATACTTAAAGTCATAGGGTAATTTTGGTACATATTCTTTAACCACTATTTTACTAAAAGATTTATTTGGGGTAGGCAATTTCTACATGAAAATAAATGAATGCATTACAAATCACAATACATAACTTACATGAATTTTAAGATAAAAAATGAGATGTCAAAGGAATTTTTGTAGTTAAGGCAGGCTCCCTTGGATGATGTTTCCCTGGCCTCTCAAGGTTATGTCTACACTCTTCTGTGATGAACGTCACTGGATATATATTCCACAAGGATCTAATTTTAGTTCTTAACTGGAGCTGAAGGTCAGCCACCTAAATCTGATAGTCCTTAACTTCTGCCCTCTGTATACAGCACGTGTATGTAGGGGGAACAAGAGGTACATGTGTACATGCAGAAGATGAGGGTGGTATTAAATTCTAAAATAAGCTTACTATAATTGTAGTTGGGACAATGTTGTCAGTTCCACAAGACGGACCTATTCAAAAACTGTATTTCACAAAAATACTAGTTAATGACTTATTGCCAGAATTTTAAAATATGTTTTTAATAAAGGTTCTGGGAGGATTCTAGAGGTCAAATTTGGAATTCTTTATAAAAAGCTAACATGGAGATCTTCTAAAATGAATACTCATGCAGCTGAGTTCATGTAAAAGATTAATATTATATACACTTGAGGGTTTTTCCTACTTGTAATATGGGAGGCAATGGCAATTCTCATTTTTTATTTAATGGATACTGTCTCTATGAACGAGGCTGTATCTCACTTTCTAAATTTCATCTCTAACTTCCTTTCCTGCACATGTACATGTTTCAGTAACACAATCAATGTTGTTATATATCATGGTGATCTGTCAAAAAAAAACTGAAAATAAAGTTCTGAGAAACAATTATTAAACAAGTTTGGCTCAAACTTCTTTGCTAATTAGCAGTCCTGAGAAAGACACATTACATCATCAAGAGTTCATTAACAGGAAAGAGCTTAGGTGTAAATGAAAGCTTATAAAACCAATCAGCTGCCCTTTCTTTCTTGACAAGAAAGGTTTTATAAGCTTCCATTTACAAGCCTCCATTTTGAGGGCAAAAATGGGTATGTCAAAACTTTCTATTTCTCTTCAAACACAGTACCAGCCAACTCTGCTTCTTTTACTACTTAAGCCTATTTTTCAGAAAGCCCTATTCTCCATTGCCCATGTGAAATATATTTTAGTATTTAAAGTTAGTATGTTGGCAAATACAGAAGTATCTTCATTTGTTTCAAATTAGAATTTACCAAATGAGAGAACATTATCTCATTTAATCTTTAGGGAGTTCTTAGCACAAGCTATAGTTTGATTGTACAGTACACTAGCAAGGCTGCAAGATGAACACTGTCACAATAACATATACCTCATATCTTGGTGGCTGATATAAATCCTGGTCCTATAGCAGTCCCTTTGCTTCTTTGCCTTTTTCAGTGAATCAAGTTCTTTCCTATATACAATCTCTTTGGAATTTCCTTACTTTGTCTCCAATGCCATCTACTCCACAACACTCAATTAGCCACTCTGAACTAGTTCCTCTATCTTTGAATCCCTGGTTTTCAGCTCTAACAGCCCAAGCATGTATGAAAGATAGTCAGGGACTCTGATGGTAAGCTAATATACGGACTGTATGTTTGTGTCCCACGCCCCCAGATTCATATGTTAAAGCTCTAACCCACAATGTGATAATATTAATATATGGAGATGGGGCTTTTGAGCAGTAATATGGTTTGGATCTGTGTCCCCCTCAATCTGATGTTGAAATGTAATCCCTGGTGCTGGAGGTGAGAATTACATGGTGGGAGGTGACTGGGTCATGGGGGCGGATGTTCCCCTTGGTACTGTCCTGAGTTCTCGTGAGAACTGGCTGTTTAAAAGTGTGTAGCACCTCCCTCTTCTCTCTCTCTTCCTCCTGCTCAGCCACATAAGGTGTCTCCCTCCCGCTTTGCCTTCTGCCATGAGTAAAGGCTTCCTGAGCCTTGCCCAGAAAGATGCTGCCTTGCTTCCTGTACAGGCTGTAGAACTGTGAGCCAATTAAACCTCTTTTCTTTATAAATTACCCAGTCTCAGGTATTTCTTTATAGCAGTATAAGAACAAACTAATACAGAGGTAAGTGGGGTTAGGTGAAGTCATGTGGGTGAGGCCCTGGTCTCTTGGGATTACTTCCCTTATAAGAGACACCAAGAGCTTGTGTTCTTGCTGTGTAAATGCATACAAAGAAGTGGTTATGTGAGCACACAGTGACATGGCAGCTGCTCACAAGCTAGGAGAAAAGGCTTCGAAAGGAAATCTACCTTGACAGCACCTTGATCTTGACTTCCCAGCCTTCAGAACTGGGAGAAATAAATTTCTGTCCTTTAAGCCATACAGTCTACGGTATTTTGACAGCTCAAGCAGACTAAGATAGCCGAGAACAGGCGAAAGAGGGAAGTTAAGTTGTCTCAATGAGACAGCTGTATGATTTTAGAGGTCTTCAAAGGCATAAGAACACACTAATAATACAGCAGAAAAAGTACGGAAACAAAATATGTGGGTTCTTCCTAATCCCTAGTTCTATTTTCTGAACTTGGATCTGGAGTAAATTGATCTTTCTGAAACTAAATTTCCTTATTTGTAAGATAGAAATTTATCTATCTCACATGCTTATGGTAATTATTTACACAGACAGCATATGAAAGACCCTAGTATGAAGTATAAGGCATCTTTTACGTGACTTAATTGAAACAGTATAGTTGAAGTAAAAAAAAGCACCTGGATTCTGACACTAGCTGTGCTCTGCCCCTGTGGCTAGGTAATCTTGGGCAAATTTCTTGAAATCCCTTGAGCTACATTTCCTTAACTCTAAATAGATAGGGATAACAACTAGGGCTTATAAATATGAAATGAGATGATATATTAGAAACCTCTAGCATAGTGCTTGGCATAGAGTAGGAGGTTGATGCACATTACATCATAAAGATGGCCAGACGGACAAACAGATCAAGAAACGCTAACAAGCACATTCTATACAAGAAAAATATTGCTAGGAATATTTTTGTTTGTTTACAAGGGTTTGCATTTTAATGAAATGGCAAAGCCACTTGAGAAAGGGAAGTAGTGATGTTATAAAAAATAACACTGCAATTTTTCTATTAATTCTATAGATTCTACAGTGTCCATTACTGAGCACCTATGTACACCACCCTGATACAGGAATGTATCTGAAAATGTTCCCAATTTAAAATGTAAGTGCATGCAAATTACTCAAGAGAAATATATTCTAACTTAGTGACAAGATGTCTATTTTGAGTTAGTGAGATATAAAGGAACATGACTCAAGTAGTTTATAACATTAGGGAGGTTGAAATATGTAAAATGAATAAGAAATGCTAAATTTCAATATACAGCAATTTAAGCTATGTGCTAAAAGACTGAAGGAATGAACTATAAGGAATTTTGCCAGAGAAAGCTTTTTGATAAATGTGTTGGGCAGTAAGTGGGGGAAAAAAATGATGAAGACTAAGTGGCAAAAAAGAGGTGGGAAGCTAAGTCAAATTACGGACAACAGCAGCAGAGAGAAATATGGGTAAACTAGGACAAGCAAAGCAGATTTAGAGTTCATATAAATAAAAGCCTTGTAACAATTAGAGCTATCTAAAAAAACAGTACAGTGGCTGCTGTAAGCTTTCCATTACCGAAAGTATTCAGTCAGGGTGATGACCCTTAGTGTAGGATGCCTTAGAAGGAATCATACTGTACTGGAATACACTGTGGGTCCCTTACTACACTGCGAGCTATCTGAGGATAGGCCCCGCAAAGATCATCACTGAAGTCAGAAAAGAAGACAGAGGAACTGGTTTGAGTTCCAGCTTTTCTGTTCACTAACTCTGATCTTGGGTAAGTCAACCTCTAGTTTTTTTATCTACAAATAGAAGAGTTGAGAACGTGGAAACATCTGGTCAGCCAAGAACTTTCAGGTCCCTATGAGTTTTGCACGCATCAAAGATGTACAAATTTCTGCACTTTGCTCAGCATCTGATCAAAAATTGAAAGGAAGAAAAAAGCTAGCTACCGAGAAAAGGAAACCTTACATTTTTGACAACAAAAAATGAATCCGAGGCATCAAAAAGATCTACGATATGCCTAAGTGTTATAAGGCCAGTACTACACAGCTATCTTCTTCACTAGTTATTCTATTCAGTCGCTTACACTGGCAAGCATGATCTTCTGTTTTCTGTCAATGCTATAACTAGTTTAATGTCAAAGCTTTATGTTCTCCATCAAATCTTACATTTCGGGTGCCTAAAATCAGGAAATAAATAGAATCGATTCATAAACTACACAACAGGTCAATCCAATTATTAATGAGCAGCAGTACGTTGTAGCACATGGGTCTTGGAGCCAGGCTGCCTAAGCTCGAATCACGGCCTCCAACTTTATTTTCAGTGAGTAATTTCTCTGCGTGCCTTTGTTTCCTCATCTGTAAAATAAGCAAAATTCTACCTACTTTATAGTTTTGTTGTGAGGATTAAATGTTAATACCCAACAGTACTTGGAACGATGATGGGCGTAGACGATACATTATCTACTAGTATTTATTTTAAAATAGCTTGAGATATAATTCACATATTGTAAGATTCAACTTGTTAAAGCATGCAATTCATTGGTTTTTACTATATTCACACTTGTGCAACCACCCTTATTATCTAATTTTAAAACATTCTCATCATCCCCAGAAGAAGCTCAAGATATCTATTAGCAGTAACTCCTGATTCCCCTCTTCCTCCAGCCCCTGGCAACTATGAATCTACCTTGTCACCATAGATCTGCCTATTCTAAAATTTTAAGTTAATAAAATCATACAATCTGTGGCCTTTTAAGTGTCTGGCATCTTTCGTGTAGCACAATGTTTTCAAGGTTCATCCATGTTGTAGCAGCATCAGTTAGTTTATTCCTTTGTATGGTCAAATATTTCATTGTATAGATATAACACATTTTATTTATCCACTCACCAGGTGATGGGCATGTTTACATCTTTTGGCAATTATGAATAATGCCATGAATATTTGTGTACAATGTTTATGTAGATATATATTTCCACTTTTCTTGGGTAGACACCCAGGAGTGCAACTGCTGGGTCATATGGTAATTATTCAACCTTTTGAGGATCCACCAGACTGTTTTCCAAAGTGCTGCACCATACTACATTCCCACCAGCAGTGTATGGGGATTTTGATTTCTTCCCGTTCTTGTCAACACTTGTTATCTTTTTTGTTTTAGCCATCCTAGTGGGTATGAACTGATATTTTATGGTGGTTTTGATTTGCATTTCCCTGATGACTAATGATATCAAGCATCTTTACTGACCATTTGTATATCTTCTTTGGAAAAGTATCTAGTCAGATCATTTGCCCATTTTAAGATTGAGTTGCCTTTGAGTTGTAAGAGTTACATAGTCTAGATACATGTCTTTTATCAGACATAGGATTTCCAAATATTTTCTCCCATTCTGTGGGTTGTCTTTTTACTTTCATGATAGTATCCTTCAAAGCACAAAAGTATTTAACTTTGATGAAATCCAATTCATGTTATTTTTTTCTTTTATTACTTGTGCTTTTGGTGTTATCGCTAAGAATCCACTGGCAAATCCGGGGACATGAAGATTTACCTTTATGTTTTCTCCTAAGAATTTTATGACTTTAATGCTTACATTTGGGTCTTTGATTCATTTGGAGTTAATTTTTGTATACAGCATGAGGTAAGAATCCAGCTGCATTCTTTTACATGTGGCTACCTAAGTGTCACAGCGCCATTTGTTAATATCTACATTTATCCTCACACCAATACCAGCTGCCTTGGTTATTACTGCTTTGTAGCAATTTCCTTTTTCTTTTTAGAGTTGGGGGGGTCTCACTATATTGCTCAGGCTGGTCTCGAACTCCTGAGCTCAACAGACCCTCCCACCTCGGCCTCCTAATGTGCTGGGATTATAGGCGTGAGCCACCGCTCTTGGCCCTGTAGTAAATTTTAAAATAAGGAATTGTGAATCCTCTGAGTTTGTTCTTCCTTTCAAGGTTGTTTTGACTACTCTGTGTCAAAAATTCATATGAATTTTAGAACTAGCTTGTCAATTTCTACAAAGAAGCCACCTGGGTTTCTAAAAGGTATTGCATTGCATCTGTAGATCAATATGAGGAGTACTGACATTTTAGCAATAGTAAGTCTTCTAATCCATGACAATGGGATGTTTTTTCATTTATTTTAAGCTTCTCTAATTTCTTTTAACAATGTTTTACAGTTTTCAAAGTGTTAAGTATGAGTTATGTCCTTAGTCATTGTTCTAGGGCTTAGCATATATACCTTATTAGAATCAGCTCCAGATTTATACC
This sequence comes from Pongo abelii, assembly GCF_028885655.2. Taxonomy (NCBI): domain Eukaryota; kingdom Metazoa; phylum Chordata; class Mammalia; order Primates; family Hominidae; genus Pongo; species Pongo abelii. Next base: position 105,480,957 of record NC_071995.2, on the reverse strand, counting down.
AATCCCAGTGAGATACAGAAACATTCCTGTGTAGCATTATTGATACAGGAGTTAAGAAGAAATTACTTAGGCAAATAGTGAGGGTACGGAAGTCCTAGGTAAGGTTTTCCTTTTAATGAAAAGCAGCCCCAAATTATTTTCCTTTCTAACAAAGAGCAGCCTGTAAAATCGAGCTGCAGACATACATGCCGGCAGTTGTGCCAATCATATTCAAGATGGTGGCTCCATCTTCCCTTCTCTTTGTCAGCCACATGTACATTAAGGAGCAGACAAGATAGTGCTGGCCAATGGGAAAGTTCATTTGCATAATAAGATGAGGTTGGGGTGGCCAGCCTTCCCCACACTATGTAAACATCATACCTGATCGAACCAATCTGTGAGCCCTATGTAAATCAGACATCACCTCCTCAAATCTGACTATAAAATCTGGCACATCCGCTGCTGGCTCCTTTTTCCTCTCAGAAGTCCCCTCTCTCTCACTAGAGAGAGAGCTGTCTTCCCTTCTCTTTCTTTTGCCTATTAGACCTCCGCTCCTAAACTCCTGGTGTGTGTCCATGTCCTAAATTGTCTTGGCATGAGAAGACGAACCCCGGGTATTTACCCCAGACAACATAGCTACTTCACTATTCCCTTCCCCCTTTTTCTATAGTATTATTGTTATATACATCTATAAACATTACAAATCCAATAATATATTATTATAATTATTACTTTATAATTTTGTCTTTTAAAGAAGCTGGGAAAAGAAAGGAGAACAAGTATGCATTTATAGCTTTTGATATATTAGCCTTATTTATCATTTCTGGTTTTCTTGATTTGTTCTTGTGGATCCTAGTTATCATCTGGATTTGCTTCCTTAGTTCAATACAGCTTTGCTCCCATTCACCATTGTGCTATTTTTGGCAAGTGTATTACATTTCTCTATATTATTGACTGAACAATACATTTTATATATATCATTTTATACAAATGCTCTTAAAATCAATTAAGAGAAAATGGGAGAATTATGTATTCATACTGACTTCTACAATTACATAATTAGCTTTGCAGGTACTCTTTATATCTTCACGTGGATTCAAAGTACTGTTTAGGGTTACTTGCTTTCAGTCTAAAGAACTTGTTTTATTAAGTCTTGTAAGGTGAGTCAGCTAGCAACAAATTCTTTCAGTTTTTTGTTTATCTGAAAATGTCTTTATCTCCCTTGCAGTGTTAAAAGATAGCTTTACTAGATACAGGATTCTTAGATGAGGTTTCTTCTTTAAGCACTTTGAATATGTTATCCCACTGACTTACATTTCTGATAAGTCAGCTGTGAATCTTATTGACCTTCCCTTGTAATGATGAGTCATTTTTCTCTTGCTGTTTTCAAGATTTTTTCCTTGTCTTTGGCTTTCAGCATTTTTACTATGATGTATTTATGCATCTCTTTGGGTTCACTGAACTTCCTGGATGTGTAGGTTTCCAATAAATTTGGGAAGTTTTAAACCATTATTTCTTCAAATATATTTTTCTTCTCTCTTTCTCTCTCCTCTCCTTCTGGTATTCCCATTATGTGTAGGTTGGTATGTAAATGTTATTCCACAGTTCTCTAAGGCTTTCTTCGTTTTTCTTTATTCTTTCTTCTGTTGTTTGCCTTGAATATTCTCTATTGCTGTGTCTTCAGGTTTGCTTATTCTTTCTTCTGCCAGTTCAAATCTACTGTTGAGCCCCTTCAGTGAATTTTTATTTCAGTTACTGTACTTTATTCAACTCCAGAATGTCTACTGTGCTCTTTTTAAAAATAACTTCTATCTCTGTATGGATTTCTCCATTTTATGTGACTTCATTACATCTGTTACTTCTTTAATCATGGTTTCCTTTAGTTCTCTGAATATACTTAGAATAGCTACTTTGAAGTCTTTGTTAAATCCAACATCTGGTCATACAGGCAGTTTTTGGTGCCTGCTTCCATCCCCCACCCCCACCCCGCCGTGGAAACTGGACATCTTGTAACAATTCCAGGTATTTGCACTCCCTTCCACCCACCTTCTCCAGGACTTGCTATTGTATTTGTTTATTTGTTTAGTGACTGGCTAAATTATCTTAGCAGTCTATTCTCTCTCTGCTTCCTCAAAGTGTGAAGCCCTAATGTTGCACCTTATGGGGCACACCATTGGGTATGCCCACAGTTGCCCTGGGATGACAGTGGCTTTGGCAGACCCCTCTGACTTTCTCTTTTCCTGACCACACAGAGCTGTTATGTGTCACTAATTGCTGGTTGACTGATCTACTGACTTCAAAAATGTCCTGGGGCAAAAATTGCTCCACAAACAGATTCAATCTTTTGAAGGGATAGTTCCTCCCAGCTATCACTTTCCTCCTTTATCTCTAGCAATCTAGCCCAGTTATCCCATTCCTCCTAGCAAAGTAGCTGGCCTTTGGGTTAACCTATATCTCCAATGACTGTGTTAATGTCACCCCAAGTGCCTTTCATCACAACCTGCACCCTTAGGCATGAAGTTCTCCATATTCTGTGCAAATGAAGTCAGTTCCTTTGAGGAGACATTCAGCACTCTCTTTTATAAGGCTTGCTTCTTCCCCTGGACAAAATTTCTGAGCCCTGGTGCTGATGCTGGGGGCAGAGACAATGGTATGCTTCTGTGTGACACCCCCACTTTAGGGCTGACAGCTCAACTGAAGTAAAGGTATAGCAACCCTAGATCTCCTCGGTTTGCTTTTCCTGGGGTGGAACCATGTTCCGCCACCAGGATGACTGTGGCCCCGGTATTCTCAGCAGTGTCACATCCAAGGTATAGCTGCTATCCCATGGGGAAGGGGAGAATGGAAGGAGTTAAGACCCACCTCTCAGCTACACTTATCCAGAATTTAGTTTGAGCAACAGGTAGCTGGGGGCAGGATGAGAAATGCTGACATTCCATCACTCCTGTGAAGACAGCACTCCAACTGGGACTAGAGGGAAGGGGAACCGTATATTCTTCCCTGCACCAGTTTGGAGAAGAGTTCTATCTCACTTAGCCAAGAGAAGAGAGGGAGAACAGGTCTTGGTTCAAATAACACAGACTTTTACTTTCCTTGCTTTTCTTCCTTAGAGATAGGGTCTTACTCTGTCACCCATGCTGGAGTGCAGTGGCGTGATCATAGCTCACCACAGCGTCAGATTCCTAGACTCAAGCAATCCTCTCTCCTCAAGCCACCCAAGTAGCTGGGATTACAGGAGTGAGACACAGCATGCGGCCCATTTTTCTTACTTTTAGATTTTTTTGAATAGGTGTTTCTTCATTGACTGTATGCCTTTGGGACTATTTCCAGACTTTAAATGGTTGTTCTTAAAAATAATTTTTACCAGTTCCATTAGGGAGCAGATCTGTAGATATCCTCACACTGTCATGGCTGGAAGTGGAACTTCTTGATGAAATCTCTAAATGAGAAAATGCACCTGAAACTCTAAAGTATCCTCACACTGTCATGGCTGGAAGTGGAACTTCTTGATGAAATCTCTAAATGAGAAAATGCACCTGAAACTCTAAAGTACAAATCAGAGATAGTATTCTTATTATCCCAGACAGAAATCTTAAAAAGTGATCCAACGATCATGTATAGACTGCCATACCTGTGGCTTACTAAGTCAGGGCTGTCCTGTCCTTGCTTTCTAGATTTACTCCTCCAGTGCCATGGAAAACATCTAAAACTAAAAGTGGAATTTGGAATGAAGTTTAAATTGTTTTTTGGACCTACCGTGAGGCATTCATCCTGCCCTATGATACAACTCAGACCTAAGTCAAGTCTTGTGTCAGATTCCAGCTGGACAGGAACTTTAAAAAGTAAAAGGTTTAGATGTACTTTTGGTATTGCGTGCAATTATTTTAAAGAGATGAAGATGTTGAAAATTACTGGTTTCTAAGTGAGAACTGTACTTGCACTATGTATCAAAACATTCCCTCAAGCAAAGACACCAAATAAATTTTGAGTCAAATTTGCAAAGCATACAAAGCTTATTTTGTTGTAGTAAAAACTGGAGTGTGACAATTTCAAATGACCAAAATAAGGACAAAGGGCTTTTAGAACAAGCATCCATTCCTCAAGCTATTCCAAAGCATGGATTCACAGTCTAGGATTAATGATTCTATTTTGGCACATATTCCTTGGGGGAATCTAATATAGAAATTTACCCATTCATTTTCTATAGTCCACAATGGCAAGCCTCAGCATGCATCTATAATTGAGAAAGTGCCAAACCAAACACCATGGACAAAAAGCCAACTTAGGAGCCAAGGCCTAACACAAGGCCAGGAATACAGGATTTACTGAAAAAATATTTGTGGATTACAGAGATCTCTAATATGCTAAATACATTTGTGTCTGGGGGAAAAAAAGAAAAAAGTATTTGAAATGGCAGAACGAACTTTTGTGTTTATACATATTTCACTCCATAAACTGGCTGTGCCGATAATACTGCCCCAAACTGAGTAAGAGTTTTTTATGCTCTCCCAAAAGGAATATGTAATCAAGAAGGCCAATTTTAAAGAAAATACATGATTTGAAAAAAGAAGTATTAGTCCTTCGCTTATAACTCCAATCACACTATTGTAACAGTATATTGTAACATGTTATAATTTATAATGAACCTATGCTTATATCATTATAATCTATTGTAATATAAAAGAACAGTTTAAAAAACAGAAAAGAAAAATATCCACAGTAATAACTATTCAGGTGGCTGCCATTTATCTCCTTGTCATCATTTTTTCTTTGTATGGTTTTTATCAGTTTTATGTGTCTGTGATCATACTGTATGCATACTTTTGCACTGTATCCTGCTTTTTCAGTGAACAACATGAGCTGTGCTTGGGATTCTACTTTATAGCTAAAATAATATAGAACACAAAACCAAACAATATGTACAAGTCACAAGAATTCTGGCCTCCACTCACTCACAAAGTTCTTTTCATTCAGTTAACAAGCATTTATTACAGGTGCGTATTTTGCTGAAAATATAAAGTAAGCTAGAGTTCTTGTCCTCAAAGAGCTTGCAATCTCAACTTGACAACTACCTTATGGCTTCACAGAAATATGGGCTGTGTGAATTTGAAGGTAATAAAATATGCTTGATATTTGGCTACTTTTAACTTCACTCTTTTGAGGAAAATTACTATATACACAAAGATTTATCTCAGACAACTGAAATTTTCCACATTTGATAAGGTTGTATTCTTATATGTGAAAGAGCTGGAAATCTTTTAATCATTTTATGATATGTCTCTTTCAAAACTTATTGCAATTAGTACTCTTTATTGGTTTTGGGGTCAGTTTTGTTTTAAAGCTTTTTGTTTAAGAGCTTTCATTTCCTCAACATGTGAATTTTCAGATTATTCATTATATCCTCCCCCCAATCCTACATATTTCCATGACATATTTGTTTATGTGCTGGTAGATAATCACAGCCTACCAATTTAGGTACAGAATATAAAGCAAATCCTTCAATAAACACAGGTGCTTATATCTAAGTATACAATGCTCCACATGCACCTGGAACTATTTGCATTATATGCACAAACATTAGCCGTTGTATCTGACTTTACTTCTCTACAAAAATTTAAGCACTTCTAGTTGCTAATTTCCTTTGCTATCTTCCAACTTAAGTCTAGTTACCTAAATGGCTTCTCAAGGTATAAAATGAGAGAAAACAAGGTACTGGATCATAATTTCAAGCCTTCTGAAATATACCTCAGTGGTAATAAGAGGGAGCTATGGAGCAGTGAGCAGTGAAGGAGCTGCACATAATAGATAATCTGCTGTCTATGTGAGGTTGAACCACTAACTAGTGTGAGTGTTACCAAGCTGTCATTCACATGAGCCTCAGTTTCCTTATTCATAAGATAGGAATGGTGATAGTCTTACCATACTTACAGCACTACCGGTAAGAAGCAAATCTTTGTTAAAACTGCAAAACACTATATAAGTGTCAGGAATTAGGTCTAAGGATCATTAATTTATAATTATCTCCTAAAAAGCACAGTATAATCAAGTTTTTTTTTTTGAAGGGCACTGTTCCCTTACACTTACTTCTAAGTTGTCGCAAAGATTTTTCATATAAGAGGGGGTAGTGTTTTTCAAAGAGATAGCAATGTAGTGTACCAAAAAATGTCCCGCTGTTACTAAGTAGTTGCTGGCATAGAGCTCCAAAAACACATTTAGGAAAGAGAACTAGGGGAGTGATATGGTTTGGCTGTGTCCCCACCCAAATCTCATCTTGAATTGTACTCCCATAATTCCCACATGTTGTGGGAGGCACCTGCTGAGAGATAATTTGAATCATGGGGGCAGTTTCCCCCATACTGTTCTTGTGGTAATGAATTAGTCTCATGAAAGCTGATGGGTTTATCTCATTCTCTCTTGCCACCATGTAAGAAGTACCTTTCGCCTCCCACCATAATTTTGAGGCCTCCCCAGCCATGTGGAATTTTAAGTCCAATTAAACTGCTTTTTCTTCCCAGTCTCGGGTATGTCTTTATTAGCAGTGTGAACATGGACTAATATGTTAAGTTGGTACCAGTAGAGTGGGGTGTTGCTGAAAAGATACCCAAAAATGTGGAAGCAACTTTGGAACTAGGTATCACGCAGAGGTTGGAACAGTTTGGAGGGCTCGGAAGACAGGACAATGTGGGAAAGTTTGGAACCTCCTAGAGACTTGTTGAATGGCTTTGACAAAAATGCTGATAGTGATAAGAACAATAAGGTCCAGGATGAGGTAGTCTCAGATGGAGATGAGAAACTTGTTGGAAGTGGAGCAAAGGACTGGTGGCATTTTGCCCCTGCCCTAGAGATCTGTGGAACTTTGAACTTGAGAGAGATGATTTAGGATATCTGGCAGAAGAAATTTCTAAGCAGCAACACATTCAAGAGGTGACTTGGGTGCTGTTAAAAGCATTTCACTTTAAAAGGGAAACAGAGCATAAAAATTCAGAAACTTTGCAGCTTGACAATGCAGTAGATAAGAAAAACCCATTTTCTGAGGAGAAATTCAAGCTGGCTGCAGAAATTGTGAAAGTAATGAGGAGCCAAATGTTAATCCCCAAGAAAATGGGGAAAATGTCTCCAGTGCATGTCATAGGTCTTAATGCAGCCCCTCCCATTACAGACCCGGAAGCCTAGGAGGGAAAAATGGTTTAGTGGGCCGGGCCTAGTGTCCCTGGCTGTGTGCAGCCTAGGGACTTGGTGCCCTGAGTCCCAGATGCTCCAGCCATTGCTAAAAGGGCCCAAGGGACAGCTCAGCCCATGGTTTCAGGGAGTGCAAGCCCTAAACCTTGGCAGCTTCCATGTGGTGTTGAGCCTGCGGGTGCACAGAAGTCAAGAATTGAGGTTTGGGAACCTCCACCTATATTTCAGAAGATGTACAGAAAGGCCTGGATGCCTAGGCAAAAGTTTGCTGCAGGGGTGGGGCCCTCATGGAGAACCTCTGCTAGGGCAGTGCAGAAGGGAAATGTGGCTTCAGAGCCCCCACACAGAGTCCCTACTGGAGCACTGTGTAGTAGAGCTGTGAGAAGAGGGCCACCATCCTCCAGACCCCAGAATGGTAGATCACTGACAGCTTGCACCCTGCGCCTGGAAGAGCCACAGACACTGAACACCAGCCTGTGAAAGCAGCCAGGTGTGGAGCTATACCCTGCAAAGCCACAGGCGCGGAGCTGCCCAAGACTATGGGAACCTACCTCTTGAATCACCGTGACCTAGATGTGAGACATGAAGTCAAAGGAGATCATTTTGGAACTTTAAAATTTTACTGCCCTGCTGGATTTCAGACTTGCATGGGCCCTGTAACCCCTCTGTTTTGGTCAATTTCTCCCATTTGGAATGGCTGTATCTACCCAATGCCTGTACCCCCATTGTATCTAGGAAGTAACTAGCTTGCTTTTGATTTTACAGGCTCATAGGTGGACGGGACTTGCCTTGTCTCAGATGAGACTTTGGACTGTGGACTTTTGGGTTAACGCTGAAATGAGTTAAGACTTTGGGGGACTGTTGGAAAGGCATAATTGGTTTTGAACTGTGAGAACATGAGATTTGGAGGGGCCAGAGGCAGAATGATATGGTTTGGCTCTGTGTCCTCACCCAAACCTCATCTTGAATTGTACTCCCATAATTCCCACATACTGTGGGAGGAGCATGGTGGGAGATAATTTGAATCATGGGGCAGTTTCCCCCATACTGTTCTCTTGGTAGTGAATAAGTCTCACAAGATCTGATGGGCTTATCAGGGGTTTCCACTTTTGCATCTTCCTCATTTTTCTCTCTTGCCACCGCCATGCAAGCAGTGCCTTTCACCTCCCACCATGATTCTGAGGCCTCCCTAGCCACGTGCAATTCTAAGTCCAATTAAACCTCTTTTTCTTCCCAGTCTCAGGTATGTCTTTATCAGCAGTGCGAAAACAAATATAGGGAGCAAACGAATTGGGCAGTAATGTGAGTTCCTTTTATTTTCTGAGTAGGCTTAAGGTACAGAAATGCCTATATTCTATATGTCTCTCCATTAAGAACTTGAAAAGCTTATTAAGATATAGATCCTTCTGAGCTGTCCAATGGTTCTGATGTCTAAGTCTAAAAAGAGCCTTAGGCATGAAAGAGTCACAAATGGTTTTAACCCCTGGAGACTTCACAGAAATGGATTTGTTTGCCAATGTTTTCCCCATTAATGAAGATTACCTGGCTAGGCCCCTAATGACATTTGTTTATAACAGACCTCCCAGGAAGCAGAAACCTATACACTATAACTGGTAATAAGCACTATACAGTAGTTACTCTCTCCAGAAATCTAAAACTCAGAAAAAGACAGTACTTTGAAAATGTTAGTTTTTTCTACTATCCTATTGGAAATAAACACATTTTATTAATAACTGTGTAAGAAATTTCTCCCTTTCACCTGAAATTTATATGGGGTAGGAGACTCTGTCTTAATATGCTTATTTTTACCAGTAAAAGCACTACCAAAGACTCTAATGTCAGATTTCTAAGGCACCATGAATCTATGGATATAGTATGGATCTTCCAATGAAATTAAATAAATAGCAGCTGGCTTCCTAGCCTGACTAGTTATCATGAGTTTGTCAAACAACATGTTCTTTTTAACACCTTGCTTTTTTTTTTTCACTCTCTCATTAGCACATACAGCGAATCTCTTTTTACTACATCATAATATTCCATAATGTAAATGAGCCATAGTTTCTTCAAACACTCCTTAAATGCTGGACACTTGTTTCCAGTCTTTTGCTATTATGTACAATGTTTTAGTGAATAACTTCGCTTACTTGGGGTTCAATCTATCTGCAGAATAGATTTCTAAAAGAGACACTTCTTGGTGAAAGAGTAAAACGTATCTGTAATTTTGATAGACACTGCCAGTTTCTTCCCCATAGGGATTGTGCCATTTTGCACTCCCATCAGATATATGAGTATTTATTTCCTGAAGACCATCTACAAAAATACACTTTGGGGCCGGGCGCAGTGGCTCATGCCTGTAATCCCAGCACTTTGGGAGGCCGAGACGGGCGGATCACGAGCTCAGGAGATTGAGACCATCCTGGCTAACACGGTGAAACCCCATCTCTACTAAAAATACTAAAAATTAGCTGGGCATGGTGGTAGGCGCCTGTAGTCCCAGCTACTTGGGAGGCTGAGGCAGGAGAATGGCATGAACCCGGGAGGCGGAGCTTGCAGTGAGCTGAGATCGCGCCACTGCACTCCAGACTGGGCAAAACAGCAAGACTGCATCTCAAAAAAAAAATAATAATAATACACATTGGGCCGAACGTGGTGGTTCACACCTGTGATCCTAGGGCTGTAGGAGGTCAAAGAGGGAAGATCCCTTGAGGCCAGCCTGAGCAACAGAGTGAGAGCCCGTCTCTACAAAACATTTAAAAATTTGCTGGGCATGGTGGCACATACCTGTATTCCTAGCTGCTCAGGAGCCTACGGCAGGAGGATCACTTAAGCCCAGGAGTACTACAGGGGACTATGATCACGCCACTGCACTCCAGCATGGGCAACGAAACAAGTTTCTGTCTCTAAATAATTTATATACTTTATACACATACACACACACACACACACACATACACGCAGAGAGAGAGACACACAGAATGCACATGCCTGGAGCTCACCTCCCAAATTCTCACTCAGTAGATAAGAGGTTGGGCCTGAGCAGGGCTATTTTGAAAAAGCTCTCCAAAGAGCATATTCCTAGTTGAGAATCCCTGTTCTAAAAGGTATTCTAGTCTGGGTTACATTGTAGAAATTCAAAAGAAAGTCAGAGTTAAACCTTTAATCTACAAAATTTATATTCCATGGTCACTCATCCAATAAATACTTTTTGAGTGCCTATATGTGCTGGACACTCCAAATGTCAAGTGTATAAAGATACCAGTGTCTAACATCAACAGATATATAATTAAGAAACAAGGCATAAATATTAATTTAGAGATTTATATAGAGTATTATGAGAATATTGAAGAGGTACTTCACCTTAACTGGAATGTCAGAGGAGGCTTGCTGAAGGAGGTGCCCCTGAGGTGAGTAGGGATTCACCAGGTGAGAAAAAGAAGAGGTGTACAAGAGGGAGAGAGCATTCTAGGTAGAAAACAATATATTGCAAGAGTAGTAAGCAAGAAACAGAAGGGATGTGGACGTGTGCATAACTGGAAACATTTTCTATTTCTAAAACACAAAATACAAGGGAGACAAAAGAAATAAGCTGCGAAAGTAGGCATATATCAGATCACTGAGCACCCAGCATGTCATGTTAAGAAGCTTGAAGTTTATTCTGTAGGTAAAGAAAGTCAATGAAGGGATAGATGAAGGGTTTTAAGGCTAAGGATGACATGGTCAGATTGCTATTTTGGATTTATGGATGCCAGTCTACTAGAAAAGCATGTAACTGGAAAATGAAAGAACAGTCAGGAAACTGATGCAGTAATCAGATGTAGGCCTGAATTAGAGCAGAGGTTAAGGAGAAAATGGATGGAAGAAATCTGAAAAGGTAAAATGAGCAGGACACTGATATTAAGTATGGGGATACATGTGAATGGAGGAATGATTTCAAGGCACTGTCAACCCACTACTAGCAATATACTGGATTTAAGCTATTTTTCTAGCAGCAGTGATAGATTTACACTGATTCAGTCATACTCTCATGTTTGGTTCTGGCATTTGTATGGCCAGGGATAGATGTACGGAGTACAGCAAGACACAAAGGCAGGGCCAGGCATGGTAGCTCATACCTGTAATCCCAGCACTTTGGGAGGTTAAGGCAGGAGGATCACTTAAGGCCAGAAGTTCAAGAGACCAGCATGGGCAACATGATGAGACCCTGTCTCTACAAACAAATTTAAAAATGGGCATGCTGGTGTGTGCCTGTAGCTCTAGCTACTGGGAGGCTGAGGCAGGAGGACTGCCTGAGCCCAGGAGTCTGGGGTTACTGTGAGCCATTGCACTCCAACCTGGGTGATAGAGCAAGACCTTGTCTCAAGCTAAGTTTTACAATATTAGCAATGGATTTTGGGCAACCTGGAGTCTTGCCACTAAACAGTCAGTCTTTGGGAGTAAGTAGATCTGGGGAGAGACTCCTCTGACTCCCTCCCACTCCCCTGATTTATACAAGTGTTAAGAGTCCTGCGAGGACAAAGGAGGAAAAAGTTACATGTAACCCAAACTAAACCTAACCTAACCTTTCTTCTCAGGGTGCCTAAAAAACATGAAGGGAAACAAGAAACCAATCAATAACCATCAAATGAAAACATGACCACTGCTTAGAAAGTCCACGAATGCAACACACACACACACACATAAACATTCACAGAGTAACACCAAGGCTTACCTTTCTTTTATCTTCATCTGTTGATTCAAATTTGAAAGTAGCCCTATGCTGAGGGGGGAAAAAAGGGAAACAATGTCATTTTAAATACATGTATTTTTTAATTTTGGCTACGTTTAATAGCATCTAAAATAATGTCCCTGTAAAAAATGTTGCCTTCCCATATCTCAATATTCTTATTAAAGTAAGGGAGACAGGCATGTAAACAAATAGTTATAAAGCAGTGTGAAAAGACTACAGCAGATATATATACAAAGGAGCACAGCAAACCAAGCCACTAACTGCCCAGGAAAATCAGGAATGGCTTTCACAGAATACAGAGCATTTGTGCTGGATCTTAAGGGATAAACAGGAGTTTGCCAGAGGCAAATGGAATGCATTCCAGGAACAAAAACAAAGGCTCGAATGTGTGAAACTACACGATATATTTGTGAAATAAGCAACTTTGTGAGACTGGAACACAGGACATATGTTTGGGGTGGGACATGGAGGAAGATGAGAATGGAAAAGTAGACTGGACAGTGATTTGGAAGGGCCTTCCAATGTTGCTGAGTTTACACTTTCTTTTCCATATGCAATAAGAAATCATCAGAGAATTGTGGATAGGGAAGACTTGATGGTTTGATATTTTAGAAAAGTAATTCAATAAGAATAAGAGTTTAAATCATGGTGGCTCCACCACTTACTAGCTGTGACCTTGAGCAAGTAAACTCTCTGGAACTGAGCTTCTCATCTGAAAACAGGGTGTACCTAGTTCACAGAGAGATTGTGACAGTTTAAAAAAAAAGCTAAGGCATGTATATAAAGCACAATCTCAGTGCTGGCAAGTAGCAATACTCAGTAAATATTAGGGATATAATGATGATGATGCCAATGATTATGAGGAAAAAATAACTGGAAAGGCAGAGAGTGTCATGACTCTTCTGCAATGATTGGCAATACTATATTTTCTACTCTGTAGCTGAAGTAGAGAATAGAAGACAGAATAAGTTGGCTTGCCCATGATCACAGAAAGAACAATGGTACCCCAAAAATAGAGCACAGAATTCCTCATTCTCCTCTGAAGTTTTATTCAGGAAAACCAAGTACTCTTAAGAATTCTAAGCCTTTCTATTAAAAAACAAAAATCTCCACCAAAAATCTCTCCACTTTTTCTTTTTTCTTTCTCTCATTAGCCACACTGACAAATATTTACTGGCAACCCACCAGGAGTGAAGTACACTGAGTACTAAAGATATCATCATCACAGGTGGTTCTGTGTTGACATCTTTGTAGAAGCAGCAATTTTTTAAATTAAAGAAGATAGAGAAATGTTGGCAGAAAAGAAGTTCTGAATGTAAGAAATGATCAGAGGGAAGACTCAGAGGTAGGAGACAGTGGCCATTTGAGGGAGGGAGGCTGCCTCGAATATAGATGCAAAACAATTAAAAGGAATGAAGTCAGGTGGTAAGGGCATGGATTTTAAAATTTACACCTGAATTGGCAAATGGGTGACAGGCAACCAGGGGAAGACTATGACGGAGGTGTGACCAGCATTCTGGTAGAACATTTTGGGCAGTAGCTCACAGGCTAGATTAAAGGAAAGCAAGACTAAGGACATAATGCCCTGTGAGGAATGGACATCAATAATCCAGGCATGATACTCCTGGTGGCAGTATAAACTGACATAAACCTTAAAAGAGAAAGTGATTTGGCAACAACACATATTAGAAGCCATAAAAATATTCATATTCTTTGACCCAGAACTCCTACTGATCTAGAAGGAGAGAATAATTATATGTGTATCACTGCAGTGTCATCCAATACAGTGGAGGAAAAAAAGCGAGAACTGGAATAACCAACAGGAGACTGACGGAATGTTATGCATGTGACAATATTCTATTATACATAGCATATTCACCTGACAAAATATTATGTAGCAATTTTTTAAAAAGAAGACTCATTGTTGGTATATTGTTTTCATAATAAAAAAAATTTTTAAATGGATAATGAATAAAGAACAAGAAAAAGAAAGGAGGAGAGGAAAGAAAGATTGTAAATCTGAGGGCTATACTTAGAAATGCATAGACCTGAGGTTTAGTAAAAATTAACATTAGACTTAAAAGTGCCAGATATCAGGTTAAAGTTGTAAACTAAAGCTCCATAAAGGTTCAATACAAATGAAAATAATTGCACTAAGAAACCAAGAAAGCCTATTTTTTTTGCCATTATATGTAAAATACTAATTCCATAAATTATCTGGAATAAATGTACCTACTTGTTAATATAATGTTTCTTCTAAACTTTTTTTTGGCATTAATGGTAAGGGGAAAGAAAAATAAATTGTCTTTTGGAAAGACACTCAGTAAGTTATAAGTGTCTTTTAAACAGTTCTTCTGTAGAATTAATCTTTTAAGGTGGGAATTCAGAATAGTACCAAGCTCTAATTATTCTGTTGCTCTTAATTAGAAAATATAATGGTCTGTGAGGCACTACAAATTGAATCTGGAATGCGCCAATCTATTCAGAAGCTCAAACCTCTAAGACTGTTTGGATCCAACAGATGTTGGCTTCTATAAACCTGGGTTCTTTTATCCAACTTAGATCATATTTAACTTATTCAGTACCCCTATCTTTATTCTCTCCCCTTTCTAAGGCTGAAATGGGGAAAAAGAGAACAAGCATTTCCAGCTGTACATGTATTTCTAGAACTGTTCACCAACAGTCAGCCATCTCACCTTCTTTACATGCTTAATTTCCAGAGAAACAGGAGCAAAAAATCAAATATAAAGAGTTAAACTGGCCGGGCATGGTGGCTCACACCTGTAATCCTAACACTTTGGGGGGCCGAGATGGACAGATGGCTTGAGACCAGTTGAGACCAGCCTGAGCAACACGATAAAACCCCATTTCAAAAAAAAAAGAGTGAAACCATTGTTCATTTTAGAGACCAAGCAAGCTAACAGCTCAGTGTCACACCAGACTATTATGAGGACTCTCACTGCAGGTTTCATATCCCATGAATAAGCTCTAAAAAGCTCAGGATTGGGAGTCAGACAACCTTGAGTTTGAGTCCAGTCTTACTGCTTACTAAAAGTGTAAACTTGGTCAAGTTTTCAACTTTACTACCTATCAGATTTTCCTTATTTTTATAAGCATGGCACCTTGCACACAGTAGTGTTCAATGGCCACTACTGTTATTGTTGAATAACCTATGGTGTGGTGTCTGGCCAAATATTGACCTATTAGAGAGCTAGGAGTAATTTCATAGCTTTCTAAAGATACACTCAAACAGCACTACTCCAAGGGAATAAACCTAACTGGGTGGTGTATGTTGTGCTGTTTCATGAACACAGATTGCTTCTACAACTAAAAATCAGAAACAGATTATATAACATAATCTGGACATAAGAACAAAGTATAACAAAGGAACAGCCCACTAAACATGCTTCTCTGCAAGAACCCACAGAGTGAACTCAAAGAGTCAGAGCCCAACTTCCAAAGTAGAAAACAAAAAGTCCTCTTACATGGTCCTGGATATTTACATATTCTATTCAAATGTAGAGGCTATATTTATAGAACTGTCCCAATATTAGGTTTCTATGAATCAGGTTCTTCTAGCACATGAATGAAGACCTCACTGCCAGCAGTCTTGTTTTCTTCTCCTAAGAGGACTACTACTAGAGACCTACCTATCTGTCTGTATCTTAAATACCTTTCATTTGGCCAAAAACTTGCCAAACTTCAAAACTGGAATCCTGCTGGAATTTGCTATGTATGGGGTAGTCATACGTCCAGGTGGCCTGCAGGGCCACCAAGCCACCTCTCTGGTTATCATCATAGTTGATGAGTCATCTATTAAACGAGGGGGTTGGGCCCTATTATCTTTGAGGCTCCTCTAACATAAATATCCTGTGATGTAAAGAATCATGATACTACTCCATACCTCAGGGCCCTTAGTCACAGTTTGTTGTTGATAATCATGATAATGATGGCAACTAATCTCTCTACTAAATCTGTTACTAGAGAAGTCCTGAGGACTGGGCACTGTGCCTCATGCCTGTAATCTCAGCACTTTGGGAGGCTGAGGCCCAGAAGTTCAAGACCAGCCTAGGCAACATGGTGAAACCCCCATCTCTACAAAAAAAAAAAAAAAAAAAAAAAGAACAGGCCCGTGGGGGAGCAAGAGCTTGAACAGTCTAGACTGGAATGATACATACTTCCCCAAATTAACAGTTCATTCTATAACTAAAGTGGAGGTGATTAGGACCCAACAGTAGCCAAAGGATTCTGTGTCTGTGGATTCAACCAACAATGGCTTGAAGATATCTGGAAAAAAAAAATTTTTTGTGTGTGTGTCTGTGTTGAACAAGTGCAGGCTTTTTTTTTTTTTCTTGGCATTATTCCCTAAATAATACAGTACAACTATTTGTATACCATTCACATTATATTACGTATTATAAGTAATCTAGAGATTATTTAAAGTATATAGGAGAGGCCAGGCACAGTGGCTCACGCCTGTAATCCCAGCACTTTGGGAGGCCCAGGTGAGAGGATCACTTGAGGTCAGGAGTTCACAACCAGCCCGGCCAACATGGTGAAATCCTGTCTCCACTAAATATACAAAAATTAGCCAGGCATGGTGGCACACATCTGTAGTCCCAGCTACTCGGGAAGCTGAGGCAGGAGAATCGCTTGAACTTGGGAGGCGGAGGCTGCAGTTAGCCAACATCAAGCCACTGCACTCCAGCCTGGGCAGCAGAATGAGACTCTGTCTCAAAAAAAAAAAAAAAAATGTATATGGGAGGATATGCCCAGCCAGGCTCAGTGGCTCACGCCTGTAATCCCAGCACTTTGGGAGGCCGAGGCGGGCAGATCACCTGAGGTCGGGAATTTGAGACCAGCCTGACCAACATGGTGAAACCCTGTTTCTACTAAAGATATAAAATTAGCCGGGCATGGTGATGCATGCCTGTAATCCCAGCTTCTCAGGAGGCTGAAGCAGAAGAATCATTCGAACCCAGGAGGTAGAGGTTGTGATGAGCCGAGATCGCGCCATTGCGCTCCAGCCTGGGCAACAAGAGCAAAACTCCAACTCAAAAAAATGGAGGGTGTGCCCAGATTATATGCAAATACTATGGTGTTTTCTATCAGGGACTAAAGCATTCGAAGATTTTGGTAGCCACAGATTCTGGTATCCACAGGAGATCCTGGAAGCAATCCCCTTTGGACATTGAGGAATAACCGTAGTATACCACTTCTGAAAGAGAAACTTTTTCTGTGCTCAAAAACACAGAAGAGACAGGGTAAAGGCAACATAGCCCTGCAAAAAGATCCCTGGATATGGAATCTGAAGACCAGGTCTGCCATTTCTTAGCTATGTGACCTTGAGCCTGTATATAGAATACTTCCATCTCCCTCATAAGTTTTAATATAAGAGGATTAATATAAGAGGAATTAATATAAGATGACATACAAAATGTGAAAATGCTTGGGATAATACATAGTACATAGCAGGCACTCAATAAATGTCAACAGGTGAATTGACAGGAGAGAAAAACAACCGCTCCTTCCATTAAACAAACAAACAAACAAAAAAACTTGCCTATGCTGAGACCTATGCTGTGTTATGCCCTTGACAAACAGACAAGTTTCATTCTTTCTGGGATAGATAGATATTTCCTCTCACCAAGATAACAAAGGTCAGTGAATGAAGCAAGAAGGCTTGGAAATGAGAGTCTGTATAACACAGTAGAAATTAGATGTTTCCTGGAGCCTGACAGGTATCTCTGAAAGTGGTACAAGGTACAATTTTGCTACCCATTAGAAAAAGAAGGGGAAGAATGGAGCATATTCCCAAATTTTAATATTGTGCCATCCCAACTCATGCCACGTTTAATTTTTTTGTTCAAAGCTAACAGTTATGGGGTGCCTCCTCAGTGGCAGGCACTGTTCTGTGTGCTTTACACATGTAACTCATTTAATCCTGACAACAAACCTATGATATAGTTACTATTATTATCTCCATTTGGTAGATGAGGAAACTAAGCCACAGCAAAGTTAAGTAACTCGTCTTAGGGTCACACAAGCCATTAAATTGAGGATCAGTGGCCAGGCTGGCTACAGAACCTGTGCTCTGGCCACACCTCTTAGGCACCCTGGTCATTATAACTGTAACTTACTGAGTGCTTCCTAGGTGCATTGTGCCCAGTGTTGGCATTATATTTCATTTAATGTAATCCTCACAATAATTTAAGAGAATGGTGATATTATCCCTGTTTTACAGATAAGGCAACTGAGACCCACAGGCTTAATATAATTTATCCATAGTCATAAAGCTAATAAATGGCAGAGTTGGGATTTGAACCAAGTTTATCTGATGTCAAATCCCACCACCTTTCTACTACACTTGACTGCCTCCTTTCAAGCACTAGCTTTATTAGAGGTATAAGGTAGCATAAAGAACCTCTCCACTACTCTCCCAAATAATGAACCAGTCTCTCTCTCTCTACAGCATTCATTTCTCTCTATTGGACTCCTCAATGCCCTATAATCACCTCATAATCCAAACATTTCTCAAATCCATTTTTCCAGATAAGGAAACTGAAGTATATGGTACCCAACTATTTTTTTCAGGGTTCCAAATTCCATATACCATAGAGCTGGGCAATTTAACTCCACCTCCCCATTCTTACTGCCTGAACCACTATGATCACACATTCACTTCCTATTCATCTGCTCTCAAAATCTCTCCCTTTGAGGGGCAAAACCTCACTGCAATATGATGCTCAGCCATTTTCTTTGTATTATAATCAGCCCTACTATACTGGCCCTACTACAGTCAGTATTGAATATGAGAGCTTTCTCACCAGGCACAGTAGCTTACACCTATAATCCCAGCACTTTGGGAGGCCAAGGTGAGAGGATTGCTTGAGCCCAGCAGTTTGAGAGCAGCCTGGGCAACATAGTGAGACCCCATCTCTACAAAAAATGAATTTAAAAAGTTAGCCCAGTGCTGTTGCACGCACCTGTAGTCTCAGCTACTTGGCAGGGTCGGCGGTGGGAGGAGATGGAGGCTGCAGTGAGCCGTGTTTGCACCAGTGCACTCCAGCCTGGGCGACAGATACAGACCCTGTCTCCAAAAAAGAAGAAGAAGGGAGCGCTTTCTTCTGAAAGAGCTAACTGACCCAGTTCACATCTAGTCAGAGCACTCTCAGGCTTGATCCCAAAATTACAAGTGTATCTGAAACACTTCAGATACCACCTTAAACAAGACACACCATGCAAAACAACCTTAAAAACATTCCCAATACAAAAGGGGAGCTGGAGATGTTCAGGATTTAAGCTCTGACAGCACCTGGCCAGGAGTGGTAAGTAGATACCAATCTGGAGGGAGACCAATGAGAAGAGATAAATTGGAGGAAGCAAATCTGGAGTCTAATTAGTTTAGCCATAAAGGGAAGGAGAAATATTAAAGAACATGATTATATCCAGTTGAAGGTTTTTCCTCCTTCCTCCTCTACAGAAACAAATTCCTATTTATTGCTGGGTATCTGGCATATAATAAGTGCTAAATAAACATTAGTTGATTCAACAAATGGCCAAGTTCTCTTTGCAATTCTTGCTTCTGAAAATCAGTTTGAAGCTGCCTCATATCTTTTCTGGAAAGCAGTAATAAATCGGGTTAAATCATAATCTCCACAATATGTACAACTATGCATTAAATGAGTTATTCCTAAATTAGGCAGACACGTTCAACAATAAAGCGTACCAGAAAGTGAAGGAGCTAAGATATGAATAGACAGAATCTGTGAATCCTCCCAAGGAAAGCAACACAGTAAGGCAGAAAGAGCGCTGGACTTGGAGTTGGACAACCTAAATTCAAATCTCAGCTCTATCTCTCAGTGGCTGTGTGGACTTGGGACAACATTATCATCCTAAATTTTATCATTTGTGAATTGGGGAATACCATCACTCTCCTCACAGGGTTGTTGGGAAGATTAAATGGGAATTCAGCCGCCAGTATGCCATTTCTGCCCCGAGTGGAAAAGATTCAAAAATAAGACACAAATTGTCAGTAATACAAAGTGGATGGAAGCAGTGGTGGACACAAAGCAAATACTGAAGGGGAGATAATGTATGGGGGCAAAAGAAAGAAAAACATTAACAGCTAGGTTGTGACTTGGTATTGGGTGTGTTTTCACAGAAGGGAGTCGCCAGTCATTCCTATAAAGCAGTCTTCTAAACCAAAGGATAAAGGTGTGGTAGGCTATCTTTTGAAGTGAGCATGTAAAATTCCTGGAAGGAAAAGTAATGAAGAGCTAACGGTTCTTGGAAAGAGGTTCTGAGAAGTGACTGGGATTTATAACAAGATACTCTTTTACGCAGAGTTGTAAAGTGGAAAGAACTAAACTGGAATACCAGCTCCAAGTATGACCTTGGGCAAGTTACTTAACCAATCTAGAGTCTCAATTGCAAAATGCAGATAATACCTCACAGGATTGCTGTAAGATTAAATGAGATAATGGATAAGAAAGCTGTTAACGTGATACAAATAACAGGTATCATTAGGAGTTACATTCTCCACCCACTTACAACATTATATGTCCATGACCTTGGGCGTGATTTCAGCTCTTTGCACCTCGGTTTCCTCATCTATAAAATGGGGAGGATGATACCATCTACCCTATAAACACTCTGAGGATCAAAGGAGACCATAGATGAGACATCAATGCCTTGAAAACCGTACAGTGCTAAAGGTATAGAAACTGCCATCGTTGCTGATACATTTGATGCATGTCAAGGGCCGTGTTTATGCAGGGAAGCACGTATTTTTATGCTATACAGGTGAGGAAGCCTCGCATGCATTTATGCATCCAGGAGTGGGGCACGGGGCACAGATGCACATCTACGGATTCTGGGGGTGTGACTTGCACGCTTGAGAGGAAGACCGGAGGTCAAGTTCTGGGCCAGGAATCAGAGGAGTGGGCGCTACAGTGGGGGTAGTGGGATGCAGGATGCATGGATGGAAAAGGCTGGGGGCACAAACACGCATGCCCAAGCAGGAAACGTTTTCGGGGGAGACCAATGCGCATCCCCAGAATGAGGGGGGTGGGGAAGGATGCGACGTGCAAGCACGGAGGGCGGCCCGGGGGTGCGATACCGCACGCCCGGGGCCAGGACTCTTTACCTTGTCGCTGTAATCCCTCAGGACCCGCTCGATAGCCCCTGCTTCGCCGGCCCGGACGATGTAGAGGGCGCGCTCCTCATCCATGGCCGCAGGTGCGGGGGAGCCGCGGCCGCTCTGCGCGCCCAAGCCGCTGCCTCCAGGTAAACGCCTCGCGCCCCCGCTCGCTCCTTCCCAGCTTCCTTCCTTCCCTCCTTCCCTCCCTCCCTCCTGCCTCCAACCCGCCAGCCTCCGCCCGGGCCGGCCCGACGTCACCGCCCCTCAACTTTCACCCCGCGACGTCACCGCTCCCCCAGCAACCGGCGCCTCACGGCCGCCCCCGACAAGGCCCAGGACTCGGTCGGGGCCTGGCTAGCGGACCGAGGCGGAGTCAGGCCCAAGGCCCTGCTTGCTCTCCTGCCTCTCCCTCCCTGGGAGAAGTGTCCAGTCTTTTAAGGGGGCTTTCACAGACTGAACCGTTCTTCTTTCCTGACCCTCCTCTATGAATCATTCTCAAAGGACAAGAGCGACCCGGCTCTTCCCCGCCCATCTATGAACCAGCCGCTAAATGGACTGCAATTCCCTGCATGCAATGGGCTTATCCCGCTCTTCCATCTAATTTACTGGAGTGCCGAATGGCATGCTGGGATTAGTAGTCATCCAGCCGGAAAGACTTCCTTCCAAGGGCATGCTGGGAACTGTGGTACCGCGAGGGCCGGAAATGGGAGTCTGGCGGCCGCCTGAGGCCAGCGGCGGGGAGACCGTTAGAGGGAGGGTCTAAGCCTCTGCTTCGGTTTTGTTCGTTATGCCGCTGACTGTCCTGCTCCAGTCTCGGCTGGCTGGGCTGGCTGGACTGGCCGACGGTCGCGGAAACTGCCATCCCTTGGTGGGAACTGTCAGGCACCGGTTTAATTCCCTTTTCTCATTTAGCGGTTTCGGTCTCGGGAATTCCTTCCACCCTTGTTTGCGTTCTTGTTATGTACTCAGCTACAGTAATGTGGGAAATAATCGAAAGCAGTTATCTGGATAAAAGAGGACTCGGCGATTTTCTGCCTTAATACTAATCTCTAGCATGCATCTCGTGCCACCGGGGCTCCAGATTCTCTTAGGTAATTTCCCTATATCCTCTAATTCTCCCAACACAAATTTTTGTGGAAATAAAAAGGAACCCGAATAGTTTCAGTAATTTATCCTAAGTCACACGGCCAGAGAATGGGAAGTCGGGGTTTGAAACCAGGCCTTTCCCCCCGAAGCGGCCGCTCTACGACCTCCAGGAACTGTAATAATACCGATACAGTAGCGGTGGTGGTGATGACAAAGGTTCCCGTTGCCCCAATGGTAATTACGTGTCAGGCACTCTGTTAATACTTCACCTATGTTAGCTCAATCAATTTCATACACATTCATTCAACAAATATTTGAGAGCCTGTGCTGTGCCCAGGCGCTGTTAAATGCAGTGTGGATACAGTGGGCCCAAAGTAAAGTCCCTGCCTTCATGGAGTTTCCATTCTAGTGAGCGCCCATATGAGTTATTCTCATTTTAAGATGAGGAAACTGAGTCTTGAAGAGGTTAGTTGGTTAATTTATCAAAATTGCAGATTTTTGGAAACTGAATTTGAACTCAGAGCCTGTGCTCTTTCTGGTTTCCCAAGCTTTTTTTTGATGGAGAGTGGATGAATTCTGCAAGTAATTTCAAGTTTTCCATTCCAAGCAGCCTTTACCCATAATCATCCTTGATGTCTCCTCTACCAGTCTCTCCCTCTTGAGCTGTGCTGAAGAGGAACTAGAGGGGGCAAAAGTTTATTCATCTAATGATTGAATTTCTTCTATGCTGTGCTAGATATTCTGCTAGATACTGGGAATTTGGAAATAAGAACGAACATGGGACCTGAGTTTATGGAGCTTTTGCTCTTTCTGTATATTATACTTTCCATGCAGCAAACATTTATTGAGCGTATTTGTTGAGTCAGGCATTGGGGTAGGTGCTCTGTAATACTTTCAGAAAGATTTTAATCCATCTCTCCAAAAAGCACATTTTAGTAAGGTCATGGAATAGTTAGCTAAATTTCTAAGCTAATAGTAACATCTTGCAATTGTTTTTAACAGTTTACAGAACTTTTTAATACTTCTAATCTCAATGGATCATTGGGGAAGGTATTGTTCCCACTTTATAGATAAGAAAACAGGGTCAGACGAGTTAAGTAACAAGAACTGGGACAAAAACTGAGAGCTGTTAACAAAGTATTTGGGTGCCTACTCTGTGTCCAGTACAGAATTAAGTGCTTTGGGGGTATCCATATATTTATTTTTGGAGCAAGGGTCTCCCAGAGAGTTTATTAAACGAGCACAAAGTATCTTATTTCCGTAGAGATGTTTCTCTTTAGAATTATTTTAGAAGGTCTCTGACATTTCAGACACATGTCTTTGAAATGTCTGTTTGCCAGAAATAGGCTATGTTTTTAGTCTCCAACTCTGTACTTCTAAAAAGAGATTTAAAAAATGTAAAACCAGATGAATTAATGACTTGGGAAGTTGTACTTTAGTAATTTTAATTAAATGTTCGTATTCTGATTTTATAACTCAAAGGGATCTTTGACTCTAATTCAAGTCATCTTTTGACCACTGACGAGACTCTGGTTCCAGAAAAATTAAGTGGCTTGTCCAAGGTCAATAGCAGACTCTGGGAATGGAGCCTAGAGTAGCTGAGTCCTAGGTCACTACATCACTTTACCTCCTTGAATATTAGTTATGGGATACTTTCAGGGACTAGAGACTCTAGTCCTGTTCTGACTTCACTTCCCGGTGATGCTTGAGTGGCATGATAGCAAGGAATTAAGATTTAGAGCCTTGGTAATCAAAGCAACAAATATTTTTTCACAAGTCGTTGCTCTTAGAAACAGTAATATAGTAATCCTATATATATCTATGAATAGAGATTTTAAATTCTTAAAATATCTCCACATAGATTATTTTATTTAATCCTTACTATAGCTGAAATTGCAAGGTCAATAAGAGGGACTATTTTCTTTTTTACAGAGAAAAGGGAAGTTCAGAGTATTGATTAGCTGGTTCATAAGCAAAGAAGTTTGCTAATAAGTGGTATAGTTAAGGGCTAGAAGCACCCTGGGCTCTGATAACATAAAATATTATGGACTTTCAAGTTAGGGCCAATGAAAAAGCCTGCAAATAGATACTAGTCATTTATTTTGGACTTTGATATATCCTGCTGTGGCATTTCCTCTTGCCATGACAATGGGCTAGTTGGAATGTGCCAAACTGAAGGTCTTTAATGAGTACCTGGTGCTAACAGCTTTTAAAATTCAACTGTTGTAATATTTTGAATACATTTTCTTTAGGGGAAAGCAGAATTTAAAGCCTTGGCAGTTTGGTCTATTGGCTACAGCTCCAGAACTGGAGTTCAGAGAATTCCACTAATTCAAGATATGACTTGTCACTCAGCAACCACCACCTCACTATGTGAGGCCACTCACTCAACCTTTCTTGAGGTTTAGAAATTTAGAACTGAAATAATAGCTGGATTGTCCCACAGTGTCCTTAGCTGTTAAACTAAGGGATTGATCCAGATATTATTTCAGTTCTAAAATTTTGTGATTATCGGAAAAACAAAACCACCTTCAAATATGCTAATTCTTTAGAAAAACCTATTATGAAGAGTGGGGATGTGAAAATCAATATGTGCAAATCATATATCAATATGATATGTGCAAATCATTCCTTGGGCATACCTCCAAAGATTCTGATTCAGTTGATCTGTGGTGAAATCTGGATACTGGTAGTTTTAAAAGCTTCTCAGTTGATTTGAATAAACAGCTAGTATTGAGAACCACTGGATCAATATTTTGATAGAGTATCTACCACTGAACTGGTTTTTTGATAGACCCCCAAACTCATGTGCATGTAACTCATTAGTCTTTGAGAAATAACCTGACAATATGAAAGTTATTTTTTTGGCCAGGCGCGGTGGCTCATGCCTCATGCCTGTAATCCCAGCACTTTGGAAGGCCAAGGTGGGTGGATCACCTGAGCTCAGAAGTTCGAGACCAGCCTGACCAACATGGAGAAACCCCATCTCTACTAAAAAAAAAAAATACAAAATTAGCCGGATTTGGTGTTGCATGCCTATAATCCCAGCTACTCGGGAGGCTGAGGCAGGAGAATCGCTTGAACCTGGGAGGCGGAGGTTGCAGTGAGCCAAGATCGTGCCATTGCTCTCCAGCCTGGGCAACAAGAGCGAAACTCCATCTCAAAAAAAAAAAAAAGAAAGAAAGTTATTTTGATTTCATTTTTTTACCAAGAATGCAGTCTCAGCTGGGTGCGGTGGCTCATGCCTGTAATCCAAGCACTTCAGGAGGCCAAGGCAGGTGGACCTCTTGAAGTCAGGAGTTTGAGACCAGCCTGGCCAACATGGTGAATCCCCATCTCTACTAAAAATACAAAAATTAGCTGGGCATGGTGGTGCATGCCTGTAATCCCAGCTACTTGGGAGGCTGAGGCAGGAGAATCTCTTGAACCTGGAAGGCAGAAGTCGCAGTGAGCCAAGATCATGCCATTGCTCTCCAGCCAAGGTGACAGAACGAGACTCTGTCTCAAAAAAAAAAAAAAAAAAAGGAAAAGAAAAAAAAAGAATGCAGTCTCCCTTTGATAGCAAAGTTACTTAACATAGTTTGATCTTTTAACACATATGTAGTGCTCACTGGAGCACAGCATTGTCTTAGATACCATAAAATTTTAAAAAAATTTTCTTATGTCCTTTGGGGATATAAGAAACAACCAAACAATAATCTTTTTTACTGATAGGAAAAAACAAATTGAACATAGTACTGTGTAAATCAAAGCAAGATAAACATTAATGGGAAGGATAGTAGTCAGAGTAGCCTTCTTGAAGAAGGCGATCTATAAAGAGGGATGGTGGAGAGAGCATAGAGGGCTCCAAGATGGGGAAATGCTGTGAGAAAAGGTCAGGAGGCCAAAATTAACGAGATTCTTGTTGAGAAATGATACCAACTTGGTTGAACTTGAAAGCCAGCAATGGCGATTTCTTAGAGGTCAGTTTGGTCAGTGGGAAAGGAAAAGTTAAATATGAGAGATGTTTCATAATCAGTGATGACTCCATAACCAGCCAGTCCAACTTCGACTTACAACATGTTGCATTCCTGAAAACGTTACCTTACAATGCTGTAGGACATAAAATTAAATAGAATTGGGAGACAGGAAGGGAGTCTGTTGCTGACTGTCTTCAGATCTTTATGCACATTATTTTATCTCTGTCTCATAAAGTTAGAGTCGGACTAGATGACTTCAAAGGTTTTTTTCCAACTCTTAAAAATTTACTTGATTCAGCCTTTCAGCACCTTTATGAGGTTCCTCAGTAATATTCGCTGTATTCTGATTGCTTAAATTGAGTCCGTGCCGTTAGTCCTAGGCAGATGTCCCTCTAGTTGTTTAATATTGATTGACTACCCACAGTGGGACTCTTAGATTAAGCACACAAAATGGGCTCTGCCCTTTAGGAGTTTTTATTTACCCAAGAGCAGGAATGTGGGTCAGACCTATTTGCATCTCGCTGACTTGGAATCCCATCCAAACACCTCTTGGGAAAACCCAGCGCTTTGGGTGGCAATGCTGTAATGTGGTGAAAGAACCCGGACTGAGAATTGGAAAACCTGGTTTTTAGCCCTGACTCACTGTGTGAGTCTCAGAAGCTGATCATTTGTCAAATTCCTTGAAACCCTTCTGGCAACCAATTTTTTGTATCTAACAGGAAAACCCGAGGCTGAAAGACCCTAGTTTGAATTTTAACTCTGGGCATACAGGGATAAATCACTTGCCGTCTTTGAGCACTGATTTTTCTCAACTGTAATGAGCATAATTATACCTACTTTGCAGTAAGTTGGAAGGGTTAAAAGAGATGGCTGTCAAAGTGGCCAGCAAGGCGGACCTGGCATGGAGTAGCCACTAAAATGTTAGCTGAACTGGAATGAAAAATGCAACCTTCCTTAGAAAGATGTGAAGATTCAGGGCTAAACATTTTGCTGTTCCTATGGATGCACAAATGCATGAGTTTTGTTGTTGCTGCTGTTGTTTCTAACAACAGCAAAGTGATTCCATTGCGCTGCTTTGGTCTTTAGACTTCAAAGTTAACATTTTAACACTGACATGCTGTAAGACAGTTTTCGGATAGTGACTGTTATGTGTATGTGTGTGTAAATAGGAATCTAAAACACTCTTTCAGTACCCCCTTCCCATATCAATGCCTTTGCAATTAAGTTTATTGAGATTCACATGTCAGAGGAAATATATTCTCACAACCTTTCTTCCCACCACCTCCTTTTGCAGTAAGGCATTAATTTACTTACCAACATTTGATTAAACTCTTAAGGTTCAACCCTAGGAGGAGGTGGCGGTGGACAAAGGATTATTGTCATTCATCATCAACACATTTTAGTCTTCCCCTCGAGTTGCCTATGAAGGATTAGCATTTCCCTGAAAGGAGGAGGACAGAATAAATTGCGTCTACCGCCAAAGAACTGCCAGCTCCTTTCAGCTGGGGGCACATACCGGGAGCTTTTCCCATATTAGTCAGCTTTATCTCAACTTTTGGGCAGTGCCTACATCTGAATTTCATGGGTTTCAGGGTCAGTCAAAACAGAATTGTAGGGCTGTTGAGGTCAGAGGCCACCTCTGTCAAAGGGTAGTGACCTTAACAGCAAGAGGTAGCCAGTCTCCTCTGTGCTCCCTCCTCCCCCACCCCAGTGACTTCACTCCAGTGAATGCTTGGCTCATTGCACGCCCCCCTGCAGAGCTTTTTTTTTTCGACCTGGTAATAAAAATCCTCTGTGACCTGGTATTTTTTTTTCATTATTATTGATTTTCTTTTATTCCTGTTTCTCCATAGAATAACCATATCTCAGTCATAGATAATGCACTGGTTTGTTTGTACGTTGGGAAATGACAGAGGGAAAGGTAGTCTGCTATTTATTTACAGTGAGCAGAATGCCACCTCTGGTTTAGGGGAAGATCTGGTGCCCAGCTTAGAAACTGCCTGCAGTTTGTGAGCACAAAAATATTCCAGAACTTCTGAAACTCTCTTCCACCCCAGTAGGTTCTATTACCATGGTCAAGGTTGATTTTTAAAACTGCAAAACTGCTTAGGAGAGGGGAATGGAAGTTGGGATAGGGGTGGGAAGGTGGGAAGAAAAGTAGGAAGGAGGAAGAGTGTGCTTTAGTAGAAAAAGCACAGACAGGCTCTGGAGTAGTATTTCTTTTATTGTGTTTTAAAAATTAATATATAGACAGAGACAGAGTCTCACTATGTTGCCATGGTCTTAAACTCCTGGCCTCAAGTGATCTTTCCACCTTAGCCTCCCAAAGTGCTGTGATTGTAGGTGTGAGCCACGGTGCCTGGAGTAATTTTCAGATCCCAGCTCTGCCACTTAAACTGTAACCTTCAGCAGGGCATTAAGCTGCTCATAGTCTCCATTTCTTCACCTGTAAACAGAAGCGATTATGCCACTAGTATTGCAGGGAACTTGTGAGAAGCAGACAGGGTGAGTCTAATGTGCCTGGTACAAAGACTCCAATAAATGGGAGACTCCGTGGATTAAGGCAGATCTATTTCAGAAATGCGCCCCTGAGTGTGAGGTGAGGAGGAAAGAGTGTTTCAGACTTCTCATTTAAAGATCATCCTTCTGCCTCAACTATATTTTTGTTCTTAAGACATCTTGCAGTTTATTGTTTCTGAGAGGTGCAGCATATGCCAAGACATTCTAGATACCATCCCTCACAGGGGCACAGTTTGATAGTTCCTTAAGAATTCACTCTTTTAAACTTCACTCAGAGGCTTTTCTTTTCTAGGAGGAGACTTATAAATACCAAATATCAGCACTTCAGCTCTTTCTGAGTCTGATTCTCTTACCCCTGCTGTCACGGTCAGACCTCATTATTTTTCATAATAGATTTTAAACAGCTGGTTTTAGCTCTTGAGGCATTTATGATGAGAAAGGGAGGCATATAACTGGGGAGTCCTATTTCTCCCGCCCACCATTTCTCTTCACCCACACTCCTTTCCTAGCAACAGCTCTTTCTTCATCTCTTGTGGCCCACGTCTTCCGTCCCACCTACACCAGCAGCAGCAAAATATGGGGGTGAGAGGGCGGCGGCGGGGTTGGGGGAGGTTGAGACACAGGAGGGGGATTGGGGGAAGAGCTTCAGGGAGGAGGCTGGTGAAGCACAAAAGGTTCTGACCTCCTTGGAACAAGAGGAAGCCCCAAGCACTGTGTCCAAGCTGGCTTAGCTTGGGAGGCTGCCAAGGAACTGAAGCAGAGAAGTTCCAGGTTAGAAGGGCAGGCGGCAAAGTGGTAGGGAGGTGGGGGTGGCTGAAGGGCGAACAGAACAGTGCAGTTCAGGGAAAGGTTTGTCAGCTAAGGGAAAACTATGCACGGTGTAGGTTATTGTGGAGTGTCACTACTTGCACAGAGCATGGTTCTCCACTCTGGACAAACAACACTGCAAGAGAGAAACTTGGGCCACATGTTCAGGGAATAGTAGTCCCTGAAGTTTAGAACTTGAGGGTGGAAGGGATCATGTTTCTCAACCTTGACTGCATATTGAATCACCTGGGGAGCTTAGAAAAATACTGATGGCTGGGTCACATTCCAAGTCATTATTTATTGTGGGTGGGACCTATACATCAGTATTTTTATCTTTACTAATTTATTGAGACAGGTCTCTGTCACCCAGCCTGAAGTGCAGTGGCCCATTCATAGCTCACTGTAAGCCTAAATACCCAGTCTCAAGTGTTCCTCCCACTTCAGCCTCCTGAGAGCTAGGACTGCAGGTGCATGTCACCACAACTGGCTAATTTTTAAATTTTTTGTAGGGATAGGGTCTCACTATATTGCCTAGGGTGGTCTCAAACTCCTGGCCTCAAGTGATCCTCCTACCTCGGCCTCCCAAAGTGCTGGGATTACAGGTGTGAGCCACCGCACCCGACTTATACTCAGTATTTTTAAAAAGTTGACCAGGGAACTCTAATGGCAGCCAGGGTTGAGAGCCACTGACATCCAATCCTACTTTAGAGCAGGAATGCCCCCTCTACAACATCTTTGGTGAAACCAGAATTTGACCTCAGTTCTCCCTCACTTCAAAGTCAGCAAATGGGCCAATTTTTTAAAAGCTTATAGTGATGACAATTTGCATACTTGAGGCTCTTGCCCAAGTCTGAATTCTATGCCTCTGCTCTCACTAGACTTCAGAGAGCTTTCCCCTAGACTTCAGAAGACCTATGGCAACCCTTCCCCAAGTCTCTTCCACTGTAATAATGAGGGTATTTATGCTATCCCTCTTCCTAGGATTTAATTTATGTTCTTTTTTTTTCTTTTTTGGTTTTTGTTTGTTTGTTTGTTTTGTTTTGTTTTGTTTTTGAGACAGGGTATCACTGTCACCCCAGCTGGAGTGTAGTGGCGCAATCTTAGCTCACTGCATCCTTCCACCTCAGCCTCCCAAGTAGCTGGGACTACAGGCATGCAACACCACACCTAGCTAATTGTTGTATTTTTTGTAGAGGCACCTGGTTGCCCAGGCTGGTCTCAAACTCCTGAGCTCAAGCTCAAGTGATGTACCCACCTCAGCCTCCCAGAATGCTAGGATTACAGGCGTGAGCCACCATGCCCAGCCTTAATTTTTTCTAGTCTTGCAAGTCTGCCTTTAAACAGTGCAAGAGGTTGGGACAAAATAGCTGTTTGTTTTTGCTGTCTTTTCTTCTCTAGATTCACTTCAGACATTTTGACTTTAAAGCAAATATTAAGGCCAGTTTTGAAGAGAGAGGAAAATTGCCAAACACTACTATCCAGAGTTGTGTAAGGGAGGATGGGGTTGGACTCATGAGCCTCACTCTGTGTTATAGCACCAGCTGGTGGAGCCAGTGCCTTCTCTCCTGTGGCTCCCTCCCTGAATCACTGCCCAGCTGCCAGTCTACTCTGTTTTTTGTTTTCCCTAAGTGGCCCGTCCATCCTCCTCATCCAGATCTGCCAGCCCTGGTCCATCAGTGCAGACTGTAAGTTGGAATGTCATAATCATGTAACACACCTGCTTGAGGTCCAGAGTGGGGAGGTGAACCATTCAAGGTCACATGGCAGTTTCCACAACTCCCCCCGCCCCCCCTACTGCCGTTTAGGTTGGGCTTACTCGATGGCAAACATTTTGGGTTGATCTGTGCCTGGGTTTCAGTCTCAGAGGGGCCACAAATTCTCTTTCTACCCAGAACTGGGGTGTACTAGAGGCCTGACAAAGGACACAGCAGGATGGAATCTGAGGACACCACAGGCCTGCAATGTGGGTGAGCCATCCTGGCTGCTCTTCATGACTTCAGCCAGTTTCAAGCTGGCAGAGTTCTTTTCAGAAAAAGTCCTAAGAGGGGAGGGTCCCTTTATTGCCAAGACTCTTCTGTTCTTCCCCTGACAAGTGACTGGCCCCACTCCCAGCTGCCAACCTTGCCCGAATTTCCCAATCTGGTGACTGACTGGGAGCTATCAGAGGGAAAGAAGGTGCATTTGAGTCATGTGCTCACAGCAGCTGTTGCCTTTTCCTATTCAGATCTTTCCCGGTTCTGAAGTTAAAGTTTTAAAACAATTGGGAACATAGGTACTGCTTGGCTCCCAAGAGGTAGGCACCTTGTGCTCTGGAGAGAAGGCCCAGTGGTCTTCTGCCTTCATCTGAAGCTGCCTTCTTTTCCAGGATGCTAATGATGCCTAGGTCTTGGTTGTGCTGAGAAAGGGAGGCACACATTTTCTTCCTTGCAAAGTTCCTGGAGTGACCTATTCTCTGGGCTTCAGGCCCTTGTTATGACTAGTTTTGCCTGAAGATTTGTTCAGTTAATGAACTTGTGGCTGTTACGTGTAAATGGGTGTCCTATGCTGTTGTTACCTGACTAAAGAATTTGATGATTACTTTTTTGTGCTTAGTAAGTCAAAAGTCAGACTTCCTACACCCTTTCATTTATTTAAGGGAGCTCTAGCTTTGAATTGTAAGAGAGAGACTGGTCTGGTCACTCTCAGGTTTATTTTTTGCAGTGACTAAATCTGAAATTTCATTCTTCCTTTTCCTTACTTTCCTTATATGAAAGCCAATTAATGGATTGTGGTCAAAAGATCAAACTAATTGACCATCAGAAAGTGAAATTCAACATCTGCTTTCTTTTTGTAGAACAATATAGCTAAATATAAGGGGATGCTCTGTATATAATTTTAATCTTAAAAATCATGTTCAGGTATAAATATATTATGTAATAGCAAGTAAGAACTTGGCTTTAAATATAAATCTTTCAAAATGCAAATTGAGTTGTCAAATTCTCATGCCTTTTAGTTAATATACTCACTACTCCCATTTCTGGAAATCTGTGGTTCTGAACTTCTCATAGATCCTAGACTCTTAATGTTTGAGAAAAACACCATCATTGTACTTCTATACCCCACTCCTTTCAGCCTCAGAATAAAAATACAGTGCTGGAGAAGAATTTGTTAATACTTATTAAGTATTCAGTAATGTTACTGTTCTGTTCCAGAAGTTTATTAGCATTTAAAGCACTGCACTTGAAATATCTTTACACCCAGTGATCATTAAAGCATAATGAACTAAGTACCAAGGGACCTCTTAATGGTGTTGGTATTGAAGAATAATATTCCCTATAAGAGCTGAAAGGTTCCTGCCTTTGAGTGACACTAACCACTGTGCAAACTTAGGACACATCTCTGTGTGTAGAAGAACTGGTCCCCTACAAACCTCCATCAGGCTGTAAGTACTATTTTTACTTAATCATTATTCAAGGACAGGATGTGTGGCTTATACACATTTTAATTATTATTATATGACAAGATGATGGGGAACTGGATAAACACAGCCATGTAAGACTACTTGGTTTTTTGCCCTGCCTACTTACACCCTAAGTATTCAGAATGTTTATACACACACACACTCTCACACACACACACACACAGGTCATGTCAAATGAAAAGTCAAAAGAAAGGTCATTTCTATATTTTTTATTTGAGTGTGAAACCATTCATATCTTGCACAACTGTACAGATAAAACTATTTCCATTTTAGCTGTAGACACAATTATCACACTGAGTGGTGTGATCAAAGATTTTATTTACAGAACAGTTGCTGAAACATCCGATGTCATATTTCCATTTATTTCTTACCCATAGGGTAATAGGTCCACCATAATTGCTTGGTGCATTTTATAATACAGAAAGAAAACCTATATTAATCTCTAACAAACCTCACAAATTACTACAAATCTGACAGAAAAATGCCTACAAAAAATTCTCCAAAAGTACAATACATTTTTATTTCCACACATACACAGTATAGTATAGGCTCAAAGGCACAGCTTTGAATTTTTTTCTATCAAAGTGTCGGATATTGTTATAGTTTTATGAAGGAACCATGAAAGTCATTTTCACACTTGGTGCTTGGGAAGTTAAAGTTTGTTCCATCCAGTTTCACAAAGTTAACACAGCAGAGCTGAGTGTGATACTCAATGCCATAAATCCACATTCTCATAGAACTTAAAAAAAAAAAAAACCCTCTCCTGCCTTCTGCTGACACTAGCCATTGTGCAAACTTAAGACAAATCCTTGTATGTAGAAGAACCAGTCTCCTACAAACCTCAATCAACTTAAGGCAATACAGAACAGACCTCTTCCTTCCCTCAAGACAGTGCTTACATTCCAAGACAATGCAGGTACTGTGACAGATGTGGGTATGACAGAAAATCTAGAGTTTCCAGATAGCTCCCCATTTAGCCCTGGTGCTCCAGGAAATAGGGATGGTACCACCAGGAAGAAGGGATGTGCAGAACACGTCTGAGGGCTGTTCCTTGTACAGTACAATGACAAGACAGATGGCAAGGTGAATGCTCTTGGTAAATTATGTGCCCATCCAAGAACACAAACCAGATTCTGTCTGCAGTATCCATCCTTCAAGACTAAAGAGATTTTGTCAACGGGAAAATCAGTAGCTTACTAGAAGTGGTTGCCAACACAAAGCAAAGTCATGGAACAGAGGGAAAAGGCACAGAATGGCCTGCCCGAGATAGTGCTCTACAGAAACAGTCAAGTCTGGCTTGGCTACAGAAACCCAGTCCCACTGACTTTTAATAAGTCCTGTTTCTGAACTAAAGTTTATTCATCCCACATTGATCCCATCCTCATGTTCATTAGGAAAATGGGCACTTAGGAATAGCCCATGAGTTACAATGTATAGAGATAAAGTCTTCTGGGGGATGGGTGTTGGGTTTATTATTATTATTAATTATTATTATTAATATTAAATATGGATGCCTATGATAGCAGTCATTTAGCCCATCCTGTAGAGGCCTCTCCGTTGATGTAAGCAAAGCCAGGAAAGTGTTGCATGTGCTCATACTCAGAATTCCTGCGCGTTGTCAGGGGTGTATACATGTCACTAGAGTTTCCATACCTCGTAGAATGCACAGACGGGCTTGTGTAGCACGTGTTGGCTGAGGGCACCTCTGGCCAGCGGGGAGTGACTGGGGTAGGATGCAGTCTGGGAGTACTGCTCATCAAACAAGGTTCCATCCGGGAAGTGGGGCTATTAAAAGGGTACTTGTTGAGGGGAAAGAAATTCCACAAAGTTAAAATTAGCTTGAGGTTGCATATACACAATATCAGTCATGTTTACAGTTTAAGTTAAATTTCTTAAGATGCTATTAATGAGAGTTGATGGAGAAGAATCACTGAACTTCTACAAGATTGAATATTGGTCTTAGGGAAGTCAACAGGAGAAATGCAAAAGATTTCATAGCCTGAGTTGGGCTGGTGTTTACTCATGTGGTTATACTGGCTTTCTGTTCCTAATCTACAATATCTTGGGAAGTCAAACCCAAAATGAGAAACAGCCACACCAGGAATACAGGAAAGTGTGTGTTTGTCACACACACACATATACACTAGTAACTGCATGTCCAGATAAATAAATATGGATGTACAGATGGATGGTAGTGAGTTTTATCATTAGTTATGGAGATGTGATAGGTCCTAGTCCATCAACCCAAGAGCATAACACTGCCAAGTAAAATACAATGATGTTATTAAAAATAACATTTTACAGTTGAATTCAATTATAAACTTCAGCCTAAAAGCAGGCTTTTGAAGAGGAAGCAAATCAACAATTTCGAAGGTTATTATTAGTGCCTATCATTTAGAGAACATTTTTCTTTTTGGCTCACATTCACTGAACTCCTGGAAGATACACGAATAGGAATTGGGCTTGGTGTGAATGTGGAGGAAGGAGTCAAGGGAAACCAATTGAGAGGGGCGGGGAGGGGAGCTTTTGTGCAGGTCAGAGGAACAGGTGTTAGTAGCTACAAGAAGAGGGGAAGTAGTTCTAGAAAGGATTAGGAGTAAGAGAAGTGCTTCTGAAGTGCTTCTTCTTTTACATTCTTTTCTGTTACCAAGACAGCTATGCAAATAAGCCCCTGTTAGTAGGATCAGAGGGGAGGAAGGGGAGGAGCTATGGGCTCCCTTTGAGAGCTCCCAGTCTGCAGGCCAGTCAGCACAAAGATTTCTTTGCTGTGCTGAGGGCTACACCAACAAGGACAGGAGCCAATCAACAAGGATGGCCAGAGCAGCGAGGAGGAGAGAGAGTGTGTGAATGTATGAATTCTTCTGCTCCCCATCTGTCTTCCCTGACAGTTGGAAAGTGGAGGCCCAGGGGATTAGGTGGGAGGCTGCCTCCTGTGAGGGAGACAGACAGGCTGAAGCCTAGACAGCAGGGAGAAGGGGTTATGACAACAATGGCTGCTCCCTGGAGTCTAGGTGGCTACAGGGAACTGCTCTTCCTCTGTGAGTGAGAGCCTAAGGGGAGCTGGGGAAGGCGCTTAGGCCCAAAGCATGCAAAGAGAACCAGCAATTCAGAGGTCAAGAAGGAGGGATCCCAATTTTTGAGTAGGGAGGGATT
Source organism: Pongo abelii (assembly GCF_028885655.2). Taxonomy (NCBI): domain Eukaryota; kingdom Metazoa; phylum Chordata; class Mammalia; order Primates; family Hominidae; genus Pongo; species Pongo abelii. The sequence goes on along the minus strand of NC_071995.2, from coordinate 105,444,946 downwards.
TTTCCCCCTACATAGGATGGCATGCCTTACACAGCAAAAGTACAGCCACTTCACAACCAAAAGAACAGTTAGGAAAGAGGGAGAAGGGCGTAGGTGGTGTCTGGGAACTCAAGGGAGAAGGCACCAAGGGCTGTTGCCAAGGAGACTATGGACAGCACGCCAAGGCTTTCCTAATCCCAAATCAGATCAGAAACACTGGCGCATACCCCTGTGCTCTGCATCATGGGAACCTACAGGATGCTGTTTGTGTGGCAGCAGTGGTGGACCCTCAGGCCTGCACAGTGGGATTCTAGCACAGGAACCTCTCTAAATCCCAGTGAGACCATAGTAAGATTGGGCCCTGTCCCAAAAAACAAGATCCCAGGTGTATTAAACAGATAACATTAGGAACTATTACTACAAAACAATCCTTACTTTTTCAAAAAGGTTGCTTGCCCCACCTGATCTTCTCTCAAGTCAACTCCTGGGTATCACCTCACCTCCTGGTGCTCTCCCTGGCACAGAGGCCTCCCTTCTGGTCCCATGGCATGCCAAGCTGGTTCCCATCTCAGGGAAATCTGTCCTACCTGTTCCTTCTATCTAGAACCTTCTCTACCACCCCTACCCCTGGCTCCTGCCATGCCTGCCCTTTTGTCATTCTTTAGATCTCAGCTTAAATGTCACCTCCTCGGAGAGACTTTTCTGGAATCCTATCTCAAGAACCTAAACACCCCAGCCTGTGCCTCTCAGGCTGGGGCCTTACCATCCTGCCTGGCAGCTAGCTAGGTCTTTCTTTTGGCTTATATTCATATGCTCCTGATGGGGCTTTGCTGTGTTCAACACCATGTTCCCAACATCTGGCATGGTGCCTAGCACCTAGCAGGTGCTAAATAATAGTTGGCAAATGAACATTGGGACGTTACTACTAGAAAGAATTTTAGGGATCCTGTGATCCAACCCCATGTTGTACAGATGAGAAAGCCAGGCCCCATGAGATCAAGTGTCCTGCCCAAAGTCACACAGCAAGCTAGTGGAAGAGCTGGCATAGAAACCCAGTTGGGGAGCATGCTTTCCCCACATTGATATAACCGTCCCAAAGGAGGCTGACCTTGCCACTGCCAAGTTACCCAGGAGCAGGAGAGCACTCCCTTTTTGGAGGCCAGCCCATTAGACTTTAATCCCTCTGCTCCGCTTCCTTCACTAAGCTGCCTCTTCCCCAACAGAGCTCTGGGGCCTTAGAATTCTCACCTGGCCTCAGCTTGCTGGTTCTGACAGAGTCCCCTTTGCCTTGGCTCGTGTAGGTAAAATGTCACAGAATGGACTTGGGCTCTTTCCCACAGAACCCGAGAGAGTGTGGCTTTTGTGCCTAGCCAAGGACCCTCGACACAGCTGTGCTCAGAAGTTGTGTCATAGACTGAAAAGAGTAATTGCCTGGAAACGAGACTGGCTCAAAATATCTCTAATGTGACAATAAAATTCTGTTACCACAGAATCCAGCATGGAAAATTCTGTCCCGTTAGGTCAGCTAATTGCAAATGAGTCAGTGACTCGTTTTCCCTGTAGTGAAGAGACCATTGAAAGACCAGTTAGCTGAAGTGCTCACTGCCTTGGCCTGGTCATTAACATGACCAATGAAGCTTCTATTTAGTCTAGTGAGAGTGGCAGAGGCTGGCCCATGGCACCCGCCTCACCTCTCACACTTTACATCCGGTTTCATACAGGGTCCTTAAGCATGCTGGGCACAAACTCCGGGGTCCAGAGATCTCTGTCTGGAATAAGGCACCTTTTGTTGAGGGCCCATAACAGGAAGTTACCATTCTCTGGATCAAATCATATGCTGTTGCTACTGATTTTAAAAAGGACATAAGTCACCAGTTTACCATCCCTTGAAAGGAGTGTATGAGAGGTGCCTGTGTGCACCTGTGTGTGCCTGGATACACGGTCCAACGTTCATCAGATGCCTATGGCATAAGCCCATCTCAGCTGTGATTGACTCTTGGTCTCTTTGGAACCATATTAGGAAGATTTATTTTGAGAAATGACTCTCCACACCAAGGGCTGACTTTCCTACACATGGAGAGGGAAGAAAGAGCCCTTTATTCCTGACCCCTTACCAAATGAGCTGCTACTTGAACAAGGGGTGAAAGGTGGCCCAGTCAGGAGCACAAACTGTTTTCCTATGAAAGGCGGCTCTCACTGCACCAAAGTACTGCCAGAGGGCTCACCCCTAGCCTCTTAGCGTTTTCTGGAGAAGGATGTAGCTCCCAAAAAATCTTTGTCGGACAGTCCACATCTGCTGAGCTTTTTTTTTTTTTTTGAGACAGGGTCTTGCCCTGTCACCCAGGCTGGAGTGCAGTGGGGTGATCTCAGCTCACTCCAACCTGTGCCTCCCAGGCTTAAGTGATCCTCCCACCTGACCCTCCCAAGTAGCTGGGACTGCAGGTATGTGTCACCACTCCCAGATAATTTTTAAATTTTTTGTAGAGATGAGGTCTCACTACATTGCCCAGGCTGATCTCGAACTTCTGGGTTCAAACGGTCCTCCCACTGGAACTCCTGGGCTCCCAGCCTCCCAAAGTGTTGGGATTACAAGTATGAGCCACCGTCCCTCTGCTGCTGAGCTTTTAGAGTCAGGATTAGTTAAGTTATTACATGTGAAACACCTAGAACTCCTATGTAGTAAGTTTTCAAAAAGTGTTAGCTGTTATTAATGTCCTTTTCAGAATCATAGGGTCATGGTCCATTAATGATAGGAAGAGCCTTAGTGACTGACCATCTGGTTCTACCTCTGGGTTTACAGATGAAATAATTAAGGTCAAGAGAAGGGAAATGATCTACTGCAGTCACACAGCAACTTAGTATCAGAGTAAGAATCCAGTCATTCATTCATTTCATTGACAAGTATTTACTGAGCACTCACTGAGGGCCAAGCTCGGTGCTAGGCCATGGGAATATAATGGGGAGAGAAAAAGGACTTGGTCCTTGCTTTCACAGAGCTAGTACAGTGAGGGAGACAGATCTTAATTATAAAATTACCCTAAATATAGTATTATAACTGTGGTATTACCAAGGATAATAATAAAATGTGTTAACTATGAGCCAGGCCCTGTTCTGACCTTTATTAACTCACTTGACCCTCACTACGACCCTGCGAAATAGATAGCATAATTATCCTCATTTTTCAGATGAGAAAATTGAGGCACAGGGCTAATTGGAGGCAAAGTTGGGATTTGAACCCAGGGAGCCTGGCTGTACAGTCAGAGATCTTACAACACTATCATTGATTGATTTTTTTTTTTTTCTTTTTGGCCCAAGACACCAACCCAAAGTACAGTGCCCTAAGCAAACTTTGTAGCACCCAATGGTCCTGGGTTGGTTTCGGCTAGACTGCTGAAGATTCTGTGAGAGGCGGTGATTAGCTGATAAGGCTGGGCCTCTGCCTTTCAGATGAGAAATAAGGGATAGCTTTCCAGTCTAAGTGTGATCAAATGGCTTTTGAGCTCAAGGTCCCCAGTTCCACTATGGCTGCTTGACAGAGTAGAGGTTCTATGAACATGTATTGAATGAGGCTCAGAAAGATTTTGTAGCTATGTACTTGGTCTGGTTTATTTTCTCCTTTTGGTTGGGCCTGGGAATGGGGAACCTGGGAAGAGGCAGCTTACTTTGATGTGAACAAGTGCAGCACAGTTGCAATGGTTTTCCAAAATAATTCAAACCTTACGCTGTGAAACCTCATTCATCTGGACTCACTAAGTCAGAAGTTACAAGAATCTAAGCAGGGCTGGGAGGTTTACCTTTGTAGTACCCAGGAAGAAAGTATGTATTGTGCAAATAAGTAGTGTAAACAAGGGCATACACATATTCTATTTTGAAAACAAATGACTTAAAATTATTTTGAGCATATAAATGCTGGGAAACCTACAATTACTGCACTTCATAGATGTATCAGCCCTCTAAGGCAAATCTAGCTGGCATTTATTTGCAGTAGTTTCAGTTACTTTTGTGCTGATGACCAATTGCATTTCTCCAACTATATTGTATACTTGCAATTTGTCTTCCAATTCGGACTGTCCTTTTCCCTGGTGAGTCTGATGTAGTGAAGTGTGATATTCAGTTACTCAGAACTGGAACAGCTTGACCCCTGCTCTGGAAAGCTAAAACTAATTAGTCCTGCAGTGGATTTTCTCTATGCTCAACCTTAAACCAAAGAACCAATAAAGGAAAGAAATAAGGTTATCTTGGGGTGTGTGCTTCTCTTTGGCAACTTGAAACTTACTGAGAATAACAGCAGTAACCTCTTGAATTTACCTTCCACTCTCCAAAACAGTAGTATTAAGTACCACTGGTTTAGCATTGGGATTGAGAGCTGGAGGATTTGCATTCGAGTCTGCTTTGTCCCTTACTGGATGCATGACCTGGGGCACATTACCTTCTGAGGCAGTCTACTTATCTTTAAAAACTGAGGGAAAAGTCTAGGTGTGGTGGTTCACGCCTGTAACCCTAGCACTTTGGGAGGCCAAGGCAGGAGGATCACTTGAGCCCAGGAGTTCGAGACATGCCTGGTCAACATGGCGAGACTTTGTCTCTACAAAAACACAAAAATCAGCTGGGCTTGGTGGTGTGTGCCTATAGTCCCAGGTACTTGGGAGGCTGAGGTGGGAGGATCACTTGAGCCCAGGAGGTAGAGGTTGCAGTGAGCCAAGATTGCACTCCAGCCTGGGTGACAGAGTGAGATCCTATCTCCAAAAATGCCTTCTTCCCAAGGTTGTTAGGGCAATTAAGTGAGTCTGTATATTTAAATATGCCTAGAACAGTGCTCTGAATAAATGTTAATGAAAAACAAAACAAAGGATACTTTGTCTTTAGACAGTACCTTCCCCCAGAGAGGTACATTTTGAACACTGACCTCACTCATCAACCTAGGTAGAGACTGATATAATTAATTTCTCCCCACCCTATTTTACAGATGGAGACTAGGCATAAACCATGAAGTGTGGAGTGTGTGTGTATTGAGGGGAGTGTCAGAGGCACTTGTCTAAGAGTCACAAGGCATGGTGGCGAAGAGCCTGGCCTAGGACCCTTTGGACTCTCACACCTTGTCTGGATTAAAAGGGTCCTTCCATGGGCTTTCACTTGTCCTTGGGCCATTCTATTAAGACCAGCTATTAAACAGCAGTGTTCCAGTTGGGGACTGTTGTGGCTTCCAGAGCAGGACCTTATAGGTCTTGAGGAGACCTTGGCTTATTTTTATGGCAATGGCTTTAAAAATGTCACCCCAGAAAACCAGCTCCTGCCATTTCATGAGGGGGAATGAGGAAGTGAAGAAGGAGGGAAGACAATGCCCAGAGCTATGGCTTGATGATGCTGTCTCCCACTGGAGCATAAGCTCTACCAAAGCAGGCATGCTCTATCGCCTTCTCACTGTACTCCCAGTGGCTAGTGCAGTGCTTGCACATAGTAGTTACCCAGGAGCCATTTGAAAAATAAATGAATGAATGAATGAGATGCTTGGAGGGTGCAGAGTGATCTAGGCTGTTGCAGCCATTCTCAGTCATGCAGTGGATTACAGTGAGGAGCACAGAGTGCTCCCAAGAGACGGAGCTCCTAAGGAGCTGGCATCTCTGTGTGACGTAGTTGGAGACCTATAATGAATGCCCCAGGTGATGATTTAGTGGAATCAACTTCTTGGCTTGTCTGGGGATTAAACCAGGGCTCCCCTTGGTACTGCAGATGGAAATCAAAACAAACACCTGTTTGCCCAGAATGCCCATGTGTTGTGGATACGTTCTCCTTGGTGCCTTCCCTCAGAGACAAGTCTGTGTGCTAACAGCTGATGTAATTACAGCCTCCACGCTAGCGTCAGTCCTGCCATCTCATTCCTAAACTTCTACAAGTGCTTTGGAGCAGAGCCCCCTGCCTCCACCAGTCCCGCTTCTTGGTTCATTTTGTGGGGGCCCTGAGAGCTCTCTTTCTTAATCATAGCTCTGATCTTACCACTCCCTAGCTTCCTGTGCCTGCAGAATAGAGTGAGTGTGCTCGGCACACCATACTATTGTTCATGCTGACGCCACCTCCCATGTACTCATCTGCTCAGTGTACACTTAGTGAATGTCTGCATCTGAGAGGCGGCAGGGGGTGGTGCCTGAGAGCTTGGACAGGAGTCACAGCGCCTGGGTTCAACTCCTCAGGCAGGTTACTGTGAGTCTCACTTCCTCTTCTGCAGGGGTTATCTAAGGGATGTGGAGAGTGCTCAGCGCAGAGCCTGGCATACAGCACGTGTTCAGGAGAAGGTAGCTCCTCTTTCTGATAGGTGCCAAGTGCTGTGACCTGAGGATACTGGACTTCATCTTTGCCTTCAGGGAGCTTAGGGTCTCTGTGCGCTTCAGACAGGAAAGTTGGTGATGATAACAGGGTGTGAGAAATGCTACTGAGAGAGGAAAACCAGGGCGTGGCACCTAATAAGGTCCTGGAGGACTCAAGGGGGTACTTTCAGGAATGCCACAAAGACGGCAATATGATTGTCATGAATGCCCAGCCGAAGAGACTGGGGAAGAGACACCCAGCCAGAGGGAACAATTTCTGCAAAGACATGGAGGAAATCAGCACATCCAAGACAACCACATGTGGGCTGGCATGGCTGGGGGGAGGGAGGGAGTTTGTGAGTAGGCCAGAAAGGTAACCAGTCTTAAGAGACATACTAAGGAATTGAACTTGACCTGTAAAGCAATGATGTGCCAAAGACAGGGAAAGTGTCATGGTCAGTTGGGTTTTTTTCCGAAAGACTCCTCTAGCCGCAGTGTAGGGGGTGGACCAGAGATGGGGCACATTTTAGAGGCATAGAGACCACCAGGAAGGCTTCTGTCTTCATCTAAGTTGGATATGATAAAGGCCTGAGCTGAGGTGAGCACAGACGGCATACAGAGATACTTAGGATGCAGAGTGGAACTGGCAACCAGTCGGATCAGAGCCAATGCACAGGAAAGTGTTAGACAGGTAGAGTGTCCAGCGGTGGTTTCCCAAATGCAGCCAAGTGCAATGGCCTGTCTATTCCCCACAGGCCACAGAGGGCTGATTTGGCTTATTAGACAGTGAGGAGCCCAAGGAGATGTAGGGCCTGAGAGTGATTTGAAAAGGGATCCATTTCAGGAGGATTCTTCAGCTTAAGATTACCTGTGCAGGCTGGATGAAAAGAGCAGACATGGAACACCCCGAGGCCAGTTAGAATGATGTTGACAGACCAGTCCTGACAAGACTCCATGAGGGTCTGCACCAGGAGAGTGGTGATGGGAAAGGAGACCCAAGGCCCAGGGTGAGGGTAGCTGCCCAAAAAAGGGCAGCAGACATGCAGCTGATTAGATCTTGGCATGAAGAGGTCAAAGAGGGGATAGAATGAAAAAAAAAAAAAACCTGTTTAGCAACCAGGTGTGTGAGAGCACATGGGGCATGAACACTGGCTGAGCACCCACTGTGGGCCAGCCATTGGAGGCCAGAAATGACACTGATGAAAAGACTGTCCTTCCTTGGGGACACACACGCTGCACACACAGTATGCATAACAGTTTATGAACTGTGTTAACCAGATTTGGAACCAAGTATACCAAGGCCTGGCCAAGAAACCAGGACCACTGACTCACCTGTGCAGAGCTCCTGTGGTAAGGGGCATAGTGGAGTGGCCCAGAGATAGCTGTGTCATGAGGGAGGGCCGGATACTGGCTCTGCATGGGGTGAGGATGCTGGTTGCCATAGCTCCCATAGTTATAGCTTCCCGTGTATCTAAAATGCATCAAGCACATTGAATAGTGTGAGTAATAGCAAGAACAGATCAGTTTGACACCTTTTTAAAAATCTCATCTATTTTTTTTCCTTCTTCTTCTTTTTTTCTCTCTTTTCTTTTCTTCCCCCTTCACCCCCAATCCCATTTTTCTTCCTTTCATCTTTTCTGGTTTTTTTTTTTTTTTTTTTTTTTTTGAGTCAGGGTCTCATTCTGTTGCCCAGGCTGGAGTGCAGTGGCATGATCTTGGCTCACTGCAACCTCTGCCTCCTGGGTTCAAATGATTCTCCTGCCTCAGCCTCCTGAGTAGCTGAGATTACAGGCGTGTGTCACCATGCCCAGCTAATTTTTATATTTTTAATAGAGATGGGGTTTCACCATGTTGGCCAGGCTGGTCTCAAATTCCTGACATCAGATGATCCACCCACCTTGGCCTCCCCAAATGATGGGATTACAGGCATGAGCTACTGTGTCCGCCTCTTCTTTTTGATTCTTACCATTTCCACTCTTGTGGCCTTGTTATGGTTAACTTAAAACCCCAGGTTGATTTTCCTCCTCCCTCAACACCTAGAACATACCTCCCTTACCCCCCAGCCAGCGTTCAGGGATGAAATCTAGCCCTGAGCCAAACATCATTAGTGATGGAAACCTCTACCCCTGCTGTGTTTAAAACCCCTGTTGTATCCTGAAATCAAATAGGGATAACAAAAAAGAAACCACGTGAGATTTATGTTTTTGTATCACTCAGGCCTCTGCTTCCACATCATGGGGAAGGATGTAGTGGGTTTCTGTAAGCTGTCTCCTGGGGGGAAAACACCATGGCGTGGTCAAACAGGCATCAAAGACCCTGGTTCTAAGTCAGGCTCCACGACTTTCTAGCTGTGTGACTTTCATGACCCTGTTTCTCACATCCATAAAAATGCTGCGCACGGTCATTCTGAGGATCGTATGTGTGAACACACTCTATAAACCAGAAAATCCTGTGTAGACATAGCCTATTATTATCACTGTTCTTCTTAGTAACATCTTTATAGCAAAGATGCTGACCTATGACCATGTGAGTATTTTTTCTGCTATTTCTGCTGAATCAAAAATCTCTCTGAAACAGGGTTTTCAGAGTCTATTCTAAATGTGTGGAAATACTCTCAAAGGCCCCCTGAGAAAATAATGGTTGCCCGATTGACTGCTTGGGGGCACTTGAACCTATGGAAAAGTACACCAACATCCAGGCCTGTGCCCACCGTCAGGTCACCGCCGTGCTGCATTATGCTGGGCCAACTGTGGAAGGGACCTGAGAAGTCCTCCCCCTCCTCCTCCCGTGTCCCCCACAACTGGTCTGTTGGAACCTGGCCTGTGAGTGGTGAGGCCCACTGCACCACATGGTAGGATCTCTCTTTTTTTTTTTTTTTTGAGATGGAGTATATCACTCTATTCTCCAGGCTGGAATGCAGTGGTGCTATCTCAGCTTACTGCAACCTCCGCCTCCTGGGTTCATGCAATTCTCCTGCCTCAGTCTCCTGAGTAGCTGGGGCTACAGGCACCCACCATGCCCAGCTAATTTTTCTTCTTCTTATTTTTTTTTTGAGATGAAGTCTCCCTCTGTCGCCAGACTGGAGTGCAGTGGCACAATCTCGGCTTACTGCAACCTCCACCTCCTGGGTTCAGGCAATTCTCCTGCCTCACGAGTAGCTGGGACTACAGGCGCATGCCACTATGTCCAGCTAATTTTTGTATTTTTAGTAGAGACGGGGTTTCACCATGTTCGCCAGGATGATTTTGATCTCCTGACCTCGTGATCCACCCCGCCTTGGCCTCCCAAAGTGCTGGGATTACAGGCATGAGCCACCGCGCCCAGCCCATTTTTGTATTTTTAGTAGGGAGATGGGGTTTCATCATGTTAGCTAGGCTGGTCTCGAACTCCTGACCACAAGTGATCCACCCACCTCGGCCTTCCAAAGTGCTGGGATTACAGGTGTGAGCCACTGTGCCCGGCCAGGACCTCTTGTTAATATCATAAGTGCTTTTCAGGTCACTGCTCATTAGACATTGTAAGGTTAGTGTCTTTTGATAAAGACAGTGCATAATGGCAAAGAGCTATGAGGATTCAAGTAACACTTTTGTATGGATTTGTAGTTCATTCATCACAGCAACATCCCTCCACATATTTGAAAAAGAAAAAAATATGGGCAAAACAAATGATGCATTTTTCCAGGGCATAAAACACTGCTAGAACCTATGGGGAATCCCCTGAACCTCATGAATAACTGCAGCCTAAAGGGACCTCCGGCCCTCAGGTGGGGAAGCCCTTCTCTAAATGGAATCATAAAAGACTTGAACCTAAGATGAAGCTTTATAATTCTGCAAAGTGTACAAAGAGCCACCCAGGGGAACTGCTGAAAGGGGTTTTCAGCTGAGGCGTTAAAGGAGTAAAGAGGGAGGAACACAGGCTTTGGAGTCAGACATTTGCTCAGTTTGGGCCCCACCATGTGCCAGCTGTGTGACCTTGGGGAATGGAAAATAACCAAACAAGTTTCAATTTCTTCATCTAAAATGGGGTCACTAACACCTTCTTACCTACCTACCTACCCTGGTTGTTGTGGGGATTACACAATACAGTGCTCAGGATATTGTGGGAACTCAGCAAAGAGTAGTACCCTTCCTGTTCTTTGAGAAAATAGCTGCTAAGGAAACCCCTCTTTAGATCTTTTTTTTTTTGAGACGGAGTCTCGCTCTATCACCCAGGCTAGAGTTTAGTGGTGCGATCTCGGCTCACTGCAACCTCTGCCTCTCAGGTTCAAGTGATTCTCCCACCTCAGCCTCCCAAGTAGCAGGGATTATAGGTGTACGCCACTATGCCTGGCTAATTTTTGTATTTTTAGCAGAGACAGGGTTTCAACACGTTGGCCAGGCTGGTCTCGAAATCCTGACTTCAAGGCCCACCTCGGCCTCCCAAAGTGCTGGGATTACAGGGTGTGAGCTGCTGTGTCCAGCCTCTTTAGATGAAATTTTAAAAGTCCAGCAGCATCCCTGGAAAGTTACCTACCCATGTTCCTCTCTGTGGGGATAAACTGGTATCCTGTGTGTGACGGAGGAAGAAGGCACATGAGTGTTCCTCATACAGGGCAGCTGTTGGGAGTTCTCAGCTGGGGACCCAGCAGCCGTCGTCACTGTGTATGTTAGAGACCACGTGTAAGACTGCATTGCTCCTGCAGAGACAAATTAAGACGTCTTGATCATTAACAGTTCTCACATCCCTTGTTCTTCCTTACTTTAGTGGCTTCCTTTGTTCTTAAGTTGAAGGCCAAAATCTTTATAAGACATGTATCTCTGACTCTGCTGAGCTCACCAGAGGCATCTCCCATCCCCTGTCTTTGTTTTTTCTGGTCCAGCCACAATACCTTTCATTGTATCCAGAGTACCACAATTCCCAGCACCTCAGGGCCTTTGCACATGCTGTTTCTGCTGCCTTATTACCCACTCATTCTTCCTCTCACAGTCCAAAAAGCTGTCCTCTTCCTAACCCCAGACTAGGCTAGATCCCTCACTGTACTGTAGGCCTAAGTGGTGCCTACTGCAGTTTGTAATCCTACACCCATTAGTGAATGTGATTTGATTAATGGCCCCCTCACCAGACAGAAAGCACCATGAGGGTAGGGGCCTGGTCTATTTTGGCCACCAATGGATTCCCAGTGCTTAGTACAGAGCCTGGCCACCAAAAGACTCAATAAAAATTTTAGAAGGGAGAAAAGGGAAGGGAAGGATAGGAAGAAAGGAAGGGAGGGCGAGAAGGAAAAGGAAAGCGTGGGGAAATATAGCCTAGATAGGCACTGCAAATTAACTTTTCAGCACTCAACTCAACAGGTGTTAAGGATCCAACAAATTGCTTTAAGCAAACATAAGTAGATTATTGGGCTTTGCCAGCTCAGGTCTTTTTGAAGATTATTAGACAGTGACCTGAACAGTGACCTATTCCATACAAATTAGGAATTCCCTTTGTCTATTTTTTAATTTAATTGGATACCTTGAAAGTGCTAAAGACTGGGGGATAAAAACCTGACAAAATTAAATGCTTAATATTTTATGAGATGGTTAGTTTTTTTTGTTTTTTTTTTAAGACAAGGTCTCACTATATCACCCACGCTGGAGTGCAATGACATGATCATGGCCCTCACTGCAGCCTTGACCTCCTGGGCTCAAGGGATCCTTCCACCTTAGCCTCCCAAGTAGTTGGAACTACAGGTATGTACCACCATGCCCAGCTAATTTTCAATTTTTTTTTTTTTTTTGAGATGGAGTCTCACTCTGTCGCCTAGGCTGGAGTGCAGTGGCATAATCTCAGCTCACTGCAACCTCTGCCACCCGGGTTCAAGTGATTCTCCTGCCTCAGCCTCCTGAGTAGCTGGGATTACAGGCGCACACCACCATGCCTGGCTAATTTTTGTATTTTTAGTAGAGACAGGGTTTCACCATGTTGGTCAGGCTGGTCTCGAACTCCTGACCTTGTGACCCACCCACCTTGGCCTCCCAAAGTACTGGGATTACAGGCGTGAGCCACTGCGCCTGGCCTTTAAATTTTTTATAGACACAGGGTCTCACTATGTTGCCCAGGCTGGTCTTGAACTCTAGGTCTCAAGTGATCCTCCCACCTCAGCCTCCCAAAGTGCTAGGATTAAAGGCATGAGCCACCGCTCCTGGGCTAGAATTTTTTTAAATGATAATTTAATAAATCATTAATAGCAATACTAAACTCATCAGACAACTTAATTTCTGATAAATTTTAAAATATGTTAATATGGTGGAAATAATTAAACTTGTTTTAGAAGGCAGAGAGAATGGGATTCAACATCCCCCTTTTTAGGTACATGGAAAACATGAAAGAATTTAAGGGAGGACATTTTAATGTGAAGTAAAAGAGAAAATTTGATCTCCCATTCTGTATTTTCTGCAGTAGACCATTTCTATCTAAAAATTCCTCTGGGAAGATAAAGGAAAGGTTTTCATTTTAAAAATTGGTCCATTCCAGCCCAGGGACTTTGCAAATAGCGTATGAGAGGAGCTGCATTGACATGGAGTAGCGGGAGGGGGCAGAGTTGGTGGATCAACGCTGTGCCAGTTATGTGACAGAGACTTGGTAAGGAATACCCTTGAAGAAATGTGGAAATGGTGTCCTATTTTAAATACGTTGGCTTATTGTTAAAAGAACCCTTTGGTGAGCCCTTTCATAAATTGAAGAATCTTGTGGAATGCAAATAATGTCCTTTGTTGTAATGAGGTGACAAAAATTTATTCTAAGAGTATGAAAGGAGACACCATTATTGAGCATCTCTTACAGGCCATGCATTGTGCTGAGTGCTTGTCACACATCCTTAAAAGAACGTTATCCCCCATTTATAGATGAGGAAACTGATGGTTAAATCCAAAAGAATTTAAGGGAGCGTATAGCAATATAAAAGATTCGAGACAATAAAATGGAAGTGGGAATGAAAGAAGAAAGAAAAGCAGAATTGGAGGCAAAAAATGCAATTCAGAATGAGGTGAAACATGCCGCCCAAATTCTTCCTATATGTGAACTTTAAACTTAGATATGAGTTTTCCAGGAGCCCGTGCTCCCGGAAGCCTGAATAGTTAGGAGCACTAAGACTGACGATTGCTCAGGAGTTTACTGTCCTCCAAATTCAGAGCAAACAGCAATATCTTTAACTATGAACTGTTCAACAATGTCCTCAACACCCTTACAGTGGACTTCATCTTGATTCTAAGGACGGTTCCTTTTGTCAACACTAACTGCAGGCTAATGGCATCACACAAAAGTCCAGTTCAAGGAAATTTAGAATGTTAAATAACTTGCCCAAGGTCCCAGAGTGAGTGGGTGGTTCAGTCGGGCTCTGAACCCACACACTTTCTGCCACATACTTTCTACTCTCTACCGTTATGTCTCTTTGCTCTGGGTTCTGGTTCTGCCAGGTACTAGCTATAAGATCTTGGGCAAGCCTGTTAAACTTTATGAGCTTCTGTTTCCTCATCTTTAAAACAGGAGTAATAATATCTATCTTGCAGGACTGTTGTGAGGATTAACTGAGATAATATATGTCAGAGAGTTTGGCACGTGGTAGGCTTTTAATGGTATTCAAGCACTCTTCATTATGAATTCAGGTATTCTTACCTGAGAACTTCTTAAAATAGATATTTCTGTATTTCTCATTTCAGACCCCAAGGAAGAAAGGCAAGTTTCTTGGGTGAGATTCTATTACCAGGGATGAAACATTTGAATAGCAACAGTAATTTAGCCAATTATGGCAAATTTCTAAACATGTTTTTCTATAAAATTACTAGTGTCCTTACTCACCAGCACAGCTGAAAGTACCCCTTCCTGCTTTGCACATCTATTCCATATTCTTCCCCCAAAAGATAATGACTTTAGCAGGCTACATGTTAGGCTTGATTTATAAGTACGAGAAAATGGGAAGATCCCCAAAATGATCACGAGCCAGATGACTGGATTATGTGTAATTGCCCTCCTCTATGTTTTGAACTTCATGTGAAATTATATTACTGTTATAGTTTTTTAAAATGTCATGTTTATTAAAATGGGTTATCATTGAGTGGTGGGATTGAGGAGAGTTTTAAAATGTTTTCCCTTATTTTACTTATCTGTATTTTTCTGTAATGAATGTGTATTGCCTCCGTAAAAAGAAAAACGTTAATACATTAAACAAAGTTTAGAATTGGAAATGGAATCAGAAAGGGTGAGAAGTTTGGGAGAACAATGAACCAGCCACAACAAGCAAGTAATTAACCCTTGAAGCCTCTGGGACCTCAGGCCAGCACAGCGAGGTCAGTGGATATTTAAACGGGGCAGCCAAGGAAACCAAAGCATGTTTTTTCCCAAGCAGTGGGAAGAAGTCATGATAATAGCCATCACCTGAGAGAATGCAACAGCAGTTACTTTTGTGTGAGCCCCGGAGCACAGCAACTTTTCCTTATTCATCTCTGTATCCCCAACAGAGGGTGTGCCAAATAGTAGGTGTTCAGTAAATTTTCATTCCATTGAATTTGTTGTTGAAGGAGTAAATGCTGCTAGAAATAGACGTTATCAAACAAAAAGCTAGTGGAACTCTTGGAAAAATGGGCTCCTGTGGTCTGGGGAACAAAACCCCTAAATGGCCATGTGCCAGCAATCTAACACATCCACTCAGGCAGGCTTAAGCAGATTAACACCTACTGGCTTGGGTGAGAAACCCTTTTTGCCTGGGGAGCAGAAAAGAACACCCCTTGAATTCCCTTTCCTATCAGTGAGACCTCCAGTGAGAATTGCTGCTGCTGCTTTTCTAAGGAAGCTAATAAAAGAAAATCTGCGCAGCTTACAGTTTGTGCTTAGTTTTTAAGACAATTCTAATGCTTTTTATTTGTCGGTAAAACAATAGCAAATCTTCTCTATTTGTTCAATTCCCATATTTTTCTCTTATTCCCCCCTCCCCTCCTCACATTTCTATTTATTTAAAGGTCTGAGGATAGCGGTGGAAGCCCCTGATAGTTGAGAATCCTATAAAGATCCCAAGAGGAGCAGTTGTTGGTCACCTTACAGTATTGAAACTGCTACAGGGGAACATTTTCTTCCCCTCCCATCCCCAACAAAACACTCTTCTTCCCCAAGGTTACTTTGTTTTGGAAGGGGTTTTAAGCACAGGACAGGAAGGGTGCTCGGAATATAATAGACAATCAGTAATGATTTGTCAAATAAATGAATTAATGATCATCCAACATAAACCAGATCTCACGCTCATTTCCTTTTATACATTGACCCATTCAGTCTTGACAACAACCTTTTGAGGTAAGTAGTATTACCTCCTTTTTCAGGTGAGAAAATTGAGGCCCAAGAGTTTAAATGACTTGCTCAGGTGAGTGGCAGAGTTGGGATTCGAATGCAGGTCTGCCCAACCCCAAACCCTTGCCATAGCAATGTTTCTTACAGTTGAATGTGTATTTGAATCACTGGACATCTTGTTAAAAATGCAGATTCTGATTCAGTAGATTGGGAGTGAGGCCCTTATATCAAACTTCTAAATGATGACAATGTGGTTGGTCTGTGAACCACACTTTGAGTAACAAGGCTCTATAACATACTGCCTCCTGTCACACATCTTATATGTTAAGGGCCATTAAAAATCAGAAGTTGGCGAGGTGCAGTGTCGCATGCCTATAATCCCAGCACTTTGGGAGGCTGAGGTGGGCTGATTTCTTGAGCCCAGGAGTTTGAGACCAGCCTGGGCAACATGGTAAAACCCTGTTTCTACAGAAAATACAAAAGCTGGGTGTGGTGGTGTGTGCTTGTAGTCCCAGCTACTTGGGAAGCTGAGGCGGGAGGATCACTTGAGCTCAGGAGGTGGAGGCTGCAGTGAGCTGTGCTCATGCCACTACACTCCAGGCTAGGCAACAGAGTGAGACCCTGTTTCAAAAACAACAACAATAACAACAACAACAACAAAAACCCAGAAGCTTTGAGATTCTGCTACAGACTTGTGAAAATTTAGAGTGCTTCCCAAGCTACCTGGCTGTACCCTTTTTTTCAGATCTTGGACTGAATCCTTTAACCCAGGGGTCCCCAACCCCAGGGCCAGTACCGGTCCGTGGCCTGTTAGGAACTGGGCCGCACAAGGGGTGAGTGGTGGGCAAGCAAGCATTACTGCCTGAGCTCTACCTCCTATCAGATCAGAAGCAGCATTCGATTGTCATAGGAGTGTGAACCCTATGAACTGCACATGCAAGGGATCTAGGTTGCACACTCCTTATGAGAGTCTAATGCCTGATGATCTGAGGTGGAACAGTTTTATCCTGAAACCATCCCCCTACCTCTTCCCCAGTCTATAGAAAAATTATCTTCCACAAAACCGGTCCCTGGTGCCAAAAAGGTTGGGGACCACTGCTTTAACCTTTTCCTTAGGGGGATTCTGTGAACCATCACAGATGTTGCTCAAGTTTTAACCTAACCTACGCCTTTTGTTTGTAAGCTCCTTTAAGTGTGTCAAGATTCTAGAGCTGCTCTGCCCCATCCTATAGCCACTCGTGGCTATTGAAATTTAAATGAATTAAAACTAAATACAATTTAAAATTCAGTTTCTTAATTCCACTAGCCACATTTGAAGTGCTTAATAGCCACAGGTGGCTAATGGCTACTGTTTTGGATAGCTAAGATAGAAAAAATTTCCATCTCATCACAGAAAGTTCTATTTGGACAATGTTGCTTGACAGTATTTGCTACTAAACAAGCATTTCCTGTAATCTTCATGACTGAGACAAGGAAAGAAGACTATATATTCATATTTACCTGTATCTCTAGGTATGTCATTGGCTATCATCTTTTTTTTGTGTATTGAGACAGAGTCTCACTCAGTCATGCAGGCTGGAGTGCCAGTGGCGCGATCTTGGCTCACTGCAACCTCCGTCATTGGCTATTATCTATCCTTAAGACAGCTGTGTCTAAAGAGACCTCCTATTGAAGCTAGAAACCTCATCTGTTTGAGTTAACACTTTACCAATAGTTCCATGGTCAAAATCTGATTGACAGAACTGACCAGGGGCAGCAAATGAATCAGTTCCTTCTTATGTTGCTGCATAATCTAGCCTCTGCCTATCTCTGCAACTTCCTCTCCTGCCACTCTCTTCCTTATTTATTATACACATTTGTCAGTTCCCACTATGCCAAGCTCTTTGCTGCCTGAGGCCTATGCACATGGTTTTCCCCGTCGCATAGAAAGTTCTTTTTCCCTCCCCAACCTCTATGTAGCTGGCTCCTTGTAAAACTTCAGGTCTCAGATAAATGTCACCTTGTCAGGGAGGCATTCTCTGACCACCAACTAAGATGGGTCCCCATTTTATACTTTTTCATAGCACACCATTTATTTTCACACATAGCACTTTGACCATTTGAAATTACACCTTTACCTGGCAGTTTACTTCTGTATTGACTCTTACCCACTAGAATGTAAGTACCATGCGGGAAGTGACTATGACTCTTTTTCACTTCTGTACTCCCAGGATTTGGTACAAATTAGACACGAAATATATATTTGTTGAATGAATGAACAAATGAATGAATGAGGGAGACTAAAGTCCCAGCAGCAAGCTAAGATTTGATTTTGTGATCCAAAAAAAAGAGTCGATTAAACAATCTATTTTCAATCCCAGCTTATTTTTCGTGATTCCATTCCTTTAAAGAAAAGGAAGCAGCAGGGACGAAAGAAGGAGGAATTCACTAGCAGTGACAACTCCGAGGTCCTGTAAATGAGTCATCGCAGACTCTATGGCAGGGTTGAAGTGTCCATCCTATCCCACTCGGTTTAGCTGCCCTCAGAATAACTGGGCTTTTGTTATTTGGAAAGACTAAGGGTCGGTTATCTTTGTTACATCCTCAACTGATGTAGAGAAAATGCAGCTGGGCAGGCCAGATGTTCTACAGTTAGGGCCATTTATGAGGAATTCGCTTTTATTTCATTAAGTATCCTAGTATCTCAATGATTTAATTTGCTGGTTTTGTGTTGCAGGGAACCCATGGTGGGAAGTTGAAAACATGAGTTTAATAGTTAACTTTTATTGTCATTGCTGAAGGAGGGAATACTTAAAATGACATCATAAACGAGGTTTTAGAACCCTTCGGTGGCCCGATGGGACAGAGTAGGAGCTTAACGTTTTGCTTTAGATGACATTAAAGAATTTGCAGCCCAATGTCATGTTAAATAGACTGATCAGTTTGGCACTGCCTGCCATGCTCCCAAGGAGGAAAGGAGCCAGTTTTCCTTAAAGAAAGTTAATGTTTCTAAACTTTGCCAACTTTGCCAGGTCATGAGGGAGCGTAGCAAGCCTACAAATTTGGGGAAGAAAATGGACAGACAGGCTAGATCTTACCTTGCGGAAATCTGTTGGAATGGAATCCTTTAACCAGCCTCTTACCATGACATTGCCGTAAACCCAACCAAAATTGGCCATATATCAGGTTTAATTTTAGGTACCTGAAATTTATTTCATTTCTCTTTCTTTCCCCATTTAAAAAAATCAATTAATAAGTACAGTCAATAAAATATATTTAGAAACGTGGACATGGAACTAGACGTAGCTACAGATAAGCAGAGTGACTGTTTTCCTAGTGAGTCATAACTCATTATCTGTACTACCTTGTATTCCCTCGTCCTTGTATCGAAGGATGCCAAAAGGTTATGTGCAATGAATTAATTTTAGCTTTGTGCCACCAAGCATACATAATACTGTTCCTTTTTCACAGCTGAAAAATGGAGAAGTGTCCATCCAAAGTGGGACATTTATTTGTTAAAGAGTCCCAGGTACTTGACTGGCCTTGATTCTCAACAAGTCAAACCTGGTAATATTTACATTGTCTGATCAACGATATGCTGGAAACCCAACAAAATAACTGGGTCACATAAAATTTCGCATATTAATAAGATTTTAATAAATTTTTAAAGGTAACCATTGTTTCATTTAATTTTCCTCACCTTTTCTTTCTTTCTTCCTGGTTTTGGTCCTTTTTATGAAATTGATTTTTCTGTTTTTATTATAAACTACTTTAAAACTTTTTGGAAAGTAGATGGGATATATAAGTCAAGCGATAATTTTAAAATAGAAATAAAAATTAACTGGGCATGAAAACCGTGTGCTGAGTTGACTTTTTAAAAAAAAGTAACATGGCAAATACATTTTATAAGATTTACATAATTGTTTTACAATTTACACTATTGTTCAACGAAAATTTAAGAAACCTACTGTAATAGATTTCCTAATATTTAGGTTTCTAGCATGGGTAAATTGTTTGTGCTTTATAATATAATATGCCTATATAATCATACATGTTGTTAGGAAATTGGGTTTCTTTTCTCCAAGACCATGACCCATATTACATGCCCAGATCCAGTCTAATTTAGCAATGGAGTATTTCAAAAGTGGTACTTGAGAAAAATATCATACATAGTCTTATATAGGATGACATTTTTAATGCCGCATGGAGATATCTGAGAACAAAGCTGGAATGTGCCAAAATCTTCAAAGCTTAAAATCATCTGAAGAGAACCTGTTTCACATTTGTATTTCTAAGAAGCTACTTTTATGGCTCTTGAACACATTGCACAGAAATATCTGAAGCCATTTATGATATTCCTGTGGCCTTGTCTATCACACCTGCCATAACTTGAGGCCTCCACGTTGCCACGAAGAAAGCCAGGCACACTCACTAGCTGGATGAGAACTATGAGAAGATCCCAGACATCTTTCTTTCACACTCTTCCCTCCCATCCCTTATTCCCTTAGAGTCTGTCTCCTTATTTGAAATGTTGCTACACTTTGAGAAATATTTCATCCAAATGGTTTCTGCTTCATAATGCAGAACTGTTTTATTTGTATAATTTCCCTGTTTATTTCAGAAGTTAGGATATTATCACTAGCAGACTCGTGTGTGTCTCCCTGGTGATGACAGGGATATTTGGGCAGGATTATTTGGGTAAATGGCTCTTTCTTTAGGGAGAAAGGAGACTCAGGATGGTTGCCCAATAATCCCAATCTTTGAAGAACTCCTGAGAACTGCATGAAGAGCTGCGAATGGTACTTAAATTCTCTTCCCTTTTAATGTTCACTGAACAAAGTCATTCTTTTCACTACACTTACTTTTTCTGAGCCTTCTAAGCAGGAACTACAACAACCCACTATGGAAAGAAAATGGGAGGGAGGTGGGAGCCTGATCACATTCTTCCTCCTCAAAGCAGAAAACAAAATACAGTTTGAGGCGCATCTATATAAACAAATACAGCGATCTCAAATCTAAATTTCCACAGAAGAGGGCTCTCTAGCTGTGTACCCAAAGTGAAATCAAAGCTTGATCTAATGCCATTTATCAACAACCCAGCTTTTCAATACTTTGAAGAATCCAATTTCCTTAGCTGTCCCTGACAGAGGGCCACTGAGTTTATTGGCTAGTACACAAGATAGCAAGTCCTTCCAGTTTCTTAAGCATCCTCTCAATCCCTCTCTAAGTAGGTGTAGTTCCATAGAGAGAGGAAACTTTAGGGAAGGAATTAATCAAAAGTCTCCGGGATATATACTTTTAAGTTTCCCCAAAATAACGTGCTCTCTCTTGCCTCTACTTGGAATACCTTTTCTCCTCTCTCCTTCATGCTCCCATGATACTCTGACCCTTCTTCCAAGCTAGCACTCCTCACACTATATTGTTACTGTCAGTTTGCTCATCAAGAACCTTAACCTCTAAACATAAACTCCCAGGGGGCAGGGACCACACTTCTATTGTTTGCTATTATATCACCACCTACCTGAAAGTGTTTGGCACAAAGAAGCCACCTGAGAAATATTTTTTGGAGAAATGGATAGATAGGTGAGTAAATGAGTAAATGCTCCTGAATGGAGCAATCTGACCCTATTTATTTGGTCCTCAAAAAAAACAACAACAACAAAAAAAAAACACTTTAGTTCCAAGTCTATTCTGGAAACAGTCCTAAATAGAATTAGGATATAATTAAGTCCATGCCGTGAGGGTCTGGAGGAAGATTCTAACTTGGAGGGTGAGGGAAACATCAAAGGAGGTGAGTAGGATTTTATCAGGCAGAGGGTAGAAGGAGGCTAGCCCAAGAAGAAGGAACAGTGTGAGAAGTGATTTGGAGAAAGAGAGCTCTTTAAGGCTTTTAGAGTGAGGCAGTGGGTTCTTTGCCCCAGCACTTTGAGGAGGCACAAGCTTCATGAAAACGAGACTTAGTGAGTAGTGTGAGAGAGGACAGAATAGAGTCTGGAGGCAGGGTACCAGCTTGAGAGTCACTGTGGATGTCCATGAGAGGTGGGGGTGGCCTGAACCAGAGGCACAAATGGGATGGGAAGGAACAGATCAGTCTAGATTAGTATTAGAACAACTGGACTTAGGAAGTGTGATGGAGAATGCCCGCTGTCGCCCCCAAAGCTGTTCCCCCTTCCCTGCCTGGGTACATGCTATTCTACATTTCCCAGCCTCTCTTGCAGTTACATGAGGCCATGTGATTAAGTCCTCGCTGATGGAATATAAGTGGAAGTGACGTGTGCCACCTTCAGGCCAGGGCTTTTAAGAGAGTTGGTTTTCATCCTCTGTGCCCTTTTTCCATTTCTGCCAGCTGAGTGCTGACTTAACAAAGCCCTCAGGCAGTGGTCCTTAATCTAGTGAGCATCAAAATCACCTGGAAGTTTGCTGAACAAGATTCCTGGGCTCTGCTCCTAGAGTTTCTGATTCACTGGGTCTGCAGCGGGACCAGATAAGAGCATTTCTAGTAAGTTTCCAAGAGATACTGATACTGCTGGTCTGTGGATCAGTTTGGGAAATACTGCCCTGGGGTATGTGGGAGCTTAATATTGAAGGAGCATGTGTTTCCAAATGACTGCATTACAGAGAGCCTCCTTTATGACTGAATACCCTAGCAGTACTGTCTTCAAGCATGAAATAGATTTCTGTTGTGTTAACTCCACCCGTGTTTGGATCTATTTGTCACACCAGCTTAGCCTACCCTAACTAATACAGGAGTTGAGGGAGAGGAAAGATTTGAAGCTGACTCCTGTATTCATTGTCTGGGTAACAGAAGGGTAGTAGAGCAGGTTTTGATGGAAAGATAATGAATTAATTATCACAGCCTGACCAAGCCCTCCACTCCACAAAGCCTGGAATCTTTGTGAGGTCTTCCCCGATACTTCTAGCCACAAAGAATCTCTCCTTCCTTGGGAACCTCATAGCATTAGTTTATATCTCACTTATTGCATATACCACATTCTTCCTTCCATAACACTTGTCTCTGTACTTTTCTTTATCCTTGTGTTCCCTCTTAGTAGCAAGGCCTTGGCATATTAATCTATTTATTTCCCATAGCACCTAGCACAGGACTTGGTATATAAAATGTCCTCACAGGGGGAAAAAAATACATGTGTGTACATATATACATGAATAAACATATATAGGATTCTGGATTCAAAGTTTTCAATGCAGTTTTTTTCTTTACACTTCAAAAGTATGGTTTCAGGTATTGAATCTAATGTTGCAAATGAGAAGTCTGATATCAGTCTGGTTCTCTCTTCTTTGGAGGTTATATGCATTTTCTTTGGGGACGCTAATAAGATTTCTTTTATCTTTGATTTTCTTCAGTGGGCTTAGAGGTAATTTTTTTTTTCCATTTATTCAGCACATGTTCAATGAGAGCTTTTGGTCTAAAAAGCCTTGTCTTTATTCCATTTTATAAAACTCTCAGCTATTACATCTTCACTTTCTCTCTATTCTTTCTCTGGAACACTTATTAAATGAATATTAGAATTTCTGAGTTTATCAGTCCTTTTTCTTAACATCACTTTTATACTTACTATTTCTTTTTGCCACATTATCAGAGAACTCCTCAGCTCAGTCTTTCGGTTTACTGATCTCTTTCAGTTGGATCTAATTTTCTAATATTCAGCCTATCTATTGAAATTATTATTTCAACAATTATATATTTCCTTTTGAAGATCTTGACTCTCATGGGTATGATTTCTTTTTCTTCTTTCTTTCCTTTCTTCTTCTTCTTCTTTTTTTTTTAAACAGGCTATCACCCAGGCTGGAGTGCAGTGGTCTGATCATAGCTCACTGCAGCCTCGAACTCCTATGATCAAATGATCCTCCCATCTCAGCCTCCACCACAGGTGCACACCACCATGCCCAGCTAACTTTTTAAAAAAGTTTGTGTAGAGATAGGGTCTCAATATATTGGCCAGGCTGGTCTCGAACTCTTGGCTTCAAACCATCTTTCCACCTTGGCCTCCCAAAGTGTTGGGATTACAGGGTGTTACCATGCCTGGCTGATTTCTTTTTAGTTCTCATCTTAACAATAGTTTTCAGGTTGTCCTATTAACTTTATTCCTTTGGATATAGACTCTCTCTGTTCTTAAGTTTGTTGTTCCTCCTTCATGGAATTGGGCTTCCACAGATGCTTGGGTGACTTTTAATTGTGGTAATATATATCCATATTAACTTTTTTTTTTTTTTTTGAGATGGAGTCTTGCTCTGATATCCAGGCTGGAGTGCAGTGGAGCGATCTTGGCTCACTGCAACCTCCACCTCCTGGGTTCAAGCTGCCTCAGCCTCCTGAGTAGCTGGGATTACAGGCATGTGCTACTATGCCCAGCTAATTTTTGTATTTTTAGTAGAGATGGGGTTTCACCATGTTGGCCAGGCTGGTCTCAAACTCCTGACCTCAAGTGATCCACCCACCTCGGCCTCCCAAAGTGCTAGGATTACAGGCATGAGCCACCATGCCCAGTATTAACCATTTTCAAGTGTACAGTTCAATGATTAAGTACATTCACCATGTTGTGCAACCATCACCACCATCCATCTCCAGAGCTTTTTCATCATCCTATACTGAACCTCTGTGCCTATTAAACACTAACTCCTCATTTCCCCTTCCACCAGCCCCTGACATTCACCATTCCATTCACTGTGTCTGTGACTTTGACTATTCTAGGTGCCTCATATGAATGGAATCATATATTTGTCCTTCTGTGCCTGGCTTATTTCATTAAGCATACTACCTTCAAGGTTCATCAGAGTTGTAGCATGAGTCAGAATTTCATTGCTTTCCGAGGTTCAATAGTATTCCATTGATGTATATACCACATTTTCTTTATCCATCATCCATCGATAGATGCTTCAGTGGTTTCTGCCTTTTGGCTATTGTGAGAAATGCTGTTAGGAACACTGATGTACAAACATCTGTTTGGATCTCTGCCTTCTTTTGGGTGTGTATCCAAGCTTGGGTAATTCTTGGTTGTAAATTAATCTCATGAGACTCCTGTGCATATCTTGGACTGTGTGGGCCTCCACGCAGTCTCACGGTAGCATCAGCCTCATGCTATGTGCCCAGCAGCTCTAGCTTAGCTGAAGACCCACTCACATCACAGCCCCTGCCTCGTTATGGTTGCCATAGCTTAGTGTAAGGTTTCCTGTCTGCCTCCCTTTCCAGAGAAAAAGAAAGCAGCTCAGTTTTTGATTCAGAGAGTTCCCTTTCTTGTTTTCAAGAATGTTTGTGTATTTATGTTATATAGCATTATAATCAATTCAGTGGCTTAGTTTTGGGATTTTATCATATGCTTAATTTGCCAACTTGAAAACAGCAGCATACAGAATGTGTACCAATGAATAAATGAATACCTGTACGTCATTCACAAATCCAGGAAGATACCCAGGTTTTGGCATTATCTTTTGGAGACTGCGGGGGAAGAATGTTTTTCCAGAAAGCCCTTTTTTTCTTTTTTTGAGACAGGGTCTCACTCTATTACCAAGGCTAGAATGCAGTGGTGCAATCATGGCTCCTGGGCTCAAGCAATCCTCCCACCTCAGCCTCTCAAGTAGCTGGGACTACAGGTGTGAGCCAAGATGTCTGGCTAATTTTGTGTGTGTGTGTGTGTGTGTGTGTGTATGTGTGGAAATGAAGTCTCACTATGTTGCCCAGGCTGGCCGAAAGACCTTTCTTCAAACATTAACTCCCCAAAGTTTTTGAAGGACTTTCCATTACCTGTAGTGCTGAGGCCAGTGTACTCAGGGGAAGGATTGCTAACAGGGGAAGAGGGAGGTGGCACTTCCACAGATGTGGCAGATTTTGCTGGAGAAAATGATGGCACTGGTGAAGGGGTTGGTGCGGCAGCCTCTGTCAAGATGATCTCTTCTCGGACTTCTGCTGTGGATAGAGATAGGGTAAGTTTTTAAAACCAAATGTAAAGGCAGGTGTCTCTAAAAGACTTTAAAAAGTGAAATATTCTTCTAATCTGTGTGATGTCACTCTCTTGTCAAACTCTTCAATGGTTTCCCATCACCATCATGGCACTCAAGGCAATTTCCGTATATAAACATGCCCACTTTATTTAATTTGTTTGTTTGTTTGTTTATTTATTTATTTATTTATTTATTTACTTATTTTGAGATGGAGACTTGCTCTGTCACCCAGGCTGGAGTGCAGTGGCACAATCTCGGCTCACTGCAATCTCCACCTCCCGGGTTCAAGTGATTCTCGTGCCTCAGCCTCCTGAGCAGCTGGGACTACAGTTGTGCACCACCACACCCAGCTAATTTTTTGTATTTTTAGTAGAGATGGGGTTTTGCCATGTTGACTAGGCTGGTCTTGAACTCTGGCCTCAGGTGAGCTGCCCACCTTGGCCTCCCAAAGTGCTGGGATTGCAGGTGTGAGCCACCACGCCCAGCCCACATGCCCACTTTAAAGAGGAAAAAGACATGATTGGTTTGATACCACTCAACCTGTTCACCGTAACTAAATTCTTTGAGATACAGAGTTAAAGAAACATAAAGCACAGAAGTAAGGATACAAATACCATTACCACGTGGTGCAATTCCCGGGAAAATGCTGGCTTACCAGTGCTTCCTTCTCCCCTCATGGCGCGCATGAGCTCATTGGCCCGCTCCTGACAGTGCAGAGATTCTAACAGGTAGAGCACGTAGTCGTCAAACATTAAGTGAATTAGGTGAAAAGACCCTGGTGAAAAAAAGGATCAAACAGAAAGGAAGTCGTGCTGTCTCATGTATGCCCCCTCCGTCTGGTCAACTGCACAAGTTACACAGTGTTCTAAATGGTCTGCTCAAGAGTCTAATTTTCCACTCAGTTATGATCTCCTCATGGTCAGAGGTTGCAGTTCTTGGCTGTATCCTCAGCTTAGCCTAGTGCTTGGCATAAGGTAAGTGTCATTAACACTTTGTGGCAAGTGAATCTTTTCCTTGCTGAAGTTATATTAGTATGACACTATCAAAAATGGCACCCACTGAGCCATCTCTGAGCTCTCACCCACTGGCCTCATCCTCATGTGAGCACCCCTCACTCTGTTCAGCATTTATTAACATAGTGTCTCTCACTTTTATCTCTTCCACCAGCATATTATTCCCCCAATTGGACTTTAAGTATGTCCATGGCAGGGACTTTGCCTTCTATTGCTATCTACTAATGTACCTGACATAATTCTAGGAGCCAATTTGAAAATTTAAATCTGCAACAAGTTATTTACTTATTTCCCTAAATGTTTTCAAGACCTCATTTAGCATATGGTTCTTAGAAAAGGTAATTCATTGAAAATAGTTGGTCTTTTCAAGTGGCGGTCTTCATTTTTCAATTTAGAGTAGATTATTTTGTAAAAGGGAATGTGAACAGTCATTTTTAAAGACTTTCCTGTATGTCAGTCTCTGTGCTCAAAGTCTTGTCTTCTCTAATTTAATAACTACAACCATGTGGCAAGGTGGGTATTTTTATTCTTATTTTGCAGGCGAAGCACTTATACAAGATGACACGATTAATAGATAATACATTATTTCAAAACAAGCTTTTTTGCATGTCATGCTGCTACCATGCACAGTGGAATGGTGCACCTACGGTAGGGGCTCAATTAATGTCTACTGTAATCAAGGCCTCATGGATCCAGGGTCAGAGAGAGGGGCCAAGCCTTCATCTCCCAACCCATGTTTCCAGGTCCCAATAGGACATCTCCATGTACATATCCTGCAGTCCCTTTAAAATGTCCAAAACTTCTCACCTCTCTCCAAGCTGACCAGTATACTGTTTGCTTTTGTCCCATTTCCTTCTAGTTTGCTTTCTTAGAGACTTTTTTTTTTGAGACGGAGTCTCACTCCCTTGCCCAGGCTGGAGTGCATTGGCGCTGTCTTGACTCACTGCAGCCTCTGCCTCCCTAGTTTAAGCCATTTTCCTGCATCAGCCTCCCTAGTAGCTGGGATTATAGGTGCGTGCCACCACGCCTGGCTAAGTTTTGTATTTTTAGTAGAGACGGGTTTCGCTATGTTGGCCAGGTTGGTCTAAAACTCCTGACCTCAGGTGATACACCTACCTCAGCCTCCCAAGGTGGTGGGATTACAGGCATGAGCCACCACACCCAGCCTTTTAGAGACCTTATGGGACTCTCTGGCATTATTTTTTTTTGTCATTCTATCTTCATCATGGATCATTACCATCACCATTATTATCATCATCACATCTACTGTTTATTGAGTGTTTATTCTGTACCAAAAACTCTGCTAAGCACTGAACATATGTTTCTTCCTTACAACAAACTGTGAGGTAGATGGTATTATCCTCCCTTACCGGTGAGGAAATGAGTCTCTTCATTAGTAATCAAGTAGGTATTTGCCTCAGTTTGGTCTTGCTCCATAATCTGTTCCCATTCCCCTATAAGTCATTTAGTTCAATATGTTCATAGCACAGATGAGAAAATAAGGCCCAGATGGCATAAGTGACTTGGCCCCTACAGGGGCCACTTGAGCTGGGAGCTAGGTCTCTCCAAGTCTCAGAAATAAGGTAATGGAGGCTAGTTGGGGGCTTGTGGAGCACTCCTTGGTGAAATTTATTTTCTCCTTAACTGCGCCTGGCTTCTGTATACACCCACACCCTTCATCTCAGATCAGTTAATTCTTTTGGTCTAGAAAGGCTAGAGAGGAAAATCCCTGGCTTAACTGTAAGGCCACTAGATGCCCAGCAGGTCATGAACATGACCCCCTCTCTCTACAGCCTGCTGTAAACTCCTGTCCTTGTTCCCACAGAGCTCAAGGCCAAGGTCCACTGTCCTGCACCTCCTTCACATCCTTCTTCCATCTCCAGTACTATGTCTGTTTTTCAATGCCATTTGGTATTCAGCAGAGTCCAGGTTCTACTCAATCATTGTGAGATGCAGTCTCTAAAACTAAACTTTCCAACTGTTTCTCTGAAATGAGATCCATGAACCACTGAGGAGGTACAGCACTGTGTGGGTAATTACATGGGCTGTTGATCAAACTGCCCAGGTTGAGATCCTAGCTCTGCCACTTAGTAGCTTAGACTTTACCCTCCCTAATCCTTATAAATACTGAAAACAAAATCCGACATTTATTGACCTCTGACTCTGTGGCAGCCACTGTGTAAACCACCGGAGATTTATTTTGGCATTTAATCCTCATCACAACCTTGTGAGATAAGTGATACTTTCCTTTTACAAAGGAGGAAAGTGAGGCTTAGGGAGGTAAAGTAGCTGTCTAATGTCACACAGTCATTAAGTGGCAGAACCAAGACTTGAACCCTGGACTGTCTGACTCTGAAGTTGCTCTTCAATCATTATGTGCTACAGCTCTCTAAAAGGACAGTAAAATGTACATTACAGAAGTACTAAAATGAGGAAAAGTATATATTAGATGCTTAATAATTGGTAGCTATTATTATTATCGCTAAGATCCCTTTTGCTGCTGTGTTCTAAGATCCCATGACATGACTGTTTTGTTCATAGATTGTTTTGTTCATGATTGTTTTGTTCATGTTTTGTTCATGTTTTGTTTGTTTGAACATCTTTGTTCAAACAAGTCAAAAGATAGCATCAAATAAGGAAAGGGTCTCCAAAATGAAGAAATTATTTGCTGGGATGTTGATCTAAAGTCAACATGAATAGAAAGAGAGAAATCTACTATGAAATAATGAATTAGCATGGAAAGCTTGGATGATAAAAATCCAAGCCAGTAGTTTTAGGATGAACAAACACCTTGGAAATCATTTTATACCATCCTCTTGTTTTATAAGACAAGGAAACAAAGATCTGATGAGGTGAAGAAACTTGCCTAAGATTACTCTTAGAAAACATCAGAGCTGAACTTGGAAGCCGGTACTTTAGGGAAAGTGAGGATTTGACATGGGCCTTCAAGCTCTCTTCATTAATGCCTCTGATCAGCTACCAGTTAGTCTGTTAATTTTCCATTCTAAATTTTGATCCTTCAAACAACAAGAGTTTGTAGAGCTACTGCTACCTGCTTACCATTGTGCTAAGTGCTCTGAGTACAAAGGAGGCATAAAGCTCAGTCTCAGACTCCACAGAAGTTAAGTGTTCTTACTAGGCAGTAATTAATCATTAAGATTATTGGGCAGTAAACAGTTCAGTGCCAGAGTGTCACAGCGATGAGGATAGTGAATATCGATGAAGACAGGAAAATGAAAAGGAGATACAGAAAGACTGATGAGAGAGACAGAGAGACACCAAAGACAAGAGGAGAGAGGCAGTTACAGCGAACATCCCACTTTACTTATCTCCTTAGCATTTCTCACCATCAAAGTTAAATACTATAACCTGTATTTAACTTAATTGTTATTGCATGCCTCCTCCACTAGATTGTAAGCTCTGTATTGCAGAGATTTTTCTGTCTTGACCAGTGCTTTATACCCAGTGACTACAACATTGCCGGGCACACAATAGAGACTCAATGGATATGTGTTAGATGTATGAATCAAATAGGCAAGCATTGACTGCTTCCATATGCACCGCGCTAAGTAAGCTCTTTTAACTTCTCAAAAACACTGCAAAGAAGGTATTATCTTCAGTTAATACATGAGGAAATGAAGGCTCAGAGGGCTTGAATAACTTGCTTAAAGTCACAGAGCTAGGGAGCAGCAGAGCCTGTTATGGAAAAAGGCATTAGGATTAGAGACAAAAGGAGATTTTATTTTGTTATTGTTATATGGTAATATAGTTGATTGCATTTGGTAGAATCAAAGCATTTCATTTTTCTTATGAAAAATATGCATCATAGAAAAATAAAATGAACACCAGTGTAATCACCACCAATTTTTTGTTAGAATTATTTCTAGGTACCTTTTAGTTTCTTTTGCTATTATGAATTCTGTGAGTGTGTATGTTTTAAGTTATATTTTCGAGTTAGTGAAATTAAGATTGCCAATGATTTTATAAAAACTGAATTCAGGGCTGGGCGCGGTGGCTCACGCCTGTAATCCCAGCACTTTGGGAGGCCGAGGCGGGCAGATCATGAGGTGAGGAGTTCGAGACAAGGCTGGCCAACATGGTGAAACCCCGTCTCTACTAAAGATACAAAAAATTAGCCAGGTGTGGTGGCGCGCACCTGTAATCCCAGCTACTCAGGAGGCTGAGGCAGGAGAATGGTTTGAACTCAGGAGGCGGAGGTTGCAGTGAGCCTAGGTCGTGCTGTTGCAGTGAGCTGAGGTCGTGCCATTGCACTCCAGCCTGGGCAACAGGGCAAGACTGTCTCAAAAAAAAAAAAAAAAAAAAACTAAGTTCAGTAACTTGACTGAATTCTTACTAGTTCTATTAGTTTGTGGATTCTCTTTTGCCAGCAATCATGACATCTACAAATAAAGACAATTTTGTGTTTTCCTTTCTAATTCTTCTATTTCATTTTCTTTTCTTAAGG
Source organism: Pongo abelii (assembly GCF_028885655.2). NCBI lineage: Eukaryota > Metazoa > Chordata > Mammalia > Primates > Hominidae > Pongo > Pongo abelii. The sequence continues at coordinate 105,413,957 of NC_071995.2, read as the reverse complement.
CATTGGCTAGGACCTCCAGTACATATTTATTAGATATCATATTAGAAGGCATTCCTGTCTTTTTATGATAGAAATGGGAAATTTTCTAACATTTCGCCACTCAGTGTGATGTTTGCTGCAGACTTGTAGATGCCCTTTAAGATATTAAATTCCCTTCTATTCCTAGTTTGCTAAAAGGTTTTTTAAAAACCATACCTGAGAGCTGAAATGTATCAAATGCTTTTTTTCTCTGTATCTATAATGATGATTTTATGATTCTTCTCTTTTTCTTAATATAGTATGTTAATTAGTAATTTTTCCTACTAGGATTTTTGGCATAGTCTAATATTGATTTAAAATTTTTGCCACTAAATTTGATCTGCTAGTGTTTTATTTACAATTTTTTTCACCTATGAAAAAAATGTGTGTAGGCTGGGTGCGGTGACTCACGCTTGTAACCCCAGCACTTTGGGAGGCAGAGGTGGGTGGATCACTTGAGGTCAGGAGTTCCTGACCAGCCTGGCCAACATGGTGAAACCCCATCTCTACTAAAAATACAAAAATTAGCTGGGCGTGGTGGTACACACCTGTAATCCCAGCTACTTGGGAGGCTGAGGCATGAGAATCGCTTCAACCCGGGAGGCGGAGGTTGCAGTGAGCTGACATTGCCCCACTGCACTCCAACCTAGATAACAGAGTGAGACTCTGTCTCAAAAAAAAAGTGTGGTTGAGTCATAATTTTCTTTTCCTCTGCTTTTCTTGCCAGATTTTGAAATTGAGATTATGTTAGCTTTGTAAAATGAGTTGTATATTTCTTTATTTTGAATGTAATTTAAAAACTAAAAACTAATTTGTATATGTGTTTTAAAAAGTTAAAAATAAGTTCTAGGTAAAACTATAACACGAAGTAATGAGAAGAGAATCTTCAAGGAATAAAGTATGCTAAGGTCTTTGTCTTTTTTAGGAATACTAAGTAACTTTTGACTTCATTGGAGAAATTCATAGTTTGGATTTAATAAATGTTTAGCATATATGTTAATAAATTAAGGTATCATTACTAAAAGAATACAATCATTTCCTTATTTTGCGGGGGCAGGTCAAACCATTTTATTGAAGGGAATGAGGTGGGCAAAGCAGCACTGAGGACAATGAGATCAGACATCCTAGGCTGGGCCAGGATGTCCTAACCTTTGCAGTCACTGAAAACAAATTTCCTTCTTTTTTTTTTTCCTGTTTTTCTTTCTTTTTTTTTTTAGATGGAGTCTTGCTCTGTTGCCCAGGCTGGAGTGCAGTGGCACGATCTCAGCTCACTGCAACCTCTGCCTCCCAGGATCAAGCAATTCTCCTGCCTCAGCCTCCCAAGTAGCTGGGATTACAGTGCGTGCCACCATGCCTGGCTAATTTTTGTATTTTTAGTAGAGACAGGGTTTCACCATGTTGGTCAGGCTGGTCTCGAACTCCTGACCTCATGATCTGCCTGCCTGCCTCATCCTCCCAGAGTGCTGGGACTACAGGTGTGAGCCACTTCGCCTAGCCTCTTCTTTTCTTTTATTCTCTGAAATATTGATTTTCATGTTTATTTTCATAAACTAAAGATTTTATATTTTTTATAAGTTTAGTTAAACTTGCCTATAAAAACATTTATGCCTAATGTTTTTTGAAGGAAGAGACTTTCTCCTTTATTGTGATTATCATTTGGTCTTTATTTCTACCATCCTATTTTGTGCTTTCATTTACCATCCATTTTCTATGCTTCTTTTATCTTCTCAATTCTTCTTTTCCATTTAACGTTTTATCTCTTAAGTTTTCATATTCTTCCATTTTCCTCCATAAATCATGATTGTGTTCTTTTAGTAATGATACCTTAATTTATTAACATATATGCTAAACATTTATTAAATCCAAACTATAAATTTCTCCAACAAAGCCTAAAGTTACTTAGTATTCCTAAAAAAGACAAAGACATTAGCATGCTTTAACTGTTCCTTGAAGATTCTCTTCTCATTACTCCATGTTATAGTTTTACCTAGAACTTATTTTTAACTTTTTAAAACACATATACAAATTAGTTTTTAGTTTTTAAATTACATTCAATAGTTAATTAAATATGTTTACATATTTTTAAATTTCTTTCATCTTAAAACAGGGTCCCTAAATTCTTTGATGTGCCGTCCATTAACAATTGGGATCTGTGCACCTCCTTGAGCCATGGTAGGCTTGGGACTGCCTTTGACCAATAGAGTATGAGGAAAGTTACACTGTATCTAAGAAGGGATCATAAAAGCAAAGTGACTTCACATTTGGTGCACTTGCAGGTGGAACTGTGAGCTGGCACATGATGCTGACTTGCAAAATCCATAAACATAATAAAATGGTTGTCTTAAAGCCATTAAGCCTAGGTAATTTATTACACAGCAATGGCAACAATAACTAGAACATTGTTGTTTCTTGTATTCTAGACCTCAGCTATGGCTTTATTTTTCTTCTTGCTGAAATGTATCCTTTTTTTTTTTTTTTTTTTTTTTTGAGATGGAGTCTCACTCTGTCGCCCAGGCTGAAGTTCAGTGGTGCGATCTCGGCTCATTGCAACCTCTGCCCCCTTGGGTTCAAACGATTCTCCTGCCTCAGCCTCCCGAGTAGCTAAGATTATAGGCACCCACCATCACACCCGGCTAATTTTTGTATTTTTAGTAGAGACGGGGTTTCACCATGTTGTCCAGGCTGGTCTCAAACTCCTGACCTCAGGGAATTCACCTCCCAAAGTGCTAGGATTACAGGTGTGAGCCATCATGCCCAGCTGAAATGCATCCTTTAATAGTTTTTTGTTGTTGTTTTTTTAAGTGAAGATCTGTGGGTGCCAAATTCTGTCTTTGTATAACTGATTATGTCTTTATTTTGCCCTCACTCTTGAATAATAGTTGACAGTTCTTTGTTCTCAACACTTAAAAGATATTACTCCATTGTCTTCTGGCATCTCTTACTGCTCATGGCAGTCTAATAATTATTCTTTTCTCTCATAGCTTTAAATTTTTAAATCTTAATCCATGGATATTTTAAAAATATTAATACCATCAATGTGGGTTAAATAAATTTTTCTAGCTCTATTGTGCATCTGAGCCCAGAGTATTTGTCTTAATTGTGATAATCAAAAAGGAATGGGCTTTGTGGTCAGGCAGGTTTGATTTTGAAACAGAATTCTGACATTTGCTGCATTGACCTTGTGCAAGGAAATTCTCCAAGCTCCCTTCTCACCTCTTTAGAAAGTGTCTATTATTACCTACATTGCAGAGTTAATGCAAGAATTCAATGATAGTATGTGCTTCCAAAATATTTCTTATAATAGTCATCATTATCTTGTCTTTGCTTCATTCTTATTTCTAATGTTAAGCAAATCCTTCAAGTACTACCTCAGCTTCCTCGTCTGTCATATTGAGGGCAGTTATTCAGACCTCACAGGGTTGTGTGAGAAGTAATTGAGAAAATGTAATGTCTAAAGTATATTTGGCCCTCAATACCTGTTGCTGTGTTGTTATTATTAATTTTCTTTTACCTAAAGAAAGGTAAATGAGGTGGTGGCAGTGTAGCATGGCAGAAAAAACTCCAGCTTTAGCATGGGAACAATTGCGGGTTGAATTCAATCTGCCACTTCTCTGAGTCCACACGCAAGTCCTCTCTTCTCTGGGTTTTTACCTCCACTCCTGACTACAGGGAAAGCAATTCCTGTCTCTTAGTGCTTGGTGGGGGCCTGAATGACATTGCGAACATTAAGGTCCTGCAATTTAGCAGATTCTGCCTAAAAGAGAGCTGGGCCAGGCCATCTAAGCATAGAGAAGCAGTTGGGAAGGCTTGGTCATGGCCACTTGTTCTGGGAGCCGCTCCCTGACACATGCCCACATGATCTCCCCAGCCCTGCCCAAGTGAGTGAGCTTTGATGCTAGGTCAGACAACAGGTGTGTAAAAAAGTGAAACTGTGGAAGTGTTGTGCAATTGTGCCCCTCAGCTGTCACACCCAGGCTGCTTTTTAAACTGATTTATGCTGGAGTACTTCCGGGAACTATTACTACCTTCCAGATGTTCATAACAGTGAAATAAGCAGGCATTTGGTGAAAATCCAGAATGAAAAGGTAAAGGCACTGGCACCAACTTGAGATCTAGGTACTCTAGGAACTGAAATCAGATCAGTCGACTAAAAAGATGGTTGTTTTTTAAAAACAAAACTTTGATTTGCTCAGCTTCATTAGGACTAAAAGTTTGCCTGATAGCCTACCTTTGCTAACTAATTTTGCTAGAAACACTGCTTGCAGCAAAGAAAGAAAGTCTGGCTACTTTAGTTCACAGCATAGGTTCTTTCAGTGAAAAAGAATTAAGGAGAAGAGAGTGAAAAGGAATTAAGGAGAAGAAAGGAGTCAACTACCTTTGAAAGAAGCTGTTCTGGGAAGAGGTGATAGAGTCCCCTACGGGATCATTGTGATATTCCACACGATCATTGTAATGGTCAGCCTGCTACGCTGACACACAAACCCTGTACCCATTCACAGCGACAAGGACCATGTGGGAGTTATAAGATATATAGAGCTGGCCCCTGTGGCTGGGGGAGGGTACCAAGGAACAGAGGGCTCTTTTTCCTAATTAGCTGTTTTCATACAGGGAACACATGACCCAAACACAACCACCAACTGGGTCTTTGACATATACAGGCAGAAAGGGGGAGCTGGGCTTTTGTCTGCCGCAAACTCTTTTAACTTGCCTGTCACCCCAAGCTGCAAAATTCAACAATGAGTCAGATGAGCTGGGCCATTTCAGGAACTTTGCTAAATGGACTTGGAGACACGTATTATTTCAACCCACTCAGGGTTGAAAAATACTGTAAAACTGAGACTGGGTTAATATCTCTTTTTCTCCTTTTCTAAGTGAATTGTGATCATCTTTTTTTTTTTTGCCATTTGCCTGAGTTTCCAGTATATCTATCCCAAAAGAGTGTGTGGTTCAAAAAGAAACACATTTCAAGGAACCATATTTCTTAGTAATAAATTCAACCCATTCATAAAGCCTAATCATTCTCCTGCTCAAACTTTCTTTTTTACATTGACTGTTAGTAAGCACAGATGCATTTCAAAGAATATTGCAAGGGAATTACTTTCCCTGTCTAATGAAAGGCACCTGCTACCATACGTGGTCGGTTTAAGAATAAGCAAATTGAAGAGTAAAGGATAAAGCATGGAGAGGATGCTCGCTGTGTGGATGTGGATACGTGTGTTTGTGTGTGATATTGTTGATTCTCTGACTTGGAAGCAATGAAAAAATCTCAAATATTTTCCAACAGTTCACTTAAGGGAAAACAGTTCTGCGTGAATGGTTTTTCCAGAGCTGGAGGTAACATGTGCTAACACTAACTGTGCTGAACTGGAAGTCATCAAAATGCCATGCCTGATGGCACTGCCCAGGTAGCAGTCAGCAGAGCATTTCCATATATAGCTCAAAGAGAATTTCCATCTGTAGCCATGGTGCAGGCAGGTTCAGAGAACCTTCCAATGCTGAGATTAAAGAAATGAACAACAAAACACTTCTCCAAGTGGGTAAACACTGTCTTTCATGGACAGGGCTGTTTAGAAAAAATAGTGCCTTCTTTGTTTTCCCACATATTTACTTTGTTGTATAGCACAACTGGAAAATGGTGACAAGACCATAAAAAGCTAGATGGAAAAGTGTCAAATTAAACCCACAGCAAAACCCAGAGCTGATTGGCTTAATTGGAGATAATGAGAAACAAAATCACAACCCTTACTTGCAAAGGGAAATAGAGAACTGAAGCAATTACCCAGAAAATTTACCAATGCCCCTTTGCCGAAATGCCTAGAAAATTGAAACCAAAATGTTTTGGGATTTCAAATGTCTGGATAATGCCTAAAAGTCCCATCTCACTTTGCCAATGATGACCTGGACTCAGTACATATTGCTTTCTTTCTGGTGAAAAGTAGAAAACTGTCCTACAATGTAGCATAACATTCACCCCGATTCAGTAATCAGGTTGCTGCCCGCAGAGACTGTTATCAGTACCTTTGGGCAGAGATTTCAAGCCCTGTTATACTAGAAAGCAGCAGATGAAGACTTAAGGTGGGGATATCTCCTGGAGGTGATGAAGACTTAAAGGGTCAGTGAAACAAAAGGGAAAGTGAATGCAAATGCCCTCTTTTAGGGATTAGACTAGAGTACATTTTTAAAGAAAACTTAAGGTCATCTACCCACAGCTAGAGTATGGTCAATCAAGCCATTTGCAAGTGTTCAAACTCAGAAGTTTCTTCATGTGCCCAGTCTCAGGAAGTGCACAAATATGGGATTCTATGAAATTGTGCTTTGGAAGCACAATCACTGGGGACATCTAGGCATGGGGAGTACAGCCACTGCAATTTATTCTTCTTTAAGCTCAGATAGTACTATCTGTGGGCAAAACCACTCATTTTCAGATTGATACTCCACTTTTAGCATGTAATGCCATCTCTCTCCCTGAAAGTCCTAACAATGTCATGTCTCCCCAGAACAGATGTGTTTCAGGGTGATGACCTTGCAGAAACAGCAAGCTAGACTGTGGCAGATTCAATGCACGGAGCCCAGAGGAAGAAGCGTTTGGAGATGGGGAGGGCTGGGGTGGCCTTACCGAAGCTGGGGGCGCTGTGCAAGGTCATGTCCCGGATCACCCTTGTGCCGAAACAGGACCACATCAAGAGGAACTGCTGGGCCACTTTCTTCAAGGACCCTTGTCTCTTGGCAGCCACCTACAAGAAAGTGAATGGCTTTAATGATGGTCAACTTGACCTTTCATTTATTACTGTCTCTTTGAAAAATGAGGTCGAAGTGGCTCACGCCTGTAATCCCAGCACTTTGGGAGGCCAAGGTGGGCGGATGATCACATGAGCCTAGGAGTTTGAGACCAGCCTGGGCAACGTGGCGAAAATCCCATCTCTACAAAAAATACAAAAATTAGCTGGGAATGGTGGCACACCCCTGCAGTCCCAGCTACTCAGGAGGCTGAGGTGGGAGGATCACATGAGCCTGGGGAGGTCAAGGCTGCAGTGAGCTGTGATCGCACCACTGCACTCCAGCCTGGGCAACAAAGTGAGACCCGGTCTCAAAAATAAATAAATAAATAAATAAATAAATAAATACAGAAAAATGACAGGAAGGCTTATGGTCTTCAAAATCAATGCGATGGAGCAATGGTTTTTGTTTTGTTTGTAGCAGCAAAAATACTTTAAAAAATGAAATCTTATGCCAAGACTCAGTGTATACAGCAGATAAAAGAGATGCTGACCTGGTTGAATCAGGGATGGAAGACTCAAGAGTCCTGCCTCCTGACCCCTCCACCTCCTGGGGCCTCTCCTCAAAACCCTGTTCAGATAGCTCACCATAGGGCTTTGTCTTGGCCAAGTTCACAGAGGGCAGTGGTGGGCTGCAGGGCCCAAGGCTGCCCCCTAGGCGCCGGTTTACCAACCTTCACAACACAGCGGTCAACCATGGTATCCAGCCACTCAATGTAGGACTCGATGGGAGACTGCTCCTCCAAGAGGTGGTCAAACTCCTGATATACTGTCAAACAAAGGAGAACCCCACACACATCACTGCAGTTGTATTTAACAAGAGCTACGTCTTAAAAGAACAGAGGAACAAAACTTTGAATAAAGTAAAACTTTAAATAAATAAAACTCCAAGGTCTTAGCAGAGCATTCAAGACTTTATAAAACATGCCCCAACTTACCTTTCCAAGATCATCTTCCATGCCTGTGAACATGTTAAACTGTGGCTATCCCATATTACTTGCCATTCCCCCAGCAAGCCCTGCTTTTTTCATAGCCTTAGTCTTTTTTTTCAGGCTTTTCCCACTACTTGGTTCCTCATGTCTCAGCTGAAATGGCCCTGGTATGAAATCCCTTTAACCTTCTATGCCCCTTGCCCGCAGAACTGATCACCCCTCCTCTGCACTCACATAGCACTTTATTATCGGTTTTCTACCTTTATTATATGACTAATGGCACTATGGCATAGTTGGGTGGGCATGTGTGTCTCCCTGCTAGTTCTTTGTCTGATATCTTTATTAGCTGGTGCATTATCTGTGACATAGTTGTTACCCAACGAATTGTTGCTTGAATTAATGGGTGAGGCATTGCTGCTCTCTTGCTCTCTGCCCAGGGTAGGGCACATGTGATAATTCAAATGTTTCTGGACCACAACTGTAACAGGCAAGCAGCCTCTCTGTGTGGCATGTAGTAGGTGCTTAATAGATACTTGTTGAGTAAGTGAAACAGTCTCTCTGCTCCTCAGTTTCGTCATTAGAGAGATAATCCTACCACTTTACAACCTGTCTTCACTTTAAGTCAGATAACTGAATCTGGAAGTGCTTTTTTTTTTTTTTTTTTTTTTGAGACGGAGTCTTGCTCTGTCCCCCAGGCTGGAGTGCAGTGGCGCAATCTCGGCTCACTGCAAGCTCCGCCTCCCGGGTTCACGCTATTCTCCTGCCTCAGCCTCCCGAGTAGCTGGGACTACAGGTGCCCACCACCACACCCGGCTATTTTTTTTTTTTTTTGTATCTTTAGTACAGACGGGGTTTCACTGTGTTAGCCAGGATGGTCTCAATCTCCTGACCTCGTGATCCACCCGCCTTGGCCTCCCAAAGTGCTGGGATTACAGGTGTGAGCCACGCACCTGGCTGGAAGTGCTTTTTAATCAATGAAATGCTCTAGAAAATAGAAACATGGCTCTGGTGATCTCTAGTTTGAAACATCTCTTTTCATCACATTTTTGTGTTTCTGCATGCAGAGATCAATAAATCAAACCACAATTCAAGATCCATACGTTTCTTTCATTTTCATTTGAGCAGTTTTTGTTCTCTCATTTTAAAGGACTGGACACTTTGCTCTATTTTACTTAGTTGACGCTTGCTACAAGAAGTAAGATTCTGAGACCAGAGGGTCATAACACTAGAATGCTCAAATGTTTGTTGACTGAACGGATGAACAACCCATGGAGGTTGGTACCATTATCCTCCATTTTACAAGTGAAGAAACAGAGACAAACAAAGATGAGTAACTTTCCAAAGGTTGTTCTTTCACAGCTAGTGAATTGCAGAGACAAGATTCAAACACATCCTGACTCAAGGGCTTGCCTCCTAACCACTTCACTATGCTAACACTAGACTGTGTACCAAGCATGTGGCACAGATAGTCTCATTTAATCCCTTCACCTTAGTCCCATTTTACAGAAATGGAAACCAAGGTCACAGTGCACTGGAGCCAAGGTTTGAATCAAGGTCTTTTGGGCATCCCAGCCCCATGCTGTGTAAGAGCTGCGTAAGAGCAAGGTTTGAACCAAGGTCTGTTGGGCATCCCAGCCCCAGGGATCCCAGCCAATGGAACTTGGACATGGGGCTGGGATGCCCAACAGATGTTGGGCAGTTACAATTATAACTCATTCTAATCAGCTTGCTTAAGTACTAGTGTGCACTTTTAAAATCTAAGGTAAGCTGAGCATTGCCGGCCGAGATCTATATCACAGAGGTGACGGTAACCCCCTAAGCAAGAGTTTGCAGATTTGTCAGCTGGCTGTGAGGAAAGAAGAGCGCTGCACACAGTTGTCCCAGCCCTGCTCAAGCTGACCTTTGGTCCAACTCCCTGTGTGTCAGGGACTTCCCAGCTGTCTGGTTAGGAGGTACAGGGTTGACGCACATGTGCTGGACTGCCTTGAGGCTTGGTACCCTCCCTCAATTCCCCCTTCACAGCACTGTATTGCATGACATTGTTCTCTTTGGTAAGATGCAACACATCTGTAAATACATGTTTGAGGTCTTATTTACCATTAACTGTAAGCTGCATGTTGGGAAGGGATGTGTCCATCTTATTCACTGCCCTTTGGCTAGCATCTAATACAGTACCTGAATTAGGACAGGCATTCAGTAAGGACTAGCTGGGTTGAACTGAACCACAGCATTTACTTCCCCAGAAGAAGAATGCAGTCACAGCTTTAAAGGGCACCATTCTGCCCTGGACCTAAAGGAACTTGAAGAGAAAGCCACAGAAGGTTCTTTCTTGAGAGAGGCAGCAGTGACCTCCATGGTGCTCCAGCAAAGGCTCAGAACCTGGTCCCTTAAGCAAGCAATGCTGATTGTATTTTTCCCTATGAGTCTGGTTCACATTTTCATCCCTCATGAAAGGAGCTGAGGTGGGAAGAGAACTGAGTCTAACACTGCTAGGAAGATTTGCAGAGCTAAGAACTAGGTTCACTCTGGGTTTCCACTCATCTCTTTGGTATTCCATGAACCTTGCTGGACACCTGCTCTGTGCCTGGCCCATTGGGAGTTCCTAGGGGCACAGTGATCAAAGGTACCCTCAGTGCCATTAGGGTGTGCAGGGCCATACTTTCTGTTGACCTTCCATCAGGGAATGGGAAAAAGCAGAACAGGAAGGATGATTGTAAGCACTTGGAAAGATCCTGGAACCTCTAAAACTCACCCATATTTCCTTTTTTTTTTTTTTTTTTGTCTCCTCTGCACATGAATACAATATGAGCAGCACTATGGCCTGGTGGTGAAGCTGGGACTAGACGAGAGACCAGACTTGGGTTCAGCTCTATTGCTTAGTGGCTGCGTGACCTTGAGTTAGGTTCACCAACTCTCTGAGCCTGAGTTTTCTCATCTGTAAAGTGGGGGTGATAAGAGTGTCTTCCTCATGCGGTTGATGTGGAGATTAAATGGGACCATGAATGTGTTGGATTTAACACAGGAGCTGGCTTAGAATAGGCAGTCAGTAAGCTGAATTATTATTTTAGTGATGATCTCTAAAATTCTTACCAGGGGAAAAGTGGGCTTGGGGCAGCTGTGAAGGAAGAAGTAACAGCCTGAGTGAGCTTTAGGCTAAGCCAGGAAAGAAGCCCTGGGGAAGGTCCACATGTTCAAACATTTTGGCTGTTCCATTTGCTTTTGAAAAGGGCTTAATGGGAAAGAGATCTCTAATAGGACCCTCTTAGGGAACTTTGTTTAAAAGCACCTCAAGTTTAGACTGGGTAGCTGAATAGAGTTCCCTCAAGACAGCAGTGCAGAAGGCATACTAAGAAATCTGAAGGGCCTTGGGGCTTTCAGAAAGACCCCTCTTCTTGGTGGGACAGCCTCTGTGCAGCTCCCCAAGCAGTGTCACTATTGGGATCCTGGGCCTCACCCCATTGAGAACATGGGAGTGCATGCTCTCAACACCTTTCCTGACCTGATGTTCTCTAATTATGGAGGTAGCCTGTAGACGCCTATGGATCCAGGGTTATTGGGCTGGGGGGATGCCCTGGGCAGTCAGCTGGGATGGGCATCTGAGGAATAGCAGGGATGTGCTAACAATGATGTTGTTCTCTGGCCTTCTCATATTGCTTTAGTACTAAGAGCAAACATCCTGCCTACATGGGGTTAATATTTGGAGCAGTATACCTGCAGTCTGCATGTTGGAAGTCTTTGTTCACCGGGACATGAACGTATATTCACAGAAGTAAAATACCGTCCACCTGCTTTTCAAACATTTAACGTGATTGAAAGGTTCACCTACCAATAGGTGGGCTGACTCGTGACCCTCAAATGAAAAATAGGCAGCATATCCAGCTGACCCCAGGCTGACATACACTGAGAGAGGCAATAAGCTTTTGTTCTCATATTTAATGCCACCTCCATGGAACCCGGGCTGGCATTCAGGTCACATGTGGGGCCCTTTGCATGACATTGTATGCTGCCCAATTGCACCAGAACACTCTTTACTCAGCAGTGTTGACACATGTCCTCTTAAGTCAATCAGCCCTTCCTTCTGGACTGACTCATTTAAAAGGAACAATAAGGAGGAAGAGATGCTGGGAAGAAGAAGAGGGTGGGGATGCCACTTCGGTATTTACTAAGACACTTTTTCTTTCTTTTAAAAACAAAAACAGGACAATAATCCCTGGTGGGACAGCTTACATTGGATGATGAGTTTCCGGTGTTCATCACGAGAGTCTTCCATGGTGTAAAGGGTTTGCTTGGTGATACTGTTCAGGTCCACATTCCTCCAGTCTTCCAGCATTTGGAACGTGATGTCTGCACTGTGGATCACTGTTCGAGATGCCTATAATCCAATCCAATCAACTCATTAGCTCATGGGTTGTTAAAACTCTTTCACTGTATTTCCTTTTATATCTTGTTAATGCATCTGCTTATGGTATTTTGCCAACTACCCTGAAATTCCGGGAAATTCAATTTCAGGAAAGCACCAGAAGACTCTGTAACTCGGAAGACGCAGACACTGTTTTCTCCTGTGGTTCTTTCCATACATCTCTTTTTCTCTACAAGAAACTACGAGGGTGGGCTAGGCCAGACCAAACCCTGCTGTTTCCAGTCCCTTTGGTCTTGACCCCATGGAACAATGGGACGAAGCCCAGAGATCTGTCAGCTTTCTGATGTAAGCCTGTGGGATGGGAGCTCTGTGCCGAATTATCCTTGTGTCTCTAGTCCCTGAGAAGCTACAGGCTGTGATTTAGAAGTGTTCTTGCTACTCCTGGGCCTAACTTAATCCCAGAAATTTCAAAGTGTGTATTTTTCATATAAATACATTCTGAAGCAGTTTATGCTCTAGTTTTCTGTTTTTGCTTTTTTTAAATGTAACTATAATGATTAAAACACATATGAATAATTAGGTTGGAGGAAAAGGGAAACTATACCATACATCTCAGTAGTTTGTTAGTGGATGGAGGGATGTGTATAGTGTGTGAATAATTATATATATCTATATATGTTTTTTCTTTAAAGCTGTGGCTTTTTCATGGAACCCTCATTAGTGAACTTAAATTTACAAGTTGGAACAATACTTGGAACAATATCATCAAGTTGAAACAATACTGAGAAAAGCTAAGAAAAATATATATCTAGGATCATTTCCTTTACTTGCATGTTTTCAAAATGTCTTTTAATAAAATAAAAAAAGATTTAAAATACACAAAGACATTGTCAAGTCTCCTAATATGTGTAAATTTCTAGGCAAAGGTAAATGCTGACAACCCCTTGTTGTACCCAGACCATCCAATTACAAGTAAAATCTTAGTTAAATAATTGTAGAACTCTTTAAAGGTCACAAAGGTGTAGAATATATGAGTTAGGTGAATCTCTAATGATAATGAAAACAACTGAATGGAAAGGTCAGGTGTCCTGGATTCAAACATAACCTAGTTCAAATCCTGGCCTTGTTGCTGACCAGCTGATTTGGGGCAGGCAAGTAGATTAACCTCAGCCTCCTAATCTACAAAGTGGAGATATAATAGTACCTACCTTTTTTTTTCTTTCCTGAGCATGTTCCTTCAGAGAAGCATTGTGAGCTACTTTATTACAATGAAATGAACTGCTTACCAAAGAGTGAATTCTGTAAGCAAGTGTTTAGAACATGCTTTTTTTTTTTTTTTTTGAGATGGAGTTTTACTCTTGTTGCCCAGGCTGGAATGCAGTGGCTCGATCTTGGCTCACTGTAACCTCTGACTCCCAGGTTCAAGTGATTCTCCTGCCTCAGCCTCCCTAGTAGCTGGGACTGTAGGTGCATGCTGCCACACCCAGCTAATTTTTTTGTATTTTTAGTAGAGACAGGGTTTCGACATATTGGCCAGGCTGGTCTTGAACTCCTGATCTCAAGTGATCTGCCCACCTAGGCCTCCCAAAGTGCTGGGATTGCTGGCCTGAGCCACCGCACCCTGCCTAGAACATGCTTTTTAATAGTGTCTCTCACCATCGTGTTTAGGGCCTTAGTGCTTACCTCTTAAAGAAGGGCTGCTGTTGAGGATTCCTTGAGATAGTGTTTGAAAAACAGTGCATAGTGCAGAGAGCTCAATAAAAGTGGCTACCGTTATTCCGATCGCTTCTCTTTAGTGATTGTGTTGATACCTCAAGGCCTTTGCACATGGTGTTCTTGCTGGCTGGAACATTCTTCTCCCTCCTTGCCCCAGCAGCCCCACTACGATGTACGCTCCAGCTTAAATGCCACACCCATGGAAAGGCCATCTCTCACCACTTTATCTACATAGGACCTGAATGCCTTGTGATTTTCTATTTCCATTCTGTTTCTTTCATAACATTTAACACTTTTAATTTTTTTTCCTGCTGAGGAAAGTACCACTAAGCACGGTATTGGGCACACAGTAGGCACCCAAAAGATTTTGTGAAGTGAATGGCTGAGATAGGAATGCCAAGTGCTTACTTACCTGGTGTATCTGAAAGAGCCGGGATGTGTGAATCTTGGGTCTAAGTTTTGAGGTGAGTCTTCAGTTGGACATTGTTTAGTCTGACTTGCTGTGTGTGTGTGTTTAGGAAAGCTCACTGGAATACTAGCTGGTGTTTCATTCCCAGCCTTAACCCTAGTCCTCTGTCTGATCTGGGAATGTGTCTGAAAGCTGTCCAGTAGAGATGGAAATGGGGCATTTGCCGATTAAATTACATACTGTTTTTGTGCGGAAGGTGGAGAGGGAACGTGTGTGTGTGCCCCCACGCTTGTGCAACACGTGGCTATAGGTATGGGTGTGGATGCTTTTATCTACATGTGCATTAAAGGGACAAAGTCCTCTCTAAATTGTCTGATCCCCAGAGGGAGGCACCAAAACCATGTCTAGTTCCCTGATATGACCCAAGAGCCACTCTTCCAAGCTGGAAAAAAGAATCAGAGGGCCAGGCTGGCATGCATCCTCAGAAATAAGGCAGTGTTTCTTTGTTAGGCCAATATTCATCTTCTTCCCTGAATCCCATTAATCTGTCAGGCTCTGCACCGTCACCAGAACAATGCCCAGGTGTAGCCTCTGTAGCAGCCTGCATGAATCTGGACGAGTTTCCCTCTGGTCTCCGAATCATCCCCTGTGCTGTTCATGCCAGGGGCAGGACAGGAGCAGTGAGGTATATGTGGGTGTTGTGTTATACTTTCTGGTTCCTGGCCTAGGACCCTCCTTCAGGCCCCTCTAACTAGAAACCCCTCCCTACTACCTTGACCTTGAACCCACCCAGAACCAACAGCACCTTAAAGGAGAGGCTGCAAACAGAAACACAGGAAGGGGGCAGGCAGGTGACATTCAGGAGTGAGGTGGGCCAAGTGTGAGAGAGTTGGTGGAATGAGGACGGTGGCCACTGTGGAGAAGCTTGGCCCAGCAGCTGACAGTTGTCCTGGGGAAACGGGGCTCTGGGAGCAAGTTGTCAGCACTTGAAGGTTTTCTTCAGAAAAATGTGGGTGTTTAGCTGTCATCTCCCAGTTCCAACTGTTAGTGACTATGTGAAAAAAATTGTTTTGAATATATTCAAACCAAACAACAATAACGCCACACATCTGAGGGCCAGATTTGGCCTGTGGCCACTGGTTGCCACCTCTGCTTTAAGGTCATTAATATTTTAATGTAATTGTTAATCGGTTGCCTTAACAGACTTAGAGTCCCTTCATTAAAGTGCAAAATTAATAGAATGTAGTTATATGCCATCAAGCTATAACTACAGAGTTGATAGGGGCATGGAGTGGGATCTTCCACTTTTACTTACTACACTTATATTTTTAAATGTTTTCGATAGCAAGCATATGTCACTTTTGTGCTAAAAATAATGCAGATCTGGAAAAAAACTAAACAAAATTGGGCAAATATTGAATATATTATGTGGCTTTGAACTCAGATGATACAACAAACAAATCATCCTTTTAATCTGTTTGAATCATTTGATTCAACCACTACATACATTTTGGGCTGGATAATTAAGAGAAACACAGAACTGTGGACCTAGAACATATCTGAAAGGTTAAGGGGCAACTGATATCAGAAATTATTTTGTATATTAGTTGAAACTAGTTATTGGCTAATGTTTTCATTCCTTATGTGTAGAAATTAAAAAATAATAGAGAGAGTGCCCTGTTAACCTGAAAGATCCTGCAGGAAGTTGTTTTTGTGGATTTGCCCCCTCATTTGCAATGACTCAGCAGTGATTAAAACACATAATGGAGGACAGCTACCTGGCAGAGATGATTTAGTGATGTTTGCCGTCTCAGAATTTGGGAGAACCTTCTCGACACTGCAAGGAGAAAAGAATTAGTTTGAAATATTTGCATGCTTTATGATTCTAACTTGGATTTTCCAGGGGCACATTTCAAAAAGTAGCCTGCTTATTTTGCCTACATTTGTCTCACTGCCCAATCCCATTTTATGTACCCACTGGCAAAACCCTGCACTTGATTCTTTGTTCTCCCATGTGGGCTTCAACAACTATTTCCTAATGGTGACATTTGGGGTACATATTTCAAAGTCATGCACACGATACACTCGCAGGTGTGAGAAATGGTGGCGTCATTCAACCGTGAGTAAAAGCAATTATTTACTTGTCTTTCATTTCGCTAATTGCAGGCTCAATCACTTCTCCCCATAAATAATTGCAGGAATCAAGTGGAAGCTTTGAAGAAGTCCCTTTAAAAAGTAGTATGTCTAATAGTAAACTTTGATTGAGCCTCAGCGGTGTGTGGGGCTAGGAGGTGCTTCTGGGATAGAACCCTGGCTTTGCATTCATAATCTGTCCTTTTTATCAAATGATCTCCATGACCTATTTGCATGTTTTGATGATGACTGCAGCTAGGAAAAGGTCTTGTTTCCTACACTGACATAATAGGCTGATAATTTGAAGTAGGGTGATCTTATATCTGTGGATTTCAACGCAGACAAGACATGTGCCTGCCCTAGCTCTTCATTCTTACAGAGTCGTTGGAGTGGGGCTTGTTTCCACCCCTTGCACATTCTCAAAATACACTCCCAGGCTGGGCTTCCTGGGAAGAACAGCTTCCTCCAGACACACACAGGTGGAAGGTCCAACAAACCTCCTCGCCGCCGACTTTGAACAGGTTTGTTTTGTCGGCGTAATTAAAATGGGTGCAGGGGCATTCTTCTTGGTAATTTCTGAACTGGTCAAGTAATAGTCAGAAATTTCCCTAGGATTATTCTAATTTGTACTCAGAGCTGGCTTGATTTGAAAAATAAGGTGTGGGGTGGAGGAATGGGGGTGGGAGGGGGCAGATGGACTTCTAATTTTCCAGGCTGATCAATCGTTAATCCTTCTCCTTAATTACTTTTTCTTTAACTTTGTGATGTGGAATTTAGTGCTCATGAAAAGAAAAGAGCTGAGAGCCATGAAATAAAGCAGGCTTTATCAATAGGTGATGGCCACTGCAGGCAGCCTCAAAGCGCGTCTGAAAGGGCTCCCTTTGCCTGTGGAGAGAGGGTAATTTGATCGCCTTCATTTTACTCACTGGCACTTATTTCGGGCAAGAATAGCAAGCTGGTGTATTCAAATGGGGCTTTAAAAAATGTATATTTTAAAACTTTGTTTTGCTGAAAATCATTTCATCTTTGTTTAATAGCAACAAACGAACTGTACATGAGTCTCCCCGCAAGTACAGGCAGATTGAAACAGAAAAATAGAAAACTAATGCTGGGGAATGGGTGCCAACACTCAGCAAAGAAAGGGTTCACGGTCTCAATCCCTTTATGAGAAATATTAATTTGGCTTTCTAATTAGGCAGAGAATGCGTGAAGCCCTTAAGCTATTCTCTCTCTCCTGCTACCACCATTTTATGGGCAGTCACTTCAAGGAAATCTCAGACCTGAGTTTGATTCCTGGCCCCTACTTACAGCTGCGTGGCTGTGTGGCTTTGGGGGAACTTTCTTTGCCTCTTAGAGCCTCATCTGTAGAACAGGGATACTACTTCCTACATCGCAGAGGCAGCATGAGGATTAAATGAGATAAGGAGGATGGTAGTGGTGAATAGAAACTTTGGTGTCAGACAGACCTGGGAGAAAATCCTGTCTCTGCTACTTACTACCTCTCTAAGTTGATTTCTCTTCTGTAAAGGAAGAAATGTGCCACCTATAATAAACATTTTATGAGGATTAAATACATTTACATATGTAAAGTAATTAGTATAATACCTGGTGCTTTCTAGTCAACCAGTAAACGGTAGCTGCTGCTACTATTAACAACTTATGTAAAATATTTGGCACTAAAATGTAATTCTCTCTTCCATCCCGCTCCCAACTCAGTACTTACATTCGAACTTGATGTTTCGCAAGTTTTCTGGGAGGTCGTGGAGAGCCACTTTTAGCCACTCATCCAGTTGCTTGGCAAACTTTCGAATCACCTGAGTTAAGCTAGAAAAAGAAACGATGAGTTTTAAGTGCTGCACATGTTGCTTAGTTCCTCTCACAGGCCCCTAGAGGGTTTTATTTCCCCTAATAATGTTTTAGCTGCTACCAATAGGTGCCATTTGTAATAGCAACCTCAGAGACAGTGCCAACAGCCCAAGCCCTGTGGAGAGCTGGTGGGTCTGGGAAGGGCACGAATAGAATGTACTCTGCTGGTCGCTGATGCTCACTGCAAGGCTTGGTGGCATCCAGAACTATTTAGATGCAAGCAAAACATGCTCCTTCATGTTTTTGAAGAGCTTGTGTGAGAGGTGAAGACAGTGGGCCGTGGGCCTTAGAAAGCCCAGTCCTGTCCGATCCTCCCAGGCAGGCAGGAACCCCGTTTGCAACATAACTGCCATGCCTGCCCACCCAGCTTACCAAACTGCTTGCCATTTGGTGGGAACTGGGAAGCAACAGCATATTTTTAAATTAGCAAACAACCCTGATATGGGCCTTGAAACCATATTAGATTCCAAGAGTCAAAGACCATATTAGAACAGGAGGCAGGAAGGAACTGGAGAGGCGAAGCACTGAGCAGGGCAGTAGGTTGCAATAAGATGGGAATTTGAAGTTGAGAAGACACCAGGCACCATTTTCTGGCCCTTACTATCAAAGCCATCTGCTCACAGGCCTAGGTTCGTTCTCCTCCACGAAGTCCTCCTTGGTTGTGCCAGACACAGGGACATCTCCCCGTTGACCATCCATCCTTGCCTTCCACCAACACCACCTAGCCTGCCCTGGTTCAGCCTTTCACCCACTGTCTCCTGTCAGACGCAAAATCACCAACCTCCACCCCACTGGGCAACCCCATTTCTCTCTGGTCACTCACTCTTTCCTTTCTCATGGCTATCTCCAACCTTCTTCAAGACCCTTATGCCTCCAATTCCCCAACTCTCCCCTTCCTGCCAGCGGGTGGAATCACCTCCTACTTCTCAGGGAGAAAAAACACATACACATACACACACACACACACACACACACACACACACACACACACACACACACACACACACAAAGGAAGGATATCATCAGCCCTCAGCTACCTGTCTGGTTCATCTCTTCTTCCTGATAGAATCCACGAGCAATCCCTCCTCTTGCCATCCCCTGCTGCTTTCTCAGGAAATCTACATTACCGACGGTCCCTTCTCCTGTATATTCAGCTTTTTCTTCTCTACTAGATCATTTTGCTCATCAGTTTTTTTAGGAGACAGTCTTGCTCTGTTGCCCAGGCTAGAGTGCAGTGGCACAATCTCAGCTCACTGCAGCTCACTCCGGCTCCCAGGTTCAAATGACTCTCGTGCCTCAGCCTCCTGAGTAGCTGGGATTACAGACACATGCCACCACGCTCAGCTAATTTTTTGTCTTTTTAGAAGAGATGGGCTTTCGCCATGTTGGCCAGGCTGGTCTCGAACTCCTGACCTCAAGTGATCCGCCCACCTTGGCCTCCCAAAGCGCTGGGATTACAGGCGTGAGCCACTATGCCCAGTCCTGCTCATTATTTTAATGCATTTAAGAATGTCTCACCTTAAAAACAACAACAACAACAAAAACTTCTTATTTCCTCCACTCTATCTCCTTGAGCCACTGCCCTTTCTCCCACATCACAGACAGACTTCTTCAAAGTGCTGCCCAATTCCTTGTCTCATTTCCTTCACCTCCCATTCCCTCCTCACCCCGCTCCTGACCTCAGCCTAAGCAGCCCCCATGCATGACTCCAAACCCAGTGGACTTGTCATGGTTCTCATCTGCTTGACATCCTGGCAGCATTCGATTCTGTCACCTGCGCCCTCCTTTTGGAAACACTCACTTCTCTTGGCTTCTGTGATCCCTCCTTCTGCTGCTCCTCCCCAGTCACAAAACTCCTGCCCTCTGCCTGGTCATCACGCCTCTCAGTTCTTCATGTCCAGTCCTGGGCTCTCTTCTCACAAAGCTTTCTTCCTTCCCCACGTAGTTTCTCCAGGCCCACAGATTCACTGAATCTGTGAAATTCCCGTCTGTGCAGATTCACTGTCTGCACTTAACTTTTGCACCTCCGGCCCAGAGGTCTCCAAGTTGAACTTGTGATTTCTCCCTTGGACCTGCTTCTTTTCTTGTGTCCTCTATTTCAGTATGAATTCTCTTTTTCATCATTTTATTTTTATTGGTCACTTTTTTATTTTCAAGAATTTCAAACTTACCCCAAGACAGGTAGTATAATAAACCTCCAAGCACCCATGACCCAGCTTCAACAATTGGCATCATTTTTGCCAGTTTAATATATTATATTCCACTTTTTCTTTTCTGGAGTGTTTTGAACAAATCCAAGATGTCATTTAACCCCTAAAAACTTATTGTGCATTTCTCACTGGCAAGGTTTAAATACATATGTGTACGTGTATACACACACATGCACACAATGTGCGTGCAACATTTAAATCCTCCATGCTATTAGTTTATCTAACAGAATGAATAGTAATTCCTTAATATCATCTACAGCCCAGTCTGCATTCAGATTTTTCTATTTCTCCCAAAGATGTTTAGTTTGTTTGAATCAGGATCCAAACAAGGTCCACACATTGCATGAAACATATAACATTGTCCTGTTCTATTTCTTAAATCTTTTTTTTTTTCCCTATTTTGTGCCATTTATTTATTGGCAACATCATGGTATTTGTTCCCTGGAATGTCCTACACTCTGATTTGGTTGAATTCTGTCTTGTAGTGTCATGTAATCTATTCATCTATCCTGTCTGCTTCTAAAGACTTGATTAATTCAGTTACAATTTCTTTAGGCAAGTATCCAGTTTTGCATACACTATTTTGGACACAGTCTCTCTTTCCATTTACCACATATTACAGATTTTGCTTCCAAATCACTTCCCAAGCACAGCCACTTCTCTCCCTTTTCTCCCTAGTTCAGGCTGCCGTCATCTCTCATCTGGACTTACAGTAGCTTCCTGAGTCCATCCTGCCCTGCTCACCTTCCTTCCCACCTCCACTCCATCTTCCACATTGTCAGAGGGACATTTCCAAAACACCTGTAATTCCGATTAAAACTCCTCAATGTTTTCACATTACTCTTAGGATAAAAACCCCAATTCTTGCTGCAGCCCCCAAGGCTCCACCTTGCACCTTCTCCCTTTCTCCGCATTCCGGACCTCTGGCCTCCAACTCCAACTGGTCCTCTCCCCTCAGGGCCTTCGCCCCTGGCATCCTTTCAGTCAAGAGCATCTCTTCCCTCTTCACCTGCTTAGCTCCTCGTTATTCAGCTAATCTCAGACTAGATGTTATTTCTATAGGCAAACCTTCCCCGAAGCCCCCAGACCAAGTCAGCACCCCTGATGATTCCTCTTGAAAGACCATGTAGTTGTGACTGTTGTTATGCCAACTTGTGTGATTATCTGATCATTGTGCATCTTTCTCACTGTACCCTTCATGCAGAGGGCAGGGACTATGTCTGTTTTGCTTATCACTGTATCCTCAGTACCTAGCATAGTGCCAGACACATAGTAGGCACATAGGAAATGCTTGTTAAGTGAAGTGTAAGAATGAATAGCTCTCCATCCCCAGATGGACAACGGGCCTTGTCCAAACTGTCCCACTCCCTACCCTCCTTATCTCTGGCTGCAGCTTCTCCCCCTGTCCCCTCAGCTTACTCCATCCCTGCAGCACTAGCCTCCATTCGGTTTCTCCAACACTTCAGGCCCTTGCTTACCTCACCAGGACCTTTGCACTTGCCGTCCCTTCTGCCTGGAAGCTCTTGCCCCAGATAGCAGCTCACCTCCTGATCACCTGCTCTAAGAGATGCCTCCCTAAGCCCCAACTGACTCTATCTCCTGCAGCATCTATGCTTTCTTGACATACTGTCCTCTGTGGTGTACACCTGCAGCTCGACCTCCTTCCTCTGCTTTCCCTCCACCTCTCTCCTTCCCTAGGCTGGGATGCCAGGGTCTGTCCTCCACTTCTAGGGACACACTTTTCCTCCCTCTTGTGCGGTTGGCTGCCAAGTCTACAGCTCTGGCTTCAGCCCTTCTCCTACATCTTAACTCCACACTCGTAGCTCCCTGAATGCCCATCAGTGGTGATGCTGTTACAACTGCAACAATGGTGATAACAGCAGTTACCTTTTAATGAGTGCAATGTGCCAAGCTACTAAACACTTCACATGTACTTTCTTAATTAATCCTCACCTCAGCCCTAGAAGTACATACTGTTGTTAGTCCCAACAGAGAGGTGAGAAATCGAGGCTCACAAAAGTTATTTTACTTGTCCAAAGAGATGCAGCAAGTGGCAGAGCCAGGAGTCAAGTTCAGGTCTATCTGACTTATAACCGCTGTCCTACTCCACTTTGATGAAAGTACCACATTGTGCACTTTGACATGCCTTCCTGCTCCCCATCTCCAGTGCCGTCTGCCTTTCTGTCCGATGTTGCTATTCCTTTGGCATTTCAGGCTTGGTCCTCAGTCTTTTCTTTGCCTCTTTGACTTCTTCTCTCTGCCCATAGCACACATGCATGCACACACACACACGCACACACATGCATACACACACATTTTCTTACTATAGCTAACCCAATTGTTATTAACAACCACTGTGCCGAGATTACTTGGAAGAAGTGAAAAACCCCAGTTTGAGAATGATTTCCCTTTCTTATAAATGGGAGTGTATGATCCATGGTTATCTCTGTAATAGTGTCTTTTTATTCCCCTGAATTTCAACATGCTCTTCTGAGTTGGAAAGGAAGGGATGGGTCTGAGCTAGGGGGTGGGGAGCTGTGCCTCAGCTTGGGCCTGCCCAGGGTCATGAGTGAGAACTTCTAGTGCCAATTCTTATTTCCATGATGCTAAGCACAGGGCTTGGTACAGAAAAGGCACTCAAAAAAGTTTGAGGGATGAATGAATATATAAAACTGAAAAGTCAGCTCTCAGATGGAGCCTGATCTTTTGAATAACTTTGTCTTCCTGATTTAATGAAAAAGGCACTTGATTTGTAAGCCTTGCAGGCTAAGATTGCAGTGGTAATTACATAACCACGTAATTTTTTAACAGTCTCCTTTGGCAGACTGTAACTCAGTGAGGGCAGGGAGCATGCTTATCTTATGTAATGCTGTATTCCAGGAACTAGCATAGTCCCTAGCACATTATAGTAATCAATAAACATTTGTTTAATGAATGAATGAGTATTTGTGGTTTTCTTGAATGAATATTCGGGTCCTGACTATTTCATTTATTTGCAGGTGAAGGTAGACAAATCATTTCAGCCTTTTTTTTTTTTTTTTAGACAGGGTCTTGCTATGTCACCCAGGCTGGAGTGCAGTGGTGGAACCTCAGCTCACTGCAACCTCCGCCTCCTGGATTCAAGTGATTCTTGTGCCTCAGCTACCCAAGTAGCTGGGATTACAGGCGCCTGCCACCAAGCCCAGCTAATTTTTGTATTTTTCGTAGAGACGGGGTTTCGACACGTTGGCCAGGCTGTTCTCAGACTCCTGGCCTCGAGTGATTTACCCGCCTCGGACTCCCAAAGTGCTGGGATTACAGGCATGAGCCACCATGCCTGGCCCTCATTTCAGCTTTTAAGCTTTAACCTCCACATCTGTAAAAATAAGTCAATTATAGATAGGAAGGGAGGGGTTAACATTTCATTTGTACCCCACAAACCGCTTTGTAATAAACAGCAAATGCCATGTGTATGTGTGTGTTTAACACCTATAAAGCATTATTAAAAGTATGTGAATCTTTCTTATAAAGATGTGTTTTACTAAATCCTCAGAAGATACCTTTGTGGTACAAAATATAAGTGGAGATTTAACCTCAGTTCACTTGATCAGTGACTGAGAAGGATTTTAATAACACAAAGCCCTAAATGGCTCCTACATATATAATATAGACATATACATATTATAAAAATTGAAATTTGGTCTTAATGTAGAACATTTGAATAATGCAGAAAAGGATGAGACTAAAATGTGGCCATAATCCCCTCTGGAGGTAACCTTTATTAGCCTATTTGGGTGTGTTTCCGTTCCATCTACAATGTGGAAAGCTGGAAAGAGCATCACTCCCACCATAACAAGAAAAAGCCAGATAATCTACAAAATTATAACTTTTCTTTAAACCATTAGAGAGCTGAGGTCACAATCATGTAGCCTGGAATTTATGGAAAGAAAGGCACCTCCAATGAGAGAAGGACTTGGGGACTGGCTCACTTGCAATAGAGGGAAGAAAACAGGGTGTTACATACAAGTGGGTGAAATAAATTTTGCTAACACTTTTAACAAATTGCTAATGGGCCAATATGAACTACCATGAGAGTATAGAACTCTTGGAATGACAGATACGAAAGAAGTTCACATCTATTTGCAAGCCCTCCTCCACAGGCCTCACCAGGTGTTCATGAGGAAGACTGGGGACAGGACAGGAGGACAGAAGAAGCCTTTCTGAGAGGTACATGTTTGGAGGAAGGGAACAGCTGTTGCTGTGGAAAAAGCATGAAGTTCCACCAAGACCTTTCTCCCTTATGGAACAAAAACCTCAGTTGGCTAGGGGAAGAGCAGAAAACACTGTTGACCCCAGGGAATAGGGAAGACCCGTTGTAGGTGGGGGAAAGATGAAAAGAGAAAGCTCTCTAACCCTGCTAGAAACCACCAAGGGCTCAGATCACTAGAGATTTGTCTCTGCAATGAGTCAAGATCACTGAGAGTGCCCAACTCAGAGATCCAAAGCACAGGGCTTGCTTAAGACTGAAACAGGACTGTACAAAGGAGAACCCACATCCCCACTTCCAGCTCCAATCAGGCTAACAAGCACCAAGTCTTAAGCAACTGTGTGCATAGGGACGGCCTACAGGTAAAGGAGCAGGCACATTAAGGGAAACAACCCAACAAATCTCCAACTTAAGCACAAAGTACCCCAGAAGAATTTAAGTCTGGTGCTACACTAAAGGTAACCATAGGAACAACAAAACCCAAATGCAATGAACTCCCGAATAGACTGCCTCAACCCATATTCACAGCCTAGGGGAAGAGGCATGCCCATTTCCAGGCATAAGTATTATTTATCCCAGTCTCTACTCTTCTACACACTGTTTGGCAGCCAATAAAAATTATGAGATAAACAGAAAATTAAGAAAAAGAACCTACTGTCAAGAAACAAAACAATTAACATAACCAGACTATCAGACAGGTAATTTAAAATTTAAAGTAACTATGATTACTATGTTAAAAGCTCTAATGGAAAAAGTAAAGAAGCATGAACAGAGGAGGAATTTCAGAAGAACACATAAATAATTACTATTATAACATTAATATATTAATAAATGTGATAATAATTATTATTAGAGACAGAGTCTTGCTGTGTCATCTGGCCTGGATCATGATTCATTGTAACCTCAAATTTCTGGGCTCAATTAATCTTCCCGCCTCAGCATCTTGAGTGGCTAGACTATAGGCACAAGCCACTATACCCAGCTAATTTTTTTTTGTAGAGACAGGATCTTGCTTTGTTGTCTGGGCTGGCCTCAAGTGATCCTTCTGCCTTCGTCTCCCAAAGCACTGGGATTACAGGTGTGAGCCACATGGCACCCAGCCAGAATGCAGAAATTACTTTTAAAAGAACGTAATATTAGAAATAGACATAAAAACAAAGTACAGTGATGGAGATTAAAAAATGCTTTCAATAGTCTCATTAGTAGCATTGACATAGCAAAGGAAAGAATCAGTGAACCTGAAGATAGGTCAATAAAAATCACTCCATCTAAAACACAAGGAGAAAAATGAGTAGAGAAAAAGCAAAATCGAGCATCCAGGAGTTGTGGGACAGTATCAAATGGCCTAACATACTTGTAATTGAAATATCAGGAGGAGAAAAAAGAGAGAAAGCAGAGAAGAAGATGATGAATGGGTATTTTCCAAAAATAATGAAATACATCAAAGCACAGATCCAAGAAGCTCAGAAAACCCCAAGTAGGATTGAAAACAACACAAAGCATTGAGACACATCATGGTCGAACAGCTGAAAACCAAAGATAGAGACTGAAAAACCAAAGACAGAGAAAACTGTGGAGGCATCCAAGGAAAAAAGGCACGCTGCCTACAGAGGAGCAAAGATGTACAAAAGACAAACATGCAAGCCAAAAACAATGGAGTGAAATGTTTAAAATGCCAAAAGTGAAAAACTTGTTAATTCAGAATACCATACCCAATGAAAGTATTTTTCAAAATGAAAGAGAAATAAAGACCTCTTCAGACAAAGAAAAACAAATAATTTGTTACCACTAGACCTGCAATATGAGAAACATTAAAGAAAATTTTGCAGGCAGAGGACTATGATTACATATCCAACTCATATATTACACAGATGAGTTGGATATACACAAAGAAATGAAGATTAGGAATCATGCGAATGAAAGCAGATATAAAATATTTTTTCATATCTTTAATCATTCTCAAAGATAGTTATCTAAAGCAAAAATAGTTATAATGTTTTAGGAGTGTATAGCATATACAAAAACAAAATGTATGACAATAATAGCATAAAAAATGGGAGGACAAATTGGGAGTATACTGTTGTTAAGATTCTTACACTACATGTGAAGCAATATAATATTATTTGAAGGTATATTATAATTAAAGATGTAAAAACTTAAAACAACTGGTAATTTTTTTTAAGAGGTATTTTTAAAAAGACAATCATGGCCAGGCATGGTGGCTCACACCTATAATCCCAACACTTTGGGAGACTGAGGCAGGAGGATTCCTTGAGCCCAGGAGTTCAAGCCAGCCTAGGAAACATGGCAAGACCCCATCTCTACATAAAAGTAAAAAAATTAGCCAGGCTTAGTGGCACATGCCTGTAATTTCAGCTACTCAGGAGACCGAGGTGGGAGGATTGCTTGAGCCCAGGATGTTGAGTCTGCAGTGAGCTGTGTTTGTGCCACTGTACTCCAGCTGGAGCCTGGGTGACAGAGTGAGACCCTGTCTCAGAGGGGAAAAAAAAAAGGCCAACCATGGAGATAAATGGGATGATAAAAATAATTAACACAAAATTAGGCACAAAAAGAGGAATAAAGGAGCAAAAACTGATGAAACTAATAGAAAACAACTAGGAAGAGGGAAGATCTTAATTGAACCATATATTTAATTACACGAAATATAAAGATCTACACATACCATACCAACTAAAAAGGAAAATTGCCAGACAATAAAAAAGAAAGACCTCCCTCTATGTTTCTATGTTGGTTACAAGAAATCTGCTTCAAATATAAAGACAAATCAACAGGGTGGAAAAAAATGTCATGCAAACACTAATTAAAAAAAAAACCTGGAGTAGCTATATTACAAACAGACAAAGTAAACTTCTGAACAAGAAATATTATGAAAGATAAAAAAAGACATTATGAAAAGAAGTCAATTCACCAATAAGACATAACAGTTCTAATTTGTATGCATTTAACATCAGAGCTTCAAAATACATGAAGCAAAAATGTATAGAAATAGACAAATTCACAATTAGAGCTGGAGGTGTCTATACTTCTCTATTGCTAATCAGTAGAACAAATGGACAGAAAATCAGTAAAGACAAAGAAAATTTAAACAATACTATCAATTAACTTGACCTAGTTGACATTTATAGAATAATTAACCTAATGATACCAGAATATATAGCTTTTTCAGGTACACATAGAACATTCACCAATAGGCCACATTCTGGAGCATGAAACATGTTATCAACTTAAAAGAATTGATATAATACTGTGTATATAATATGACCAGAAGGGAATTAAACTAGAAATTATTAATAGAAAGATATCTTGAAAATCCCCAAATATTTAGAAATTAAACAGTTTACTTCTAAATACCCCATAGATCAAAGAGGAATTCACAAGAGAAAGTAGAAAATATTTTGAACTGAATTAAAATGAAAACCCAATGTATCAAAATCTGTGGGTGCAGCTAAGTAGAGATTAGAATAAAATTTATAGCATTAAATGCTTTTATTAGGAAAGTAGAAAGATTTATAATCAATGACCTAAGTTTTCACTTAAAGAAACTGAAAAAAGAAGAGCAAAATAAATCCAAAGCAAGCACAAAAAGGGAGGAATAAAGATAAAAAGCAAAAGTCAATAAAATTGAAAACAGAAAACAAGAAACCAGAGAAACCAAAAGCTATTTTTTGAGATCAATAACATGGAAAAATTTCTAGTCACACTGACCAAGAAAAAGGAAAGAAAACACAAATTACCTATATCAGGAATGAGAAAGGACACATCACTACAGAGCCTACAGATATTAAAAGGATAATAAGAAAATATTATGAATTTTTTTGAAAAAAAGAAGAGAGGGAACACTTTTCAATGCATTTATGAGGCCAGGGTTCCTCTGATGTCTAAATAAGAGAAAGACATTATGAGACAAGAAAACTAAAGATGAATAACTTTCATTATTGATCGAATAACTTTGATGAACTATAAAACCCTCTGAACAAAATATTAACAATTCAGATCTAGCAATATATTTTTTAAAAATTTATGACCACCAGCCTAGGCTGTATAGTGAGACCCTATCTCTACAATTTTTTTTTTTTAATTAGCCAGGTCCTGTGGGGCATGCCTATAGTTCTAGCTACTCTGCAGGCTGGGGGCAGGAGGCTCACTCGAACCCAGGAGTTTGAGGCTGCAGTGAGCAGTCATCAATGATTGCACCACTGCACTCCAGCCCAGGCAACAGAACAAGAGCTCATCTTAAAAAAAAAATAATTGGCCAGGTGTGAGAGGCTCCTGCCTGTAATCCCAGCACAAAGGGAGGCTGAGGCAATTGGATCACCTGAGGTCAGGAGTTCAAGACCAGCCTGGCCAACATGGTGAAACCCCGTCTCTACTAAAAATACAAAAAATTAGCCAGGCATGGTGGTACACACCTGTAATCTCAGCTACTTGGGAGGCTGAGGCAGGAGAATCACTTGAACCCGGGAAGCAGAGGTTGTAGTGAGCCAAGACTGTGCCATTGCACTCCAGCCTGGGCAACAAGAGCGAAACTCTGTCTCAAAAAATAATAATCATTATTATTATTATACACACACACGAACACACACACATTCAACCAGATATTAAAAACCTATAGCTAACATTATATTTTATAGTAAATACTGAATGCTTTCCCCTTAAGGTCAGGGTAAATGCAAAGATGTCCACCCTTGCCTAGGGCTAGGACATCATCCTAAAGATTTTAGCCAGTGCAATAAGATGGGGGTGGGGAAAAGGTATACAGATTGAAAATCACACACACACAGAGCAGGAAGCACTGTGAAGGTGGAGGCAGAGATTAGAGTGATGCGTCTGCAAGCCAAGAAACACCAAGGATTGCTGGCAACACCGGGAGCCAGAAGACAGGCATGGCACATACTCTCCCTTAGAGCCTCAGTAAGGAACCAACCCTGCCAATGCTTGATTTGGGACTTCTGGCCTCCAGAAGTGTGGGAGAATAACTTTTCTGTTGTTTTAAGTCACCCCGCCAGTTTGTGGTAATTTGTTACAGTAGTCACAGGAAACTAATACACTTCACCATGTTAAAAAAAAAAAAAAAAAAAAAGGTAAATGAAATGTCATTCATCACAGTGTTGTTTGGAGTAGGACAAAACTGGACGTATCAAGAGAATTGACTAAATGCAAGATGGTGGAACCCTATACAGTTGTAAAAAAGAAAAAAGCTCCTTACACCTTATACATGGATGTGGAATGTGCTTTGTAACAGTCCCAACAGGAAGGAGTGCCACTCTAAATGGGTGGGTTTATTTACAAGGGACATGTCACAAAGGTGTGGACGGGGTAGAGGAACTATAAGGGAGACTGCTGCAACCTAAGGCTCGGAGCACAGGCTCTCGCCCACCCTGTGCCCAAGGAAAGCCTGGAAAGTTGCTTGGAAGGGAACACAGCCCAGTGAAGGAACCCAGCCAGCTCAACACAATCTCACAGGAGGGGGGCCAGATAATCCATCTCCTGACTTCACTCTCCTCCCTCTATCCCTCCCTGAGAAGTGCCCTGTGTGGTGGCCCATGCTATCAGCATATGCCCCACCTCTGGCCCCAGCAGAAGGCAGCATGAAGTGTGGTGGAGACTGCATCTTGAGGGGCATGGAAGCTGTCCAGCATAAACTTCAAGGTTAAGTTGTTTTGTTTTACAGCAAGGCACAGAACAGGATATAGTGTATGTCACCATTTCAGTAAGAAAAACAGTATATAATATGCATTGATTACATGTGCATATCAGATCTGGACAGACTCCAAGAAAATGATTCTATTTGATGTTCTGGGAAGGGACTGGGTTGTCTGGGGGACAGGAGTCTGGTCGGGAGATTGTTTACTGTACACCATCTTATACCTTTGAATTTTAAGCCACACAAATGGTTCAAAATATTAAGTTTATTTATATTCCAAAATATAAATAAACTTTAATATTTAAAAGTTCAATATTAATGGTCTTTACAAGGGAGGCCTCTGGACAGGGCATGATTATAATCAGTACAAGAGAAGCAGAACAATCCCTTCTGTGGACCAGCCGTGAAGGAAGACAAGAATAAGCATGCCCACCTGTCAGGTAATGCCTGCAGCACGGTGGGCATCAGCACCCCGGAGATAGCTTTGTAGAGGATGGAGTCACACACGCCGACAATGTTCACCACTGTGGAGGAGCCCAGCACAGGCAGCATGTGGGGCGGCATTCCTTGCCAAAAGTGCAGAAGGAAACTTTGAACCTGTATTGACCCACAGAGAGAAGAACCATGAGGTTACCCAGGGCCCTCCCAACAGAAGCTTGGGACTCCACCAAGGCCAACCAAGTCTACAACGCTGTCATCTACTTCCCCTGCAGCAGCAGAAGTCACCCCCAGCCTGCCATGTTGTAGGAGGCCCTGGGAGTTTCTCCTGCTTCAAGTCTTCCCTCTGCCTAGGCATGCAACATGCTCACTGCTGGGGAACTGCCTAGCCTGGCAGGCTGGGGTCTCCTCTGCCCCAAAAGATGAAGCACTTTCACCCCTCAGCCCCTTCAGTGCTTACTGGGGTCTGGGAAGAGTTTAAGGAAAGGAAGGTGGGGCATTGTTTTTAAAAAGGTCGGAGCACTAGTACTCACTATTCTTTGAGCCCACCGAACCTCAGGGGCCCCTTGGGTATTCTGGGAAGGAAGGGAAAGGTATGCAAGTCACGGGTAAAAGGAGTGTGGCTGAAGGGAGGAGAATAGGTGCCACACAAACAAAATTCTCCTGATTCAAATTTGTGCGTCAAAGATTGGGTCAAGTGCAAGAGGCTTTTCATCTCGGAATTCTTCCATTTCCCAAAGCTCCCTGGCCAGTGGGTGCTATATGGGATGCTAGATGGTGATTCCTGAGCGGTAAGCTATGTGAGCACATGAAGTGTGTGTGATTGACTTTTTAAAACTCCCCAAACCAGCAGCAAAGAACCAGATTATAGCAGCCACCCAGAAATGCAATTATTACTATTAATATGACAATAGCAGGAACTTGAGCCACATTGTTACTGAATGAAAGGCAGAGTGAATGTCCAAAGCAGAGAACCCCTTGCCGCCTCCCCTACACCTCTGCCTTTTAGCTGTGGGTTAGAAGTTGAGTAGAATAGGGGGTAAAGTGGTGGGAAAGGTAAGGGAAGTGAAGAGAAATAGTAGAAGATAGTAACTGATGTATATAATAACATTTGAGAAAATCTAGACTTCAGCTATCAGCTAACATCTGCAGCACATCTTCACTTGGGGAGCAGCCCATCTCGAAGCTGGGGAACACATAACTCTGAATTTTTATACATTCCAATGGGTTTGACTTGGTTTCTGGATCATGTTTCCTTCTCTCCCCAACAGATGGGCACTCTTGAGTTCCACATGTAGCATTATCCACATCCCTGTTTCCCCAAATCAATCCTGATTTGGCGTGGGAGATAATTGAGTCCCGCTAGTCTTAACACTTTGGGGCAAGTATTATTGCCATTAGCTTTCTTTTCTGGGAGGCTGGAGTCTTGCTCTGTCACCCAGGCTGGAGTGCAGTGGTGTGGTCTCGGCTCACTGCAACCTCCGCCTCCTGGGTTCAAGCGATTCTCCTGTCTCAGCTTCCTGAGTAGCTGGGATTCTAGGTGTGTGCCACTACACCTGGCTAATATTTGTATTTTTTAAGTAGAGACAGGGTTTCACCATGTTGACCAGGCTGGTCTGGAATACCTGACCTCAGGTGATCTGCACGCCTCGGCCTCCCAAAGTTCTGGGATTACAGTGAGCCACCGCCTGGCCGCCATTAGCTTTCTTTATCGAGTACCTACTATATGCCTTGTACTTTGCTTAGGTTCTTTCATGTAATACTCGTAATACTATAGCTGAGAATCATTACTCTTATTTGCAGAGATATTAGTTGTCCAAAGCCAGACAGCCAGTCAGGGAATGGATGAGATAGAGCCTATGTCTGCCTCAGTCCTTCCACAGTCTCTCTCTTGTGGCTAGTTTGTTCTTCACATGGTAACTGGGTTTCTACCCCATTGCTGAGGCCCATGTCTCTCCCTAGGCTGCTGCCCACTTCCCAGCTTTTTGCCCCTGCCCTGGTAACCTGCAGCATCCTTCAGGCCCCTCCAAGGAGTAGGGCCTAATTTTCCTCTGAAAAGGCTGCCTCTGGCTAGTAGAGCCATGCCCTGACTCTAGCCTGGTGACTCCATCTCAGCCTCCTGTGAATAGGCTTCCCTGATGCCTACAGCCTGCCTGGACTTCCCCGTGGAAGTACAGGATGGAAGGCTTGGAGGATAAGAAGCAGGGAGAAAGGCATGCCTCTCTGACTTCCTAGGAGAGAAGTGGTGATTGCTGAAAACATGATCATAGTGGTGAATGAAGTCAGGTCTGTAAATCGAAAAGACTTCAGTTAGAGTCCTGTTTATTCCATGACAGTGGAAATACTGCAAAGTTTTCATCCAGATTGAAAATTAAAACAAAATCTGGAGGAGTGAAGACTGACTTGCAGGGTTCTAATCCTGGCTCCACTACTGAGGAGTATCATATCTGTAGGCCTCCGTTCCCCTTCTGTGAAATGGGGATAAAAGCAGTATTTACTGCATAGGTTTTAGTAAAGATTTCTAAAAAGTGCTTCTAGTGCTTGGCACATCGTAGATGTTTAATAAAGGTTAGCTGTTATTACTAATATTTTATCATGGAGGCACTACCATTACTGGGCTCAAGAGATCAGTGTCCTGCCCTAGGTGTTTGAGACTTTCTTACCTATGTTTCTGAGTGTCACCCAGCCAGGATCCCTACTGTGGCTCCGCTCACCTATCAAGACTTTTGTTCTGTCACTGAGACATCCGGTGGCTGACTATTAGCGTGGCCTGAGCCTGGAGATGTCCACGGCTTTTGGACAAGGTACTTGCCCTCCAGAGGACCCTCCACTGTCCCCTGATCCCAGCTCATTCTCTGGGTGTCAGGCTCAGGTCAGGTCCTGGGCCTTCTTGTCTGCTCCTCTAACTCTGAGTAAGAAGCTCTGCCCAGCTGATTCTTGAGTTGATAGATTTTGAATTCATTTGCCTTACTTAGCTCTTCTTGCAGGCAGCCGTACCCACTTTTTTATATGAGCAGTCAATTTCTAGCAGAACGTCTAGAAAAGATCAGCTGTTGTGTGGATTCAAACAAATCTGTGCAAAATCAGTGTCCTTAGCAGGCATCTGTCTGTTTGAAGCCTGTTCAAGCCACACGGGGAAGGCTGATCCGTCCTCAGTTTCCTGAGTGGCTTTTGTAGAAGGTATATTCTCCAGTTTTAACCTCCCTTCCTACTCTGCATTTTAGGCCATTTATTGTCCAATGATACTTGTTCCTCCAGGTGAGAAGGAAAAGGAAGGAGGGAGAATGGCCTTAGCTCAAGCGCTAAGGCTTGGAAGTTAGGTGTGAAATGGACAGATGCAGTGTTTCCCTGCAGAAGGTGGAGGTGACAGGATCTCCCAATGGACTGGATCTGAAGGGTGAGGGAAAGGGGAGAATCAAAGTTTGTGGCTTAAGCAATTGGGTGGAGGGGAGTCGCAATCTAAGACCTGGGAAAAACAGATTTGGGGCAGAAAATTAAGAGCTCTGGTTTGGCTGTGTTAAGTTAGATTTTGAGTCAATTGAATCTGGAGCTCAGGACTAAACATATAACTCTGAGAGTTACCAGCATTTGTAAAATGAAGATAATGATGTCTTCCTACTATTAGGGTGAAATAAGATAGCTTATGTAAAATGCTTGGCATCGTGTAGGCATTTAACAAATGGAAACATTATTAGGCAGAAAGGAGAGTTCTGATAAGTTCTTACACCTTACAAGCATAAACAGTGAAAGAATCAGAGGCAAATGATTCCAAATTATTAGTAAAATTAAGTTTCCTGAGGTATCTGTTTCAATCTTCTGAACTCTCGGCCCTTTGTCTCTCAGCTCAGTGAAGTACTAGGAGATGATTTCCTTAGGAATACCAAGCAAATTTTCTATTTCTTTTTCCATGTTCACATTTAGTTCATTCTGAACATTGGCACCTTGTGGAAACACCTGTGATGACTTGCAATTGGGGTCCCTAAGTGTAACAGGGTTGGAAGGCTCTCAATAAAATAATTACAAAAATGCCTAACATTTATCATATTCTAGAACAAAATCAGACACTTTACATACACAATTTCATGTTCACTATGAGGTGTAGATATAATTATTATTTTCATCTTGTAGCAAAAGAAATCCAGGCTCAGAGAGGTTAAGTGCCTTGCTCAAGGTCACAGGTTAGTCAGTGGCAGATTTGGGACTCAATCACAAGACTACTGAACTTTACAGCTTATTGTACAATGTAGTCTGGAGAAGACGTCCCCAAGTCCCCTATATGCAGATTTGCATTTTTTTTTTTTTTTTTTTTTGAGATGGAGTCTCACTCTGTCACCAGGCTGGAGTGCAGTGACACAATCTTGGCTCACTGCAACCTCCACCTCCTGGGTTCAAGCGATTCTCCTGCCTCAGCCTCCTGAGTAGCTGGGACTACAGGCGCATGCCACCACGTCCAGCTAATTTTTGTATTTTTAGTAAAGACGGGGTTTCACCATGTTGACCAGGATGATCTTGATCTCTTGACCTCATGATCTGCCCACCTCGGCTTCCCAAAGTGCTGGGATTACAGGCGTGAGCCACCGCGCCCGGCCTCAGATTTGCATTCTTTAATTGCTTGACAATGTTATAAGTCAATGGCATTTCTACACCTGTTCATCCATTCATCCACTCATTCACCCAACAAATACTAACTGACAGCCTAAAAGTATGGCTAGATAGGATATAGCAGTGAACAAGACAGATGAGGTTCCTGCCCTCAAAGGCTTACATTATAGTGGTAGAGACAAACAATGAACAAGTGAACAAACAAGATAATTTAGGACAGTGATACTAGCATAAGTTGTAACCTCAACCGATATTAAAGACTTGGAAGACTTGAAACCAACTGTAAAGTCAAGGTGTACCAGATACATCCACCATGCATTTACCAATGACTTTTCTCAGCTATAGGAGAAAGCCATCCTCATCAGAGGTAAAATGTCTCCCTTCATTATTCTGTGGCTGAGAAGAATTAGCTATCTTAAAAGCAGCCACCAAATATTCCTGCCAGTGGGGTGGAATTGGCCTAAGGGTGTCAGGTGACGAAGGACCTTGTCACACCTTTGGCCCTAACCAACTGTGTGACCTTGGCCAAGTCTCTCAACACTCTGGTTGACACATCTGAAAAGAACAAGCATTTGTATGACCTTTTACAGTTTACAAAGAGCTTTTACCAGGCATAGTCTTATCTCCTCTTTCTGGTAACACTATGAATTAAATAGATGGGGATGATTTTTTTAAATCTTCATTTCTAGGATGAGGAATTGAGGCTTGAAAGGCAGAGCCAGCTCTTGAATCCAAGCCTGGGACTTGAAGCCTGGCACTCTTCCCATAGCAGCATCTGCCCCTCAATGTTTCTGGACCTCTCACCATATATTCTGCATCCTAGTTGCTGGTTACATGCCTTCCCCCCATCCTATCGGCTGTGTTTTACTTATCTCTCCAATAGTGTATGGGACCCAATAGGTGTTGGAATTAAGCAAATGAAATGAAATGAGAGTGAGTTTTGAGATGAATAAGCTACATATGAACATAAGGGGGGACTGCCACTAGTTTTGTTGTTGGTAACTGTGGCAGAGAGGAACAGCTGTCCATTAGAGATTTGAGTAGTGTAAGCTGCCGCCCAGTGAGGGACCACACCCCCAGCCCCTGCTGCATTAAGGTGGGGCCGTGGGACCAGCTCCCGTCAATGGAATATGGGCAGAAGTGCTATTTTATTTCTGGGCTGACAAGGATAAGTAGAGGGTATGCCTTCCTAGTAGTTCTTTTCCCCACCCATCAGCTGAACAAAGAGGACTCCAAGGCTCTAGGGCAGGGTGGAAGGAGCCTGAGTCCCTGAATCACCCCCAGCAACCAGCCTTCCAACCAAGAACCAACGCACTGGATTGTGACATGAGTGGGAAATAAACCTCCAGTGTGCTAAGATTTGGAGAGTTATTTGTTACAGCAGCTAGTATTGTCTTAGCCAGTCACAAATCATTATTTGTCCTGATCTCAGAGTGATCTTTGAAATGTAAGATAGAGCCAAACCACAGTTCGAAAGAAAGCAGGGAGTTTTCTTTCTTAAAAGAAAAAATTCGCCGAAATTTTTGCTCAAGTAATTTGGGACATTTTAAAGTACATTTTAGAAGTCTAGTGGATAAAAGTCAAGAGAGGGAAGAACAGTACTTCTTTACCAACACACTCCCATCTCGTCTGGAGCTGTGTCTATGAGCAAAGTGATAGTGGAAGTGCTCAACAAACATTTGCTCCTAAAGGACACAGCCGTGGGAAGGCAGAAAAGTACGGGAGAAGAGCGTTTTGTACCTGACATTGTTTTTATACTCCTCCACCTACAACAGCACCCCCTCCCCACAACACACACACCAAAGGAATTTCTGGGATCTCTTCCATCAATAACTACTGGGTTTTTTGTAGTCCTTTTAGAGACCACATTATCTTCCCTCAAAAAATAATAAAGTTATATAACTTTATTATTGGTTATTATTCTTCCATCCTTTCTCATTTCCTCCTCTCCATTCTTTAACTACAATATTTTAAAATAAAATGGACTTCTTACGTTGTTTGTATTTAACGATGGCCTTACTGATGGGATTTGATGGAAATCTATGGATCAGACCTTGGGAATGGAGGGTAACCAGCTCCAAATGTACCAAAGTGGACAAGCCTCAGGAAAAGCCTAAATATACAAAATAGAATAAAGCTTTTCATATATTTTTTCCAAAATGTAAGGAAGCTTTTCTTTAGCTTCTCTGAATCTATAATCCTGGGTGTAATGATATGCTGGCAAAATGGTCTTCCTAGTGTGCTGATAGGGCAGGAGGCAGTTCACCAGTTAGTCAAAGGAGGAGGCCAAGCCCACTGCTATACACACGTACAGTCTATAAAATGGGGATAATAATCATACCTGCCTCATGGGATCTCATGAGGATGAAGTGAGCTAATGGGTATCCAGGAAGGGCTTCCAGATGCCAGGCCTGGCACCTAGCAGGAGCTCATGAAATAGGAGCTAGTGTTACAAGATTTTTAATACCGAGTATTCACAGCTCAACCCTTGTTGACCTACCTCATCAAAGTTGGCTCTTATTACAGTGTCCAGTATTCTCTGACAGTGTGTTCTGTACATCATAATAAAGGTAGAAACCTGTGAGGGTGGGTGGAGGATCAACAACAAAGACACACATTAATACACATTGCTGCTGCCCTTGGACATTCAGTTTTTAAGTCATTTCTTCCCTGTGGGGGGGATGGAATTCACCTAACACTGGCTCAGCCTACTAGACCCAGGTGAGACTGATTTTCATTAGGTGGTACTCTCTGACCCTCGGCTCCCTCCTCTGTGCTCACACAGCACGAGTGTGTTTCTCCCTGAGATACGGAATGTGCTGGTTTCTCCTTCTGCCCCCATTTTCCACCCCCTGAAACTGTGAGCTCTAGGAAAACAAAAATGGTATCTTATTCATGCTCATGTATCCAGCACTTAGCACAGTGCCTGGCACATAGAGCTAAGCAGGGTTACGGAACTAAATTCTCTTCATTGGCTGAGACCACTAAAAAGTTAAAATCCGATGTATAGTTATATGAAGAAGTGATTCTGCCTAAGTCACCATAAGACATTTGGAAATTCTCTGCAACGTGCTTAGCAAAAAAAAAAAAAAAAATTAATCTCCCCCTCCATTTATCCAATAATTTTTTTATTTTTATGTTTTTTTTTAATTACCTGAGAATTTTAAATCCATGGTGCAGGAAGTTCATTTGTGTGTTTATTGACCAAAAAAGCAAATTTAAGAAAAAATATTTATCTATTTCTTAGATTTAATGAATGTATCCTTTACAGATACAAGTTCATTTTCCTCATTTTAGAACATAGACATGCATTTTATATAAACTTAATTTGACTTATGCAAGCATCTGTCTCCCTGGTTGACTCTAAGCTTTCTGAAAGCAGGATTCATCTCATTCTTCACTGCATCCCAGATCCTAGTGTGACATGGAGACTTAGCAGAAGCTCAATACATGTTAGAGCGGCACTGGGTTGCATCAATAGGTGCATTAAAGATGTGATACTCGGCTGGGCCCAGTGGCTCACACCTGTAATCCCAGCACTTTGGGAGGCCGAGGTGGGCAGATCATGAGGTCAGAAGTTCGAGACCAGCCTGGCCAACATGGTGAAACCCCGTCTCTACTAAAAATACAAAAATTAGCTGGATGTGGTGGCGGGCGCCTGTAATCACAGCTACTTGGGAGGCTGAGGCAGGAGAATTGCTTGAACCTGGGAGGCGGAGGTTGCAGTGAGCCGAGATTGCGCCACTGCACTCTAGGCTGGATGACAGAGCAAGACTCCATCTCAAAAAGAAAAAATAGAAAAAAAAAGAAATGTGATACCCCAAGGGAAACTTCCCCAAATTTGTTTTTTCAGTAAGTTGCTCCAAATATTCTATGATCAAAACTATCACATTCACTATACCTATAAAATCTTCTTTGACTGTTAGACTATGATTTCACCAAATCCCCTGCAGCACATGGGAAAATGGACTTTATCCTGTGGAAAAGCAATTCAGAGGGGAGCGGTTCTTTCCTCATGAAATGAGACAGCATAAGATCATAGGACAGGTATGTAGGTAGATAGACAGAAGATAGATGATAGGTAGATAGACAGACATACATGATAGAGATTGATAGAGCAAATTTTATTTTAGAATAGTTTTGGATTTACAGAAAAGTTGTAAAGATAGTACTGGGAATTCCCATATGCCTCATCCCAATTGTTAACAACTTGTATTACTAGGATATATTTGTCACAACTAATAAACTGATAGTGATAAATTGTTATTAACTATAGTCCATGCTTTATTTTGATTTCTTTTCTTTTCTTTTCTTTTTTTTTTTTTGAGATGGAGTTTCGCTCTTGTTGCCCAGGCTGCAGTGCAATGGTGCAATCTTGGTTCACTGCAACCTCTGCCTCCCAGGTTCAAGCAATTCTCCCGCCTCAGCCTCCAGCTGGAATTACAGGTGCCCACCTCCACGCCCGGCTAATTTTTCGTATTTTTAGTAGAGACAGGGTTTCACCATGTTGGTCAGGCTGGTCTCGAACTCCTGACCTCAAGTGATTCACCCACCTTGGCCTCCCAAGTGCTGAGATTACAGGCATGAGCCACCTCTCCCAGCCTGGATTTCTATCTTTATATTTTTAAACTCACTGTTTTGCAATAAATGTGTGTGTGTGAGAGAGAGAGAGAGAGAGAGAGAGAGAGAGAGAGAAAGAGAGAAAGAGAAAGAGAGAGAAACCACCCACCCCAAATAGTCACTTCAGTTGTGGTTACCTTCTCCTCAGGCAGGCTGGCTGGCAGATTTAGATCTTTGACATTGGGAAATTCTGGCAGCAGCGTTCCGAGTTTGGACCGGGGTGAATATGCCACTGTCTGTTTGCTCACTTCTTTCTTGCCCGTCTCACTCACCCAAGCAGCTCCTTTCTTGGAATACATCACATCATAATATTGGGAGCTTTCTTTCACTGCAATGCCATAGTAATGGTACCTGGGCCACAAGGGGAGGGAGACAGAGAGAGAGAGAGAAAAAAAAAGAGAGAGACCCACATGCACTGTTATTAAGTGAGGTTTCCTGAGGTAGGGAGTGTTGCCCAAGGCCAAGGAAAGCTGGGGCCATCCTACCTGGGGATAGAAGAGTTAACTCTCCTGTAAGTCTAATATCACTGAAATATAGAATTAAACCAAAGTGCCAGCCATCAATCAGGCAGGTAAAAATAACCAAAATTGCCTCCTACAGAAAACGTTAAGTCAAATACTTTGCAAAGCAGAGAGGGGATGAAAAATTTTCCATTAGTACTTGATCTCTCATGTCTAGCCAAATGGGATCCCAGCACTTGAGTGTCCCTTCTCTGTGGGGACCCAAGCAGGATATGTTTGTGACTACTAACTGCACCTCCAATAAAAATTCATTTGGCCTATGTTTTTCTTTTCTTTTTTCTTTTTTTTTTTTTGAGACAGAGTCTCGCTCTGTCACCCAGGCTGGAGTGCAGTGGTGCAATCTCAGCTCACTGAACCTCCACGCCTCCCGGGTTCAAGCGATTCTCCTGCCTCAGCCTCCCAAGTAGCTGGGATTACAGGCATGTGCCACCACACCCAGCTAATGTTTGTATTTTTAGTAGAGATGGCATTTCATCATGTTGGTCAGGCTGGTCTCGAACTCCTGACCTCATGATCTGCCCACCTTGGCCTCCCAAAGTGCTGGGATTACAGGCATGAGCCACCACGCCTGGCCTTGGCCTGTGTTTTTCTTAATCAATAAATGGTAGTCTCAAAGAACTGTATTTTTAAAAAGGTAAATTCAGTGCTTCAGTTGACACTGAATGTAAAACGAAGACCAGAACTTTTTATTAACTCAAAATGGGCTTAATATTAGCAATGTTTTCAATTAAGACTAACAAGGGATTGGAGGCTGCATTTTGTTTAGATTTTAGCTATAATCTATTGAGCACTGGCTATATGCCAGGCACTTTGCAAAGGACTTTGCATGCCTTAATTTGTAAAATAACCAATAATGGAAATTATTACAGTCTTTCTACACATGAGAGACTGGAGGCAAGAAAGCTCAAATAATTTGTTTAAGGTCATATAGCTGTTTAGGGGAAGAACAGGTTCTTGAACACAGACAGGTCTTTTTGACTATGAAGCCACAGTGCTATCCTACTGAAAACACTGCAAGATAGTCTTATAAACTTTGATCTTATCAGAATCATTTTTAAAGTTTAATAAAAATACAGACTCCTGGGCCCTCTCTCAGGACCTACTGATTTAGAACATCTGGGAATGGAGCCCAGGAATCAGCACTGAATCAAGCACCACAGGGGTAATTCTAAAGCACATCAGTTTGAGATCTCTGGTACTGAGTGCTTGACACATATTATCTTATTTAATCTCACAAAATCCCCATAAAACTAGAATTAATTATTATCCCCATTTTTATAGATAAGGAAACTAAGGCCCAGAGAATTTAAGTCATGCACCCAAGATCACCCAGTGAGTAAGGAGCAGAGGCAGGATTTGAACCTCCCAAGTGCTTTGAACCACTAAGCCAGTGATTCTCAAACCTTACTACTAATAAGAATCACTTACAAAACATATTAAAATATCCCTGGTAGTCTAGTGGTTAGGAATAAAAGAAGAGAAAAAAACACATTAAAATAGAGACTCCTGGGCCCCGCCCCACCCTTAAAGATTCCTATTTAGTAGGTCTAGAGTCGATTTTCACAGTCCCATGGCAATACAAATGTTAGGTCATCCGTGGACCTCGCTTTCAGAAACACCACACAACATATTAACTACTTTTCTCTACCCATGGAGATACGATGAAAGTCACAAAATCATACAGATGAGAAGACATTTTGAATTACGGGAAGCGCTTTCGCGAGGAGGGAAGAGATGAGCACGTCAAAACCTTCCCTATCCCCAACCCTCCTTTATTCCTGATACCATTCCGTGATATTTCTGCTTAGTGGGCATCTCGAATCTATATGAATGCCTTCTGGGATGAAAAATTCAGACCCTCCGAAGGCAGCCCAGTTCATTTTGCCAGTATGGTTATCAGAAAATTCTTCTTTGTGCTGAGCGAAGTCTGCCTTCTGTGCCTTCCGTGTCTTCTACTACTTCCCAACTGTCATAACTGCCTTCCCACCTGGAAGTCACTCCGTGGGTGGGGGAGGAGCGTGGTTCCGGTGGCTTCCAGTGGGGTGACAGTTATGACACACCACCCTAACCTTAAAAAGTTCACCTTTATAACTTCTTAAGAGCCAGATCATCTAATATGTTCAGACCAGACCACTTCTTGACTATTCAGAGATCACGTAGCTAAAATCAACAACCACAGTGAAGCTAGTACTCTGATCTTGAGTTCTTCTATTTCAGTT
This sequence comes from Pongo abelii, assembly GCF_028885655.2. Lineage (NCBI taxonomy): Eukaryota > Metazoa > Chordata > Mammalia > Primates > Hominidae > Pongo > Pongo abelii. The sequence goes on along the minus strand of NC_071995.2, from coordinate 105,371,226 downwards.
CTGTAGGGCACAACAACACATTCCTCACCAGCCACCCCCAGATTTCTTTTTTGTTTTTTTAATTTCTTCTAAAAAAAGGCAGGGGATACATGTGCAGAATGTGCTTTTTTTTGAGACAGTTCTCACTCTGTCACCCTGGCTGTAGTGCAGTGGTGCAATCTTGGCTCACTGAAACCTCTGCCTTTCGGCTTCAAGCGATTCTCCTGCCTCAGCCTCCCGAGTAGCTGGGACTAAAGGGATGTGCCACCATGCCCGGCTAATTTTTGTATTTTTTGTAGAGATGGGGTTTCACCATGTTGGCCAGGCTGATCTTGAACTCCTGACCTCAAGTGATCCACCGGCCTCAGCCTCCCAAAGTGCTGGGATTACAGGCGTGAGCCACTGCACCTGGCCCACCCCCCAGATTTCTTCTGTCATTGTCAATTTGCCAAGGGAGTTTCTCTGTAAAGCCATGATGCAGGTTGGAGACAAGAGCTTCTTACTGCCTTTCAATTGGTCGAAGGTGTGACCAAATTTGAAGTATCCTTATGGAAGAGGATACAATAAAATTGATTATACAGAATTTTTAAAGAAGATATTTTGCCAACCTCGAGGTTAAAGAAAAAGAAAAACAGAACAAAAACAGACTCTCCCATGTGGACAGAAGGAAATTTTCTCTGTTTATGCAGGATGGGAAACCTTTCTGCTCTCTCTTTACTATGTGTCTTTACTATTTCTACTCTTCTTAGAAATGAGCAACAAGGTATCGGAGCCACTGATTCCTCAAAGACCACGAGCAGGAGAAAAATAATTTCTTTTCGTTTATTCCATATCCTTCTATCCATCCACTCTTCTGTTTGACCAACATTTTGAATTGCCTACTATGTGTTTACCAGCAAACAAGGAAGAATCTGGCTTTTGTAATCTATAACGTACCAAGGCTGAAACCTTACTTTTAAACAAATACCAGAATTTTAAAATTATAACTGAGGTTTTTTTGTTTTTTGGGTTTTTTTTGTTTTGTTTTTTGTTTTTCAGAATAGTCATCTTGGAAAATTATTAGTAATTTATTCCAAGAGGTCCTTTGTTCAACAGTCTTCTGGAAATCCGTTTAGAGATTGGATCAAGAGCTTCTGAGCTATACCAAAAAAATTAGTCTCATTATTTTCAGAATACCAAAAAAGGATTTTTCCCAGTTTGATCATCCATTTTCTTTCCCTACCTTGGCTCCAAAATCAAACCCACCCTTGGAGGATGGGAATGTGCTGCCCAGGGTTGAGAGGAGCTGGTGAGGGACAGGGGTTTGGCCCAGGGTGAGAGCACTGGACATGCTTTTGACACATCCTTCAAGACAAGTCTTAAAAGTCCTATATGGTTGCCTTTCTAAAAAGTTACAGTGTTTTATAGGTCACTATGTGCTGACCTGCTCAGCGTGGTCAAAATGCTTAGAAATACTGCATAATAAGGCACCCTCTAGTGGAGTCACCTTGTACATTAGCATAATAAGGGTTCTGAGAAGTCTTGCAGTAAAGGAAACTGTTTAAACTTAGTGTTAACCAAACTTATAGGGCCTGCTGCTCTTCTTCGTGGAACACCTATTATCGTCCAACAATTTTTGAAACATCCTTAGAGGCAAGTCCTATAAATCCAGATTTTAATGAAGATCGAGCAGTACAGGAAGAGATTCCCTTCCCACTGACTGACATCTAGCAGACAAGTGTCTGCATAGCCTTCTGCACTCCCCTGGTCTTTACTTAAATGTAACCCCCTCTGAAAGACCTTCCCTGGCCATTCCTCTTTTGTTGCTCTCTGCTACAACTTTGTCACAATCTGATTCTCTGTTTTGTCTGTTTCCCACCAGAATGTATGCTCCATGAGGACAGAAACTGATTTGCTCCTGTGTTCCCAGTACCTAGCACCACATATGTGCCACACAGAAAGTATAAAGCATGAGTTGGTTGGTTGCTTGATGAAACTGTTGAATGGGAAGCCGTGAGCCCTCATGGACCATGGTACAGCTGGATCTTTCTGCCCCATCTCCCATGCAGGGAATAGTACAGTTTTGCTTCTCTGGTCTACTGGATACTATCAGAGCAGAGTTTGCTCAGCAAAACAGTCCAGATAACCTGGTGATCATCCAAGAGGCCACAAGGCAATCCTTTCAATGATGCCCAAGACTATTTTACAAGATATGCCTAAAAGCAGGGTGGTACAAAATCAGATTCCTTAAAGCAGCAGAGCCAACTCGTCTTGGGCTTCTGGACAACCTCTCTTTCAGGAGTCCTGAGAGAGGGGCCCTGGCTGTCATAAAGCTCCTCCATATTCCCTCTAGGCACAGACTTCTGCCAGGCCTGCAGACAGAGCTCAGGATAAAGAGCCAAAGGTGTGGTCTGTCTCAAGGCCCATAGATGTGCGCTCTGCAGGTGGAATGGCCATCCGGTGCTTACTTTGACTGTCCTCGGGTCCCGAGTCTTCTGGTGGTTAACTGAGGAAACTGCTGCCTTATGATCTGTAAGTCAACACAAGAATCAGTTACCCATTGGGAAGAGCTGGGAGCACAGTGACTGAGTTTTACAAATAGCCATCTACAGAAGGGAGGAAAACATAGGTCCTTGGTTTCAATGACTTAATAGGAGTCTGTGAGGACCCTGGAGAAGACTACTGGTGTCAGAGTTGGGAGTGCTTGGATGGTTGTGGGGCTCTGGATACTAAGGGGGTCTCACTTGGCCACTCTGTGCTTCACCCCGTCCTACTCACAAAGGAAGGAGAGTTCTGGTTGGTCCAGAACGTGACTCTCCGCTGTTTAAAACCCTCCAGTGGTTTCCATGGCACGTGGAACCTAAACCCACCCTTAGCCTCTGTAACTCATCCTGCTTACCTTCTGGCCTTCCTGTCTTACAATTCTGACCTTTACTCACCAGATCCCAGCCACATTGGCTTTTTATTGTTTTCTCTATTACTGAAACACACCAGCGTTGCTCCTCATGGGGGGGCCTTTGTACTGCACCCAGGAGTGGAATTTCACTCAGCTCTTCACAAGACTGCCTCCTCTTTAACCATTCAGGCGTCTGGACAATGTCCTTCTGCCCTGAGGCCTTCTCGGACCAGCCAGTGTGGAGTAGCACAAGGGTCACATGGCCCTGCTTTGTCTTCTTATCACTTAGCATTATCTGAAGTTATTTTGTTCACTTACTCTCTGGGTGCTTAGTTTATGTCTCCTCCTGCTTGAACACACGCTCCATGAGAGCAAGGACCTCATACAGGGTTTGGCACATGCAAAGACCTCAATCCACATTTGCTGAATGAAGGAATGTAAGCCTAGGGGTATCTTTTTTCTGTCTGCTGAGCAGAGGATGATAATTGCTGTTGCCCAGGACAACCACACCAATTCACAAGAAATCCGTGAAGAGAGAGCATCTCTCAAGGTGAAAACATAACCATGGGGCCCCTTTCCTTGGGGTTTACAGAGATGATGTTTGTGGAGAGGCATGACAGGGCAGGGGTTATGTGCAAGAACTCTGGAACTCGACTACCTGAATTGAATGCAAGCTCAGGCATTGGTTAGGCTGGATGCCCTTGGGCAAGTTATTTAGTATCCGCATGACTCAGTTTCCCCATTTGTAAAACAGGAGTGATAATAACCTCTAGAGTTATTGTGAAATTTAAAAAAGTGAATGTATGTAAATAGCTGGCAGTAGTGCCTGGCAGTTAGTAAGTACTTAATAAATGTTACCCATTATTACCACTGATTGTCCTGATGACCCTTTTACTTCCAGGGATTTTTTTTAGTATAACCAAGACTCCCTTCCCTCCTGGTACAGCATTGAGCAGGCATGCGTGGTCAGAGAGAGTAAGCCTTCATGAGAAGAGATGCTGTTGCTGATTTCTTATTGGTAGGGCATAAACCTTGAGTGCTTTCTCTAGGGATGGGGATGAATCTCTATTCATCTATTCACCCCTATTTTATCCACACCAATACTCTCATTGATTGATTTACTCATTCACTCAACAAATATGGACTGTGACTTTCTTAGCTGTTTGAACTGGGACATACTATTTAACCTCTCTGTGCCTGAATTTCCTCCTGTGGCATTTGAGGACTAAGGGGTTGTGTAGTCTTCCCTTAATTGGAGGACTAGGTGTTGGTGATCTCAACTAAATGGCATCAGTGGGATGGACAGAAGTGCACAAATTAGTGAGAAATTGAGAACCTTGAAGACTGACCATTTCTCTACACTGGGGAGCTGACCACCTCCAGTGTAGAGAATGGATGCGACAGTATTTCGGCATCTGAAAATCGTTGACAAAAAGATGCACCTCACAAGAATGTTTAGAGAATCTAATGCGATAGCATCATGAAACCACTTTTGGAAGTAAAAAAGGCTTGTAAAATACCATCTCATGGTGATAATACTGAACAAAATGATGCAACAATTCTCTGAATTCTTTAAGGGTACCACTTTGTAGGCAATAAATCCCATCCCTTTAACCCTGACTCTTGTAAACTGAGGATCCAAGCTTTTCACTTTATGTCCCTCTCAAATTGTTGTGACCTGAGTAAAAGGCAGTGATTCAAGATGGGGTCAGTAACAGTGCTCTTTAAACACTTTGTCTAGCAGTGCAGCCTAAGACTGCATCCAGGTTTAGTGGCCTCATCACCTTGGATTTATATTAACCTGTGGCCAAGCCCTTCAGACTTTCATCATATGAATGGCTTCAGAGCCAGGATTTGAAGCAGCTGTTCACAAAGGCACACTACTTGACAGACATAGACATGCTAATAGAGATAGAAAGAAAACAAGGGAAGCATAAAAATTGAGCCAGGGGATTTTTCACATTGGTTAAAAGTGGGTTCTGAGTTTCCTAACCACCCAAGCAAAGAAGATAATACAATAGAGTTCCAAGAATCCCAGTATCAATATAAGTGCATACTAGTTGCTTAGAAAGAGCAGAAATTTTCCTATGTTTAGGTCTGGAAAATTTCTCCTATACAAATGGACACAACAGTAAAGTATCATGTTTTTTGTTTTTTTGTTTTTCTGAGACAGAGCCCCCACTCTGTTGCCCAGGCTGGAGTGCAGTGGCACGGCTCGGCTCACTGCAACCTCCACCTTCTGGGTTCAAGTGATTCTCCTGCCTCAGCCTACCGAGTAGCTGGGACTACAGGCGCACACCAACACGACTGGATAATTGTATTTTTAGTAGAGACAGGGTTTCGCCATGTTGGCCAGGCTGGTCTCAAACTCCTGACCTCAAGTGATCCACCCACCTCAACCTCTCAAAGTGCTGGGATTACAGGTGTGAGCCACTGCACTTGGCCAGTAAGGCACCATGTTTAACCCTCTGTTATTCACAGACATTTTGGAAAGGATAATATTCAGTGCTGTCAAGGCTGTAGTAAAACTGGAATACTCAGATGGCTGATGATATCATTTATTAGCACAACCCTTCCCCAAAGCATTTTTAAAATACATACGAAGCCATAAAGTACTTATATTTTTGATCTATTAATTCCAAGGAAATAATCTAAAATCAGGAAAAGCTAAATGTAAGTCTACTAATGAGAGTGAAAAATTTGAAACAACATAAATGTCTAATGATAGGAAACTGTCTAAAAACCTGATAGTATACATACACCTGGTAGAAATTATGAAATAGCCATTAAAAATGATGGTAACAAAAACTATGTCACAACACAGAAAATGCTTATAATGATAAATGAAATAGCAGATCTCAATCTGTGTTTATGTTATAGTTATATAACAGAGAATTGTTTGTAAAAATATAGGAATAAACAGGTAATGTGGTAAAATGAAAATGGATATTCGTTAGGGCACTGGGATTGTGGGTAGAACAAAAAGGGTTTGTATATTTATGTACTAAATCAACTTTTTGTTTTTTGCAAATAGAAAAGGATTGCCTTATTGAAATAACTGAAAGTTCAAGATAATCTTGGAAGAAGCACCTAAAATCTACCAGAATGTTATAGGGTTGTTATTTTTCTTTCTTTCTTTCCTTTTTTAAAAACATAAATCATTTCCTATTTTCTATAAACAATATGTAGATAATTAAGGAAAGCAGCATTGTTTTGTTTGGTTGCTAAGTCTTATGATTACTTGATTTAAGAGACTGGGCTAAGTTCTGAAATCTTTCTAAGTGTTTATCCAAATGGTATCCTACATAACATCTATAAAGCAACACAGGCCAAGCCCTTGATGCCTGGCCCTAGGTGAAGGTACCAGGGGTTGCCGACTGTGTTCTAGAGATGTGCCAGAAGGCCCCTGGGAAATGACTGGCCTTCTGGAGCCATTTGTTCTACCTCTGTGAGGCAAAAACATGTACAATCAGTGTGTTTGTAATTCTATGCACTGTGATCTTGAGGAATTATCAAGCCATAGCATAGGGCCTGGGAATTCATGGATCAATTTAATCTATGACTCCTTTCATTCCTGATGGTTTTTACTTATTCTTTTTGAATAATGTATAGATCAATACATGCAGTTTTAGCATCTATGTGACCAGCATCAATCTCCGCTGAGTTACCTAAGACAGAACAGGAGAGTCCTCCCTGACTTCTCTCTTCCTAACACCACACAACCCCGGGTCCTACTGGTTCTGCCTTCAGGACATCTCCTGAACCTAGCCCCTTCTCTCTTTCTGCCCTTAACCCCACTACCGCACTAGTCCACTGTGATCTCTTACTGCCTGGACCACAGAAACATTCTTCTAACTGGTTTCCCTGCCACCAGTCTTGTTGCCTCACCAATGGAATTTGTTTTTTTAATTTTTTTGAGACAGGGTCTCGCTCTGTTGACCAGGCTGGAGTAGTGGTGCAATCCTAGCTCACTGCAGCCTTGAATTCCTGGGCTCAAGAGATCCATCCTCCTGCCTTGGCCTCCAGAGAAGCTAGGACTACAGGTACATGCACCACACCCAGCCTCAGCGGCAGGATCTTTCTAAAATGCCAATATGATCATTTCACTTCCTCATTGAAAATGCTGGATGTCTTCTCGCTGCCTACTCTGAATAAAAATCCAGGCTCCTCAGGCTGGTCCATGAGGCCCTCTGTGATCGACTCCCACCCAGCTGCCCAGCCTAAAATCCAGCCACTCCCCAGAGCTCCAGGCTCATTTGCTCCCACATCCACAATGCTGTTCCCTGTGGCTGGAATGCCAAGGCCACACTGTTTCCACTCACCCCCTAGGAACTCCTAGCTTTCTCTGAGCCTCTCCCACTTGCCCTGTGACCCTTCCCATGCAGGCTTAGCTGCCTCCTTTCTCTGTTTTCCTAGTGAATTGGGAAACAGTGGTATACAGTGGTTAGGCACACAGGCTTCGGAGTCAGGCTCATCCGGGTTCCAGTCCTGACCCAGGCACTGTGCTAACCACTTTAGATGTATTATCTCAGTTAATCATCACAACAATCAAGTGCCAGGTTCCACTGATATTCCCTCAGTATAGATGAGTAAAGTGAGGTCTAGGGAGGCTAAGCAACCTGCACAAAGCCACAGAGCTCAGATGCAGACCTACAATTTGAATGCATCCAGTCCAACTTAACACTCTACCACCGCAATGTTAGTGCCTCTAGATGAATGAGAATGTCTCGAAGCCTCTCATTCCTTCCTTTAACAGTAACCTTTATTTCTTTTATGTCATATTCCTGCATTTACACATTGGGTGTGTTTGAGGAATGAAATGATTTCTTGTTCTCATCAACTCTTCAGTGAAGATTTCTCTTCTATTCTCCTCACGTTGACCCTCTTGGAAATGTTCTGGTGGCCTCTGCTATGAACAGGATCTGAGGGCCCTGCACCCAATAGGTTAGGGAAGGTGAGAAGCAGCTGAGGGGATGGTGACATCAGCAGACAGCCCTGTGTCTCCTCCTGGATGAAATTTCCCTGCACCCACTCAAGTGGCAATCTGGCAGTGAAACGCTCCTGCTTAATAAAATGCTAATCAAAAATCATTATTTGCATAATTGAGGTCCCCAAGTAAGTTTACTGAAGGAATGATGCAGATCATTACCTGTCTACCTAGAGGCCTCTGGCAGTTCTCCATGGTCACCTGACTTAGCAGAGGTTCTTTTGATTGAAATTCAGACACCAGTCTTTGCTTCCATCTTTTCTCTCTAAATTTCCTTCCATGAACTCGAGGTTCTGTCCAAGTCAGACTACTTGGTGTTGCACTATTCCCTGAATGCTTCCCAGGTCCATACCTCTGCACCTTCTACCCTCAACTCTCTCTCCCTCCTCACTACCTGTGCCCTCAGAGCCCATCCAGCCAGCCAGCATGCACTCCGCTGCTCTGTGAGCCTTTCCCCATTACCTGACCACACCAGAGCTCGCCTTTCCCCAAACCATGATTACCTTGTATGTGCCACAACCTGTGACCAAGTTCTACCCTCTATCTTCATATTCCTGATTCTACCCATATCCTCCCGTCTCTACACATCCCAGGACCATGGTTTTGCACCTGGAGTGCTGCAATAGTCTCATTGGCCCTGCTTCCTGTCATGCCCCATCATGACCACTTCTCCGTGAAGCCTCTAGACAGAATCCAGACCCACTAGGTCCTGCCTAATTGGCCCTGCCTTTGTTCCAGCTTACCTCTCCCCGTCCTCTCCCAATTCCTGTGCTCCGGCCATATGGAATGGAACTTCTTCCAAGTTTCATGAACACACTGTGTTCTGTCTTACTCTGGCCCTTCCCACAGGATGTTCTCATTGTCCAGAGCCCTCTCTTCACACCCCTTTTCTGCCTAATGTCTACTCATCCTCATATCTCAGCTTGTACCTTATTTCCTCCTAGAAACTTTCCCTGGATCACTTGTTGGGTGACCATAGTTATGTGATCCATAGAATCTTTTTTTAAAATCAAAGTTGACAAATAAAATTGTGTTTATTTGTGGTGTACAATATGATGTTCTGAAATATGTATACATGTGGAATGGCTAAATTGAGTTAATTCACATATGCATTACCTCCCATAGTTGTTATTTTTTGTGGTGAGAACACTTAAAATATACCCTCTTAGCAATTTTCTTTTCTTCTTGTTTCTTTTTTCTTCTTTTTGAGACAGAGTCTCACTCGTCGCCCAGGCTGGAGTGCAGTGGCACCATCTCAGCTCACTGAAACCTCTGCCTCCTGGGTTCAAGTGATTCTTGTGCCTCAGCCTCCTGAGTGGCTGCGATTACAGGCATGCACCACCATGCCCAGCTAATTTTTGTATTTTTAGTAGAGATGGGGTTTTGCCATGTTGGCCAGGCTGGTCTCAAGCTCCTGGCCTCAAGTGATCCACCCACCTCTGCCTCCCAAAGTGCTGGGATTACAGGCCTGAACTATGGTGCCTGGCCAGTAATTTTCAAGAATACATTGTTATTAACTATAGTTACCATGCTGTGCAATAGACCTCTTGAACTTGTTCTTCCTGCCTAATTGAAAGTTTGTATTCTTTGACCAAATTTCTCCAACTCCGCCAACCCCATAGAATCTTTATAAATAATCAGTGTTCTACTTAGCTCAATAAAGTCCTTACCTAGGCCTGTAAGACTCCACACAAACTGGATCTCCAGCCTTATTTTCCCCACGTTCAACAAGCTGCAGCCTCAATAACCATAATAGGTTGACTAATGGTACAAAGCTTGGATTCATTCACCAGCAGATATCCACTGAGCTTATGCTATAGGCTGGACATTTTGCTAGGCACTGAGGAACACACTGAGCAAAACAGAAACAGCCTCTGTTCAAGAAGCTTACATTCTAGTGTGAGAAGACCAAAAATAAATGAAAAAGTCAATGTATCTTCTATCAGGTGAGTGCTCCAGAGGGGAACACAAAAGCAGGGCGAGGGGAATAAAGAAAATGGAGGTGGGGGCCGGGCACGGTGGTTCATGCCTATAATCCCAGCACTTTGGGAGGGTGAGGCGGGCGGATCACGAAGGTCAGGAGTTCGAGACCAGCCTGGACAACATGGTGAAACGCCATCTCTACTAAAAATACACAAATTAGTTGGGCATGGTGGCGCATGCCTGTAATCCCAGCTACTCAGGAGGCTGAGGCAGGAGAATTACTTGAACCCAGGAGGCAGAGGTTGCAGTGAGCCGAGATCACACTGTTGCACTCCAGCCTGAGTGACACAGCAAGACTCTGCCTTGGAAAAAAAAAAAAAAAAAGAAAGAAAGAAAGAAAGAAAATGGAGGTGGGGGTGTTATTTTGTTTAGGGCGATTAGGACTCTGTGATCATGTGGCATCCGAGTAGTGACCTAAAGGAAGTGAGAGAATGAACTTTGTGGATATCTGGGGGAAGGAAACTGCAAGAAGGAATAGCCCATGGAAAGGCCCTGGGTGGGAGCTTGTCTCATTTGTTTCAGGAAGAATGAGGAGGCCCATGTGGCTGGAGCAGAGCCAGTGGGCGAGGGAGTGGCAGGAGGAGAGGTCTGGGGGCTGGAGGGGTTTGCGGGGCCTTGCAGGCCTTTGTAAGCATGTCTGCTTTTACTCTTAGTGAGATGGGAAGACTTCACAGGGCTTTAAGGAGGGGAGTGGGGAACAAAACCTGACTTACCATGCAAAAGGGTCACCCTGGCTGCTGTGTGGAGAACTGACTTAGGGGAAAGGGTGGAAGCAGGGAAACCAGTTGGAAGGCTACTGCAGTAGTCCAGGTGGGAGAGAAGGTGGCTCGGTGCATTAATTCATTGACTCATTGAATGAAAGAATGAAAGAATCATTCCTCTTTGATTGGCCATTGAAGTTGTCTCCAGCATTGTGTTAATGCAAATAATGCTATAAGCAATATCTTTGTGTGTCATGATTTTTGTTTTTTATTGTGGATACTTTGTTTTGGGATTTCCTCCTCGTAATAGTTTCTCAAAGGTGGAGCTGCTTTATCCAAGGGGAGACACATTTCAATGTTCTTAAAACACACTTTTATAAAGTATAGGACGGCATTAACACTTTATAAAAATGTGCTAAATTGAAAAGTCACAAAAGACCTTTTGCTCTTTCTTCCATTTGAGCATCAAGTTCTTCATCTATAAAGTGGGGATCGTAACACTCACTCAGCTTATCTCACAGGCTCGTAGCAGGATCAGAGAGGCTAGAGACAGGGTACCCAGGCTTGCCGCCTGGGACTTCACCAGCCGGAAGTGGGACAAGATTGGAGGGCAAGAGCTCAACCTCAACAGGCTTTCACAGCCCGCTGGCTGGAGGGGAGCCAGGAGTGACCAGCTGCCAGGGAGGGGCCGGAGCACGGGGTCCATATCTATTAACACTCCTCTCTGCCTCTCTAGTGACTCGTCCTCTAGTTATCATTATTTTCTAGCCCTTTCTCTTCACTGATGGAGTTAGCCCTCTAAACTTCCGTCCTTCATGGATTTGCAGACGCTCCTCATTCAATCTAGTTTTTGGGCTTTTGTGGAATATTATGCTTTCCCAAGGAACATATTAATGTGGTTGGAATATTTAGTTCTGTTTGTGAAAATTCTTTTACCTAAAAGTATCTAATGGCCAAATCTTCTCCTTCTCCTCCTCCGAAGAGAGAAAAAGGCAATCTCAAGTAAAGAAATCAGAGGAAAGGGAGTTTGCTGTGAGTAGGGGATGGGGGATGGGTGGAAGCGCTGCTGTATCACATCACATTCTGCCCAAATGCAGGTCAAGACTTTTCCCACTCTGAGCAAAGAAAGGGCTGCTGCAGATAGCACCTCCTCCTTGCAGCTGCAACAAAAACCTGTGGGAAGGAGGTTTGGCTTTTTTTTTTTTTTTTTTTAAGTGTTTCTTATGGGCTGCAAATTACAAATTATTCTTCTCTCCTTTCACCAAATAATCAACTGGTCCCTGAATCTGAAAGCCCAGCACAATTTAGTTCGAGTCTCAAAATGCAGGGTCGGTTCAGCCCCGCTCAGGCTGCTCAGCTTTTAATTTCTGGAGCAAGACTCAGCAAACAGTAAAACACTTTTGTGGAGCTGTGAAAGTTGAGCTTCGCTGTTTGATAAATGAGCAGACAGGCAGGCAGCCCCTCTTTCTTTTTTTGTATGGATTCAATGAAGCCTGCCTAAAGAACGCCACATGCTGTTCTAGCTACTGATCTAACATTCCGCAACATCCCAGCCTTCCAAATTCCCTTTAATTACTCATGAATCCCACCCTTCTCTCTTTCAGCCTGGGCAGACAGAGCTGGGGGCTCCACGGGGATAGGGGTGGGAAGCAGAGAAGCTCTGGAGAACTACTCTCTCTGGAGCTGTTGGAATTCTTCTTTAGGTGGTGGTGGCCATGTCACTCATCTCCCCTGTCCGTTCTCCTCCCCATACACCACACTCCAGTTAAAGGTAACCCAGCATGCAGGATACCCTTACATCATTTTGTGGGTGCAATTTTTTTTTAAAGAAACATGAGTTTTAAGCAAGAATTTCCAAGATGACATGTTCAAACAATTGCCCTCCTAATTTAAGATGAGGAAGGGAAAGAGTGAAAAGGGGAGCTGTCAGCCACTGAGCATCACTAAGCACCATGCCCTAAATGAGGTGGTTTTATACTCGGTAGTACATTTTGTCTTAGAAAACAACACTGAAGGCTGGGTGCAGTGGCTCACGCCTGTAATCCTAGCACTTTCGGAGGCCGAGGTGGGCAGATTGCCTGAGCTCAGGAGTTCGAGACCTGCCTGGGCAACACAGTGAAACCCCGTCTCTACTAAAATACAAAAAACTAGTCGGGCGTGGTGGCATACACCTGTAGTCCCAGCTACTCAGGAGGCTGAGGCAGGAGAATCGCTTGAACGTGGGAGGCGGAAGTTGCAGTGAGCCAAGATCATGCCACTGCACTCCAGCCTGGGTGACAGAGCAAGACTTCATCTCCAGAAAAAAGAAAGAAAAGAAAAGAAAGAAGGAAAACAACACTGGAAGAGAATATGATGATCTCACTTTACAAATGAGGAACTGGGATCTAGGGTGATTCAAGGCTGCCTCCATTCACAGTCTCTGGCCAGTGGAAGAAACAGGAATCTGATTCTCCTACCTGTCATCTTCTTTACTATGGCTGACACACACCCACACACGCCAGAGCCGGCACAGTGTCCCCTCATTGTGAATGATAATCCCCGCCCCACTGCCTCTCTTGGTGTTGCCTCAAGAGACACCCCCAGAGCCACCCAGGAAGGCCATTCAGTCTCATCACTCTACATAATACAGCCTTCAGTTTTGACCCCAAATAATATGATCTTGATCAGTTTGGTCTCCAAACTTAGTCATCGGGCCTTTGTTTCCAAAAATTCCACCCACCCTCAGTAGGTAAAGATTTGCCATCAACAAGAAGTGATCTAAAAGAAATTCTAATGCAATGGAATCAGTAGACGTCCTTCCACACATTGAAGGAGATAAACTCATGTAGAATAGAGTCAAGTATGCTGAACATAGTTTAAAAATGAGAGTTGTGGGTCTTATTTCAGGGGTCATTTTAGGTGTGGGAAAAGAAGGGCTTTTCAAGAAGCAAGAAATTAGAAATTTAATACAATGACAAGTTCCTGTTTTATAACCATGTATTGTGGAAATCTTGTGGCATATTTTTAAAATCACACATAAGAAACAATTCTTTGAACAAGAGAGAGAAATGATTAGGGAAAGAAGTTGCTTAAAGGGAACTAATTGTCACAAATTTAACTCTGAAAGCAGGATATTCACTTTCTTTCTTTTGACAATAAACCTAGTCTATTTTTCAGAAAAGAAAAAATAATTAAAGCTGGTGATATGAATGGGGACTGTAAAACACTCTATCTCAATGCTTCCATCTTAAAATGAGTGTTTGCTGGGGTCATTTTACTATACTGATAATAACTCTTACCTACTCAACAATTTTTATGACATTTCCTGGGTGCCAGGAACTGGGGAATGAAAGGGCTAGAGAATGCTACAAGTTTCACAGGAAATTCCCTAAGAGAAATTGCAAAATTCCTACAAGAAATTCATACTGAGTGCAATGAGACAGAAGTGGAATTTCAAATCATGCCTATGGATTGATGAATTCCTTGAAAAGCCCCAGGGCTGAAAAGGTAACAGTGAATCTGTTGCCCCTTGAGGGGTACCACGGATGGCAATAACAAGAATGCCAAAAATCCATATGTGAACCCCTCATTGTCCTCAGGGTGACTGGATAATGTGTCACGTGTACATGAGAGAAGGCAGTCATCACACACTGATTTAGCTAGAATGAGGTGAGTTACATAAGATACAGGTTAAGTCAAAAATGGAATAATTCTGAAGATGATAATAAGAGAAGGTGAGGGTGGTGATGGCAGCATGTGTGTGATGTAGGACAATTTTAGAACAATTGTTCTCAAAATTGTTCAGAAAGAAAAGCACCTAGAAAGGCTGGAACACTGATATGTTAGTGATCATGAAATATTGCTATAATAAACTGAAGTCATAACTAACAAGCATTGAGTGTTTATAATGATCAGGCTCTGTGCTAAGTAGCCCTTTTACAGTCATTATCACAACAATTCTCCAGGTGATTGATTGCTATCAATATTCCATTTTACAGATGAGGAAACTGAGGCCGAGAGCTGTTAGGAAGTTATCTGAGCTCACACAGCTGCTAAGTGGTACAACCAGGATTCAAATTCAAACCCAAACAGTTTGACTTCAGAGTTTTACATGGCACTACACACACACACACACACACACACACACACACACACACCCCTAAAAAAAAACCTGGTGTGAAATCAGACATTCTGTCATGGGCACCCCATAGCAGATTCAAAAATATTAAGAAAAATATATGCAAGAATTAAAAGTAGAAGGAAAGTCTGTCTATGTAAGTATTTTTTTTTCCTTTGATAACTGGAAAAAGACCATCTTTGAAGGATCCTAAAGATGCCTCAGGAGTGCCCTCATCTTCTGCTGTGTCAGTTCAGGGATGTGCAAGTGACCCCAGGTCAGAGTAGGAGGAGGGTGGGCAGACTGGTGGGGCTAGAAGAAGAGGGCCACTGTGTAAATGAGGGGGTCTCTGTTCTCCTCTCCAATGCAGGTAAGTGCAGCTGATGAAGCACAGGTCCCCAGAACACACTTGGCTTTTTTCCCTGTTGCCCAAGGATGGTCAGCAAGGAGAAAGGAGCCAAAATATTCAAGGATGAGCCACCCACAACCCAAACTGCCAATTACCCATGTCCTCACTGGAAAAATGCAGGATATAAATAAATTTAATTCATACGAGCACATCTGTCACCCCAGCTTCCCTTTCTCCAGTCTCTCTACCTCTTACTGGTGTCTCTTCCACACTCTCAGCCCCACCACTGGATCCAGTGTGGGGGAGGGGGAGACCTGCCACCAAATGTAGGAACTGGGGAAAACCACTCAGTCCTTCTGAGCTTTAACTTCCACATCTGGAAAGTGAAGGGATTACATCAACTGATCTCTGAGTCTCCTTAATAGATTAAACGCACACATACTGAAGTGTTAGTAAGTGATAAGTATTAATGAATGATCTTATCCTGTTCTAGTTGCATTTTTACAGACTTAAATGAGTGGAATTGAAGAATTTAAGACATCATTAAGACTTTATTTCAGAAGGTATATTTTTGAGGCCAAATGGCCTCTCCACATATTCAAATTACACTGTATCACAACTATCTAGTGCCTATCCATAAGCCAGCCTTTTCCTGAAAAGTTCAGCAAATTACTGACCATGAATCATGTCATACTCCACAGTCTTAAGTGATCACATTGTACCATCCATGTTACTTCCCATGAGCTCATAATTTGAGAGAATAACCTATACTCTTCCAGGATCCTGAGTTCCATTTCATAGTTGTAGCATATACAAGGATGCATGGATGTGTGAAACACCCTTATGTGGATAAAATGGCTAGTTGCCTACTCCTTCCCCACTAAACCCTAATTATTTTTTCTTTTTTTCCCTTCATCCTTAGTCCAAGGTAAATAAATCCTAATTATTTATTTAAGTTTAAAAAAATTTTTTAAGAGGGGCTCTCACTGTGTTGCCCAGGCTGAACTCGAACTCAGGGGCTCAAGCTATCCTCTCATCTCAGCCTCCTGCCTGAGTAGCTGGGACTATAAGCCTGCACCATTGCACCTGGCTCAAACCATAGTTTTTATTCCAGGATAGAGTGGACCACATTTTCTTGCCTCCCTGATAGCCAAAGGCAGCCAATGAGATGTAAGGGAAAATCACTGGGCTAGGCTCTGGGAAAGAGTCTAAAGAGGGCTGACTGAACTGGGAGCTTTGACCTTTCTTCCCTTATCCAATTTTTTTCTACTTCTTTCCTGGAAGATAGTCTTTAGAGTCTAGCAGTCATTTTGGACCATGAGGTGATATAGAAACTGGAAGCCATCTGCTAGAAAGGGCAGAGCACAAAGACAGAAAGAACCTGGGTCTCCGATGCTCTTATGGAGCTGCCCAACTTCGGCTGGGTTACCTTCCTCTAGACTTAGTTTATGTAAGAAAAGTAAGACCACTAATTTATTTAAGCCACTATTGAGGGATGGGGAGGGACATCTTTCCCCACAGCCCCAATTTTTGTAATAACTCAGAGACCTTCTCGTTTCCACCCAGGATCTACTTTATAGAGAATGCTCCAGTGTTTAGCTCCTTTGCATTGATCAGAAATCCAATATTGACAACACAGGCCCTGGAGTCAACTACCTCATCTTTAAATGGGAATAAAAACAGCATTTTTGACTTCCAGTTTCTGGTTTTCTGTATATAAGAAGCTTTGAAGTCACCATTCTATCCTAACGAGTAAAAAGCAAAACAAACTGAAAAATCAACAATTCTTCTTGGGTCCTTAAGAGAGGGGAGGACACAGAACAAACTGCTGCCCCCAAGATTGGAGAGATGGGCAAATACAGGGATTCGTGGCTCCCTGGAGCAGAGACTCAGGAGTGGGAACTGCCTCAGGACCCAGTGCTGTGGTAGGAACACCTGAATTGTAATTGACAAGTTGTGAAGGCTTAATGCAGACAAGGCTGAGAGTTAAAAAATAACTCTAGGGAGGCCGAATCATAGGGGAACCCACACAATATTGAGAGAGGTACCTCTAGGACCTTGACCAGGTTCCCACAGTAAATATCAGAGCAAAAGTCCCTCATGCTTCTGGCAGGGGAAGGAGTAAAGGAACCATTTTGAAATACGCCGGAGCACTCTGTTCTTCTTAACAAGGCCTGCTTTCAGGAGAAGCTAGTTAACCAGAGCCTAATCTGCTGGGGTATTATCAGAACCTAACTGACTTGGGAGAAGGGAAATACCCAACTCCAGTCAGCTCTAGCCTTCCATGCGGAGAAGGGAAATAACCCAACACCAGTCCCCTCTAACCTTCCATGTGGAAGAAGGGAAATATCCAATTCTAACCAACTTTAGCCATCCTATGACATCTAAGAGGGGAGGGAAAAAATGGAGAAACACTTGTAGTAAAGTTCACAGTCCAGAGGCATAGGCTTACTAAAGGATTGAGACCTAATCACAGGACAATAGATTGCTTCCCCCCCACAACACGCCTTACCACCATATGACTAAAGGTGATTTACAGCAATTCCTTTTTTACCTGGCACATCATGTTCGGCCACCAAGAAAGAATTACAAGGCATGCTAAAACACAATTTAAAGAAACAGCAAGCCTCAGAACCAGACAAGGCAAGAATGTCAGAATTATCGGACCAGGAATTTAAAACAACTGTGATCAATTTGCTAAGGGCTCTAACTGATAGATTAGACAGCCTGCAAGAACAGATGGACCATGTGAGCAGAGATAGAAATCCTAAGAAAGAACCAAAAAGAAATGCTAAAGATCAAAAACACTGTAACAGAGATGAAGAGTGACTTGATGGATTTGCAGGTGACTAGACACAGCTGAAGACTCTCTGAGCTTGCGTAGATATCAACAGAAACTTCAAAAACTAAACAGTGAAGAGAACAAAGACTGAAAAACAGAATAGAACATCCAAGGACTAGGGGGCAATTACAAAAGATGTAAATACACATAATAAGAATATCAGAAAGAGAAAAAAAGAGAGAAAAGAAGCAAAGAAATATGTGAAAAAAAATGACTGAGAATTTCCCCAAATTAATGTCAGACACCAAATCACAGATTCAGAAAGCTAAGAGAACACCAAGCAGGATAAATGTCAAATAACAAACAACAAAAAGCCAAACCACAGGAAAACAACATCAAGGTATATCATTTTCAAACTATAGAAAATCAAAGATAATGAAAAACATAATGAAAAAAGCCAGAGAGAAAAACAACCCATGTTACCTATACAGGACAAAGACAAGACTATCTTCTGACTTCTGCTTGGAAATCATGTAAACAAGAAGAGGGTGAAATGAAATATTTAAAGTGTTGAGAGGAAAAAACCTACCAACCTAAGTTTCTGTACACTGAGAAATTATCCTTCAAAACTGAAGTAGTAGTAGAGACTATCTCAGACAAACAAAAATTAAGGGAATTTGTTTTTAGTAAACCTGACTTGCAAGAAATGTTAAAAGAAATTCTTTAGGGAGAAGGAAATTGATATAGGTCAGAAACTCAGATTTACACAAAGAAAGGAAGAGGACTGAAGAAGGAATAAGTGAAGTAAAATAAAAACTTATTTTTCTTGTTTTTTAATTGATCTAACAGATGCCAGTTTCTTCAAAATAATGATGGCAACAAAGTATTTGGTTATATGTGTATATCAATTAAAACACATACATAAGTATGTGTGCATGTGTTTTTTTTACAGAGGGCACCAAAGTTATGATTTTCTTATTATAAGGTGCTCGCCCTTCTTGTGAAGTGGTATAGCATTATTTAAAAGTGGGCTTGAATTAGTTGTAAATATATATTGCAAATTCTAGGATGGCCACTTAAAAGGTTTTTTTATGTTAAAGTATAACATATGCTAATAAAGGAGAAAAATGGAATGATATGAAATGCTCAATTAAAACTGCAAAGGGCAGCAGAAGAGTGGAAGACAAAAATAGTAACAACTAACAAGGGCAACAAATAGAAAACAGTAACAAATATGGTAAATATTATCCAATTTTATCAATAATTACTTTGAAGATCATGGTCTAAATGCATCAATTAAAAGACAAAGATTGCCTAAGCAGTTCAAAAAATAAGACCCAACTATATGTTGTCTATAAGAAACCCACTGTAAATATAAAGATCCATGTAGATTAAAAGTAAATGGATGGAGAAAAATATTCTATGATAATACTAATCAAAAGAAACAGGAATAACTATATTAATTTCATATGGAGCATACTTCAAAGCAAAGAAAGTTATCAAGGATAAAGAAGGGCATTATATAATTATAAAGGTATCAATCTCCAAGAAGACACAATGATTCTTAATATACATGTGCCTAACAAGACAACATCAAACTATATGATGCCAAAACTAATAGAACTGCAAGGAAAAATTGATGAATCCAGTATCATTGTTGGAAACTTCACTACTCCTCTATCAGAAATGGAAATCAGTAAGGCAGAAGATCAGTAAGGACATGAATCAATTAAATATAATTGACATTAATAGACTACTTCATCCAAAAATAGCAGAATATATAGTCTCAAACTTACATGGCACATTCATCAAGATAGATCACATTCTGGGTCATAAAACACAAAAATTATATAATGTCTGCTCTCAGGCCACAGTAGAATTAAGCTATCATTCAATAACAGAAAGATAACTAGAAAATCCTTGAATGTGTGGAAATAAAACAACAATTCTACATAACTCATGGAGCAAAGAAGAAATCTCAGAGAAATAAAAATATTTGAACCAAATGAAAATGCAAATGCAACATTAAAATTTGTGAGATGAAGTGAAAGCAGTGAGTAGAGGAAAATTTATCACACTGAATGCATATATTGGAAAAGATATAAAATCAATAATCTAACTTTCCACCTTAGGAAACTGGAAAAAGAAGAGTGAATTTAATCTGAAGTAAGAAGAAGATATAGTAAGAATTAGAGCAGAAATCAATGAAATTGAAAACAGGAAATCAATAAAGAAAATCAATAAAACCAAAAGCCAGTTCTTTGAAAAGATCAATAAAATTGATAAGCCTCTAGCAAGCATAACAAAGAAAAAAGAGAGCAGACCCAAATTAGTAATATTAGTATTGAAAGAGGAGACACCACTACAGATCTTATAAACATTGTAAGGATAATAAAGGAATACTATAAATAACTCTATGCCCACAGGTTCGATAATCTAGATGAAATTGACTAGTTTCTTGAAAGATTTAATTTGTCAAAACTCACACAAAAAGAAACAGACAGAATAGGTCTATATCTATTAAGTATATTGAATCAATAATTAATAACCTTCCAAAACAGAAAGCACCAGGTTCAGATGGGTGCACTGGTAAATTCTACCAAACATTTATAGAAGAAATTTTGTCAATTCTTTACAATCTCTTTCAGAGGACAGAAGCAGAGGGACTACTTCCTAACTCTTTCTATGAGGTCAGCTGTTACCTAGTACCAAAATCAGATAAAAGGCATTAAAAACAGTTACAGACCAATTTCCCATAAACATAGATGCAAAAACTCTTAACAGAATATTTGCAAATTGAATCCAATGATGTATAAAAGTAATTATACACCATAACCAAGTGGGATTTATCCCAGATATGCAAGGCTGGTTTGATATTCAAAAATCAATTAATGTAATCTATCACATCAACAAGCTAAAAAATTATATGATCATATCAACAGATGTACAAAAAGTATTTGGCAAATTGCAACACCCACTCACGATTTGAAAAAAAAAAAAAAAACCCTTTCTGCAAACTAGGAATAAAGGGTAATTTCTTCAATTTGATAAAGAATAGCTACAAAAAACTTACAGCTAACATTATACTTAATGGTAAGAAACTCAAAGTTTTCCCACTATGATCAGGACCAAGCCAAGGATGTCTCACCACTCCTTTTCAACATCATACTGCATTAGCCAATGCAATAAGACAAGAAAAGGAAATAAAATGCATGTAGATTGAGAAGGCAGAAATAAAACTCTTTGTTCAAAGATGACATAATTGTCCAAGTAGAAAATCCAAGAGATTCTACAAAAGAAAAAAAAATCTCCTGGAACTAATAAGCAAGGTTGTAAGATACAAGGCTCATATACAGAAGTCAATCACTTTCCTATATACCAGTAATAAACAAGTGGTATTTGACATTGAAAACACAATACTATTTATGTTAGCATCCCCCTAAAATGACATACTTATGTAGAAATCTAACAAGCTATGTATAAGAGCTATACGAGGAAAACCACAAAATTCTGATGAATTAAATCAAAGAAGAACTAGATAAAAATAGAGATTCCATATTCATGGATAGGAAGATGCAATATTGCCAATATGTCAGTTATTCCCATCTTGATCAATAGATTCAATACAATCTCAATCAGAATCCCAGCAAGTTATTTTCTGGCTATCAATAAATTGATTCTAATGTTTCTATGGAAAGGCCAAAGACCCAGAATAGTCAGCCCAATATTGAAGAAGAACAAAATTGGTGGATTGATTCTACCCATATTCAAGATGTACAATAAAGCTACTGTAATCAAGACAGTATGGTATTGGGAAAAGAATAGACAAATAGAACAACAAAACACAATAGACAGTCCAGAAACAGACCCACATAAATATAGTCAACTGATCTTTGACAAAGGATCAAAGGCAATAAATGAAGCAAAGATAATCTTTTAAACAAAATGGTGCTGGAACAACTGAATATACACATGCAAAAAAAGTGAATCTAGATACAGACCTTATACCCATCACAAAAATTAACTCAAAATGGATCACAGATCTAAGTAAAACACAAAACTGTAAAACACCTAGAAGACAACATAGAAGGAAACTTAGATGACCTTGGGTATGATGATGACTTTTTAGATAAAACACCAAAGGCACAATCCGTGAAAGAGATCATTGATAAGCTGGATTTCATTAAAATTAAAATTTTATGCTCTGTGAAAGACAATGTCAAGAGAATGAGAAGATAAGCCACAGGCTGGGAGAAAATATTTGCAAAAGGCACATCTAATAAAGGATTGTTGCTCAAAAGATACAAATAACTCTTTAAAAACAATAAGAAAACAAACAACCCAATTAAAAGATGGACCAAAGACCTTACTTAACAAACACCTCACCAAAGAGATATACAAATTGCAAATAAGCATATGAAAAGATGCTCCACATCACATGTCATCAGGGAAATGCAAATTAAAACAGCAATGACATACCACTACATACCTATTAGAATGGCCAAAACCTGGAACACTGACAACACCAAATGCTGGTGAGGATGTAGAGCAACAGGAACTCTCATTTATTGCTGTGGGAATGCAAAATGGTACAGCCACTTTGGAAGACAGTTTGGCAGTTTATTACAAAACTAAATAAACTCTTACCATACAATCTAGCAATTGCACTCCTTGGTATTTACCCAAAGGAGTTGAAAACTTATGTCCACACAAAAACCTGCACATGCATATTTATAGCAGCTGTATTCATAATTGCCAAAGTGGGAAGAAACCAAAATATCCTTCAGTAAGTAGGTGGATAAATAAACCTTGGTACATCCAGACAATGAAATATTATTCAGCACTAAAAAGAAATGTGCTGTCAAGCCACAAAAGACATGGAGGAAACCTAAATGCATATTATGAATGGAAAGAGGCCAATCTGAAAAGGCTACATACTGTACGATTCCAACTATATGACATTCTAGAGAAGGCAAAACTGGAGACAGTAAAAAGATCAGTAGTTACCAGGGGTTAGGGGACAGGGAGAGAGGACTAGGCAGAGAACAGGGGATTTTTAGGGCAGTGAAAATACTCTGCATGATACCAAAACAATGGATACATGTCATTATACATTTGTCCAAACTCACAGTATGTGAGTGAATTCACCAATGTGAGTGAATTCACCAAGAGTGAATTCTAATATAAACTATGGACTTTGGGTGATGATGTGTCAATGTAGGTTCATCAGTTGTAACAAATGTACTACTCTGGTGAGAGATGTTGTTAATGGGGGAGGCTGGGCAAGTGTAGGGACAGGGGTATATGAGAAATCTCTGTACAATTTATTCTTTGCTGTCAAACTAAAATTTCTCTTTTAAAAAGTTTTAAACGCACAAACAAAAAACCCAGATCACAGCATCTCATTCACAGAGTATGCAAGGATTAAATGAGATAATCCATGAAAAGGGCTTGCCCAGCAACTGGCATAGAGTCAGTGTTAGCTATTTTATGATTTCTAGTTGAAAAGTGTTTTGGGCTAATACGGTAAGATCCTCATATGCTTGTAGACTAACTTCCCCATTTGATAGGTGGAGGAAGTGAGGTTCAGAGAGGGAAAAGGACCTGCCCATCATCACATGGTGAGTAAGGGTGATAGATCCTCAAGTTCAGGGCTCAAAACCTGACATTATTGGAAATTCCTGGGCTACTGCACATGGTGGGCCCTCAATAAGTGTGAGTTGAAGAAGACATTCTTTCACTTTGTGGCCTCTACTGAAGCAGTCCCCAGCCTGTTTGGTACCAGGGACTGGTTTCATGGAAGACAATTTTCCCTTGGACAGGTTGAAGGAATGGTTTCAGGATGAAACTGTTCTACCTCAGATCATCAGGCATTAGATTTTCATAAGGAACACACAACCTAGATCCCTCACAAGCACAGTTCACAATAGGGTTCTCACTCCTATGAAAATCTAATGCCACCACTGATGACAGGAGGTGGAGCTCAGGAGGTAATGCTCGCTCACTCACCCACCCACTCACCTCCTGCTGTGTGGCCCAGTTCCTAACAGACCACAGACCAGTACCAGTCCACAGACCAGGGATTGAGGACCTCTGCTCTACTGAAATGCAGCTCACAAATGCTTGGAAAGCAACTCATTTGTAGGCTAGAGATGTTCTCTTTTCTCAAAAATCTGAGGCTCAGTTGTTCTTTCTGAAAAGGCTTAGCTTGTTGGCCAAATGCAGTGATGCTCCATCTTTGTGTGGGTAGAGTTTTTGTTTTAAAGTTTCTGAAAGACAAGTGGTCAAGCAGGAGAAGGAGGTTTCTGGTGAAATTAAAACACCCACTTTAGCTTCCATGGACCTTCCAGGGTTGTGGGCTGAGGGAGGGGGATGCTCAGTGCCTGGAGCTTTTCCACAACCAGCCTGGTTCTCAGGCTGCCCCTCACCCCTACAAGGAGGAAGCATCCCTCTAATCCTGTGCCCTTCCAATCTTGCATTCATACTCAGGAATTGCATTTGCCATCTTGTTTTGCAGTCACTCATGTGTATATGTCTCTTCTACAGGGCCTTCTCCTCTGAGGCAGACTTCACTCTATCCCATCTCCCAGCACGGGGCTTGGCCCACACAGACATGAGATACATGAATATCGGATAAATGGATGAACCCGGGTGCTGAGGGAGTTAGTACTCAGTACCCCAGAGTTCACAGTACCCAGAACACTCCAGCTGGGAAGATTTGGGAAAGCATTTCTCAACTGCAGTGATCAGCACACTTGATCCCTGAGATACAGACAGGCTGAGACTTCTCTCCAAAATTCCATCACCTAGGAGATCACCAGATGACTACTAATGACTACAACAAAGTCAAAAGGACAAGTGTGTGCACAAAACCTGCCTCCACACATACCTAGCTTAGCCCTGAAATAACTCATCCTGTGTAAACGAGGTGACTAAGGGCATGGGCTCTGGGGCCATATTTCCTTGGTTCACATCCTGAGTCCACCACTTACTGGCTGTGTGAACTTGGAAAATCACCCAGCTTCTCTGGGGGACTCAGTTTGCCATCCATGGAATGGGAACAATAACAGTATCTACTTCATAGAGTTATTTAGAGGACTAGACAAGGTTGATAATATGTAAAGTGCTTAGAACAGTACCAGGTATACAGAAAGCCCTACATAAATGTTTGCTATTTAATTGTATGAAAACTGAATGTTGCATTCTAAGTTAGACAGAGCTAGACACTTCTACCGTCTGTTTAAAAATTGCCTATTCATAAGCTTGGACAACGTCATGTGCATGCCAATTCTGATCCCTATTACCATATGTTTGTTTCAATTTATAGTTCTGTTGTTCTCTAAAAATTTATTTCACTGTTTCCCTAGAGAGCTAGAGTTATATTCTGGAAGTATTTTTTCTCAGTCTAACACACCTAAAGGGACCAGGAGCAGGAGGGAAAGGTCAGGGAAAGGAGAAGATCAGATCACACTCTTCCCTTCCTCACTGTGTGTCCCCAAGCCACAGATAGGCAGACCCGAGCTAGGCTAGGGAGGAGTTTTGAAGTGGATGTGAGACTGCAGTTTTAAATTCAAGAACTGGACTGGACTGGACTTTTAACATCTAAAAAAGAGTCTAAATTATTGAGAAGATGCTTGTTCTTATAATCAATAAGGCAAAAGCTATGAAATCTGCCATGCAACCATCGGGGGTCAGGGAAGGAAGGGAGCCATAGACAAACTTGGAACAAAGCAAAGCTATTTTTTGTTTATGCTTCATTGAGTTCAGCCTGTTCAATCTGCCAGTTCTGCTTTTTGGGGCTCCTCTGGGCATCTCTAAGAATCAGAGTGTAATACTCGGTGTGCAGTGAGTTGGCCAGAAGCTTCCAACACAAGAACAGAGCTACAGAGGGACTCCTCAGTTACCTGCGGGGCCAAAGCAGCCTGTGAGTGGAGGTGGTAGGAGGTTGGCTAGAGAACACATCTCTCAGCTAATGTGGACAGAGATCCACAGTGGCTTCCCCCAAAACCTATGACAGGACCCCTGGCCCCAGCATTTGGGTGACAGTCGTAGCAGAAGGCACTTATAGCAAGGAGAAGCCCCCAGTGAGCACCAGTTTGTCAAATGGCTCCTGTTGCCTTTCCTCCCCCACTGTCTCCCACCCCCAACCCTGGAGCAGCCAGAAAAGGAAGGAGAAAAAGCTGATCTTACCCCTCTTTCCCAGAGCAAATTCTGAGCCACAAGGAGGAAGAAGCTCTGACTTAGATGTGAGATTGAAGTTTTAAATTGGACTGAACTGCACTTTTTAATAGCTGAGAATGAGCTGTAATTATTCAGCCAAGACTGATGTGATGGGAGAACATGGCCAGATGCTGTGGGATTTCCTCTGAAGACGTCATCATCAGAGCAGGAAGAGCTGGATGGAGAACTTTGAAAGCGATTCTTCAAAGTAAGTAAAAATACAGCTAGTTTCCATGTGTACCTCAATAAGTTCATTCCTACTCAGTAAATGGGCTAATGGAAAATGGATACAACACCAGCTTCATAGGGTTATTATCATGAAGGTTAAACAAGTTCATATATGTAAAAGTGATTCACATGGTTCCTGACAAGTAATGTAAATATAAATCATACAACATGTAACAAATATCTGAGGGCTTATTCTGTGCCAGGCATTGTTCTGGGTGTAGGGGATGCATAATGGACAAAAAAGTCCTCATAGAGCTTTCATTCTAGAGGAGACAGACAAAACAAAATCATTATGTATATATAATGCTTCTCTATACTCACATGGTAGGTGTATATATAGATATAGATATAGATATTTGGCAAGCACAGAACAGCAGTAGGGAAAGTTAGCTATATATCTGTAGAGAGAGAGAAAACTATGCTATATAAATGTATAAATATATCTATTTCAAGTCGTGATAAATGCTATAAAGAAAAATAAAGCATGCTAAGGAAAGATGGGAGGTGAGATGGAATGAGGCCATCATTTAGAGAATGATGATTTATTTGATGGGTAGAGCACTTGACAGTTTCAAAAAACGCCCTCATAAGCACTGTCTCATTTTATCCCTAGTTTTGTGAGGGATTATTCCTGTCTAAAGATAAGGAAATGTGAGCTCAGAAAAGTTCAGTGACTCCAAGTTGGGTGAACTTTCATTACCCTTAATAGTGAAAGCAGGCACAAGACCAGTTCAGCTAGAAGCTTTCACATTCTCTACACTCCCTAAATTAATTCTGGGACCCAAAGTCAATACAGCATTACTGGAAGCCAGTGCTTATGGGGCTTGGCCACAGACTTGGAAAGAGGATTTACATTTCAGATCTTACTTGCAGCGAAGCAATGGCTGCCACCCACTTTATGAAGAATGGAATCCCAACCAGGTCACCCTGGTTGTCCCTGGGGGACAGCTTCAGCGTTGATGTCTGTGTTGCCTCAGCCCACTTGCAAGCTGGGTAGAGACTACTACCAATGCATTTGTTCTCCAAAAGCTAAGCTGAAATATTAAACCTCGCCTGCTCTAAGTTAAAAGTTCATCAATGAATCATAAGTTTGGATGGATCTGCTCAAAGGAAGACTGTCCACGATTTCACCTCAAAGTTTCACAGAACAACTAGTCCCTTTCTCTCAAGGAGATGGCAGCTGCAGCATGCTGGAATCCTCAGGAAAGGCAAATGTGTCTGGGATTTCAATCCAGCAAGCTCAGTGTGGAAACCCTTAGCAGGCAGCTCCTGTCCTCTGTGGCTGGAAGGACAGCCCCAGTGCCCAGTCCATTTGAAATTGATGGCAAGGCAGCTGCACAAAGCATTTGCATTTGTGTTCTTAATGCCATTAGAGTATTTCCTTGTTTTCAGGCTGAAGATAAGATGGAGTTCGGATGTTTTTTTTTTTTTTCTTTTATTATTATTATTATTATTATTATTATTATACTTTAGGTTTTATGGTACATGTGCGCAATGTGCAGGTAAGTTACATATGTATACATGTGCCATGCTGGTGCGCTGCACCCACCAACTCGTCATCTAGCATTAGGTATACCTCCCAATGCTATCCCTCCCCCCTCCCCCCACCCCACAACAGTCCCCGAAGTGTGATGTTCCCCTTCCTATGTCCATGTGTTCTCATACCGGATGTTTTTTTAAATGACTATTTTGGAAGCAGCTGGCACTGTAATTCTTAGGGAGGAAATGTATTATTTGGAAAAATATTTTGAAATGCCATTTGGGGTGAGTGAGATACCTCTATGGGCATAGATGTCAGCAGAAACCAAAGATCGCAGAAGAGAGACATTTGGTGGGGGATGTCTCAAGGAGGAGAGGGAGAGGAGAATGAGGAGAAGGGACATGGGAGAAGAGAAAAGGGAGACAGCAGGGTGGAGAAGGGCTGGGACTAGCTTTGGGAACCATCAGGGGCAGGGCCAGTAAGCCCCCACTGTGGTGAAGAGGCTGAAGAGCATTTTGAAGTGGGGGATGTCTGTTCCGCAGGACCCTGTTTGGGATGTTAACCCTGTTTGGGATGTAAACCTCTCCTACAAACCTCACTCTACTAGGATCACAGAAGCTTCCTGTGGGCTGTCTTGTGAAAAGCAAAGTGGGTGCTGAGTTTCTTCCTTGGCTCACTGCAGTGTGACACAGGACTGTCTGATAGAACTTTCTGTGATGCTGGGAACGTTTCATTCTGCACTGCCCAATATGGTAGCTTCTAGTCACATGTGGCTCTTGAGTATTTGAAATGTGGTTAATGCAACTGCTAGTGAACTGAAGTTATTATTTTAAGTTAAACAGCCACACATGACTAATGACCAGAAGGAAGAGTCTCAAGTCAAGGTGACCCTGAGAATGCAAATGCCTTGAGATTTGCTGAAGTCTTGGGGCAGGCTTGAGACTTAAAATTAAAATGGGACTGGGGTGCTGAGGTGAAGGCATGAGCTTAAACTGATTTTACCTAGATCAGGAGGTCAAGAAAACCACAAGCTAATAGGGTTACAAAAGCAGTTGAGAAAAAGAGAATAGAGGCTTCTTATGCAGGCAAATTGGAGTTTCTAAAAGTGGTGAGGGTTTTTGTTTGTTTTGCAGAATATAAGCTAACAAATGTCTATTTATGTCTATGCACAGACATCTCATGCAGAATTCATAACAGCAACAGTTGTAATAGCACATGGTAGGTGCTTAATAAATGTCTGAGTTATTGGATGACTGAGTAAACAGTATCTTCCATCATCCACCGACATCATCTCAGTTGACTCTTGCAACATCCCCCTGAGGAAGCTCAGGCAGCTGAGGCTCAGAGAGGTTAGATAGTAAGTCCAGGAAAGTCAGGATTCTTGGTCTTTTGGTTCACCCAACCTGTCCCCAACCTGTATGTAAGAGGCCTCATCTGGGCTTTCCACTGTGGCCTCTGTGAGGGGTTTGTAGGTGCCGCTGAATATTCCTGGACTGCAAACTCCTGACCAAGCTCTGGTAGCATACACATCCACCGCGTGTGCTCTCCCTTCTCCCACCTGCTGAGGGTCACCTCCATAGCAGAGCCATACTGAGTTCCTTTCTGGGTCCCCACTGCCACTACTTAACACAGGGCCTGCCACACAGCCAGTCTCTACCAATACTGAAGGATTGAAGAAATGAATGAAAGAAATAGCCAAAGGTAGTTTCTCCACTGACTTTTAAAAAAACATCCCTTTCACTTTGGAGAAATCGTGTTAATCAACACAAAAATGTTTTTTCCTCCCCAAGTCATCACAGAGCATCCTCCCATTTATTGAATGGAGCCATTTCTCAGCCACTCCATTTTTGGGCTCTCCAGGGTGGTTGGCTCAGCCCTAACACGGCTCCTTGTTTTTTCCTACTGATGATTTCTCTTTTGGGGATCTGAAAAGGGAATTCCTGAAACTCATACACTGACCTCTTTCTGCCATTTCAGCCCTTCGTATTCCTGCACTCAGAAAACTGATAAAGAATCGTGGTACAGAACAAGCCTATTTTTGTCAGCAGATGCAGGAAAAATTACACATAGAAAAAGGAAGCTAACAAAAGGAGGAAGGTTTAGATGTATTGACTCAAATTGGATTTTTTTTGGTGTAGCCATCAAATAAATAAATGATCAGTCTTAAAGAATGCCCCAACAGCTTTCCTTGGCATATTAAATGGGAATGATCACTGCTAACAATTTTTTGTAGACATAGCTCTAAATGTGGATTATATTTTTATTATAAGGTGGAAAGAGAACAGTCAGGACTGTGGTGATAATGCAAATAGTACCACTCCTTGCAGAGGACTCCCACACCTCCAATCTAAGGATACAGGGCCATTTCCAGTTTCTCCAAGCATCCACATGACTAAGCCAAGCAGGTTGCCTGTCCCAGGCTGATTGACATCCATGTAACACACTTGTGAGTTCAATATTTGCCTCTCAGAGAAAATAAGTGACTTCATGAAAATTAAGTACTGAGGAAATTCAAGTGAGACATTCCCTTCTTACTTTACAATGTTTTTGAATTGTTTGAAATTTTGATAGGAAAGTATTATACTGAAGTTTAAGTTGTCAAAGTACCAAAGTAAGTAAGTACTTTGATAACTTAAAAAAGTAACTAAAATGCTTTAAAACTGTGCATAAATTACTTAAAGTTGGGGTGATGGGGAGGACAAGCCTGATGAGGCTGGACTCACCTTTCCAAAGCTGGCAGCGTTGACAGGTTGGGTATCATTCTTCTCACAGAAATCCAGGTAATGCATATAGAGGGCACTGCGAGGGATGCATACCCCCTCTGCAATCTCATAGTTCTCCTCCAGCCTAGGGAAATAAATGCCCAATGAGCAAAAAATGTGTTATCTTCCCCAAGCAAGAACAGTCTGTTCTTTCTAGTCCTCCAGCAATGGGCAGACCTTAGAAATAACGCTCTTTCTACAGAGGGAGAAGCTGGGGCCCAGGAAGACAAAGCAAGCTGCCCACAGTCATGCCTGGCATTAGTGGCTTGGCAGTGTCAGAATCCTGGCCCCTTTGGGTATGACACCAGGCTACTTTTTCAGCCCAAATTCCCAGATCCTCTACTCTGTACTGTCATTGGCCTGGCCTTGTTCTGGCTAGATCAGATACCTGCAAACTCCAAAAACCACATAGGGTCTTGTGGGTGCCCCAATCAGCCAGGAATGGAACCACAGACCCACTTGAGGAGCCACTTGTAATAGCTAAAAGCCAAAGGAGGATGTGTCAACATCTTGGAACTCCTTGGCTGACAAATGCTACGGAGGAGGATTGTCTGGGAAAACCAATGCCCCAGGAGAGGCCTGTACAGCTGTATAGCCACTGATCTGCTGACTGAAGGGAAGTCTCATGACCAGAGGAGGAAGTTGGCCCCATGATTACTTTAGAATCCTCTTCTCCTCTGCTGTGCTAGGGGTAATGATTCTATACCCATCACCTTCTTAGTGAGTCTCCGTTAGGGATTCTGTAGGAGAGATTTTCTACAACTGGGTTTACATCCCAGCCTTGTCACTTGCTGGCTTGGTGACCTTGGGCAAGTTACTTAAGCTCAGGCCTCAGTTTCCTTTTGGTGGGATTGAATTGTAAGTGCCTCCTAAAGTGGTTATAATGATCAGATGAGGTAACGTGTGACAAGCATCCACATGGTGCCTGGCATGTGCATGGGAAGCACTGAGAAGATGTCAGACCTCCTCATAATTCATTCTTCCTCTCCAGAAAACATTTTTGGGCACTATATGTCCTGACCCTGTGCTAGACATTGGGGATATAAACAAAAATTAGATACAGGGTTTAAAAAATTTATTATTCTTTAACCCAAACACCAGAATGTAGGCATCCAAATGAATCTTGCCTCCATTGTCCTAGGCACTCTGGAAGGTTAAATACATTTCCCAAGGAAACTACTGTGGCACAGGACAATTTGGGAACTTCTCTTAGGGTCATGCCTTCGAAGCCTGGGGCACCTACTGCTAAATCAACGCACCAACAGAAAACATTTCTCCTTTGATCATTAACTAGATTTTAGGAAACAACCCAAAGTCATTTGGAAGCAAGTTTGGGGGATAAAGTGACTGGAAAACCATCCCCCACCCCCAATTTTTTTGGTCAAAAATAAGGCATAATTCCAAAGTGATGAAATAAATGTCCTCAAGTGGCTTCAAAACTCCCTCTGAGAGCATTTGCCAAAGAAGTGGCCCAGCGCTGTCGTAAGTGAAGTGGAATGAGGACACGACCCCCCAAGGTGCCCACTTGAAAGGGCAGCACTCGCTCAACTCATTCCAACATGTGATTGCAAGAACATCAGTTCAATCATTTCATATCCAAACCCCACAGAGGGGGAATACAACCCTAGGGACACAGACCTGTCAGCACCAAGACAAAACCTGGTGCTGAATAGTCCCCGATCATCTCATCTACTCCCCACTCTTCTGGGATGGGGAACACTGAGTAACTTGTGATAGTTTTTAGAAATGTTCCCAGAAAGAGTTGATGTAATCCTTTCTAGGTGATCAAATTCCTTGAGGCTGGCATAGTGTCTGAGTCACTTCTGCATCCTTGAGGTCCAGCATATTCCTTGGCACAGAGTAGGTGCTCAATAAGTGTATTATGGACAGATTATTTCAGTCATTTATTCATTCAACAAATATTTATTGATCTTATCACCTGCCAGGCACTGGGGATATCACAGTGAGCAAGATAGTCCATGCTTGCATACAGTGAACAGATTAATGGTAGACAGATGGACAAAGACACAGATAACCTTTAACTCAACAAATATTTACTAAGTGCCAGGCGATGTTCTAGACATTAAGGAAACAGTGGTGAACAAAACAATGGTCCTGTCCTGAACAGGCTTACATTCTGATATATGTCTTTGACATCATAAATTGGAATTCTAAGTGTGTTTTCCAGTGGGAAAAGGGTTTCACATAAAGAGTAGGTTTCTTAGGACTGTCCTAAGTTTCAGGTCCAGTATGAATGAAAATCAGCCTGGGAGGTTAGCCTGGACCCCTAACTGCCATTCACGGCATTGTTTCTCTATAAAAGTAAGTTCAGAGGTCCAAATAACCAGCTCGCGTACAAACTTGTAGGGGCCATCTGAATAAGACAGCTTTCTCAAACTGGGGTCTCACAGACATGCTTTGTTTTGGCCTGAACAGTGTTGGCCAAATTTTTAAAATTCAGGACATTGCACATAAGAATCTGGATTTCTGGCTTCTTTTGAAAAAGCTGAGATCTGGCAACACTGGACCCATATTCCCGCATGACAACAATTGGCCAGAGCTACATGTGCCCTGGAGTTGGCCAGAGTCCTCACTGCTCCCTATTTCTTTGTACCCTGTCTATTTTCTGTTCCTTGTCTGGCTCCTGTAGGCACTTGTGTTGGCATAAGACATGATCTATGTCCTAGTTAACTTTGCAGTCTGTTGGGGAGACATATGCACAAGAAATGATATTTAATTACTATAAACTCCTGACCATAGGTACAGTTGAAGGTGGGAAAACAGAGAGATTGATGTGTAGATGAGAGTAGATAATTAAAGTTTCATGGAAGAATTGTGTTTGGAATTGTGTAACAACAAACAACAACAACAGCTAGCATCTATTGAGCTCTTACTAGGTGCTGGGCACTGGGTATCCATGGTCTCATTTGATCTCACAATAACCATATGGTATGAGGTAGGTATTTATACGTATGTTTCAGGATAGGAATCTGAGGCTCAGAGGGTGTAACTCATTTGCCCAGTCATGCAGCTAGTAAATAGGAGGGTTTGTCTCACTCCAAACTTCTCTGGTATTCTGCCATGGTAGTTGGGGGAGGGAGGGAGGTTCCAGGCAAGTAGAATAGCAAGGATGGGAGACAGTGCCATGTGCTTTAAATGATGGAAATGCTGATCCGAGTAGAGAGAGAAGGAAGGGGTATCTAAAGGGAAGAACCATGGGTGGGGAGGGAGTCTTTAAATGCCACACAAATGGATATGATTTGGCTTAAGAATTTAGCCCCCACTTGGAGTTGAAGAGTTACTATAAAAACTGTTATTTTCAGAAGAAGGCGGTAGAATTGTACTCTGGAGGACTGAAAGAAACAAAGACTCAGAGGAGTCGGGAAGACCTGAGTGCTTCCGTGATGCTATAGGAATAATAATAATGATAATAATAATAGTATCATCAATAACAACAACTGACATTAATTTAAAGCTTAATATGTTCTATTTGCCAGGAATGGCTTGAGTATAATAAAAGAATGCCAAACAACAAAAACAACGAAACACCTGTCTCATAGGTATCATCTTAGACTTTTTTTTTTTCTTTTGAGACAGAGTTTTGCTCTGTCACCCAGGCTGGAGTGAAATGGTGACATCTCGGCTCACTGCAACCTCCACCTCCCCGGTTCAAGCAATTCTCCTGCCTCAGTTTCCTGAGTAGCTGGGATTACAGGTGCCCACCACCACACCCGGCTAATTTTTGTATTTTTAGTAAAGACGGGGTTTCTCCATGTTGGCCAGGCTGGTCTCGAACTCCTGACCTCAAGTGATCCTTCCGCCTCAGCCTCCCAAAGCGCTGGGATTACAGGCATGAGCCACGGCGCTTGGCCATCTTTGACTTTTGAGAGTTCCATTAAGCAATTTTTAAAAGAGATTTGACTTCAACACTTGTAGTGGAACATTTTCCAGTCTCATGCATACATATGAACAATTTGGGCAACTGCAATTTTGTGTATGACAAGCTGTGGGGAAGATAAAATATCCCTTTTTGCTTATTTTTGCTAATGGCTTCCTGGAATTTATTTTGACTAAAAAAAAGTCCATGAACACACTAAACAAATGTGCATTTCAAACCATTCAGAATTCATCTTGCATATGATTATTTAAATTGATAGAAATCCTTTAAAACCAATTAGTTTTTTTAAGCATGGGAGTGGCCTGATCAATGCATTCTTTGGAAAGTTTGCTCTGTACCTCTAGGGGAGGTGGCCCAGGAGGATGATCAAAGCCTGGCACATAGTGTCTGATTAATTAGGACTTGTTGAATGAATGAATGAACACAGGAGACCAATTAGGAGCTACTATAATAGTTCCGGCAGGAAATGATGGGGCATGAACTGAAGCAATGGTTGTGGGAGCAGAGGTAACACTTAGGGTGTGGGCCTCATGCTGCCAGATGTGAGGAGGACAGGAGCAACCAAGCAAACTCTTAGGTTCCTAACTGGGCAGAATGGATGAATGGGGGGCTCCATTCCCCATGATCAGAAATGCAGAAGGAGAGGACAGTTAAGGGTGAAAATCATGCTTTCAAATGCAGCGTTAAACAGCATGAGTTTCTAAGTAAGTTACTTTATTTAAGCTCCTTGTGCCTCAGTTTCCATTTGCAGTTCTTGTGGCTTGTGTGCTCACTAAATCTGGCCAAGAGGTCAAGATTAAAATACAGGATCATGGTTAAGAAACATCACATCAAATGAACCCATAGCAGCAACAAATTATTCAAATCAGATGGGTGTAAGTCATGGTTCACACAGGCTGAGCTAATTAAACAGTTACCTGTCAAAGGCCAGAGCCTCCTAAATTACTACTTTTCAGCCCATGTTTTGTTCCTCTTTCCAGAGCTTCTGAGCCTCAAAGTAACTAGGTGGCTTATAGCTACAAAGCATTTTAATAAGCTCTATGAACAAATGGATGTAATTGGCACGGAAGGGCCCCTTTGATGCTTGATAAGTTTCTATAGGAATAGCATCATGACACCTTTGCCCAAACCTCGCAAAATCCAGAGGTTCTGCCTATCTACTAAAGTTGCTAATTGGAATGTCCACTTCCCTGACCAAGGCACGGCAGAAAGAAAGGCAGTTAATTATTCTTCTTCATATCTGATGAAATTTTCTCGTTTCCTCCTCTCTTTTAGAGGACATCATTAGTCTGACATGGTGAACAATGCTCTGTTATACCTGGGTTTTTTTTAATGATCACAAAAAAATTCCCCACTTCTTCCATTTTCCTTATCTTCTATTTAACAACTTGATTATATTTGAATTGAGCCTATCCTATTATGGAGAGATAATGAGCTCAGTCTGCTAGCTAACATGAGTCATTATCTGAGTTATATATTTTTAAGAAGACTTCCTCACAAGGTTTCAGCATGTGGCCTCCTAGGGCACATGGAGGAAGCTTTGTATCAGCACTTTACAATGAAAAGCAAATGTTTCAGCACCTGGCATCATTTCCCACTATCCTCATTTTAAACCTGTGATTTCTTATATGTATACACAGAGATCTTTTAAACCGATTAGATGTTTTATAGCATGGGAGCAGCATGATCGATGTATTCTTAGGAAAGGTCGCTCTGTGTCAGTTCAAAGTGCCCACTTCTCAAGTTCTTGAACACATGTCAAGAACAGAAACTTTTTCACTCTCTTTTACTAAAAAAAAAAAAAAAAAAAAAAAAAACAGGATTTTTTTTTTTTTTTTTTTTTTTTTTTACAGAAAGCCCAGACTTTCCAAGACAACAGGATTTTTAAAAGTATTAACTATTGTAACTTATCACTGAAGTTGTCACAGAGATCTGAGACTGTAAACTATGTAGAAAAAAAAAAAAAAACCCTTGCTAAGCAATCAGGACAAGACAGTAGTCTACACCCATCAACGGCTCCCTGTTCCCTCTCCACAAAAGTCCAGATTCCTGACTGTGGCATCCAAGGCCCCTGGCTCCTTTTCTGTCCTGCTTTCCCACACGTATACCTCTTTCCAGCCAACTGGACCGTTTCCTGCTCCTGAGACACACCTTGTCACCTTCCACCCACACACACGATCCATCACTTTCCTACCGCAGGGGATGACCTCTTCCACCGTGTTCCACGCATCAAGGCTCAACTCACATTTTTCTTCCATGGAACTATGTTCAGTGCACACCCAACCCCATCTGCTAACCACTTCTTCATCCTTTCCTCCCTACCAAATTCATTTATTCATTCAATAACACGTAGAGTGCTGCAGTGGTCTAAATGCCAGGTACTGTTATGTCTGTAGAAAAGCCACATCCTCTGCTTGTAAAGCTCTCATTACTTCCCAGGGATGACCATAGTTCCTCATAGCTTATGGCTCAAATAGCTTCATCAGGAGCCAGCACTGGTTTTAGAGTTTGAGATCACTGACTTTGAATCCTGCCTCCACCCACTTACAAGCATATAGCCTGGGGCATGTTACTTGAACTCTCTCACTTCCTTCATCTGTAAAATGAGAGAAGCTGTACCATCTCCCAAGCTTGCTGTGAGGACTAGACAAGAATCCATGCACAGCCTGAGGCCCTTTATTGTGGGGGACACTCAATAAAGAGTAACGATCCGCATTATTTTACAATATTGTGGAATATTCAGGTAATGTTTTGTATCTTAAACTGAAAGTCCTTTGAGGGCAGGGATCAAACCAAATTCCAATTGATGTTAACATAGTTCCTAGCACTGTGTCCTGAACACAGTTGGTAAACACTGTAGGAGGAAGGAAGGGAAAGGAGGAAAGGCCAATAAGAAGGAAGGCAGGCTTTTGCACAGGTCAAGGGATTCTGGTATTTTATCAATCTTAATATCTGGGTAGTTAAAGGAAAGCATGGTTAATATTAATATATTTGATTTATATTTTCAAGTGCCTACCCTGCGCTAGGGATGTTCATATTTGCTATCACTACCCCCACAAGATGAGTAAACACTATGCCCTGGGATATAGAGGAAGAAATGGAGGGTCAAGGAAGTAAAGTGGCTTGTCCACAGCGACTCCGCTGGGAAAAGCTAGGCTTAAAAAGTATGAACTCAGGTATGATGCCTCTAAAGTTCTCACTATGTGCCAGAGACTGACATTCATTTGGTCAATCAGAATATATTTATTGAGCACCTACTATGTGCCAGGCACTGTAGAATACAGCCATGAACAAGAAGATGCTACTCTTGCCCCAGCCTTTAAGAAACTGACAGTTTACCAGAAGGAAGATGGGAGCTAGGGAGATAACACCACCAGACAGCAAATGAATAGAAAACAGTGGGCTTTGGCTCATATGGGCTCTGGTTAGGACTGAGGCTGAGTCTAGAAAACTCCAAAGCAAAATAAAACAAACAAACAAAAAATCTATTTCATTACACAACAGTTAAGCCATGCTTTGCTGCTAAGTAGACAAGCCAGTCAGAAACATGCATTTGTGTGGACCCTGACATTTCTCAGGGGACTTCAGCTGACCCAGCTTCCTTGTTGTTGAGGATTTCCTTGGGGAGTCAGGAATGTCCCCCTCTTTGTGTAGAAAGAGACTACCTTGGTTTCCTCCTCTTAAAATACAGGTAGCTGTCCTGCCTTCTCTACAGGATTTCCATGAGGATTAGGTGTGCTCAGCAGTGACATCACCTGACAAGCCTGGCATCCCACAGGTGATTGCTGAACCTGTAGGTTTGGCTGATGTGGGGCAATGGACTGAAACAGAGATTTATTTCTGCCATTGTAATGTCTAAACTGGACCAGAACAGTAGCCATCCAATTCCCACGCTAGGTTTGACCTACAACCTACTGAATTAGTGTTCTAGTAAGGCCTGGGCTTAGGAGGCTTCTGGAATCTCTCAGCTCAGTTTTTGGTTATTCAAGTCCCCTCTTTTTTTTTTGGATAAAACTAGGCAATGTATTAAGCACAGTGTTGCAATTTCCGTTCGGTTCCGAATGCTTCTATTGGGGCCTAGGATACAGGTTTGCAGCCCAGAGCTCTGGTGGTCCTGGACAGTAGCTGAGGTGATTTTGGCACCATCCCCTACCAGAAGCTACCTCCTCAGTGGTCCCTTTCCACCTATACCCAGTCTCTACTCATCTCTACTGCACTTTGCCATTATGAATAGGACCCCACAGAACATCTTCATATGTGCCCCCTTACACACCTGTGTGGGAGTGTTTCTCCCTGCCGGCATCAAGAAGCAGAGCTGCTGGCTACATGTGCTTCAAATGCTAATGGGATTGCAAAATTGCCCATCAAATGGCTTTACCATTTGACACATTTACCCACAGCACAAAATACTTTTTTTAAAAAAAGTTGTGGTTCCACAACACAGCATCTCATTCCCTGAGAAATTTCTGCCCTTGGCATTGGGTTGTCCAGCTTAACTGACTTTTCTCCATCTGTAGCTGAGGTCATCCAGAGGGACACAGTCACATCTAGTGGCATTATCTACACTGGTTGTGTTCAGAGCTAAAAGTGTTCAGCCTCCCTTTTTAGAACCATGTTACCTAACTCATGAAAGCAATGTTCTGTCACTGTTGAGTAAGAATCAAGTCACAAACGGGTGCAAAATGTCAGTTATCGTTACATCCAATGAGTCTGGTCTAGCAGCTGTGATCTGGTCTAAAACTTCAATGTATTTCTTCTTTGGAACAGTGCCAAACCCAATTTCTTACCTATGACCTTCCAGAACATTCTAAAGAGAAATTCTAAATTTCTTTTGTTTCATATTAATTTGGAATACTGATAGCTTGTCAACCACCCAAGTCCTCAATTTAATTTTTTTCAAAAGAAAGGAAAATCTCCCCCAAATCCCACCCGAAAGTGACAATTTGATCTTCTGTCCTCCTTTTTGGAAGAGCCTCATTTCTTTGGTAAATTGCTGGAAGGGAAAACATCCCCACCCAGAAGGCGCACAAGGAGCTCTGGGTAAGGGCGGCAAGGGTGGCGGGCGAGGGCGGGGCACGGAGGGGGCATGTGTTGGCAGCAAGTAGGCCGGGACTGCGGAACAGGCTGCTTTCCATTTCGAAATTCTCTGCATGAATAGAGGTTATTGTGCGGCCGGGATTCCAGCAGCGCTCACCATCCCCAGTGAGTTGGGATTTACTAACCCTCGTGACCGAGGATGCTGGAAAGTGTTTGGCAGAAGGCATTTGACAATATTTGCCTGTTTTCTGCTGGGAGTTGCCTCCAGATCACGTGGCCCCAATTATTTTAGGCTGTTTGGCTGCTGTATTATTTGTTCTTAGAGCGGTGTTATTTGTTCTAGGGGGAGGGGGAGGGGGTTTGTGGCAAGGAAGGGGAAGAAGGAGAAGCAAATAGCTCCTAACCCAATTCCAATAACAAGCCAAATGTCCCAGGAGAGCTCGGCACTGTCAGGCGGGTGGCGGGCGCCTTAGTGGTGCGGCCAGTGTCCTTTCCTGGGCCTGCCCTCCTCTCTGTCCTCAGGGGCTGGCCACTGCCCCTGGAGAGAGGGCACAGCATGAAGGACATAAATGCCTCAGAGAATGAGATGCTTGTCCTAGCGTTAGGTTCCTGTTTTCTTTTGTAAGTATTTTACACTGCAGATGAAGATAAAAAATGGTAACGCCAGCTGATGGGCAATTTTGCAATCCCATCAACACTTTAAGTGTTAATGGAGCAATTCTGCTTCTTGATACAGACATGAAGAAACACTCCCACGGCGTCCAAGGGGACACACACAAAGATGTTCTGTGGGGCCCTAACTTGTAATGGCAAAGATGAGATTTGAACACAACTTAAATGTTCATCAAAAGGGAAGTGGCGCCGGGTGGGGTGGCTCATGCCTGTAATCCCAACACTTTGGGAGGCCGAGGCCAGTGGATCACTTGAGGTCAGGAGTTCAAAACCAGCCTGGCCAACATGGTAAAACCTCATTTCTACCAAAATACAAAAATTAGCTGGATGTGGCGGTGCATGCCTGTAATCCCAGCTTCTTAGAAGGCTGAGGCAGGAGAATTGCTTGAACCTGGGAGGTGGAGGTTGCAGTGAGCCGAGATCACACCATTGCACTCCAGCCTGAGTGACAGAGCAAGGCTCTGTCTCAAAAAAAAAAAAAAAAAAAAAAAAAAGGAAATGGCAACATTAATTCTGCCATTGTCTTATGCTGAACACTGCACTGCAGTTAAAATGAGGTTGTTCTTTATGAACCATAAGTGTAGCTTCAGGACATTCTACTAAGGAAGAAAGCAAGTAGTGGATCAATACAGCATAACAGGCTGTGGGTCAATATTTTTAGTGTGATACATCTGCATGCTTTTTATAAAGGAGACAATGCTAAATTAAAAACCATAGTTCAGAAACTTCTACAGATACATATGTGTGCAAATTCATAGGGAAGGGTCTGTAATACATATCTACACATATGTATACACACAAGTGCACACATGCACACACATGTCTCACTGAATAGGGTTGCTCTTGAGGAGAAGGCAAAGAACTACAGGGAGAAATGGACTGGAGTCTTACCTATAATGTTTTTAATTTTTTAACAAGGAAATGTATTTCTTGTGTAAACAAAATAAAAGTAAAGCAAAAATATATTTATTAAATTTACTTACATCCTGGGTTTTTTTTAAGCTAGCAAAAGAAGAAGAAAATTAGACAAAGGAAAGAAGTGATTGCAAAAGTATGTAAGCATCAGATTTAGCTCTCAACCCCATGGCAGCCAGAGCAAAAAGGGGACACGTAAATTATGTCACTTTTCCTTGTAAAATGGAGGGTGCATCCACTCTCTTTTGAGAGATAAAGTGTTTATACTGAAACCATATTTTTTAAAAGATGATACATGTGCAGCTTTACGTAGGAGGTCACATGTTCTCCACACCGTTTTAAGCGTGACTGTTCCTATCTAAGTTTAATGTCCTACTTTCTTTTCCCTACTGCTTACGTAGCCTCTCCCCTGCCTGCCTCTCCCACCTCATCTGTGTCACTCTCCTCCATGTGTGCTATGCTCTAACCACATGGGCCACCTTCGCGTTGGTCCTTCAGCAAGCTCAGCCTA
Organism: Pongo abelii; assembly: GCF_028885655.2. Lineage (NCBI taxonomy): Eukaryota > Metazoa > Chordata > Mammalia > Primates > Hominidae > Pongo > Pongo abelii. The sequence goes on along the minus strand of NC_071995.2, from coordinate 105,329,751 downwards.
CTCCCATCCCAGGAAGGAGTGGTGGATGCTGTGTGTGCCCAGACTGCCCTGGAGCACTGAGACATTGTTCCCCCTGCTGGGAGGCTGAATCGTTCCCAGGAGTGATCCTCAGCAAAACATGAAGGGAACTGCCTCTCCCAAGTTACACCCTCACCCTGGGGGCAGCCTGTATCCAGTGATGGGTAATGGGGTTGGGGGATAAAGGTCTGGATCCGTTGCTTTGATTCAGGTCATTTTTAACTGGCCATCCCCACCTCAGAACTCCCTGTAGGATTGGCTGAAGCCTCTGTGATAACCTCTTCACTGCCCAACACCCCCTCTGTCTATTCCAGCATCCCTCACACCCCCATGGGCATGGAGGCTGGGCACATGCCCTAATAAACCACCTGTATGCACAACTCTGCTCAATCTGGAGAGGCCACTTACAACAGTGGGGCCTTTGTAGAAGCTGTTCTCTCCACCTGGAACATTCCCCTGTCCCTGGTTTTCACACTATCACGGTGTCATACATCTATCCACTGAAATGTCACCTTCTCAGAGAAACTTGCCCTTACTGCTCAACCAGAAATAGCCTCTCAGACACTATCATATTAGCCAAGTTGAAGTCTCTGCACAGCACTTCTCACTATCTAATACATTACTTGTTTATCTATCAATCATTAGTTGTTTTTTTAAATAGAGACAGGGTCTTGCTCTGTTACCCAGGCTTGAGTACAGTGGCACAATCAGGCCACTACAGTCTTGAACTCCAAGGCTCAAGCGATACTCCTGTCTCAGCCTCCAGAGCAGGTAAGACTGCAGGCTTATGCCACCATGCCCAGCTAAGTTTTTTGTTTTTTGCAGAGACAGGGTCTCACTATGTTGCCCAGGCTAGTCTTCAGCTACTGGCTTCAAGCGATCCTCCCACCTCAGCCTCTCAAAGTGCTGGGATTACAGGCGTGAGCCACTGTGCCCTGAGTGTCATTAGTTTAATAACATATATATACGGGCGTGGTGGCTCACGCCTGTAATCCTAGCACTTTGAGAGGCTGAGGAAGGTGGATCACATGAGATCTGGAGTTCGAGACCAGCCTGACCAACATGGAGAAACACTGTCTCTACTAAAAATACAATATTAGCCGGGTATGGTGGTGCATGTCTGTAATCCCAGCTACTCGACAGGCTGAAGCAAGAGAATCACTTGAACCCAGGAGGCGGAGGTTATGGTGAACCGAGATCACGCCATTGCACTCCAGACTGGGCAACAAGAGCAAAACTCCATCTCAAAAAATAGATATAGATATAGATATAGATATTGATATTTCCCCTTTTTACCCCATCATCAGCTCCTCTTCTTGGTCTACCTTATCCACCATTGCATTTCCAGAGCCTAGAACAAGGAGCTAGCAAATACCAGGTGCTCAGTAAACATTTATTGAATTAGTTAATGACTGAAATTCTATCTTAAACATATAATATAAAGATAATTAGAGCAAACATTAATGTTCTTTGAACAACTTGATATCTTTTGATAAGAATAGGCGAATATGTACAAATTCTCAGATTTGGTTTGGCTTTGAAAATAGACTTATCATTAAAAAAAATTCACTGTCTGACCTTGTGACTTGGAGGGTGAAATTTCTTCTGGAATGATCCATGTGACCCTTTATTTAGAAAAACAGATATTTTGTGCAGAATTAGGTACCATAGAAGGAGAACTGGCTGTGCCTATGCCAGGGAGGAGATGGGGCCTGCTCCAGGTGGTCTTTGTGGGTCTCGGAAGGAAGGAGTGTGCTGAGGGATTGACTCAGCCCCACCCCATGCCAGGTGCTGTTCAAGCACCTTCTATAGAACAACTCATTTCATCTTCATGACTACCCTATGAGCTACACACTATTGCTATCCCCATTTTACAGGTGAGTAGACTGAAGCACAGAGAGGTTAAGGACCTTGCCCAAGATTTCACAGCTTGTAAGTGGCAGAGTTGTGAGTTAAGCCATGACAGTTTGATTTCAGAGACCACCATTTACAGCCTCACTGCTGCCAGGCAAATATCCTGGAATCCCAGAAAAATAGACATGAACAAGGTGATTTTCTTCTAGTTCCTTTCAAATTTTTTACTCTGAAACGTATGACATGTTCAAGTTATTAAAGCAAGAATGTCTGTTGGCTGGGCTTGGTGGCTTACACCTGTAATCCCACCATTTTGAGATGCCAAGGCGGGAGGGTTACCTGAGGTCAGGAGTTCAAGACCAGCCTAGCCAACATGGTGAAACCCCATCTCTACAAAAAGCACAAAAATTAGCCGGGCGTGTTGGCGGGCACCTGTGATCCCAGCTAGTAGGGAGGCTGAGGTAAGAGGATCACTTGAACCCAGAAGGTGGAGGTTGCAGTGAGCCAAAGTCACGCCACAGCACTCCAGCCTGGGTGACAGAGTGAGACTCCACCTCAAAAAAAAAAAAAAAAAAAAGTCTGTCAATTCCATGCATTTCTAGAAACTCCCACTCCCAAAGTCCTTTACATCGATGCCTCATTCGATGTCTTGGCACTATGGGAACTTGCATGGCCATAATATTTAGAGAAGGGTGAAGGGGGAGATTTGATCTGATACATAAAGTAGAATTTTAAATAAAGCAAAAAGCAGCAAATACAATGAGAAAAAGTGTATAGGAACAAATGATGGAAAGAGGCCAAAAGGCTGGAAATAGAGCTCTTGAAAACAACCTTTGCTATTCTTGAAGCAAAACAAGCTGACTGCTGAGGCTCTTGTTAGAGAAGATTGAGTTACGTTCCTGAATGCTTTCTCCCAGTGTTGTTTTCCTCTCACCTCTGGATAGATTAGACTAGAGAATCTAATATGATTTGCTCATTAAAGCCCATCTGCTTCCTTTTCTGATCTGTCCTCTCTTCTCTATCCTTCCTGATATTTCTTTTCCTTTCTTCCCAAGCATGAGCTTTGCAGTTAAAGAGACCCAGCCAGTTCCTGCCTCTGCCACTAATTGGCTGTGTGCCTATTCAGGCAAATGGTTTAACTGGTTCAGCTTTATTTTCCTCCTCAGTTAAATGGGCACAACAATAGCAACTCCACAGAATTGTGAGAATGAAATGAGGTATATATATAAAGTGCCTAGCATGGAGGGGTGCATATAATGGATTTTAGTTCTTTTCTTTTCCCCATTTCTCTTTCCTCCCCCTTCATTCCTTAATTCCTTCATATTGCTGGGCTGCACTGCTAGGGGAATAATCGCCTTCAATGGCCAAGATTCTCCATAGGGTGAATCTCGGGCATAGAGAGCTCTAGCGTTCAAAGCTACAACATAATTTCCAAATAAAGCTTTTAGAGGAGAATTTATCGGTAAATATCAAACACAAGTGCAACCACTTAAACATCACTAAATATTTCATTAAGCCCAGGAATGCCAAATATTAAAGAGAAAGCCATTCTAGTAGATTACTCTTGTGTTATTAATGTTAAAATAATTATATACGGTTGCAATTAATTAGGAATTAAGGGTTCATTGGTAAGAGTCAACAGACCTCTGTTTTTATTATAAACTGTAATAATGGATTCTATTAAAATCAATTAATAATACCCATGGGGAATCCAGTCCTTGCCAGTGTTTGGATAACAGAAAAAAAATCTACCCTAAAATAAAATACAAAAATTCCAGTCTCCAGGCTAGATCTAAGGCTAGTTGAGCATTTTACATATGCTGCAAACTAAATAGATTTCATGTTGTGGGATGTCAAGTTATCATGACAATGTTAAAATATCCAAGTGATATCCTATCCTATAGGCAAGAAGATATGAGCATCCTCTGAAGACAGAACTTGCTAAAAATGGAAACTTACCATTGCAGAGTAGCAGGAGTGGAGTGGGGCTTGGATGCTCTATTATTTTCTTTTTCCTCATCTGTTAAAGGAAAGAAAAAGAAGCTAACTTCAGTAGGAAACAGTAGGAAAAAGTAAAAGTCCTCTCGACTCTCCCAAGTTTCAAAAGACTATGTTTCTTTGAAATGTTGATGCTTTGAAACAATATTTTGGCTTTTCCAACATGTTAGACTCATCATACTTTAATACTAAAAAGGGGAAATTGACTTTTATTTTAAAACTCTTATGTCAATTTTGTTTTTATTTGACACAATGTGTTAGAGTTTGAAGAGCATTTCCCTTTATCACTGAGCAATGTGATCACACTCATCCACTTAATATTTTCCTAACTGAAGCAGGACAGACTACAATTTCAACCCTAAAAACATAGGGACCTCACTCACTGCTATGGACTGAATATTTGTGTCCCTCCCAAAATTTATGTGTTGAAACCTAATCCCCCAGATGATGATGATATTTGAAGGTGGGGCCTTTAGGAAGTGATCAGTCATGAATCTTATGAATGAAATTAGTGTCTTTATGAAAGAGACCTCAGAGAGCTCCCCCATACCCCTTTCTCCCCTCTGAGAAGACAGAGAAGATAGTGAGAAGATAGTCATCTATGAACCAGGAAGTGGGCCCTCACCACACCCAAATCTGCCATTGCCTTGATCTTGGACTTCCCAGCCTCCAGAACTGGGAGAATGAATCTCTGTTAATTAATAAATCTTTGAGAATAAACAATAGAGAAATAAATCTCTGTTGTTCATAACCCACACAGCTTATGGTATTTTGTTATGAAAACCTGAACAGACTAAGCTATTCACCATTTGTTCTTTGTAACCCCAATGAAGCAGAGCCTTAATGTAGGGTAGGGAAAGTGTAAGTGTTCAGAAGAATCAGGTTAGCAATGCAGTGGAGCAGGGTTTAGCACATATTTTCTGTAAAGGACCTGATAGTAAATATTTTAGGGTTTGTGGACCAATAGTAAAAATCAAGAATATTATGTAGAATTTATATGACAGGAGAGAAAACAGGTTTCCATGAAATATGTATTAATAAAATTCAATGTAAGGCTAGACACAGTGGCTCACATCTGTAATCCCAGCACTTTGGGAGGCCAAGGTGAGTGGATCACTTGAGGTCAGGAGTTCAAGACTAGCCTGGCCAACATGGTGAAACCCCGTCTGTACTAAAAATACAAAAATTAGCCAGGTGTGGTGGCATGCACCTGTAATCTCAGATACTCAGGAGGCTGAGGCAGGAAAATCACTTGAACTTGGGAGGCAGAGGTTGCAGTGAGCTGAGATCACGCCACTGCACTCTAGTCTGGGCAACAGAGCAAGACTCAAAAAAAAAAAAATCCAGTGTAATAGTAATAATTGAATATAATATTTGTAATACATGTCTAATAATAAGAAGAATTAAATTAATTTTGGGGGTGTGGGTAACATTCTTCTAATTAGGATTAAAATTAGTATTGCCTATTATTAAATAGATTGCAAAAGTTGATCTGTAAAGACCATTTTTAGCTTGCAGCCCTACAAGTATCCGGCCAGATTTGGCTCACATGACCCTGATTTGCTGATCCCTGCAATACCACAATCTGAACAACAGATTAATTTTTAGCATATCTAAAAAGAATTTGTCACAATTTCATCATGGACTTACTGAGAAATAGTCAGTCTCTTATCCAATTCCTAATAAAGATTATTGATAGGAACAGTCAACATAAAATTCCTTGATCCACAAAATTTGGCCCAAGATAATTAGGACAAATAACAGTCTCAAGAAGAAAACTAATAATGTCAAAGCCTACAAATATTATCAATAAAATTTAATATAGACATTAAAAAGATCAATGAAATCAATCTGTGGCATAAAATTTATATGGAAAAGAATTGGTATCTATGAAAATAGTTTAAATAAAACAAAAATGAAAATGTCGTATGATGTATAGAAAAATTTTTCTAAAATTAAATTAGCTCATCAAAGCTGAATCCAGAAAATATCTTCTTGATGAAAATTTATCAATATTGGTGTAATTTTGATTTAAATGTCTGCTTGTAAGCACTGTGGCAGATACTGTTGTTGCTTAATCAAAACCTACATGTACCCACCTTCTTCCTTATTTATAGAACCCCAGTTTAGAGGGGATTGTGTGTTCAAGGAGAATGACAGCCTTTCAAATCCTAGAAAAGTGAATGTTGATTCATTTACAACAATCATGGTAATTTTATGTCATCTAACTGATTGGATTAGGTGGAGCATGTAACATGATATGAGCCGATCACATTTCAGGAGACGCTCTCTCTCGGGGCTTCTGGGAAAAGTATTTTTCCCTAATAAAATTGAAGGAGTGAGAGGTTCTGGCCTGTTCTACTTTTGAATGTGGCTATGAGATGACACAATAAGTAGATGAAAGCAGCAAACTTGGGATGGGGAAAAACTCAATTTGAGGACAAAGTCAACACCTAGGAAGGCAGAGGAAAAAAAAGGGAAAGCCTGGGGGCTCTGATTGTCACGTGGTGCCTCTGTTGAACCAACCCAAACAATGGCTGCCTTCTGTTCTATGAGATAGCACAGTTTCTTCAGTTCATAAAACCTCCTGTTACTGGGTATTCTCTTCCCTGCCACCAAAACCATTCTAACTGATGGTTAGAACCCAAACCACTCTAATGCTAAATGTTCTCAGGAATGGAATGTAAAATACATCATAGACTCAACACTTGTTCATGATGCTTTGTCAGCCTGGAGTTCTTCTAAATAGATGTTTCTCATCCTTTCCAGCCTGGAATAAATGCCACCACTCTTTGAAGCCTTCCTTGATACTCTCTTAGTCAGGAATCAATCATTGATCCTAACCCTGTGCTTCTGTAACACATTATTTGCCTCTTAGCTGCCCAGTGTAGCCACCTGGATCATTATTTTTCTTTCTTTTTTTTTTTGTTTGAGACAGGAGTTTTGCTCTTGCTGCCCAGGCTGGAGTGCAATGGCGCGATCTCAGCTCACTGCAACCTCCACCTCCCAGGTTCAAGCGATTCTTCGGCCTCAGCCCCCCAAGTAGCTGGGATTACAGATGCCAACAACCACACCCGGCTAATTTTTGTATTTGTTAGTAAAGACGGGGTTTCACCATGTTGGTCAGGCTGGTGCCAAACTCCCGACCTCAGGTGACTGGATCATTATTTCTGTACACATCCGTCCCTTCTGCTCAAGCATAAACTCAGTGAGAAGGCAGGGGTGGTATCTCAGTCATCTGCATTACCTCCTGCAGGACCTAGCGCAGTGCCTTCCACTTAGTATTTAAATAGTTAAGTGTGTCTTCTCCAGTCTTAAAGAACAGCACAATAATGAGCATGAACATGTGGGTCTCACAAGAATGTGGGTAAGTGAACCCCTAAACACACAGAACAATACTCAACCTCTCTTGTTCACAAAGAAATGAAAAGGAAACAAATAATGAGGCACTCCTTCTATCTCTGAGGGAAAAGCAAATTTAAATAATGACAATTTTTGATGCTGGTGTATACATGGTGAAATTGACACTCTCAGAGTTCTTTATACCTGAAGGTAGTGTTAATGTTTTTAGTATGCAATTTGGCAGTAATATTGAGAGACATCTAAAATGTTCAGCTGCTTGTCCTCACAACCCAACTTCTAGAAATTACAATACTAAGCAAATAATCAAAAAGAAAGAAAAGGCTATATGAAAAACATGGGACCGGGCATGATAGCTCACACCTGCAATCCCAGCACTTTGGGAGGCGGAGGCGGGCAGATCACTTGAGGCCAGGAGTTTAACACCAGCCTGCCCAACACAGTGAAACCCTGTCTCTACTAAAAATACAAAAATTAGCTGGGCACCGTGGCACACACCTGTAATCCCACCTACTCGGATGGCTAAGGCACAAGAGTCTCTTGAGCCTGGGAGGCAGAGGTTGCAAAGAGATCACACCACTACACTCCAGCCTGTGTGACAGGAGTGAAATCCTGTCTCAAAAACAAACAACAACAACAAATTGTCAATTGTATATTTTTAAACAAGAAAAACAACCTAAATCGACCTCTACCTAGCTTGCACTGGCATGCTGTTAGTATTTTTGTTCCCCCTAAAACTGGCGGGGTTTTAAATTTTTGTTTCTTTAAATTTCAGCATTTTGATCAACCTGGACAGGTTGTCAAAAGACCTAGATTCGAATAACCCTAAAACTTACCGGCCAGAACTGAGCAAATCACTCAACTTACTCGAGCTTCATTTTTCCTCATTTGTAAAAAGGTCATCTTCTATGGCAGTTATAAGAATCCTATTAATTTGTTCAACACATATTTATTGAATACCTTATTTGTGCCAACTAGGCACTGGGGAGAAAGAGATTAAACTCTTGCCCTTGAGTTTGGTTGGGGAAAGAGAAAGGCAGAGGAGAGAGAGGACAAGTTCAGCAAGAAGTGGTGAGTGCTGTGATACAGGCAGGCACAGAGGAGTTGGCCAATCCAGACTACATGAAAAAAGCAGAGCTTGTCAGAGAAGGCTCCCTGGAAGAAGTAACAGGTGAGCTGTGTCCTGGAGTGAGCCAGAGATGGGAGCCAGATGGGGGGAAGGTGGGATGGAAGTCAGGAGTAGGGTGGAGAAGGTGAGAGCAGATAAAGACAAGGGGACCTGACAGATTATGTCACTTTCCCAGAAGCAAGGTGGCTGCAGCACGGGTCTCTGCTGGGTGTGGCAGAGTGGATCCAGGTGAGCATGGAACGTGATGTGATGTTTAACAATCTAATTATCTCGTTTAAGTCTTAAGACAGTCATCTCTAAATGGAGGATAATAATAATCCCTACCTCAAAAGGTTGTTGGGAGGATTAAGTGAAATGAGCTTAACAGAGGGTAAGCGTTCAAAAGCACCCTCTGCAGCCATCTGTGGGGAAAGGTTGCCCTTGGCTGTGCCTGGCCAGCCAGGAGGCGTTTGGAGCAATTCTGTCTGCTGGGATCTGCTGCTTTGGAAGATTTACAGGGGCAAAGACAATGGCATCACCAAGGACCTCACAAGGCAAACACACACCAGGGGACGTCACAGCTCCATATAGGAGACGGCACTTGAGCTGAGCCCTGAAGGGATGATTGAGGTTTTTTTAAAAAACGTTGTTTTATGTTCACAAAAGTAATGCATGTTCATCTTTTTAAAATTAAGAAAGTATGGAGAAAATATCTCAGAATCCAAGCCCCTCTCAACAGAGGGAACGACTGTTATCTTTTTATCCTATTTGCCTCGTCTTTTTTCAGGGTTCTTTCACACACAAGCACATACATATCTACACTTAAAACATGTGAGGGTCATACAGTCCATCCTAGTTTGTAACCTGCCCTGTTCATTTTGAATAGGACACGTCAGACTCTGGGAGGAGGCCACCAAGGGAGAGGGTACTCCAAGAGGCAGAAGCAGCAGGAGGAAAGGTAAGGAACCGGGACCTGGGGCCCAGGGAAGATGTACATGGTCCCATTGGTGGAGCCAGGGAAGCTCCCTATTCTGAGATTCCATCGCAGTGTCTCCCACTCAAGCAATACTGCCTTTGTTATATCAGATTTTTTTCCCAGCTAAACTTTGTTATGGCCCCATTTCTGAGTATCAGTGAATAAAAAGAACTTGGCTTTGAGGACAGGCAGACATGGGTTTAAATTCCAGCATTGCCCCCAGCTGTGTGGACTTTGAGCAGCAACTTGACTCATCCAAGCCTGAAGGCCCTTATCTAAAAAAATGTGAATCATAACTTATGTCACAAGGATGTTTTGAGGATTAAATATGTTAAGAACTAGATACAGTTTTTAAAAATGCCATACTAATAATAGCATTCATTGGTCAAGTACTTAAGCCAGGCACTACACATCACTTCTCATATGCTACCTCATTTTATTCCTCCAAATATTGCCATGAAGAAGTTTTATATCCTTATTTTATAAATAAGGAAACAGATCTTTGGTGAGGGTGAATAATTGCATGAGGCCATGTAGCTGGTGAATGGAAACAGGACCTCACTAGGTACACCGCAATCCAGTGGCTACTGACAGCGTTTAGAAGAGAACTGGTCTACTCCAAAGCCAATGTGGGCCCTCCAGCTCAGTCACCAAACAGGTGTTGTCCACCTCTGCTGGCTCCTTTCCTTAGATCACTGGTGACCTTGTGCCCAGGGTCTGAATGCTGAGCCCTTTTCTTCTAAAGTAGGAGGTGTGTCACACCCAGGACTGACCCTCCTATTTGATGGCTATCTTAGTTCTCCTGAAGTGCTGGCTATTTATTTACTCATTCATCAGATATTTATTGAATGTCTACTACATTCCAGCCCCATGACAGGTGCTAAAGGGTAAGAAAAAACAGACATAGTCACTGCTCTCTTGAGGCCATAAATTATCAGCCAATTAAATGTAAGTCCAAGCCAGGTATGGTGGCATGCACCTGTAGTCCCAGCTACTCAGGAGGCTGAGCTGGGAGGATCACTTAAGCCCAGGAGCTCGAGACCAGCCTGGGCAACATGGCAAGACCCCATTTCAAAAGTAAAGTAAAATTAAAACAAACCGAAAAGAAACCCCAAACTTTAAAAGTAAGTCCTAGGCAAGAGCTGTGAAATGCAGGTCCAGGATGCTATAGCAGCACCAAATGTGGGGTGTGAGCCTGGCTTGCAGATCTGAGGAGGAGGAGCAACCTTACCTAGGAGAAGAGAGTAGAGAGTAGGAGAACACATTTTAGGTAAATGGAAATAGCCAAAGTTGATAGAGACTTTAGGAACTGGTCCTGCCAAATGCCTTTTCATTTTCACTGGGAGAAATGCCTTGAACCAAACAAGATTCATCCTGTAAAGTATCATTTTAGGCCAGCGGGATTCCTGGAACCATTCGCAGGCACACCTGCGGTGCCCCCCTGCTGGTCCTGCCAAGGCTGGAGAGCAGCGGTCTGCTTTAAAAAAAACTCCTGCCAAGATGCTGCCCCAGCTCCTGGTCTTCTTGCCACTCTGTTCTTCTCCCACTTTGCAGTTATGATTCCTAACATGGTGCAGAGGTCTCAGTCCAGTTTGCAGTGGTGAGCATCTCTGCTCTCCTCTCTGCATCTACCTCCTGATATAAACTCTGGGGCCAAATTTCCAGGCTCAAATCCCAGCTCCACTACTTATTAGCCACGTGATCTTGAACAACATTTTGGTTCCTCAGTTTCATTATCTGTAAAATAGGGATAATAATAGTACCAAGCACATACAGCTATCGTGAGTATTAATTGAACCACTTCTGGTTCAAAGAACTTGCTATCTAAGTGTTCCCTGCTCCTATAATGGTTATTGCTCCTCCAGAGGGACCATGCGCCTGAGGTTTGGCAAGCCCTGCAGCTGGGACAGGGTTATTCACTCTGTGCTCCCTCAGCACCCTGACTGCTCCCCAGCAAAGTCCCCATGGCAGAGTGTGGTCACTGCCCATGGATCGTTTTAATCCATTCAGGCCGCTGTAACAAAATACCATAGACTGAGTGGTTTTTAAACACAGAAATTGGTTTCTCACAGTGTCGGAGGCTTGGAAGTTCAAGATGAAGGCACCAGTGATTTGGTGTCTGGTGAGGGTCTGCTTCCTGGTTCAAAGACAGCTGTCTTCTCGCCCTGTGTTCACACATGGCAGAAGGGGTGAGGGAGCTCTCTGGGGCCTCTTTTATAAGGAGACACTAATCCCATTCACAAGGGCTGAGCCCTCATGACCTAACACTTCCCCAGAGCCTCATCTCCAAATACCATCACATTGGGGGTTAGAGTTTCAACATATGAATTTGGGGGGATACAGACATTCAGTCTGCAGCACTGACCATTGTGTCTGCCTTGTTATCTTGTAAGCTCTGCAGGGTGCAGACCTTGCTCACCATTGTGTCTCCAGCACCCACATGTGGTAGGGTCGGAGGAAGCACTTGTGGAATGAGTGGATGAATAAAATGACACCACAATTAAAAGTGGAGCCTTCCCATCTGATTTCAGTAAGCATACAAACAGCAGTACTATTGGGGAATGTTTATTGAGGACTTATATTGTGCCAGGCACTGTGCAAAGCTCTTCATGGTATGGCATTTAGTTTTCACAGCTGCCCTAAAAAGTGAACAGTTTAACGCATGTGAAACATCAAATGCAGTGCCTGAGTGTACTTAGTGCTTAATCAATGTTAGGCCTAATGATTAGTATTATCCCCGTTTACAGAGGAAGAAACTAAGGCTCAGAGAAGTGAAGGAATTTGTCTGAGGTCACATAGTGAGTGGCAGAGCAAAGACAAGGACCCAGGCTAGTTGATGTCAAAACCTCCCCAGACCCAAACATTTATAAGCCTCATTCTGTCTTCAAACTCATAGTACTGGACTGAAGATTTTAGAGAAGTTATTATCTGCCTCATCATTTCTTTTCTGCCTCCATGTCAAATGAATTCACATTTGGGAATCTATTCTAGAATACTTCCTGCCTGGAGCCAGTGTGGCAGAGTTTAATATTGAGGAAACACATTTCTAAATTAATTACTTCTTTTCAAATCCCAGGAAAGGTTCAAGTTTATGTGAGTCTCAAATTTCACTTCAAAGTTCTAATTCTATTTCCTTTCATTATACTGACCTGGCTGCACCTGGCCAGAACTCACCTGTTGGGAACATGGGGCTGCCAAACGTTTCATTTCCTCTCATTCACCTCCTTTCCAGCCCCTGCAAAGGGCACCAGCTGATGAGCAGGGTGACTGGCACCCAGGCCTTTGGCAGTGGGCATCAGCCTCTGGCAGCAAACCCTTCTCCCCGTGGGAACGGGGCTAAATCCCAAACAAAACTGTGATGTTGGCAGCATTTGCTGCGAGGGGCCCACACCTGCTTCCTCTCGCCTCCTCTGGGTGAATTCCTTCATAATCTTGTAGTGGGAAAGAGGCTGTCTAACTTTGATACAAAATCACAAAGCCATAAAAGAAAAGATTGATAAATTTTGCTACATAAAAAATCCAAAATTTCTATGTGAGGGAAAAAAAACCACAACATGAGTACAAAGATAATGACTCACTCGGGAAAACTGCAGTCATTCCACAGACAATGGTCTCATCTGCCCACCATAGAAAAGAGCTCCCGAAAAAATAGCAGGAAAAAGACCAAGAACCAAAAGAAAAAACAGGCAATGCGCATGACACACAGTTAATGGAAAAAATACAAATGCTCTTAAAAGGTGGAAAGATGATCAGTTTTAATCAATAAACATAGAAATTACACCAAGATGGCATTTCTTACTTATCAGATTGGCAAAAATCCAAATCACAACCACACAACTCTGCTGTGAAGCTATGAGAAACAGGCACCCTCCGACCTTGCAGGGGGAGAGCGAACCATGCCTCCTGGCCAGACAGTGGCTCACACCTATAATCCCAGCACTTTGGGAGGCTGAGGCAGGAGGGTCACAGTGAGACCCTGTCTCTACAAAAAATTTTAAAAATTAGCTGGAAAGATTGGGCATAGTGGCTCATGCGTGTAATTTCAGCACTTTGGGAGGCCAAGGTGGGCAAATTGCTTGAGCTCAGGAGTTTGACCAGCCTTGGCAACATGGTAAAACCCCATCTCTATAAAAAAATTAGCCAGGCATGGTGGTGCACACCTGTACTCCCAGCTATTCAGAAGGCTGAGGTAGGAGCCATCACCTGAGCCTGGGAGGCTGAGGCTGCAGTGAGCCATGATTACACCACTGCACTCCAGCCTGGGTGACAGAGCAAGATCCTATCTCAAAAACAAAAACAAAACAAACAAACAAACAAGACCTAGGGCTTCCCTGTATGGAAGGTCATTTGGCAGAATCTACTGAAATCCCATGTACCCTTTATCCAGCAGCCCCAGGTCTGTGAACTGATCCTACAGCTATACCTGGACACATCCGAAACGATACATACACAGGGTTATTTGTTGCAGCTTGTTTGTAGCAGCAAAAGTTTGGAAACAGCCCAGGTGTTCATCTGGGTAACTAAATTAGAATGCATCCTCACAATGGGATACTATGCAAGTATTTTTTTTAAAAGATGAAAACCAAAAAAGAATGAGGACGCTTTCTATATTCTTACTGATATGGAACACTCTGGTTTTTATTATTAAGTGAAAAAAGCAAGTCACAGCACAGTACATATAGTATCCACTTTTTTGTGTTAAAAAAGTAACAAATGGCTGGGCATGGTGGCTCATGCCTGTAATCCCAGCACTTTGGGAGGCCAAGGCCGGTGGATCACTTGAGGTAAGGAGTTCGAGACCAGCCTAACCAACATGGCAAGACCTTGCCTCTACAAAAACACAAAAATTAGCTGGGCATGGTGGTGCATGCCTGTAATCCTAGCTACTCAGGAGGATGAGACAGGAGAATCGCTTGAACCTCGGAGGTGGAGGCTGCAGTGAGCCAAAATGGTGCTACTGCATTCCAGCCTGTGACAGAGTGAGACTCTGTCTCAAAAAAAAAAAAAAAAAAAAGGAACATATATTTGAATTTTTTATTTGCATGAGGAAATACTTGAAGAATATATAAGTAACAAAAGTGTTTATTACTAGGAAGCTGGGGTAGGGGGTTGCAGGGGGAAGATGGGGGTGAGATCAAGACTTCTCAATGAGTACCTTTTAAAGCATTTTGATTGTTGGACAATATGGCTGTATTATCTATTCAAAACTATTCTAACTTTTAAGCATGAACAAATTAAAAAACCCTATAGGGGAGGGGCATCCACAGGAAGAATCTGCTCAAATGGATAAATGGTCCTGGAGTACCAAAAACTGGAAGCAAATTATAAACACCCATAATCTAGGGAGGCTTTATGGTCTATTTTGTTTTCCTAATATCCATATGCTTACTGAGCACCTACTATGTACCAGGCCCTACTATGTTAAGTGCTGGTGAGATACAGTCAGACATAGTGCCTTCCCCTCAAGTGTTTTGGCCCCATGGAGAGACTAAATGGAGGGTGGAGGGGCCCTGGCCTGGCAGTGTGCTCGAAGCCCAGAGGAAACGGTACGTCCTTCTTCCCCAGAGGAGTGGGGAAGGTAAGCTGGAGAAGAGAGGACAGATAGACTGACACTGCGGGCAGAATGGGCAGCCCTTGATGACACCGTGGGCATGGAGGTGAGGAAGGGGAAGGGCCAAGGAGGTCATCTTAAATCACAGCCTAAACACTGGGGCCGTGCCAGCCAGCTAGCAGTCTTGAAACCTGGGTTCCCAGCCAGCACTAAAACTGCAGCAGACACCCCATGGGGGCAATCCAATTCTTTGCAGGTGTCCCAGGAGGTCTCTCCTGTTGAATCCTGTCCTGGACTCTCAGTCTTGCCCTAGCTCTAGGAGCTGCCTGAATGCCTTTCTGCTATTGGCAGGGCATTTGGCCTACATCTCAATGGAAATACAAAACAGCTCCTGACCACCCTGAACTTCCTTCTTCTCCTGGAGACATTCCATCTCACCACAGTCTTTTCTCCACAACAGATAAGGCCAAGCAGTTCCTTCTGCCTTTTTTAGTAAAGAATTTCAAATAAGGTTTAATGACATTTCCTCTTCTCTGGAAATCTTTTTATGAAGTTATAAGAAACCAAATTGGATAATCAACTAAGACATGCTGAGTGAGGTGAGTGGAGTGAGAGAGAGATGTAACTTTCACTTACGTAGCCTTGAAGTGTGATGTGTTTTGTTTTTTTCTGAAATGGAGTTTCGCTCTTGTTGCCTAGGCTGGAGTGCAATGGTGTGGTCTCAGCTCACTGCAACCTCTCCACCTCCCAGGTTCACGTGATCCTCCTGCCTCAGCCTCCCAAGTAGCTGGGATTACAGGTGCCAGCCACCATGCCTGACAAATTTTTTTATTTTTAGTAGAGATGGGCTTTCACCATGTTGGCCAGGCTGGTTGTGAACTCCTGATCTCAAGTGATCCGCCTGCCTCGGCCTACAAAAATTCTGGGATTACAGGCATGAGCCACCGCGTCTGGCCTGCGATGATATTTTAATACAATAGTGATGAGTCACCTTAAGTTGTGACCCCAGATTTTCTATGCCATCATGCCACTGAATTATAACTTTTCCCTACCCTATGCTATAGATATCCTCTGTCCCCACTGGACAGTCAGTAACAGGAGAGGGTAAAGGAAGAAGTGTACATTCAGAGTGAGGAACATGGTAAGACAAGAGAATGGCAGTGGCTAGGAGCTGTGAAAGGGCAGAGGGAACGGGACACAGCATGGACTGTCTCAGGAGAGGAAGAACCTCATTCCATACATTCACAACAAACATGCACACATGCATGTGTGTGTCTGATACCTCGTGGAGGGAATTGGAAGGTTCTGGACTCCTGCCTAGGATATGGGATGGAGTTTAGAGTCATTTCATTTAGACATTAAGGAAATGGTGACCTGAAGGCTAGAGGACTTGGGCACCTCTTGGTTACATTTGACTTATTCTGTCTCTGGAAGAGGGAAACAGGAATCCCAAAGAATCCCACTGGGTTCCTGCTCTTTGGACCCATCCTGTCCTCCAAGTTTCTCCAATTTCTTCCAACCCCCTAACACCAGCTTAGTCTAAGGCCTCAAACTTGGAGTAGGTAGCAGCCCTGATGTGTCTTCCTGGCTTAAATCCACCTGCATAGAACCTCCACGCCAACCATCTGAAGACACCACTTTGATTTGTCATTCCTCAGCCAGCTCCTTCAGTGGCACCTCAGACCTCAAATTCTAGACCCCTTGTTTGGAATTCAGGTCCCTCAGTGATGTGGCCCAAACTCATTCCTAGCCCTGTTTCCCATGATTCTTCAACCTCTCTGCTCAAGCCAATCTGGAAAACTCTCCAAGTTCAAGACCAGTCTTGTAGCTTTCTGCCTCCCGCCATTTTCCCATCACTGCAGGAACCACATGGATCCTTTGAGGCCCAAGGCAAATGTCACCTCCTCCAAGATGCCTTCCCCAGAGTCACCTTCCAATCTTGTGACCTCTCCCAAACTGTAGCATGCATAATTAGTAAATCACCTGCAAGTATTGCTAAAATTCAGAGCATGTTTCAGTGAGTCTGGGATGGGCCTGAAATACTGCATTCCTAACAAGCTTCCAGGGAGATCTATGCTATAGGCCAGGACCACACTTGGTGTGGCAAGGTCTTAAGTACAACTCATATCATTTGAATGAAGTCGATTACATGTGGCCTTGCATTATTAATATTCAAGTATGTGCCTTAACTTCTCTTCTAGATTGAAAATTCATTGAGAGCAGGGATCCATGGAAAAGACAGTTTATGTAGTCGAAAGAGAGCCAGAAATAAAATCAGATAGCTCTAAATTCAAGTCTTAACTCTACCACTTACTTGCTATGACATTGAATAAGTCACATAATCTCTGAATCTCAGTTTCTTCATCTGTAAAATGGGGAGAAAAAATACTGTCCCTCCAGAGGATTAAAAGAAATCATGGTTGTGATTATGCCCAGCATACTGCCTGGTGCTGAATATATTTTAATATTGGCTCCCTCCTCTTTCTTTCCTTATATAATTTTGGGATTTCCATGGAGTCTAGCATGTAGTAGGTGCTCAGGGAATCTTCTGGGCCCAATTTTTGCAGAAACTTCTGTTATACCCATACAACTCTGTCCAATCCACACTGCTGAGCTTTCCTCTCTGGATATGATGCTCCAACAGTCACGGACTTTTTAATATTTTACAGTCACAATCCTCCTGTTTGTTGGTGAGTATGTCATGAGAAGCATACATATCCACTAACATCTGCTAGGGGAAAAATGCAATTGTTTAGATTGGAAGTGAGAATTCATGAGACCTGAATTATGGTAAATAACCCATCCACTCTTGCTCGGTTTCTTCACCCATCAGGCATTTAGGACTTGACCCCACTGGTCCAGGGTTTTCTTTCCAACTGCATTCCATCAAAAAATATCAGTCCCATATCACATTTCCTCACACTCACTGAATCTCTAGCGAATCAACTAAATCAGTCTTTTCTGGGTTGCTAAAGGGACATAACAGAGCATTTGACAGATATCAGAAGACCTCAGTAACAGTCCTGATTCTGCCACTAACTAGGAGTGTGATCTCTGGAAAATCACATCCCTTCTCTGAGCCTCAGTTTCCTTAACTGTAAAACAGGAGAGTTGGGCCAAGATGATCCATAAAATCTCATACTATTTTATTCTAGGCTAACAAACTTAATAGTCTCCCATTCCGAGCAACACATTTTCATTTTGACCAGGTCCTTGGTGCTGATACTGAAATGCTTATGCCAGTAAAAGAAGTCCTCTCAGTGGGTAGAATCTTGACCTGTCTCAAATCACACCCTGAGAAGGCATTTTTTCAATTGGCCTGGTCCAGAGATACGCTCTATGGCAGGCCAGCCATAGCCAATCATTCATTTTTTCCTGCTTGCTAATCAAACCCCAGTTTTATCCAAGGCAATATTATGATAGCCCAAGAGGTAAACCATGATTTTTCTAAGCCAAGAGTTGGTAAACTTTTTCTGCAAAGAGCCAGATAGTAAATATTTTAGGCTCTGTGGGCCACATACAGTCTATTCCTTTTCTTCTTCTTCCCTCCCACCCCCTCCACACACACTCTTTAAAAATGAAAAAAAAAAAAAAAAAAAAAAAAAAAAAAAAAAAGGCCAGGCACAGTGGCTCATGCCTGTAATCCCAGCACTTTGGGAGGCTGAGGCAGGCAAATCATGAGGACAAGAGATCAAGACCATCCTGGCCAACATGGTGAAACCCCATCTCTACTAAAAAAAAAATACAAAAAGTAGCTGGGCATGGTGGCGCACTCCTGTAGTCCCAGCTACTCAGAAGGCTGAGGCAGGAGAATCGCTTGAACCTGGGAGGCGGAGGTTGCAGTGAGCCAAGATCGCAACACTGCGCTCCAGCCTGGTGACAGAGCGTGACTCCATCTCAAAAAATAAGTAAAATAAAATAAAATAAAAATGAAAAAAAAATTAGATCATGGGATGTATAAAAACAGCCCACAGGCTAGATTTGACCTGTGGTCAGTCCAATTATCATAATCTTATTCTTTGGACAAATCCTCTTTCATCCTTCCTTTCAGCTATAAATGATAGAGTTCTGGACAAAAATAACGTAAAATAAGTCTATTGGGGGCTTCTGGGAAAGATTTTGTTGTTTTCTGATAAAAGAGAGAGACACACAAGAAGAAAAGTAATTAGCGCCTCCCCTTGTTCCGTTTTCCTGTCTTAAATGTGGACCTGATGCCTGGACCTGCAGCAGATGCCTTGTGATTATGAGGTACTGACATGGGGACAAAATACCAACAATGTGGGGACTCAGCAGAAAGACATAAAGAGCCTGGGCCCTGGAGGATGCTGAGCTGTTGAATAAACCCTGGAACCTCCTCCTTCCCATCTTTGGTTAAATAAAATAATAAATATCTACATCATTTAAACCATTGGGTTTCTGTCTCTTACAATCAAAAGCATTCTGTTGGATTTTTTTTTTTTTTTTGAGATGGGGTCTCACTCTGTCACCCAGGCTGGTGTGCAGTGGCATGATCTTAGCTCACTGCAACCTCCACCTCCCCACCTCAAGCAATCCTTCCAACTCAGCCTCCTGAGTAGCTGGGACCACAGGCCAAAGCATTCTTAACATGCTAAAGCAGAGTGGTTTTTTCCCTCGTAAGTAACTTTTAAAACTTCACCCATGTCTTGAGCCAAGTACCGGGGTTACAACAGTGAACCACACAACATTTCTGCCTTCTTGGGGCTTTCTAGTCTAGTAAAGGAGATGACAAGGCACAATCAAATATTGACGCACCAGATGAATCACTAAGCACGGGTGATGAGCTCTACTCTTGGTGTTCCTACTGGCAAATTATGAAATCTCCAGTGGCAAGTCTTTGAAACGTGAGGGTTCATTACTTTCTGAGAGGCAGACAAGTGCAAAAAACACTATAAAAGACTAATGCTGGGCTGGGTGCGGTGGCTCATGCCTGTAATCCTAGCACTTTGGGAGGCCAAGGCAGGCGGATCACGAGGTCAGATCGAGACCACCATGAAACCGTCTCTATTAAAAATACAAAAAATTAGCCGGGTGAGGTGGCCGGCGCCTGTAGGCCCAGCTACTCGGGAGGCTGAGGCAGGAGAATGGCGTGAACCCAGGAGGCGGAGCTTGCAGTGAGCCCAGATCACACCACTGCACTCCAGCCTGGGTGACAGAGCAAGATTCCATCTCAAAAAAAAAAAAAAAAAAAAAAAAAAAAGGCTAATGCTGAAAGGCAGACATATAGACCTGAGTTCAAATCTCAACTCTACCACTTACCACCTATGTGACTTTGGGCAAGATTCTTAACATCTGCTAGGGAGAAAAAATGCAATTTTGGCCGGGTGCAGTGGCTCATGCCTGTAATCTCAGCACTTTGGGAGGCCGAGGCAAGCAGATCACGAGGTCAAGAGATCGAGACCATCCTGGCCAACATGGTGAAACCCCATCTCTACTAAAAATACAAAAATTAGCTGGACGTGGTGGCATGTGCCTGTAGTCCCAGCTACTCAGGAGGCTGAGGCAGGAGAACTGCTTGAACCCAGGAGGCAGAGGTTGCAGTGAGCCGAGATCACTGCACTCCAGCCTGGCGACAGAGCAAGACTGTCTCAAAAAAAAAAAAAAAAAATGCAGTTTGGAGTGGGCTAAGGACTTGAGAGGAATTTGAATGCAAGTATGCTTGAGCTTCAATTTCTACATATGTAAGCTAAAGCTCATAATCATAAGCCACCTCTTTGGACTATTGTGAGAAAGAAATGAGATCATGGAATTAAAACACTTCTCCTTGCTCCATGAATGATAGCTATATACACATATTAACTATAAATATATACAATTTTGCTTAACAATATATTCTTAGAAAGAAAAAAGACTGGAAGGAAACACAAAAACATCAAGAGTGGTTATCTCTACATAGTAGGATTAGAGGCAATTCTTTTCTTTCCTCAGATATTTTTCCAAATACATGTACACGTAACTTTTATAGTTGTGGGACTTTTTTTTATAATATAATCTTTGTGTTTTGAAAATAAATGCAAAATGGGAACTGAAACTTCTTTATTCTTTTATTTGGACAAGAGTCAGGTGGCCCATGTTCTAGATCCAGCACTGGTATTGACTTCTTGTATAATCTTAGAAAGCTACTTCACTTCTCTAGGTCTCAATTTCCTTGTCTAAGAGTTGTTGATAATCAGACTTCCAGTTCCCTCCATGATAAAGTAGCTTGCACTAGATTAACTCACCCACCAAATTGTAAAAGCTAGATAAAATATACAAATAGCTATTTGAAAACATTGGAGAGCAATAAATGCAGACGGTACTAAAGGAACTACAAGCCTTGAAAGAAAGGAAGCACCAGAAGTAAGCTCTACAGTCACCTTGGCGTTTTCCCGAAAGATCTTTCCGAATTGCTACACTGGGAAATAGAACCCAAGCAAAGAGTATAGTCTATTGAGCTAAGGAGAGTTTGGGGATGACAGAGTAGCTAATATCTAAGGAGCAAAATCCCAAAGAGAAGAGAACTTTAAAGAAAGAGACAAACATACTTGTATTCAAATTACCCCTCAAGTCCTTAGGCCACTCCTAAGCTATACATGCAGAGTGAGAAACCAAGAAACTGAGGGAAAAGTAGCAGCTTAGAGACTAAAGAGCCAATCATTAATTGGTTAGGGTTGGAGTCCAAGCTGGGTCAAAGTAAAGGGAAGTTGGTAAACACCCAGTGCTTTCAGTGGTGAACCCAGAAAGGCCAGGCTTTAGGAATAAAAACCACACCCTAGTAGTACAGACAAAAGTGAAATAGACTAGACTTAAGCAAGGCTTGACAAGATTAAGGAGATCTGCTAGCTCTCTCTCTGCCTGCTAGAACAAAACTCAACACTTGTTGTGTTGCGGGAAGTCAGGGACCCCGAACAGAGGAACTGGCTGGAGCCGCGGCAGAGGAACATAAATTGTGAAGATTTCATGGACATTTATTGGTTCCCAAATAATGCTTTTATAATTTCTTATGCTTGTCTTTACTTTAATCTCTTAATCCTGTTATCTTCGTAAGTTGAGGATGTATGTCACCTCAGGACCACTGTGATAATTTGTCAACTGTGCAAATTGATTGTAAAACATGTGTGTTTGAACAATATGAAATCAGTGCACCTTGAAAAAGAAAGAATAACAGTGATTTTTAGGGAACAAGGGAAGACAACCATAAGGTCTGACTGCCTGTGGGGTTGGGCAAAAAGAGCCATATTTTTCTTCTTGCAGAGAGCCTATAAATGGATGTGCAAGTAGGGAAGATATCACTAAATTCTTTTCCTAGCAAGGAATATTAATATTAATACCCTGGGAAAGGAATGCATTCCTGGGGGGAGGTCTATAAATGGCCGCTCTGGGAGTGTCTGTCTTATGTGGTTGAGATAAAGACTGAGATATGCCCTGGTCTCCTGCAGTACCCTCAGGCTTACTAGGGTGGGGAAAAACTCCACCCTGGTAAATCTGTGGTCAGATCGGTTCTCTGCTCTCGATCCCTGTTTTCTGTTTTTTAAGATGTTTATCAAGACAATACATGCACCGCTGAACATAGACCCTTATCAGTAGTTCTGCTTTTGTCCTTTGCCTTGTGATCTTTGTTGGACCCTTATCAGTAGTTCTGCTTTTGCCCTTTGTCCTATTCCCTCAGAAGCATGTGATCTTTGTTCTTCTTTTTGCCCTTTGAAGCATGTGATCTTTGTACCTACTCTCTGTTCTTACACCCCTTCCCCTTTTGAAACCCTTAATAAAAAACTTGCTGGTTTGAGGCGCAGGCGGGCATCATGGTCCTACCAATATGTGATGTCGCTCCCGGTGGCCCAGCTGTAAAATTCCTTTCTTTGTACTGTCTTTCTTTATTTCTCAGTCAGCCAACACTTATGGAAAACAGAAAGAACCTATGTTGAAATATTGGGGGCGGGTTCCCCCAATATTGTTGGAGAAAGTTAACATCCTTCACCCAAAGGCTCTTCAACTTTGCATCCATAATGTCCAGCATTGGATAAAAAACTATGAGGTATTATTGAAAAACCTCAAAAGGACCAAAAATACCTGAAATCCAAGAAATAGCCAGATAATAGAAATAGATCCAGAGATAATTCAGATACTAGACTTATCAGACAGGAACTTTAAAATAACTATGGATAATATGTTTGAGGAGATAGAGAAAAATACGGTCAAATTAGAGGAAATGATGGACAAAACAGATGAAAAAATGGAGAATATCAATCAAGATTTAGAAACTATGAGAAAAGAATCAATTGGACCACCTACCACAGAAGAATATAATATCCGAAATTAAGATCACTTGGATGGGCTTTAAAGAAGACTAGATATGATAGAAAATGGGAATTTAGAACTGAAAGGCAGGTCAATTAAAAAAATACAAAACTGAGGTACAAAGAGATGAAGATGGACAAACCAGAGCAAAACATAAAAAAATGAGGTGTAATCGAAAAGTCTAATATTCACGTAACTGCAGCTCCAGATGAGAAGAGTGAGGAAGACAAAATATTTGAAGAGACAATGGCAAAGAATCTGCAAATTTGATGAAAGACAACACACAAATTCAAGAAGCTCAGTGATCCCCAAGAAGAATAAAAACAAGAAAGCCGTATCTATGCACATCATAGTCAAACTACTGAAAACCAAAGGCAATGAAAAAATTTTTAAACCAGCCAGAGACAAAAAGACACATTGCATTCAAAGGAGTAACAATACATCTGATGACTAACTTTTCAATAGACATTTTTGGACCCCAGAAGACAGTGAAATGATAACTTTAAAGTGTTGAAAGGAAAATTAAAATTAAAAAAGTCTCACCAACCTAGAATTTTATCACCAGCAAAAATATCCTTCAAAAATATATGTGAAATAAAGATGTGTTTCATGATCTACAGTATACTACACAGTATGATAATAAATCTGCAAGGAATTTATCTGAGTTAAAGAAAAAATGATTCCAGATGGAAGCATGAAACTACTGACACGGAGAAAGAACCCTGGAAAGGGTAAATTTGTGAATAAATAAAAATAAATATTAACTGCTTAAAACAATAATAATTATGTCTTGTGGGGTGTGTAACATATGTACAAGATGTATACATTAAAACCAGAGCTCAGAGGGTGAGAAAGAGGAAAATGAGGTTAAAATGTGGTAGTGCTCTTTCACTGCGCTTGAAGTGGGGGAAGAAGTAATGTGAGGTAGATGTATTAATAATAAGTGAAGAATGCAAAAATGCATATTGTAATCCCTAATAGTACCACTCTAAAAGAATGTATAATTGAAAAGCTAGCAGAAGAAAACATCAAATATTTTTTAAAACTCTATTAATCCCTTCCCAAAAAGCTAAAAAGTAAGAATAAAGGAGTAAAGACAGATGGGAAAATAAAAAATAAATAGTAAGTTTGTTGACTTAAACTCAATAATGTCAGTAACAATATTAAATTTAAATGGTCTAAATTCAAAGATTATCAGACTTGGTTTTGTTTTTCAAAAAAGCTATAGTGAAAAACTTTACTAAACTAAATATAGTAAGATTATATAGTAAGATTGAAAATAAAAAGATGAAAAAGATATACCACAGCAACCCATGTATAAAGAAAACTGGCGTAGCTGTATTAATATCAGACAAAATAGACTTTAAAGCAAAAATTCTTACTAGAGATAAGGTAGAAATATTTAACAATAATAAAAAAGTCATTTCAATAAGAGGACATAGCAATCCTAAATTTCTAAGAAATTAATACTTCAAAATATATAAAGTAAAAATTAACAAAACTAAAAAGATAGATAGCCATAACTATAATCAGAGCTGGAGATATTAACATACCTGTCACAGTAAATGAGAGAACAAACAATAGCAACAATAAAACAGTAAGGATATGGAATATTTAAATAACATAATTAACTAACTTCACATAACTGATATCTGTAAAACACTCCATCCAGTATACATTCAAAATGTACATTCAAAATGGAAAATACTCATTCTCCTCAAGTGCACATGGGCATTAAACAAAATACACTATATGTTGGGACATTTAAAATGTACATTCAGCCGGGCGTGGTGGCTCACACCTGTAATCTCAACACTTTGGGAGGCTGAGGCAGGTGGATCATTTGAGTTCAGAAGTTCGAGACCAGCCTGGCCAACATGGTGAAACCCCATCTCTACTAAAAATACAAAAATTAGCCAGGCGTGGTAACAGGCTCCTGTAATCCCAGCTACTTGGGAGGCTGAAGCAGGAGAATCTCTTGAACCTGGGAGGCAGAGGCTACAGTGAGCTGAGATTGCATCACTGCACTCCAGCCTGCGTGACAGAGCGAGGCTTTGTCCCAAAAACAACAACAACAAACCCAAAATGTACATTCAAAATGCAAAATATGCATTCTTTTCAAGTGTGCATGGACATTAACCAAAATAGACTATATGTTGGGACAGACACTAAGTCTCAACAATTTCAAATTTTGAAATAATACAGAATGTGTTCTCTGGCCACAGTGGAACTAAAAGAGAAATCAACAGCAGAAAGACAATTAGGAAATCTATGAATGTTTGGACATTAAGCAACAGATTTCTAAATAAACCATAAGTAAAAGAAGAAATCACAATAAAAAATTGAAAATATGTTTAACTGAACAATAATGAAAGTGTGATATCAGAAAAATGTTGGGATTAATTAAGCCATGCTTAGAGGAAAATTTATGACTTTAAATGTATATCTTAGAAAAGGTTGAAAATCAATAATCTAAGCACCTATCCCAAAAGCTGGAAAAAGACAGCATATTAAACTTAAAGAAAGTAGAAGGAAGGAAGATAAGAGCAGAAATGAATGCAATTCTTACAAGATATAAATTGAGAAAAACAACAAAGCCAAAAGTTGGACCTTTGAAAAGACTAATAAAATTGATAAACCCTGGCAAGACTGATGAAGAAAAACAGAGAAAACATAAATTGCCAATAACAATAATGAAAGAACATCAACATAGATGTCAAAAACATGACAAAAGTAGCCAGGCACAGTGGCTCATGCCTGTAATCCCAGCACTTTGGGAAGCTGAGGCGGGCAGATCACAAGGCCAGGAGTTCGAGACCAACCTGGCCAACATGGTGAAACTCCAACTCTACTTAAAAAAAAAGAAATACAAAAATTAGCCGGGCATGGTGGCGCACACCTGTAGTCCCAGCTACTCGGGAGGCTGAGGCAGGAGAATTGCTTGAGTCTGGCAGGCAGAGGTTACAGTGAGCTGAGATCACACCACTGCACTCCAGCCTGGGCGAAAGAATGAGACTCCGTCTCAAAAAAAGTAAAGGCAAAAGTAATAAAAGGAAAGTTTGAACACCATGTAAATAAACTTGAAAATTTAGATGAAACAAATTCCTTAAAGGTAACAATTTACTAAAAGTAAAAAAAAAATAAATATAAATAATCCAATAACTATTCAGAAAATTGAATCCATCATTAAAAACTTTCCCTCAAAGAAAATTCTAAACCCAGTTGTTGAATTCTTCCGAACAATTAAGAAATAAAGAATACCAATCTTAAATAAACTCTTCAAAACAATAGAGAAATAGGAAACTTCCTACCCCTTTTCATGAGACCTATATAATCTTGACACCAAAACCTGATGAGAACATCATAAAAAAGAAATATCACAGGCCACAAATCTCATGAACATAGATGCCAAAATCCTTAACAAAATACAGCCTGAAATATATAAAAATCACACCCAGAAGTATATAAAAAAGATAATACTTCTGACCAAGTGTGATTTATTACAGGAATGCATGATTGGCTTAACATTCAAAACTCAACCGATGTAATTCACAGCATTAATAGAATAAAGGAGAAAAATATATGATCATCAAAACAGATGTAGAAAAAGTGTTTGATAAAATTCAACACCCATTTAAGAAAAGACTCTCAGAAAACCAAGGATAGAAGGGAATTTTCTCAACCTGATAATGAGTATCCACAAAAATCCACAGCAAATATCGCACCTAATGATGAAACACTAAACGCTTTCACCACTTAGGTTGGGAAAAAGGCTATGATGTCCACTATCACCACGTTACCTCAAAATTGCACTAGAGATCCCAGCCAGTGCATAAGGCACACAAAAGAAATAAAAAGACAAAGATTATAAAGGAAGGTGCAAAGCTGTCATTATTCTCAGGTGACATGATGATGTCCATAGAATGTTTAAAAAATGCAAATTTTAAATTAATAAGCACATTTAGCAAAGTGGCTAAATACGAAGTTATTATCTAAATAATTGCATTTTCATATGCTAGCAACTAACAATTAGGAAAAACTTTAAAATATTACTACTTACACTAGCATTGAAAAACATCAATTATCTAGGAATAAGTCTAAAGAAAGATGTGTAAAATCTCTACAGTGAAATCTACAAAACACTGCTGGGAAAAATTAAAGATGATCCAAATACATGGAGGCCTAATACAACATATATTTATTGGAAATTTGATGTTGTTAAGGTGTTCTTCCCAAATTTATTATAGATTCAATGCAGTCTCCATCAGAAATCCTAGCAGGTATTTTGCATATGTGAAAAAATGACAACTAATTCTAAAATCAATATGGAATTGTTAAGCATGTAGATTAACCAAAACAATACTGAAGAAGTAAAGAAGAACAAGAGGTCTTAAGCCACCAGATATCACGACTTATTGTATAGGTGCAGTAATAAAGACTGCAGTATTAGCCCAAAAATAGACAGTAAGACCAACAGTTTGGAACAAAAGTCCAGACCCAGATCCAAATATATATAATCTGCCAATTTATGATGAAGGCACCACTGGAACTCAGCGGATAAAGGGTGACCTTTTCAAGAAATCATGCTCTATCAGTTGAAAATTAATAAGAAAAAAGAACTTTGATTCCTCCTTCACACCATACACAAAAGTTCCAGATGAACTATTGATATAAAAATGAAAGGTAAAATAGTAAAGCTGCTAGATGGTATGTTAAAAAGACCTTCATGAACTTCAGGTAAGCGAAAATTTCTTAATAGGATACCAAAGCACTAACTATAAAAGAAAAACATTAATTGAATTTTATTAGAATTAAAAACTTGTGTTCATAAAAGTTATTATGAGACTATAAAAACAACCCACAAACCATGAGAAGATATTTGTAATACTTTTACCTGACAAATATTAATATCTCCTATTCAAGGTATAAAAACAACTCTTACAAACCCTTAAGGAGAAAACCAACAACATAATTTTTAAAAAACACACAGGCGGCCAGGCGTGGTGGCTCACGCCTGTAATCCCAGCACTTTGGGAGGCCGAGGCGGGCAGATCACGAGGTCAGGAGATCGAGACCATCCTGGCTAACACGGTGAAACCCCGTCTCTACTAAAAATACAAAAAAATTAGCTGGGCGTGGTGGTGGGTGGCTGTAGTCCCAGCTACTCGGGAGGCTGAGGCAGGAGAACGGCGTGAACCCAGGAGGCGGAGCTTGCAGTGAGCCGAGATCGCGCCACTGCAATCCAGCCTGGGCGACAGAGCAAGACTCCATCTCAACAAACAACAACAACAACAACAACAACAAAAACAAAAACACACACACAGGCAAAAGACGTGAAGAAGTGCCAGGCGCGGGGACTCATGCCTGTAATCCCAGCACTTTGGGGGGCCAAGGCAGGTGGATCATGACATCAGGAGTTCGAGACCAGCCTGGCCAATATGCTGAAACCCCGTCTCTACTAAAAATACAAAAATTAGTTGGGCATGGTGGCGTGTGCCTGTAGTCCCAGCTACTTGGGAGGCTGAGGCAGAAGAATCACTTGAACCTGGGAGGCAGAGGTTGCAGTGAGCTGAGATCATGCCACTGCACTCCAGCCTGGGTGACAGAGTGAGACTCCGACTAAAAAAAAAAAAAAAAAAAAAAAGACGTGAGGAGGTAATTCACAAAAGATACAAATGTCTAATGAGCATATAAGATGCCACAGTCATTATTTATCAGAAAAAAATGCAACCAAAATGACATACGCTATACACCCATGAAAATAGCTAATATTAGAAGGAATGGCTATCCCAAATGTTGGCAAGGAAGTGAAACACTGAAACTTTTATAAATTGATAGTGGGGTTCTAAATTGGCACAACCACTTTAGAAGACTGTTTCAGCAGTATCTACTAAAACTAAATATACCTATACATTATGATCTAGCAATTCTACTCCTGGGAACATACCAAGAAAAATAAGTGCTCATGTTCACCAAAAGATATACAAGAATGTTCAGAACTCCAATCCTCAAACTCCTTCAAAATAATGAAAGAGGAGGGAACACATTCGAATTTATTCTATGAGGCCAGCATTATCATGATATGAAAGCCAGACAAAGATACTACAAGAAAATAAAACTACAGACTAATATCCCTTATAAATATTGATGCAGGCCAGGCATGGTGGCTCACACCTATAATACCAGCACTTTGGGAGGCCAAGGAGGGTGGATCACCTGAGGTCAGGAGTTGGAGACCAGCCTGGCCAACATGGTGAAACCCCGTCTCTACTAAAAACACAAAAAATTGGCTGGGTGTGGTGGTGGGCGCCTGTAATCCCAGCTGTGTGGGAGGCTGAGGCAGAAGAATCGCTTGAACCTGGGAGGCGGGGGTTGCAGTGAGCTGAGATCATGCCACTGCACTCCAGCCTGGGCAAAAGAGTGAGACTCCATCTAAAAAAAAATATATTGATGCAAAAATCCTCAGCAAAATACTAACAAACAGAATTCAGCAGCATAGTAAAAGGATTACAGATCATGACCAAATGGGATATATTTCTTGAATGCAAGGATGGTCTGGCATACAAAATCAATAAATACATTATATTGATTGATTTTTGTTTGCCAGACCATCCTTGCATTCAAGGAAGGAAAACTACATAACCATCTCAACTGATGCAGAAAAAGCATATGACGAAACTCAGCATGATTTTATTATAAAAGCACTCAATAAACTAAGAACAGAAGAGCATTACCTCAACATAATAAAGGTCATACATAAAAAAACAACAGCTAACGATGGTGAAAGACTGAAAGCTTTTTCTCTAGAATCAGGAACAAGACAAGGTTGCCTGCATTCACCACTTCTATTCAAAATAGTACCGGAAGTCCTAGCCACAGCAATTTGGCAAGAAAAAAAAATAAAATCATTCCAAATTAATAAAAAGGAGGTAAATTTATCTCTTTTCATAGATGAAATCATCTTTTTTTTTTTGAGACGTAGTTTCACTCTGTCACCCAGGCTGGAGTGCAGTGGTGCAATCTTGGCTCACTGCACCCTCTGCCTCCCAGATTCAAGCTATTCTCGTGCCTCAGCCTCCCAAGTACCTGGGATTACAGGTGCCTGCCACCATGCCCAGCTAATTTTTGTATTTTTGGTAGAGATGGGGTTTTGCCATATTGGCCAGACTGGTTTCGAACTCCTGACCTCAGGTGATCCACCTCCCTCGGCCTCCCAAAGTGCTGGGATTACAGGTGTAAGCCACTACGCCTGTCCGAAATGATCTTATATGTAGAAAACCCCAAAGATTTAACACATACCCAAACACAAAAGTACTGTTAGAACTAATAAATGAATTCAGCAAAGTTGCAGGACACAAAATCAGCACACAATAATCAGTTGCATTTCTATACACTAAGAATGAGCAATCTGAAAAGGAAATTAAGAAAATTTCATGTACAATAGCATCAGAAAGAATAAAATACTTAGGAATAAACTTAACCAAGGAAGCAAAACACTTGTACACTGAAAACTATTAATGTTGTTGCTGAAAGAAACTAAAAACACCAAATAAATGGAAAGACATCCTGTGTTCATGGACTGGAAGACTTACTATTAAGATGTTAAAACTACCCAAAGCAATCTACAGATTCAATGCAACACCCATCAAAACCCGAGTGGCATTTTTTTTTTCAGAAATAGAAAAATCCATTCTAAAATTTATATGGAATCTCAAGGGACTTTGAATAGCCAAAACAATCTTGAAAAAGAAGAACATGAGAGGTCACACATTTCCTGATTTCAAAACTTACTACAAAGCTACAGTCTAGTTCTGTCATAAAGACAGACATATAGACCAATGGAATAATATGGAAAGCCCAGAAATAAACCTCCACATACATGATGAAATGTTTTTTGACAATGGTGCCAAGACCATTCAATGGGGGAAAGAATAGTCTTTTCAACAAATGGTGCTGGGGAACCTGGATACCAACATGTGAAAGAATAAAGCTGGACTCCAACAGGCACAGTGGCTCATGCCTGTAATCGCAGCACTTTGGGAGGCTGAGGGGGGGCAGATCACAAGGTCAGGAGTTCGAGACCAACCTGACCAACATGGTCTGTTGTTGGTCTGTCTGTACTAAAAAAATACAAAAATTAGCCTGGCGCGGTGGCACATGCCTGTAATCCCAGCTACTCAGGAGGCTGAGGCAGGAGAATCACTTGAACCTGGGAGGCGGAGGTTGCAGTGAGCCGAGACAGCACCACTGTACTCCAGCCTGGGCAACAGAGTGAGACTCTGTCTGAAAAAAAAAAAAAAGAATAAAGCTGGACTCTTAGCTAATACCAGATACAAATGTTAGCTCAAAACAGATCAAGAATCTAAATGTAAGGTCTAAAACTGTAAAACTCTCAGAAAAAAAAAAGGCAAAAGCTTCACAACATTGGATCTGACAATGATTTCTTAGATATGACGCTAAAGGCACAGACAACAAAAGAAAAAATAGTTAAATTGGATGCATCAAAATAAAAATTTCTGTGCATTAAAGAACACAATCAACAGAGTGAGAAGGCAACCCATGGAATAGGAGGAAATATTTGTAAGTCACATAACTGATAAGAGGTTAATATCCAGAATATATAAAGAACTCCTACAACTAAACAACAGAAAACAACCTGATTTTAAAATGGGCAAAAGACTTAGACATTTCTCCAAAGAAGATATGCAAATGGTGAATAAGCACATGAAAAGATGTTCAACATCACCAATCATTAGGGAATTGCAAATGAAAACCACAATGAGATACCATTTTATATTCATTAGAGTGGCTATTATTAAGAAAAAAACAGAAAATAACAAGTGGTGACTAGGAAGTGGCAAAATTGGAACTCTTGTGCCTTGCTAGTGGGAATGTAAAATGATGCAGCCACTATGAAAACCAGCTTTGTGGTTTCTCAAAAAATTAAACACAGAGTTACCATATGATCCAACAATTTCATTTCTGGGTATATACCCCCAAAAGAATTAGTAGCGTAGACTTGAAAAGATATTTGTATGCCTGTGTTCAAAACAGCATTATTTACAATGACCAAAAGATAATAACAACTCAATTGCCCATCAGTGTCTTAGTGGATAAAGAAAATGTGACATATCCATACAGAGGAATATTATTCAGCCTTCAAAAGGAAGAAAATTCTGACACATGCTACAATATGGATTAACCTTGAAGGCATTATGCTAAGTGAAATATGCCAGTCATAAAAAGACAAACACCATACGACTTCACTTATATAAGATACTTAGAGCAGTCAAATTAACAGAGGCGGAAAGTAGAATAGTAGTTGTCAGGGACAGAGGGAAAAGGAGAATGAGGAGTTACTGTTTAATGGGTACAGAGTTTCAGTTTGGGAAGATGAAGAAAGCTCTGGAAATAAATGGTGTAGATGGCTGCACAACAAGGTGAATGTACTTAATGTCAATGAATTGTACATTTCAGATGATTAAATGCTAAATTTTATGTTATGTAGATTTTTGCCAAACTTAAATAAAACTTAGAATGTTCAGATATGTTTTATTCTTTTTTTTTTTTTTTTTTTTTTGAGATGGAGTCTCATTCTGTTGCCCAGGCTGGAGTGCAGTGGCGCGATCTTGGCTCACTGCAAGCTCTGCCTCCCAGGTTCATGCCATTCTCCTGCCTCAGCCTCCCGAGTAGTGTTTTATTCTTAATAATCAAAAACTTGAAACAACTAAATATTCATCAACACTTAAAAGGATCTGTAAATTGTGATATACTCATACAGTGAAATACTATACAGCAATGAAAAAGAAATAACTACTGCTAGAGACAACAACATGAATGAATCTCACAGACATTATACTGAATGAGAAAAGTTACACACAAAAGAATACAGAGTCCATTATCCCATTTATATGAAGTTTTAAAAGCAGGCAAAAACAGGCTATAGTGATAAGTCAGGACAGTAGTGATTGACAGGGAGGAGACATGAGGAAGCCTCCTGGGG
This sequence comes from Pongo abelii, assembly GCF_028885655.2. Classification (NCBI taxonomy): domain Eukaryota; kingdom Metazoa; phylum Chordata; class Mammalia; order Primates; family Hominidae; genus Pongo; species Pongo abelii. The sequence continues at coordinate 105,296,588 of NC_071995.2, read as the reverse complement.
GACAAGAAAGGTTCTATATCTTTTTTGGGTGGTAATGTCACCAGTGGATACAATATGTAAAGAAAAAAAACCCATCAAACTAATTACATAAGATTTGTATACTTTATGTTCAATGTAGCTCAATTTTATAAAATGAAGTGACATGGTGATAGAATGACAATGCCAGCTAAGACTCAGGACGGGGCTATTGAGTAGATCTAGCAAACATGCTAGGGGATTGTGGAGCAGGTGGGCCGGGGCTCATGCTTTCAGAAAACTGAACGAAGGAGATGCATTTTACCAACCATGGAAGAAAGACACTTCTGACTCTGCAAAAAATTAGACTTATAATAAGCTGATCCCTCTTTTTTAGTGTTTAAGGGAAAAAATACAAGTCCCACGTAGCCTACTGCTCTTAATATAGCACCCAGAAGCCCCAGTCTGACATAACACAGGGCAAGGTGTAAACACAGGATTGTACATCTTTCAGTTAACTCTAGCTCTCTAGTCTGAGAACCGGAAGAAATTTCTGCTTTCTGATATCAAGGACATTTATGACTAAAACAACTATCCTGTGACACAACTACTTTGAACCCATATTTACAGTGGACACTGAGAATGGCCTTTCCCAACCAGGGTCCACATCTGCCTGCCTGGAGCGTCACTGTAACAAGGTCTTTGGGAATGCAGGCTAGCAAGTCTCCTGCAGAAGATGAGTCTGTAAACAGCAAGTTTTTGCTGTGGCCTTAGTTTCCAGGTCTTCCTGAATGGATTCTACTCCCTATTGTGGAATATTACAGAGAGGACCTGGGATATTTCATAAATAGCTGGAGAGTGTCTTGTTCCAGGTGACTTGGCCCAGCTTAGCAATCTAGTGGCACTACCCTCCCATCAGGACATTGGCCATGTCTGGGATGTCATGGAAGAATGAGTTTCAAGCACTTACTTTCATCATTAGAAACATTCCCCAGAGATGTGTGGCTGGAATAACGTTTGTTTTCACTTTCGTTGAGACATCTTTCAATCCAGCTCTCTAAAAAAAAAAAAAGAAAGAAAGAAAGAAAAGAAAAAGAAAAAAGAAAATCACAGAATTGCTGTGGATGTTTGTGAAGAGACAGAACATCATAAATGCATTAGATTTAAATGCTCATCAATATTCATGTGGCATCTGCCCAGATTGGAATGGGATTTTGCATGGAGCTCCATGTGCACCATTGCTGCTGCTGACGAGACTGCTGAGTAGTTTGGATGCAAAATGGCTCTTTGAAGCCTCACTTGAGTATTTCTTGGTCAGATTCCACGAATTCTGGAGTATTTGTAGCACCAACTGAGGATTATCTTTCTGAGCAAAGAAGGTATGTTCCTGAGTAGCAGTTTGTAAAACCAGACTTGGCCAACTGAACCACTGGTGGTGGTTTGTAAACTTGTGAATTAGCAGCAGAACTTTTCTTCAAGTGAAAACAAAGGGAAAAGCAGGTAAAACTTTAGGGACTCTGGTTGAAAGAGGGCAGGGAACCTTGTAGCTTGCCTCCCTTTGGCCAGGGACCCCTCAAAGAGCTCTCACAGACTGGAAGCCACAGCAGGAGGAGAAATCAATCAAAAGCACTATGGTAGCTATGTAGCCCCTCTTTTTTTTTTTTTTTTTTTTTTTTTTTTGAGATGGAGTTTTGCTCTTGTCACCTAGGCTGAAGTGCAATGGCATGATCTCGGCTCACTGCAACCTCTGCCTCGTGGGCTCAAGCGATTCTCCTGCCTCAGCCTCCTGAGTAGCTGGGAAGGCACCCGCCACCAAGTCCGGCTAATTTTTGTATTTTTAGTAGAGACGGCGTTTCACCATGTTGGCCAGGCTGGTCTCGAACTCCTGACCTCAGGCCATCCGCCTGCCTTGGCCTCCCAAAGTGCTGGGATTACAGGTGTGAGCCATGGTGCCCAGCTACTATGTAGCACTTTTAAAATCCAAGACTATGGGTTTTTTTTTTAATCCAATTTCAAAGGCTACAAATGTATTTTTTGCAATGTAGTGTAATATTCTGTTTTCTAGACCACCCACCATTCATTCATTCATTCATTCATCATTCAACAACATCAGCTAAGTACAGTCAGCTGAGAAAACAAATGTGTCCCAAAGCAAGTGATATATTTGGGAACAATTTGAGCATAGTGCAAACTTTGTGTCTTTTTATGCTCCATTTATTTCATTAAAAAATTAGGTGAATGCAGAAAACTCCACGCCCCCCCACCCCACCCCTCATTATACTTAGCACCACAGAAATATGCAGAACACACTCACGTTCACACCTCAGACATCTACCAGCTACTTCGGCCCACATTGTGTTATGAGTCACACCTGCTCACTTCATAATAACTCACAGGCTGCAACCCTTCTGATACCCACCTCTAAAAGCAATCTTCAGGTCTTTTCCAAGGTGAAGTGCCATTTTTATTGTATTTGTGTATTTCTAAACCATTTAACATGTGCAAAACTGTGATATCATTTTTATTAGGTTTCTATGTTTTATTATGTGTCACTGACAAAGTTTTTCAGTATTGTGCCCCTAAGCTTATTTTGCCAGTAAACTCAGTGGTCTTTGTTGGGCGATTCTGTATAATGTGGTGATTTTTAGGAAGGCATTTGGGGTATTATAGCAGAAGTGGCGACACCTATGGCTGCAGGCTTTTGGACAGTGTGGTTTCCCATTGCCTTCTTTATGATCTGGGAGTTGGTATTTATTGAACACCTATTTGAACATGCCAGGCCCTCACAACATTGAGTCCTCACAACAACTCTCTGAAGCAAGGATTTTAATCTCTATTTTTCCTAGAAAGCAACTGGGATTTAGAGAGATTAAGTAATGTGACTCCTCATAATTCAAAGAGCCGAGGAAAAGATCATTAGTTAACATCTTAGGTTACACACCATAAAAAGAAGCCACGCGGACGAGTAAGCTATGCGGAGAGGGGAAATCAATGCCAACAGCTGGGAGAAATGTCGGATTTTTGTTTTGTTTTGTATTTTATGTCCCAACAAACTGCTCTTTTAAAAGCTGCTTCCAAAATTGTGAATAAGTAGGGGGAAAATATCCGAGGGGAAGAACAAGGGCCAGCTTGTTGAGAGGGTATGGAAATCCGATATTTCCCAGGAAATACTGAGGAGCAGAGAAATTCAAAACATTAAAACGCTGCACCTTCCAGACATCGAATGCACAATGTGGAGACAGACAGCTTGTAATGTTTCAAAGCTGGGATGCACAAGGTAGGTGTCTGTCATCACACTTTATCCAAATGCACATCTGGTTACAAATCTCCAGAGTTCTTTTCAGGATTCTCCAGAATGTCTCCACCCACTTCTTCTCATCCTTTCAAGTCCTGGCACATTTTCCCTGGCAGCAGCCATAGCTACATTTAGATGGCATCTGCTAAAGTTTGCAGCCCCTGCCTCCAGCAAACCATACCACCAAAAGCAATATCTATAGTTCTGGGCCAACCCCTGGTCTTCCTAGATAGGTATACACACCCAGTCACTCTCACACACACACTCACATCTACACCCCAATGCCCCTTTCATCAGAAACAGGAACTAAGGGAAACACTCTCCCTCTCACCCATTTGCCTGCACTGGATTCAGGCCTGATAACATCAGGGTCGTTAGAAGGGCCTGTTCTTGCAGGTGAGAACCCCCTGTGATTGATGGGACATTCTCTGAAGAATTCGTGGCAACATTCCCGAGAGAAGCTGGTTCTAATAACCAGGTAAGCCAAGAGAGCACAGCGCCCACCCACAGGAGTTTGAGTAAAGAAAGAACTTTCCTCACAGCAGCACCTGTCCTCCACACTGTGCAATCCCACACTGGAGAGAGATGAAAGCAAGGCCACAAGAAGTGGGAGAGGGTGGGAGGTGCCACGAAAATGAAAGAGAAGACATCTCACCCATTGCACCCACTCAGACCTCTCTGACCCCACAGTCTATGCCTGTAGCCAACTCTGCTCCCTGGGGCAATCCAGAATAAGTCTGGTCTCACTGGCACATTGCAGATATGAGAAGACAACCATCATTCCCCCATATTTCTGGTTGAAGTACCCCCATCAAAGAACCACATTTGTTTCACCTCTTTCTTGGAAGAAATTGTTCCCATTTCTTTGCCATCCAGTTCACCTGCTTCTAGTTAATCAATGGACATCTTCTAGTTAATCAATGTCCATGTGAACATGTGGCACTTGGGATAGACTCTGAGAGTTCAGACAATGGTCTGAGCAGTGAAAGAACCGTCACCTATGTTGTTCTGGACATAGAGTTCTCATGCATTCAAGGGTCTTGCATTTCAGACTATGTGGATGCAACACTCTGAGATATCCAAACCAGATTCGGGCCTTGGATCTGCAGGTGGACTTTGACCTCTGTCTTCTTCCCTAGTGGAGCCCTTGGGAGTGGCATCTCCAAATCATGTCTTATAAGCCAGGTAGCTTCCTATGACTGGAAGGCCTCTATTTAGGTCAACTGAAGTCAATGTTATATACCTTAAAATTATTCTTAACAATGGATTTTGGTCTTGCAGAGGTCAAGAATTACTTAAGCAGAATGACATATATACTGAATTTTGAATGAAACACTGTGTTCTTCCACCTTATTGATTTGTAGATGATGTGATTTCATAATAATAAAGTTCACTATATATTGAGCTCTCACTATGGGTGAGGTATCATACAACTGCATTACATACATCATCATACTAAATACTCATCACAATCCTAGAGGTGGGTGCTATTAACAGGCCTATTTGAGAGATAAGAAAACTAAGGCTCAGAGAGATTCAGTGACTCGTCCAAAGTCATCTGGCTAGTAAGAGGAAGACCAGCATTCAAACTGAGGTCATAATCACAATTCTCTCTCCAAATGTGAACTGAGCTTTCTCCTTCTCCTATGTCCCGTTTAGTCCCCAGAACAATGCGCCAATTCTGCAGCATTTTTCTTGGTCTGCTTTGTATTTGAACTTTTGCTAAAACTCTACTTACATAATTTTGCTAAATTCATTTCCATATTCTTTGTCAGCCTTTGTCATACACAGAAGCCTCTTCAGTTTAGAACTTAAACCTCTTAAGAATGGAGCCCGTTTTATTCTATTTCTTTTTGACTCTCTACTAGTACTGTTATAAAATTTTTCCTGTAGTCTGGCCTCAATAACTGTTACATTAGTGACACACATGTCAAAGAATGCATAGCATATAAGTAGATACATCCACATATCTATAGAATTTCCTAATCATTTTCTTTTCTTTTTTTTAACCACATAAGGCATGGAAAAGTATAACATATCAAAGGCGATTTTCCAAATAAAGCAAAATTCAACACACATTTATTTTGTGCCTTCCAGATGCAAGAAGCTGTGCTAAATAGAAGCTGTAGTGGCCAGGTGCGGTGGCTCACACCTGTAATCCCAGCACTTTGGGAGGCTGAGGCGGGCCGATCACCTGAGGTCAGGAGTTCAAGACCAGCCTGGCCAATATGGCGAAACCCCATCTCTACTAAAAATACAAAAATTAGCCGGGTGTGGGCGGCACACACCTGTAATCCCAGCTACTCAGGAGGCTGAGGCAGGAGAATCGCTTGAACCCTGGAGGCAGAGGTTGCAGTGAGCCGAGATTGCACCACTGCACTCCAGCCTGGGTGACAGAGTGAGACTCCATCCTCAAAAAAAAAAAAAAAAAAAAAAAAAAAAAGAGAAGCTGTAGCGATATAAACATGAATAAGACTGGCTTCTGCCCTCTAGTTACCAAGTAGAAAGTGAGGCACGTGCTACTCCCTGAGCTCATGAGAGTGGGACCCTGTCATTTTTGTCCATCATCTCATACCCAGTGACTGGCGCTGTGCCTGGCTCCATAGATGTCACACAATAAATACATGCTTTTTCTAAAAACTTTATTAAGTTCCTATTGTGTGCCAGGTACTATAGAAGCCATTTTCACATATGTTGTCTAAATTGGAACCAGAACAACATTACATGTTATGTTTTCATATCTCTATTTATAGATATGGAAAGTTAGGCTTGAAGCAAAAGTTCTAAAAGGAAGGCAGACTGTGATCAATGCTGCAATACTGGTACTGAGTTCTGGGGACTGCATGGGACATAGGAGAAAGAGAGTTCAATTCATACTGGGATAACTTCCTATTCCCAATTGCCTCATTCTTGATCTATAAAAATCATCTGACCTGTTAGTAAGGACCGAGCTTGTGCTAAGTGCCCAACAGGATTTGCCTACAGCCGTGAGCAGAGGCTCCTGGGCTGTGAAGCATCCTTTCCCCTGATTCATCTGGGATTATGGGCAGAAAGGAGGAGGCAGATAATGCCTATGGATTTTCACTTTCAGGGAGTTCAGCCCACATACCTTAGAGGAAGATCTTTATGCCTCTTCATTTTGGACTGAAGATTTGGAAACCCCAATGTGAAGTTATTTTCTCGGGCACATATAATGAGGTTGTGCAGAGCCATATAGAGTTATCAGGTTTTCTACCAGGCTTCATTCTCTTTATGGCAGCAAAGAATAACCCAGAAGTAGCCGCATCGGGGACATGGCACATCCAAGGCAGTTCAAGGTTCAGAGTGGTGTTTCACAAACCCATATTGACCTGGCAGGGAGGGCCTCTTAAGATGGTTATCAAGAGCCAGGTAATCTTTGAAGTTTATAGCACACATTGACAGCAATCTCTTAGATTATCCATGCATCCATTTATTCATTTTCCAAATAATTATCAAGTGCCTTCAATGTTCAAACAGAAGGGATGAATAAAAGCTATTCAACAGGACACACATATATTACACAGGATATCTCTGGTGGACTAGCGTCTCAAGACCTAAAAGTATCTTGGGTTTTTTTGTTTATTCCCTTTCTTTAAATCACTTATTTTTCCCACCCTTAACATGTAAGTTCTAATGACCTTGTCTATCTTGTTCAGTGCCTTGCCCCCAAGAGCCTAGTACAGTATTAGGCACATAGCTGTAGTGTTGCTTGTGATGAAGAAAAGTAAAGGAAGAAAGAATGGAGAATGAGAGACAAGGAGGGGGGATTCTCCACCAGAAAGGCCTCTGGGAAGAATCAGCCTATGAGCAGACACTGAATGTAGTGAGAGAGCAAGGTTTTTCAAGATTCAGAGAGAGGGGACCACAAGGGCGAAGGTTACCCCCAACCCCAGGAAAGATCATGCTTGACTTGTTTGAGGAATGGCAAGAAGGCTCAGGTGGCTGATGCAGAGTGACCGAGGGGGAGGTGGTACAACATGAAAGAGAAGACAGAGACGGGATTGGGAGAATGTGGGGTTTGGAGCTCAAATCTGACTGGATTTCAAATCCGAGCCTGGCCACTTACTAGTTATGTAACAATGGGACGGTTCCTAAATTGTCCTAAATTCCTACCTACCTGATTTCTTCAAAGATTAACTGGAATTATAAAGGTAAGGCACTTAGTGTGTTTGGCTTTAAGGGCCATAGGAAAATGAAGAAGACATGGTTTCTATCCACCAGGAACTCACAGCTGAGTGACAGGGACAGATGCCTAATGGTGATGTCTGGCATTTATTGAGTGACCTCCAGTGCTGGTTGCTCTGCTCCACGTGCTTCATCTCTGTTGCTCACAGCAACTGAAGCAGAGACTTGACTAACTTTGATTTGCAAGAATGAAACTCAGATCCAGAGAAGCTAGTTGATGGCTGAGCTAGGTCAGGTCTGCCTGACTCCGAGGCTGGGGTGAGCTCACTGCCCTCCCTGCCCACACTGCCTTTACAAGCAAGCAGATACCAGGAGTGTTTGGTATTATAATAAGATGCTGTGGGGCATAGAGAAGAGAGCTTCCATGGAGAGGAAAGCCTGGCTGCTTCACAGAGGGAGTGGCATTTCAGCTGGTCCTTAAAGGATTCAGCACCTGCCAGACCAAGGAGGGAAGCAGGGCATTTCGGGCAGGAGGGCTGCCTTCAGGACAAAGGCACAAAGCTGTGAAAGGCCTGGTGGTTCTGGGAAAGGTGAAGAGTTCGCCGACCTGTGACTCCCAGTGGTGGGAGACAGGTGGAAGAGTCCGTTAGGAGCAGATTGCAAAGGCCTTGCCCGCCGGGCCCACCAGGCCGCAAAGCCTGCAGGCAGCTGGGAGCCAGCCGTGGTGTTCAAGCAGTGGAGAAGTGAACACGCTGAGTTTTGTTCCTGAGGCACTGGATGAGAACAGGGAGGTCCTGATTTATGCAATACCTGCAGAAAACGCTGCCTGACTTAAAAAGTGTCACCAGGATTTAATAGAGGCCATTATTCACACTATATCAACAGTCTCTCAGGGCACTGTGCTGAGGCCTATTTTAGGAACTTGCAGCTCCAGAAAAGCTACATAAAAGAGTTGACATGCCACACTCACAGCTACGAAGGCGGGCCTGGCCCCAGTTCCCCCTGAGGGTGCCAGGCCCACCCCAGTCTCCTCTCCCTGGGCCCTGCTCATTACCAGTGGAACGGCGCCGTCGAGGCCTGGTCCTGTCGCCTCGCGCACCAGGGTGGGCTCTCCTTTTGATCATTCTCTCTCAACCCCTTTCTGTCTCTCCTGGCTCCCTGCCGGTGGCAGTGGCGACACACAGGAGTTTGGAGAAGCCCAGGAAGCCAGCAGCTGTGGCCTCTCCAGGGGGTGGCTCAGGTCAGTGGGTTGCCATGGCAACGCCACAGGCCCTGCCCCAGGGGCTGCTGGGTTCCAGGAAGGGGCCCTGCCCCGCCTCTGCTTTCATTCCTTCCCTCATTTACCAAATGTTGATTTAGCACCTACTGTTTGCCAGGCTCTGAGCAGCTAGTGATGAACATGGCAGACAAGGTCCCTGCTCTCAGAGAGCTTATATTCTGCGGTGGAGATATTGAAAAATTAGCAAGAAGACAGCAGAAAGTGAGTGTTATGAAGAAAATAAAGCCATGGAATGGGAGATCAAGAGAGGTGGGGGTGCTTTTTGGGCAGTGGGGACACTGAAGGCCTTTCTGAGGAGGTGATGTTGGAGTGCAAGGGCCTGGGCGGGCTCGGGTGTGTGAGGAGGAGCCAGGAGGCCAGCATGGCGAAGCGGGAGGTGGGGAGAACAGCAGGAAATGACGTAGAAAGTTGGGAAGAATCCAAAATATGTAAGGACTTGCAGACCCTCCTAGGAACTTCCCATTTATTCCAAGTGCGCTAAGAAGCTATTGGAGGACTTTAAACAGGTGACGCGGACTGCACTGGCTCAGAAAGGGCAGCCCACATTCATTCATCCCTGTCTTCATTTGGCAACTATTTATGGGATACCATGCACCAGGGGCTGGCTACACAGGAGGGACACAGCCTCGATAGACAGTTCCATCTTTTTGGAAGATTAGAGTTTAGTGTGGTCAACTATAAATAATCACACAAAAAGAGATGCAATTACCAAGAGTGCCACATGAGAGAAAAAAGGGGGGTCGGGTCTAATCTGGGAGAGTTAGGAAGCTTCTTGGAGGAAGCAGCATTAAACTGGCAGCTAAAGAATGCGAAGGCATGAACCAGGTAGAGAGGCAGGAAGCGTGTTCCTGGCAGAAAGAACTGCATGTGTGAAGTTCTTGAAGCAGGCAGAAGAAAGATGCATTCAAGAAACTGACAAGCAGCCTGAGCATGTCTACACACATTGATTCAGGTATCAATACATGTTTCCTGATATTATCCTGCTTGATGAGCACTTTATGAGATGCCATAGGAGATGCATATACATAAGCCTTGCTTCTGTACTCAGTGCTGGGTTAAGGAGTCTAGATTGTATTCAGTAGGTGGTTGGGAAGCTCATAAAGTTTTTGAGTAGAGTGGGGCATAAGCAAAGTAGTTCTGTGGGCAGCTCCGTCTGGTGCTGCTAAACACGTTTTAGAGGAGAAAGAATGGAAGAGGAGGCCACGGAGTAAGGGTGACCATATCCCTTATCATCCAAACCTGAACACTTTTGAGATTGAAAAGCAATATTTTTAATAATTTTGCCAGGATCACATGCATAAACCAGGACTGAGCCAGGCAAACCGAGACTTACTTGTCCCCCTCTGTAGGACGCTACTAGAGGCTCATTACGTCTTAGAGACCTGAACTGGATGGATGAAGTAATTTGTTTAAAAAAAAAGAATGTTGTGGAGAAAAGATAAGAACTCTTTCCAGTTAACTGTGTTCACTCCCCAGCCAATCCATGTGATCACTGGCTCTATGTCTCTTCCTCATCAGCAGGAGTCTCAATCACAACAGGACACAGGTGAGCCTGAGATGACGCTAATATCATTCTCCTGGAATATGGGCTCCCAACACAAGCATCATCACCTTCATCATCATCATCATCATCATCATCATCATCATCATCATCATCACAGCGATGACTTGCCCAAGATCACACAGTTGTTAAGCTGCTGAGCAGGGATTTGAATCTGACTCGAACCTAACTACTCACCTGTGGTTATATACTCATAATTATATATACATTAAAGTCTCATTGTGAATTCTAAGCTGTGTCTAACATAACACCAAACGTACAATAGGTGCTCAATAATGTAGCTACCCTTTCCCACTTTAGGGAAACTCAATATGTAAAACTCTAAAGTGGGCAAGGAAATTAACTAAGGGGTCATTACCTGCAATGTACAAGAAAAAAAAAAGAACGAGGAAACTCCCAACAATGCACAAATGCCGTTTGTTCAGAGATCATGAACTCACCAAGAGTCTTCAGACACTAGAGAAAATTCAACCTAAGGTGTTCAGTGCCATCTCCTGTCGAAGATAAATTTAATGCAAAAGCAGATCTCGGCTCTGAAAATATCCCTGGGAACACTAGCATTAATGTACATTATTGCATAACCAGGTTGTAAAAATTTCATTTTCCCTCAACTTCTGGGGAAGGGTGTACCTACTACTACTTAATGTTAGCAGGCTTTTTTCTTTGTTTCTATTTCTACTATAACAATATTATTAAAACATAAAATTAGGAAAAGAATCATTGAGGCCAAGGCTACTTGCTCTGCACGGCATCTGATATTATTCCATCCTTGACATCACTGCCTTTTCTAGTTTTGGGTTTTCATTTTATTTTTACCTCTCCTGCTCTGTTTGGGGATGTGGATTCCCCCAAAAGCTCAGGAGCCAGGCACTCCTGGCTACAGAAGCCGAATAGATTTTAACCCAGCCTGAACTTTTGAGGTAAGCCACCAAAACGTCCTTCTCCTAGGCAAAATGCTTTTTTCTTTCCTGTAAGTCTACTGCAGAAATTACATTTTAAAATGTTGAAAAGAGAAACATATTTTCCCACAATCCCACCACTCTAACCTGGTAACTACCTTTCTTTTCTTTTTTTGTGTGTATTGGTCGCAAGTCTCATATCTATAAGTGCACGTAAGAGAACTGTAACTCCAGCAAACATAGCATTTCCATTCGTTTTTCTCTTAATGTTCTATTATTATGCAGATTTTTCCTAGGTCACTACAGTCTTCATATTCATCATTGTTTGAAAGATGACCAATGTTCCATTGAGCAAGTGTTTCTATCTTCCATAATGTTTCAATAATTGACTTGGTGCATATCGTTTTTTCTTTGTTTTGAATCATTTCCTGAGAGTCACTTAGAAGGAAAAGTTACCAGGTGGGATTAGTGACTAATTACCAATGAATTTTCTGAATTCTAGGCTTAATACTTACTAGTTCAATGAATCAAGGCAAATTAACTTCTCCAAACCTCAGTGTCTCCTTATGCATAATACGGATAATAATAATCTGCCTACCTCATCTTAATAGTGTGAGATTTAGGTGAACAAATGCACAGAAAGCACATAGAATACTACCTGGACCAGAGCAAGTTCTAGCCACACAGAACAATCATAATCCCAAGAGTTTGTTTTTGACAGAGGCACACTTTTTCCTCTTTTTCTTTTTTATTTTTTGCACCCCTGTCCCGACCACCTTTTTTTAGAGACGGGATCTTGCTCTGTTGCCTAGACTGGAATGCAGTGGCACCATCATAGCTCACCGCAGCCTCAAATTCCAGGGTTCAAGTGATTCTCCCACCTCAGCCTTCCAAAGCACTGGGATTATAGGCTTCAGCCACCACACCTGGCCATGTTATTGTTTTTAGTGTCAGTATAATAGTTAAGACCATGGACTGGTGAGCCAAACTGCTAGATTCAATTCTGACTTCTTTGCTCTGTGACCTTAAGGCAAGGGACTCAACCTCCTTGAGCCTTCAGTTCTTCATCTGCAAAATGGAGTAGTATCAGTAACAGCTCACAGAGTTTATATAAGAATTGAGTTAATAAGGCACATCAGGTGCCTACATGATAAGCATTGAATGTCTTAGCTAATGTATCATGCCCATCTCTAAGGCATCCCACCTTAGTCTGTACCTGAAATCACCTTTCCTGTTTGATTCTTGGATCTCCCGATACAATTAAAAGAACTTGGCCTTGAAAGCCAGAAAGACACTAATTCTAATCCTCCCCTTACAATTGACTACGTAAGCTCTGCAACCCTAGGCAAATTACTTAACCTCATGGGCCTCAATTTCCTTCCTATTAAAAAAAAAAAAACTACCCCATGAGGTTATTATGAGGATTAGAAGATATAATATAAGCTCCTTAAGTGCTGATTGTACTTTACTCACCCACTATTTGCTGTATTTAGGACAGCGCTTGGCCCAGAATAGCAGATCAATAGAAGTGGAGGAAAGGACAGAAAGGAGGGAGGGAAAGAAATGAATGAATGAAGCGCTAACACTATGCCTAGCACATAGTAGGGGATCCAAAGAGTGTTAGTTAATCTGTAATTTATCAGGTATAAACAAGTTTGTAATTTATCAGGCACAAACAAGTTTGCAGGGGCCCTTGGGCCAGGCTTCCTAGAAAGTAAGGAAAGAGATGCAGCATCCTTTGTAATATTAAAAATGGATTGATTTATATATTAAATAAACATTTATTAAGCACTAACTATGTGCAAGCCACTCTAGCAGATGCTATGCACTGTGCTAAACACAGATAAAAATTACACAGGCAAAACTCTTGAAAAAGGAAAAGCTTCAAATAACCATATACAATCGGAATGAAAAATACACTTCCTCATAAGTTTTTAATTGAGATGTAGGTGGCCTGGTTTAAAGAAAGCAGGATCAGCTTTGGAAAACAAACCTCAGTTTGGATACTCAGTTGCCATACAGACCAATGCATGTGACTGAATCTTACTGGTTTTACCAGGTGTACAATGGGAATGAATGATCATTCCAATTCACAGGTTTATGAGATATTGCCTCAAAATACTGAACACAGTGGAAGAACAAATTCTATAAAATTTTGTTTTCTTTTCCTGTGTATTAGTACGTTTTCATGCTGCTCATAAAGACATACCTGAGACTGCGCAACTTACAAAAGAAAAAGGTTGGATTGGACTCACAGTTCCATGTGGCTGGGGAGGCCTCACAATCATGGTGGAAGGCAAGGAGGAGCAAATCACATCTTACGTGGATGGCAGCAGGCAAAGAGAGAGCTTGTGCAGAGAAACTCCCGTTTTTAAAACCATCAGATTTCATGAGACTCATTGACTATCACAAGAACAGCACAGGAAAGACCTGCTCCCATGATTCAATCATCTCCCATCAGGTACCTCCCACAACACCTGGGAATTATGGGAGCTACAAGATGAGATTTGGGTGGGCACACAGAGCCAAACCATATCATCCTATGTGGTCTTTGTGTGTGGGGGTGGGGGGAAAAGGTCTTGGAAGTCACTAGAGGACCACAAGGTTCTCCTTGCAAGTGGTGCTTAAAGCAGCTTCTGTTTATTGAGCTTTTACAATGTGCCAAGACCTGTGCTGGTCCCTTTACATATTACTTTATTTAATCCTCACAATACTGCATGAGGTGGGTATTTGAATAGTGCCATTTTACTGAAAAGCAAACTGAGGCTCAGAGAGGTTACCTAAGTTGCTGAGTTCATATATCCAGCTCATGGCAAAACCAATTCTCAGGAAGCCTGCTGGATTCCAGAGCCTGCACTGTTAATGATTCTATCCATGATTATAGACTGTAACATGCTATACAAATGGAAGGTGCTGTTCTTTTAACAGCAAGGTTTTTATATTGAACCTATTCTAAGTGAAATCATGTCTGTAAGTAAATAGAAATGAAGCCCTTGATGATGTGTGTAAGATGTCAAATTTCCCAAAGTAACTGGCAGGTGGGAAGATACCCGCCTAGTGGTGGTGCCAGGTTGAACTTAGAAGCTCTGAGAATGATTTGAGATGAAAGGCACACATTGCATGGAGGCACCCACTCAGGGAGGAGTGCCCGTGGGCATCCTCAGCAGCCTGCTGCTAGAGTCACATCTCAAGGCCAGTGGCACCCAGTCGCCCACTGACACCCATGACAGTACACTCCAAAGAATGGCAGTGTGAGCTGCTGTCTCCCACCAGGATGAGGGAATGACTGGACCTCCTGAACTTTATGCAGTAGAGGAGGTGAACTAGAATGTAAAACTCTCAGGTCTTCCTTCTAGCTCTGGAGTTGAGGAGGCAAGGAGGCAGCTTGACTTTGGAATCACAGTAATCCGTGTTCAAATCCTGGTTTCACACTAGGGGTTTGGCCTGGACATATTGTTAACTAGGCTGTCTGAATCTCAGTTTCCCCATCTGTAAACTGGGGATAATAATATCATAGAGTCAATATGTGAGTTAAATAAAGTAACATGCATAAGTATTCAGCACAGTGCCCGGAAAAAATTACAAGTTTGATTAATCTGCTACTCAATTTCCAAAAGGGACTCACTTGTATAAAAAAGAAACTAATAATTTTGAAAAAACTCATTAAGTCAGCCTGCTGACAATTATGGAAATGAATCTGGTGGAGTCTCTTCCTGGCCTCCCATCCTCCCTTGGGGTCCCCCTCCCTCTCTTTCTCCCTTCCTTCTCAAAATGCTCTGTTTATCATCAGCTACCGATATACAACATACAGCCTTGGTGTTTTCATTTCTTTTTTTTTTTAATCCCTCTCAATACCAAGAAAAACTTGGAGCAGAACATGGGATCCATGGGGCATCCTTGTGTAGGTCCTCCGTGGCTTGGATCCCTGTGGGCTGCTCAGCTCGGCAGGCTTTCCCAGCGGCGCTCAAGGCTCAGCCGGCCTCTGTGTGAGGCTGCCCAGTACATGCCGGGCGAGGTCTGGACTGACGGCGCTCCCACTCCCGGCGCCTCCTCAGCTGTGCCCTGTGAGGCAGCCGAGGCGAGAATGCCCCGCAGCCTGGGCACCCAGAGGAAACCTCAACGTAGCAGAGAAATAATTTATTCTTGTCATCACACCAAAGTTTTCAAACTTTAAAACGCAGACTTGATTAGAAGAAAAGCTGTGTTTTTTCTAAAAGCCTGGCATTTCTGAAAAGGTCCCCTACCCAAACCACAGAAACCTCAAAAACTCTGCCCACTGAGTTGAAAATAAAAGTTCACGGAGACCAAAGCCTTTCTCACAACAACTGCTCGACGCTTTAGAAATCTTCTCTCCAATGCTTAAAAGTTTTAATGTTTTAACTGAGGGCCTCAAGCCCTCTGGAATTTTTCTCCCTTGTAAACTCCCAGAGCTTTCTGAGCCAGACTTATTTATTTTCTGTGATGTCCAATAATGCTTGGTGGAGAAATTATTTTGCTTTTGAAAAAGGAGTCACTGAGTAAAAGAAATAAAAGTAAAAGAAATTTTAGCCCGGTTAGTAGCCATTTAAGGAGGAAGCAAAATGTGTTGATTTTCTTTTTGGGGAGGCAAGTAACTTTATAAAGGCACCCTACTTCTTCCCTCACCCTAGACTTATTATCAGCAGTGGAAGTGAACTCCATGAAGAAAACTTGGCAAAATGTTTAGGATAATCCATCAGTTCCACCATAAATAGGTTTGAGTTTATGCCATGGAGCCAATTCCGCCAATTCTGGAACTTTATAAAATCCTAATAACTTCAATAGAAACTTGACTTATTCATGAGCATTTAGATGCAGTACCCAAATTATAAATATGTTCTATGTATGGACACCCCAAATTTGGACTAATCACGTTCAGAAAAAGATAACGTAGAACTCAAAAAAGTCTCTCATGCTCACTTTTAAAAATTATAAATCCTATAATCGCAACATTCCAAGAAACACTTCCTTCTTCAAAAGTGTAATGTAACTTGCAATGATTTGATGGCCAAGATTCAAAACAAAGGCACTGACATTATTTTATTCACAAAATGCATTTGTGTCTCAAAAATTAGATGCTGGCTTGGAGGTGTAATTGTCAATCACTAATCACTCATTAGATTATCCAAATGTCCATTCAAAATCTAGTTCAAAGACTAGTTTGCTTGCATTGACTCATACTGTATTTTCTCCAACATGATGGATTCAGGACATCAGTGCTTATGAAGTGGTAAATTTCCATTCTGATTAAATAAATATCTGCTGCATTCAGCAGTCTCACTTACGTTGTGTCTAAACACTAGTCTTTAGCACAATTACTGGGTAGTTGGAAAACACACAAGGCACAAAGTGCTAACTAACCTTCACTGGGTTGCAGCCTTTTCAAAGACTTTCTCATTGTTCTTTTAAATTAAAACAAAACAACTATAAAAATACAAATCCAACGTGTCCATGTTCACCTCTCTACTAATAATTATTGATTACTCAGAGGCACAATGATGCTTTTATGTTTTATGGAAGAATAACCAACCAGAAAAGTGGAAACTGTACACATCTTTTGAAGTATTCCTGCCTTGAGGGTGGGATATGACACATAAACCCCGTAATCTCCCGGCACAGGTCAATCCAGCCCTAGTTGCCTCAATTTGGACCCAATTCAACTGAAAGCAAAATGGCTGCATTTCATTATTTTCTGCTTTTTATGATCTCTTTCCCTCTCGTAAACATTTCAAGAACTCAAAAACTGCAATGTTAGTAAACATCAAATTATAAAGACAAAAACAGAACAAATGGACGTTTTATCCTCACGTTAAAAATATATATATAAATGCAAGAAAGGCAAAAGAACCAAACTCTCTCTGCATCCTGCTAAAACGAGTTCCAGAGAATGGCTCACTCAAAACTGAGTTTTCTACTTCTTGAAAACCAAGTGTAAAAATGGTTCAATCCTTAAAACACTGATGCCTACAAACACAAGAGGGTTGGGTGGTTAAGGGGGCTGGGGTGGGGGGAAGGCAAGAGGGAGAGGGATGAAAAATGTGGGCCATCACATTCCAGAACTGGAAGGGCATCAGGAGTTGTGGAGGGGCCTCTATCAGGGTTGTGCAACATATGTCGTTTCTGAGTACGCCATAGATCTCTCTTCCAGGATTTAAATTCAAGCCCACAGGAGTTGCCTCTACAAAGACACATTTTCCTTTAACAGGCTGGAAAACACAAGGATGAAATAATGGCAAACAGGGGCACATAAAATGCCTTCTTCATGGGAAAGGTGGAGAAATAAAAATAAAATTAGTCTTTTAGTCTAAACCCTTCAGAAAAAAAATGACTTGTCTCAACATTAAAACTGGGGTTGTATCTACATAGTACAAGCACATCTAGGTATTCTAAAACATTCTACATTTTTTTTCAGTATTCTTATCCCCTTTCCCAACTAGACACCTAGAATAAAATATAGGAAGGCCAGATAATTATTGTTAATAATAATAATAATAATATCTGCTATTTACCGAGCAACTTTTAGGAGTCAGGCAGTAAATCAAATACTTCACATGTACAATCTTACTGAATTTTCATAATCATCCTAGAAGGTAGTGAGTACACATTTTCACAAAGAAGGAAACAGAGGCTTAGAGAACTAAGATAATTTGCTCTGGGTCACACAGCAAGAATGTAACTGATATAGGATTTGAACTTTGTCTGATGGCAAAGTTCATGTTCTTTTCACTAAGTCACACTACATACCCCTGAAGCCGTATTTTAACACCTATCTGTGAATGACTTCTAGATGCAATATATTGTTTAAGTTACCTAAAGGCTCCATATATTATCATATTATTTAATTGCTTTTGCCTCATTCTATTATCCTTCCTGTTGCATGAATGAAGCCTTGACTTTCTCAGAGACAAAGCAAATATTAACCAAAGTTTGAGTGAATCCCAAAGAAGATGAAAGGACATTTCACATGTGTAGTAAAGGTACGAACGATTTACTTATGTCCCTATTTTTGTCAACAATTATACATTTTGCCTTTAGAGTTTAAAAGATTATTTTAGCCGGACGTGGTGGCTCATGCCTGTAATCCCAGCACTTTGGGAAGCCAAGGCGGGTGGATCACGAGGTCAAGAGTTTGAGACCAGCCTGGCCAACATAGTGAAACCCCATCTCTACTAAAAATACAAAAAATTAGCCAGCGTGGTGGCGGGCACCTGTAATCTCAGCTACTCAGGAGGCTGAGGCAGGAGAATTGCTTGAACCTGGGAGGCAGAGGTTGCAGTGAGCCAAGATGGAGCCATTGCACTCCAGCCCGGGTGATAGTGCAAGACTCCGTCAAAAAAAAAAAAAAAAAAAAAGACTATTTTAACACTTTCATATAGGGAGAAAATAGCAAGTCATTTTCTTTTGCTAAAATGCTATGTATGTTACTGGGCATTCCTCCCACTGCCACCCTCTCCCTAATGAAAAAAAGAAGAAGAAGAAGAGAGAGTCAGTACAGCTTCATGACTTAGAGTATGGATCTAAGAGCCAGCCAGGCTGGGCTGTGGCCCCTCTGCTCAAATCCTGGTTCTGCCACTTACCCATCTCTTGGATAAGCTTTCTTTTTTTAATTTTTCCTTTTTTTTTTTTTTTGTTGCTCTTTTCCTTCCTTCCTTTCTTTTTTATTTTTTTCTTTGAGACAGAGTCTCACTCTCACCCAGGCTGAAGTGCAGTGGTGTGATCAGAGCTCACTACAGCCTTGAACTCCTGGGCTCAAGTGATCCTCCCATCTCAGCCTCCTGAGTAGGTGGGACTATATGCATGCACCACCATGCCCGTCTAATTTTTTAAATTTCTTGTAGAGATAGAGTGTCGTTATGTTGCCCAGGCTTGTCTCCAACTCTTGCCCTCAAGTGATCCTCCTGCCTCACCTCCCAAAGTGCAGGGATGACAGGCATAAGCCACAGTGCCTGGCCATTATATCCTTTCTCTGTCACAGTGTTTTTAAAACATTTGCTTTTTAAAATACAAATGAAAAGCTAGGTCTCCTGCTTGCATTCTGCCTCAGGAAAGCTAGGAACACACAATAAGAGTAATCTAGCTTCCCAAGCAATCGAGGTACAGCTTGCCAGCCCAGCTTCCTAGGGCTCAGAAACTTATTGAACATGTCAGCTTCTAGTTTCAATTTTTCCTTTAACTTGTTGGTTTCTCTATTTAAACTGTAAATAATAACAGTTTCTTCTTAATAATTACAGTTTCTTCTTAATAGGATTGTTGTGAGCATTACACAGATAATGTACTTAAAATGCTTAGCAAAGTGAAGACACAGTAAGTATCGAACGTGTGTTAACTATTACCACTTTCGTATTTCATATTCACTACAGCTGTATCAGCTGGTTGTATCAATCCTATAAGAAAATTGAGGCTCAGCAACATTAAGCTTCCAGACGAAATGCTCACAGCTTTATGTGGCACAGCCACCCTATGAAGGCAACAACCCCATCACCATGCTCTGTCTTTATTACTCCAGATAGGTTTTTTTCCTTCATATTGCTAATCACTTACTGAAATTATCTATTTTTGTGTTTACTTATTTGTGGGTCTAGAACTTATGCTCTAGAGAAGCAAAGATGACATTTTTGTTAAGCCCAGTATCTAGCAGAATGCTGGGCACATAGGAGACACATAGTCTTCTTGGATGAATGAATGAACACATGAATGAAGAAAGCCAAGATTTGTCTGTGCCCCAAATCTCTACTCAACCGCTGTGATACACTGCCTCCCATTGCTGCCACCATTTAAAATCCTCCTTAAAGGCAGAGTCACAGGATTCCTTCAGAGGGGTTTTCTCTGGAGCCCAGGGAAGACAACATTCTGTGATTCTCCACTCTCATCCACCTGTTTCTCTTCTCACCAAGTAGGATTCAAATCCACCTAAAGCCATTGTCATAACTAAACCCTGACCTATCACGACAGCAGTGTCTAGGTGACATGGCCTGCGTGGGGAGAGGGCATGAGTGTTCCCTAGTCTGCTCTCCAGTCTCGCTCTGCCATGTACCAGTTGTGACCTCACGCAGGTTCCAGACCCTCTTTCATCCTAAAAAGAGACTATGCAGAGTTGTGATAAGGCTTCAATGGCTAATGTGTGAAAAAGTGCCTGTTACAGAGCTGATACATGGTAGGTACTCAGCAAGAGAGAGCATCCTTTCCTCTAAGCTCCAAAATGACTCAATTTTTATGTTCCTTGTAGTGCTCCCCACTCTCAGTGTGTCCATACCTTCTCTTATTAAATGCATTCTGAAGTCCTTGACAGTAGGGACTGTGACCTTGTTCATCTTCAGGGTCTGCCACCCAGCAGGTAGTCAGGAAGTGAGATTGAATAAAACCCAAAGTAGTCTATTTTCTTCTTTTTTTAAACTTCACTTTTACCTGATACCTCCAAATAAACTCTTCAAAGTTCATTCTCTCTCTCCTAAACCTTAATAAAATTGCAAATATCTAAAATAGATTGGAAGAGGTAAAAACAACATTGGGGGTTTCTCCCACCGTCTCCATCCTGCAGAGCCTTATGGCCATCGGAGGGGCAGCTGAAGAGTTTCCCAAGTGACCTGCAGAACATGTAGGATGGGCTCTCAGGAACCTGTGGAGTAGAGACCTGAGTGTCCGGCATCCCAACTTGTGATGTCACCACTTTGTATCTTCTCACTCAGCCTTTATGGAAAAGACACTGAGGCAAATAGACCAACTTGGCTTAGAAATCAGTCTTAAAATGTTGGAAATGAAAGAAAAACCCTATGTTTCACAATAATGCCATGCTCATGGAGTGCCTCGGAGGCACAATGTCAGTAAAACTACTTTATAAACAAAGTATCCAGAAGATTTGACATAGATGTCAGGGACACAGGCATATAGTTGAGAGGTAGAATTTTATTAGGTTGATGCAAAAGTAATTGCGGGTTTTGCCATTGTAGCAAAACCCGCAATTACTTTTGCACCAACCCAATAGAGCATATCAATTTTTACATCCAATCCATTCTTTTGCAAATGAGGCAATGGAATCTCAGGGAAAGGAGAAGGGCTCCTTTGCCCAGATTGTCATCAGGAGGGGGGCCTGGGCGTGAGAAGAGACTTCTTCCCAAAAGCTTGAGCAGTGGAGGGTGGAGTGATTTTCCTTTGATGGCCGCATTTTAGTGCGTTGGCCAATGTGTATTCCTCTCTCACATATGTGAGGGTCTGTGATGCCGGCTTCATCTTCTAGAAGCATTTCAGTGTTCCCTAAATTGGCACTGGATACAGCCCCATAAAGTCTAGTGTCTTTTAGTAAATCCTTTGGGGATGGAGGGAGTTGGCCAAACAATTAAGGAATGCACTGCAGGTGGCAATGAGAAAGGACATTCTGGGCCTTTTAAAAAGAGTTGTTCATGGTTATTGACTCTTAAATCCCAAATGACTTGCAAAAAATAGTATATTATTAGTTTGAGGAGAAATTAACTAATTGTGCAGGGGGTCATATTTCAGATAGTGGTAACCAGCTCATATATTGCTTCCTGGATTCTACAGTAAAGCCAAAGGAATAGAGGGAAATGTTTTCCTTGTCAGAGATCCCAGCCTGTAAGCTGTCTAACCCTTCATTTTACAGGCAATTAAAAATAATCTTGGAAAGGCTAGAAGATTAACCTAAAGTCACATTACAAGTGGCTGAGTTGGAATCACAACTCAGCGCCTTTCTCACTGTAAAAAGGGGGGAAAAATCAGAATCTCCTCTTTACCCATCCCCACTCCCAAGATTTCTGGCCTGACACTCCCTTCTCTTCCCATTCCGTTCCCGCCTTATTCTAACCCATCACCCTTTCAGATCGGGTTTGAGATAGGGGGTGAGAAACTCACCCTGGGCGACCCACGGGTCGTGGGGAAGAAAAGCCAGAACCTTTCACGTTGGTGAGCCTGTGGCTCTTGGGGAGGCGGGCGCACTGCCCAGCTGGCGCCTAACCTCCGGACGGGTGAGGGGGGAGGCTGGAAGAGAACCCGGAGAGGAGGGGAGGGAGCAAGGGCTCCAAGGCGGGCTGAGAAAAGGTATAGCTGCTGGGGAGAAATTAGAGACCTCGGCGCCTCTGGGAAGCAGGATGGTCCAGCACTCACACAGCGGCGGGGAGGCCCCGTGCAAACTCCTCTCTCTTCCTCGCACTGGGCCTTTTGTTGTCGGCCTCTGCCTCTGGCTCCCGCTCCTGCCCTCCGGTCCCCCCGCCCCCCTGAAGTCACCCCAACTGCACTCATAATATTTTGCTTTGCGCCAGGTCTGTTTTCCACCACCAACTTCCAGCAGTCTCCATGGTGACGCGCTGGGGAGAGGGGCGGGCGCGGCTTTGGAAATCCCAGGCCCGAGGCGCCGGGCGGCCCCTGCAAACTTTTCCGAGTCTCTGAGACCTGCAGGCCGGGTAGGAAAGCGCGCTGTCCCAGGCTGCCGCACAGAGTCGCGTGCTGAATCCGGGACTCCGAGGACCCAGCCTGCGTGCAGCATCCGCGCCATCAAGGGCTGCAGCCTCGGGGACCCGGAACCCTGGTACCATGCGGCTCTCACTTGACCCCCGCTGCCAAATCCAGACGCCGGCGCTTAGCAGGTGGCAGAGATCGGGGCGCACATGCCCCGTTCGCCCGCGCGCGCGCGCGCACACACACGCACACACACACGCCTGGGGAGGGCGAGACTGTCTGCTTTGGGAGCGGGAGCAAGGCTCGGACCTCTGGCTCCTTGCTCTCCCAAGCCTGCAGACAGCAGCTCCTTCCCCAGGGCTGTGCCTGGGCAAGAATGGAGGAGGCTCGGGCCCTGTTCCCTCCAGGACGCACTTTGCCTTGTGGGCACGGCGCCAAGGCCACTGGACGTCCCTATCCCGGGCCCACAAAGGCATATAATTAATCTGGTGGTAGAATTTTGGACAGAATTTGTGCTGAGCTGGAGGCCTGTAAACTAGCGTGCCCTCCTACCGATGCGGCCCGGGGAACTCAAATCCGGCTCTAGGAAGTACTTTGGCCGCCTCAGCTCTGGGTTCTGGAGATGGGAGCGGAAAGTGGATGGAGGCAGAAGTTTCCAGCTCCAGCTTGGCAGTGACCCTCTCTAACGCGCCAACCCGTTTTAAAAGAAATGATCCTTCTGTTGCGTAGGCGACCGACCCGGCCCGGCCCGGCCCACTTTGCACAAGTTCTCGGTGGCCTAAAATTCTACCCACTTTCCCCCATCGTTCTCGAATTTCCGGATAACTTGAGTAACTGAGCAACGATCACCCGGGCAGAGCAGCCCTGATTGGACCCGGCGGCCACAAACACGTAGCTGCCGGTGGCCCGCGTGGAGAGGGCAGGCCACGCGGGGCTCAGCACCCACTTTTGCGCGGCGTGGGGCTGTAGCGCGGGCCGAGCGGGACGCGCGCCTGCGCTTACTGCAAACCGCGCGCCGGCCAGAAGGTGCGTCGACTGCCCCTGCGCGCGCCTGTCGCCTTTGCCTCCTGCTGGAGCACCGCGGCGCGCGGCAAGCTGGGGCTTTGCCTCCGAGAGGGGCTTTGCTTTGTCGGGCTCAGCCGCGAGAGAGCCTAGGGCCCAGGAGGCGCGCGCCGGCTGCCCAGCTTCCCCCGACGGGGCCATTGTCTTAGCTCCACACTTGTTGAGTATTTTGGGGAAACCCGAGGAATATATTACGGGCTTGGTGTGCGGAACAAAGGGGCGCGTTTCCGCAGGTCACGCTGAAGTGGCCCCAAAGCAGGCCACTAGAGCCCTGGCCCCTGCAAAACTGTTCTCCCGGGCCCGAGGTACTTCGCGGGGATTTTCCTTTTAAGAGTAAGGGACGGTGGCCCCGCTCGCCGGCGTCTCTTATCCTGGACGTTTCCTACTTCGCCCCAGCACTTGCTGTGAGTCGGTTGTTCCAGTCCTTTCGGAATGAAATAATAACAGCAATATTCTTGGTTCTGATCGCGCGCGATCTTATACAAAAGGGGCAGAATCGAACTGCTCCGTGGAGCGCGCGTCTCTGCAAGCGGAGGAGAAAAGACCTTTACATAACAAGGGAAACTCAGAAGAAAGGCTAATTGGATTAAATTCTCTGGAAGGGAGGTGAGGGAAGGCTTCTGGACTGGACCACGCCGAGCCGCACTTCCCTTGTCGTCGGTTTTGCAAGTCCGAGTGAAATGTCACCTGGTGCTTCTCGTGTCATTTCTTCACACTGTCGTGTACCAAAACTTTTGATTTTGCGTTCAGGGTGGTGACCTAGGGATGTCTCGGATATACAAAAGGGGGAGAGGTGGATGGGGAAAGGATTTCTATTTCAGAACCTCTTTGGACTGTTTGCAGTTGAGGTGAAGAGGACTCGGTGCCCCCACGACCACCAGTTGCATCGAGAACAGAAAACACCACGAATCCGCAGCCCCACAGTCCTCCCCAGAAGTACCGAGGGGCCTGACCCTGTGGAGGAGGCAGCTAAAAGCCCCAGCAGGGCCACTGCAAGTTTGGGATGTAGGGTAGACCCTATGTCCCTGCGTGGGCCGCTCGAAAATACTTGGCCACAAACTCTGCAGACATGCGTTTAATTTTGTTAAGGATATTCATTTTTAATGTTAGAGTTCTCAGGAGGTGGTGAGGGCGCAGCGCTTGAGATGAAAAAATGGTGGAAAAGGCGCTTTTCTCTCTCTGGGCTCCCGCTTTACCGCCAGCAGAGACCTCAGCGGGGCCTGCCGTGTCCGGAGGGGCACGCAGGGCAGGCGACGCTTCTCCTTGCCTTCGTTTGTCATTGAGTTTGTCATTAGGAAGGAGAACTTCGGGGCTTAGCCTTTCCCCACTCCCTGGGGGCTCACACCCGCCCAGGGGAGTGCAATCAGGGAGGGCCCTGACTCTAGGAATCAGAGATCGACAACTACTCTAAAACACCGAATATCCCCCCTGGCAAGAGCAGCCCGGTGTCCGGGCCACCAGGGCTGCAGCGGAAACCTGGAGAGGCCTTAAATATTTCTGTAGGGACCGAGGAAAGACCTTCTGGGGCAATGCCCCGATGACCCCAGCCCCTACCCCACTTCCATATCCAGCCTGCCTAGGGGTGGAGTTGGGGAGACATCCGTGCGGCATTTATTTGCTGAAGGAAAGGACGTGCATGCTTAGGGGACGGCCGGGGCTGGAAGGCACTTGTTGCTCCGCGCTGCAATGCCCAGCAGCGTATGCTTGCAGGCATTCTCTCAAACCCTGCCACGGCCCAGGCTGAGTCCACTGCCCTATTTCTGCCTCTCCCCGACCTCATCACCCCAAGAAATCCTGAGGCTGCAGCGGGGCCAAAATGAGAATAGCCGGGTTGCAAGAATGAGCCTAGGGGAGGGGGTGAACTGTAAGAGAACTTCCACCTGCAAGGGACTTAGGGAGCGTTAACAGATCTAGAAGTGTGACGGCTCTTCAAAGGTGCTAGGAGTGGGAGGTGGCGAAAACTACTGGCGGAAGAACCGAGATACCGGGCGTTTTCTTTGTGAAAGATTCCTTGGCCTCCTTTTTTCGTTGTTAAGGACAGCCGCGCCCCCAAAACCTGACGCCCAGCAGCTCTTGAACTGCAGAGCAGTTTGCAGACCCCAACGCCGAGTTTAGCGGGCCACTCTGCGTCCTGCCCTCCCTCCAGCAAGGTCACAGCTCCCTAGTGGAGCCCGGCGTTGGGTGCCCCTTCCTGGCGGAAAAGCTAAAAGCCCGCCCCCACAGCCCAGGACTCCCACCTCCCGTTTCTGAGGATTCCCCAGGACCACCGGGTTCGCCGCCGCCACTCCCTCCAGCTGCGCGTCTCTACCAGCCGGAGCCTCGGTCCCCACCTCCCAGGCGCAGTGCGAAGTCGTCACCCTCCCCCGCCTCGGGGCGTTCCGCTCGGCTTCCCGGCCCTGGCCGCCAGACCCCGAGCGCACAGCTATTCCGAGGCCCCCATACCCTAGGAGGACCTGGGTCCGGGAGGGGGCGGTCGGCTGGCAAAGTTTCTGCAAGTGGCACCTCGAGCTCGCCGCGAGCCAGCGCATCTTTACGTAACTTTGTGTCCAGGGCAAGCGAAAGCGCGCTCCTTCGCGCGCGCGCACGCACACACACTCACACACGTACACAATCACACGCTTATACACATACTTCCACGCATCCACTTACACACATCGCCTCGAATTGAAAACTTCTGCAAGCTCTGCGTTATTCCTTGGGGTTCCACTGTCAAGTTGACCCGACTGAACTTTTCCCAACTTCTTTCTAAAGTTCCCCCTCTCCCTTCTCCTTCCCTCCCAATGTATCCCCCCGCCCCCCACCAGTAGGACTAACCTGTGGAATCCATGTCGGGTTCCTCCAGTAACCCACAATGCATGCTCTTCCCATGGACAGCACAGGCGCCCCCCAAAAGTCCTGATGTTTGGGGATCCCCCGTGCTAGAGATGCCCAGAGAGGAAGGGAGTGAGGGAGGGAGAAGGGGAGAGAGAGAGACGCAGAAAGTG
Source organism: Pongo abelii (assembly GCF_028885655.2). NCBI lineage: Eukaryota > Metazoa > Chordata > Mammalia > Primates > Hominidae > Pongo > Pongo abelii. Next base: position 105,269,983 of record NC_071995.2, on the reverse strand, counting down.
AGGGGGCACAAGGATAAAGGAGGAAAGGAAAAGAAAAGAAAAAGAAGAGGAAAGAAAAGAGAAAGAAGAGGAGAGAGAGGGAGAGAAGGGAGCGAGCTCGGAGAAGGGGGAGAGAGAAAAAGCGAGCGAGCGAGGGGACACTCAGTAATCCAGCCGGGCAAAGCCAAACCCGTCAAAATGTTTGCGGATGTTTCATGGGAAAAAGCATCATTTTATAGGAGCCCCGATGGGAGCAATGTCATTGATAGGCCAGCCGGCCTGATGAATGGCCGCTCGTCAGATGGGGCCGTGGCGAGGCGCACTGTGAAGCCCATTGTGGGCCTGTTTTGAATAAGAAAAGCCGCCTCCGAAAAGGGGGGCTCAGAGCGACGCAATCCCAGCCCTCCGACTTCCCCCTTCTATTATAGCATTAGCAACGTTTTTCTTATTTAAAGTTCCAGAGGCCTTCTCCAGCCTTCGCCCGGCACTCATTATAGGCGAAATCAAAATTGGCTTAGATGTGGCCCCCTCCCCCTCCTGGCCCTTCCCCGCCATCGGGCCCCGCGCCGCGCGGGCAGGCCGGGAGGGGGGCGCGGGGGGGGGGAGCCGCGGGGAACTCCTGGAGCCTGGGGAGTCGCCTGCGCTACCACGAGTGGGGCCCCACTCCCTTCCTTCTCTTGCGCCCCCACCCACCCATTTTGGTCCTGGGTTAGATTTCGGGTGGTGGCCCTGGGAATGCGGGAGGGGGTATGTCTTGGCCCCTTGCACGCGGATCCGCAGACACGCGTGGGGGAGTGAAGCGAGCTTGAAGGGGAAAGGGTGGGGAAGGGGAACTGAAGCCTTAAGACCCCATCCCCCAATCTGAGCGTGACAAGGCCGCTAGGCGGGGAGGAGGTGAGTGGCTGGTTCACCTCCTCCAGAACTTTCTGTCTTCCTCTGGGCCTGGGTCCTTCATCCTGTTTCTCTCCTTCCATCTCGCTGTCTCTCCGCCTGTCTCCCGGTGTCTGTTTCTAGCTCTCTCTCCCTCTCGTCCTCTGTGTCTCCGTCTCTATCCCTCTATTTCTCCTTTCTTGGCTGCTAGTGTCTCTGTCCAGACCCTGCCTCCACTTCTCTTTGTCTCCCTCTAGGACTCTGCCCCTCTCTGTCTCTATCCCCCTCGGTCTCTCTGTACTGTCCCCCCTCCCCCGCCTCTTCCCGTAACTCTGTCAGTCTGTCTGTCTCTGTTCCTCTGCCCTCCCCCTGCCCTCCCCACCCCACCGCCGTCCCCCAGTCGGCCTCGAAGTTTGTGAGAAGCCCCGGCATCCAAGTGGGGACGCGGTTTTCCCAGGGACCCCCTCCTCGGTGGAGTTGAAAGTGCAGAAAGAGGGGGGCGAGGGGGGCGAGGGCCGGGGGGTGCTGGAAGTGGAAGTGGGGGGAGCAAGCTGCGTCTCCTGCGGGCCCCGATAAAGTGGCCGTTCGCGGGCCGGCCGCGCTGTGATTAGAATATGAATGGGGCCCGGCGGGCGGAAGAGAAAGGCGGATTACCCCGGGTGCTTTGACCATGGACAGAGGCAGCGCAGGCCGGCCGCGGCGGGGGCGGGGAAGCGCGGAGTCCCTAACGCCGTGCGGGGGTGGGGGTCTCTAACCCCGGGCCCCTGGCTGCGCGCGGCTTTCCGAGATCCTTCGGAAAGACGCCCCCCGCCCGTCGGTCCGTCCCTCTCCCCACAATCAGAGCTGAGTGGGACAATGTACGGAGGCTGGGGGGCCCGAGGGGCCAGCACGTGCCGAGTTAAGGTCACAGTGCGGGAGGAAGGGGGCGGCGCGCGGTACCGGCTGGACAGAGCCCGGGATGGACTGACGATAGCGCGGGGTTCGAATCCCAGCTCTGTAAATTCCTTCATCGTTCTGGGCCTCAGCTTCCTCGTCTGTGAAATGTAGCAAAGTTGCTCCCTCTCAAGGTTTGGGGGAAGACAACTGAGGCAGTGGTTATAAAAGGAGCCGGGCATTTGCTGTTCCCTCTACTTGGCACTCTGCCGGCTCCTCCTTCCTCACAGGTGCCTAACCGGCCGACACCTTTGCGTCACTCTGGTCTCAGCTGAGCGTCGCCTCCTCGGAGGGACTGTGCCTGACCAGTCTCTGCGAAGGTCCCTTCCTGCCCCGGCCGCTGCCGGGCTCATTACCCGGTTTATTTCTGGAGGACTTTGTTCACCACCTTATGCCCAGTGCCCAGAACGGCGCCAGGCACATTCTTTCCCGCTGCCATGCTGGTGATGGGAAAGAGGTCGATGGAAACCTTTGGCAGCCGAAGGCCATGGTGGCGGTCACCGCGCGTCCTCGTGGTGTGCCTGACAGCAATGACCGCGGAATTCGAAGTCAGATCTGACTGTCCGCTTTCGCCTTTGCAGCCTTAGCTTCTTTAGCTTCTCTGCCACTGGAATAGGCTGAAGAGTAAAAGCCTCCTTCAGACGGCGGTAGGGTCTGACAGCGCGTAGCTGGAGCCTGGCCAGGGGCGTTCCGGTGGCAGCAAGGAGCGCGTCCCCAGGGTGGGCGGCTGCCACCGCCCGGAGAGAGTCCTTGAGGGATGCCACGGGGGCACGGGTGGTCTCCAGGGCGGATGAGACTATTATTGTTGCTATTATTATAATTTTTGTACGCAGAGTGGAGGTGGGTAGGGTGAGGTGAGCCGGGCTCACAGGCCAGGAGTGAGGCGGAAGAACCCGGAGCCGTGGGCGGCAGGAAGCCGGGACCCAGCCCAGCACAGCTCAGAGCCGGGCCAGGTGCCGCTGGGCCAGGTGCGGCTGGTCCCTGCCCAGCGCTGCTTCACTTGGGAGGGCACGAGTTCTTGGCCATGACCGTGCTGCAGCGCCTGGGAGCTTAAAGAAATGAAAATAATAATCACTCATTCGTTCCTTGGCAAATTTTTATTGTGTATCTACTATGTGTCCAGAACTATTCTAGGAAGCGGAGGCTACATCCCTGAAAAAAATAGACCAAAAAAAAAAAAAAATCTTCCTCTCCTGAAGCTTACATGGGAGTGAGAGGAAAGAGATAATATATACAACATAAAATTAGGAGGTGGGAGAGGAAGTCAGGGAGGGCCTCTCTGAGAAGCTGACATTTGAACTTAAAAGTAATGGTATCCAGGGGCTAGTCACAAGGGTGTCATTTGTGACAATTCACTGACTGTGACACTTGTGATTTTGCGCATTTTTCGGAATGTATTTCATACTTCAATAAAACGTTTGCTTAGATTTAATGCTGTCAACATCATAAATAGTAATAGCTACCATTTACTATTAATGTATTCATTATGTGTTTCCACGGGTTCAGGCGTCTTCCATGCATTAGTTCATTTCATCCTCACAACACAACTAATACATATTATTGTTGTCTCCACTTTTAGGAGAACAACTGGGGTTCAGTGTGGCTCTCTTGCCCTTGACAGACACTGTGGACACAGTAATGAATTATCCAATTCCTATCCTGCAGAGGCCTGAAATCTCAATAGAACATAGCACAGGGGCAGGGAGGAGGTGATGGGGAAAGTGTGGGTGCTGTGAGAGCAAAGAGAGGGCCATGTGACTGATCCTCGGAGGCTGGTGTCAAGGCGGGCCTCCTGGAGGAAGTGGTGACCCAGGAGCTGAATTAACCAGACAAAGGGGTTGAGGGTGTTACAGACAGAGGCACAGGCAAAGAGGAGAACCTGTGGAGTGTGTTTGGGACTGGAGCCTGGCCTGGCTGCACACGGAACCCTAGAGAGGAAGAGAGGATTAACAGGCCATTTTATGGGGAGGTAAGCTGGGGCCATGCCAAGAAATGTACCCTGGAAGGGTTTGGTGCATATAGGACTAAATCTACATTTTGAAGAGATCACAAAATATGAAGAGATCTCAAAATATGTGGTGGCCAGATGGGGGTTGGTTGCAGGAGGGGGTGGTCTTTGGGAGGGAGGAATCAGGATGACCTGCCACAGGTACATGGCAGCGGGGGCAGGGTTCAAGAGATACCAAGGAAGCTGTATTACCAGGCTTGATGTTGATTAGTTGTGGCCAGGGATGGGGAGGGAGAACAGATTCCCAGGTTCTGACTTGAGCAATGAGTAGCTATTGGTACCAGGATGTGACATGAGGAGGGAAGACTTGGCAGCAAGAGAGAAGGGTTTGAAGGGCCCTTAAAACTTCCCAGTAGCCCAGTGGCAATGACAGCCAGGCAGACCCACAAAGGTGTGGAACTGGCACTGCTTGTGCAGACCTGGGTGGCTGCTGAATCCCCTGGAATGGATGAATGAGCAGCATTGAAAGAGGAAGGTGCAGGGCGGATCCCTTTTAGATCATGGGGTGTGCTCTGCCTCCACTGCTGTAATCTTTCCAGACCCAGAACTCACTTCACTGTAATTATTTACTTGCCTGATGTGGTAGATGGTATTACTTATTCATAATTATCTCTTCCCTCTCTGCCCTGCTCTGGCTTTCCTTCTCACTGATTTGGGGTTTGGCTATTGGCTTGCTTTCGCCAACAGAATGTGAGCGGACAACATATGTTAAATCAAACCAGAGGCCTTACATGTCCTGGGGGTAGTTTGGCTAGTACTCTTGGACTCCTGACTTGCCTTGAGCAAACCCCAAGTAGTCACTGGTCCTAGAATGAGAGACACATGGAGCCAGCCAGAACCTGCCGGGCAGTTTGAAGAGCTCCCCTTTTTCCCAGGGACCCACAGAACTGTGAGCAAGAAATAAAAGTTTGTTGTTATAAGCCACTGAAAGTTGTTGGTAATAGTCTTACCATCTTAAAGGGGAAAGACAGGTCTATAAGTAGGGGTTTTGATATATTAATGTCTTCTCCTTTAAGATGGTAAGACTATTACTAATAATAGCTAATGCTTATGAAGCATTTACTAAGAATCAGGCACAGTTCTAAGGCTTAATTGTCACAAAAATCCTGTGAGATAGGTACTTTTATTATACCCACTTACATGAGGCACAAAGAGGTTAGGTAACCTACTTAAGGTCACACAAGTAACAACACGGTCAAGATTTGAACCTAGGCAATCTGCAGACATAAGGGGAGCTATAGAGGTGCTAGTGAGAAACATCTCTATGGAGATGGCTTCACCACTGTGAATCGCCTTAAAGAGTAAGCCCATGGAAGAACCCTAGCTGGCTTCTCTCAGCATCCATGTCAGCTTAAGCCAGCCTTTCTGGAAGAAACCCTTGGGACTATAGCATGTGCTTCAGATCTGAGCTCATCCCCAGAGCCACTGGAAGCCAGGCCTCCAGGTTGCCCAACCTACATGAACCTTTATTTCCACAATGCACCGTGACTGCTGCCTGAAGCAGGACTGCCTAGCCAACCAGCAGACCTGTGATATATGCTTGTTATTGTAAGCCACTGTGTCCTTGGGTGGTTTGTGATGCAGCCTTGTTGCAGCAGTAATAGGGTTAGGGTAAGAGTTAGGGATAGGAGTAGGGGTTAGGGTTGGGGCTGGGGTCCAGGCAAATTGTATGGTGACTTTTAAAAAGAGGGTAGATATGAAGATAGGAGAAACAGACAGGTTTGGGGTATATGTTGGAAGTAAAACAAGACTTGCTGATGGATGGAGGTAGGGAATGAGAATAAGAGAAGAATGAAGAAATCCTTGTGTTTTTAACTCTAACAACAGGGTAAATTGTGGTCCTATTTACTAAGACGGAGAAGTCTGGGGTCAAACAGGTTTGGGGCAAAACCAATACCTCTTCTCAGCCATGTATGGTTTGAGATGCCTCTTGGGCATCCACTACAGATGTCAAATTGGCATTTTGACATATAAGTTTAGGGTTCAGCGGAAAGGTCAGAACTAGAGATATAAATGGGAGGGGATTGTTATCCATAGAACACTGATTCTTAAACTTAGGGTGTTGCAGAATCAGCTGGAGGACTTTATATTGAAATACACTAGTGAGTCTTGTCCCCAGAGATTCTGATTAAGAGGGTCTGCAGTGGGCCCAGCAATAGGTACTTCAAGAAAGTTTTATCATAAAACAATTCAAATAAATATAAAAAAGCGGCAGTAATACAAAGAACCCCCATAAGAAAGTAACCATAAGGCAATTATTATCAACATGGGATCAATGTCGATTCATCCGTAAATCTACCCTATTACCCTCCCCGGCCCTTCACCTGTGACAGGTTTATTTTAACACAAATCCAGGCATCATATACTTCATCCATAAACACTCTCAGCATGTATCTATAAAATACAAGGATTTTTTTTAAAAAAACACAACCATATCATTATCACACCTGAAACATCAATAATAATTCCATAACCATCAACTATTTACTGTCAAAATTTGCCTATTTGATAATTTAAGTTGGTTTGAATTAAGATCCAAGCCAAATCCATGCAATGCATTTGTTTGCTATATCTCTTAGGTCTCTTTAAATATGGAGGTTTCCTGTCCTTATTTTATTCCTTCTTATTTAGTGACAAAATCATTTGTCCTGTTGCGTGCCCAACATTCTGCAATCTGCTAATTGCATCACTGCTGGGTTGTTTCACATGCTCCTCTGTCCCCTGTAGTGTCTGTAAATTGGTAATTGGGTCTAGAGACTTGATCAGGTTCAGATTCAAGGTTTTGGCAAGAGTAGCACATGGGTGGTGGTGTGTACTTTCTGTTACATAACACTGGGATTCACATAATGTCTCTCTGTGTTAAGAAGATCAATGGGTTCAGGTGTTACCAACCTGATCCATTTTTTATAAATTTCCTCATCAGTTGTTCACCTAGTGGTTTTAACAGCCATTGATGACCATTACTTAGATCCATTATTTTTTCTTAGGGCCTGCAAAACAGTAATATTTGATTTTATCATCCCTTCTGCATGTATAGCTGGAATTCTCTATAAAAATTATTTCCATCCAGTATTTTGTTGCCTTGAGATAGTTAATATAACAAAAGCAAGATAAATATTTGATTTCCCCCTTTACTTACCAGGTTTTACAATAATAATTTTGTTTCCTAAATTCTTCCAAAGGTGGCCCTCATTGGATATTTTGTTGTAGGAGTATTATGATCTTAAAGAATTTAACACATTTGAGATGCTTCAATCCATTAAATTATTCTTTTTACACTAAAATTATCCTATCTTTCAATTGGCCCCCAAGCCTTTTGACATGACCCTTGTGGCTTTTGATGGCTTCCTTGCTCTCTGGCATGACAAGATGACCCAGGCTCATCTTTTATTTTTTTGCCTTAGACAAGGAATCAGCTATTTCTCCAAGGAATCCCGGTTCCTTTCAGTGGGAAATGGTATTTAGAGCATATGGTAAGCTTTTAAAACGGTGGACTCTGTGCCTCCAGCCTCTATACCACTGTTTAGTAATATTTCTGTAAGGCAAATCTGATTATGTCCCTTACCTGATATTAATTGTCCACGGTGTATCATCATTCACAGGTTCAAGTCTAAGCTCTTTATATTGGCACACAAGGCCCTTTTTGTCTACTTTTGTGGCTCACTTCTCTATAATTCTAGCCTTCTTTTCTGGGCATACAATGTTCCCCAATCCTGTCAAAGCAATTTTGTAGCTTTCCAACCAAGCCATGGCTTTGTCTTTGTAAATTATCTTGGCCTGGATTGCCGTTCTCACTTTGTACTAGAAATTCATATACAGTGCAATTGTTACTTCTTCCGGGAAGCTTTGCCTGGCCTTATCACAAAAAGTTCAGTATTTCCTCCTGGCTATTATCCTTGAATCTTGTTCATATCTCTATTATATTATTTATCATATTGCCATGATTATTAGCCTTTATGTCTGTCTCTTGCACTTGGCTATGAGTACTGAAAGATAGGACAGTGTTCTTTATAGTTGTGTGTATAATTGTTTCAAAATTACAATACTGTATTATTACTAACAATATGATTATGGAAAACAGTTTAAGGTCATTTTATTACAGTGCTCTTTGTCATTAGAGTGTATTTTGCACAAGCTATACAGTCAAATAATTGTTTCAAAATCCCTTGGGGAAAAAAATCTGGATAAATTATCAGCTTTATTCATTTGTTATATCTTCTTGGAAAACTGATCCTTTCATTATTATTTAGTGCCCTTCTTTGTTCCTGATAATTTCTCTCGTTCTGAAGTCTGTTTTGTCTGAAATTAGTAGAGTTATTCCAGCTTTCTTTTCTTTCAACGGAATCTCGCTCTGCTGCTCAGGCTGGAGTGCAGTGGTGTGATATCGGCTCACTGAAACCTCCGCCTCCTGGGTTCAAGCAATTCTCCTGCCTCAGCCTCCCGAGTAGCTGAGACTAAAGGCGCATGCCATGCCTGGCTAATTTTTCATATCTTAGTAGAGATGTTTTCACCGTGTTGCCCAGGATATCTCTCTCTATCCCCATTACTTGTAAACTGTCAGTCTTTATATTAAAAATGTGTTTCTGTAGACAACATATATTGAATCTAGTTTAAAATCTACTTTGATAATCTTTTAATTGGTATATTTAGACATTCATGTTTAAAGCGATTATTAATATATTTCTGGGAATGTCAACTATGTTTGTAACTGTTTTCTATCCATTGTCAGACACTTCTTTTATTACCTTGTTTGGTTTTAATTGTGCATTTTCTCTTCTCAGTGCACTATACTTGGTTTAAAAAAATGTTATTGATTGCTCTAGAGTTTTCAACATACTTTTCTAACTAATGTAAGTTCACGCTCAAATAGCATTATTCACCTGTAGCACAGGCACTTTATAGCAGAACATTCCCAATTCTTCTCTCCTGTCCCTTATGACATTGTTGTCATTTATTATCTATATGCTATAAACACCCATTATATTGTTAATATTATTCCCTTAAACTGCAGTAATCTTTTAGATCAAGTAAGAGAAATGAAAGATTTTATTTTACCTTTAAACTTTCCCCAGTGCTCTTATTTTCTTTACATAGATCTGAGTTTTCGCTTTTGTTTTGTTTTCTTTTGGTTTTGTTTTTTTGAGACAAGGTCTCACTCTGTCACCCAGGCTGGAGTGCAGTGGTGTGATCTTGGCTCACTGCAATCTCCGCCTCCTGGGTTCAAGCAATTCTCGGCCTCAGCCACCCAAATAGCTGGGATTACAGGCACGTGCCATCATGCCTGGCTAGTTTTTGTATTTTATGGTAGAGATGGGGGTTTCACCATGTTGGCCAGGCTTTTTTTTTTTTTTTTTTTTTTTTAATACTAGATATGGGGTCTCACTTTGTCACCCAGGCCAGAGTACAGTGGCATAATTACAGCTCACTGCAGCCTTGCACTCCTGGTCTCAGCCTCCCAAGTAGCTGAGATTATAGGTGTCAGCCACAGTGCCTGGCTAGATCTGAGTTTCTGGTATCACTTTCTCTCTCTTTAAAGAACTTCCTGTAACATTTATTGTAAGGAAGGTCTGATGACAATGAATTCCTTCAGTTTTTGTTAAAGAATGTCTATATTTCTCCTTCACTTTTGAAGAATAATTTTTCAGGATATGGAATTTTTGGTTGGTGTTTTCTTCCTCATAACACTAAATATATCACTCCATTCTCTACTTATTTGCATGGTTTCTGATAAGTTTATTGTAATTCTTATTCTTGGTCCTTTATGGGTAAGGTGTTTTCTTTTTTTTCCAATTTTCTCTTTGTTTTTTGTTTTTGCATTTTAAATGTGATATGCCTAAGTGGAGTGTTTTTTTGTTTTTGTTTTTGTATTTATTCTGCTTGGTGTTATCTGAGCTTCCTGGATCTGTGATTTGGTGTCTGTCATTAATTTTAGAAAGTTCTTTATCATTATTACTTCAAATATATATTTTGCTGTTTTTTTCTTCTCCTCCTGATATCCTAATTATATGTATGTTACATATTTTGAAAACTGTCCCACAGTTCTTAAATATTCTCTTCTGTTTTTTTTCCCCATTGTCTTTGCATTTCTGTTTGGGAAGTTTCTATTGACTTATCTTCAGGCATGCTAATTTCTTTCTTCAGCTATGTCAAGTCTAGGAAAGAATTCATCAAAAATATTCTTCATTTCTATTAACAGTATTTGTGATTTCTAGTATTTCCTTTAGATCTTTTCTTAGAACTTCCATCTCTCTGCTTAAATTGTCCATCTGCTTTTGCATGTTGCTTACTTTTTCCACTAGAGCTCTTAACATATTAATTACCGTTATTTTAAATTCCCTGTCTGACAATTCCAACATCTGTGTCATACCTGAGTCTGGTTCTAGTGCTTGCCTTGTCTCTTCAGAGTGTTTTTTTCTTGCCTTATAATTTTTTTTTTTTTTTTTTTTTTGAGAAGGAGTCTTGCTCTGTCACCCAGGCTGGAGTGCAATGGTGTGATCTCAGCTCACTGCAACCTCCACCTCCTGGGTTCAAGCGATTCTCCTGTCTCAGCCTCCCGAGTAGCTGGGACTACAGGCATGCGCCACCATGCCTGGCTAATTTTTTGTATTTTTTTTTTTTTTTAGTAGAGACGGGGTTTCGCCATTTTGGCCGGGCTGGTCTAGAAATGCTGACCTTAGGTGATCCACCCACCTTGGCCTCCCAAAGTGCTGGGATTACAGGCGTGAATCACTGCGCCCGGCCACCTTATAATTTTTTTGTTGAAAGCTGGACATGTTGCATTATGTAACAGGAACTGAGCCATTAGTGTGAAGATCTACATTAATTGGAATAGGAGGTGGACTTTGTTTAATGTTTGCTGTAGTCTAGTGTCAAGAGATGTCAGAGGTAGTCAGGTATCAGAGGCTTCAAACTCCTTCAGTGTCCTTGTTTTTATCTTCCCTCTTGACATCAGGCTTCCCTAAAGTATTCCTCTTCCTCAGATACAGTCTGAGTCTTGCAGCTGTAAGATGTCATCTGTAACCTATTATTATACTGGAATCCTGTTGGTGTTGTTGTAAGGTGTGAGGGAGGGGGAGCCTTCTATAATATTCTAATTAAACCTTTTAGTGGGCCTGTGTCTCTGAACTGTTTTTGTTTGTTTTGTTTTGTTGTTTTGAGATGGGAGTCTTACTCTGTTGCCCAGGCTGGAGCACAGTGGCACAATCTTGGCTCACTGCAATCTCTGCCTCCTGAGTTCAAGCAATTCTCCTACCTCAGCCTCCTGAGTAGCTAGAACTATGGCCGTGGGCCACCACACTCAGCTAACTTTTTTTTTTTTTTTGTAGTAGTAGTAGAAACAAGATTTCATCATGTTGGCCAGGTTGGTCTTGAACTCCTGACCTCAAGTGATCCACTCACCTTGGCCTCCCAGAGTGCTGAGATTACAGGTGTGAGCCACCACACCCAGCCTGAATTATAATTTTCACAAGTATTCTTCTATAGCTTCTCTTTTCCCCCTTCCCTTAGGTGAGACTGGGAGGCTAGAGGGGGCTGGAATGGGACACTCTTCCCTAAAGGCTCTGGGACAAGGTTCTGATGAAGATTTTTACTCTGGAGAATAGGCCTTTATTACAGAAAAAGCTCTGAACATATTTCACAATTATTAGTCTTTTCCTCTCTGTGATAGAGCCACGAGGGGATCTTTCTTAGATCTTTACCATGACAGCCTAGCAGCGTTGCTAGAGGTAAAGCCCATGAAATTTTGAGGGTGCCCTTAAGGCTGAGGTCCCCAGGAATGTCTTCCTATTATGCTAATCCACACTTAACCTTCAACAATTCAAGAAAATAACCATTTAAACGTCCTATTAGTTCATGGCTCCAGTGACTTCTGCTCCAGATAGTAGATCTTGGCTGTGACTCTTTGGATCCTTCAGTTATGCTATATTCTGAAGTGGCACTTGCCTGGCAACCTCAGTTCTCTAGTGGATCCAAAAAAGTCATTGCTTTTCAGTTTGTCTAGAATGGGAGTAACAACTTCTGATCTCAAGGACTAAAATTGGAAGCTGATTGATTTAACTTTTTACATTTAGTTTTTTTCATTTTGAAAATAATGGTTTTTTAAAAAAAATGTAACTTATTTACATGTTTTCCAAGTCAAATATACACACAAAAAATCTATGAAACAAAGTATGTTAAGGATTTCATATCCCATTCCTGTCCCACTTACCATGTATTTTCCTTCCCTTATAGTAACTATTTCTTTAAAAAACAAAAACTAGGCTGAACACGTTGGCTCACGCCTGTAATCCCAGCACTTTGGGAGGCTGAGGCAAGCAGATCACTTGAGTCTAGGAGTTGAAGACCAGCCTGCGCAACATGGTGAAACCCTGTCTCTACAAAAAATACAAAAATTAGCTGGGCATGGTGGTGTGCACCTGTAGTCCCAGCTACTCAGGAGGCTGAGGTGGGAGAATTGCTTGAGCCTCGGAGGCAGAGGTTGCAGTGAGCCAAGATCATGCCATTGCACTCCAGCCTGGGAGACAAAGTGAGACCTGTCAAAAAAAAAAAAAAAAAAAAAAGAAATAACTTTTGGTTTATCCTCCTATTGCTGTTGTGGCCTTTAAGTAAATGCCCTGTGTAATTGTGATGCAGAAGGGTCTTGGATCCACTTTGAGAGAACACTGCCCTATGGAAATACGTCTCATAAGGGAGTCAGCAAATGTGCATTTACAAAAAGAAAGAGAGGAGAAAAGAAAGAAGGATGTAAAGAAAGAAGAAAGAAGAAAAAGGAAGGAAGAAACAAAAGAAGGAAGGAAAGTGAAAGGAAACGAAATGAAAAGGAAAGAAGGAAATAAATGAATTACCAATTCAGAGAATTACAAGATAAATAACCACCTCACTATTTCTACCAAGTTCTAGAAACCTAACTCTAAAGGCCTACATAACAAAAAGTCTGGTCATAGGAGGACTCCAAGTTTGGCTAATTGAGAGGCTCAAGAATGTTATCATGGCCCCAGGTTCCTCCCACATTCAAGCTCTACTTTCTGCTTGCTCTCGTCCTCTGCTTGTCTTTCCTCACCATCACAAGATGGCTGTAGTTGCTAAAGCATCATGCCTACCTAATACACTTCTCAAAGACTGAATGGAGGAAAGAGAATGCGTCCCTTCCTTCTGTCCTTTCTTAAGAGTAGAAGAACTTTCTCAAAAGCCTCTTGGAAGATTTTCCCCCTTATACCATCAGATAATTGATTTTTACCTGCCCATTCCTTAACCAATACTAGGCAAAGGGAAAATAAATACCATGACAGGCTAAGATGAGCCAAAATTTTCCTCTAGGTCTGGATAAAGGTCTGTCCTCCTCTGAAACACACAGGAATAGGTAGACAGCCAGGAGTGTATGCCATACTATTTAAAAGAAGATCAGCCTTGCATAACTTCATGCTGTGTAGTGGGAAGGACCCTTTTGCTCAACTAAAAAATATACATCTTGTCCATGAATACCTTCACCCCAGGTCCTTGCCTTCCAGAGCACGTGACCTCCAGCTCTCTCCTGTTTGATTCCCATTAACAGTTCACTTGTGAGAAAGAGTATTCACTGCACAAAGCTTTGTGTCCCACCCATTTCTCAAGACAGTATCTTCAAAACGGTTCTGTGGTTTGGTTTGACAGGTGTAAAGAAGACTCATGTTCCCAGCTCTGCAAAAATACCTCTCCTGCTTCTTGTTCATGAGAAGAATGGATTCACCACAGTGAAAGGCTTTACTCTTTGTAGCCAGTGCTTTTGCATATAATAGGCTGTTTTAAGGGAATATGCATTGAATGAGTGAATGAATGAAAATTCATTTTTAAAATGCACAAATAACCGGGAGAAAATAATTTACACATTTAATACACTTCCAAGAGAAATTTTCATGTGCTTTTATTTCATTTGGAATTGGTAGGACTTAGTCAAGACAACTTTTATTTTTCTTTTTTAAAAAATTCTTTTGCCTTTGTTCAATAACAGAAGTAATAAATGTTTGCTATAAAACTCAAATTATGGCCAGGAATGGTGGCTCACACCTGTAATTCCAGCACTTTGGGTGGCCAAGGTCGGTGGATCACTTGAGGGCAGGAGTTTGAGACCAGCCTGGCCAACGTGGTGAAACCCTATCTCTACTAAAAATACGAAAACTAGCCAAGTGTGGTGGTTCACGCCTGTACTCCCAGCTACTCGGGAGGCTGAGGCAGGAGAATTGCTTGAACCCAGGAGGTGGATTTGCAGTGAGCTGAGATCAGGTGTGGTGGTGCACGCCTGTAATCCCAGCTACTCAGGAGGCTGAGGCAGGAGAATCCCTTGAACCAGGGAGGTGGATGTCGCAGTGAGCCAAGATTGGGCCACTGCACTCCAGCCTGGGCAACAGAATGAGACTCCATCTCAAATACATAAATAAATAAATAAATAAAATTTATGAAGATATATTAAAAATTAATAATCTACCTTTCCCTCTATAATTCTATTTTGGTAACACATATTAATAGTTTGGTGCATGTGATTCCAAACCTTTTGCTATGATCAAACACAAACAAATCGGATAAGAATATTTCATAGTTTGGTTGTACCATAATTTCTCCAGTCTTTCCCTTATCGAAGGTCCTTCACTTTGCTTCTAGAGGATTTTTTTTTTTTTTTTTTTTTTTTTTTTTGCCCTCAGAGATAATGTTACAATAGATCATCCTTGTACTAGCAAGTACTAGTGCTTTTATTTCTATGAAATAGATTGCTGTGAAGGGGATTGCCAAACCATTTAATATTTTAATGACTGTGTTCATCTGTTTTGCATTGCCATGAAGGAATACCCGAGACTCAGATATTTATAAGGAAAAGAGGTTTATTTGGCTTACGGTTCCATATGCTGTACAGGCATGGCACCAGCATCTGCTCGGCTTCTGGTGAGACCTAAGGAAGATTTTACTCAGGGTGGAAGGTGAAGGAGGAGCAGGTGAGTCACACGGAAACAGAGGGAGCAAGAGAGAATACAGGAGGTGCTGGGCTCTTTGAAGCAACCAGCTCTTGTGTGAACTAACAGAGCAAGAGCTCACTCCTTCCCTTGGGGTGGGCACCAAACCATCCATGAGGGATGTGCTTCTGTGGCCCAAACACTCACTAGGCTTCACCTCCAACACTGGGGAGATCACATTTCAACATGAGATTAGGGGACAACAAATATCCAAACCATATCAATGACCTTGATGTACTGCTTTCCCCAAAAGTTTAAAAGTTCACAGTTCTACCACCAATACATGAAAGTGCCAGTTTCTGCAATGTCCTTCCGTGCACTAAATGTTATTACTTAAAAATAATTTTTAAAGCCAAATGTTGAGTAAAAATGAATAATTGCTGTTTCAATTTGTATTTTGTTGAATACTAGCGGGTACTCAGCACATTTTCTTGTGTTTGACTTTTGCATTTTGTGCTTTGTGAACTGTCTTAGGCACCTTCTAAAATGGCTCCCAGTGATCCCTGCCTCCTGGGATTCATACACTTGCATAATCCTCTCTCCTTGAATGTGGGCCAGACTTAGTGGCTCCCCTCTAGTGATAGAACATGGCAAAGGTGATGGAATGGTACTTCCAATTTTTTTCCATTCTATGGTTTGCTCTTTGAGGGTCTTATTTAAGAATTCCTGTCTCCAGCATTACATTCATTTTTCTTTCATTCACTTGGCCTTTTATCACTCCATCTAGGCATTTAGTCCATCTGTAGTTCGCCTTTGTATTGTTTTGCAATGTTTTTCCAGTATGGTTAACCATTCTTTTTCCATCAAAACGTGTCTCAGTCAGCTTGGCCTGCCATTAAAAAATGCCATAGAGTGGGTGGTTTAAACAACAGAAAATGATTTTCTCACAATTCCTGAGGTGAGATGTTCAATTCTGCCAATTCTGTGTCTGGTGAAGGCTATCTCCCTAGCTTGTGAACAGCCACCTTCTTGCTATGTCCTCATATGGCCTTTCCTTAGTGTGTGGGTAGAGAGATAGAGAAAGAGATTTCTCTCTTTTTTTTTTTAACACTAGTGCACAAAATTTATGTATGCTTCCTGTTCTTCAGGGACAAAAATCTTCATTAATCATGATGAGAAGAAACTCAACTCTTTGGACCATAAAAATACAACACCCAGGTATCACTTGTAGCCAGGTGCCTGATTTATACCTAGCAGGAGTTAAAGCAGCTATGGCACACTGGCCTGGAAAACACACTTATGGAAGGTCATGGTCTAGTTCTCTAAAACAGTACGAAGGCTGCTTGTGGAGAAGGCTGCCCAACAGGATCCCACCACACAAAAGATTCTGTCTTCCTTGATTGTTCATAAAGGCTCATCCACTCTCCACACCCAAAGACAGCCATATGGGTATTTAACTGGTGTGGCCCGAGATGATCCAGAGGAGATTCAAGATGCAGATGCTATTCAGTGCAGAACAGGTGCTTCCTGGTATCTTTGTGGTCTAGATGGCTGACACATTCTTTTGCCAAGAAAAGCATTTCAAAGCATGGTCCACGACTCCTAGAAATCCTTTTCCTCTGCTTGGGGGCAGTGAGAGATGGAGCATATCAATCCATCTGCTGGATTCTGTCTCTTGTTCATGCCTCTTAGTTAAAGGCAGATCCTGTAACTGGCCCAAGGTGACCCATGTGCAGGTGATGCCCTGCAGTCTGACCCCCACCCCAGCTGTCATATAGACTGTTCTAGGCCCAACAAGGCATTGAACCCACCAAATTGGTTCCAGTTTTTATAAAGGTAGTTTTTAATGCTGGTGTGATGGTAGTGAAACAGACATGGACATTTCAACTCAGGAATAGCCAAACAGAAGAGATGTGTAGGGCAAGCTGTGGGGAAGCATGCGGATGCGTGTGTGTGTATGTGCAGAACTGTCATGTCTTCTCTTGGGTGCCACCCTCTCAAATCTCAAGGTAGAAATACCATTTGACCCAGCCATCCCATTACTGGGTAAATACCCAAAGGATTATAAATCACGCTGCTATAAAGACACATGCACACGTATATTTATTGCGGCACTATTCACAATAGCAAAGACTTGGAACCAACCCAAATGTCCAACAATGATAGACTGGATTAAGAAAATGTGGCACATATACACCATGGAATACTATGCTGCCATAAAAAATGATGAGTTCATGTCCTTTGTAGGGACATGGATGAAGCTGGAAACCATCATTCTCAGCAAAGGACAAAAAACCAACACCACATGTTCTCACTCATAGGTGGGAATTGAATAATGAGAACACGTGGACACAGGAAGGGGAACATCACACACTGGGGCCTGTTGTGGGGTGGGGGGAGGGGCAAGGGATAGCATTAGGAGATACACCTAATGTAAATGACAAGTTAATGGGTGCAGCACACCAACATGGCACATGTATACATATGTAACAAACCTGCACGTTGTGCACATGTACCCTAAAACTTAAAGTATTAAAGTATAATTAAAAAAAAAGAAGCTTCCTTTGGAGGTAATGGCTGGTCTGATAATTCACCTGGGGAAATTAGGCTACTAGCTGCAGTCATCGCCTGCCTCACCACTGAAAGATCTGTAAAATAGAATTTCACCTATTTCGATTTTGGCTGTATGATATCTGGGACAAAGGGGGCAATATATGAATAAATATGAGTGATTACAAAAAAAATGAGTGTATAAAGTAAAAAAGTTACAGTAAAGTAAGGTTAATGTATTATTGAAGAAAGAAAAATGTTATTTATAAATTTAGTGTGGCCTAAGTGTATAGTGTTCATAAAGTCTACAGTAGTGTACACAGCACTGTCCTAGGCCTTCACATTCACTCACCACTCACTGACTCACCCAGACCAACTTCCAGTCCTACCAGCTCCATTAAGTGTACTATAGAGGTATACCATTTTCATCTTTTATCCAGCATTTTTGATGTATCCTTTTTATGTTTAGATGTGTTTAGATACACAAGTATTTTCCATGAGGTTATAATCATCTACAGTATTCAGTACAGGCACATGCTGTACATGTTTGTTGTATGGGAGCAATAAGCCAAATAACATAACCTAGGTGCGTAGTAGACTATCCCATCTAGGTTTATGTAAGTGCACTCTATGTTTGAACAACAATGAAACTGCCTAACAACGGATTTCTCAGAACTATCCCTGTCATTAAGTGATGCATCACTATATTTTCTATTTGACAGCGTTTCCTAAATCCTCATCTTAAATGCCAAATTCCCATAATAGCTATTCCTCAGATTCCAAACTATTAATAGTTAAGCCCCATTGTAGACATCTGTGAGTTTGGTTTTTTCAATATCTATTCACACTCATTCCATTAAAAACAGCTATGTTTTTCCTTTGATAGCATCTACTTTATGTGTTTGAACTATATGGAATTGACCCCATCACTAGTTCCAGCGAGTGGAGATGTGGCTCAAACCTAGCTAGAGCTTTTGTTAGAATTCTTGCAAAGGGCAGTTGAAACTGATGGGTGAAATGCTGAATCTACTGGAAGTCACCTGAGAGGGGAGCCTGGCTGAGACTGAATCCCACGTGGATGGAAACAGAGCTGACAAATGAAGGGGAGAGTCCCAGTGATGCCTTTGGAGTGGCTGGGTTTAACCATGCCTGAAGTTGGCTCTTCTCAGGATTTTCAGATATGTCAGCCAAAAAATTCACCTTTTTTTTGCTTAAAGCAGTTTTAGTTTTGTTTCTGCTACTCACAACCAAAAGAGTCCCAACCAAATCATTCCTTATATGATAGACTTTCAGCGTACCCTGTTCTTCTCCTTTGAGCTGCTTGGCCAAACATCTTCTAATTACTGTTTCAGTGTTCATCTCCCCATGGAGATGAACCTCTGACCTCTCCTCTGACCAGGTGCTCATTGAGTTGAATGGTGACTGGGACTGCCTACACTATTTCCAAAGAGTCGATCTGTTTGTCTCCCTCTTTTTAAACACAAGGCTGAATTCCCCAGGTTAAATGCTTGTATGTGCTGCCCCCAACCACTGCCTTCTCTCTGGCAATGGCTGATGACTGTGAATACCACCTCTCCACACTCCATCAGGCTAAAACCATCTCAGCCATGCTCTGTCACTTAGAAAACTTCCTGGCTCATAATAAATGCTCAATAAACATTAGTGACACTGAGTATAATTAAAATCAATAGTACAAAAGTATAACTAAGGATAACTTTAATTATTCTTCTTTTCCTTTATTCTGTGCTTAACAATGTATGCTGAAGCTTATGACATTTTATATCTATGTGGTGCTGCTTTGGTCTTTAAATTTTTTAATGGTATTTCTTCTTATAGATGTTCCAATAATTGATTGATTTCATCTTTGTTGGCATTAGGTTCTTTCTAATCTTTTTTTCTGGTATAAACAATGCAACAGTAAATCTCCTTGTACATTCATTTTGTGTACATGTGTAACTATGTGTAGGATATATTACTAGACATTTAATTGCTGAATGAAAGAGAACATTTATTTTAGAATCAGCTTATCAAGTACCATGAACACCTCATTAGAATCGTTGTTGGATTTTGTTAAGTCTATAGATCATTTTGGGGAGAATTGTCAGGTTTATGTTACTATCTTTCTATCCATCAACATAACAGGTCTCTCTATTTAAATATTTTATTTTAGTTAATGTCAAAGAATAAGGCTGAAAGAAGTCAGTATCTTCTAAAGAAAAAAAGGAAGGAAGAGAACCTTGACCTACCAGCTATTAGGGCTGACTGTGAAGCTCCAGTAGTTGATAAATTTGTCTTTATAAGAACTGTTCAATAAAATACATTGGAAAGAAAGTGAAAATGCAAGTTATTAGCTATCTGCTTTAATGATTGCTACATCAACATTTTTTTGATTAACTTTTCCTTGGTATATATTTTTCTTACCATTTGATATGGTTTGACTGTGTCCCCACCCAAATCTCATCTTGAATTGTAACTCCCACAATTCCCACATGTTGTGAGAGGAACCCAATGGAAGGTGATTTAATTATCCGGATGGGTTTTTCCTACGTTGTTCTCATG
Source organism: Pongo abelii (assembly GCF_028885655.2). NCBI lineage: Eukaryota > Metazoa > Chordata > Mammalia > Primates > Hominidae > Pongo > Pongo abelii. The sequence continues at coordinate 105,250,165 of NC_071995.2, read as the reverse complement.
ATAGTGAATGAGTCTCACAGGGTCTGATGGTTTTAAAAATGGGAGTTTCCCTGTACAAACTCTCTTCTCTTCTCTCATCTGCCACCATGTGAGATGTGCCTTTCACCTTCCCCCCAATGTGAGGCCTCCACAGCCACGTGGAACTGTAAGTCCAATAAACCTTTTTTTTTTTTTTTTTTTTGTAAGTTGCCCAATCTCAGGTATGTCATTATCAGCAGCATGAAAACGAACTAATACATCATTGGTTTTTCAATTTTATATGCTATTTACCTGTAATCTTAGCACTTTGGGAGCCTGAGGTGGGAGGATTACTTGAGGCCAGGAGTTCAAGACCAGCCTGGGCAACATAGTGAGGCTCCATTTTCTACAAAAATTTTAAAAAGTAGCTGTGTGTATGGTGTGCACCTGTAGTCCCAGCTACACTCGAGCCCAGGAGGTTGAGGCTGCAGTGAGCCATGACTGTGCCACTGCACTCTTGCCTGGGCAACATAGTGAGATCTCGTCTCAAAAATTAACAAATAAAAATCCAATTTGATAGTTGCTTTTTTATTCCAGGTAAGGTAACTTATTTCATGGTTTGAATGGTGGTGCCTAAAAAGGTGTATCCACTTCCTTACCCCCAAAATCTGTGAATGTGACCTTATTTGGACAAAGTAGATGTAATCAAGTTAAGGATCTTGAGATAAGATCATCTTGGACTATTCAGATGGGCACTAAATCCAATGACAAATGTCCTTCTAAGAGATAACCAAAAGAGAGAGAGAACAGAACTCCATGTGAAAGAGGTAGAGATTGGAGTTATGCAGTTACATGCCATATTAGTCCATTCTCACACTGCTATAAAGGACTACCTGAGACTGGGTAATTTATGAAGAAAAGAGGTTTAATTGACTCATAGTTCTGCAGGCTGTATAGGAAGCATGCTTGGGGAGGCCTCAGAACACTTATAAAATAATCATGCTAGAAGGTAAAGGGGAGGCAAGCATGTCTTCACATGGCCAGCAGGAGAGAGAGAGCAAGCAAAGGGAGAGGTGCTACACACTTTTAAACAATCAGATCTCGTGAGAACTCTATCAGGAGAAAGCACTAAGGGGATGGTGCTAAACTATTAGAAACCATCCCCATGATCCAATCACCTCTCACCAGGCGCCACCTCAAACAATGGGAATTACAATTCGACATGAGATTTGGATGGGGACACAGTGCCAAACCATATCACAGGCCAAGGAATGCCTGAAGCCACCAGAAGCCGGAAGAGGCAAGGAAGAATCGTCCCCTAGAACCCTGAGGGAACACTTTCCCTGCTGATATCTTGATTTTGGACTTCTGCCTTCCAGATTTTGAGAGAATGAGCTTTGGTTATTTAAGCCACCAAGTTTGTAATAATTTGTTATGGCAGCCCTAGGAAATTAATATAATCTATAATATAATTAATCTATAAATATAATCTATTATTAATATAATTAATGTTTATTTATATTTATTGGCATAAATAGCATATTTAGACTTTTAACAACTTTTAACACTTATTTTTGTGTTTTGCTTACCATCCTTTTTATTTGCTGCTTTACTTTCTTCCCTGATTTCTGCTGGATTGAAAATGTTTTCTATATTTTTTCACCCTCCTCTGTGTTGATTGTCTTTCTATTCTTCCAGTGGTTTCCCATGAAGTTTTAGCTATATATTCAATTAATCTTTGAATAAAAAGACTAAAGTCACAAATGAAACAAGCTTAACACATTTTAACTGCCCATTGACTGTAACTCCCACTTAATGTTGATTTATGGATTTTACCTTTTTTTTTGAGCGGGGGTGGAGTCTCACTCTGTCACCCAGGCCATAGTGCAGTGGCACGATCTAGGCTCACTGCAACCTCTGCCTCCTGGGTTCAAGCGATTCTACTGCCTCAGCCTCCCAAGTAGCTGGGATTATAGGCGTGAGCCATCACGCTTGGCTAGTTTTTGTATTTTTAGTAGAGATGGGGTTTCACTATGTTGGCCAGGCTGGTCTTGAACTCCTGACCTCAAGTGATCCGCCCACCTTGGCCTCCCAAAGTGCTGGGATTACAGGCGTGAGCCACCATGCCTGGCCGACACTGAGATTTCTTAATTTGCTTTGGAATTTTGTCTGTAGCCTCATTTTGAGAAGAAGAATCTCCCTCTACCAAACCCCCTTTTCCTCCTCCCTGTCCCTCTCTTTCTCTCTCTGTTCACTCTCCTACCAGCCTATTGGCACAGTTCCACTCAGTCCACTCCATCCTGAACCAGGTTTCATTTGGCAATGTAAGGTTCCTGCCCCATGGTGATATTGAAGAAATGGCAAATATGCTACCAAGCTGTCAGAGAACAGTTTAATTCCTGGTCATAAACTGTGCTGTGTTCTTTTCCTCCCTAACACCACAGTTCACGCAATCCTTGCTCCAGGCAACAATAATTTTTAAGCCTTCTTTCACAGGCAGAAGAACCCTGGGTACTGCCTCTGGTGTCTGGTGACAACATTGGCTGCATAGGACAGCTTTTAGACCCAGTTACCCTGCAGAGGACAAACGCCCACCTACCATGGCCAGCTGAGTCTAGTTTGCCTGTTTCATTACCTGGGATTGTTACTCTGTTAGTGTCCTATTTGCCAGTGCATAGATCTGTTTAATTTGTTTTTGAGCCTGGATATCTTAATTTTCTGTTTGTATATTTTATCCATTATTGCCATCTCTTTGGGTACCTCAGTACAGGGACTTACAAAGGTGTATTATTTAATGTTCCAGAAAAAAATGTTGAAGTACTAGAGTTCCTAAAATTTTGGTTCAATTCCTGCTGGCAAACCATGTGGGATGTTTAGGTGGAAGATACCTGGCTAAATCTTTGAAAGTTTATTTTGTCTATGCAATTGATCTGTTGAGATTTTTTTCTTGAAGTTGAATATTAGACAGTATTTTGTCCTTTCCTGAAAAATCATCTTATTCCATTTGAAGTTTTATTTTATTGTCAGTTGACACATAATAATTGTACATATTTAGGGGGTACAGTGTGATGTTTTGATACATGCATACAATGTGCAATTAGGCTAATTTACATATCAATCCCCTCAAACATGTATCATTTCTTTGTGGTAAGAGCATTCAAAATTCTCCCTTCTAGCTATTTTGAAATATACTACGTATTATCTTTAACTACAGTCACCTGACTGTGCAATAGAAGACTAGAACTTATTCCTCCTATCTAAGTATAACTTTGTATCTGTTGACTAACCTCATCCTATCCCTCCAAACCCCCTATACCTTTCCCAGCCTCTGGTAACCACTATTGTTCTACTTCTATGAGATCAATTTTTTTTTTTAGATTCCACATATGAGTAATCATTCAATATTTGCCTTTCTGTGCCTGGCTTACTTCACTTAACATAATGTCCTCCAGGTTCATCTGTGCTGCCAAAAATGACAGAAATTCATTCTTTTTCATGGCTGAATAGTATTCCATTGTACAAATACACTACATTTCCTTATTCATTCATTCATTGATAGACACTTAGGTTGATTCCATATATTGGCTATTGTGAATAGTGTGCAACAATAAACATGGGAGTGCAGATATCTCTTAGACTTACTGATTTCATTTCCTTTGGATACATACCCAGTAATGGGATTGCTGGATCATATGGCAGTTCTATTTTTAATTTTTTTTAGCAACCTCCTTACTGTTTTTCATAATGGCTGTGCTAATTTATGTTCCCACTAACAGTGTGTGAGGGTTCCCTTTTCTCCTCATCCATACCAACACTTACCTTTTGTCTTTTTGGTAATAGCCATTCTAACAAGTGTAAGGTGGAGAGATCGTTCCAAGATGGCCAAATAGGAACAGCTTCAGTCTACAGCTCCCAGCGTGAGCGACGCAGAAGATGGGTGATTTCTGCATTTCCAACTGAGGTACCAGGTTCGTCTCATTGGGACTGGTTGGATAGTGGGTGCAGCCCACAGAATGTGAGCCGAAGCAGTGTGGGGCAGCACCTCACCCAGGAAGTACAAGGGGTCAGGGAATTCCCTCTCCTAGCCAAGGGAAGCCGTGACAGACGGTACCTGGAAAATCGGGACACTCCTGCCCTAACACTGCACTTGTCCAATGGTCTTAGCAAACGGCACACCAGGACATTATATCCTGCATCTGGCTCGGCGGGTCCCACTCACACAGAGCCTTGCTTACTGCAAGCACAGCAGTCTGAGATCAAACTGGGAGGCGGCAGCGAGGCTGGGGGAGGGGTATCTGCCAGCAAGGCTGGGGGAGGGGTATCCGCCATTGCTGGGGCTTGACGAGGTAAACAAAGTGGCAGGGAAGCTCAAACTGGGTGGAGCCCACTGCAGCTCAACAGCAGAGGCCTGCCTGCCTCTGTAGACTCCACCTCTGGGGGCAGGGCATAGCTGAACAAAAGGCAGCAGAAATATCTGCAGACTTAAACATCCCTGTCTGACAGCTTTGAAGAGAGCAGTAGTTCTCCCAGCATGGAGTTTGAGATCTGAGAACAGATAGACTGCCTCCTCAAGTGGCTCCCTGACCCCCAAGTAGCCTAACTGGGAGACACCTCCCAGTAGGGGCCAACTGACACCTCATGCAGCTGGGTGCCCTTCTGAGATGAAGCTTCCAGCGGAAGGATCAGGCAGCAACAGTTACTGTTCTGCAGCCTCCGCTAATGATACCCAGGCAAACAGTCTGGAGTGGACCTCCAGTAAATTCCAACAGACCTGCAGCTGAGGGTACTGACTGTTAGAAGGAAAACTAACAAACAGAAAGGAATAGTGTCAACATCAACAAAAAGGACATCCGCACCAAAACCCCATCTGTAGGTCAGCATCATCAAAGACCAAAGGTAGATAAAACCACAAAGATGGGGATAAACCAGAACAGAAAAGCTGAAAATTCTAAAAACCAGAGCGCCTCTTCTCCTCCAAAGGATCGCAGTTCCTCGCCAGCAACGGAACAAAGTTGGACGGAGAATGACTTTAACAAGTTGACAGAAGTAGGCTTCAGAAGATCAGTAATAACAAACTTCTCTGAGCTAAAGGAGGATGTTCAAACCCACCACAAGGAAGCTAAAAACCTTGAAAAAAGATTAGAAGAATGGCTAACTCGAATAAACAGTGTAGAGAAGACCTTACATGACGTGATGGTGCTGAAAACCATGGCACGAGAACTACATGACTCAGGCACAAGCTTCAGTAGCCGATTCGATCAAGTGGAAGAAAGGGTATCAGTGATTGAGGATCAAATGAATGAAATGAAGCGAGAAGTTTAGAGAAAAAAGAGTAAAAAGAAATGAACAAAGCCTCCAAGAAATATGGGACTATGTGAAAAGACCAAATATATGTTTGATTTGTGCACCTGAAAGTGACGGGGAGAATGGAACCAAGTTGGAAAACACTCTTCAGGATATTATGCAGGAGAACTTCCTCAACCTACCAAGGCAGGCCAACATTCAAATTCACGAAATACAGAGAACACCACAAAGATACTCCACGAGAAGAGCAACCCCAAGATACATAATTCTCAGATTCACCAAGGTTGAAATGAAGGAAAAAATGTTAAGGGCAGCCAGAGAGAAAGGTCAGGTTACCCACAAAGGGAAGCCCATCAGACTAACAGCAGATCTCTTGGCAGAAACTCTACAAGCCAGAAGAGAGTGGGGGCCAATATTCAACATTCTTAAAGAAAAGAATTTCCAACCCAGAATTTCATATCCAGCCAAACTAAGCTTCATAAGTGAAGGAGAAATAAAATTCGTTACAGACAAGCAAATGCTGAGAGATTTTGTCACCACCAGGCCTGCCTTACAAGAGCTCCTAAAGGAAGCACTAAACATGGAAAGGAACAGCCAGTACCAGCCACTGTAAAAACATGTCAAATTATAAAGACCATTGAAGCTATGAAGAAACTGCATCAACTAATGAGCAAAATAACCAGATAACATCATAATGGCAGGATAAAATTCACACATAACAATATTAACCTTAAATGTAAATGGGCTAAGTGCCCCAGTTAAAAGACACAGACTGGCAAGTTGGATAAAGAGTCAAGACTCATCAGTGTGCTGCATTCAGGAAACCCATCTCATGTGCAGAGACACACATAGGCATAAAATAAAGGGATGGAGGAAGATCTACCAAGCAAATGGAAAACAAAAAAAAGCAGGGGTTGAAATCCTAGTCTCTGATAAAACAGACTTTAAACCAACAAAGATCAAAAGAGACAAAGAAGGCCATTACACAATGGTAAAGGGATCAATTCAACAAGAAGAGCTAACTATCCTAAATATATATGCACCCAATATAGGAGAACCCAGATTCATAAAGCAAGTTCTTAGAGACCTACAAAGAGACTTAGACTCCCACACAATAATAATGGGAGACTTTACCCTCCCACTGTCAACATTAGACAGAACAAAGAGACAGAAAGTTAACAAGGATATCCAGGACTTGAACTCAGCTCTGAACCAAGCGGATCTAATAGACATCTACAGAACTCTCCACCCCAAATCAACAGACTATACATTCTTCTCAGCACCACATCACACTTACTCCAAAATTGACCACATAGTTGGAAGTAAAGCACTCCTCAGCAAATGTAAAGGAACAGAAATCATAACAAACTGTCTCTCAGACCACAGTGCAATCAAATTAGAACTCAGGATTAAGAAATTCACTCAAAACTGCACAACTACATGGAAACTAAACAACCTGCTCCTGAATGACTACTGGGTACATAACGAAATGAAGGCAGAAATAAAGATGTTCTTTGAAACCAATGAGAACAAAGACACAACGTACCAGAATCTCTGGGACACATTTAAAGCAGTGTGTAGAGGGAAATTTATAGCACTAAATGCCCACAAGAGAAAGCAGGAAAGATCTAAAATTGACACCCTAACATCACAATTGAAGGGACTAGAGAAGCAAGAGCAAACATATTCAATAGCTAGCAGAAGGCAAGAAATAACTAAGATCAGAGCAGAACTGAAGGAGATAGAGACACAAAAAATCCGTCAAAAAAAATCAATGAATCCACGAGCTAGTTTTTTGAAAAGACCAACAAAATAAATAGACCACTAGGCAAGACTAATAAAGAAGAAAAGAGAGAAGAATCAAATAGACACAATAAAAAGCGATAAAGGGGATATTACCACCGATCCCACAGAAATACAAACTACCATCAGAGAATATTACAAACACCTCTAAGCAATAAACTAGAAAATACAGAAGAAATGGATAAATTCCTGGACACATACACCCTCCAAAGACTAAACCAAGAAGAAGTTGAATCCCTGAATAGACCAATAACAGGCTCTGAAATTGAGGAATAGCCTACCAACCAAAAAAAGTCCAAGACCAGACGGATTCACAGCTGAATTCTACCAGAGGTACAAAGAGGAGCTGGCAACATTTCTTCTGAAACTATTCCAATCAATAGAAAAAAGAAGGAATCCTCCCTCACTCATTTTATGAGGCCAGCATCATCCTCATACCAAAGCCTGGCAGAGACACAACCAAAAAAGAGAATTTTAGACCAATATCCCTGATGAACATCAGTGTAAAAATCCTCAATAAAATACTGGCAAAGCGAATCTAGCAGCACATCAAAAAGCTTATCCACCACAATCAAGTTGGCTTCATCCCTGGGATGCAAGGCTGGTTCAATATACGCAAATCAATAAATGTAATCCAGCATATAAACAGAACCAAAGACAAAACCCACATGATTATCTCAATAGATGCAGAAAAGGCCTTTGACAAAATTGAACAACCCTTCATGCTAAAAACTCTGAATAAATTAGGTATTGATGGGACGTGTCTCAAAATAATAAGAGCTATCTATGACAAACCCACAGCCAATATCATACTGAATGGGCAACAACTGGAAGCATTCCCTTTGAAAACTGGCACAAGACAGGGATGCCCTCTCTCACCACTCCTATTCAACATAGTGTTGGAAGTTCTGGCCAGGGCAATCAGGCAGGAGAAAGAAATAAAGGGTATTCAATTAGGAAAACAGGAAGTCAAATTGTCCCTGTTTGCAGATGACATGATTGTATATTTAGAAAACCCCATTGTCTCAGCCCAAAATCTCCTTAAGCTGATAAGCAACTTCAGCAAAGTCTCAGGATACAAAATCAATGTGCAAAAATCACAAGCATTCTTATACACCAATAACAGACAAACAGAGAGCCAAATCATGAGTGAACTCCCATTCACAATTGCTTCAAAGAGAATAAAATACCTAGGAATCCAACTTACAAGGGATGTGAAGGATCTCTTCAAGGAGAACTACAAACCACTGCTCAACAAAATAAAAGAGGACCCAAACAAATGGAAGAACATTCCATAGGAAGAATCAATATCGTTAAAATGGCCATACTGCCCAAGGTAATTTATAGTTTCAATGCCATCCCCATCAAGCTACCAATGACTTTCTTCACAGAAGTGGAAAAAACTGCTTTAAAGTTCATATGGAATGAAAAAAGAGCCTGCACTGCCAAGACAATCCTAAGCCAAAAGAACAAAGTTGGAGGCATCACACTACCTGACTTCAAACTATACTACAAGGCTACAGTAACCAAAACAGCATAGTACTGGTACCAAAACAGAGATATAGACCAATGGAACAAAACAGAGCCCTCAGAAATAATACCACACATCTACAACCATCTGATCTTTGACAAACCTGGCAAAAACAAGAAGTGGGGAAAGGATTCCCTATTTAATAAATGGTGCTGGGAAAACTGGCTAGCCATATGTAGAAAGCTGAAACTGGATCCCTTCCTTACACCTTGTACAAAAATTGATTCAAGATGGATTAAAGACTTAAATGTTAAACCTAAAACCATAAAAACCCTAGAAGAAAACCTAGGCAATACCATTCAGGACACAGGCATGGGCAAGGACTTCATGACTAAAACAAAAGCAATGGCAACAAAAGCCAAAATAGACAAATGGGATCTAATTAAACTAAAGAGCTTCTGCACAGCAAAAGAAACTACCATCAGAGTGAACAGGCAACCTACAGAATGGGAGAAAATTTTTGCAATCTACTCATCTGACAAAGGGCTGATACCCAGCAGCATCTACAAAGAACCTAAACAAATTTATAAGAAAAAAATCAAACAACCCCATCAAAAAGTGGGCAAAGGATATGAACAGACACTGCTCAAAAGAAGGCATTTACATGAAAGACACATGAAAAAATGCTCATCATCACTGACCATCAGAGAAATGCAAATCAAAACCACAATGAGATACCATCTTACACCAGTTAGAATGGTCATCATTAAAAAGTCAGGAAACAACACGTCCTGGAGAGGATGTGGAGAAACAGGAACACTTTTACACTGTTGGTGGGACTGTAAACTAGTTCAACCATCGTGGAAGACAGTGTGGTGATTCCTCAAGGATCTAGAACTAGAAATACCATTTGACCCAGTAATCCCATTACTGGGTATATACCCAAAGGATTATAAATCATGCTACTATAAAGACACATGCATACGTATGTTTATTGCGGCACTATTCACAATAGCAAAGACTTGGAACCAACCCAAATGTCCATCAGTGATAGACTGGATTAAGAAAATGTGGCACATATATACCATAGAAAACTATGCAGCCATAAACAAGGATGAGTTCATGTCCATTGTAAGGACATGGATGAAGCTGGAAACCATCATTCTGAGCAAACTATCACAAGGACAGAAAACCAAACATCGCATGTTCTCACTCATAGGTGGGAATTGAACAATGAGAACACATGGACACAGTGTGGGGAACATCACACACAAGGGCCCGTCGTGCAGTTGGGGGAGGGGGGGAGGGATAGCATTAGGAGAAATACCTAGTGTAAATGACAAGTTAATGGGTACAGCACACCAACATGGCACATGTATACATATGTAACAAACCTGCACGTTGTGCACATGTACCCCTAGAACTTGAAATATAATAATAAAAAAAAAAAACAAGTTTAAAGTGACATCCCGAATTTCTCTGATGATTCATGATGTTTAGTACCTTTCCATATACCTGTTGGCATTTGTATGTGTTCTCTGGAAAAATGTCTGTTCAGATCTTTTTCTCTTTTTTCTTTTTTTTTTTTTTTGAGAAGGAGTCTTGTTCTGTCGCCAGACTGGAGTGTAGTGGCGCAGTCTCAGCTCACTGCAGCCTCTGCCTCCCAGGTTCAAGCGATTCTCCTGCCTCAGCCTCCTGAGTAGCTGGGACTACAGGCACATGCCACCACGCCCAGCTAATTTTTTTGTATTTTAGTAGAGACGGGGTTTCACCATGTTGGCCAGGATGGTCTTGATCTCTTGACCTTGTGATTCGCCCACCTCAGCCTCCCAAAGTGCTGGGATTACAGGCATGAGCCACCGTGCCCGGCCCTTTTTGCCTGTTTTTAAATCAGAATGGTGTGGGTTTTTTTTTTTTTTTTTTGGCTATTGAGTTGTTTGCATATTTCTAACATATTCTGGTTATTAGTCCCTTGTGGGATGCATAGTTTGCAAATATTTTTCTCTCATTCTGTAGATTATCTCTTCACTTTGTTGATGATTTCCTTTGATGTGAAGGAACTTTTTAGTTTGATGTAATTCCATTTGTCTATATTTGCTTTTGTTACCTTTGCATTTGGGGTCTTATAAAAAAGTATTTGCCCACACCAATGCCATGAAACATTTACTCTATGTTTTCTTCTAGTAGTTTTATAGTTTGCCATCTTACATTTAAGTCTTTAATCCGTTTTGAATTGATTTGAGTAGGTGGTGAGAAATAGGAGTCTAGTTTCATTCTTCTGCATATGGCTATCCAGTTTACCCAGCATCATTTACTGAAGAGACTGTCTCATCTCCAGTACTTGTTCTTGGTGTCTTTGCCAGAAATCATTTGGTTATAAATGTATGGATTTATTTCTGGGTTCTCTATTCCATTCTATTTGTCTATGTGCCTGTTTTTATGCCAGTTCCATGCTCTTTTGATTACTATTGCTTTGTAGTATATTTTGAAGTCAAGTAGTGTGATGCCTCTAGCCTTGCTTTTTTTTGCTCAAGATTGCTTTGACTATTTGAGGTCATTCATACAAATTTTAGGATGTCTTGATATTTCTGTGAAGAATGTCATCAGTATTTTGATAGGGACTGCATAGAATCTGTAGGTCACTCTTAATACCATGGACATTTTTACAATAGTAATTATTCCAATCAACAAACATGGGATAGCTTTCCATTTATTTGTATTCTCTTCAAATTTTTTAAGTCAATGCCTTATAGTTTTCATTGTAGAGCTCTTTCACCTCCTTGGTTAAATTTATTCCTGGGAGTTTTTTTAGCTATTATAAATGGAGTTGCTTTTTAAATTTCTTTTACAGATAGTTTGCTACTGGTATATAAAAATGCCACAGGTTTTTGTATGTTGATTTTATATCCTGTAACTTTACTGAATTTGTTTATTAGTTCTAAGATTTTTGGTGATGTCTGTAGAGTTTTCTATAAGATTATGTCATCTACAAACAAAGTCAGTTTGACTTTCTCCTTTCCAATTTGGATATCCTATATTTCTTTCTCTTACCTAATTGCCCTAAGACTTCTGGTACTGTTGAATAAAATTGGTGAAAGCGGGCATCCTTATCATGTTCCAGATTTTAGAGGAAAAGCTTTTTTTGCCACTTAAAACGTAAGATTCATACAATATTTTAGTTTACCCTCAGATTATTTGTATCATCTCCATGACTTTGTGTTTTTATGCTTTTTCATTTTCTTGATTAGGTTCTTATTTTTATCTAGAAAATTCCTCTTATTTTTTAGAGCAATTTAACATTTTAGTACATTAGATTCTGTCTTTACATTAGTTTTTCTTTCTGTTCATGTTTACTATCTTAATTTAATCCTTAATTATTTATTACTATTAATGCCTTTGGCTATGAATTTTTCTCTGTACAACTTTGGTCCTATCTCGTAAGTTCAAGGAAATATTTTATTATTGTCATTTTCTAAATATTCTGGCTTTTTGTTTTGATTTCTTCTTTGGTTGAATAGTTATGGTAGTTTTTTGTTTTCTGTTTTCTAGTTTTATCATTTGACTTTTAGTTTTCTTGCATTGTGACTGGAAACTGTTGTGTTTTGTATGGTTCCTGAGAAGATATTGACTATTTGCTTTGGTTGTGTAGAGTTAAATACATTAAACTTTCCTAAAGTATTTTATTTAGGCCTTCAATGAGCTTATTATTTTTAAATGATATCTATATAGACTAAGAGATATTAAGTATCCTACTTCTATTACTTTTTTTTTTTTCTTTTTTGAGACGGAGTTTCCCTCTTGTTGCCCAGGCTGGAGTGCAGTGGTGCAATCTCAGCTCACTGCAACCTCCACCTCCCAAATTCAAGCGATTCTCCTGCCTCAGCCTCCTGAGTAGCTGGGATTACAGGGGCACACCACCATGCCCAGCTAATTTTTTGTATTTTTAGTAGAGATGAGGTTTCATCATGTTGGCCAGGCTGGTGTCAAACTCCTGACCTCAGGTGATCCACCCGCCTCAGCCTCCCAAAGTGCTGAGATTACAGGCCTGAGCCACTGTGCCCGGTCCCTACTTCTATTTCTACCTCTTCTTTTAATTTCCTTATATTTTTGCTTTATGAATTTAGATGATATGTATTTGGTGTATGAATAAGTATAAATGCAAGGTCTTTATTTCACAGTTTACCTATTATTATAAATTGCCTTTACTCATCCCATATGATGCTTTTTGCTCTAAGTTTTATTGACTGATAATTTTTGCTTTCTTTGTTTATATTTCCCTGAATCTTGCCCTGTATCTCTATGATATAGTTTGGATGTCTATCCCCTCCAAATCTCATGTTAAAATGCAATCACCAGTGTTGGAGGTGAGGCCTGGTGGGAGGTGTTTGGGTCATGCAAACACCTCATGAATTGCTTAGTTTGGGTCATGCAAACACCTCATGAATTGCAATTCACCTCATGAATTGCTTAGTGCCATCTCCTTGGTTATAAATGAGTTCTCGCTCTGGTAGTTCACACAAGATCTTGTTATTTAAAAGAACACGTCACCTCCCATCTCTTTCTGTCTTGCTCCCACTCTTGCCATGTGATGTATCTGCCCTCACTTTGCCTTCTGCCATGTTTGTAAGCTTCCTGAGGCCCTCACCAGAAGCTGAGAAGATACTGGTGCCATGCTTGTACAGCCTGCAGAACCGTGAGACAATTTAACCTCTCTTCTTTATAAATTACCCAGTCTCAGGTATCCCTTTATCATAATGCAAGAATGGCCTAATAAAGAAAATTGGTACTGAGAGTGGCGTGTTACTATAAAGATACCTGACAGTGTGGAAGAAACTTTGGAACTAGGTAACAGGCAGAGGTTGGTAGAGTTCTGAGGGGCTCAGAAGAAGACAGGAAGATGAGGGAAACTTTGGAACTTCTTAGAGATTGGTTAAATGGTTGTGACCAAAATGCTGATATAAATATTGACAATGAAGGGAAGGCTGACAAAATCTCAGATGAGAAAGTTACTGGTAACTGGAGCAAAGGTCACCCTTGTTATGCCTTGACAAAGAGCTTGGCTGTATTATGTTTGGGTCCTAGGGATCTGTGGCAGTTTGAACTTAGAAGTGATGACCTAGGATATCTGGCAGAAGAAATTTCTAAGCAACAAAGTGTTCAAGATGTGACCTGGCTGCTTCTAACAGCCTATAATCAGACATGGGAGTAAAGAAATGACTTAAAGTTGGAACCTTTTTTTTTTTTTTTTGAGACAGAGTCTTGCTCTGTCACCCAGGCTGGAGTGCAGTGGCATGATATCAGCTTACTGCAACCTCTACCACCTGGGCTCAAGCAATTCTCAAGCCTCAGCATCCCGAGTAGCTGGGATTACAGGTGTATACTACCATGCATGGCTAATTTTGTTTCTGTTTTTTTTTTTAAAGTAGAGATGGGGTTTTGCCATGTTGGCCAGGCTGGTCTCAAACTCCTGACCTCAAGTGATCCACCTGCCTCAGCCTCCTACAGTGCTGGGATAACAAGCATGAGCCACTGTGCCTTGCCCTGGAACTTATATGTAAAAGACAAGCAGAGCATAAAAGTTTGGAAAATTTGCAACCTGGCACTGCGGTAGAGTGAGTCCAAGCAGGTTGCAGAGCAACCACTTGCTAAAGAGATTAGCATGACTAAAAGGGATCCAAGTGCTAATATTCAAAACAAAGGGGAAAAAGGTCTGGAAGGCATTTCAGAAATCCTTGAGGCAGCCCCTCCCACCTAGGCCCAGAGGCCTAGAAAGAATGGTTTCATGGGCCAGGCCTAGGGCCGCACTGCTCCACACAGCCTCAAGACACTGCTCCCCACATCCAGGCTGCTCCAGGTCTAGCCTCAGCTTAAAGGTGCCCAGATACAGCTTAGGCCACTGCTCAAGAGGGTGCAAGCCATAAGCCCTGGTGGCTTCCACATGATGTTAAGCCTGCAGGCACACAGAATGCAAGCATGAATAAGGCTTGGCAACTCCCACCTAGATTTCAGAGGATGTATGGAAAAGCCTGGGTGCCCATGCAAAAATGTGCCACAGGGGCAGAGCCACCACTAGGTCAGTGCCAAGGGGAAATGTGGGCTGGAACCCCCCCCAGAGTGTCCCCACCAGGCCACTGCCTAGTGGAGCTGTGGCAAGTGGGCTGCTGTCCTTCAGACCCAAGAATGGTAGAGCCACTAGTATCTTGCAACCTCAGCCTGGAAAAGCCACAGGCACTTAACTCCAAACTATGACAGCAGACCTGGGGGCCACACCCTGCAAAGCCATAGGGAAGACACGCCCAAGGCCTTAGGAGCCCACTGCTTGCACCAGTGTGCCTTGGATGTGGGACATGGGGTCAAAGGAGATTATTTTGGACCCTTAAGATTTAATGACTGCTTTCCTGGGTTTCAGATGTGTGGGGCCTGAAACCCCTTTCTTTTGGCTGATTTCTCCCTTTTGGAATAGAAATATTTACTCAACGCCTGTACCACCAGTGTATCTTGGAAGCAAATAGCTTGGTTTTGATTTTACAGGCTCAGAGGTGGAAGAAATATGCCTTAAGTCTCAGATAAGACTTTGGACTTTGGACTTACTTGGGACTTTTGAATTAATGCTGGAATGAGTTAACACTTTGGGGAACTATTGGGTAGGCATGATTGTATTTTGCAATGTTAGAAGAACATGAGATTTGGGAAGCCAAGGGTGGAATGGTGTGCTTTGGATGTCTGTCCCCTCCAAATCTCATGTTGAAATGTAATCCCGTGTTGGAGGTGGGGCCTGGTAAGAGGAATTTGGATCATGGGGCAGATCCCTCATTAATGGCTTAGTGTCATTCCCTTGGTGATGAGTGAGTTTTTGCTCTTGTACTTCACACAAGATATCGTTTAGAAGAGCATGGCACCTTTACATCCCCCAACCTTACCCCTGCTTTTATCATGGGATGTACCTGTTCTTGCTTTGCCTTCTACCATGATTGTAAGCTTCCTGAGGCCCAGAAGTTGTAACAGATGTTGGTGCCATGCTTGCATAGCCTGTAGAACTGTGAGCCAATTAAACCTCTCTTCTTTATAAATTACCCAGTCTCAGGTATTCCTGTATGGTAATACAAAAACAGCCTAATACATTATATTTCAAACTTCCTAGGTTACCATGGTTTTTTGTGTCGGCTCACTTGTGCAAATGGCTAAGATTTGCTTTGTGGTATAGCCTGAATATTTTCTATTTAAAAAGTTAGTTTATCCAGTGAAATCTATGGATACAACAGGTACATTTGGTGTTCATTTTTTAAATTATATTTTATGCTATACTATGTATTTTTATTCATTTAAACAATCTTTTTATTATATTGACATGATTTGACTGTGTCCCCACCCAAATCTTATCTTGAATTGTAATCCTCGTGATCCCCACATGTCAAGGAGGAACCTGGTGGGAGGTGATTGGATCATGGGGGCAGTTTCCTCCTTGCTGTTCTTGTGATAGTGAGTTCTCACGAGATCTGATGATTTTATAAGGGCTTCTTCCCCCTTCACTACACACACTCTTCTCTTGCCTGCTGGCATATAAGGTATGCCTCTTTCCCTTCCGCCGTGATTGTAAGGTTCCTGAGGCCTACCCAGCTATGTGGAACTGTGAGTCAATTAAATCTCTTTTCTTTATAAATTACCCAGTCTCAGGTTGTCTTTATAGCAGTGTGAAAACTGACTAATACGTATGTGATTTGTGTTATCTGTATTTCATTCATTCTGTGAATGCATTTTTCTGATGATTGGGAAGATTTTTGGGGTTATTTTGTTATTTTAGTGGTTCATCCTTTTAAAAGTTATTTTAGTGATTTAATTTTATAAAATTAATTATTAAATATTGTTCTCTTTAAATAGCAATTAATGGCTTTTGACTATGTGCAATACAAAAGTTAGTATGTGTTCACCTCCTCCCACCTCCTTATTGTCTCTTCCTTCTATCACTAACATTTAATTTTATAATGATTTTTAGCTCTTCTAGTATTTCTCTTCATACCTCTAAATATCCTTTATATGGCTTTATACAGCTTTATACCCTTAAATGTCCTTTTACATCTAATTATTTGAATTACAGGTTTAAAAACTCCTTTGAACTCACATTATAAAATAATGTCATTTTTTCTCTAATCCTCTTTAAAAGTCAACCTTATTAGGGAACAATTTATACATAAGAAAATGCACACATTTTAACTGTATAGATGAATGAATCTTGATAAAGATACACATCTGTATAATCACTACCACAATAAAAATATTTTCATTATCCTAAAAAGTTCCTTTTTGCCCCTTCTCAATCAATTACCCCTGCTCCCAGCCTCACACCACCACTGATCTGCTTTTATCACTATAGATTAAACACATCTTTCCTAAGGTTTCATAAAAATTGAATCACATAATACTTACTCTTTTACGTCTGGCCTCTCAGTATAATGCTTTTATTATATTGATCTAGTTTGTTGCATATATATGTAGGTTTGTTCATTTTTTAATTCTAAATAGTATTCCTTTTAATAAATATACCACAACTTGTTTAGCCATTTTTATCTATTGGGTGGTTACCAGTTTTGGGCTATTATGAATAAAACTCATATGAATGTTTTGGTACAAATCTTTGTGTGTACATATGCTTTCATATCTTTTGGATAAACACCTTGAAGTAAAATTGCTGGGTCATATTGTAATTGCATATATAATTTTATAGGAAACCATCAAACAGCTTTCCAAAGACGGATTTTTACACTCCCTTTTACACTCCCATCAGCAATGTATGAGAGTTCCAACGTCCCTATATCATCACAAACACCATCAACTGTAATTGTCATATTAAAACATTTTAGTTATTCTAATGGTTATATTGGTATTTCATTGTGGTTTTTTAATTTTAGCATTCAAAATTGTTTCATTTATTATTTTACTGCCATACATGATTAAATTTCAGTTTAAATTATTCACTTTCTGTAATTTTTAAAGATAAACCTTTTATTCTAGAACAGCTTAAATTTACAAAACAATTACAAAGATCATACAAAGTTCATATATACCTAATACCCAGTTCCCCTTATTATTAATATCTAACATTAGTATGGTACACTTATTAATGAGCCAACTTTGATACATTATTATTAACTGAAGTCAATTCTTTATCCAGATTTCCTTAATATTTTCCTAATGACCTTTTTCTGTTCCAGAATCCCAGTCAAGATAACACATTACATGTAGTAGTCATGCCTCCTCAGGGTCCTCTAGGCTTGCTCTTGACTCTGGAACTCCAACAGTGAGAAACCATATGCCATATGATTGCCACCATATGCCATCATTCACTTAATCGCTCAACCACAGTGTGTAGTGGTATCAGAATTGTTAACCCATAACTCCCTGGGGAAAACTGTATCAACTAGAGCAGTGGTCCCCAAGCTTTTTGGCACCAGGGATCAGTTGTTTGGAAGACAATTTTTCCATAGACGGGAGGAGGGGGCTGGTTTCAGGATGATTCAAGAGCATTACATTTATCATTAGATTCTCATAAGAAGCATGCAACCTAGATCCCTCACATGTACACTTCACAATATGAGAATCTATGAGATTCTCTCCTACAAGAATCTAATGCTACCACTGATCTGACAGGAGGTGGAGCTCAGGCAGTGACGTTCACCCACCGCTCACCTCCTGCTGTGTGGCGCGGTTCCTAACAGGCCACAGACCAGTACCTGTCTGCGGACCAGGAGTTGGGAAGGACTGAACTAGGGTAAATGCTTATATACAGTTTCTTGTGCCTTTAGTCTTACAAACTTGATTCACTTCCAAAGCTACTTAGGTCAGCACCTTTCCCGACCTCCTTTAATGAGGTTGCATTATACATTTGTAATACAGGTAGTTGTTTTTTGTTTTTTGTTTTTTGTTTTTTTTTTGTCATATTCTACATTGCATCTTGGGATCCCTCAACCTCCCAACTGTTTTTTTTAAAACTTTACATCCATTAAGGTTTATTCTTTGGGCTACAAAGTCCTATGGGTTTTAAACAAATGCATAGTAGGTATTTTCCACTACAGTATTATATGGAATAATTTCTCCACCTAGGATGGAGGAAAAACCTCCCGTGCTTCACTTTTTCAACTTCCCTCCAAACCCCAGCAACCACTGATGTTTTTACCACTTCATTTTTACCAAAAATTGTTGCCTTTTCTAGACTCTTTCACTTAGCATATATAATTAAGTTTCATCTATGTCTTTTTATGGCTTGATACATCATTTCTTTTTATTGTTGAAAAATATTCCATTGCCTGAAAGCATCTTAGTTTGAATGTCTACTCACCTTTTAAAGCACATCTTGGTTGCTTCCATTTTTTGGCAATCACAAATAAAGCTGCTATAAACATTCGTATGTAGAATTTTTGTGTGTGCATGTTTTCAAATCAGTTAGGAAAATACCTAGCAGCATGACTGCTGAATTATATGGTAAAACTATGTTTAGTTTTGTAAGAAACTGCAAAGCTGTTTTTCAAAGTGGCTATACCATTTTGCATTACCACCAGCAATGCTTGAGAGCTCCTCTTGCTTTGCATCATCATCAGCAATTTGTATTGTCAGTTTTTTGGACTTTTTTCATTCTATAGCTGTGTAGTGGCATCTCACTGTTAATTTTTAATTTCCTATTGGCAAATGATGTTGAGCATCTTTTCATATGCTTATTTGCCATCTGTATGTCTTATTTGCTGAGATGTCTGTTCAGATCTTTTGGCCAGTTTTAACTAGTTCACCTTCACTATATAACTTCATGGTAATAAACATACCTTATAACAGAGTAGAGATTGCAGCTCTGACTCGGATGGACAGAGCAGCGTGCTGAGGCTTGCATCATGAATTTTAGCTCCAGATTAACTGTAAGAACAAACCAGCAATCCCAAGAGGACCCACAGACCCTCTGAAAAAAGCAGACTGCTCCTGCAGGACCAGGGAGACACCCCGAATACTGTGAGTGCCCCAACTGCAGAAGTGGGAAAGGGAGAGCCTCCTCTCCCAAACACACACCCCCACTGGAGAAACTGAAAGTCTGTTTGCAGGAGAAGTTTCCAATTGTACCTGGAGCTGAGTCAATTTAGAGAACTGAGTGAAATACAGGGGTACAGGAAGCAGCAGAAAGGCCCTGGGAGCTTGCTGGATCCCCAAGCAGGCCATTCTTGCCTGGCACCACAGGGATCCATCAGGAAGGCAGCAGCCAGAGGAGTGGAGTGCAAGGGGAAACACTACAGGGAGAAGGAAATCTCCAGCTAACTTTGCAGCAATTTGAACTGGGCGAGAAGCCTCCTGGCCAGAACTTGGGGGAGGGCGTGAATCCAGTGTGCAGACTCCACAGGTGGGGGAAGAACCAAGCCCCTTTCTTTCACAGCTGGGAGGTGGGTAGCCTGGGGCAAGTTCTCAAGCCCGGCTCGCCCATCACCTGGAAACAGATTCAGGGCTGTTAGAGGGGGACAGTGGGAGTGAGACCAGCCCTTCAGTTTGCATGGGAGCTGGGTGAGGGCTGTGACTGCTGGCTTTCCCCCACTTCCCTGATAACCTGCATGACTCAGCAGAGGCAGCCATAATCCTCCTAGGTACACAACTCCATTGACCTGGGCACCTCACCCCCATCCCCCATAGCAGCCATAGCACCTAACCCTGCCACCACCTGATGGTCCTTCCCTACCTACCCTGGTAGCTGAAAACAAAGAGCATATAATCTTGGGGGTTCTAGGGCCCTACTCTCCGCTGGTTCCTCCCCACACTACCACAGCTGATTCTCTGGAAAGTGCCACCTCCCAGCAGGATGCCAAGCAGCACAAAAATAGAGCATTAAACCACCAAAGCTAAGAACCCTTACAGAGTCCATTGCACCCCCCTGCCACCTCACCAGAACAGGTGCTGGTAACCACAGCTGAGAGACCCATATATGGTTCACATCACAGAACTCTGTGCAGACAACCTCCAGTACCAGCCCAGAATTGGTTAGAATTGCTGGGTGGCTAAACCCAGAAGAGAGACAATAATCACTGCAGTTTGGTTCACAGGAAGCCACATCCACAGGAAAAGGGGGAGAGTACTACATCAAGAGAACACCCTGTAGGACAAAAGAATCTGAACAACAGCCTTGAACCCTAGACCTTCCCTCAAACAGAGCCTACCCAAATGAGAAGGAACCAGAACGCCAACTCTGGTAATATGACAAAACAATGCTCTTTAGCACTCCCCAAAAAATCACACTAGTTCACCAGCAATGGATCCAAACCAAGAAGAAATCCCTGATTTACCTGAAAAAGAATTCAGGAGGTTAGTTATTAGGCTAATCAGGGAGGCACCAGAGAAAGGTGAAGCCCAATGCAAGGAAATCCAAAAAAAAAAAAAAACGATACAAGAAGTGCAGGGAGAAATAGTCAAGGAAATATATAGCTTAAAGAAAAAAAATACTTAAAAATTCAGGAAATATTGGACACATGGGAATGCAAAATGCTCTGGAAAGTCTCAGCAATAGAACTGAACAAGTAGAAGAAAGAAATTCAGAGCTTGGAAACAAGATCTTTGAATTAACCCAATCCAACAAAGACAAAGAAAAAAGAATAAGAAAATATGAGCAAAGCCTCCAAGAAGTCTGGGATTATGTTAAACGACCAAACCTAAGAATAATCTATGTTCCTAAGGAAGAAGAGAATTCTAAAAGCTTGGAAAACATATTTGGGGAAGTAATCAAGGAAAATTTCCCCAGCCTTGTTAGAGACCTAGACATCTGAATACAAGAAGCACAAAGAACACCCAGGAAATTCATCACAAAAAGATCATCACTTAGGCACATTGTCATCAGGTTATCCAAAGTTAAGACAAAGGAAAGAATCTTAAGAGCTGTGAGACAGAAGCACCAGGTAACCTATAAAGGAAAACCTATCAGATTAACAGCAGATTTCTCAGCAGAAACCCTACAAGCTAGAACAGATTAGGGCTCTATCTTCAGCCTCCTCAAACAAAACAATTATCAGCCAAGAATTTTGTATCCAGTGAAATTAAGCATCATATATGAAGGAAAAATACAGTCTTTTTCAGACAAACAAATGCTGAGAGAATTTGCCACTACCAAGCCACCACTACAAGAACTGCTAAAAGGAGCTCTAAATCTGGAAACACATCAAAACAGAACCTCTTTAAAGCATTAATCACACAGGACCTATGAAACAAAAATACAAGTTAAAAAGCAAAAAACACCCAAAAAAACAAAAAATACCAAAGTACACAGGCAACAAAGAGCACAGTGAATGCAATGGTACCTCACATCTCAATACTAACATTGAATGTAAATAGCCTAAATGCTCCACTTAAAAGATACAGAACTGCAGAGTGGATAAGAACTCACCAACCATCTGCTGCCTTCAGGAGACCCACCTAACAAGTAAGAACTCACATAAACTAAAGTAAAGGAGTGGAAAAGGCATCTCATGCAAATGGACACCAAAAGTGAGCAGAGGTAGCTATTATTATATCAGACAAAACAAATTTTAAAGCAATAGCAGTTAAAAGAGACAAAGAGTGACATTATATAATATGGTAAAAGGCCTTGTCCAACAGGAAAATATCACAATCCTAAACCTATATACACCCAACACTGGAGCCCCCAGATTTATAAAACAATTACTAACAGACCTAAGAAATGAGATAGACAGCAACACAATAATAGTGGGGTACTTCAATACTCCACTGACAGCACTAGACAGGTCATCAAGACAGAAAGTCAATGAAGAAACAGTGGATTTAAACTATACCTTGGAACAAATGGACTTAACAGAAATATACAGAACATTTCATCCAACAACCACAGAATACACATTCTATTCAACAGTGCATGGAACTTTCTCCAAGATAGACCATATGATAGGCCATAAAATGAGCCTCAATAAATTTAAGAAAATTGAAATTATATCAAGCACTCTCTCAGATCACAGTGGAATAAAACTGGAAATCAACTCCAAAAGGAACCTTCAAAACCATGCAAATACATGGAAATTAAATAACCTGCTCCTGAATGAGCACTGGGTCAAAAACGAAATCAAGATGGAAATTGAAAAATTCTTCAAACTGAATGACAGTAATGACACAACCTATCAAAACCTCTGGGATATGGCAAAGGCAGTGCTGAGAGGAAAGTTCATAGCTCTAAACACCTACATCAAAAAGATTGAAAGAGCATGAGTTATCATTCTAAGGTCATACCTCAAGGAACTAGAGAAACAAGAACAAAACAAACCCAAACCCAGCAGAAAAAAGGAAATAACCAAGATCGAGCAGAACTAAATGAAATTGAAACAACAGCAACCAAAAATACAAAAGATAAGTGAGACAAAAAGCTGGTTCTTTGAATAGATAAATAAAATTGATAGATGATTAGCAAGATTAACCAAGAAAAGAAAAGAGAAAATCCAAATAACCTCATTAAGAAACAAAACAGGAGATATTACAACTGACACCACTAAAATACAAAAGATTATTCAAGGCTACTATGAACACCTTTATGTACATAAACTAGAAAACCTAGTAAGAGATGGATAGATTCCTGGAAAAAATACAACCATCTTAGCTTAAATTAGGAAGAATTCGATACCCTGAACAGATCAATAATAAGCAGTGAGATTGAAATGGTAATTTTAAAATTACTAACAAAAAAAGTCCAGGACCAGATGGATTCACAGCAGAATTCTACCAGACATTCAAAGAAGAATTGGTACCAATCCTTCTGACACTATTCCACAAGACAGAGAAAGAAGGAACCCTCCCTAATTCATTCTATGAAGCCAGCATCACCCTAATAACCAGGAAAGGACACAACCAAAAAAGAAAACTACAGAATGATATCCTTGATGAAAATAGATGCTAAAATCCTTAACAAAATACTAGCTAACCAAATCCAACAACATATCAAGAAGATAATCCACCATGATCAAGTGGATTTCATACCAGGGATGCAGGTGGTTTAACATATGCAAGTCAATAAATGTGATGCACCACATAAACAGAATTAAAAACAAAAATCACATGATCATCTTAATAGGTGCAGAAAAAGCATTCAACAAAATTCAGCATCACTTTATGATGAAAACTCTCAGCAAAATCAGCATACAAGGGACATACCTCAATGTAATAAAAGCCATCTATGACAAACCCACAGCCAACATAATACTGAATGGAGAAAAGTTGAAAGCATTCCCTCTGAGAACTGGAACAAGACAAGGATGCCCACTCTCACCACTCCTCTTCAACACAGTACTGGAAGTCCTAGTCAAAGCAATCAGACAAGAGAAAGAAATAAAGGGCATCCAGATCAGTAAACAGGAAGTCAAACGGTCACTGTTTGTTGATGATATGCTCATTTACATTGAAAACCGTAAAGACTCCAAAAAGCTCCTAGAACTGATAAAAGAATTCAGCAAAGTTTCCAGATACAAGATTAATGTAATCAGTAGCTCCTCTATACATCAACAGCAACAAAGCAGAGAATCAAATCAAGAACTCAACCCCTTTTACAATAGCTGCAATAAAATAAAATAAAATACTTAGGAACATACCTAACCAAGGAGTCGAAAGACCTCTACAGGGAAAACTATGAAACACTGCTGAAAGAAATCATAGATGACACAACCAAATGGAAACACATCCCATGCTCATGGATGGGTGGAATCAATATTGTGAAAACGACCGTGCTGTCAAAAGCAACCTACAAATTCAATGCAATCCCTACCAAAATATTATCATCATTCTTCACAGAATTAGAAAAAACAATTAAAAAATTCATATGGAATCAAGAAAGAGCCCATACAGCCAAAGCAAGACTAAGCAAAAAGAACAAATCTGGAGGCATCACACTACCTGATTTCAAACTATACTATAAGGCCATGGTCACCAAAGCAGCGTGGTACTGGTATAAAAACAGGCACATAGACCAATGGAACAGAATAGACAACCCAGAAATAAACCCGAATACTTACAGCCAATCGATCTTCGACAAAGCAAACAAAAACAAAGTGGGGGAAACGACACCCTTTTCAACAAATGGTGCTGGGATAATTGGCTAGCCACATGTTGGAGAATGAAACTGTATCCTCATCTCTCACCTTATACAAAAATCAACTCAAGATGGATTAAGGACTTAAATCTATGACCTATAAAAATTCTAGAAGATAACATTGGAAAAACCCTTCTAGTCATTGGCTTAGGCAATGATTTCATGACCAAGAACCCAAAAGCAAATGCAATAAAAATAAAGATAAATAGCTGGGACTTAATTAAACTAAAGAGCTTTTGCACAGCAAAAGGAACAGTCAGCAGAGTTAACAGACAACCTACAGTCTGGGAGAAAATCTTCATAACATATACATCTGACAAAGGACTAATATCCAAAATCTACAATGAACTCAAACAAATCAGTTAAAAAAAGCAAATAATCCCATCAAAAAGTGGGCTAAGGACACGAATAGACAATTCTCAAAAGAAGATACACAAATGGCCAACAAACATATTTAAAAAATGCTCAACATTAGCTGGGTGCAGTGGCTCACACCTGTAATCCCAGCATTTTGGGAGGCCAAGGCGGGTGGATCACGAGGTCAGGAGTTCAAGACCATCCTGGCTAATATGGTGAAACCCCATCTCTACTAAAATACAAGAAATTAGCCAGGCATGGTGGTGGGTACCTGTAATCCCAGCTACTCGGGAGGCTGAGTCAGGAGAATGGTGAGAACCCACGAGGCGGAGCTTGCAGTGAGCCCAGATCGCACCACTGAACTCCAGCCTGGGTGACAGTGCGAGACTCCGTCTCAAAAAAAAAAAAAAAAAAAAGAAAAGAAAAAAAAATGCTCAGCATCACTAATGATCGGGGAAATGCAAATCAAAACCACAATGCAATACCACTTTACTCCTGCAAGAATGGCCATAATAAAAAAAATCTAAAAACAGTAGATGTTGGCGTGGATGTGGTGATCGGGGAACACTTCTACACTGCTGGTAGGAATGTAAACTAGAACAACACTATGGAAAGCAGTGTGGAGATTCCTTAAAGAGCTAAAAGTAGAACTACCATTTGATTCAGCAATCCCACTACAGGGTATCTACCCAGAGGAAAAGAAGTCATTACACGAAAAACATACTTGCACACACGTTTATAGCAGCACAATTCACAACTGCAAAATCGTAGAACCAACCCAAATGCCCATCAATCAACGAGTGGATAAAGAAACTGTGATGTGTATATGTATGTGTGTATATATGTGTGTGTATATATATATACACACACACACACAATGGAATACTACTCGGCCATAAAAAGGAATGAATTAACAGTATTTGCAGTGACCTGGATGAGATTGGAAACTATTATTCTAAGTAAAGTAACTCAGGAACGGAAAACCAAACATCGTATGTTCTCACTGATATGTGGCAGCTAAGCTATGAGGATGCAAAGACATAAGAATGATGCAATGGACTGTGGGGACTTGGGGGGAAGAGTGGGAGGGGGTGAGGGATAAAAGACTACAAATATGGTGCAGTGTATACTGCTTGGGTGATGGGTGCACCACTAAAGAACTTACTCACGTAACCAAATACTACCTGTACCCCAATAACTTATGAAAAAGAACTCTAAAAAAAAACAGTTGTATTCACAATTCTATCACCCATTCCTTAGGTTGTTGCTGTCATTATTTCACTTGTCTATAATCAACCAATAAATTATTATTCTTTTAAAAATTACTTTTTAGGTCAATTAAGAAATATATTTTATTTTACTTTCATTTATTCCTTCTCTAATGCTTTTTTTTCTTTGTGTAGATGCAAGCTTCTGAACTATATCATTTCCTTTCTGAAGAAAATCTTTTAACATTCATATTGGGCAGGTTTCCTGGTGATGAATTTCCTTAAATTTTGTTTGTCTGAGAAAGTCTTTATTTTTCTTCACTATTGAAGGATAGTTTTACTGAATATAGAATTCTAGATCAGTAGTCTTTTTCTTTGAACATCTGAAATATTTCATTCCACTCTCTTCTTGCTTGCATGGTTTTTAATGAGAAATCCATTGTAAGTCTTATCCTTGTTCCTTTACAGGGAAGATTCTTTTCCCCCTCTGGATTCTTGCAAGAGTCTCTATTTGTCTTTGTTTTTCTGCAGTCTGACTGCAGACTATATGCCTGGGTATAGCTTTTTGGTATTTATTCTAGTTGGTATTCACAAAGCTTCTTGGATCTGTGGTTTGGTGTCTGTGATTAATTTTGGAAAGCTTTTGGCCATTATCATTTCAAATATTTCTTTTGCTCTATTCTCTCTCTGATATCCCATTATGCACATGTTCAGAAATTCTGAAATTCTTTCACAGTTCTTGGAGGTTCTGCTCTGCCATTTTCTTCTCTCTCCCCACCTCCATCTTTGCATTTCTTTTCTTTTGTTTTGAGATGGAATCTAGCTCTGTTGCCCAGGCTGGAGTGCAATGGTGCAACCTTGGCTCACTGCAACCTCCGCCTCCCAGGTTCAAGCTATTCTCCTGCCTCAGCCCCCCAAGTAGCTGGATTACAGGTGCCCACCATCACGTCTGGCTTTTTGTATTTTTAGTAGAGATGGGGTTTCACCATGTTGGCCAGGCTGGTCTCCAACTCCTGACCTCAAGTAATCCACCCACCTTGGCCTCCCAAAGTGCTGGGACTGCAGGCATGAGCCACCACATCTGGCCCATCTTTGCATTTCTATTTAGGATGTTTCTATTGATCTATCTTCAAGTTCACTGATTCATTCCTTGGATGTGTTGAGTCTTCTGTGAACCCAGTGAAGGCTTTCTTCATTTATGTTAGTATATTTTTCATCTCTAGAATTTTCTTTTAATTCTTTCTTTGAATTTCCATCTCTTCTTACATTGCCCATTTATTCTTGTAATTTGGTTACTTTTTGCATTACAGCTCTTAACATGTTAATCACAGTTATTTTAAATTCTCTTTGTGATAATTCCAACATCTGTGTCATATCTGAGTCTGGTTCAGATGCTTGCTTTGTTTTTTTCAGTTCATGTTTTTTTTTTCTTGCTGTTGGTGGGCCTTGTAGCTTTTTGTTGAAGTTGGACAGGACATGTTGTATTGGGTAATAGGAACAGAGCCTTTGGTGTGAGGATTATGTTAATCTGGTTAGGAGTTGGGCTGTGTGTAATGTTTGCTGTAGCTATAGGTGTCAGGGGATTCAAATTCCTCTAGTGTTCTTGTTTTTGTCTACTCTCTTGACTTTGGGCTTCCCTAAGTACCCCTCATCAGAGAGTCTGTGTCTTGCAGTTCTTTCAACTATAATCCACTGTGATTGTATTGGAGCCCTGTTGGAGTGGCGGTATGGCGTGGGGGAGGGGAAGCATTCTATAACCGTATGATTAAATCTCAGTGTTCTAGTGGGCTGCGTCCCTGACCTGTGACTGTCACAAGTGTTTCTCTATTGGCATAGATTTTCCCCTCTGAGTCAGAGGAAGTTAGAGGGAGCTAAAGAGGGAGGAATGCTCTTCTCGCCAAGTGGGATAAAGCTCTGGTATAGTCCTTTCCCTTGGAGAAAGGTTCAGGGTATCTAATTCTTCCTGATTTAAGCTAGAAGGTTCTTGGTCATGGAGAACACTCTAGGTGTATTTCACAGTAACTCGTCCCCTGCCCCTGCCAGAGCTGTGAGGAGATCCTTCTGGCATCTTAACCGTGGTAATCTGGTGGGCTTACTGGAGGTAGAGCCCACAAAAATGTGAGGGACTCCTAAAACCAAAAGCCCCAGAAACTTTCACTCTCAGGCTAGTCCACACTTCCCTTCTAGGAAGGGAAAATTTACCATTAAATTTACCATTAAATTACTATTTAAATTTTCCCACCACTTTATGGCTCCCTTGGCTTCTGCTCCAGGTAAGCAGATCTCAGATGTGTCTCTGCATTCACCTGTGTCTCTAGATTTCAGGGCGGGAGTTTGCTCTACATACCGAGTTCTCTGATGTGCCCAAGAAAAATTGTTACTTTTCAGTTTATTCCATTTTTTCTTGTTGCAAGAATAGAAATGACAGACTCTGTATTCTTTACATGTAAGAGCTGAATCTGAAAGACCTCTAATTCTTTTTAACACTTTGGTCACATCTGTATCATGTACAGGATCCTAGATGAGCCCTCACAAATGTAGCCATTATATTGAAGGGACTGGGCTCTACTGAATACAATTAAAACAACTTTCTCCTGCAGTCTCTTCAGATCTGCTTGTGGGCTAGTTATTTTCCCAGCTCTGGATGAAACGTTAGGCAAGATTAATTGCTTTCTGGCCAGTATTAGATTAAAAATTTTTAAATCTAATTTGTATTTTCAAAGCTTTAAGGAAAGAGGGAAAGAAGCTCCTGGGATATTAAGTGAAAAAAGGGAAAACAGTATGTAATATCTGATCCCACTGAAAGAGAGACCCATTTCTCTATATACTGCTATGGTGGAGTCTCATGGATATAATGCTGGGTGAAGAAATCAAGGTGGAGTAGCATGTTTCTGTTTTTCAAAGAGGGTAATATATGCATGTATTTTAAAAACAATAAAAATATTAACATAAAAATTAAATGGTTAACTATAGGGTAACAAGGACAGGTATAGAAGCCAGAGTTGTTTTAATATGCCTTGCATTATAAATTTAACTTTGAAGCCACATAAATATTTCACCTTAATATAAAATAAAATTAAAAATCAAATTCCTAAAAATCCAAATCAAATTAAACAAATAAACCTAACTTTACATACTATTGGTGATAACCTCACAGAGAACAATTCTAAATTACTATACAACCAGTCATTTGACTGTGTACCCCTAGTATGATATCCTATAGAAACAGAAAGAATTGTAGCTGGATGTGGTGGCACTTGCCTGTAATTCCAGCGTATGGTGAAACCCCGTCTCTACTAAAAATACATAAATTAGCTGCGTGTGGTGGCACATGCCTGCAATCCCAGCTACTAGGGTGGCTGAGGCAGGAGAACTCATTGAACCCAAGAGGCGGAGGTTGCAAGTGAGCTGAGATCACACCACTACACTCCAGCCTGGGCAACAAAGCGAGACCCTGACAGAAAAAAAAAAAAAAAAAAAAGAATTGTAAAGCCACAAAAATATTACACTCTCATTAGTAATCATATTGTTGGTGGTAATGTTGGTATTGCTATTCTAAGACAGTTATGCATACATTCTGGGACAGCAACTAAGTAATTATGCTGGTGTTGTTGAGAACTTGGTACTGGGAGTTTTAGTGAGAGAGAAAGGGGAAATTTTGATTGCCTATAAGATGGATGCAATTAAGAAAACCTTGTAGTACTGAATAAGAATGGGAAATATTGGTATGAACTTGATATATTCTCTCTCGCTCTCTTTCTTTCCCTCTCTCAGCCAATTTGTGCTGCCACAACAAAATATCTGAGAAATGTACCAGGAACAAAAATTTATTTCTGACAGTTCTGAAGGCTGGGAAGCCCAAGATCAAGGCACCAGCATTTGGTCTGGTGAGGACTTTCTCTCTGTGACTTTGCATGGCAGAACGCAGAAGGGCAAGGTCACCAAAGAAGGCATAAGGCTTCTTTCAAAAAGGCCTTAATCTCAATCATGAGAGAGATGCCCTCATGGCCTAATCACCTCTCAAGGGAGCCACCTCTTAATACTATCACATTGGCAACACTTGAATTTTGAAGAGGACACTTTCAGACCACAGCTTGCTCTCACTCTCTCTCATCTATCTATTTTAGTTTTAACCATCAAAAAGGCCTGGAACCAATTACCTGCTCAGCAGTACTGTTTTCCTAACACCTAGATTGTGGTCTTGAATTATTATTTCACACACACACACACACACACACACACACACACACACACAAACTAGGCTCATTTAGAGAAAAGGTTGGGTTCAGGCCTAGGACAGGAAATGTACAATGGGAGACTGGAACACCATGTCATACTTGAAAGCAAGGAAATTTCCAAGTGTTACTGAGTTTGTATCAAAAGGGCTCAGGAGACATTTTGAACAGCTTGTCCTGGCCAAAGAGGGAGTAATCCGAGCATCAGAAGAATAATAACTGCAATGGATTGGGACAATGCAATATGTTTAGTCCATGAGTTCATAAGAATTCCCCCCCAAACTCATTGGCTCCCATTGAAGGATGCTAGGGAAATAACTCATTATTTTGACAACTGGTAAGTAAAGGAAAAGAATAAAACATGTATCCAGCCTTTATTATATGAAATAAACTTCTGGGTAAGCAAATAATTGATGAAAGGACGTTTCTCTAAACAGGTGTATCCTAGCTAAAAAATGAAGAAATGATAGAATGAGCATTGCACCATTTTGCACCCTCTATTAAATTAATGGAGTAAGTATTGTGCATGAGTGGCTGCTGACATCACAAAAAGAGGGACAAAACGTGCATGCCTCCTGTGGGAAGGCCACACCCCCTATGAATGAGTCTTGTCACAAAAATCAAACTTGATCCAATTGAGCCTTTAGTTCTAACTGCAGACTTACAGAAGACACAGAATACAGAAAAACACGTTGAACTCTACTAAAGGAATGCAATTGGCAAAGTACAAACTATAGGAAACTATACGACAAAGGATCTGGTTTCTTCAAGAAATAAATTGCAAATAAAAGAAGGAGATGGGGACCTGGGAGATAGAAGAGGCCAGTACTGATTATAAGAGAATTCAAAGATTTGTTAACTAATGTTAATTATTTGGATTCCAGTTCTAACATCTGGAAAAAAACATGAGATGATTGGAAAATTTGAATACAAACTGGATATTTGATGACAGTAAGAGACTTGTTAATTGTTATTATGACAATGGTATTGTGGTTTTTTTTTTTTAAAGAGTGACTTTAGTGGTATATATTGAAATATTTATGGGTGAAATGAATTTGTAAACCTGGGATTTGTTTCAAAATATTCTAGGAGGAGAAAATAGGTGGGGTCATGGATACCAACCTAGCAATGAGTTGATAATCATTGCAATTGGGTGATGGATAGATGAGGGTCCACTATACCATTCTCTCTAGTTTTGTAAATATTTGGAATTTTTTGTGGTTAAGGTTGAAAAAGTGTGTCTGTGTGTGTATGTGTGTGTGCCTGCATTTATATAACTATATATAGAAAAAGTTTTGGATGCCAATTTGCTTTACTTTTATAAATTATTTTACATTATAAAGTAATGCATATGTGATGTCACAAAATACAAAAATAAGTACATGAAATAAACATAACTGAACAAAAAAGAAAACAAGGAAAGTTCTTTTCCTAAGTCCTTCCTCTTCTCCCTCCCTCATCCCACTCTTAACAATTTGTTGTCCAATCGGATGTGTTTTTGTACCTTGCTATATCTCTTTCTCTCTTTCTCCCCACCTCTCTGTGTCTATCATCTATTTATATAACTACCTACTTATGTATCCATCTACCCATCACTTTTTTTTTTCTACAAAAATGAGACTTTCTATTTCCTAAGTCTCTTTTTTCTTCCAAGTGTGAAATTTAGAGAGCTTTCAGTATTACTAGATAGGGCTGCGACTGTCTGTCTTCTGTGTAAAGCTACACAGTACTCCACTGTATGGACTACACTGAAATGTTAACAATTGTTATTTGTGATGAGATTATGGGCAACTTAAATTACTTTATTTGTGCCTATCTGTAGTTGGTCCACAATGACATGTATTTTTTGTACAGTACTGTATTTAAAGGATCCCCTGCTGTGGGAAGGAATTATGGATCTCCAGCACCCGGGTCTCAGAAGTTTGGGGTTTTCATAAATTGAGGCACTTCTGTATCTAAGTATAAATCCCTAATACAAGAGATCTCCTCAGAATGGGCTTTGGCCATAAAACCCAGATGGTGGCCCCAGCGGTGAGGGATCAGTGGCCTTCCAACTTGGGTCCCAATAAGATTTATCATTAGAAGCTGCTCCTGGAAGTCAAGAAGGTGAAAGGTTCAAGGAAATATCTTGGCAGCAGCCAGGAGAGTATGAAAGCACACACACACATACATACAGACACACACCCAAAAAACCATACACACACAGACACACACATGCACACACGAGACTGTCTTCCTAGACCTGCTGTAAAAGGGATGACTCAGTGTTATTTACAGGTTGCTTCTGGTCTAAACTCTGCATTGCTGAAGAATTTGAAGAGTACCTGGATAGCACTGAGGCCATGGGCTGGCATACCATGTTTGGGTCCTTGAACACATTCTGCAGAACATTCCAGAGCTTTCTGACAAAGGAGGAGATGTGGTAGAGTAGGCTTGGATCCAAGTCTGGGTCAGGCACTTAGTACTGGGTACCACTGGGCAAATCATTTAACCTCACAAAACTGAGATAATATTTACCTCACAGGGCTGTGGTGTGAGTAAAATGGGATTATGAATGCACACCCTAGATCCTCCATAATCAGAGTGATTAATAGATCACCCAGTAACAAAATTTTACCCTGCAGTGGACCTATAACAAGCTTAGCTCAAAATTGATTTTGCATTTCTTACACATATGGAGAATTTTGTATTAAGACATTTCTCCCAATCACATCAGGTTAGAAGGGAATAAAATGGAGGAGAATAACGTCAACCTAGCAGGGTGGGGTAGTGGGATCCTTTATGTAAAGGGATCAGCCCCTAGTACATGCTCAGTAAGCTTAAGGTTCCTTCTGCAGCAGTATTGGTCAAGTTGGTCAAAGTCCAAACTGTGCAAGTTGTGGGTAGGACAGAATGTTCTTCTGTCACTCTCCCCTCACTTTAATTCCCGAAGCCTCCATTATGCGGGTGGTGGGGTGTGGGGTCTGCTCACTTTGCCTCTCTCTAGCTGCCCTCATCCCACCCTCCTGATCCTCGTCCATTTCCTCAGGGGCCTGAGAAGACAGGTTAGGGAATCACATTAGTCTTGATAGGAATCAGGTGTTCATGGATGGTCCTCCCAGGTGACTTGCCTGCGGAGTCCAATGTGGGGATTTCAGGCAGGCTGACGGGAGAGAATTCTGGGAAAGGGTGCTGACACCAGCACACCGGAGGCCACACAAAGTCCAGTGGTGTCTCCTAGGTTTGTTTGCCTCTGTTAGACACTGAGTGGGCAATTAGGAACGCTAAGGCATCATATTAAACAGCCTCCTGCTGCTCCCTCCTCTAGTGCCTTTAACCCCTGCCGCCTTCATGCCCTTGAATCAGCTCTCACAGCCTGGCGGGATCCACTGGACTTGCAGACTTCATCTTCCTGGTCCTCTTCACATTCTGACTTGTGACCTCCCTCCTACTTAGAAACCCTCTTCCCTTGGCCTCTGGACTCTGCTGTTTTCTGGCTTTCCTTTGCTGCCCCAAATTGGACTTCTTGGAAGGTGCCTCTCTCCGTGCCCATCTCCCACATGCTGGAGTCCTCAGGGTTCATTTCTGACCCTCTTCCCTTCTCTGGAGCGGGTGTGTGTGACATTCATTCTGTGCCCACAATCACTGATGACTTCCCAATCTACCTTGGCAGCCCCTGCCTCTCATTTCCAGATGGGCCACTAACTCAGGGGTCCTGGACACACCCAACTCCATATGTGCCACACAGAACATATCATAGTGTGTCTGCCACTTGCTCCTTGCCTTGGGGGTTCACTACCCACTTGGCAGTCCAGGCTGTAATTTCAGAGTGCCCTTGATTCCTCTCTCACTGCCTGCAAAGTCCTGTCAGCTCTAATTCCTGATGCTCTCACCTCCAGCCCCACCCAGGACCATCTGCCCTTGGCAAATGTCCACTCATTCTTCAAAAGTCAGCTCTGGCAGCCACCTCCTCTGGAAAACTTGCCCTGCCTGCACCAGAGCCCCCACTATAGGACACTACGGGCGGCTTCCCCTCCTGTATGATAGAGAAATCTAGTCTGTTATTTTCTACAGCAGGCATTTAAATAGTTTCAAGTGAAAACCCCATAAAGTCAAAATCGTCCTTGAAGATAACTTAAACAGCTCATCATTGGGACAGTGGCTATTTGTTTGGTTGAACACCCAGTGGGACAGTACTTTCCATTTAGGGTCTATAGAGTACAAAAAGACTAAAAACTATCCATGATCTTTTTAACTCCAAAGATTCACACTACAGCAGAGATGCTCGTATCGTGAGAGGCATTAGGAGACAGAAGACTACATTCCACTCAACCTGGGCTCAACTATGTCAGGGGTGTGGATGAAGGATGGGACTGGTATTGTCTGCCTTAAATACTACCCTTCCTTTACCTTTTAAATGCTGAGCATGTAATTGAATTTGCCAAAGTTACATAGGTGAATGGCGGCCTCCTCTCTCTGGTAGCTTCTCTATCTTCTCTCCCAGTTCTGAGCACCCAGAGGGCAGGGACATCATCTAACTCACTTCTGTAGCCCCAGAACCTAGTAGAGCATCCGTTCCTAGAAGACACAGAGAACGCTGACTGAACAGATAAGTCATAAAACCTCTCCTTGGACCTCTCCAGAGATGTGGAACTCCATAGAAAATGGAACAACCCATTCTGTCATCTGAACAAATAAAGTAGACCTACTGGTTCAAGGTCTCTGTTAGCTTACCATGATTCTAACCGGAATTAATAACAGGAAGTAGAGTTCCCAAAGAAGAGCTGGTTGGCAGATAGTAATATTTCTTTGAAGCCTCTCTTGTGGTTGGACCCAACTCATTGATGGGCTCTGGATGGGTTTCAACAGCGAGTCGGCTTGCTCCTCTCTTCCCTAATCCAGGTCTAACAAGATGAGCCCCATTTAAAAAGACAGGGCAGTTATCCTTTAAGTGAGCACAGTGACTCTTCACAGAAGGACTGATTTTAATAGCCCAGTGCAAGACCCCCTTTAAGGTACAGAATGATTCTGGCACATCAGTTAAGCGTTACACAAAACAGACGTTGAGTATTCAAAATCAAAGGCGTTCTTCATTCATGTGAAAAGGGATCAGTAAGCCCCATGAAAACTGGGGTGTGTAAAAGTCTCCAGGGCCTCTGTCCACAGCAGGAAAAGCTCACAGCAGATTGGACACAGGGGGAGGCAACCTCAGCCGCCCATAACTCAAGAGATAGAAGGCAGTGATCTTCCTGCACCGCCTCTGTTTCATGTGCGGGCTCCTGCTTCTGATCTTATGGCAGTTGCCTAATTGCCAATGACTGTTTCTGTGGACACGAGGGTCTGCTAAATGTGTAAGGCCTGCATTTTTCCAGGGGAGACTTTTTCCTTTGCACATAAGCCAAAGATTCCTTTATATACAAATTCCTTCTTATGCAGGTCATCAGATTCTTACGCAGGGAGCATTAATGCTGTGTTCAATGCACACAGCTGAATATGGACATTATATATAAAATCTGGTAATATGAGGCAGTGTGGATGCCGGATGGGAAGAACAACAATGTCATATGCATGTCTTCAATTTCTTTCACACATGAGACTGTACTCCCTAACTCAGTGCTAGGTAAATACTTTAAGCTGTTTTGTTTCTGAGAGTGGAGATGGCTTTACTTTCAGTCAACCACACCCTTTGACCCAGTCTCCATTGTAACCAAAAGTAAACATTTAGAAATTTTTGAACAAAAATTTAAATCTACTACTCCAACAAAGACGAAACCCTACCCTTAGCAGGAGAGGCTGCCCCACTTAGGTAACCAATCACATAGCTGGACTGAACTTAATCTAAAAAGGGGAAAAAATGCCATTATAGAGGGATGGAAATTAAGTTTCATAAGAAAGCCACTTCCAAGTAATCATGATAGCAGCTGGTACTTATTGAGCATGTGTTATGTGCTCAATTAATTGATTCAATTAACCTATGAGTAGGTACTATTATTATTATGGGAGACAGGGTCTTGCTCTGTTGCCCAGGCTAGAGTGCAGTAGCATAATCAGAGCTCACTGCAGCCTCAAAGTCCTGGACTCAAGTGATCCTCCCACCCTCAGCCTCTTGAGTAGCTGGTACAACAAGCATATACCACCATGCCTGGCTAATTAAAAAAACAAAAAATGTGTGGCCGGGCGCAGTGGCTCACGCCTGTAATCCCAGCACTTTGGGAGGCCGAGGCGGGCAGATCACGAGGTCAGGAGATGGAGACCATCCAGGCTAACACGGTGAAACCCTGTCTCTACTAAAAATACAAAAAATTAGCTGGGCGTGGTGGCAGGCGCCTGTAGTCCCAGCTACTCGGGAGGCTGAGGCAGGAGAATGGCATGAACCCAGGAGGCAGAGCTTGCAGTGAGCCGAGATCGTGCCACTGCACTCCAGCCTGGGTGACAGAGCAAGACTCTGTATCAAAAAAAAAAAAAAATTTGTAGACGAAGGGTCTTGCTATGTTGCCCAGGCTGATCTTGAACTCCTGGGTCCAAGTGATCCTCTTACCTTGGCCTCCCAAAGTGCTGGGATTACAGGCATGAGCCACCATACTGGGCCAGTAGGCACGATTACCTCATTGTTGCAGACAGGAAACTGAGGCAAAATAATCTGCCCGAGATCATAGAAGTTAGTAGGTTGTGGAGGTAGGATTTGAAGGCAGCCAATTTGATCGCAGAGTTCTTGCTCTCGACCACAGCATGCTCCTGACTCGCAGCTGATGGGTTGTGGCTGTCAGAGCTTGGTGTTCGAGAGTCTGAGGTCAAATTCAGGTTTAGCACAATAGACTGGCATGAGCGATTAGGGAGCCACCAAAAATGGGAGCACATATATGTGTATTTGCCATCTCTGACTTTATTTAAATGAAAAAGTCCTATGATGTCTGTACTATCAGAACTGTGCCTGTCTCCTAATCTCTATAAATATTTACTCCTGGATTTTTGTAACATCTGACACTGAATAAGGTAATTAGAATAACTCTCCCTGCAGGCAGAGCAGGTAGTAAATCACAAACAGCCTACTGTTTCATTGTCTGGACCGATGTTTCCATATTTCAGGTCCTGACAGATTATAGACATCCTTGGGACATGCAAGACCCAGAGTAACGATGAAGGAAACCTTCCCATAACTCACAAAGAGAGTTGTCGATGCTGAGATTTCTGTGCTGGGGACCCAGCCCTATTGCTGTCATATTAAAATGCAAGCAGGACTTTAGCTTGTGTGGAAGGGGGCCCTCCCTAGGACTTTCAAGCCCATTTGCTCCCACAGGGCCATTAGAGGCAGAATTTTCAGTGTCTGGGTGAACTGGGAGCTGAACAGTCCCTGCCACATGGCAGGTGGGCAGATGCAAGACTGAGGGGTGATTGAGTAAATGATGAAAATCAGCATATGTCCTTGACAAAAACCAAAAATAGGCTAGATCTAGGACAAAATCAAGCTGGGGGCAAATGTGAATGACAATGGAGATTACGATTGATCTTATTTTTATGACTATAACATTACCAACAGATCTATAAAAGTACAGTGTACAACAGGAATGAAACTTATTTAACTTAATGACCAACAAATGATTGACAGCAGCTTGATCTGATGCCACGACAACTGCTACATGAAGAAAAAACAAGGGTTTGCATTCATGTTCACATTTGTTAATACAGTCCCTCAATTATCCAGAAGCAGATTGGCTATCAGTTTCCTGAGGACAAAGCTGCATAAGATTTGCTGAGACTGTTCTCAATTGCTCTGGAATTTAAAACACTTTCATACACATTGTCTAGTTCAGTGGTTCTAAACTGGGGGTGATTTTTCCCGGCAGGGAATGTTGGGCGATGTTTGGAGACATTTTTAATTGTCATGATTAGGGTACATTACTGGCATCTAGTGGGTGGCAGCCAGGCATGTTGCTGAACATCCCACAATGCACAGGACAGCCCCACAACAGAGAATTAGCCAGCCCCAAATGTGAGTAGTGCCAAGCTTGAGAAACTGGCCTAGTTTGAAGTTTACACATACAAAGAAAGAAAAGCGAATCTCTAAGTGTGTAGCATGGGGTAGGCCCTGTTCTAAGTGCCTCACTTGAATTAACTCATTTATTAATCACAGCAAACCTATGGGGTAAGTACTATTCTTACTCCTGTGTAAGCCTGCATAGGTCATTAGGTGGGGAGGTATTATATACCCACTGAACAGATGAGAAAGTTGAGAATCAGCTTATTAGTGGAAGCGCCTTGGGGCCTTCTTTGTTGATAATACCACTGCCAACTCATTTTTAGGACAGCAGCCCTAAAGCTGGTCATACTCTAAAGCAAGCTTGTCCAACTGGCAGCCCATGGGCCACATGTAGCCCAACACAAATTCGTAAACTTTCTCAAAACGTTATGAGATTTTTTTTTTTTTTTTTGAGATGGAGTCTTGCTCGGTCACCCAGGCTGGAGTGCAGTGGCCCAGTATCAGCTTACTGCAACCTCCACCTCCTGGGCTCAAGAGATTCTCCTGCCTCAGCCTCCTGAGTAGCTAGGATTACAGGTGCGTGCCACCATGCCCAGCTAAGTTTTGTATTTTTAGTAGAGACGGGGTTTCGCCATGTTGGTCAGGCTGGTCTTGAACTCCCGACCTTGTGATCTGCCCGCCTCGGCCTCCCAAAGTGCTGGGATTACAGGCGTGAGCCACTGTGCCCAGCTGTGATTTTTAAGCTCATCAGATATCCTTAGTTTATTTTATATGTGGCCCAAGACAATTCTTTCAATGTGGCTCAGGGAAGCCAAAGGTTGGACATCCCTGCAAAGAGAGTTGAAAAATCCCAGCACCAAACCACCCCTGCGGGTGCCAAGGAAGCTGTGCAGCACCCAGAGCGTCTCTGCTGACTTCAGGGCTTTGCTGTGGGAGAGGCGATGCTGTCCCATCCCTTCATGGACTTGGACAGCAGACTGACATGACAAGCTGAGATAGGAAGAGAAACTGTGGACTTCTGAGCACTCACTCAGGCCCCCTTTGAAGTGGGGTATCTTTATGGGAGTAGCAGGGAGTGGAAAGGAAGCTAGAGGGAGAACGCGGAAACCTCCAGACCCAGATTGCTGAGCCTCTCCAGTAGATTTTCTGAGCAGGTTTGGGGAGGTGCCTGAGAATGTGCATTTCTATCAAGTTTCCAGGTGATGCTGATGCTGCTGGTTCAGCGACCAAACTTTGAAAACTAGTGGCCTAGAGGCATCCCAGTTGAGTGTGGCTAACCACTCCCCCCACCCCAAAGATCTGTCATTACTTAGCCAGAAAAGACATTATTATTCCACTTTCTTCAAATACAGTGTTCCTAGGAGTCACTATTTGAAGTACAGCAAACTCATCAAACCACCATGCAAGCTATATTAAAAATGTGCCTGCAAACTTCATCCCAGCATCCAATACAAAAGATGTTGAATTCATCATGTTTTAATTGATTCACATCACACCTTGCCTCCATTAATGTGGATGACTGGGAGTTAGCCAGACTTAAAATTTATTATGCATGGAACGAGAGCTATTACCTGAACTTGAAAAATACTTTGAGCATGGTGTGAGATGTTAGACTTGTGAGTAAAAATGTGAGTGTCTGGTTGTGCTGAGATTTTCTGCCATGACATCTTGATCACGACTGATTTGCTGAAGCAAATCTCTTCACTGCTTCTGAAGCCTCTTTCTAAAACTCAAACTAGTAGCTTGGCATTGGTAATCTATATACTTCTAGATTGCTACTACTTTTTTTCCCCCCATTTAAAACTGCCTTTTTAAAGCTTGGCATTAATTTCCCACCAATCTTGGCCCTGTGGGCTGAAGTAGTAAAAATCAACTTTTGGTCAACAAATGAAATAAACTGTTTTCAAGACACATATGGAGTAAATATGGATGGTAAAGAGGTGCTACTTTTACAGTCACTTTTCTGACCATCCGTTTCACAATGGAATTATTTACAGGTCTCTCCGAAACTGGCTCCTCTATTACTCAGACGGCGGAGAACGGATGGGCCCAGCCACCAGCCCTAATGTGCTCACCCTCATGTGGTTCATTACTGCAAATAAAGGTGTTGGCTAAAATGCTCTGAAGCAGCTGAAAACTATCCCATTATGTAGCACCCAATCAAGGACTTCTGTGTTTTTTTTAATCCTTTACTTGACTCTCACCACATGGAAGCATTTTGAGAACGTTCTGTGGGTTTCATGAAACCATTCTGGGACTCCCGCGCTGACAACAGGCCTCACTTTGATGTCAGTGCTAAATGGTTGTTCCAGGGAAGTGTGCTCACTAACTCCACCACCTTCCTTCCGCTCATCATTGTTAAACAGGGCAGCTTTCACAAATCGCTTTGGCAAAATCCTGTGGGTTCTGCACTTGGTCCTAGTTTCCAAACTCTCTCTTCGAAAGGAAACTCAGGGTTTGCCTTTCCTAACCCTTGCCTGATGAAGTTGTACAGTTGTACACTGCCAGTCCTGGCAGTGCTGTTAATAAGGTGTACGATATGATTACTGGTTATCATCAATGAAGACAATAACAAACATTTGTGAACACCTGTTTTGTGCCAGGCACTGTGGTAAGCCCTTTAGATGTATTATCTCATTTAATCTTAAAAATAGCCCCAGGTGTTGGTACTATGATATTCCCTACTTTGAAGATGGGAAAACTAAAAGAACTAACACAATATGTTATATTTGCAGTGACATCTATTATGCGAAGAGACTGAAACGCAGGTTTAGAGCTTGTATTCTTAAACTGTTAAGTCACCTGGTAGATTAAAAAAAAACTTATTAAACAATGATGTACATTCAGAAAGGTAAAAAGTACTGAGTGAATATGGCTTAATGCATTTTCATAGAATGAACACACCCATGTAAATCAGCACTCAGGTCAAAAAAAAATTACCAGCATCCTAGAAGCCCCCACTCTTGCACCTCTTAGCCATTAGCCACCCACTCTGCATAGGGAAATCTTATGATTGTTCATATTATTATTAATTTTGCCTATTTTTGAGCTTTAAAGGAATTGATATAGTATGTTTCTTTTGGGCTTAACTTTTTTTTTTTTTGAGACGGAGTCTCACTCTGTCGCCCAGGCTGGAGTGCAGTGGCGCAATCTCAGCTCACTGCAACTTTCGCCTCCCAGGTTCAAACAATTCTCCTGCCTCAGCCTCCCGAGTAGCTGGGACTACGGGTGCCCACCACCATTCCTGGCTAATATTTGTATTTTTAGTAGAGACAGGGTTTCACCATGTTGGTCAGGCTGTTCTTGAACTCCTGACATCAGGTGATCCACCCGCCTCCGGCCTCCCAAAGTGTTGGGATTACAGGCATGAGCCACCACACCCTATCTGGGCTTAACTTGTTTTGCCCTATATTATATTTGTGAGATTACCTATGATATTATATGTAGCAGCAGCTCATTTTTCATTGCTGTATAGTATTCCATTGCATCACTGTATTCGTCCATTCTCACACTGCTATAAAGATACTACTCAAGACTGGGTAATTTACAAAGGAAAGAGGTTTAATTGACTCACAGTTCTGCATGGCTGTGGAGGCCTCAGGAAACTTAAAATCATGGTAGAAGGGGAAGCAGATGAGTCTTACACGGAGCAGGCAAGAGAGATAGTGGGAGAGCAAAGAAAAAAAATTACCATTTATAAAACCATCAGATCTCGTGAGAATTCACTCATTATCACGAGAACAGCATTGGGGAAACCGCCCTCATAATCCAATCACTTCCTTCCCTCAACACGTGGGGGGTTACAGGTCCGTCCCTTGACACGTGGGGATTCCAATTCGAGATGAAATTTGGGTGGGGCATAACAGCCAAGCCGTATCAATGACCATCCCACAATTTATTCTGTTGTTAATAGGCAGGGATTATTTACAACCTGGGGCTACTATAAATAATGCTGCTAGAAACATTTTTGTACACACATACTGATAACACACTCATACGTATATTTCTGCTGGCCCACACCTAGGAATAGAATTGCTGGGTATGTTTAGCTTTAATAGATACTGCCAAGTTCTATCCGTGCTGTTATGAATTGGCAAATGTCTTCAGGGGTATAATGGACAGAACTGTGTGTCCCCAAATTCACATGTTGCAGCCCTAGCCCGCAGCATGATCCCATTTGGAGATAGGGCCTTTAAGAGAATAATTAAGGTTGAATGAAGACATATGAGTGGGACCCTGATCCAACAGGACTGGCATCCTAAGAAGTGACACCTGAGCTCACTCATGTGCTCCCTTATTGTGTACTAAGGAAAGGCCACGTGAGGCTGCAGTGAGAAGGTGGCCACCAGCAGCCAGGAAGAGAGGCCCACTAGACCTAACCCTGTGGACATCTTTTGTCTTGGACTTTTGAGCCTCTTGAAATGTGAGAAAATACATCTCTGTCGTTTAAATCCACCCAGTCGGTGATTTCACATTTTATCAGCTGGATCTGGCAAATCCAGAAGAGTTGTGAAGAAGCTGAGCTCACTTCAATGTACTTCCTTTCTATATGGGATCTTGACCTCTCCGATCCTGGCATCTGGGCAATTTTGTGCCCACAGTCTTGTCTCCCCAGCCCTTTGATTCTGTCAAAGCTCATGTCAGGGTCACAGCCTCTTCAATAGCTTTGGTGTGGCTTTTTAGCCTCATCCTGTGCCACTTCCAGCCTCGCAAAAGACTGGAGGGAAAAAAGTGCTTTGAGGGTCTGTAAAAGGTTACTCTATCATTACTGGAAATGAAACTCTAATTATTTATAAACAACTCTTTAAATAAAGTTTAAATAAACTCTTTAAATAAAAAATAACTATTAAAGTTATTTGTAAGTTAATTGTTTTTAACTTACAAATAAATAAAACCGTAGTGGGATTAGCTTACCAAATCTGGCTGCTTTTTTTTTCCCCCTAGAGATGGGATCTTGCTGTGTTGCCCAGGATGGTCTCAAACTCCTAGGCTCAAATGACCTTCTTGCCTCAGCCTCCTGAGTAGCTGGAACCACAAGTGCCTGCTACCATGCCTGGTGTCTGGCTGCTTTTCATTAAAGTGTTTCTCAGAGTCAAATAGCTACTCAAAAGTGGCAGTTGCTAATTTTTGAGATATCAATCTGATAGAATTTTTTTCCTTTAAGGATGTCTCGAATTGAAAACCCATACTTTTCTAGATCTTGTAAACTTAGAATTTCCTAGACACTTAGAAAGTGTCGCTCAGAAAGATTAGACTGGCTTGGAATGGTTTCATGAGAAAGATGTTCATTTATAAGAGATACAACCATTCAAGGGCATCTGAATTTTTTAAAAAACTGTCACTTTTGGTGACGGAAAAATATATAATCACAGATAAAACCAGAACAAAGCCCTGTATGTGAGAATGCCTGGTCCCAAGGCCCTTGCTGTCCCCCTTGTTAGCAGTGAGGCTCTGGGGAGTCACTTAGCTAGTCAGGGCATCAGTTTCTTCATGTATAAAGGGCATACTCACGCTTGTGAAGTGTTTCCAAATCTCCAGAGCACTGTTGGCCGCTTTGCCCTGGGCACTCCCTCAGCACTGCCGAGGTTAATCCTCAGCACTGACTGCAGGGCAGTGCTCTGTGACCAGCACACACGTCTTGGCCTCCTCCACTGGACTATGTCCTCGGTCAGGCAGAGGCCCTGTCCTGTTCTTTTATCCTTAGTCCAGTGCCTTGTACGTGGCAGGTACTGAATGATGAACAATGAAGTCCTCCCGCCAGCACCCAGCACACTGCCTTTAACTCTTCCAGCCTGACCCTGTGAGTGTTCACTGAAATGGCGTGTCCCACACTGCAGGGCAACTGCATCTTTGATGGATTTGGGAAGTGCATTTGCTACACGATGTGAGATAATCAGGATCACCCTAGAAAACTCCTTAAAAAGCCCACAAAGTACAGTATGATTGTACATTTAATCCAGTACAGCAATCCTTATGCACCATCAATTTTGAGAACTATAAGCTAGGTTAAAAAAAAGGAATTGGCATAGCAAAGATCTGAACATTCAAACTCCTTTTTGAAATACCTGTTGAAATACATACTGAGGC
The DNA here is from genome assembly GCF_028885655.2 of Pongo abelii. Taxonomy (NCBI): domain Eukaryota; kingdom Metazoa; phylum Chordata; class Mammalia; order Primates; family Hominidae; genus Pongo; species Pongo abelii. Next base: position 105,205,689 of record NC_071995.2, on the reverse strand, counting down.
CAGGCGCAGTGGCTTACACTTGTGATCCCCACACTTTGGGAGGCCGAGGCGGGCGGATCACTTGAGCTCAGGAGTTCAAGACCAGCCTAGGCAACATGCGAAACTCCATCTCTACCAAAAATACAAAAATTAGCTGGGTGTGGTGGCATGTGCCTGTAGTCCCAACTCAGAAGGCTGAGGTAGGAGGATAGCCTGAGCCCGGGAGGCTGAGCCTGCGGTGAGCCGTGATCTTGCCACTGCACTCCAGCCTGGGTGACAGAGTGAGAAACCCTGTCTCAAAAGAAAAAAAAAGAAAAAAGAATACCTATTGAGTCCCTGCCATGAGGGCTGAGGAAGGCCTGCTCACCTGCAGTGTCTTTCATTCTGCTTTCACTGATACCTCTATGACTGTTACACCTATGTGTGTTTTGTTGGTATATAATACCTATTAATATTCTGTTGAACATCTTCAGTGTGACATGCTGGGAATGAAGCCTTAGGCCATTACTCAAAGTGTTTCTGACTCTGATTTTACAAACAATCCTTAACACAAATGTTTATCTGGCTTTGGGGCAGCAGTTGAGAACAAATTAGAAATGAGTAAGGAAGCCTGTCAGATTAAAAAGGAAATGGATAGCTAGCATCCTGGCAGGCATGGAAGGGACAGAGCATGACAAAGCAGCCACGGGGTTAGATTCAGATATTTAACGAATAGTATTGCATGGTACGATCATGGAGGTTCAAAATAATAGCAACTGAGTCCATAAGGGGAGACGACATTCTTGCTTGACAAGGTAGGAACAAATTCATTATATTTCACCAAGACTAAAATTACAAAGTTTGGGTGTGTAAAGGCAAGATTTAATTGTTGGGAAAATTTATCAGAGCCAGCCACCACAACAAAAGCCAGGCTGACCAAATCAAATGGATTCTTTACATCCTCCAAGTTTCAGAAGAATCTTGAATATGGTTAGCCAGAAGATATGGTAAATTTGACCCCAAACATTTTCTTGAAGGAGGAAGGTCTTCTAATGAGTGACTGTCAAGATATTAGCACATAAGTAATAGCTTATTTATCCTTTAGGTCACATCCGTGAATCAAGCTGCCTTGCAGTCCACATGGTCAGCATCTCTCCCATGGCTCGAGGCTCACTGATCAAGGTTGTTTAGCCAGTCTTATAGTATATAAAAAGCCTCTCCATTTTTTTGGTTGTTTTAGAGAGAGAATACGCAAAAGAATTCTTCACAGGAGGAGAAGTAGTCCTAAATCCCTTCTGCTTTCCATTGCATTGGAAGTATCACTTGTTCTCTTTAATAATCATTTTTTCCATCCTCATTCATTGTACTTGGACAGTTTTAACCTGGGGATAATGTTCATAGACTGTAGTTCCTGGAAGAGCAGCTTGCAGGCATACGGAATACGGAGGGAAGACACGTGGCAGGATGACTTGCAGTAATGGCACCTGAAACCCAAGTCAGCAAGCGTTAGACAGACAGCAACTCGGAAACAAAGGCCTCCACGTAGGAAGTGAGAATGGTCTCCATAAAGTTCTATTATCATTCTATCAAATTATCTTTCTATTCCTAAGTGTTCAGTTGCACTATCATATAAGTACATATGTGCCCAGAAAAAAAGAAACATCCAAGGAAGCAAAAGAAAAGAGGAAACAAACACCATTCCCTCCAGTGTTTAAAGCACGCAAGTTGAGTCAGTTGTTACCACACATCTAGCCCTTTCTCCTTAAAATGTAAAACATTTGCCTATATACTGTTTTGAAAGAGCTCCAGAAATCTGAATCATTGGGAAATTTACTCAGATTTAAATTTTTTCATTGTTTAAAGAGTTTTAAACCAATTCAATCAATCTACATGTATTTGATAAGCATCAACTATACTAGCAGTATATTATTCTAGGCAAGGCGCTCAACAATTATAACTTGGTTTCTGTCATTGAGATACGTAAAGTCTGATGGAAAAGACAAGACTTTTGAATAGGACAGTGGTATTCAATCAAATGGTAACTTGTCTAGTGCTCTTCAGGCTTGGTGATTTCTATGAGTGTTGGAAGGTACTGTACTTACAACATGTTGTCTCTTGTGCAAAACTAAGAAATGTATGTATGTGTGCACGTGCACATATGTTCCCACTTAACCCTAGCAACAACAGCCCATGTTCCTAACCATTTTGCCTCATATTCCAATTAGGACTTTATTTTCTGTTCTTTCCGGAAGAGCTGGTAAACTGAACTTAGTTCTTAATCAATGGCTGCAACTGTAGAAGGGTCCCTGGGGAGAAAGTGAATTATTCTTTCAGGTTTCAGACCAAAATAGGACCTTACCCTATACCTCAAGGGTCCGCGGCAGCTAGGACAGTAGGTATCCAGTACAAATCCTGACTCTTAACAGGTAGAAAACTAGGTCCTCACAGTTAACGAGGCGGAAAATGAGTCCAAGAAGAATAGCAACTGAGGCTTGGAAGATCTGGTGCTGACCAGGAATTGGAGGGGGATTCCTTAGTGAACAAAGGATTGGCCATTCTGGAGGGCAGTAAGACAGTGTGTGTAAAAACTGTAAATGTGCATATTCTTTGATTTTGTAATCCCAAAAGTGGCAAAGGTATGTGCACAAGAATGTTGACAGCCACACTATTTATAACAGCATAAGGTGAGACTATGCAAATGTCCACTGGGACATTTAGATAGAAGAAGACTGTGAAGCCATTAGACCTGCTGCTGTGGACTCACATTTATTGAAATGGAAGGTGTCCAGGACAAACTGTGAGGTGAAAAAAGCAGTTTGTTAATCAGCATGGTCCCAAGGGGGCCCTCAAACAGGTTTTGTAAGTGTATGGAGCCCCCAAAATCATACGTAAAATTTTAAGTTTTTTGTGTGTATATTTGTATTTTTCTGCCCTTATCAGAATCTTGAAAGAGTCACCAAAATGTTAATAGTGGTCATCTCTGGGTGGTGGGAATTAATGTGACTCGCTTTATATTTGTGGTAACTTTTGAATGTTTTACAATGAGCAGGGATCATTTTTGCAATCAGTAAAATAAAGCTTGTATTATTTTAGAAAAGAAAAGCAAGAACTGAGGCTGAGAATGTGCACGTGGTGGTGGTAACTACGCAAACAGAATTTCCTGAGGAGGAGAATGGGAGAAGACTAACCCTCACATATGCACAATTGATGTTATGATGAGGGGACGCATGGTGCTTAACCTGTATTTGATCCATTAACAGTACAAATACAAACTTGGTGAGTTACTTTTTCTTAAAAGATTATCTAAAGACCTATTTAATGCATTCGAGTTCAAAAATTATGTTTTTAATGTGCTTGGGTTGATGTAATTTATCTAGGAATCATGTTCATGCTTTCATTAAATTGGGGAAATGCATTTAACCGGGGTACCTTTCGCTTCTTCTGCTGACTAGTACATTACCCAATGACTCCGATCCAAGCTAATCTAGTTTAAATTTCCATATGTACTGATTCATATTCCAGAAAGCCCTTTAATCTTCTCTATTATTAAATACTTCTCCATCATTTAAAATGTTCCAATGTGCATGTGTGTGTATAAAACCTTACCTTACCTTGTATCTGAACAATTTGCAAAGGTAGAAACTTGATGTGAACAACAATAAAATGAACGGATTTTTTTAGGGCAAAGGTAGCAAAAAGGGGAGGCTGTGGCTTCACACGAGAAATGACTGTCCAGTGAAACATCCTCTATGAGCTAATTATCTTAATAGGGATTTTCCTTTTCCTGAAGTCTTCCTTTTGGACCTCTCTTTTGTGACTTATGCCCTTAGTGTCTTCTGTAGAACAACAGTCGTGCTGTAAACATCCCCATAGCAATGCCTCACTAATGTGCAAATCCCTGACAAAAGGCCAGTTTCAAGGTTCCGAACTGCTCTAATTACCTAGCCTCCATTGTGTGGCTCATTAAAGAGCGACTTCCTCCAACGACGCCCATGCTCCCTCCCACTCAACCCAGCACACATGATCAGGTAATGATGGGAAAAATGACAGCATCATTACGCTCCTCGGCCAGAAAGCATCACCCGAGGCGGCGGCTAGACTACTACAATGGATTAGGATTTTTTTCTGTTGGCAACAAGGGTATAAGTAGGCCACTCAAAATCAGACATACAGTATATATTGAGGTCTGCTTAATTACAGTAAAGACCCTCAAACTGTATAACCTGATTTAGTCCTCTTTCAAAGGATTTCAAATACAATACACGCTGAATACATACGCTTCAAAATCAGACACTGCCATCAGATGCTCTCTAAATGAGACAGAAATGAAACAGGAAAGAAGATATACATTTAGCAGAATAATGCTGAAGGATCAATCACTGCTTACAGGTCTTCTTGCTTACATTACCTTCCCTGGGTAACCAGTGGCGGAGAGGGGAAGGTTTCCAAAGCACATAAGTGAATTGGGTTGACTGTTTTCTTTTTTCTCCAGGGGTGGGGAAAGGGAGGAAGAATGCAAGGGGGAGGAAGAGAAAAGGAAACTCTTTTTGAAGTTCTATGACCTCTATTTTTAATGACGTGATTCTTCTGTACCATCCTTTCGAAGTAAATTATTTAAAAATCCTTGTGTCAAATTTGAAGATTTAAGCACAGTGGAACTAGGATCCAGGCATCTTCCTATTACATGATTTCTTTTCTTTTTTTTTCTTTTTGGTTGCACAGTCCAGACTATAAAAAGCAAGCTCAATATGCATTTCAAAAGACAAATAGACATCTCAGGACTGAAGCAAACCCCCATCTCATTCATATAAGAAAGAGCTAGGCTTATCCTTGGAATCATGTCACCTCTGCAACCTTATGAAAGATGAACCGCAACCTTATGAAAGATGAACCGCAAATGGCCACCTCTTCTGTTAGTTTTTAAAGTGAAATGATCTCTTTACAGACAAGAGTCTTCTACACCAAAATCATGAAATAACTGGCTAAAAAGTTTTGACATTTATCTGGCAAGGGATACACTGCGTTTTAAGGAGCCCACTTGTTCAACTTGTGATTGGCTTTTTTCAACTTAGAAATTAGTAGCTCAGGATGGCAAGAAGTTGAGGCTCTGTCTGGAAGGAAACTACAATGGGGACTCAATGGGGAAAAGGTGGCCCACAAATTCCTCAAACCCCAGCAATGAATGCTATTTGGGCCTAACTATATCTTGGGGATGGCCCCTATCTAGAGAAAAGGTACTCTGGGGAGGGCAGGTGAGGGGCAATGAGGGGGTGAGGCTGGAAGCTCTGTAGCTTGTGTCTTAGATCTTGTTGGACCCTGCCTCTGATTGAAAAGTAAGTAAAGAACTCACTTTTGGCTGGGCATGGCAGCTCATGCCTATAAATCCCAGCACTTTGGGAGGGATCACTTGAGCCCAGGAGTTTGAGACAAGCCTGGGCAATATGGTGAAACCCTGTCTCTACAAAACATACAAAAGTTAGTCAGGCGTGGTGGTGTGAGCCTGAAGTCCCAGCTACTCAGGGGACTGAGGTGAGAGGATCGCTTGAGCCTGGGAGGTTGAGGCTGCAGTGAGCCGAGATCACACCACCGCACTGCAGCCTGGGTGACAGAGTGAGACTCTGTCTCGAAACAAACAAAAACCAAAAACAAAATAAAAAACCCCTTGCTTTTGGGGAACTATGGATTCTCTTGCCTACAGGAGTGTTTTAGGAATAACCCTAAGTGAGCTTTTTGTTCTCTGGTGACAGAGTGGAATCATTACAAATAGGAAAGTTGGTGCAACTGCACAAAAACAAAAAACATCCAGCATCATCTTTTAAGGTGACCTTTGTGTACCAAATGCTACACAGAAATTATAAACTTTACAAATGACATGATTTACTTATTGGCAATCCTACAAATGCAGGGTATCATTCAACCAGTATTTTTTTATGAAGCACCTACCAGGTCCCAGGCTGGAGAAATGAGGGTAAACATGACAGGATGCAATCAGAATGAACTAGAAGATAAGCTCCTTGGGAGCAGCCATCATCTGTCTTGTTCACTGCTGCATTTCTGGGGCCTAGAACAGTGTCTGACACTTAGCAGACACTTACTAAATGTTTGCTGAATAAATTCTGAGGCAGACCCAGTTTCTGCCCTCACAGAATCTACAGTACAAGTGTGAAGCAGCTAGCCATGGCAGAGAGAGTACAGACAAGGGGGCAGGGTACCAGGTTGTCTTGGTCTTGGCTCTTGGCTCTGTCACCAATTTGCTATAAGACCTGGGGCAGCATCCCTGGCTCTTTGGGTCTGAAGTTACAAATGAAAGCATTCGATGTAATCTTCCCTAAAGAGTTTCTTTAACACACTGTGATTCTAACACCCGACAATGCATCTGCTAGGATTTTCACAGGCAAATAGTGTTATAAAAAGTACCTGAGAGAATATTTAAAAGGAGGTAAAGTTTGTACTCCTTGGGAGCTTAGCCTCTAGTTGTGTAGGAAGTAGATCATGATGTAGACAAATGAGACACGTACACAGAGTATCCCCAATGACAGGAATACATGCACGAGGGAGGGTATGTTAGTGATCACAGACAGAGGCTGGAGAATATGCGGATAGGATCCAGGGTCAATTCTTGAGCTGTGATTTAAGAGGCAAGGGGTGTGGTATGGGAGACATATGGTATCCACTTACCAGCCAGAATACCCCAGAAGTCCACACTGCCCACAGACATCAACCTCAAAGGCATCACTTGAAATCATTAGTCTCTCTAGCAAAAGCATACTGGCTCCATAACCGATTAAACAGTCACGTTCCATTTCCCCGAGACGCAAGCCCCCATCACGAGACCGTCCTTCAGTGGGTTGCCTTTGAAACAAGTTATTAGACAAATGTGTTATTATTCTGTTAAACAAACAAAGAGGTAGCATCACATGCTGGCAGAGAGCACGAGGCTTTGCAGCAGGGCTCACCTGGATCCAAATCAATAACTGGACAGGGAGCTTGAACACGCTGCTTAGCCTCATTTGTAAAAGTGCATAAGCACACCTATCCCAAAGAGCCTCAATTGAGAAAAGATGTAATATTGATGGTTGTTATGGTTAAATGAATATATAATTGCATAATATCATATGATGTAATAATATATTAACATATAATCACAGAAAACACCATTACTATTACCATCACTATCATTATTATTAGGACAGCAGAGTTTTCAAATCAGGAAACAATGTCTTTTAAGTATTTTCAAAGAGTCTCAGTATTCTATTATTTAAAAGCAGAAAAACTAAGCAGAATAGACTGTGGGGGAAACCTGGATCCTCCAGTAGTTGCGGCCAGAGCGGTTAGCCTATTGAATGGATTCCCTGTGGTTTATGTATATGTTGGGCTTGAGAATACTTTAAAAGGTTCAGAATCCAGGACCCAGAGACGTAGCTAAAATTAGGGGGATCTGAACAATTTAGGCAACCCCATGTAGGTATGGATCACACAAATTATTTGGGGGAAAAAAAAAAAGCAAGCTCCCTGGCAGGCTTCTTAAAGGTAATCTCTGAGCAGGGGTGACCATGCACCCCTTGTTTGCTGTATTCCATAGCATCTTTTAACCTTTGTTGTTGCTGCCAGTCTCCCAAAGAATTAAGAAGGTGAACACAGGGTATGCCAACACATACTGAAATTTTAAGATTTTTTAAATTGTTGTGGTTGAGTTTCAATGTGAAATCAAAGAAGTTGTAGATTACTTGTTGAAAGGAAATATACACATGAATAACTTACAAATAGGTCTAAATAAACACATTATAGTGGAAACTTCATAACTGAGCACATCTATACATTTTTATCTGCCGGTAGAAACACAAATGGGTAGTTGCTCCCTTCACTTGAGGTCAGTGAACAAGGTAAAGGTAGACAGACCACATGTGGACAGAATCCAATACTTGGATTTTAACCAACTAAGATAACTGACTACAGACAAACACACTTGAGGCAGTCTTCATATGGAAGAGACAAAAGTTACCAAAGTAATAACTTTTTCTACACAACAAAGCAAAATATAGGAAATAACTGCTTTGACATTTATGTTACTCTGAAATAGTTTTTGGATGTTGTAACTGAAATGGAAGTTTAGGAGGGGACAGCATTTATGGGAGAAACACATCTAACCCAATTACAGTACCATTGCTGAGGTGATTATTGTCTTGAGAATCAACTTCTCTTCCCCCTTTGCAGTTTTAAGCACACATATGTCTATCATTTCAACAGACATGTGCATGTGCTCAGTTTTAAATGCTCAAAGAATTGAGTCACCTACACCTCTCCCTTGGCTTAAAAAAAAAAAATAAAACCCCAAGCATGAGCTGCCTCATCCTTGCCCCCTCTCTACATTGTTACATCCAGGCAGTGCTCAGTGAAAGTGGGGAGGGAACTGGATGCTTGCTGATGCCACCTGTGGATGGGTGCTGTACACATTCTGTATTCACACTCTTGACATTCACTGGCACCTGTTAAGTAGGTACTATTGTCTCCACTTTAAATATGAGAAATGCTTAAGCTGAGCGTTTCATCAGACTGTGGTCATCAGTGATCTGTCCAAGTCTTGTGACGGAATGAAAAGGTGGAGATGAGATCACAACCTTGTCCGTCTGACTCCAAGGCCTGGGTTCCCTCCTATAGTTCAGGGTTCTTCAACCTCGGCACCGCTGACATACTGAGCTGGGTAACTCTTTGTTGTAGGGGGCTGTCCCTGCAGCATCCCTGGCCTCTCCCTACTAGGTGCCAGTAGCTATTTCCCCAGCACCAAGTTGGGACATCTGAAAATGTTTCCAGATGTTGTTAAATGTCCCCTGGGAGGCAAAATCATCCCTGGCTGAGAACCACTGCCCTCGACTATGCATCTACAACTGGAAAAAGTAGCACTAAGAACATGTGAAACTTAGTAGCTGTAATTCTCTTTCCCAAGAAATTTATCCATTCATTAACATTATGCTTGGGATTGAGGGTACACCTGTGAATGGGGCACATGTGGTCCCTAACCTCCTCTAGCTTACTCAAATAAGTCTGCAAGTGGAGGTACTTTATGCTTCAATAACATTAGTTTTAAAAAACTCCAATTGTGGTTTATGCTACCAAATAATGTCTGCATGTGTCTTCTGTGTATACATGGGGACATGCAAGTATATCAATGTGTGTGTGGGTATAGACATACACATCTTCTTGTATGGACCTTTATAAATAGGATCATATTTGCAGACATTTACACAGTAAATAGTTGTGTTAGGAGTCCACTGGCAAGACCTATGGTGGGTTTGCTCTTGCGCTTGTGAAATATTTTTTAATTGGCTGCTACTTTTTCATTTTAATCATACATATATGATTTTCTTAATGCCAAACTTGCCAAATTTTGACATCTCAGGAAAACAGAAACTTTGTTGAGTCTGCTTTTTGCCATATCTGGAAAATACAAGGTGGACTTGACTGCATTATCAATTCTTTTTGTAAGTACTTTTCTCTTACCTGGTAAGGACGGCTCGTGGGCCCCGGGCCCGGGCATGCATTTTATCTAGTACCATGTGTTTCAGCTTCTGATAGTACACGGGGCCAAAATAGATGTATGCTTCTAAGGGCTCACTGAAAGAAAGATCAAGTGTTGTGGGTTAAGAAACTAAGTTTGGGCTAACAAGAGACAGTCTTTGGACCCATCACTGGCAGGTCCTTACTCATTTATGACTGACTGGATAAGAATGATTTTCAGTCTGTAGTGAATGAAAAGACTAGTTCTAAAAATATGAAAAGTACCATAGCTATATTTAAAGATAAATGGCTTCACAAAGAAATAGACATTTAAACAGGTTGGGAAACAGTGTGTATTGGATGATCTCTCCTTCAGGATGACCTCCCTGGTCAGGCCACCATCCTTTCTTGCTTGGGCTACCACAGATAATCTTCTAATTAATCTCCCTGCTTCCACTCTCATTCCTCAACAATCTATTCTTTGTATAAAAAGTCAGGGGGACGCCTTCTAAAATGTAAATCACAATAGGTCAATTCTTCTGTCCTGAATTCACCAATGGTTTCCCATCATACTTGGAACCTGTATTGCCAACATTCTATATTATGGCCACATGGTGAGACATACTCCAGTTCCTGCACACCTCACTGTTTCCTATTCCCGTGTCCTGCCAGTCACTCTATTCCAACAACACTGGCCTCTTCATTACTCCTCAAATGGAGCAAGCCTGTTCCTCTCTTGGGGCCTTTGACTTACCGTTTCCTTTGCCTGAAACTCTCTCCCGCCAGGTACTCATATGGCTCTGTCAAACATTTCACCTGCTCAGACAGACTTTCCCTGAATACCACATCTAAAGAAGTCCTCCTCCCACCTGGTATCGTCACTCCGGCCCTGTCTCAACCTGACCCTTTGGCGCACTTGCCCCTTTTGATACCGTGGTGTACATTTATTATCTCTCAGATTATTGCCTGTCTTCCCCACTAGAAGTAACTCTGCAAGGATAAGCACTTTGTCTCCTTTGTCACGGTGGCTCCAGCACCTGTGACCCTGCCTGGCACACAACTGGTACTCAATAAATGTCTATTACATAACTGCTTCAATGAATCTTTAGAAAGGCTGTAATAAGAGTTTAAGAAGAGGGTGACTATATATGTACTTTGACAGAAGAAACCTTTTCTCATTAATCTGGAGCAAGAACAACCAGAGCACTGATGTCTTAAAAAATTTTTTTTTAACTGCCTCAAACTTTCTTCTTCAAAGGGAAGGAAGCAACTACCATGTGCTACTTAATCCACACAACAACCCAGGGAGGAAGAACTGTCATCTCTATTTTGAAGATGAAGAAATGGACACAGAGAGCCCAAGAGGTCAGATAAGAGCTGGTGAGTGGTGCAGTGAGGGTTCAAATCCAGGGCTCTCCCTGCAACACTGGTCTGATTTGGAACAAGTAAACTCTGGGGTACAGCATGATGTAAAAGTAGAAAAAGTAAAGGAAACAACAGACACAGCAGAGAGGCAAAGGAAAAGCTTGGCCGCTGCTTGCTCGGTGTCCCTGATCACACTCTCAGCATCCTGAGCCAAGGCTTTTGTGGTCATCAGGCCATTCTGCTGACTTCAGCACAACCTGGTTCTTGGAAGACACAGAGTGGAGTGGAAGGCACAACGGAAAGGGTATTAAGAGACCCTGTCCTTGTCTTGGTTTTGTCACATAGTAAAGTAATTACATGACCTCTCTAGCTGAGTGTTCTTAGTTGTACAAGAAGGCAGTCAGAACAAGATTCTTTCCAGCTCTAACAGTGAACGATTCTATTCCTCAATGGTAGGGTTACTCATGGTAGAATTTATGACACTCGGTTACCCAATGCTATTCCATCATCCACAGAGTAAAGCCATATGCAATTTTTCCTCCTACCTATGTGCACGAATGAACAAAAAGTGAAAGCTAGTGGGTGATATATTTAAATGCCCTCGGGAATTTTCAACTAAACAGTGCTTCTCAGATTTTGTCACTGAAATAAATGGCAAAGAAAGGAAAACTCTGGCTGGGGGCATAGGGGAAGGCAGTGTGGACTGGGATATAGACTAACCATTGTCTACGGCAAGCAGGATATAACCCATCCAATTCTTTCAGTACAAATTATGTTCACAAAGGTCCACCAAACTGATCCTATGGTTTTGCACTTTCTGGTCAACATCTGGCCAAAAATGTGCCTTATTTCTGGGTGGAGAAGTGAAGAGAAGATTAATAAATTTAGCAATGACAACTATGTTTTCTGAAATGGTCACAATTATTTTATTGAACCATTTCTGAAATGGTCCATTAGTCTTTTCCTGTAATGTGATTTTCTATAACATCTCAGGTATGATACCCCTAAGAAATCCATATTATTATAGTTTTAATAGGCAATTTTTAAAAGCACTCCACATTTTTAATAGATAGAGGTTTTAACAATTTCAATCACATCTGGAGAGTCTATTTGCAGCACTAAAATCAAGCTCTGTTCTTACATGTGCTTCCATGCTGAGTTTCACTAGTGTTCAAGCGGTTTAAAACCTCAGGGCGTGGTGGCTCATGCCTGTAATCCCAGCACTCTGGGAGGCCGAGGTGGGTGGATCACTTGAGGTCAGGAGTTCAAGACCAGCCTGGCCAACTTGGCGAAACCCCGTCTCTACTCAAAATATAAAAACTAGCTGGGCATGGTGGTCTGCGCCTGTAGTCCCAACTACTCGGGAGGCTGAGGCAGGAGAATTGCTTGAACCCCCTGGGAAGCAGAGGTTGCAGTGAGCTGAGACAGTGCCATTGCACTCCAGCCTGGGCAACAAGAGCGAAGCTCTGTCTCAAAAAAAAAAAAAAACAAAAAAACAAAAAAACCCAAAAAACAAAAAAAACTCCCAAAACCAAACAAAAAAACCCCAAAAAACAACACCCAGAAGAACACTATAAACACTAGGTCGTGGAGTTTTATCTGGCATTAAATACCTAAGTGTGTCTTAATTTAGGCAACTAATTTGATCTTTTAAAAATCACGATGATTCCAGCTTCAGAACCTTGTCATTCACGATCATTGCAGGGATCTGTTTCTCACAGGTTAACACAAGCTCCCAAGCCTGGTCGCCTGGCTCTTCTTCCCCTCCACCCTCACCTCGGGCTGCCAGCACTGCCTCTTCACTGCACCACAGCCAGGCTGGCCTCTTCCTGTTCCCTGAACTTACCAAGCTCTTTCCCTGGCAAAGTGTTAAACATAACTTTTCCTCTCCCTTAAACACTCTTCGAATGCCCTATCCGTCTCACCCTTTATCTCTCAGCTGAAATATCATAGCCAATTCCTCACAGGGGCCTTCTCACCCACTCTGTCTTCATTTTGGTGAGAGCTATATGTACTTGTATTTATTTGTCTGCATTCCTTTTTTCAATAAATGTTTACGGAGTGCCTGCTGTGTGTCAGGCCCTGTGCTATGCCCTGGAAATAGAACAGTAAACAAAACAGATCAGCCCTGCTTTCATGGAGGTTACATTCTAGTTGGGGAGACAGGCGATAGTATTACTACGCAGTATATTGGAAAATGGTCAGTGCTACAGGGAAAATAAAGCAGCAAATAGGCAGTATGGGGTTATAGTTTTAAATTAGATGGTCACAGTAGGCCCTACTGAGAAGTTACCTTGTGTCTATTATTTTTTAATGTCTAGCAACACACCTAAATGGTCAGCTCCATAGAACTGGGACCATGTCTACTGTATTTATTGGTATATACTCAGTGCCTAGCACATATTAGGTAGGTGCTTAGCACATCTTTCGTGAACGCATGCACAAATGTTAGGCCTCGGTCTGTCTGTCAAAGCATTTATTATTCTGATACTCATCACATAAATGCAGGGAAAGTTCAACAGTTAAAGGAAAACTTTGCATTATATGTAACTGATGTGTTCCTTAAAAGTAGGCATAGGGTAGAAATCATATTTTGGTAAATTAAATCTTTTCTACTTTATATTTTTTGAGACGAGATCTCACTGTATTGCCCAGGCTAGCCTCAAACTCCTGGGCGATCCACCCACCTTGGCCTACCAAAAATCTTTTCTACTTTCTAAATTAAAATCTTACCAGTACAAACAGCACTCCTCAATTGTTAGTTTTCTAAAGTTAGATTTTCTTGTATCCAGTTTCTTAAAAAAATAAAGGTTAAGGCATATAGCCTTAACGCTTACACCTTAAGGCAGAGGTGTCTGATCTTTTGGCTTCCCTGGGACATACTGGAAGAAGAAGAATTGTCTTGGGCCACACATAAAATATGCTAACACTAATGATAGCTGATGAGCTAAAAAAAAAAAATCATGAAAAACTCTCATAATGTTTTTAAAAAAAGTTTACGAATTTGTGTCAGACCGCATTCGAAGCCGTCCTGGCCCACATGCCGCCCATGGGCTGTACAAACTTGCCTGAAGGTATACTTAATAGAGTATACCTTAAGGCCTTGTCTCCCCTATCCTAGTAAAACCATTCTTTTTCTTTAAAATAGCTCAATCACATGCTTACCCTGTGATGCCAGATGTAACATAGTCTTTCCCCAAGTAGTTATAACCATGGCGAACGAGGTCCTCACACACATCCTTCACTTTACTGCCTCCAAACGCAGTGCCGTAGTGGAATCTGCCGTCCAGCACACCGGCCTTGCCAGCCAGCAGCTCAATGAGCTTCCCCACCTGCGGGATGTGAACAAATTAAGTGAGCACCTCCCTGTGGCACAAGCACTCCCTCTGCTTATTTATCTCCAGCTCATTTCCCCACGACCACTATTAATAACAGTGATAAATTAATAGAAGCAGTATTTAAGCTTGACATGTGTGATCTAATTTTACGCCTCTCAATAACCCTATGAGATAGGTCCTATATTTCTTCATTTTACAGATGAAGAAACTGAAGTATGGGAAGGATAAGCAACTTGTCCAAGGCCACACAGCTGGTAAGAGGTGGCGCTAGGATCACCAAAAATAATCACTGAAAGGGAGATCCATTTAGGTTCAAGACAAGGGGTTCTCTTTTGCTGAGGGGTAAATTCATCACTCAGAAGACTCCACTCTCAAAGGGAGGTATAGACGTGCTCCTCATTCTTTCTGTAGAGGGGAGTGGCCCAGAATCGTCAGGGGCTGGAAGCCTGTTTATCTGGCAAGGGGCAAAAGAGCTCTACCTGAAAAAACAGCTTCAGAGTCCTCGTCACCTCCACTCACTCTAACTAAACTAACTGCCTGCTTCTTCCTTAAAGGCAGTGCCTCTGAAAAACCTACAGGTCACTGACCGTCATTCGTGATGGGAAGCCGTGTGGGTTCATGATGATGTCCGGACAGATGCCAGAATCACAAAATGGCATGTCTTCCTGGGGGACGATCAAGCCACAAACACCTGGGGGAGAGAAGATTTCATGCCACATAAAGCAAGTCGGCAGAAAGGAAGAATACAGTACTTAATTGGGATCTCCCCACTGCTATCTCTATTTCCACTGCTCTAAAATCTTCCCCATGGCCTCTATCAAGAGCAACAAAGCGATTTTCAACAATCCTGCTGGACAAACAGTTCAAAAATGACTCTCCTTGCGAAAGGCACTGCAGCCTGTGGACTGTGCTGCTGGCATGGCACACAATGGTGCTGTCGGGCTGCCTGCCCACCCTCCTGTGCCACAGAGACTGAAGAGCAGCGGCTTCACTGGACCCCAGGCCTGTGGCCATACCTGAAGCTTTAAGTCAGCAGCAGTTTTGCTCCTCATTAGCTAGTTCGTGATCTGCTGGGTTCTGCACCCAAGTTATAGGAATCCAAGTTCTTTGACCCCCAAACACAGAAATGATTGGACAAGGAGTGTGCTTACAATGTGGTTTGAAAAACCAGTGACAAGAATTACCTGTGTGTGGCTGATGTGCTAACAGGTCTACCTATAGGCTGCAGTGCTCTGGCTGGTTGGCTGATTTTTGCCAGGGCTTCCCTGGCTGAGTCTAAACTGCCCAAAGGGATTTTAATTCCTATAGCTTACAGCCCATTAGGAAAGTGATCTTTGATTGAACTTGTAAAGTTGAACAAGAAAATTAAATACCAAATCGTTCTTGGAAAAAAAAGGCTAGAATTAGAAATGGAATTCTAAGAATGAAAACAACAAAACAAAAATCTACCAACTCTATGCACTACTAATATTCTCTTAAATTAATTCCCTTAATATTATTCTAACCTATAGGGGATTTTGTTGCTAAATAGTTTTTCATTCCTCTGATTTCTTTTTCTTGGGAAGAGGAGTGGGAATAGAATTTAGATTGTTAACTACAATCTCCATAATTTAGAATCAGAAAACTAGTGTACAGTGGCATTGGACTAAGAAAACAAACACTTTTACATTGGTAGTAAAAGATAAAATTCCTTTTCTCTGTGTAAAGTTATTAACTATCTGCCCCTATTGCAAAGAAACTGCTCTCAAATATTTCATTCAATTTGATTCTATGTAATTATTCAAACTATTTCAACAGTTTGCGATTTGTTATAATCACCAGGAGCTAAAGTCAAAAGAAAAAGAATGCCATTTGCCTATGTAATACTGGTTATTAATATTCTGATTTCTTGTAGCTGCCAACAATATGGATATTGTGGAGTTGAATTCTAGAACATGTAGTTAGTTTAAATTGGCTTTTGGGTTAAAATGGTATTGTTTATTATAAATATATGCTTTCCTACATGAAGAACAGAAACAATCATTCAGTTCACTTTATTTCAAATTCAGCTACAATGTGTTAGAATTTCAATTAAGCAGAGTGTGTGACCCTTCTTTCTTCCCTCCAAAAATCCATCTTATCTACACTGAAATTATCTGACAAAACCCTAGGGCTACTGGGAAATCTACTTTGAAAGAAATCAAATTGTAAATCTGGGTGCACCGACAACAACATTGTTCAGCAGTGAACAAAATGTTAAAAATGGCAATCCCTAAAGGGGCCGGTTCTGGGACGAGCTCGGGGGAGAATGTAATTTTGGCTGGTGAGGAGATGGAGGGTTCAACTCTACCCCTGAAAAAACAAAACCAAAGAGAAACCTCGGCACCCCTTAAGCAGCAGTTCGCAGGAGGAGGCTGGCGTCTGCTCAGGAGGAAGCTGCCTGTCCACCCTCCATCAAGAGAAGGTGGGAGAGAGGGGCAGGAGGTGCAGAAACTGACCAAGGAAGCATGACGTACTTATATTGGGGGTGGGTAAGGAGAGAGATGACTTACATTTGTGTTTTCAGTTTTAATCGACACACTTAATTAAGCAAATTCAATTTTATTATGTTATTAAAATGAAAAAAGTGCTCGTTCCACTGAAATGTGAATCTAATACCTTTGCTTGAAATCTGATTAATAATATTTAGTGCAGAGCTTCCTTCTGGGGAAGTTGTTTTCTTATCAGCCCTTTTCTGACATTTTGTTAAAAAAATACACATAAGTAGCTTTCGGATTTTTTTCCTTCCATTATAGGAACTGCTTTGGCAATATCTGAACCAAGGGCACCTGTAAGTCAAAAATTAAATCTTAGCCGACTTAAAATTACTTCAGGCCCTGAAAACCCTTTTATATGCCAAGATGGTTCCCATAGCAGACAGCCCTGTGTTGTTTGTTTTGTGTGAAAGTGAATGATAAAAGATCCATGAAATCGACACAGAAAGCCAGAACAGCAGAAAGAACTGAGGGCTCTCCATCATTGCGGCTTCTACCCTCTGCTGACTTGCGGAACAATGGAAGCTACACATCCAACTGCAGATCTAACACAGCTGTGCATTTCATTAGATGAAGAGCACTAGTGACACAAGTAAATAATTAACTTATTCTGGTCCGCTGACTGTGCTTATGAGACCAGTCATAGCTGACAGATTTTAATACAAGTTAACACAAAGAGACCATAATGAGCTTAGAAGTTAAAACAAAATATTTAGACAGAATTTGATGATCTCGAATCTCAAATTAGACAGATGATTTTTAAAAGTTTGTATTTTACTGAATTCATTAGGGGCAGAAAGAGAGTTCTCAATCTTAGAACCAGACTTTTCTTTTTCTAACAGTATTTCTCTGTTTCAGAATTATTCAAATCCTTAATCACAGCGGGAAGGTTTCTTTTCTTATTTTCAAATGAAAGATTAAAACTGTTTTCTCCAGGGACAGAGGCATAAAGTCCATGCCAATATTTAGAAGTCTTAAAAGTTATGGTCATTTTCCCTTAACACTGGTTTAAAATGTAAATGATATGCGGTGCGCTTCAATGTGTTAACACTCCCCTGGATCCTTGAAAAGAGGATGGACTACAAATAAACCATATCTAATGGAAGCTGTTGTGAAACAATTACCAATTCATACCTTAAATGCTTACACAGCATTTCAGATTTTAAAATAAAATTTCATCCCCTGGTTCAAGCTGGTGTCTCAACCCCATTGTTTACAGCACAGCCTCCTGGCAATAAAATGCAAATACACCAGTTTAACATGCTCAGGAACATTTAATGCACTCAGGAGGGCCAAATGGGAATTGGACCACAGACTACAGTATAGAACTTTTAACAAATGCAAATAGTAAGAAAAAAAATAGAATCACAGAAAGTTACAGCAGAAAGGGACTGCCAATACCGCAATCAACAAAATATTATTCCATCACCATCCATCTTAATTTCTAGTTGTAAAGGGGAAGAATTTAGGGAGTCTAAATCTGACTGCCGATCCACTCAGGAGAGGCACTTCTGACATCCACTATCACAGCTCTCTGTATCATGCTCCAGACACTGCTGGCTCCTACACCAATTTGCTATTTCTATTTCCAAGGCTTCACAGAACAACACAGAAATCATTTAAGAATAGGCTTGCTCAGGAAAAGTCAAGTTAATCTCAGGAATCATTTGATCGTTTTTAAACATATTCATTTTTTCTTTTCTTAGACAGGGTCTCACTCTCTTGCCCAGGCTGGAGTGCAGTGGCACAATCACGGCTCACTCAAGTGATCTTTCCACTTCAGCCTCCCTAGTAGCTGGGACTACCACGTCCAGCTGCGTGCCACCACGTTCAGCTAATTTTTAATTTTTTTTTTTGTAGAGATGAGGTCTCACTATGTTGCCCAGGCTGGTCTCAAGTTCCTGGACTCAAGTCAAAGGGCTGGGATTAGAGGTGTGAGCCACCATGCCTGGCTTAAAAAGTATTCCTAATTCTAAACATCAACTGACATATTCAAAAGTCATTTTTGGCCTTCAAAAAATACTGGTTTTAGTGTACTGTCTCTGTGTAATGGACTATCTTAACTCAAACAGGAAAAAAAAAAAAGGTAAGAAAAGAAGAAAAAATGGTAAGAAAAATTAACACATTCTAGTAGCATATGAAGACAGGAAAGCAAATGGCATCTGCAGAAGACAACTGTAATGCCATCTCTAATTCAAGAGATGTTTTTGATGTGACTTCAGTGTGTTGAGACCTGACTAGTAAATTGTTTCAATTTTGTTGATGGCCAATTCTCATTTTAATATTACAGTCTGCTTTAATTTTTACACTTTTATTTAGCAAGTCTACCTTCTAAGTGTAATCACATTTGAATTAAATTTACCCCTCTGAGGTTAATATATATTATTACTCTTCCTTTTCTGAGTGAGGAAAGAGAAAAAGAATCATTTCCCTCAATTGCTGGGGAAGTAGAGGTTCAGGGCCCCAACTCCACATAGGCGGAGGTAGCTTATGTCGAGTCATCTGAGTGAATATTGAAAACTTCGTAAATATATTGTATACGTTTATACAATTCAGCTTGCCACTTTCTAATGCTCTAAATGATGTGGAGCACATCTGGCAGGATGGTCTGCCGAAATAATCCTAATCAAAGTCTAAATTACCTCCTTTTACTTTCTGCAGATACTCAGCAGTTGGACAAGGCTATTTATTCTGCACAGTTTTACACTCTTTACACTGAATGGTGAAATGATGCTGTGGTTTTTCTCCATCAGTCCCAGTGCAAGAAGAGAGCTGTGTTTAGTAACGGATAAACACTCAACCAGTGCCCAGTATTAGTGAGGTTTATAAATGTGGGGGAAATGCCGTCTGTAAAAAATTCATCACCCCTTGGACTCTTAGACCTATGTAGAGCAGGTGAATCAAGGAATTGGGTGACTTTAATTTGACTCAATGCTGTTCCACTGATATGTTACTTTGGGGGTGCGGGGGAAGCACCACTTTCTGGTGAGCCTTAGTTGTTTGCTCTTTGTAACGGGAATAATTAGCACCTATCTCATGAGGCAATTGTGTTAGAAGAACAGATGAGCTAATGTCTGAGAGGTACTTTAAGGTCCTTAGAGAAAGCCTGCGTCTAAATACAAGGAATTATTATTATATAAGAAACCTAATTACTCTCAGCAGGAAGCAAACTAGCAAAGCAAAGGAGACCAACTTAATGAACAGAAGGAGCAGTTGCAGTTGCACTAACTTTGGCTGGAGAGGCAGAAAAGCAGTTCACTCCTTCCTGGGTTGTGCAGGTCATTTAACATCATCAAGACACTGTCTCCTGATAACTTTCACGAGGCCTGGGGTTGCAGATATCTATTGGGGAATAGTTTACTGCTAATGAATATGGTGGTAAATGGGGCCAAAGAAGCAGTAGGAATGCTTTCAAGTTTGACTGTTCCTATTAAGAAATGGTTTGCTTTGAGTAAACTTATCTCAATGAGCCTTTATACATTCAGAAATGAAATCTCTAAATCAAAATGTTAAGGCTAACACAGGTGGTTATTCCTTTCTTCCCCTCCCCTTTTCCAGCTATCGAATTAACCTCCTTTTATTTTTCACACCACCACCTTAAATAATCCCCAGAGGGAGGGGAGTGGACAAAAACTGTTGAATCATATTGGCTTTGTTCTGTTGTTGAATCATTTCCAGATCTATCACATCACTTGCCATATACCGGTTGACATAATTTTAATTCGGCTCTTCCTTACATGTTAACAGATAAATAATGCATAAGAAAACTTGATTAGCTTTCTTATTAAAACATCACTCTAAATGAGAGGAGGCGCTAGAAGACAATACAGTTTTTACACGGCTTTCCCATGAGCAGTTGAATGGTTTGATGTGATAAATTTGCATAGTCTGAAGCGCACAAAGGGCTGATTAATTGAAACCCTTACAATGCTTTTGCAAGCAGCTATTGTAAAACAATAACCATAGGAACTTTACAAAATACACACGGCTGAATGTGTCAAGAGCTTAATAAAATGTGTTGAGGCTACACTATTTGGAAACAGAATTGGAGATTTTTATTCTGGGCCATAAAACACTAAATACCCTAATTTCAAAGCTTTAGTTGGATATTTACTGAAAGGTCAGAGGGTTACTGGCGAGCTACTGAAGACCAAAATTTGTTCCTAAAAAAGTCAATTCCATAAAATCTTCTTCCAATAAGGTATCCGTGTGGATGAAGAAACCCTGATTTAATAACATTAAAGTAAGAGCTGCTGGAGTTTTGGTTTTGGACTGAAACTCTGATGGATCATTTGGCATCATACACCTTATGATGGGGTCATACGGATAGTCCTACCAGCCTCCTTCTCCCCTCCCACTTAGAAACTTCCATTCAAGCAGGATCAAGCAAAGTAGAGAGCCAAAGCCATCCAGACTGTTTAAAGCTGTGGACTTGCAGAGAGGATTTTAGACAGTCTCAAGTACTACACGAGTACAAGGTATTATTATTATTACTTTAAATCAGGTTCTTTTCACTGTCTCAATTTTAGAAAGCATAATACAGAAAAAAGGACTAACAAATGAAGGTCTAGCAAAACCAAACTTTTAAACCAAACCTTGTTTAACAGATAAACTTTCTCCTTGGCTTTTCTATCACACATGAATTACCATTTTCTTACTTCCCACAGCCTCTTTATATCTACTGTAAAATGATTCCTTAATGTGTTGGAAAGTCAGGGCAGGTTTTATTTTCTTCTAAGAAACATTCGATCAAAATCTTAATAAATTAATTCTGCAGGTTATTGAATAACTTATTAGTGCAAAATGGAAGCAAGTGACCTTATAATGGAACTTTTCTTGTATAAGAGAGGGTCAAAGATGAATCTTCCAAACGATTTTATCCATATACCCATAATCCTTATCAACCACAGATAGGCAGACTAAACCATTAAGTGAAAAAACTATATTTTGATAAGACTACTGTTGTAAAACAAAAGTTGACTTCACTCCATTTAAACTAGCTGTCTGGTCCTTAAGGATTTAGGGAGCGTATGCCATTATCTCAGATTTGCAGTTATTAAAAAGCTTCTGTTTGCCAGGACAAACACTCTTGCTCAAATACAGTTTTTCCTCTCCTTAGGAGTACTGCTTGGTATTGCTGCCCAATGCTGTGATCCACAGGACCTTTGTTGGAGGTGCTAATCCTTTTTCACATGAGAGACTGAGAAATGTTCTTTCAGGGAAGTGATATATTGCTTTTTTTTTTTTCTCTCCACATCAAAGGAGTCCGCTTTTTCCTCCTTCATTGTGAATGGCAGCAAAAGAAGAGGAAATCTGGAAATATAATAATTTGGTTTGCCTGAACACTGAAATGGAACTTGAGAATTCCTTGGGCTCTCAGATAATTTTTGTTAAAGATTTTTTTTAAAAGGAGTAGTTAATCTTCTAATAAATGCACTAATCATCAGAGAAAACAAGGCTCAAGACAAAAATATTTGCCCTTGATGAGTTCCCTCCATTAGAATTTACAACACAGTTGAAGAGGCTTACATGTGTTATTTTGATTTTAATAGAAAGTCTAATTCCAAACATAATTTCAATCAGCATATGTGAATGTCTCTTCCTATCTTTAACTCTATCTATAAAAATGATTAGAATATACAGCGACACATAGAACATTCCACACCCATGTTCAGCTCTGTTTTCCCTTTGGAACATCATTATGCCTCAACCAGAGAAGTCATGGCTTCACTCGAAAATATCTAGAAGTCTAGACCACTTGGGAAATGAGCTCAAGACTTCAGGGTTTACATATTTCTCCCCAAATGAATTTAAAACAGAACTAAACTTTCCTGCCTTTGTAAATAAACAAACGACAAATTCACAACTTTGGTGTATAGAAGGTTATTACTAAATCATTTCACCTTGGCCAGCATTTTGCATACTACTAAAGGATGAACAGCTCTAGAGATTCTTGATCAAAGGTCCAGCTCTTTTGGGGGGATGCAGACTCACTGCACATTTACTGATAAGATATATAACTGACCTCACAATGCCCAAAGGAAGGCTGTACTTCATTAAGATTCTTTGAATGTCTCAGAAGAAGACTGTATTGAAATGCCCTCATCTAAAAAATACACTGTGAGTGAATCCTGCCTGCTTCTGAGCCCACAGTAGTCTATGTTAATTGTGATGCCACCTTCTTTACAAAACATGGTTCCTCATTACTTGGTTCTCTGCTTAGTCCTCCTCCACTTTTGAGGTTACAGAAGGTGATGCTGCTTATTGGGTCTGTCACCTCTGTAACTGATAAAACATTTTCACTTCTCCAGTGGGCCTTCTCTGACCAACTGCATTCAATCTTTGCTCATCATGCAGCACTGATGTTGATTCCCAACTACTCAGTATTGACTCGCTTATTCCAGTTTACCCACGCATTCTGCCCCCTTCAGTCTTCTTCATGAGCTCTGTGATCACGTGCAGCACATAACTACCACTGTTTCGCTTCCTCTTCACATTTGTTTCATTGAGCTACCAACTATCCTACCACCTTTGAAGTGATCAGGCTTGAGCGGGACAGATGCACATGTTCTGTGAAACTAAATTTTCAAGTCTCCTTTAATTGTTAGAGAGGATATCTGAAGAGGCATTGGGCACAGAAATGTGATCTACACACAATTCATATACAAAAAGAATCCCTAACAACAGCTTTGTCAAAGTAACCTTTTAAGAAAAGACAAAAATCAGACAATCTGCAGGGCCATGTTACTTTCTGAACACCCAGAACAATACATTTTATACTCTAAATGGCGAGAGAAAAAGAATATGCACAAAGGTATACTAAATCAAAAGAATTTTCAAATTTTCTCATAGATAATACGTATGTGTCAACTTGCAGGAGATGCTACAAAAGAAAAAACAGGATTTCCAAACAATTCTACATCTCAGGATTAAAAACTAAGTTCAACTAACCACTGCTCTTATTCTCGCATGTATCTGGACCAAAACAGAAACAAACAAACAAAAAAACAAATCTCTGCAGGAATCGTGGTGTGACACATATACCCTGAAAACTCAACACTTTGAAATTTTTATCAGCTCATTTCATGACAACTACAAACAGCATAACTGATGTTGTGGACTACATTTTCTGTTTCACTCACATTTTGCTTGCCAATATCCAACTCCTTTAGGCCTGATGCAGTCCCCCTTAGGGCCCACACTAAGGGCTGGGTTATTGTGTGGCTCCTTACAGACACCTGCCATCTGTGCCTGGCATGTGAAGGTTCCAAGTGCACTAACTGTAATCACTGTGGCCAAAACATTTTCTTCAAGTGCCCTCTTTTTGTGGCTTTTACTGTCAAATCTAGCCAAATAAATCAGGAGAACTGTCAAAGTTGAGGGCTCAGAAATTTACTTCCTTTTACATCTGTTTGAAATCCTGATAGATTTTGAATTTTACACAAGGCCATTAAAGCCTGACCAGAGGACCAGTTAAAGAAGGGAGTGGGGACAGTGTTTTACAATAAGCTGATTTAGAAGGAAAGGGACACCAGAAAATACAGCTTTATTTTAGGAGTACATCTTAATATGGGGCTTTGGCAGGCATTTGTGCAACATGCTGTATGAGGGTAGTATTTATTCTGGATTTGTGGCAGCTGTAAAGCTGCTTATCCAGGAAGAATGGGAATTTTGAGAAGATGCCCATCTTAAGGAGGAGACAGAAAATAATACTAAGAAACAGCAGGATTCATCCTCAGGAAAGGTAGTGTCTTTCCAACGAGAAATCTCTGGGAATATGGCAATCTCAGGAGCAGAGTAAGATATAAGAAGAGAAAAGAGCCACCTTTAACCAGATTTAACCAAATGAGCCATATGCTCAGAATCAAAATCCTGGATTCAAATGCAGGCTCTGCCAGCACCAAGCTGTAGGAGGCATGCTACTCACCTCCCCTGAACCTCAATCTCCTTACTCCTTTTTTTTTTTTTTTTTTGAGACGGAGTCTCCCTCTGTCCCCCAGGCTGGAGTGCAGTGGCCCAATCTAGGCTCACTGCAAGCTCCGCCTCCCGGGTTCACATCATTCTCCTGCCTCAGTCTCCCGAGTAGCTGGGACTACAGGCACCTGCCACCACGCCCGGCTAACTTTTTGTATTTTTAGTAGAGACAGGGTTTCACCATGTTAGCCAGGACAGTCTCGATCTCCTGACCTCATGATCTGCCCGCCTCGGCCTCCCAAAGTGCTGGGATTACAGGCGTGAGCCACTGCGCCTGGCCAATCTCCTTACTCTTTATAGTAGGAATAACAACACAAACTGGAACTGTACCAGTTAAAGGATGAAATATAGATAAAAGTGCTTATAAATGATCAATACACAAAAAGTAAAATACTATAAATGTGGAGATAAACAGCATGCAAATGATTCCTCAGTTTTTTCTCTAGCCCAAATCTCTCCCTGGAGCTCTAGACTATACCCAATTGCCAACCTATATCTTCACTTGGAGTCTAATCATCTCAACCTGTGGCCCAAACTCTCAACCTCTGCCCTTGTCTAATGCCAAAAAATGATTCTTTACCCAATCGCTCCCATCTTGGTAAATAGCATTATCAGTTGCTCAGGCCACAAACTTCATCCTCAACTCCTGTCTTTTCCTCTTGCAACATCCATCCAAGCCATAAGCAAGTCCTGTTGGCTCTATCTCCAGAGTATGTCCAGAATCCAGTCACTTCTCTCTATTTTTCCACTGCTGCTGTCCTAGTCCAAGCCACCACCCTTTCTTGCCTGGACCACTGCAATGGTCTCCCTGCCCCCTTCCTTGCCCGTTCCAATCCACTTTTCATATAGAATCCACAGTGAGCTCTAGAAGTTGTAAGTTAGATCTCGTCACTCCTTTGCTTACATTCATTTTTATGGTTTGTATGTATCCACCAAAACTCATGTTGAGATTTAATTGATATGGGGCCTTTAAGAGGTGGTTAGGTCATAAGGACTCCATTCCCATGAATGGATTAATGCCATTATTACAGACATGGGTTAGTTATCTCAGGACTGGTTTGGTTATAAAAGCAAGCTCTCCTGCCCCTCTGCCTGTCTGCCATGGGATGATCCTCTCCAGATGCTGGTGCCATGCTCCTCCACTTCCAAGTCTTTAGAACCATAAGCCAAATAAACTTCTTTTCTTAATAAATTATCCAGTCAGTGGTATTTTGTCATAGCAGCAGAAAATGGACCAAGACACCCACCATCCAACAGTTCTGTTGGTTCCCAGCATATCTGGAGTAAAGTCCAGTCTCCTTTCTTTTAGCCAAAAGGCCCTACAGGATATGCCCCCATCATCCTTCTCTCACTCCCCAAGTCTCATACTATGCTCCTTGTCAGGCATATGCCTGGCCAGACTGGCCTTTTTTCTGTTCCTTGAATATACCAAGCTTATTCGTGCCTCAGAACTCTTACCCTAATGGTTCTCTCTGCCTATAACTAAATCCTCCCAGACTTTTGCTCGGCTGGCTCCTTTGTATCCTTCGTGTCTCAGCTCAATGTCGCTTCCTCCGAGAGGCTGTTCCTGATCATAATCTAAAATACACACCCCCACCTCTAAACCATCCACTCTTTTATATCATTCTTCATATATGGCACTTATCATTACCTTCAATTATCCTGTTTATATTTTTGTTTACACATTTTTTTTTCTTGAAATGGAGTCTTGCTATACTGACCAGGCTGGTCTCAAACTCCTGGGCTCAAGTGATCCTCCTGCCTCAGCCTACTAAGTAGTTGGGGGTTTATGTTTTTGTTTACTTCTTTTTTGTCTGTTTCCTCCCTAAGGAGAACACAAATCCCGGGAGAACAGAGACCCCATCAGTCTTGTTTACCTCTGTATTTCCAGTATTTAGAACAGTGCTTGGCACACAGTGAAAGCTCAATAAATGGATGAATTAATCAACAATATAGGCACTCGAGATGATCTTCCATCATCTCACCATCTCAAGTCAATGAGACACAAATGCTTTGTGATTGGTGCCATCGTTTACCGGATTAAAACCACAGTCCCCGTGGTTTTTCTTCTTTATGCTGTCTTTATTTCAGTCAGTCAAGTCCATTCATTTGCTCTTCTCTGCTGCCCCCTGTTTTTCTTTCACATCTTTGTCAAAGCCCTCTAAGCCTGAACCCCATCTAGTCTCTGAGGCCTTCCTTTACCAGGCAGCCTGCAAGAGAAGACCCAAGACAGACCTGCCTGCAGCTCACCTTTACTGCCTCCTGCCTGTGCATCAGGCACTGTGTTCCCTGCTTTTACACATTAGTATCAAGGAGGCCAAGGCATAAAGGGACAAAATAGTTCACCTAGTTGGAGTTCAAGACCTTTCTCTCTCTGCTATACTTTTCCTCAATCCGAGGGCTTTCTTTAAATACTGAACACAGGATGGCTGTGATGAAAAGGCAATGTGTTCATTCAGTGTGGTCCACAAGACAAGGCAGGACTAACTGCAGTAACCTATAGACTCTTGAGCACTCTTACTAACTCTTGAGCACTTCTGACTCAAGAAAACCATCAGAACAGTGCTACTACAGAAGAGGCTGCCTCAGAAAATAGCAAGGGCCTCCCTTCACAGGCCACAATCAACATGGAAAACCATCTGCCAAAGATAATCTAAAAAGAACTCTTATACTAGAAGATGGATTTAGACTGGACTTCTAAAAGGACTTTTCAAACTCTAAGATTCTATTCCTATCTATGGTAAACTCTAAACCTCTATATTTTTAGTGGTTTCTCCCATATAATTTAGCATTTAACTATGTAATCCTTCGTATCCATCTTTTTGCTTCAGGTGTCAGTCAACTCCTCATGGGCATTAGTCAAGGGATTCATTTACTTTCTATCCCCTAAAGTGCCCCGCACAGTTTTGAGCCCACAACAGTAACTTAAAAATGACCGAATTGGTTTCCCTGGGGCTGTCAAGGCAGGTTCTCATTTGTGCCTGGGATGGACGTGGGTGGGCATGTATACACTTGACCCTTGAATAACACAGGTCTTAACTGTGCAGGTCCACTTATATGGGGATTTTTCTTCAATGAGATGTGAATAGAAAATACAGCATTTGCGGAATGTGAGCCCTTCTCCACAGAGGGACAACTTTTCATATATTTGGGTTTTACAGGCCCAACTGTGGGACTTGAATATGTGCAGGGGTCCTGGAACCAATTCCCAGCATATACTGAGGGATGACTATATTTAGTTATTATGGTTGAAGAAGCTTTAGTGGGCCTGTGTGATCAGTTAGGGTTGGGGAGCTATGAGTCTTAGGTGTTGAAACTCCTGGTGCCAGTTTAGATAAAAATGAGGCATCTCATTTCTGATATTTACTAGGAAGAATAAATTACACTTATTCTGGGAGTAGTGAGTTTGGCTTGTTATGTCAGTACAATTTCCAACAAGACCAATGAATATGTAAAATCTTTTATTTAATAAAGGATTCCTCAAACATCATAAGTGGATACCATATTATATGCGAAGTGCTATGCTGGGTGCTTTGGGGTTAAGTAAATCAGCAGGGCATGTTTCCTAATCTCAATGAACCTAAAATATACTTACCTAAGTGATATGGTTTAGATTTGTGTCCCCACCCAAATCTCGTGTCAAATCCACAGTGTTGGAGGAAGGACCTGGTGGGAGGAGATTGGATCATGGGGTGGATTTCCCCCTCGCCGTTCTCATGATAGTGAGTGAGTTCTCCCAAGAACTGGTTGTTTGAAAGTGTGTAGCACCTCCCCCTTCTCTCTCTTCCTCCTGCTCTGGCCGTGTAAGATGTGCCTGCTTCCCCTTTGCCTTCTGCCATGATTGTAACTTTCCTGAGGTCTTCCCAGCCATGCTTCCTGTACAGCCTGCAGAGTCGTGAGCCAGTTAAACCTCTTTTCTTTATAAATTATCCAGTCTGAGGTATTTCTTTATAGCAGTGTGAGAATGGAATAATACACTAAGTTAGCCAACAAGGTATTCTGGATATTTAACAACATATACAATTATTTTTAAAAAACTATTGGTATCTTTGAATCTTTAGAATTTTATTTATAAAAATTCAAAAAATAGACTTTTGCTACTGTCATGCCTCTGGCTTCAGATGGGTGACATTCAAGAAGAGGACCAAAGTTGCAGACCTCAGTTACAACAATGATCCAGAAGAAAGATAAATTATTTTCAGATAAAAGCTGACAAACTATGATTAATGCTTCTCTGATGATTGTTAGCATTTATGTAATAATTCTCAGGGTGTGAGCTTTAAACATTTTAAAATTAATTTTCAATCTGAGAATTGATTAAAATAGACAAAAACAAACAAACCAACCAACCCAAGCAGTCTTAGAGGCAAGGCTCTGGTCAGGAAACAAAAGGTTAGTGCTCTAAAAATCCTTCTCGTCTTTTATTAAAATAATTTTCAGTTCTATAAGTTGCATTGAAAAAAATCAAGCATACTCACTAAACATTCTTGTGCTGAATATTCTCAAATAATAAACAGATTTCTAGTTAAACGTGACAGATGAAACACATGTGTTTATCAACACCGCTTCTCTAAACCTCACTGAGTTTAAAAAAATTAAGGCGTAAACCTACATGTAAGGAGAAAGAATGGGCACAGTGGTATCAGTGGGCATGAGATAATTCTACAACTTTGAAAGCTGATAAAGAGACGAAAGAAAAGTAACAGAAGAGTAATCCTAAGTCCCTGCAGATGAGATGTGAAGAGGTGAGCTGACACGGCCTTTGGTGCCACCCCCACTCACCCACCCGATTCCTGGGAAGGCTCAGAAGACAGAGACACGAAGTACTAGTATTGCAAAAGGCAGTGTGAGGAGCGAAGCTGAAAGCAAGAGGACTGAGTCAAAGCCACCCAATCTATCAGCAATTCTAGGAGGCTCTACTTTCAAAATGTGTCCAGACTCTGATCCCTTCTCACCAATTCCTCATCATTATGCTTTTCCAGCCCACCTCCAACTCTCACGTAGCTTCTGAACTGGCACCACTGCAGTTTCTTTCAACACAGCAGCCAGTGTCAGTCAGATTATCTCTCTCACCAGCTCAAACTCCTCTCCAGTGGCTTCCCTCTCCCTCAGAATAAAAGCCAAAGTTCCTGCAGTGACCTATGAGCCTCATGGCTGCCTCCTCACTTCTCACTCTGCTCCAGCGATGGGGCCTCCTTGCTGGTCTTCTATTAGGTGAGCTACAGCCGCAAAACCTTCACCTCAAATGCTCTTTAGCCAGAGGGGGCTCACCCCCTTACTTCTCTCAGGTCTTTACTCAATGCCATCTTTTCAACATGGTGTTGTTCCCCAACCACTCTGCCTAAACTTTGAATCACTAACCACACGCCCTCCCCTCACATGCTTCCCATCCCCCCTCCCAGCTTTCAATCTTTTCTCATCTCACGACACATCATTCCCTCAGCACTTACTATTTTCCTTCTTGCCCACAAGAACACAAGTCCTACAAGGGTTGGAACTTTAATCTATTTTGTTTACTGCTTGTCACCAGAGCCTAGAATAGTACCAGACACGCAGAAGATACTTAACAAATATTTGTATAAATAAATGTCTATATAAGAAATTGTCAGTTCTCTGTATTCCTTAGTCCATACAGCCAGGAAACTACACTTCTCCCCTAACCCTTCCTTGAGTAACCATTACTTGAGTACTTGATCTGAGACCCAAGGGTAGCAAGCGCAGCAGAGGGTGGGCTGGTCAAAAGCCTGATACCGAGGAATTAAAGTCTATGCACTGAAGAGTAAGCTCCAGTCCCTGCCCCTGCCTGACTCCTGGAGGTCAGCTGACAGCCTTAAGCACTGTCCCACCCTCATTCCCAGCTCCAACCTTCAGGCAGGAGTTAGAAAGATCCTAGTATGTTGAAACTGAATGGCACCAACAATAAAGTAGTTCACTACCTGACCACCCATCAATGATATTCACTAGTCAACAAGTTCTATCCATGGGACACAGAACTTTGAAATGCTTTCTAGGGTTCAGGGGTATACCAGGTATTCGAGGAAAGCCTCCAACAACAACAAATCAGACACTAAAACAAATAGGAGAGGAAAATCCTATCGAGAGATAGAAACGGCCAGGCACAGTGGCTCACACCTGTAATCTCACACCTGTAATCCCAAGGTTCAAATGCCATTTTGGGAAGCTGAGGCAGGTGGATCACTTGATCCTAGGAGTTCGAGATCAGCCTGGGTAATATGGCAATACCTAGTCTCTACAAATAATAATAAAAAAAAAAAAAACCAAAAAAAAACAAAAGAAAAAACAAAAATTAGCCAGGCATGGTGGTGCATGCCTGTAGTGCAGCTACTCAGGAGGCTGAGATGGAAGGATCGCTTGAGCCCAGGAAGTTGAGGATGCAGTGAGCTGTGATCGTGCCACTGCACTCCAGCCTGGGTGACAGAGCAGAGCAAGATACCGCGAAAAGAAAAGAAAAGAAAAGAAGGAAGGAAGGAAGGAAAGAAAATTAGAAACAGAAGAAAACTAAAAAGAAAAAAGAAAAACCAAAAAACTAAAACTCAAAGAAAACTAAAAACACATACTTCTTGCTATAAGAGAAAGAATAGGCTGGGTGCGCTGGCTCATGCCTGTAATCCCAGCATTTTGGGAGGCCGAGGCGGGTGGATCACGAGGTCAGGAGATGGAGACCATCCTGGCTAACACAGTGAAACCCCATCTCTACTAAAAAAAAATACAAAAAATTAGCCAGGCATGGTGGCGGGCACCTGTAGTCCCAGCTACTCGGGAGGCTGAGGCAGGAGAATGGCATGAACCCGGGAGGCAGAGCTTGCAGTGAGCCGAGATTGCACCACTGCACTCCAGCCTGGGTGACACAGCAAGACTCTGTCTCAAAAAAAAAAAAAAAAAAGAGAGAGAAAGAATATAAATTAACTTTAAATATTTAATTGAAATTGAAAATATGATAGGCTTCAAAAATCTGAAAAATAACGTTGATCAAATTTCCTAAAAAGAAAAACAAGAAGAAGGCAAAAAGATAAGAAAACTGGAGCATCAATCTGGAAGTTCCAATATTTGATCACTAAGAAAACCAGAAAGGGTATGGGGAAAACGAGGAAGAGGAAATTATTAACTAAATAAATATAAGAAAATGTCCTAGAACTGAAGGAACTTAAATCTCCAGAATGAGACGGTGTCCAATTGCCCAGCACAAAGAATGAAAAAAGAGCCTATGAAATTTCAGAATGTCAAGAAGGGAAGAAGATAGTAAAAGCTTCCAGAGAGAAAGGAACAAAGTAGGAGGGAGGCAAGGAGAGAAAAAGAGAAACAGGGCACAAAAAAACCAGGAAGAAGAGTGACATTACAATTTACATGGAATTTAGATGATCATGTGGCAAGGCCACCAAAATCCTTAGGGAAAACAATTTTCAACCTAGAATTTTATACCTAACCGAAGTTGGGTGAGGAGGAGAGACAAGGACTGATGGTTTTTTTTTGTACAAAGAACCCTTTCTTGTTCTGTTTGACCTTTTAAAACCATGTGCATTTATTATTTAATAATAAAATTATACTTAAGAGAAATAAAAATTATGTCCAGTTACGAGTCCCATGTCAATCCTTCTATTACTCTGTTAAAGTTTACACTACCTACTTTTTGTTTGTTTGCTTGTTTTTTTCCCCAATCTTTAACATAAATTTGATGAAGCTGTAAGAGAAGGGACTATCAAGGGAATCTAGGCTAATCAGAAGGTTTTTACCCTTGGATTAAAAGCCATCTGGAAAAAAAAAAGTAGCAAGACAAACTCCTCACTACAAGGGAAAGGTCAGCTAGACCCAGGAGGACTCCTTCAGTTTCGTAAAGAGACGTACAAGTCAAAGCTCCCCTAAGAATGAACAGTTCTCTAAAATCTGCTGTTTCAGATCACTGCAAATTAGAAACCATGCCTGTTAATGAACATTATACCAATCATATTAACAGTCTGAAAAAATGCTATAGCACAAAGACCTTCCTGACATTTTACCTAGATGCCTATATTTTCAGGAGCTTACTAATTAGGTGTGTTGCTTTCATTTTTAAAAGCACTGCTTTGGCTGGGCACGGTGGTGGCTCATGTCTGTAATCCCAGCACTTTGGGAGGCTGAGGTGGATGGATTGCCTGAGCTGAGGAATTTGGGACCAGCCTGGGCAATATGGTGAAACTCCATGTCTACTAAGAATACTAAAAATTAGCCAGACATAGTGGTGCACACCTGTAGTCCCAGCTAATGGGG
Organism: Pongo abelii; assembly: GCF_028885655.2. Taxonomy (NCBI): domain Eukaryota; kingdom Metazoa; phylum Chordata; class Mammalia; order Primates; family Hominidae; genus Pongo; species Pongo abelii. The sequence continues at coordinate 105,172,781 of NC_071995.2, read as the reverse complement.
GATGCTGAGGCAGAAGAATTGCTTGAACCCGGGAGTTGGAGGTTGCACTGAGCTGAGATCGAGCCACTGCACTCCACCCTGGGTGACAGAGTGAGACTCTGTCTCCAAAAAAAAAAAAAAAAGCACTGCTTTGTCTATACACATACATGTACTCACACATAGCAGACAGATTAAAACCTGAATAAAATCAATCCATCAACAGTAGAGAATCTACCTCCGTCACTTCACCTACCTCCAATTTCATTCACTCATTCATTCATATACATTGTGAATTCACCTATTATCTACTATCTATTAAGTGTCTGCTATGAGAAAGGCCTTATTGGGCTTTATGGAGAATACAAGGACATGGTCTCTGCCTTCAAGAAGTTTAGTGGAGACTGGTTGCATCCAAGATGGCCAAATAGGAACAGCTCTGGTCTACAGCTCCCAGGGAGATCGATGCAGAAGACAGGGGATTTCTGCATTCCAACTACCTGGTTCATCTCACTGGGACTGGCTGGACAGTGGGTGCAGCCCACGGAGGGCGAGCTGAAGCAGGGCAGGGCGTCGCCTCACCCAGGAAGCGCAAGGGGTTGGAGGATTTCCCTTTCCTAGCCAAGGGACGCCATGAGTGACTGTATCTGGAGAAGAGGTACACTCCTGCCCAAATACTGTGCTTTCCCCATGGTCTTCACAAATGGCAGAGCAGGAGATCCCCTCCTGTGCCTGGCTTGGTGGGTCTCATGCCCATGGAGCCTTGCTCACTGCTAGCGCAGCAGTCTGAGATCAACCTGGGATGGTGGAGTGTGGCAGAGGGAGGGGCATCCACAATTGCTGAGGATTGAGGAGGCAGTTCCATGCTCACAGTGTAAACAAAGTGGCAGGGAAGCTCGAACTGGGCAAAGCCCACCGCAGCTCAGCAAAGCCTACTGCCTTTCTAGATTCTACCTCTGAGGGCAAGGCAGCAGACAGCTTCTCCAGACTTAAACGTCACAGCCTTACAACTCTGAAGAAAGCAGTGGTTCTCCCAGCACAGTGTTCAAGCTCCGATAATGGACAGACTGCCTCCTCAAGTAGGTCCCTGACCCCTGTGTAGACTGACTGGGAGACACCTCCCAGTAGGGGCCGACAGACACCTCATACAGGCAGGTGCCCCTCTGGGACGAAACTTCCAGAGGAAGGATCAGGCAGCAATATTTGCTATTCTGCAGCCTCCATTGGTGATACCCAGGCAAACAGGGTCTGGAGTGGACCTCCAGCATACTCCAACAGACCTGCAGCTGAGAGGCCTGTCTGTTAGAATGAAAACTAACAAACAGAAAGGAATAGCATCAACATCAACAAAAAGGACATCCAGACCAAAACCCCATCCATAGGTCACCAACATCGAAGACCAAAGGTATACTAAACCACAAAAAGATGGGGAGAAACCAGAGCAGAAAGGCTGAAAATTCCAAAAACCAGAACGCCTCTTCTCCTCCAAAGGAACACAACTCCTTGCCAGCAAGGGAACAAAACTGGATGGAGAATGAGTTTGACGAGTTGACAGAAGTAGGCTTCAGAAGGTCAGTAATAACAAACTTCCCCAAGCTAAACGAGCATGTTCTAACCCATCGCGAGGAAGCTAAAAACCTTGAAAAAAGGTTAGATGAATGGCTAACTAGAACAACCAGTGTAGGGAAGAGCTTAAATGACCTGATGGAACTGAAAACCATAGTACGAGAACTTCGTGAAGCATACAAAAGTTTCAATAGCCAATTCGATCAAGTGGAAGAAAGGATATCAGTGATTGAAGATCAAAGTAATGAAATAAATCAAGAAGACAAGATTAGAGAAAAAAGAGTGAAAAGAAATGAACAAAGCCTCCAAGAAATATGCGACTACGTGAAAAGACCAAATCTACGTTTGATTGATGTGCCTGAAAGTGATGAGGAGAATGGAACCAAGTTAGAAAACACTCTTCAGGATATCATCCAGGAGAACTTCCCCAACCTAGCAAGGCAGGCCAACATTCAAATTCAGGAAATACAGAGAACACCACAAAGATACTCCTTGAGAAGAGCAACCTCGAGACACGTAATTGTCAGATTCACCAAGGTTGAAATGAAGGAAAAAGTGTTAAGGGCAGCCAGAGAGAAAGGTTGGGTTACCCACAAAGGGAAGCCCATTAGACTAACAGCAGATCTCTCTGCAGAAACCCTACAAGCCAGAAGAGAGTAGGGGCCAATATTCAACATTCTCAAAGAAAAGAATTTTCAACCCAGAATTTCATATCCAGCCAAACTAAGCTTCATAAGTGAAGGAGAAATAAAATCCTTTACAGACAAACAAATGCTGAGACATTTTGTCACCACCAGGCCTGCCTTACAAGAGCTCCTGAAGGAAGCACTAAACATGGAAAGGAACAACCGGTACCAGCCACTGGAAAAACATGCCAAATTGTAAAGACCATCGATGCTATGAAGAAACTGCATCAATTAACAGGTGAAATAACCAGCGAGCATCATAATGACAGGATCAAATTCACACATAACAATATTAACCTTAAATGCAAATGGGCTAAATGCCCCAATTAAAAGACACAGACTGGCAAATTGGATAAAGAGTCAAGACCCATCAGTGTGCTGTATTCAGGAGACCCATCTCACATGTAAAGACACACATAGGCTCAAAATAAAGGGATGGAGGAAGATCTACCAAGCAAATGGAAAGCAAAAAAAAAGGCAGGGGTTGCAATCCTGGTCTCTGATAAAGCAGACTTTAAACCAACAAAAATCAAAAGAGACTATGAAGACCATTACATAATGGTAAAGGAGTCAATTCAACAAGAAGACCTAACTATCTTAAATATATATGCACCCAATACAGGAGCACCCAGATTCATAAAGCAAGTTCCTAGAGACCTACAAAGAGACTTAGACTCCCAAAAAATAATAATGGGAGACTTTAACACCCCACTGTCAATATTAGACAGATCAACGAGACAGAAAGTTAACAAGGATATCCAGGACTTGAACTCAGCTCTGGACCAAATGGACCTAATAGACATCTACAGAACTCTCCACCCCTAATCAACAGAATATACATTTTTCTCAGCACCACATCACACTTATTCTAAAATTGACCCGTAATTGGAAGTAAAACACTCCTCAGCAAATGTAAAAGAACAGAAATCACAAAAAACTGTCTCTCAGACCACAGCACAATCAAATTAGAACTCAGATTAAGAAACTCACTCAAAACCACACAACTACATGGAAACTGAATCACCTGCTCCTGAATGACTATGGGGTAAATAATGAAATGAAGGCAGAAATAAAGATGTTCTTTGAAACCAATGAGAACAAAGACACAACGTACCAGAATCTCTGGGACACATTTAAAGCAGTGTGTAGAGGGAAATTTATAGCACTAAATGCCCACAAGAGAAAGCAGGAGAGATCTAAAATCGCCACCCTAACATCACAATTAAAAGAACTAGAGAAGCAAGAGCAAACAAATTCAAAAGCTAGCAGAAATAACTAAAATCAGAGCAGAACTGAAGAAGACAGAGACACAAAAACTCGTCAAAAAAATCAATGAATCCAGGAGCTGGTATTATGAAAAGATCAGCAAAATACATGACCACTAGGAAAACTAATAAGAAGAAAAGAGAGAAGAATCAAACAGATGCAATAAAAAATGATAAAGGGGATATCACCACCAATCCCACAGAAATACAAACTACCATCAGAGAATATTATAAACACCTCTATGTAATAAACTAGAAAATCTAGAAGAGATGGATAAATTCCTGGACACATACACCCTCCCAAGACTAAACCAGGAAGAAGTTGAATCTCTGAATAGACCAATAACAGGTTCTGAAGTTAAGGCAGTAATTAATAGCCTATCAACCAAAAAAAGTCCAGGACCAGATGGATTCACAGCTGAATTCTACCAGAGGTACAAAGAGGAGCTGATACCATTCCTTCTGAAACTATTCCAATCAATAGAAAAACAGGGAATCCTCCCTTACTCATTTTGTGAGGCCAGCATCATCCTGATACCAAATCTGGCAGAGATACAATAAAAAAAGAAAATTTTAGGCCAATATCCCTGATGAACATCGATGCAAAAATCCTCAATAAAATACTGGCAAACCGAATCCAGCGGCACGTCAAAAAGCTTTTCCACCACGATCAAGTCGGCTTCATCCCTGGGATGCAAGGCTGGTTCAACATACGCAAATCAATAAACATAACCCATCACATAAACAGATCCAATGACAAAAACCATATGATTGTCTCAATAGATGCAGAAAATGCCTTTGACAAAATTCAACAGCCTTTCATGCTAAAACTCTCAATAAATCAGGTATCAACAGAACGTACCTCAAAATAATAAGAGCTATTTATGACAAACCCACAGCCAATATCATACTAAATGGGCAACAACTGGAAGCATTCCCTTTGAAAACTGGCACAAGACAAGGATACCCTCTCTCACCACTCCTATTAAACATAGTGTTGGAAGTTCTGGCCAGGGCAATCAGGCAAGAGAATGCAATAAAGTATATTCAGATAGGAAGAGAGGAAGTCAAATTGTCTTTGTTTGCAGATGACATGATTGTGTATTTAGAAAACCCCATCGTCTCAGCCCAAAATCTCCTTAAGCTGATAAGCAACTTCAGCAAAGTCTCAGGATACAAAATCAATATGCAAAAATCACAAGCATTCCTATACATCAATAACAGACAAACAGAGAGCCAAATCATGAGTGAACTCCCATTCACAATTGCTTCAAAGAGAATAAAATACCTAGGAATCCAACTTACAAGGGATGTGAAGGACCTCTTCAAGGAGAACTACAAGCCGCTGCTCAAGGAAATAAGAGAGGACACAAACAAATGGAAAAACATTCCATGCTCATGGATAGGAAGAATCAATATCAGGAAAATGGTCTTACTGCCCAAAGTAATTTATAAATTCAATGCTACCCCCATCAAGCTACCACTGACTTACTTCACAGAACCAGAAAAAACTACTTTAAAGTTCATATGGAACCAAATAAGAGCCCACATAGCCAAGATAATCCTGGGCAAGAAGAACAAAGCTGGAGGCATCATGGTACCTGACTTCAAACTATACTACAAGGCCACAGTAACCAAAACAGCATGGTACTGGTACCAAAACAGATATATAGACCAATGGAACAGAACAGAGGCCTCAGAAATAACACCACACATCTACCACCACCTGATCTTTGACAAACCTGACACACACAAGCAATGGGGAAAAAATTCCCTATTTAATAAATGGTGTTGGGAAAACTGGCTAGCCATATGCAGAAAACTGAAACTGGACCCCTTCCTTACACCTTATACAAAAATCAACTCAAGATGGATCAAAGACCTAAACATAAGACCTAGGACCATAAAAATCCTAGAAGAAAACCTAAGCAATACCATTCAGGACATAGACATGGGCAGACTTCATGTCTAAAACACTAAAAGCAATGGCAACAAAAGTCAAAATTGACAAATGGGATCTAATTAAACTAAAGAGCTTCTGCACAGCAAAAGAAACTATCGTCAGAGTGAACAGGCAAACTACAGAATGGGAGAAAATTTTTGCAATCTATCCATCTGACAAAGGGCTAATATCCAGAATCTACAAAGGACTTAAACAAATTTACAAGAAAAAGCAAACAACCCCCATCAAAAAATGGACAAGGGATATGAACAGACACTTCTCAAAAGAAGACATTTATGCAGCCAACAGACATATGAAAAAATGCTCATCATCACTAGTCATTAGTGAAATGCAAATCAAACCACAATGAGATACCATCTCATGCCAGTTAGAATGGCAATCATTAAAAAGTCAGGAAACAACAGATGCTGGAGAGGTTATAGAAAAATAGGAACACTTTTACACTGTTGGTGGGAGTGTAAATTAGTTCAGTCATTGTGGAAGACAGTGTGGCGATTCCTCAAGGATCTAGAACCAGAAATACCATTTGACCCAGCAATCTCATATACCCAAAGGATTACAAATCATTCTACTATAAAGACACATGCACACGTATGTTTATTGAGGCACTATTCACAATAGTAAAGACTTGGAACCAACCCAAATGTCCATCAATGATAGACTGGGTTAAGAAAATGTGGCACATATACAGTATGCAATACTATGCAGCCATAAAAAAGGATGAGTTCATGTCCTTTGCAGGGACGTGGATGAAGCTGGAAACCATCATTCTCAGCAAACTATCACAAGATCAGAAAACCAAACACTGCATGTTCTCACTCATAAGTCAGAGTTGAACAATGAGAACACTTGGACACAGGGAGGGGAACATCACACACCAAGGCCTGCTGGGGGTGGGAGGCTAGGGGAGGGATAACATTAGGAGAAATACCTAATGTAGGTGACGGGTTGATGGGTGCGCAAACCACCATGGCACATGTATACCTATGTAACAAAATGCACGTTCTGCACATGTAATCCAGAACTTAAAGTTAACAAAAAAAAAGTTTAGTGGAATTAGAACACATTGCATAGCCACTGAAATATCTGCTAGTCTGCAACTCTTTGCATAATACCCTGATGGGATAAAGACATAAGGATTTGGGGTACCTTAGTCTTGTAAACTGATTCAGAAGGGGGATATTCTCTTATGGTGTGCATTCTTGTGAAGCTTCCAGTGTCAATATTTTACAAGAAGAATATCAACTTTGCTCTTGTCCAAGTAGGAGGCAAAGTAAGATAGAGACTACAAATGAGGTTAAGGTTACCCCACAATGACCTAGCAAATGAGGTTAAGGTTACCCCATAATTGACTCAGCAACTGTCAAGACCAAGATAAAAGGGGAAACAGTTTCAATATACAGAATTTGATTTTTTACTGGCAAGCCATATAAAACATTAGAAACTCAAGATACTTTTAAAAACACTCAAAGGGCATTAAGAGTTAGTATCTCAGGGAACTATATGAATTACAGGTGTCAAATTCACATTAACAGATGGAGCCAATCATTTCTTAAAAATATTGGCAGGCTAAAATAATCTTGCCTCTGTCAACAGAACTAAAAATGATTTTGATGAAAGAGTATCTTAGTCTGACATAGTTTCATTGGCAGAATGACAACTAAGGCTGGGTATACTTGACCAAGAAAACTGTAACATGGATATACTCGCTTGGCAAAGAAACTTAAAATCAGCAGAAACACAATGTGCAGTTATCTTCAAACCAATTAAAAATAAGAAGATATCACACTAGTAATTTATAAGCAAATGTGAGAGTCGAGGTAGAAAAGTAGAAGTGATACATCTTAAGTATATATAAAAAAAAAAGATGGTCAATGTTAATGATCATTGCTGCTACTTCTTGAGCACTTACTATGTGCCAGGCACATTGCTAACTGCTTAACAGTCAGTGTGGCCTAGTAATTAAGAGCTAGGTCTCTGGAGCCAAGCTGCCAAGGTTCAAATGTCAGTTCTCCCATTAACTGTGTGACCTTGGGCAAGCTATTAATCTTTCTATGCCTCTGTTTCCTTATCTATAAAATATGGATAATGATGCTACCTCCCTCCAGAATTGTGTGAGAATCAAATGAGTCAGCACCTGTAAAGTGATGAGAATGCAGCCAGGCACACAGTTAGTGCTACAAAAGTGTTAGCTGTTGTTGTTTTTAAAGCTAAGCGGCAGGCAGAGCTAAAATTAACAGTGATACAGTGCTGTGTTTCCTGAAAATAAACAAAACTACAAATAGATGAAAACTGTGCAGTAACCATCAAAGGAATGAGTGAGGCTTGCCAATGGGATTAGATGTAAGAGACACACAAAGCACCGCCCTGGGGTCAGGAGACCCAGGTTCTAACACCAGCTCAGCAACCAAGTAGCTGCATATCCTTGACTGGCCACTGAAAATGCGGGGTCTGAACTTCTTCATCTGTAAACAAGGGGATGGATAACTCTGAGGTGTCTTCTAATGCTGACATCTGATACTATGACCCAACAGAACATATAGTAGTTTAAAGATGTACCTTTCAGGAAAAAAAAAAAAAAAAGGCACTACTATTTATTTTTTGAACAGCTACATGTATCTCAATAGGCACATCACCTAGAATGTATCTATAATTATAATTCTGGGCATAACAACTGCAGGAGAATGAAACAGACAGCACAGAGGAGCAAGTCTACCATGTATTTTTAAATGCCATTAAATATAAACAGGTTAATCTAGGAAATAAAACAAGATTAATTTTTATAACAATGTAATACTTTTCCAAAGTAAATTTTTTAAATGGGGGAATTTTATATAAGTGATGAACAAATACATTCATATATTGTTTTATAATCAAGTTGAGAAATGATACAGTTTACCTTTTTGCCCATGACGACTGCTGAATTTGTCTCCAATTTCTGGACGCCTTGTCTGTCTCAGCAGCATTTTGATCAGAAAAGCATCTTCAGCATTTGAAGATATCATCACTTTTTCAATATATGAGTCTGTTGCTCCTTTGTAGCTGGTGTTAAGAGAAAGTCAATAAAACAGAGTTTTCAAACTGCCCTTTGTGAACTTCTCACCCATGTTATATTTCATTTCATGCCTACCATAGAGTATTTTGACATTTTCATCTTGGGCTCTGAAAAATGACTCCAATTTTTTTTTTAACATTGAATTCAAATTTCACAATTTCCCTTTTACAATACTACATGTTTATTATGAGGAAGGCACAGTGCAATTTAATCCTCACAACAGTCCATACTGTTATTCCCTTTTTATAGATGAGGAAAACTGATGCTTAGAGGGGTTAAGTAACTTGTCCAAGGGCACATGACTTACACAAAGTGGAACTGGGATTTCAGACTCAACTCCTAGTTCTTAATAGTAATAGTACTTTTACTTACTCAGCTTTTCAATTATTAATTTTTTTCACATAACAAACACTATTAGAAATCTACCAGGTATCAGATCCTGGTAGCCTTTGGACACGTAACAATTAAGTAGACACAGTTACTGCACCAAAGGAGCTCACAATCCAATCAAGGAGGAGACAGGTAAGTGCAGTAATGGTATCTGGTATGAAGAACAGGAGAGGCTCAAGGGAGATAGTCAATTCTGCTGGGGGTGGGGGATGACAGCGGTGGCAGGGAGCGGCAAGCTGTCAAGCCCTGCCACAGAAGAGGTAACCCTCAACTTGAGACCTGACCAGAGTGGGTCACTGACAGAGTGGCAACCTGAGCGAATGCACAAGGCCTAATTGAATTAGGATGGCACATTTTGGAGAACAAGAGGTGATTTCCTAGAAACATAGGGCTTAGTGTGCGAGGAGGGCCTATGAGGCCAGGGAGGCGTGCTAAGGACGACTTTCCCACAGGCACCACTGTCGTTCATACTTTTACTTAACTTACTCAAGTTTTACTCTATTTATCCAAGAGAGTAACATGGCCAGAGTAGTTTAGAAAATCACCCAGCCGGGCACGGTGGCTCATGCCTGTAATCCCAGCACTTTGCGAGGTCAAGGCAGGCGGATCATGAGGTCAGGAGTTCGAGACCAGCCTAACATGTGAAACCCATCTCTACTAAAAATACAAAAATTAGCTGGGCATAGTGGCATGTCCCTGTAATCACAGCTATTCAGGAGGCTGAGGCAAGAGAATCGCTTGAATCCAGGAGGTGGAGGTTGCAGTGAGCCAAGATCGTGCCACTGCACTCCAGCCTGGGCAACAGAGTAAGACTCCGTCTCAAAAAGAAAAAATCACCCTAGCAGTGATGCAGAGAGAGCCTGAGTGGTACCAGCCTGGAGGCAGATGGACAGTTAACAAGAACTCCAGGTGGAGCAGAGGGCCACAGTGCAGACACTGTAGCAGGAAGCAGGAGGAGGGAGAGAAGAGAGCTGCTAAGATGACAGGAACGACAGGATTGGTGTGTGTGGCAGGTAAAGGAAAGGAGTCAGGTTGTGCTGGTGACTGGCTGGCTGCTGGCAGCTGATGCCATTTACGAAGACAGGGATCCAGGAGGAGGAGCCTGTTTGGGGCCACTGTAAAGCTTTCCAAGTGCTGATATGAAGCTGACACTGGGCAGATGTCTATATGGAAGCCATCAGCTAAAACAGGGTGACTGGAGTGCTGAGAACTGGGGAGCTTGTCCAGATGAGGTTCAAGAGTCATCTCGGCCAGGGTGAAGTCACCACAAGTCCAGGCAGGAGGGGGGGCTAAGAGTGAGTGATTAAACTGATAGGGAGGGCCAGGCGAGAGCAGTGTCACAACATCAAGGGAAGAGAGAGGTCAGTGGTGTCAAACGCTATAGAAGGGTCATATGAAATTCATTCATTCACATAACTATTTACTGAATACCCACTATGTGCCAGGTACTATGCCAGACACTAGGGGGTACAAGGTGAAAAAGAAACAAAGTCCCAGTCTGCAAGAAGATTCCGATCGAAGAGTCTGTCTGATTTGGCAAATTCGACTATACATGGGTTTTGCTTATTTCTTTACTTCCTGTCTTCCCGTACTGGGGTGTGATTCCCACAAAGACAGGGACTGCTGGTTTTCCTCCCTGCACTATCCCATGTGCCTGGAATAGTTCCTGGCATACTATTAGTGCTCAAAAAGTATTTTTTAAGGGCTGGGCACGGTGGCTCATGACTCCCAGCACTTTGGGAGGCCGAGGTGGGCAGATCATGAGGTGAAGAGTTCGAGACTAGTCTGGACAACATATTGTATTTTTTATTTTTGTAAAAATACAAAAAATTAGCCGGGTGTGGTGGTGTGCACCTGTAGTTCCAGCTACTCCGGAGGCTGAGGCAGGAGAATCACTTGAATTGGGAGGTGGAGGTTGCAGTGAGCCGAGATCGTGCCATTGCACTCTAGCCCAGGTGACAGTGCGAGACTCCATCTCAAAAAAAAAAAGTATTTCTTGAATGAAACAAACGTATAGGATGTCTTTGGTGACCTCTTCTGGAGCTGTTTCAGGAGAATGAGGAGGTAGGTAAGAGGCCAGTTCCGAGGGTTAGGGAGCAAGTGGAAGGTAACAAAGTAGAAATGGAGATGACAAGATGATTGCTCTGAGGAGCTTCGTAGTGAAAGGAAGAGGAATACAGTGGCAGCTGGAAAGGGACACAAAGACCAGAAAAAACTTTCATTTTTCTTTAAAGGTAAAAAGTATCTGAGCACATTTTCTAGCCTGTGGAGAAGGATTCAATAGGAAACAGGTTGAAAATATGGGAGGGTAAAAGAGAAGATGACAGAAAAAGGTCTCTGAAAAGAGCGAATGAAATTAAGAAACCAAAAGGAGAGATGAACTTTGCACAGAAACAGAGATATCCTCCTTCAAGACAGGAAGAAAGCCAACCAGCAGAGCCACCTCTGTAACTGTAAAATAGCTGTTCATCCTGTAGAAGTCAGTGTAGAGTCTGGACCCATCCCCTAAGCAGAGCTGCCCATCCTCCAGAGACAAATCCATGGCACCCACAATGCTTTGCTGGGTTTAGCACAGTGGTCAAGAGAAGCGCTCTGAAGCCAGATTGCATGACTTCAAATCCTGGTGCTGCCCCTTATTGCTGTGTGACCTTGGTAAGTTACTTAACTTCTCCTTGCTTCCATCTTATCTTTCTAATGAGCCACTAAGAGAACATAGCTCCTGGGGTGCTGGTAGGATTAACTGAGCTAACACATGTAAAATGTCCAGAACAGTAACTGGTACAGTGTAAATTCCCAATATGCTATTATGATCATGGTCATTATTGCACTTTTTTTGTGTGGGGGTCTTTGCCAACTAAATATGACTCCTTGCAGGCAAGGCCTGTGGCTTATTTCAGCTCTATATCGCTGGCACAAGAGGCAGGATGGCTGGCACACGGCAGGCCTCAGCTACTGTGTATTGAATACATTTGTAAAACTGCCATCACAACTCAAGAATCCAGTTCTCCTATGTCACCCTCACTGCCACCTCCTAAACTCAGCCTAGTTCACCTTGGCTAGGTTAGATATCTCTTCTAGTTTGGTTTTTATATCACAATGTGGTGACTATCATTGGCCCTTCTCACTAGGTTCATATTTTATTAAATTTTAGAGCTTAGAAGAAATTTAGAGATTAACAAGTCTAACTCTTTCATTGTATTATACAAATGAAAAAACTGAAGCTAACAGAATTTAAATGCTTTACTCATGTAAGATACACAAAACAACCTCTACTAGAGCTGGGCTATGTTCTAGTATACTGCGATGCCATGCTGTGGCCAGTGTGTTTTACTGTTTAAAAATATGACTCTTACCATGTCACTCTCTGCAGTATCAATTCCCAACTCTTTCACAACCTAGCCCCAAGCAAGCTGCACTGATCCTCCAAAACCCAGGCACTTTTATGCCATGTGCCCATCATCCTGTCGTTAATTCCACCAGGAACCCCTGCCTATGTGGTCCACACCTCAAACCCAGTTTAGGGCCTATATGATTCCATAGACTAGTTTTATCTTCTACGTCATGCTTTTTCCATGACAAGTAATGTTACCTCAAATTGCTATTTCTAGTTCTCCAACACACCAAGACCTAACTTCGAATTTCTCCCATTCCTTCTCTTTTTCTAACCTTTCTACATATTACCAGGGCACAACCAATACATACGTTATGGGTACATCTTTGTACTGCGGTTGCTGGGGCACATTACTTCCTTCCAAAGGAATCTGAGTCACTGTGGGCATGGACTTATTTACAAGCACTTGTTTGTTTTCTACTTTCTCACCTGAGAAAAAAAGAAAAGTGTTAGGCATATCGTTACCATCTGCGTGGAATACAAAGATTACGAACTAGGCACAGATGCACAGGCCTGTAGACCCAACAACTCAGGAGGCTGCGGTAGGAGGATTGCTTGAGCCCAGGTTGACACTGCAGTGAGCTATGATCATGCCACTGCACTCCAGCCTGGGCAACAGAGTGAGACTCACACACCCACACACACACACACATCATAGTCTATATAAAATTAAGAAAATAATTCAGAGTACTACATTAACATGAGAAACATCATCTCAGTAAACAGCAATTTTATATATCTCCTAGGGTGTTAAGTTTTGATCACTTATTTTTATTTGTAGTTATTTCAACCAGTAACAAGCCACCACCAATTTAACTTGGGCAACGAGGAAATCAAAATATTTCTTTGGTTTTGCTGTTATTCTCATTTTTGCTTTGTATCTCTTCCTGGTAAGCTCAAAGACCAACTACCTGCAGTACTGTCATAGCGCGTATTTTCCAAGCCATACTGACCGGTGTTAGGATGAGAAAAATTCTCCAAGAAACAAAGGCAGAGGGAGGGAGGAGAAGTCACGTACTCTGTGTCTCTTTGGAACGACAGCTTGATAAAGCATTCACCGCCCACAGGCCAACCATGACAAAGTCATGTGGATTTCCCTCCTCACAACTGGGTTTTTTCCACCTTCACCACAGCTCCTGGTACCAGGTCTACCTTCTATTTTAGTGCCCTTCTAATCCTTTTTCTACACTGTAGTCAGAATGATCATTTCAAAATGCGTATCTGAATATATCATTGCTTTTAGGATCATAATGAAGATAGTATCATGGGCTCGGCACGGTGGCTCAAGCCTATAATCCCAGCACTTTGGGAAGCCGAGGTGGGTGGAGAACTTGAGCCCAGGAGTTCAAGACAAGCCTGGGCAAGATGGTAAGACCTCATCTCTACAAAAAATACAAAAAACTAGCCAGGCATGGTGGCACGCGCCTATGGGTCCCAGCTATACAGGAGGTTGAAGTGGGAGAATCGCTTGAGTCTGGGAGGCAGAGGTTGCAGTGAGCTGAGATTGTGCCACTGCCCTCCAGCCTCAGTGACAGACTGAGACCCTGTCTCAAAAATAAAATTAATAAAATAAAATAAAGACAATACTAACATGGTTGCAAGGACTCGCTTACTCTGGCCCCTACCCCGTGCGTCACCCACCAGCTCGTGTGCACCACGCTTCCCTGCACTCTCTTCTTGTTAGCCACATTGGTCTCCTTTCAGATCTTTCAACCACCAAGCTCTGGGACCCCTGCACAAGCTTTTCTTATTACTTAGAACATGCTCCCGGATTTTAGTTAACTCTTCCCTATCCTTCAGATTCCAGCTCACTTCCTTGGGAAAGCCATGCTGATCTTCCTAACTAGGTCAAATTCTCTTGCTATAAAATGGCCTCATAATTACCTATATGATTCCTTAACCTGGGTTTATGCATGATCCTCTGATCAATGTCAGTCTCCTGCACTAGCTGTGAGACCCATAAGGGCAAGGGCTATTTGTTTCATCAACAAAATGCATTACAAGTTTGTAATTATAATGGAGTCATACCTTTGCAGGGGGATACAATTCTAAAGTAGTCTGTAAGCTAAATGCGTAAATGAAGAAATACCAGTGAAGATGTAGGGACATGAACTACTGTAAATATTTCCTTAAAGTGGCTTTTCTATTATTCAAAATTATAACTAGAAAATTATAGTTAGCATAGATTACTGATAGGTAAAAACATAGTGTATAGAAAAACAGACTAGAAGGAAATTCATCAAAAATGACCTCATTGGTTGAGTTTGGATAGTGGTTTTATAGGTTGTTACTTTTTTCTGCCCTTTTTGTCAAATATTCAGAAATATTATTGAATAACATATGATGTCAAAAAGTATTTATTAAAATTTTTTATTTTAAAAGGCTTTTACCTGGAGAACAAATACCATCTGCATCTAAGATTTCATGTCGCCAGATAGGTTTCCTTGTAGCAGCATCCAACATGGGCCCCATCACTTTATCAAAAGTCTGATTGGTGTATCGTTTCAATGTACATTTAGCATTTTTATATACAAGGCAACGCCCAAAGCCTAAAATGAAACCAAAATGGGCATTAGAACCACCAGTAACCCAAAGCTATAAGAAAACATGGATTTGTGCTACTCAACAATCCACTCCACCTCACCCTCCCCCAAATCCCAAAACTTCTCTGTATTTGATAATAATCTGGGACCAGTACAAACCAAATTAAAATCTGATAATCTAAAGAAGTAGCATAGGACTTGTCCCCTACCTACTGTCTGTGTAAACACTGGAATCTCTACAACCATTTTCTGCATGGAATACACCTTGTCATACTGGAGAACGGTGAGAGAAATCTAAGACTGGCGCTGTGATTCTTTCAGAGGACAGAGCCATAGAATATTAGAATTGGAAAGGGCCTTAGAAATCACCTGCTTAACCTATCTCTTTTACAGGCACTAGGAGTGAGGTCTAGAGAAATTAAGTGGCCAAGGTCATCCAGAAAGTTGGTAGCAGAGTTGAGAACTATGTTGAACAGCACAAGTCCACTGACTCCTGAGCCAGGATACACATCCTTTTGGTGCATAACTTCTGCTAAACTTCCCGGGAAAGTTTTCCTTTTTAAAATTTGGCATTTAGAGCAAGTTCTAAGCCAACAAGTAAAAACATTAATTTTTCTCCAGAGAAGAGACAGAATGAGAAAAGAAACAATCAAATTATTTCAATGGGAAAAATAGTTCTCCTCTGCCCTAAAGATTGGAGTTTAATTACATTTTTAGATTGCATTTATCTAGTGGACGAGGGAAAAGCTGTGAAATCAACTAACAATCTAAACATTAAGAAAAATAAGCTGTCTAGCAATGGATCAGAAAAATAAAAGGAAGAAAAATAAGAAAAAAGGACAGAAGAAAAACCTTTGGGTGGGGCAAAAAACCTCAACCACTGAATCCCTAAAAGAAAAAATCCATGAGTTGTAGAGTTACCCAAAACAGCTGTCATTCCTTCAACACTATAATTTCCTAAGATTCTGTGGCTGCATTTCTTTCTTTTTTCCCTTTGGCCAAGCAGTTATTTTAAACTGGATTCTCTTACTAATCTCCTCAGGATATACTGAGCCATGCCAGAGTTCACTTAAATAAGAAATGTCTCAGGATTAAATGCCACTTATTACTGATGAAATAAATGCATGGCAGTAAAATCCTTCACTTAACAATTTTCCACCAAAAACAGAAATCTAAGAATGTGACTTTAGAAATCAATCAGGTAAAAGTGGATTTATAAATAAAATCTCAGGGCTGTAATGTAATTTTTTAAATATGAAGGTGACTGTGAGATGAAGTAACGGATTTCTAAAACTGGACGTCAGATGAAGACATTTGTGTCTTTAAGCAAGGCCGTAGTCATCATGGCTCCTAGGAAATTGTGTATGGCCATAATAAACTCGGCTCAGAATGCCAGCTGGTTTGGAAACATTACATGATCTTGAAATTTCATACAGTAGCCATTAACTGCAACATGCTGGAGTGCAATGTGAATCTTAACTGCATGAAATCAAGAAGTGTTTTCTTCAAAGTGTAAACAGACATTTTATTTACAGGTGATAGCTTAAAAGCTAGGGGAGTAAACTCAGATCACTGAATTGGGTTGCAGAGTTTCCGACAGACATCACAAAGTCTTCAGATTTCCACATAAACGTTACCAGTTAATCAGAAAGGAAAACATCTAGTTTTAAAGCATGGCTGTTGTCATTTGGAGGAAAAAAAGAGGCATAAATTAAGTGTGGCCAACATTAATGCCAAAGACACATGTCTAGGAGTACTATTATGGCTGCCTAGCAACTACAAAGAGGGAAGGGGAAGGCATAGTGGGTATGCCAGAAAGGAAAAAGAGAAATCGAGATTATGAATAGAGAAGTCAGACTTCAGATCAGGTGAAACAAACCACGAAGTGGTGACTTGCGAAAATAATTGTCAAAAACAGAAAGAAAAGCAGAAAAACTCCACACCAGAATTTGTGGCTGTGTATTTTTAACTTTCGTCAGTTGGCCAAAGAAGTTACCAAATTATGAGGTTACACAAATAAGAAACAGCCTTTTACATCCAAATATTGCTACTGCCCTCTCAAACAGGTTTGTTGTTAATAATATATATCACTAGACACAGTGAAAACACATATTTCATATATTGTAATTCCTGCTGGAAAACAAACACATTCTTACATTTTTTTTCTCTTTGAAGGACTGTCTCACATAACCAATAAAATAACAAAGAAGAAAAATATTCTGTAGTAGTACGTTTAACAAATTATTTCAATATACTATTCATTACAAATGACAAGAAAGCCAACATCAAAACCCAACCACCTCCTGTTTCTATATCATAAAATTCAAATAACTTAAAACTGACATTAACCAAGTGATTTTTACATTAATCATCCCTATATCTAATTCTGCAAAAAGCACCTTTGGCGTTAGTTTTGAAAATTCACTTACCTCTGTCTAAAGAGGCCTTGTTTAAAACAAGAGCATCTTCAATATCATAGCCACTATAGCTCATCACAGCAACTGTTGCATTCTGTCCAGCTGGCAGTTTCTCAAATTCTATCAGTTCGATGGTTTTTGTCTTAACCATGGGTTTTTGTGGATATGCTAGCAGATACATGAGAGTATCAATTCTGTTTCGCTGGTTGTACCCTATAGTACCTGCATTGATATTGGAGAAAACAAAATACAACATTCTATTATGTGAAATAATAAGGTAGTAATGAATATAGAGATAAATACATTAACATCACTAATTAAAATGAAGAAAATCTTCAGGTTCAACATTTCAAAAGCCAATACTCTCATGGTGGCTTAACAACTTGCAAAAGCAACTTTTCTCACTAATATTTAAAGTTCTACAAAGAAGGAAAAATATACTCAGAGTATATTTTAATCTAAATAATTTAGACTTTTTGGATTTATATTATCCCATCTGAGGGATTTAGTTTCCACTGGTTAATTTCACAATCAACAATTCTTTATTTGGTTCTACCGTGTTCCAGGCCTGCTGGGGAGAGGTAATGTAAGAACAATGCCCAGTGTTCACATCCAAGGAGCTTATAAAATGGATAAACAGGTATATTCCATAAAAAGAAATAATTGCAAAAGTTCTAAATGAAAAAGAATACAGGAGAGAAGGGAAAAAAAAGAATGAACAAAGAGGAATTCAAGTGAGAGCAAGGAAGAGTGGATTATTCATTTATTTGATGATTAACTTATTAAGCAGTTAATAAACATCTACTCTGTGCCAAAAACTAGAGGTAAAATGAGAAAAGGCTTGGCCCCTTCCTTAAGAAATCTAGGGTACAGCCCAATCAGGGGTGAGCTCTTCTCTCCTTAGCAATCAGTCTTTCCACCTGATTGTTCCTCAGAAGGGTGTTATTGGGTCACTGTCAACTGAACATGAAATCAGAATGTTAACCCTTTCTCTCATTTCCCCTTATAAACACACTGGGGTTTATGCACCTGCCTGAAGGTAAGTCTTTCAGTCTCCTCGGCTTGTGGACACAGAACTGATGCTACACAGAGACGTTAAAGTTGGAAAACTCAGGCTTGCTCTACTGCTGAGCTGGAGTGTGGGCTACTGAGCCTCTTTAACTTCTCCTAGGTATCTCTTTTTTCCCTGTGTGAATAGCTAAGGTAGCTTTAAGTCTCTCTCTTGCACATGCTTCCACAGTGACACATACACACCACACACACACACACTCCGAAGTACCTAAGTGCCATTTCACAGAGTTACACCGTAGGGTATGCAGACACCAAAACTCAATATTTATTTCCTTTAACTTTTTCTCCATACTCATGTCATTAAATCAATGATGATTTCATTTTGGGGATGAAAATAAGCTATTCGGGCTGGGCGTGGTGGCTCATGCCTGTAATCTCAGCACTTTGGGAGGTCGATGTGGGTGGACTGCTTGAGCTTAGGAGTTCGAGACCAGACTGGGCAACATGACAAAACCATGTCTCTACTAAAAATGTAAAAATTAACGGGGCATGGTAGTCCCAGCTACTTGGGTGGCTGAGGCATGAGAATCGCTTGAGCCCAGGAAGTAGAGGTTGCAGTGAGCTAAGATCATACCACTACACTCCAGCCTGGGCAATAGAGCAAGACCCTGTCTCAAAAAAAAAAGGAGAAAAGAAAAAGAAAATAAACCATTCAAGCAGCAAAAATTATATGGTACTCCTTGACAATTACTACTGAAAGAAATAGTAAATATGTAGGGAATACCTAGTGTAGTGCCATGCTCATTATAGATGCTCAATAAACGTCAAGCGAATTAAATTGAAGAATTCTATTATACTTTTTATGACAGTATGTGCTTAAATCTCTAAAAACAAGATTCAGCTGAAAAACAAGTCAAACTGAACCTCATGAACTTTTTATCAAGGTTGCACTATAAATTGCCAATTGATTTATGCTATTTTAGTGCCAACTAATAAACTGGGCAGGATACCTGGCAATAGACCACTTACTGTTTTAGAAATAAGATTACTACTGCTGGGATTATGGTAAAGTTCACTGACAATAAGTTTGTCCTTTCATATGAAATCACTTAAAATTTATGTTGAGATTTCAGTTCCAATTGTATACTTTACTCAGCTGGAGACAAGGGTTCAGGCAATGTCCCACCAGGCTGCCAAACATGTCTTCTGAAACCTGAGACACACATTATTATGCAGCAGGGAAGCATAAATGGCTGCACCTCTAAACAATGGTGAAAGAGGCTGGATCCTGCTATAAATTGTGCTACCAGGCCCAGAACATAATTCTCAGGCATTACAACTGACCACTGAATGGATGAACAGCAAAATAGTTTAGCAAATGTTTAGTGCTTATGACATCAAAAAGTTTTCTCTAAAGGCTTTTTAAAGAACTTGTGAGAGTATACATGTACATGCATTTTTAGCAGCACTGACTATGGGTGTGTAAGTTAAAATGTTAAAATATAATTTATAAACTATTCTATATCATAAAACTTCAAAATGCTATCAGATTCCCAAATGTTTATAAAAATAATGAATGGCTGACTAACCATTTTGCCAATAAGCAACAGGCAAGCAAATGATAGGGCTTGCCTGTGTGCAGCACACGCTCAAACTCTGATTCCCCTATTAGTATTTTCAGCTTCCTTAAAAAGGGCATTACATATATATACACACATATAAAATAACACAAGGAGAATATCTATAAGTTGCATTCTACTTCTATTATCCCATTTTGCTGTACTATGGTCTCCAATGATTCCCTTTACTTACTAAGGCATAATCTTTCTTAAAAAGCCCTATTTTCTTGATAACAACTTTCTTAAGTCACAAGTTGGCACTACAAGGTATACAAATGTAGGTTAAAATATTGAAGCAGTGCTATTTTATAAGGTGGCATGAAAAAGCTTAGGAAGGAAGGATGTAAACAGCTTAGAAAATGTATGCTGAAAAAATTAAAATGAAGTTTTATGCATTTAGCTATTTTTTCCTATCTTCCTTTGCCAAATTTCCTCCCATCCCCTTCCCTCCCCTCCCTCTTTTTTTTTTTATTTTTTATAACAGAGTCTCACTCCATCACCCAGGCTGGAGTGCAGTGTTACAATCTCGACTCACTGCAACCTCTGCTTCCTGGGTTCAACCGAATTCTTGTGCCTTAGCCACCTGAGTAGCTGGAATTACAGACGTGCACCACCACACTCAGCTAATTTTTGTATTTTTAATAGAGACGGAGTTTCACCATGTTGGCCAGGTGAACTCCTCAACCTCAAGTGATCCGCCTGCCTCGGCCTCCCAAAGTGCTGAAATTACAGGCAGAGCCACAGTGCCTGGCCTCAATTTTCTTTTAAATCAACATTTTTGAATACAATAAACTTCATCCATTTAAAGTGTACAAATTAATGAGTTCTGATATATATATATCAGAACTTTTTATCAAGGTTGCACTATAAATTGCCTGTGAAACCACCACTATAGTCAAGATCCAGAACATTCCTAACCCCCAAAAGATCCCTCCCTTTGTTTCTCACCTCAGGGGACCACTGATCTGTTCTGTATCATTACAGATTAGTTTGCATTTTCTAGAATTTTATATAAATGGAGTTACACAGTATCTGCTTATTTAGCATAATGATCCTGAGATTTATGCATATGGTTGAATATTATACTTCATTCTTTTTATGGCTTAGTATTGTATAAATACACACTTTGTTTATCCATTCACCTGTTGATGAATATTTGCTTTGTTTCCAGTTTTTGGCTACTGTGAATAAAACTGCTACAAACATTCTATGGTTTGCATTTTCATATTCTTAACAGTATCTTTCCAAGAGCAAAAGTTTAATTTTGAGAAGATCAATTTTTATACTTTGTACTCTTTATGTAAGGAAATCTTAGCTTAACTCAAGCTATGAAGGTTTTCACCTAGGTTTCCTTCTTCAAGAGTAATGGTTTTAGCTCTTACATGTAGGGCTATAATATATTTTTTGTTAATTTTCATATGCTATGAGGTAGGAGCTAACGTTCCTTTTTTCCATATAAGTATACAGATATTTATTTTGTTGAAAAGACTTTACTCTCCAATGGATTGCTTTGACACATTCATTGAAAATCAATTGCCCATAAATGTTTGAGTCTATTTCTGGACTCTTGATGCCAATTCCATTGACCTATATGTCTACCCTTCTGTCAACATCATACTGTATTACTGTAGCTTTATAGTAAATCAAAATCAATTTGTATAAATCCTCCAACTTATTCTTTGTTTCAAAATTCTTTTCGAAAATCTACCCGACTCCTTAATGATTTTAATATTCTCAGAGATTCATTCATTCATTCATTTTTGAAACATGACTTACTATATTCCCTACTAAGCTGGCACTATGCTAGACACAAAGGATATACAGTTGACCCTTGAACATGGATTTGAACTGTGAGGGTCCACTCATATATGGATTTTCTTTTGCCTCTACTATCCCTGAGACAGCAAGACCAATCTCTCCCTTCCTCTATACCTCAGCCTACTCAGTGTGAAGACAACAAGGATAAAGACCTTTATGATAATCCATTTCTACTTAGAGAATAATAAATATATTTTCTCCTCCTTATAATTTCCTTAATAACATTTTCTTTTATCTAGCTTATTTGAATTGTAAGAATATAGTTTATAACACATATCACATACAAAATAAGTGTTAATTGACTATGTTATTGGTAAGGCTTCCAGTCAACAGCAGGCTATTAGTAGTTAGCTTTAGGGGAGTCAAAAGTTATACACAGATTTTCAACTGTGAGAGGAGTTGGTGCTCCTAACCTCTGTGTTGTTCAAGAGTCAACTGCAGCACAGGTTGAGCATCCTTAGTCAAAAATCCAAAGTCCAAAATGCTCCTAAATAAGAAACTTTTTGAGCGCCAACATGCCGCCACAAGTGGAAAACTCCACACCTGACCTCAGGTGATGGGTTGTAGTCAAAACTTAGTCAAACTTTGCTTCATGTACAAAATTATTAAAAATATCGTATAAATTACCTTTAGGCTATGCATATAAAGTGTTTATGAAACTTAAACGGATTTCGTGTTTAGACTTGGGTCCCATCCCCAAGATATCTTATTATGTATATGCAAATATTTCAAAATAAAAAAAAATCCAAAATCTGAAACACTCCTGGTCCTAAGCATTTCAGATAAGGGATGTTCAACCTGTAATAAATAACGGAGCTCCTGACTTCAAGGGGCTTATAATTTACATTCTACCAGAAAAGGCAGCCTGATCGTGATCCACAATGGACAGGAAAAAAATGAGAAAAGAAGTTAGTTTTGGTTGAGAAGAATTTTAGTAAGTTTTATAGGTAACATTACATAGAAGACATAGAAAACCTTTTATATGTTACTCAACAAAACTGGGATTCAGCTTCCTTGTCAGAACAAAAAAAAGTATGTATTATATTTCAAAGGATTATTATTGTGATTAAAAAAAATGGGCTGGGTGCAGTGGTTCACACCTGTAATCCCAGCACTTTGGGAGGCCAAGGCAAGTGGATCACCTGAGGTCAGGAGTTCGAGATCAGCCTAGCCAACATGGTGAAACCCTGTCTCTACTAAAAAACAAACAAAAAAAATCAGCTGGGCATGGTGGTGTGCATCTGTAGTCCCAGCTACTCAGGAGGCTAAGGCAGGAGAATTCCTTGAACCCAGGAAGTGGAGGTCACAGTGAGTTGTGATCGTGCCACTGCACTCCAGCCTGGGTGACAGCAAGACTCCATCTCAAAAAAAAAAAAAAAAAAAAAAAAAGAAAGAATGCATGTAAAGAATTTGGATACTCAGTAAGGGGTAACATTATTTATGACCAATATTAACAATATTAGTAATAATAAAAATTCATACCTTATTACCCTGTAATATCATCCATTCTACCTCCCACTCAAACCTACATACTAAACTTAGTGTACTCAATTTTACCTCCATATTTATGTATATATTCATTGCTAACATTCTAGTCTTAGGAAATACCACATAAGCCTAAACCTAAAATAGCTATAATAATTAAAAAAACTTTTAACCAATAGCAGAATTCAAAAAATAATTTCCAGGGGTAATTTGGCCAAAACATTTTTTGCATTTTGTACCCTTAAACGGACAAAGAATAAATATGCTAAAAATCAAATCAAACAGAAAGGAGGAGGTGTAGAATGAAACAAAATTTTATGAGGATCTTTGTATATTGTGTTTTTAGTGTCTCAAAATTCTCCAGCCTATTTCTAGTGCATCTCAGCCTACTGTAAAGTGCGGAACATAAAGGAAGAAACTATCTACTTAGGAATAGAATCTATTAAAAACAAACACGAAAACAGAAGCTGCATTCACTCCTGAGCTTTACAAAAAGTCCCAGTAGTTTGAAGTTGAAGCAGGAAGGGGTAGTGAGAAGAAGCCACTGTTGAGGTCTGGGAAGGTCTGTGCTGCATATTCATTAATTGAGCTGATAGTAACTGAATGATCCTTTTACACAGGAGAAAGTGTTCCACTAGAGGATTGCCAACTAATAAATGGGCAGGATATGAAAGTGTGGCTCATGTGAACTTGGCATCGGGTGCCGATGAGAGGACACAAAATGTGGCTCCAACACACAGCCCTTCCTGGTAGTGCTGAGCGAGTGACCTGGAGATCCAGCCATTTCCAGATGTCCACCTGACTTCTTGCTCTGAGCCATGTCACAATACACACACAGCCATACCCATGGAGAAGTGCTTCTCAGTGGCACAGTAAGATGCTGTGTGGAAACTCGAACTTTATTAATAAAGCGCCTAAGATTTAAGAAACACTCTCTGCTGGTGTTTTATCGTGGATTAGCTCTCTTACATAGAAGGTAAGGCTTTCCATCTCTGTGGTTTGTGCTGGCCTTGGTCTCCTTCATAGTGATAGAAAATGACTTTCTCTCATTTCTTCACTCTCTTATAGGGGGAGTGGGAGGGACAGTAGGGAATGGTAAAGAGCAAATTTTCCAGATTGGCTAGAATATTTACTGAATTAATTCTGAGCTATTATCTTGCATGTTATACATGGACCAGCAGACAGATGAATACCAACTAAAATATTATTTTAGAAAATCCACATAGAAGCTCTGAATTTAAATAATGTTCAGCAATGGCTCATAGTAAAAATGGGATAGAGTATGAGTTTTAGTTGTCAGCTGTAAAGACTGCAAGGAATTAAAACGATCCAGAGAAGTCCTACTCAAAGTGTGAAGTCTGCATTACAGATCTGGGTATCTGCTGTGAGTTTTCTCCCTCTGCCGACCTTTTTCCTTTTGTCATTTTTCAAGCAGACTTTGCTCAATACTTCTGCAGCTATTTCAGTGTCCACAGAGAAATGCTGCCGCGTTATATGCCAACTCTAAATGTACTTTTATCTCGCTGCTTTTCTTTCCAGTCAGGTGTTTTATAATAACAAACAGTAACAAAGGCTTTTTTTTATTACTTAAGATATTCAGTGGCTTTTGTCTTCCTAGCGTCAGCAGTAACGTCAGAGGATTGTATCCACGGAGCTAAATGTGCAGGACCCAGGGTCAGAGCAGCTGAATACACCAACCTCAGAAAACACAGACAATGAATTGCAAATGACACTCAAAACAAAACGAGAAAAAAAACCTTCACACAGAAAACTACAAAAGAACTCTACAGACACTGAATTGGCTTTCTGTACACACTGATCCTGCTTAACTGTGTGTGGTAACTAACCAAACGTTTCAGATACTCATTGCCACATATAAAGGGTTTTTCTTTTCTTTTTTTTTTTGGTGTATGTGGGGAGAGGAGTTATAAAAATAAAAATATTATTTCTTTCTTTCAAGTCTATTCTTTATTTTTTAAAAAAGCTTCACTACATGGAGATAGCTGCAGCTCTGTTTCGATCTTCAAACACACTGAAGAGTGGCATTAGCGATGAAGTGATTAGTCTTCTGTTAATTCTGCTGAAGGTTCTACACAAAAGGTGTATTGTTTCAGCTGGGATTCACATCATGAAACAAAATGGTTTGGTAAACCCAATAGAAGTGATAGCCCTTTCATGACACACAGGGTTCAGTACTGTATATTTCAACTTGTTAGCAAGTCAGAAGCACAAGCGGGAAATCAGCCTACACTGCTACTGAGGATGAATGGGAAAGGCTAAATTGATGAGCTGCTGTTTAGATTTTCCCACTGGGAATTATTCTCAACTGTCCAGGCATTACATCATTCAGGTAAATAGTAGCAGGATAAAATGCTTTTTATTTCTTTGTAGCTAACCAGAGGGCAATATAAAAACTTGAAAAGAAATATATCTACTCTCTATCCATAATGAAGAAATAGGGTTTCTTAATTGCCAAGCTATGGTCAGTTGCAGCTGGTTGCTGGTAATGGAGGAGCTAAATGCATTCTGGCTGTTACCCAAATGCAATGCAATGCCTCCCTCCCTATATTTTTATAGTTTCTTTATGAAGCTCCTTGTATCATACTTTAAATCAGAGATGGCAATCACATTGGTGTCATGGGCATATATGAAAATAAAATTTACTAAATATATTAGGATTTAAATGATTTTTTAAAACATTTCAAAAAGCTTTATAAGTAAAACTTTTTTTGGCGGGGTCAGGGGGCACTGGTATTCTCTCTGTATAACCTTCAAGATAAAACTCAAACTCCTCAACATATGGCACCTCCCCTTCACGCCTCTGTACCATGCTACACTAGGTAGCCACACCAAAGTACTGAGACTTCTTATGCCATACTTGCTCACACTTCCATACCTTCAAAAATACTCAGTCTTCCAAGACTCAGCTCAGCTCTACCCTTCAGAAACAACCCACTCTCACTTTAAGTGATCTTCCTCTTCTAATTTTCTTAGATTTTGGTTGTAAATTACAGCATTTATTACACCAGATTGGATTACTGTTTTATTTGTTGCTCTCTCCTACTAGACTTTGAACTCCCTGAGCACAGGGCTCTGCCTCATCTCTATTTTCAGGCTCCAGCCTCATGTCTAGTCTACAGTTATGCTCAATAAATGTTACAAATGAATGAATAAATAAATTAATAGATGAAAGAGAAGACAAAGAGGAAGGAAAATAAACTCAGAAATCAGTGTGACATGAATTGGATAAGTTTTAGGAGATACACTAGCAATTGCAAGGGTATAATGGGTTTGGGGATTGTCAACCAGGCAATTACAAGGTACATTCAAATAGACATCGTACATCTTTATCTATTTTTTTCTCCCTCTTCCTCCTTAACTTTGAGTTTTTCTGCCCTTTCTCCCATCTCTCAAGGTTAACAAGTTACATCTTATAGGGCTTTTCTCTTTGTATTTATCCCTCTTAATTCTGTGACACTTATTACATATTGCTTTGTTTGGTGAAGGAAACAAGTTTAGAGAGGTTTTCTCCATTTTTTGTTTAAGATTTAGACATGGCAGGGCACCAAGCCTTGCAGAGTTCCATAGGCAACTCCCTGGGCTTGGTAACCCTCAGGTGTTCCCAGTGCCTGGTTGGGAACATATAATACTGGTGAAGCAGGAATAAAGATGTAAGACTTTTTCCAAAAGTATTTCCAAGTATTTAGAACCAACTTTCAAGAAGGAAATCTTACCCATGGCTTGTTTCCCCATGGCACACTGATAAGTGTTTCTCGGTGACTGGTTATGGTGAGGGTATGGGATAAGTCCAGCACACACGCCGAGAAGAGTGAAGGGTTCAATCTCCAAGTGGGTGGTGTCTCTAACAAGTTAAGTAAAAATCACATATCTTAAGCATCAAGTACAAAAATGAATGTCTCTTAAAGGGTACAAAAATATTGTTATCCAGGTCCTCAAGGGATTTATATGTCACTAAAATTTGATGCTAGTAAAACTGGTAAAATAAAAACATACTTAAATAAAATACAGTAAAACATAAGAAATTGTAATTAACACATAAATTACTATATTCAACATATAGAAATACATCAACAATATCCACATGGATGAGTAGCCTGCTTTTCCTCATTCTTCTAACATATATCAATGAGTACGTTGTATCACCATTTAAGAGTGGAATATACGTCCTTTAAATACAGTTACTAGCCAAGCACAGTGGCTCATGTCTGTAACCCCAGCACTTTGAGAGGCCGAGGCAGGTGGATAATGAGGTCAAGAGATCGAGACCATCCTGGCCAACATGGTGAAATCCTGTCTCTATTAAAAATACAAATTAGCTGGGTGTGGTGGCACGCACCTGTAGTTGCAGCTACTTGGGAGGCTGAGGCAGGAGAATTGCTTGAACCCGGGAGGCAGAGGTTGCAGTGAGCCGAGATCATGCCACTGCACTCCAGCCTGGCGAGAGAGCGAGACTCCGTCTCAAAAAAAAAGAAGAGTTAGTATAAGCCGGGCGCAGTGGCTCACGCCTATAATCCCAGCAGTTTGGGAGGCCGAGGCAGGTGGATCACTTGAGGTCAGTAGATCGAGACCAGCCTAGCCAACACAGTGAAACACTGTCTCTACTTAAAAAATACAAAAAATTAGCCAGGCATGGTGGCGGGCACCTATAATCCCAGCTACTCTGGAGGCTGAGGCAGGAGAATTGCTTGAACCCAGGAGATGGAGGTTGCAGTGAGCTGAGATCTTGCCAAAAAAAAAAGAATAGTTACTATAGACCAACAGGGACCAATACCATAGCCACTAGACACTAGATAACTGTGGCTACTGGGCACTTGAAATGCCAGGCTAGTGTGACTGAGAAACTGAATTTTTAAATTTTACTTAATTACTTTAAATTTTAAAACTCAAATTGAAATTTAAATAGTTCAGTTATATAAAACCTTTTATCTTGGAACAACTCACATCTATGAATCTTTTAAAAGTGTAAATGTTATGAAATGAGATCTAGTATTTCTGATAAAAAATTGGCATCCAAATTGAAATGTGCTGTAAGCGCACACCAGATTTTGAGGACTTATAGTAGGAAAAAAAGTGTAAAATAGCTCATTAGTTTTATATTAATTACCTGTTGACATAATATTTTGGATATGTTGACAAATAAAACTGTTATTTAAAATAATTTTACCAGTTTCTTTTCACCTTTTTAATGTGGCTATTAGAAAGTTTGAGGTTATATAGGTGGCTTGCATTTTATTTTACTGGACAGCTCTGCTATGGGTAGTATTGGACACAAAGTAAGATTTTACCTAGTAGATGTTAGAATCTTGGTTACTTTCATAATATATTTCTGCAGAAAATTCAGTTTTTTGGCCAAATGATGAAGCAACTCAGACGTGTTAGTAGGAAAGAGTACCCAGATTAATTATAGGTATTTGTGGAAAGTACCAGATGTGTCATCCAGGATCTGTGATCTCTGTGAACCCGCTATTTTTCCCTCAAGTGTTTGTGAAGTGTAACCTTAAGAATTTCAGTGGTTTACAGCACCTGTGGACTGAAGTGATGTCCAAGAAACCAAGTCCCAACCCATCACTGGAATGTACCTGGTAAAAGATCCCCCATTTCTCCAGTTATTCATCTATTTTTTTTTTCCAAAACACATGTATTAAATTACGTCCCTAGTTTGGTGAGAGAAGGTGCCTTCCATGTGGTTCTTGGTTTGAAGAGTACTGTTTTCACCTTATGACCTAGCAGAACCCCAATCCTCTCAGACAAGCAGGAAGGGAAAAGACTTCCTTTGTTAAGCAGGAAGGGCAAATACTCTAAGTTTTGTTTTGCTTTTTTCTTTAAAGAACATCAGCTTATAGCTACATTTTATAGTCTAGAAGAAAACAGATTTTCTTTTAAATATACTGCTTTGTTTAAATATTGGCCAAGTTGACATTCTCCATCTAAGTAAAAACCACTTTTTCAGATGTTAACATTGGATTGAGTTGAAAAATGAAAAGAAACATCTTAAGTTTTTTTCTTTTATGGTGACAACAAACATAAACTCATATAGTATCTAATAATTACTGGAAGTCCAAACACTCTAGATTCTGATTTTACAAAAAAAAAAAATTATTCTTTTTAAAATCATCAGTTTAGAAACTGAACAGGAATTGGGAGGTTTCTTTTTTTTTTTTTTTTTTTTCTTGAGGCGGAGTTTCGCTCTTCTTGCCCAGGCTGGAGTGCAATGGTGCGATCTTGGCTCACTGCCACCTCCGCCTCCCGGGTTCAAGCGATTCTCCCACCTTAGCCTCCCGAGTAGCTGGGATTACAGACATGCACCACCACGCCCAGTTAATTTTGTATTTTTAGTAGAGACAGGGTTTCTCCATGTTGGTCAGGCTGGTCTCAAACTCCCAACCTCAGGTGATCTGCCTGCCTTGGCCTCCCAAAGTGTTGGGATTACAGGCGTGAGTCACTGCACTCGGCCGAGATTTCTTATTCACTGTGTATAAAGCACTTACATTTAGTTAGAATGAAAACTAAGTAACCTATTGTTTATAATAGTAGAAAAATTGGAAATTACCTAAATATTTAACAGTAGGAAACTAGTTAATAAACTAAATATGTGTAGGTAGATAATGTAATAACAAACGGCAATTAAAAAATATATATATGTATACAGTCACACACCACATAACATTTTGGTCAACAATAGACTACATAAATGGTGGTGGTTCCAAATGATTATAATACTGCATTTTTACTACACGTTTTCTTTGTTTAGATATGTTTTTTTTGTTTTTTTTTTTTTAATGGTGAGTTAAAGTTTATTGAGGAATAAGACATTCATATACAATTGTCTCTTGGTATACATGGGCGATTGGTTCCAGGACCTCCATGTATACCCAAATTCATGCATACTCAAGTATCCCAGTCTGCACGTATATGAAAAGTTGGCCCTCCATAAATGTGAGTTTTGCATCCCCCAAATACTATATTTTTGATCTGGCTTTGATTGAAAAAATCTATGTATAAGTGGACCCATGCAGTTCAAACCCTCATTGCTCAAGGGTCAACTGTTTAGATATGTTTTGATACACAAATACTTACCATTGTGTTACAACTGCCTACAATGTTCAGTGGAGTAATATGCTGTACAGGTTTGTAGTCTAGAAGCAATAGGCTTTAGCATATAGTCTATGTGTGTAGTAGGTGATAGTGGGTGACAGACACCATCTAGGTTTGTTTAAGTACACTACGACATTCACATAATGAAATCACCTGACAACAAACTTCTCAGAATGCATCCCCGTCATTAAGTGACATATGGCTGTGTATACAAATACACATGTATATAAATATATATACT
Organism: Pongo abelii; assembly: GCF_028885655.2. NCBI lineage: Eukaryota > Metazoa > Chordata > Mammalia > Primates > Hominidae > Pongo > Pongo abelii. The sequence continues at coordinate 105,142,239 of NC_071995.2, read as the reverse complement.
AATATGGAAAATGTCCAGAGTATACTGGTTAAGTTTCAAAATCAAGGCACTGGAAATGTTATCACTGTTTTATACACACACATTGTGTGGAATTATGTGTGTATGTTTGTACTCAGAAAAAAAATCTAGAATAGTACACAAGAAATTATTAGCATTGGCGACTTCTGGAGGGTAGAGTCTGGTGGGATGGGAAAGGAAGGGGATTCATTCTTTGTACTTCATGCATTTCTATATTTTAAAAAACATAAGTATGAATTAAATAATACAAAAACTTCTAGATTTTTAAAATGAAATTAATTTGACATATAGAATAGCTTGGTATTTGGGTAATGCTGAGAGTTATATTCATTTACATCAGTGAAAAACCAGATGAAAATCCTTGCCTTTGTGAAGCTTCTAAGTAAGGGGAGACAGACAATACATAGATACATCAGTAAAATACCAATTTTACTCTATGGTAATAGGCATAAGAAGTAAAAAAAAAAAAGTAGTAAAGAGGAGTGGATACAGATAAGGGTTTCTATTTTCAATAGAGTGGTCAGAAAAGTCTCACGAGAAGGTGACACCTGAGTGAAGACCCGGAGGAGGTGAAGCAGTGAGCCATGCAGGTATGTGAGAGAGTGCTCCAGGCAGAGGCAGAGGCACACCTGGAGTGTTCGGAGAAGAGGCCAGTGTGGTTGAAACAGGGAGTGGGGAGAGATAGAAATGGGAGTGGGCAGATTGTGCAGGAACTGGAAGGCCTCTGTAAGGACTTCTGAGGGAGATGGAAAGTCCCTGAGGGATCTGAGAAGAGAATGGACATGCCCCCTCTGCTCTATTAGGAAAAGACTGTATGGGAACAGGTGTCAAAATAGTCAGGAGGCCTTTGCAAAAATCCAGGTAAGACATAGAAATGGCCTGGACTAGGTGATGGACTGACGTAGTGAAAAAGAGTCCAGATTCCAGATGTATTTGGAAGGCTCATATGATGAGCTAGGGATTGATGTCGATATAGAGAAAAAGGGTCAGGACGGAAACAGAGGGTTTTGTTGGCTTGAGTAATACAAGGATGGAACTGTCATTTACGGGGCTACTATAAAATAGTTCTCTTTTATACTCAGGATATATATCTATATTTTTTTGTGAGTAAGGGTCTCACTCTCTTGCCCAAGCTGGAATGCAGTGGTGTTCCAAGTATAGCTCACTGCAGCCTCAAACTGGGCTCAAGTGATCCTTCCACCTCAGCCTCCCAAGTAGCTGGGATCATAGGCGCACACCACAACACTTGGCTAATTTTCTTTTATTTTTAGTAGAGATGAGGTCTCACTGTGCTGCCCAGGCTGATCTCGAACTCCTGAGCTCCAGCAACCCTCGTGCCTTAGCCTCCCAAATTGCTGGGATTATAGGTGTGACCCACCACACCTGGCCCTCAGTCAATTTTGAAATGAGGGGTATAAAATAGTACTTTGAGAGATTCACATCTTTAAGGAAGAAAAATTCTGACTAAAAAGCACTATTTACAAAGTGCAAAAAATATATATATTTGCAATATATACATTGGCAACAGGGTTTGCTTTGTCACCCAGGCTGGAGTGCAGTGGCATGAACATGGCTCACAGAGTCTCCACCTCCTGGACTCATGCAATCCTCCAGCCTCAGCCCCCTGAGTTACTGGGACTACAGGCGTACATCACCACACCTGGCTAATTTTTAAGTTTTTTGTAGAGATGGGGTCTTGCCATGTTACCCAGGCTGGTAAATTATAATCTTTTAAAAAGTAATATATTTCATTTGGTAGCAGAAAACAGAAAAGTTTTTCTTTTTCCTGTTTTAAGAGGTTCTCACCCAGGCTGGAGTGCAGGGGCACAGTCATAGCTCAATGTAACCCATAACTCCTGGGATCCAGTGATCCTTCCACCTCAGCCTCCCAAGTAGCTAGGACTACAGGTGTGTGCCACTGTGTCCAGCTAATTTTTTATTTTTATTTTTAGACATAGGGTCTTGCTATGTTGTCCAGGGTGGTCTCAAACTCTTGGCCTCAGGCGATTCTCCTGCCTCAGCCTCCCAAAGCACTGGGATTATAGGGGTGAGCCATTACACTGGGTCAGAAAAGTACTTATTCTTGATTGAAGACATAAATAGTTATTAGGTGGTAGTATTAAACTCTCTAGCAATATATCTGCAAGAATTCCAATTTCAGGTAAGTGGTACATCAGTCACATGCATCAGACAGCAAGTTATATAGATGTTCTTTAATGTACTCCAAATGGAACACAGATGCTTCTAAAAATATCATTGTTCAAGAAGAAATATTGTGAACATACTACCAATTCAAGTGTATACTGCACATAACTTAGAGTTTTTGAACAGACTATGTAGAGAATTCCTGCACTGACAAGAATTCAGATGTCCATGGACAAAATCATCTCTAAAAGAGGTAAGTATATTTTTATACAGTCTGATTCATTAGTTCGATTTTGGCAGTAATCAAGTATTAAAATCAGAGAAGCAACTCCTTTTAAAAAATATACATTAAGGCTGGGCATGGTGGCTCATGCCTGTAATTCCAACTACTCAGGAGACTGAAGTGGGAGGATCGCTTGAGATCAGGAGTTTTAAAGTTTCACTGAGCTATGTCGTGCCACTGTACTCCTTCTGGGTGACAGAGCAAGACCTTGTCTCAAAAAAAAAAAAAAACAACCATATATATATATATGGTTTTATATACATATATGTGGTTATCTATCTATATGGATATATGGATACATCTTTCTATGAATGTGTGTGTGTATATATATAAACTGTCACACGAATAGGAAGGATAATTAAATCTAAAGATGACTTGTTAGCTGCTTTGTAATACTCTTCACTGGGATAAATGATGGGTTATGCTCTGCTATAAAATTGTATATTTCTTTATGGTACATACAGAAATATACAATATACATATATACCATGAAATACTATGCAGTCATAAAAAGGAATGAGACCATGTCCTTTGCAGGGACATGGATGAAGCTGGAAGCCATCCTCAGCAAACTAACACAGGAACAGAAAACCAAACACCGCATGTTCTCACTCACAGGTGGAAGCTGAACAATGAGAACACATGGACACAGGGAAGGGAACAACACACACCAGGGGGCCTGTTAGGGGGTTGGGAGAGGGAGAGCATCAAGATAAATAGCTAATGCATGCTGGGCTTAATACCTAGGTGATGGGTTGATAGGTACAGCAAACCACCATGGCCCACGTTTACCTATGTAACAAACCTGCATGTTCAAAAAAAAAAAAAAAAAAGATTGTATATTTCTAACAGTTCCTGTCAAAAGAGTAAAAGATAGAAGGACTGAAGATGACAGTAAAAGAGAAGGTAGTTTCTATAGTCAGAACAGGTTTTAATTATGGTTGCTATGGATCCTACTTACTTATTAATTGTGTGTTCGTACAGTGCAATGTTACAATCATTTTCTTCATTCACATCTAAATATTCAACCAGACTCTCATGTAAGAAATCTTCAAAATTCCTGGGAAAATATTGGTGAAAGAGACATCATTAAAAAGCATTTTTCTGCAGTATTTTATATAATAACAGGAGACACTGGCTTTCGTTTAGGCCCAAAGCACCTTTCTCTCCCAGAGAGTATCATTACATTGGGATACCTGAAACATGTTATTCTTAGCTCACACAGTAACCACAAATTGCTGAAATAAAAACAGCAAAGTGTCTGTCTGTAACTCTTGTGAACCTAGTCCCCACTTCTTAAAAAAAAAATTCTGACCTTAGAAACCTCATAATGAGACCCACAGTGTCTACACTGACATATGATGTAAGTCCTTTTCTTACCAGAAACAGTTACTTGTGTACTAATTGATATCAAGACTAGGTAACCCTCATGATCTAAATTGATGAATATTTTACAATGTCCAAGCAAGTTCACATGGAGCAAAATAGGTTTTTAACAGGCTGGTAATTTGGTGGAAAGAAATTAAAACACTAAAATGAAAATACACTTTTCTTAAATCATGTATGTGGGTATTAAGGAGATTGGTAAGTTTTACTTTTGGCTACTTACCTGTACCCTTGGGCCAGCTCTTCCATATGTTTATTTGTGACTGCTGGCTTCTGTTTCTTGACAATTATGTAGGGTCTAGAATGGAAACAGCAAAATCAAATTAATAGTAGTTCCAGGGAAAAATTACACAGGCAAGTTAGTTTACCAAAGTGAGATGAGGGAAGATGTAAATACAAGCAAACCTATTCCTGGATTGCTGAGGACACCAGGTACTTTTTTGCATGGATGAGCATGGTATAGGGGCCTATGCTCTCTCCCACATACACACACATACATACCCAAGCCCATGTGCACATGTGAGTATGTGTGGACATATTCATGCACACACACAGTGCTTCCTGCAAGTATCTTAGGAAACATTTGGTTTTGAATGAAAAGGCAACACAAAAATGATACTCAAAGTCTGAAAAGGAAACAAAACCTTTAATGCCATATTTTAAAAAACGGTGTAATGTATCAATCTAAAAACATCCCCTGATTTCACATTGGAAAGATTTTGCATACTACTCATGGAGTTAACAGGCAAAGTAGCACTGTCACCTAGGGTAATAACGGCATTGTGTTATGAGGTTCTGATGAATATCCAGATGTTTAGAGTAGTTTGATTTAGTCTAAACATCACTGAGCTAGGTTAGCAAGATACTTAAAGCTACACATTACCAAAGAGAGTGGCTAAAAGTTGGCAGAGAATGAAGCTTTCTTACTTTGTGGTTTTCAGCGACGTAATGGGTGGAAGGTGGAGAAGGCATTCTGGCAGATTAACCTGTAACTGTCAGTGGGGACTTGCCTCGGAGGGCTTTGCCACCATGAGGAAACCCCGACACAAAGGATGGCATGCGGCACTGAAACGTCAAGGGCTGTTGCTATTTGGATAAGCAGCTCTTACAGAGAGGAGCAAGTAACCACCAGACACTTGTGCGCTCTACCCTAAAGTCCAAATAACTATTTGAGGACTAATGAGCACTTTTCAACAGTTAAGAAGAGGAGCTGCACAATTACAAAAGGGGAACACAAGTTGTTGAAAAATGAACTTGGTGAGCTTTTCATGGAAATCCACAGTACCTCGAAATTCTGGCTCCTTCTTGGTAGGGAAGCAGAGCCTACTAATGCCTCATTTGAGCGCTGCAGTGGATTCAGGTTAAGCCTCAGATGAGATGACAGAAACCGGCGGAGGAGAGGGAGGGGATCACATTTAGCTGCCTCAGTTATCTTTACGTTACTCAACGCATTCTACTATTTTTTCCTGCTAGATCTGTTATGCCATTATAAAGTTGCTTCTATAAAAGAGTTTTATTTTTGAATATATATTATGTTGGATGTAATGAAATCCTAAAAAAGAGTAACCTAGAAAATGTCACTGTTATTCCTAGCCTTAACTGGACCATGTTATTAAGTTATAAATAAGCACCTAATGTGTGCCTGGCACCCTACTGAGCACTTACCACATCTTCTATCAACTAGTTCTCAGGACAGTTTTAGGCAGGCATTATTGTTTCCATTTTACAGCCAACAAAACCAAGGCTGAGAGACTGAAGTAGTATACTCAGAGTCACATAACTCAGTAAGTGGGAAGTTAGGATTCAAACACAGGTATATCATCAGCTAACCATTCTTCAGTTGCAAAGAAGAGAAACCAATTCTGGCTAATTTAAGCAAAAATGAAGTTTACTGGAAGCATTAAGAATTTACTGGTGCTGGGTGCGATGGCTCACACCTGTAATCCCAGCACTTTGGGAGGCTGAGGTGGGTGGATCACTTGAGGCCAGGAGTTCGAGACCAGCCTGGCCAACACAGTGAAACCCCATCTCTACTAATAATACAAAAAATTAGCCAGGGGCAGTGGTGTGTGCCTGTAATCCCAGCTACTGGGTCGGGGAGGGGGGCGGGGAGCTGAGACATGAGAATCGCTTGAACCTGGGAGGCGGAGGCTGCAGTGAGTCAAGATCGTACCACTGCACTCCAGCCTGGGTGACAAAGTGAGACTCTGTCTCAAAAAAAAAAAAAAATAATTTAATGGAAGGATAAGAATCAAAGAAAAAGGTGAAATGCTCAGCCTCAGAAAGAAAAGGAACGAGAGCAGTTCCAAGAATCCAGAAAATGAGGTGTAACAGGCAGTCTCTTGCATGCAGCACTGGGAGAATGAATCAAGTCCAACCACCTCCCTCCCTTGATTTATTTTACCTGGGATTCAAATTCTCTGATGAGGAGGTCTGACTGACCTTATTTGGGTCATATGCCCAACCCCTGGCTGAAGAGAAGAGGGTGCTAGACTGACCATCCCAAGAAGCCTGCCAATGGGGACAGGCAGTCCTCAAAGGAAAATGAGGTAGTGTCATATGAAGGAGGAAAGGATGCTGGAGGAAAGCATGCAGTCACTCTCCCAGCTCTGACAGACTTCCAGCTACTGCTGGCTCCCTGCCTTGTGCTTCAACACTACCCGAGGTATACACAGAATAACTATGGTAATGCTAGAAAAGGCTTGTAAAACAAGGCAATGTCCTCAGCTGATGTCTCTGCATATCCCCTCAAACCAGACACCATGTCACATTCATCTCTGTACCTCCGGCTCCTAGATAGTACCTGTGCATAATAGGCCCTTAATAAATACTTACTGAATGAATAAAAGGAACCTACGTTTCCATTGGGTCTAGTGTTATTTTATTTCTTCATGCCTCCATGTTTTCATTCTTGCCTTTTTTCAGCCTTTCTCCTCCCCACCTACCTCCAAGTTAACACAATCCTACTCCTCCTTTAAAGCTCAGTTTGTAGCAACAGACTATAGTGGGCAAAATCATGCATCAAACGAATCCTAAGGACTTTCAAATAAAAAACAGATTCCACCACTCTTTAGCTTTCAATAAGTTACTTAGCCTCACTGAACTTCAGTTTCCTCATTTCTTAAATGACAAGAATAATCCAACCTCATAGGGTTGAATGAAGTTAAAGCCTTACACATATAGTGTCTCTATTAAAATGACAAATGGTGGCTAGCATTAACTACTAGCACAGTTGATTGTTATTAGTCATTTTTTCTGCCTTTCCCGGCAGACTGAGCTCTCTGAGGGCAGACTCTGTCTCCCATTAATCTGAATCCTTGGTACCTAATATGCATATTCACGAAGTGTTTGCTTACGGAATTAAATTTATCTTCACAATGAAAGAGGTTAAAACAGTTTCAAAAATAAAAACAAGTCTATTTCTTTCAAGAGCAAATATAAAGAGATTCTTAAAAACTTTTTAGTAACCTGCATATATACCTGCATAGCCTTCCCCCATCAGAAGAAATATAGACACATCGATCTGTAAGATTTGTTGAGATGGAAACAAATTCATTGATATATCCTGCTCTTCTCATGAGTCGAAATGTATTCACTAGCTTTTTGTGGTCTCGAATGACACCTAAGATGTTACCTAGGCAAAAAGAAAGAATAGGTAAGACAGAAATAAAAAATAAATGCAACCTGATTTAATATATCCAACCAATAAAAACAGTAATCAGCACTAAGCAGTTATTTGAAAATACTATTATTAACACCTGCAGCCAGTCCACAAGGTTGCAGGGAAGCAACAAAGGAAGAATGCTTAAGGGCCAGTCCTTCCACATGCTGGCTGAGGAATACTGGAAAAGTCAGCTTCATTTTCCTCATCTTCCAGCACAGTGCTGGGGCATGAACTTGGGGTCCAAACCACCTGGGTTTGAACACAGGTTCCATCACTTCCATAGGCTGGCAGTAAAGATTAAACAAGCTGATCATTTAAAGTACTGAGAATTCTGCCTAGTACCTACTAACTGCTATTATTAAACTGCTTCTTGTTGTAATCATCATCTGTGAAATGAGGAAAATGAACTTTGCTTCCCAAGGTTAGCGGGAGGATTCAAAGAGGCACTGGGTGAAAGTGCAGAGTAAAAGCTCACTCAATGTTAGCCTCTGGGACACAATGAACTAGGCAGTCAGTTAACAGCCCTGCTGAGGCTCTGACCCCTTCCTCACCAGCCCATATAAAAAAAGAGTTAATGCCTCCTAGAATGAGAGGAAGGGGGAGAGGAAGAGAAAACAGACAAGTGATAAGGGATAAGCTCATGGAGCATACTAGGGAGAGGACAGGCACACAGCACCAAATCAAAAGCAGAAAGGAAGAGAGCACACTTGCTGCTGAGTCTCTGGAAGACTTTGAAGGAGATGGGAAGAGGTATATGAAAGAAGTAACTGGAGTGTGAGCCAAAGGAGAGGGATCCTCTTACCACAGGCTGCTGACATATTGATTATCAGATGGCTAGACAAAGTCAATTCATTATAAGAGTTGATCTGATAATTTTTGCAGAATGACTCCAATATTTAACTTGTACTTAAAGATACCATGTTGAACCTTATTCCACTAAGGATATGCCAGCAACTGCAAAAGGGAAGCAAGCAGACACTTTCTGCAAAGTTACCCTTTAGCTCTGATAGCTATATCCTCTCAGAACCTTGGATAACCCAGCCAACAAAGTAACTGTTTCTGTTATCATTGTATTTTCTACCTTTAAGTGAAGGTCAACCTGGGCCCAGAATTAAAGTCTATCTATGCTTTAAATACCAGGATAATAATGGATTCCCTCCCCCTCTTCACAGACTATCTAGGACCAACATGTCTCTATAATATACCCACCATTAAGAAAGACAAGAAACACATTTGGGTAAGAGAGCTCTTCCCCACATAATAAATTCACATCTTCTACTCCCAAGTTACTGGCTAATTTAACAATGGGTCCATCTTCCATATCAGTTGTGATGTGTGTCATAAGGGCCAAGTTTTTAACCAAACCACATGCCTAAAAAACAAAAGACAGTCATTTCTAAGAATGAACATTAGTAATACAAAGTACAGTTTACATCTGAAAATAGCTCACTACTTTGCTGGCAGCAATGCAAAGCAGTACAACTTTGTAGGGGATACTGTGGTGATTCACACAAATGCCTTTAAAATATATATATATCCCTTAACTCAGGAGAATTTCTCTTCATAACAAGCAAGGATATAAAATAGATTTAGATACAGAAATGCTCAGCACAGTACTATTTGTAATTGTAAATGTTGATGGCATCATAAATGTCCAACAAAACTGATTACATTAACAATTACTCCCAGACATTGGAACATTACAGTCATTATGATGACATTGTATAAAATAAGTAAAGGAAAACATTAATAAATGCAGCTACATAAAAATATAAAACTTCTGGCCTGAAATGAGAGACTGTATAAAATAACTGGCCAGTACCCTTAAGTTTCTTGGTCATGAAAGGTAAATAAAGAAAGACTAAAAGAGACAAGGAGACATGACAACTAAAAACAATGTGTGATTCTGGATCAGAAAAAAGACAACAGTGGGACAACTGGCAAAATTTGAATAAGATCCATAGATTAAAGTAATGTTCAATGTCATGAGGCTGATAACAGTGCTATGGTTACGTAAGATGTTCACAGTTGGGAATCTAGATGAAAGATTGTGGAAAATCTTTGTACCAGTTTCATCACTTTTTTGTACATCTAAAATTATTTCAAAATCAAAAGAAAAGAAATCTTTTTAAACATCTATGCAACTCGGTACAGTTCTAAAACAAAAATACCACCAAGGACAGAATATAGCGAATAGAAAAAAAATACTTAAGACAGGTGACTTGTAAGATTGTATCTTCAAGTCTTAGAACCATCTGCTGCAGTAATGTACAAAATAGCTACTTTTTTGAAGTTAGCTGAAGCAATCTCTGGGAAATGAAATGTTTCAAAGTTCAAGATATATAAATTATGCAAAATTTGACAAACTGGATAATTTTAGTGTCACTTTTTATATGGTTTAAGATAAATTAAATACTTTCTAAAAATCGCAGCTCTATACAGACTCCTATTTTCATCTCTTTCAAATAATAATAAATTCCTACACTTTGGACCCTACATCTTTTACTTGTTGTAATTATTAATTCAGCATATATTCATGGGGCCTGTACTCTAACCAAGGCTCTATGTTAGGAGCTTGAGATACAGTGGTGAACCTTCCTTCCTCAAGAATTTTACAATTTAGAAGGAATAGAATCAAGTGAAACTAACAATGTTAACACAAAGGAGAAAGGACCGTGACACAGGGAGTAGCGGGTGCTATAGAAGTAAACCCATGTAAACTCCCTGGCTTGGTGTTTAGGCAATTGCTTGTGTTTCCAATATAAGTGAGTCAAAATCCACATTAGGTCATGGACTGTATACTCCTAATTGGCTGTGACTGAGCCTACCTAAGGACAATAAGGAGCTGCTCAAAAAGAGCCCCTCATGAGCATGAGAGCTGATAGGTCTTTCAATCTGCCCTCACAGTCTTATCCCCTCTGTGCATGTTTTGATTTTGGGATAAACTAAAATAAGCAAGAGAAACATGGACTGTATTACTTTTAGCTAACATACTGAATCAAATGCTTCTGCAGGTCCTAGTTTTAGAATGATACTAATGTAGTCTTCCAAGCATGTCAATATTTCTTTGCCAGATAAATGACAGACCAAAGAAAGGATATGGCCTGGAGATGGGAACAGAAGCAGATCTCCCCACCCCACCCCATGCACAGACATAGGTATCGCCTCTGACACAGCATCAAGACTCCTCAGATTCCTTACCTCTCCTTCAGGAGTGTCCGAAGGACACAGCATTCCCCACTGAGATGGCTGGAGGGAGCGAGGACCACTCACTTTTCTTGTTTTTTCAAACTGGGAAGAGATTCTTGTCATCATGCCCAGTGCGGATATATATGACAAGCGAGACAGCACTTGGGTTACACCCTGGCGGTCCATTTTAAATCTCTTTAGAGACCAATTTCCCTGTAGGGAGAAGAAAGACATAAGACTATTCCTAACCCAATCCTATGTTGTCTGATACTGTGCGGTCACTCCAAGAAGTTCATTACAGGAGCTTAATGCTTACAAAATTAGAACCATGACATATATTCAGAAATCAAAGTGTCACAATTAAAATGAAAGTTTAGTCAAGTCACTTGCTGGGGTTTTCTAAGAAGATAATGAACATTACTATGTCTAGCAACCATCTCAGAATTATTCGATGCATAACCTTACCACATCAGAGCACTCACCTTCTGAGGAACTAATTCTATAATGAAGAGCCAGTTCAACCAGAGATTTCCATGGGAAGTCATAAGCTAACTGATAAAACATCAGCAATTTCTATACACATTTAAAGGAAAACTAGTTTGAAGCTCAAAGAAATCATTTCATGTTGGAATGTGCTATTATTTGGATGTTTTCCAAAGTTAGTCTTAAGAACAGGAAAATGTAGCAACAGAAAAATAACTCAGATATCATTTACTTAGGATAATGAACAAACTGAAGGCTTCTTAATTAAGGTTTAAGGAATCTAAAAATAGTATATATATTCATATTAAGAAACATATATTCTCTGTGGCCACTGTGTCATTATTAAAATAGATTCATATGAACTAAATCTCGAACATTAAATTTACTTTATCTTCTTATGCATTAAATATGTTGTATTATTTTAAATATATTTTATAGTTGTATTAATTGTATACATTAAAAATATTCTCCAGGATAATTTAAAGATTAACATTAGGAATTTTTGAAATTTAAATTCATGGTAACATGAATTAACAGTAGAAAACAGTATTTATCAAAAAAGCAAAGCAGGCCGGGTGTGTTGGCTCACGCCTATAATTCCAGCACTTTGGGAGGCCGAGGTGGGTGGATCACCTCAGGTCAGGAGTTCAAGACCAGCCTGCCAACGTGGCAAAACCTCATCTCTACTAAGAATACAAAAACTAGCTGGGCGTGGTGGTGCACGTCTGTATTTCTAGCTACGTGGGAGGATCACTTGAGCCCAAAAGGCAGGGGCTGCAGGGAGCTGAGATTGCACCACTGTACTCCAGCCTCGAAGTAAGATGCTGTCCAAAAAAAAAAAAAAAAGAGCAAAGCAGACAATAAGATGTGAACAAAATTGTTGGCTCAAGTTTTATAATTCTAAAGAGAAAAACTGCACCTGCCATGGTTCTTCATTCCTCCTCAGAGGACCCAATAAAAGCTAGGAATGTTCTCTTGAGAAAAATGCACATAGAAACAAGAACAAAACTTTTATATTCATTTTTGGACTCTTGTGGATCCCAGGTTAAAAACTCTTGTAGCAGAAAAACTGCTAAGGCTTCAGGAAAAGATTAGATGATCTGTTTGCCTTAAAATATGTAACTTTGGGGGAGCTCCCTCACAAATCACAGTTTGCTCACTATTATAGTGAAGATCGATCACTTTGGAACCTTGAGTTTCTGAAACGTGGGAAAGAGCTAAACTCTAAGAAACCCTATTATAAGACAAAGAAACAGAGCGACCATATATATCCCACAAATTAACCTCTCATATTATTACTTATTTCATTAACTCCTTTTATCCTTGGAGGCAGAATGAATCTAGTAAACTGACTTATGCCCACAGAGTAAGAGTAAATAAGGTAAATAAGTATTCAGCACACAGCTAAAATAAGGCAGCAGCTGTTGGCAAGTAGCAAGTAGATGGGAGTGAAGCCAAGATGTTCAGCAAGAGAATTTGTTCTTGTATTCTGTAGGAGTATTACAAAAGGGAGAGACGAGAAACAGACAAGAGGGCTAAAAATGCTCCTTTGAGAAAAATGTATTTGGTAAAAGCATTCTGCTAATAGCAACACTAAGAATTTTAAAGGTTGATCTTTTTCTGTTGCCTAGAGCGGGGCACACCTGTAACTAGGCCTGCTACTGATTTCTGTAATAAGCAGTTCTATTAGGGAGGTAAAGCACTTTCCTTTAGGGGCAAAAGAACTACTCAAATAGCTCTTTTGACCTGAAAATCATGGGTGAGGAAGCAAGGAAAAGTAATTCTAACAGAAGTTTGTTCAAGCATTCTTTGGAAGATTCTCTTCAAATATTCAGGGATCCACCTCAGACAAGTTTGGGCCACTAGAGATTATGTGCCTAAATAGGGACAAAGGCCTGGTTCACCTCAAATTTAGATGTAGCTGTCACTGTATGGGCCACTCACATAGACCCACTATGAAGTTCTAAAGTCAAGTATTGAAGCAAGTTTGCGCTAATTCTTTCATCATTAAGGGAATCAACATGGTAGATTATACTATGCTTTGTTGGGGCAAAATCTCATCCATAAAACTAATTTTATGTCTGGCATGCAAAACATGAACCAGACTTCATCAGATAGACCTATAGTTGTTATGCTTTAAGAAAGGAAGCAAAAACCCATCTGATAACCTTTTATGAATAGCCTAAGACCCTGACTACATAGCAGCTGCCGAGAACTGAATTCATCCAGAACTGAATTCATTGCTTATGTGAGGAACAGCTGATAGGTCTTGGAAGAATATAAACCTCCTGTGAAATGAAACATTTTCTATTATTTTGGACAAAAGGTTGATAATTAATAAACCTGCCTGAAATGTGTCAATTTTACTATAGAAGAAAATGGGGGAAAGTTTCTTTAAAAGAATGGTTATTAACAGTTCAATGAAGATTTTTCCTCTATATAAGAGTACCTATTTTCTTATTGCCTCATATAACAGCAACTATAATTTGGCAGGAAAGTTATAGTAATAAACACTTCAGACTTTCTTTCAAAGTAGAAATATGCACTTTGTAAACATTCCTTTTGATATATATATTTCACCTGGATTCTCAAAGTGCTTTAAGTTTCTGTTCTATTGAATAGGTTTACAAATAAATTACAAAATCCTAAAAGAGTGACTGAAGACTTACGGTAGAAATAGCATTCACCATGCCATTGGTGATCTGGTCTTGGCGCATGTGTTTGACAACATCAAATTGGGCTGCTCTTTGCTTAGGAATCACCTGGTCAGCAATCTTTTTCATTTCAGAATTAAATTTTTTGAACAAGTCTTCAAAAAGAAGAGATAAAAGCTAAAAAAAAAAAAAAAAAAAAAAGGTATATGGTGATTTTTCAAAAAGCATTGCTAGATTATTTTAATAAATTTTAGGTCTTAAGATTTTTAAAAAATAAGATAGAGAAACTGCTTAAAACAGAAAAAAATTGATATTTTCAAATTCAGTTTGACAGATATGTACATAATTTTCTATGTGCTTAACACCGTGCTAGGCATTTAAACGAGAGCAAAGATGATGACATACTCACTGCATTCAAAGACATTTCCTTTAGACCAGTCACTTCTAGACTTTCAGATTTCATTGACCAATGACCTAATTTTTAATTTTACAATAAAGTTATACATTAAAACCAAAAAGGATGGGAGGGGCAGAGAAGAATTACCATTATAAACTCTGAAGATACCCAAGATGTTTCCTGTATCATTGGTAAAGGTATAAATTGGTACAATCACTTAGGAAACAGTTTGCCATTATCTACCCATCCCTGTGCCCCAACAGTTCCTCTCCTAGTTATACCTGCTGCAGGAGTGGTTCTCAAACTTTAGCATGTGTAGTAATCACTCTGAGGGATTGTTAAAACACAAATTGCACCCAGGCGCGGTGGCTCACGCCTGTAATCCCAGCACTTTGGGAGGCCGAGGTGGGTTGATCACGAGGTCAGGAGTTCAAGACCAGCCTGGCCAAGATGGTGAAACCCTGTCTCTACTAAAAATACAAAAATTAGCTGGAGTTCAAGACCAGCCTGGCCAAGATGGTGAAACCCTGTCTCTACTAAAAATACAAAAATTAGCTGGAGTTCAAGACCAGCCTGGCCAAGATGGTGAAACCCTGTCTCTACTAAAAATACAAAAATTAGCCAGGCATGGTGGCGGGTGCTGTAATCCCAGCTACTTGGGAAGCTGAAGCAGAGAACTGCTTGAACCCAGGAGGTAGAGGTTGCAGTGAGCCGAGATTGCGCCACTACACTCTAGCCTGAGCAACAGAGTGAGACTCTGTCTTAAAAAAAAACAAACACACACACACACACACACACACACACACGCACACACACAAATTGCAGGCCCGGCCCTTACAGTTTCCAGCTTAGTAGGTCTAAGGTAGTGCCCATGAGTATGAATGCCCAATCAGCTCCCAGGAGATGACAGTGCTGCTGGCAGGAGGAGGGCACTCAAGATACTTATACTAGCTATTTGTAGCAGCTAAAATCTGGAAACCATACAAATAATATATAGACAAACTGTGGTAGACTCGTATAATGAAACACTGTAAAACAATGAAAATGAACAAAAAATAACTAACCACAAAATCATGGCTGAGTATTAAAAACAAATACTCAGCAAAATAAACCAGACATAAAACAACATATATATGGCATGATTCCATTTATATAAGGTTCAAAACCGAGCACAACTACATTATATTGTTTAGAAAGGTACAATTAGGTGGTTAAACTTTAAAGAAAAGTTAGGATGCAAATAGTGTAATAGAAGGAATCAGCTAAAATTTTAAGGACTTCTTAAAGGCCAAATGTGGACTGCCACACAAATTCAGAATTCTTCTGAAGCCCAGGCACAAGAAGTGTCCACTCCCACTCACAAGTTCCTTTCTGTGGAGTGCTCATGAAAGGCTGCAGTGAGGAGAAAACCTGAGAAAGACCCCTTTGTTGGAACACAGGCAATAAAACCCTACCTACCTACTTCCCTGGGCTTTCTTGCATAGGAAGCAACACCTAAATCCCTGGGAAGGGGGCAGGACACCCTCCTGCCTAGCAAAGTCCCAGGAGGCAAAAATAACCTCTTCTCAGAGAGGGACAGAAGCAAAAGCTGTCTGTCCCTAATCTCCCCCGCTCTCCCAACAAACTCTGCACCTACAGTAACTAGCAACAACAGTCTACCCCCAGAAGAGGTCCAGCAAACCCTCTGATTCTAGGAAAAGCTGCAATGCCAGAGAGAAGAGGAGAGAGAAGCATCTTTCCCTAGGGGAGGAGCAGGAAACCTGGTTGGGCAAAGATCCTGCACTGATACACAGCAGGGGCCAGATACCACAGGGAAGGGGCAGGAAACTGAAATCTTTCCTTTAGAAAATGGGGGAAAAAGAAATGATTGCCCATTCTCAACACTCCTATTCAACATTGTATTGGAGATGCCATTCAGTTCCATAGGACAAGATAAATAAAAGATATAAATATTGGAAAAGAAGCAATAAAACTGTCTTTACTTGCAGATAATATGTTCATCCACATAGAAAATCCAAAAGAATCTAAGAAAAAAACCTTAATAGAAATAGTACATGTGTTTAGCAAGTTTGCAAGATACAAGGCCAATAAACACAAAGCAACTGAAAATTACTGAAAGAAATTAAAAAAAACTTCAATAGGTGAGATGGTATGTTCATGGATTGGAAAGCTAAATATTATTTAGATATCAGTTCTCCCCAAATTGACCTACAAATTCAAATGTAATCTCAATGAAAAAGCTTGCAGGCTTTTATTTATTTGTGAAAATGGAGAAGCTAATGCTAAAACTTAAGTAAAAATGTTAAAATTCCTAAGTTTATAATAATACTCAGAGAAAAAAAACCTTCACTATTCACTTCTGGAGGAAATTAGAGAACTAAATCATTATTCTGCAAACAGGCTTAAAAAAAAATCTAGCAAGCATTTACCCCGCCTTTCCCATGGAAATTATGTTTCAGGGTAACGAAAGGGATGACAATGAAAGTACTCTTTATTAAAAAATTCCAGCTAATAAATGGACCAGGATGAAAATGTTAGAATATCACTGTTTTGCACGCCCTAATGAGATAATAAATAAAGGAAATGATCATCATCAGATGCTAAATAAAACTATCAGGAGAAAAGTTGATGGGGAACTTAATAATGGATGAATCAGGGACCCAAACACCTAAACCCAATGATCAATTTCAATGGCACAAAAAGTGGATAAAATCAGACATACAGGATAGGATATACCCCCACCACCCATGAAGTGTTCTAGTCCCAAAAACCAAACCAAACCAAAACCGGAATACCATCTATCTTCTAGATTTAACTCCTGGTTTATAAGAAATTTAGGAGGGAGAGGAATATATATATATATATATATATATATATATGTTAAAAGACACCATGAGGGCTGGTCTCGGTGGCTCACGCCTGTAATCCCAACACTTTGGGAGGCTGAGGCAGGCGGATCATGAGGTCAGGAGTTTGAGACCAGCCTCAGCAACATGGTGAAACCCCATCTCTACTAAAAATATAAAAATTAGCCAGGCATGGTGGCTGGTGCCTATAATCCCAGCTATTCAGGAGGCTGAGGTAAGAGAATCGCTTGAACCCGGGAGGCGGAGGTTGCAATGAGCCAAGATTGTCCCACTGCACTCTAGCCTGGGCAACAGAGCAAGACTCTTGTCTCGAGAAAAAAAAAAAAAAAAAAAGAAAAAGACACCATAAGGATATGTGACAGTTAATTTTAGGTGTCAGCTTGACTGGGTTAAGGAATGCCCAGAAGGTTGGAAAAGCATTACTTCTGGGTATGTCTCTGAGGGTGTTGTTTCTGGAAGAGATTGACATTTCAATCAGTGGGCTGAGTAAGGAAGATCTGCCCTCAACTAACGTCAGCAGGCATCATCCAATCTTTTGAGGACTCAGATAGAACAAAAAATCAGAAGAAAGGCAAATTTATTCTCTCTTCTGGAGCTGAGACACCCATTTTCTCCTGGCCTTGGACATCAGAACTCTAGGTTCTCAGGCATTCAGCCTCAGTCTGAGAGTTAACACCATCACCTCCCTGGCTCTCAGGCCTTTGGACTTGGACTAAACTATACCACTAGCTTCTCTTGTTCTCCAGCTTGCAGACAGCACATTGTGGGACTTCTCTGTCTCCATAATCACATGTGCCAATTCCCATAATAAATTCCTTCCTATCTTTTCTATCTATCTAAAAAATTTTAATGTGTGAAAAGGTGTAAAAAATTTTAGTCATGTCTTTTAGAGATACATTTTTAAGTATTTACAGAATGTGATTTGACATCTGAGATAATGAAATGATTTGATGGCGACAACTTGTTTAAACAACATAATTTGGGGAATAAGGGGAGGGAAAAGAGTTGAGAAGGGTATAGATGAAACAAGATTCAACTGATAACAGTTGAAGGTCTGTGATGGAGATATGGGAGTTAATTTTACTATTCTATTTTTGTATATTTTTGAAAATGTTCATATTTTTATTTAAAATGTCTACCAAAAACCCTTAAAAAACTTAGAAATAAATCTGAAAGAGGTGCAAGACCCTCATGAATAAAATTATAAATCTTTATTGAAAAACATCAAAGAAAACCAAAATAAATGAAAAGAGAATATTCATGGATAAAAAGTCTACATATTTTAAGATTATGAATCTTCTCCAAATTGATCTACAGTTCCAATGCAATGCCAATTAGAATCCCTAGAAGATTTACTTTGATGAAAATTGACAAAATAATTCCAAAATTTATATGGAAAAGCTAAGACCCTGAAATAGCCCCGACACTCCTAAAAAAGGTAAAGGTACTAATGAATACATAGACAAGCTGACCAATGGATAGACCAAAGAGTCCAGAAAAGATCTGCACATACAATAAAACTTGTTATATGATAGAGATGCATTCTGGATCAGTGAGGAAATGAAAGACTATATAATAAATGGAGCTGGGACAACCAGTTATCCATTTAGAAAACAAATGAAATTGGATTCTTTACTTCATTCCAGATGAACAAAAGAACAAATACTAAACACACAAGTTTAAAAAATAAAGAGCACTGTACTAGTCTGCTCTTGCATTGCTATAAAGAAACAACTGAGACTATGTACTTTATAAAGAAAAGAGGTTTAATTGGTTCATGGTTCCGCAGGCTGTATAGGAAGCATGATGCTGGCCATCTGCTCAGTTTCTGGGGAGGCCTCAGGAAACTTACAATTATGGCAGAAAGTAAAGGGGAAGCAAGTATGTCTTATATGGCCAGAGCAGGAAGAAGAGGGAGAAGGGGGCGATGCTACACATTTTTAAGCAACCAGATCTCATGAGAATTCTATCAAGAGAATGGCACTAGGAGGATGGTGCTAAGTCATTAAAAACCACCCCCATGATCCAATCACCTCCCACCAGGCCCCACCTCCAGCATCGGGGATTACATGTCAATATGAGATTTGGGTGGGGACACAGATCCAAACCATATCAAGCACTATTAAAAGTTAGGTAAGTTGACAAATGGCTGCAACTAAAAGCACAAATTAGTAGCACTTTAAAATACCATAAAGTTGGCCGGGCACCATGGCTCATGCCTGTAATCCTAGCACTTTGGAAGGCTGAGACCGGTGGATCACTTGAGGTCAGGAGTTCGAGACCAGCCTGGCCAACATGGTGAAACTCCATCTCTACTAAAAATACAAAAATTAGCTGGGTGTGGTGGTGCACGCCTGTAATCCCAGCTACTTGGGAGGCTGAGGCAGGAGGATCGCCTGAACCCAGGAAACGGAGGTTACAGTGAGTAGAGATCATGCCACTGCACTCCAGCCTGGGCGACAGAGCCAGACTCTGTCTCAAAATATATATATATATATATATATATATATATATATATATATATATAAAGTTATTAAAACAAGAATTTAGACTGGAAAAGGATATCTGCAACACATATAACAAAAAATTAGGAGGCAAAATATACAAAAATCTCCTTGAAATCAGTAACAAAAATGGGAACAACCCAAAAGACATTTCAAAGAAAACAGGAATAATCAATAAGTACATGAAAAGGGGCTCAACCTCATTAGTAATGTAGAAAATGCAAATTAAGACCACAAGGAGATGCCACTTTGCACCTATTAGACAAAAACTTAAAAGTCTGATACTAAGTCATGGGACGGAGATCATCAGAAATTCATATACAACGTAATGTAGAAATACTTGGCAAACTAGTTTGACATTCTCCAGTTCAGGTAAAAATTTAACTTGACTCTGACTCCATGACTAGGCAATCCTCCTTAGAGAAACTCTTGCATATGGAAACCAGGAGATATAAATAAGAATGCCAGTGTTATGTTTTTTTTTTTTATGTCAAATGGGGAGAAACAATACAAAGTCCTTGATCAGTAGAATGAATAAAGTGGTATTCATCATACTGTATCACATCTTGACACAATGGAAAACAGAAATGAAAATGAACTACAGTGATATGCAACAATATAGACACATCTTAATGTTGAAAGAAGAAAAAAATTGCAGAGAAATTATATGGTATATGGATCTATTTCTATAAAGTTCAAAAGTAAGCAAAGCTTATACTGTAATAAATAATTTTAAAACTTTAAAATTAAAGATGTAAATGATATAATAAATCAAGAAATTAAAAAATGCAAAAGTTCAGGATGGTAGGGGAAAATGAAGAATGGAGCAGGGGGTACATAGGTAAATGAAATAGTATTGGTAATAGTCTAGTTGTTGAGTAGTGGCCTTGAGGGTGTTCATTTTATTTGTACCCTTCATAACATATAAATGTAACATTTTAATTTTTATGTTAAAAATTACCTATAAATGCTATTAAACCACAGTGATATTTTAAAACAGTGTGATTATGAAAGCCAAATCAATGGGATGGAACAGTAAGTCATGAAAACAGACTAGGTGGCTCTGTTTCCCGAATTGGTAGAGTAGGTCCTATCAGACGGATTCATCTGCAGATAATAATTATAAATTCTGGACAAAACATTTAAAAACTTTTTGAAGGCACTAGGGAGTGTCCAAAAGCAGGACACTGAGAGAGAATGGCACTGGGTACACATCTCATTTTTAAGGCTTTTCACCTAAGGGTAGGCCACATTAATAAAAAGGGTCCAAGCCACATTGGGAAGCTGAAACTCAGAGAAAGACCCGCAGTCTTACCGGATTGAAGAAACAGAAGAAAAAGATCTGAACTACTGGATTTGAGTAGCTGGAAGGTGAAGGGGAATTTCATAAAGGAGAGAACCCAAGGAAGAAAACTCCAAACTATATATATAAACTTTGCCCAAATCTCTGGCTGATCCCTGAAGCAAACATTGAGAGGTGTGGCCCATATCCATCCCCACCCCCCGTGCCTCACTGCCCCGCATCTGGGTGGGGACTATTTGACCAATAGAATAAACGTAAGTGATGCTGTGACTTTCAGTCTAGGTCATTAAGGTCACACAGTTTCTTGTCTATGGGAAACACTTACTCTTGGATTCCTGAGCCACCGAATGTGACAACTCTGGAAAGGCCTGAGCCTAGCTTTCCAGCCCTTCCCACCATCCTCTAGCAGAACACCAACCAACTAATCTCCATCAACACCATGTGAAACAAAAGAATCAAATAGCCAAGTCCTGCCTGAATTCTTGACCCACCAAACTATGAGGTATGTATAATAAAATGGTTGTTGTTTTAAGCCACCATTTTAAGATAGCATGTAACAGAGTAACGCGTAACCAGAATGCCAGTTATATCAAGTTCATAAAAAAAAAAAAAAGCAAAACTAAATAGCTGGCTCACTACAAATAAAAAACAGGCAGACTTCTTCAGTAATATAACAGATATTATGCATACTAAATACTCCTATAAAATTAATTGTTAGTTTTTTCCCTTTGTACACATCTTTTTTCTTTGCAGTGGAAGAAAAAAGCTCAATATATTTGTGATCTAAGTTAAATAACAAAACATTAAAGTAATATGGGGGGCATATTTATACTAATTAATTTCTTAAAGAATTCTGAGGTTCAGTGAAGTATGTTTAAGCTAAAGATTTTCCAAATTCCATACTGACTATATTCCTGAATGTTTGTGATAGGTAGTTTTTTGACTCAGAATGAAGAAGGTATTCAAAGCAACTGAATCTTCTCCTCTAGCTAGTGCCAAAGAAGGAATTTCCTAAGTGGAATTGGATTTCATGCTTTTCCTTCTTTAAAGTTAAGACATGTCCTTCCACTTTTCTACTAAAACCAACTTTTCAGATAGAAAAGCCTGGATCTTGGATTTGAATTTACTATGTCAGAAGTGTTCTAAAAAGAAAACTTCCTCCTCTGAGAGCTTAATCCTTTCTTACAGTGAGACCCAGCAGTTTCACTCTTGGAAAGAAAGAATATGGGAATGGAAGCAGGTGCAGAGGGGTGAGAGGGGATGAAGAAGCCTATTCCAGCAACTTCCTGTGGAAACTGGCAAAAGGAACTTGAATAAGCATCCTGAACAGAATCGAATGCCCTTAACCTAAACAACAAAAGCTCAGCTCTATTTTAATTAGTCCCTTACACTTAGACACTTTTGTCTCAAATTATGACAAAGTTTTTTTGGATCCCAGCTGAATTTACTGTAGCCCCTTGATTCAAACACAAGGAAATGTCCTTGGTACTAAAGAAGTAAAAAGTAAGAGCAGAGTCAACAGAAATACTGCCTCATTATTAAATTTCCCTACTCCTAAAATTTCAGTTTAAAAGAAAAAATGCTGTCCAAGTTCACAGAGCAGTGAGAAACCACAAGGCCATCCACACAATACACCACATTATTTAGGTCAAAAGTAAAATGACTAAAAGGGAAGGAATGCTGGTGATAATATTCAATACCTTGCTAGCATAAGGCCTCTCAGCCTGTTTAAGACAGGAGCAGTAAAGAGCAAATCATATTTCGGGGAAAAATGCTGACAGCTCATCAATTGATTTTCAATGAAAATGCTAAAAAAATTAATAAAGAAGTTAAGCTGCTGAAATACAGTTTCACCAATTAGCTTAATGTCAGAGAATTCTAATTAGGCATCTTGAGATTGCTATTTAGTGTTTAAGCCTTCAGAGTGCCAAATTCTCCTTTTCACACAAACTGGTTGCAAAATTAAAGACATTAGGCAGCCTTAATTACATTATCAGAACAGCTGGGATTAGGCAATCTCTGAAGTCAAGACGGCATTCTTTTGTCATAGGGTGGAAATCCCTGGCTTTCCAGGGTGCCGGATTTTGGTGCCATTCCATATCTCACCCATACAAAGCAAGCTGCATTAGAAACAAAAAATCTGCAGACAAAGAATAGAGTAATGCTCAGCAAATAATGAACACATTACCGAAAAATAAAAGGTAGGTGAAAGATTAAGCCTGAAATCGGTAGGTTTTGCTAACACCTCTACTGGCGGCTGGCCTGCCAACCCTCTTGTGGCAGCAAGACTGAAGGAAAGCTCTGTGAACCTGCTTGGCCAGTGGAGACAACTCTGTTATCTAAAGCTGAAGCACATTTATGCTCCCTCATCCCATGGGGTGTGAAATTAGCAGCTATTGTTTTTACACATTTTTGCTAACACAATGCCTTTTATGTCTTTACATTGTTTATAAAGCTATGTTTTCTTGCACATGGGAACCCTCTTTTTAATTCTAATTTTTTAAGCAACAGGATCAGCTCTCCTTTCCCCCTCCTTACTCCATTCCTTATTCCTCTAAACAATCAACTTTTTTTTAATGGACTCATTTAACACCATGATTTTTCCCAAGTAAAAAATAGTAAAAATGGGATTGATGGTGAGGATACCCATAATTCCTTGCACAGTGGTCAATCTGAAGGTGGCCAAAAACCAAACTGCTAAGTAGTGGCCATTAACGAAACAGAGCTTCCTCAGTAGTCCAGATACTAATTTTTTTTTCTAGAACCTCAAATTACTATAATTTCATAATTCTAGTTTTTAAATTTTAGTTGTGGTACTATCTGCTGTGATCATCCCAGCTGCACTATCTCTCATCTGGAAAACTGCTACAGCTTCTAGCCGGCCCACTCTTGGCCTGTTCATCTCCACATCAGATCTTTCTAAACTAAAAATCAGATCATGTCACTCCCCTGACTAAAACTCTTCAATGGTCTTCTGCTGCGTGTAGAATTAAATCCAAGTGTCTTCCCATGGCACACAGGGCTCCAGACGATCCAGCCTCCACCTGGGTCTCCAGTGTCATTTCTTACCATCCTGACACCTCACTCACTCCAGCCACACTGACCCTCTATCAGTTCCTCCAGTCCCTAAATTCATTCCTGCCTTAGGAGATGTGAACTTGGTTGTGTCTCTTGCTGGAATGCAGTTTGCAAGGCTGCATGAGAGCAACTTCTCCTTATTCAAATATCGGCCTGCACAAACGTGGAAATAACGAGATGAATATAAATGGTTCCTGTCCTCAATGAGCTTACAATCTAAAAGGGGGAAGAAGCATGGAAGTAAAGAATTACATGTTAATTTAGCATGCAAATAAAGACTTGAATAAACTGCTACTGGTCTAAGGAAGACAGAGCAACTAACTGCACCTAGGAGGTCCCAGTTTCAGAGAGGGCTCAAAAGATGAATAAGGAGGAGCTCCTCTTTAGAGAGAGGGTGAAAGGGATATGAGGGAGGGGCAGCTTCGGTAGAAGGCATAACTCAAAGGAATAGAATGATAGAAGAGCATTATGGTATGTCTGAGAAGATATAAGTGCCTCACTTTGGCATGAGATGAGGCCGGAAAGGCACAGAGGGGCACGACCATCAAGGACCCTGCAGGCTCTGTGAAAGAATCCAAACATCCTTCTACAGAGGGAACTGTGCTTATGAATTCCACGGAGGAGTTTCAGGGGAAGGGGAAGGAGGCAGAGAACCCCTCTATCCCACCTCAACCAGAAAGGCTCAACTTTTACCTGTTTTAATATTGGGATTCCAACTGAGAGTTCATGCTTTAAAAACTTTGAAACCCACCAACAGTGTAAAAGGGTTCCTATTTCTCCACATCCTCTCCAGCACCTGTTGTTTCCTGACTTTTTAATGATTGCCATTCTAACTGGTGTGAGATGGTATCTCATTGTGGTTTTGATTTGCATTTCTCTGATGGCCAGTGATGGTGAGCATTTTTTCATGTGTTTTTTGGCTGCATAAATGTCTTCTTTTGAGAAGTGTCTGTTCATGTCCTTTGCCCACTTTTTGATGGGGTTGTTTGTTTTTTTCTTGTAAATTTGTTTGAGTTCATTGTAGATTCTGGATATTAGCTCTTTGTCAGATGAGTAGACTCTGGGACTGTTGTGGGGTGGGGGGAGGGGGGAGGGGGAGGGGGAGGGGGAGGGGGAGGGGGGAGGGATAGCATTGGGAGATATACCTAATGCTAGAAGACGAGTTAGTGGGTGCAGCACACCAGCATGGCTCATGTATACATATGTAACTAACCTGCACATTGTGCACATGTACCCTAAAACCTAAAGTATAATAATAATAAATAAATAAATAAATATATAAATAAATAAATAAATAAACTTCGAAACCTACATCTGAAGCTCAGGTCTGCTGTGGATGCTCCTGGGAAAAGGACCTGTGCTTCACCTAATCACACAGAGAATGCTCAGGAATGTGCTGGGATTGCTTTGTACCAAGTGAATAGGCAGGCACATGGCCAGAGCCTCCAGACAGATGGGAGGGGCAGCCAAGAACAAGAGAAGGCACATGGAGGATTCAAATGTACTGATGCTGTGTTCATTCTTAAACTGAATGGGAATATACAAGTATTTGCTTTATGAGACTTAATGCACACACATTATATATAGTGGTGTGTATGCAATTTCTCATAACTAAAAAGCACATACACAAACAGGTATATGTCAATTTCTGCAGCAACAGACACATTTAACTGATTAAATTCCCCCTTAAGTCAAAGGGCTTGGCAGTAATGGTCAAATAACATTCTCGGACATTACTGCTTTGAAAATCTGTTTCAAACTAATGACAACAAACCATTCCTTTATATAATTTCTTCTGAACTTGCAAAACCTGACTCCAAACTTGCCCATGACAAAGATCCCCAAGGAAGCCCCACTAAGCATAAATTCACAGAGTCCTGAATAGTTTTCAGGACAAGAGCTTCCAATGGTTTAACTTTAAACTGCCAGTTAATAAAGATATTTGTATATGCATAGAGTGTCTCTGGAAGGATAGAGGACAGTATAGGAAAAGTGACTTTCTGGAAAGGAGAACTGGGGAACTGAGTCAGATGGAAAGGAGGGTCAGAGGTGGGTCACTTTTCACTACAAACCTTTTTGTTTAAAATTCTTTTTGCTATGCTATTTTTTTTAAATGTTTACTAAGAATGACTTCTGCTATTTTACAATATTTATTATTTTTACTGCTAATATTACTTTTTAAAAATCATAACACTTTTTTAAAAAATTAAAGATATTTGTTTAAATTGGTAAAATAAATGAATAACCATCAGAATAACAAAAGAAGTGTCTTGGGCTTTGCAAAATTTCATTCTAGGCCAGTGGTATCATTCACAGATACATATCTCCTGGGAATATTCCAGGAGACTCAGAAAGTAGTACCTCTAATTAGGAGCATGCTAGTGCTTTATACAACCATATCCCTAAGTTACCATATCTTTAGTTATTAAGGAAACTTGGCATCCTCTTTCCATCAACCATACCATCATCCCTCTGTGACAACCACACAGACTGATCTCATAAGTAGAATTGTCACCAACACATAGACTCTAAATTCCTAAAAGATGATTTGGCTGACACATCATTCCCTAACTTGATATCTTCCATTAACCACATTACATCTCACTGTAGTGACCTCACTGCTTTCAGAGGGAGCCATTCAAATAGCCTAAGCACAAGAGTGAGAAGATCGTATTTGTGTGTTGAAATAATTTTATTAGCACTGTGGAAGATGAATGGAGTTGGGGTGAAGCTAAGAACAGAGACACTTGTTAGGAGGTTACACTGAAGTTTAAGGCCTGTGCTCTAACAGTTACACTGGAAATAAATTAGAGATATATTTAGGAAGTGGCACAGGCAGGATTTGATGATTTGATGAACCTGATGTGTAGACTGAAGGAACAGAAAGAGTCTGGAGTGACATAGAGGTTCGTAGCTCAGCGGCATGGGTAGATGGCACTGTTAACTGATTAAGACATCAAATGAAGAAAGAATATCAGAATTAAAAGGGGGCTTTAAAGTAAACTATTTTAGAACATGTAATTAATTGATTCATTACTACAACAAATATGTGATGAACATTATATCTGGGGCATCTTATTAGTTGCTAAGTTTAGTAAGATGAACAAGAAAGATACAGTCTCTGTCCTCACGAAGCTTCAAGTCTACTGTGAAAATGAAGGGACCTCTGCTGCTTGCAGCATACTGGGTTGGATTCTCTGAGGAGTCTGGTTACTACAATACGACTAGATTCTGGATAAAACATATTAAAAATGAGGTGAAGCCATGGTAGGGAGTAGGGAGCAATAAGCAAACCCAAATGGCAGAGTTGCCCTGAGAATAAATACTGATATCAGCTTAGGGACCTGGAGACTAAATCAGAGTTCAGTGACAAGATGAAGGATGTGAACTCAAAACTCATCATCCTCAGAATCATGTAAGAAGACTTAGAAATTCCAGGTCAGCACTATTCCCTGCAAAAGAAAATACATATCCCCAAAAGAAAATATCCCTAGAATAACACCCAGGATTGGAGCTCAATTAAATATGAGTTCATAAACAAAGATCACTGAACTCACAAGGAACCAATCTACCTTGAGTAAGAGTAATCAAAAACAACTAACTCAGCAGCTTTAGAACATTAGATACTGGAATTACTATATTTCACTGATTGGAATTTTTTTTTTTTAACTTTTGTATCCCATTCTGAACATGGGATACATCTTAACACTTAGCACTGTGTCACAATTTAACTGGTGATGTGTTTTATTTCTTAGTGGAAATAAAAATAGTGGTCCACCTGATAATTAATGGCATATTAGATTCTAGATGCTAAAATACAGTTATCAGATATGGAATTAAAAAAAGCTATGTAAATCTATGAAGAAATAAAAAATACACACAAAATAAGATGATCAAAGTGACCACAAAATCATTCTTCTAACTTTTCTGAATGTTTCAGAATTTTCATCATAAAATGTAAAACCAACAAATTACCAAAATATGTGAAAAAGACTTCTATAAAAGTAAACAACAAAAAACTTAAGTACTGAACATGGCTGGATAGAAAATGAACTAAGAGCTAAATTAGAAAAACAATCGCACAGAATGCAGTAAAGGAACAAAGAGAATAGAAAAAAGAGAATAGAAAAAAGGGAGAATAGGCAACACTTGAAGAGATAATAGCTGAGAATTTTTCTGAACTGATTAAAGACATTAATCCTTGGGTAGCAGGAACATGCACACACCAAGCAAAAAAAATAAAAGAAATTCACACCAAGGCATATCATAAAGAAAACTGCAGAATAACAAAAGCCAAAAGAAGATCTTAAAAGTACCTAGAGAGATAAGACAGAACACCTGTGAAGGAACTACAATGGTTCTGTGCCATTCAAGGTACGGTATACATCATTCATCTAATCCCATAACAATCCTATAAGGTACATGGCATGAACCCCATTTTTACAGACAGGGAATCTGAGGCAGAAGGAGGTGAAATATTTGCCTAAAGTAAAAAAATAAAAACAAACAAATAAACTAGTAAATGGTGGGAGATAATATCTCCACCACCAAATGGTGAGAGATAATAAATATCAATCTAGAATTGTACATCTAACAAAATTCTCACTCTAAAGGCCTAAACTTAAGAGCTAAAACTATAAAACTTTTAGAAGAAAACATTGTGGAAATCAAGACACTGAATTTGGCTATAATTTCATGAATATGACACCAAAAGCACTGGCAACAAGAGAAAATAAAGACAAATAGGACTCTTTCAAAATTAAGAACTGTTGTACATCAAAGGACACTGTCAAGAAAGCGAAACAACAACCTACAGAATGGGAGAAAATAATTGCAAATCATATATCTGATATATGTATGTATCCAGAATATACCAAGAACTCCTACAACTCAACAACAAGAAAAAAAATTTTTAAATGGGCAAAAGACTTGAATAGACATTTCTTCAAAGAAGGTGTATAAATGACCAACAGGCACATAAAAAGATGTTCAACATCATCAGTTTTTAGTGAAATGCAAATCAAAGTAGTAAAAAGGACACTTGTTTACAGTATGAGAGCTGAAACAAGAAGGAAGAACACTGCCTTGTTAGACTGCAAGTAGGAACATGTGTAGTGACTCAAATTTTTTGCAGCTCTGCATATGCCTGCAAATGGCCAATAAAATGCCGCTGAGTACAGATTTGGAGGTTGAAAATACATTTTAGCAAGTAGACAAAATTGCAAATATGCATAATGTGGCTCAACTGTATAAACTGAACGAAATATTAGATAAAACAACTACTTGAAATGCATTGCAGAGTATCAGGAAGCAGAAAGAAACTGAGGAAAAGGAATGCTTATCAAAAGCAAATGGTTCTGAGTGAGTTTCCTGTTTTATGGCTTTTCACCTAAGGGCAGGCAGTGATCCTTGTCAAATCAGAAGGCTAAAACATGAGAAAGTAAGTTGCAGTCTTACTGGATTGAAGAACCAAAAGAAAAAGATCTGAGCTACCTCAACAGCTAGAATGTAAGTGAGGAAATTCCAAATTCCACATTTAAACTCTGTCTAAATCCCCAATTGACCCCAGCTACGACTGAAAGAACTAAATGAATATTTCAGCTGATGTTTGCTGCAAGAAGGCAGGATTCAGAGGTTTTCAGCCAAGTTCAGAGGGTCTTAAAACAAAAACAAAAAACTAGGACACACTTTAGAGGAATACAGCAGAATCCAGAGCCTCCACAACTTATCCACAATGTCTATCAGGTTGCAATCCAAAATTATTAGACATAAGAAGAAACAGAAAAACATGAGCCACATTCAATAGAAAAGCTAATGAAGAGAATGACCCACAAGTGAATGAGACGTTGAAATTAGCAGCAAAAGTTTTAAAGTAGCTATTACAATACAAGGATGTAAATAAAAATATGCTTGTGATGGATGAACAAATACGAAATCTCTGTAGAGAAATAGAAGCTATCAAAAATACCTAAATGAAATTTCTAAAACAGAAAAATACAATATCTAAACTAAAAAATTAACTGGAGCTTTTTAGATACTTGCTAGCCAAAGATTTTTGGATGCTTGCTAGCCAGCTGAAGGAGATACACACTCTTGAAATAAAATGTCATTTATCGGCTAAGACTTAAAATGAGATTAGAGATATCCTCACTAACCTACCTCTACCATGTCACCAAAACAATCAGCGGATTGTTTCCTTGATTATTGTCTCTCTCCCTCCCACTGAGACTACAAGGAGTAAGAGAAAAGGGGCTTTTGTCTGTCTTACTCCCTCTTATATAACTAGTACTTAGGAGTATGCCTAGAACATAATAGGTGTTTAGTAAATGTTTGTTAACTGAATAAATGATATTACTTAAAGTCATACTTCACTTTGTATATTATACAGAATGAGGGTAAACATCCCAACAAAAGATATAGGTCATGTACTATTAACATTTAAAGAATTAGGCTGGGCATGGTGGCTCATGCCTGTAATCCCAGCACTTTGGGAGGCCGAGGTGGGCAGACCACCTGAGGTCGGGAGCTGGAGACCAGCCTGACCAACATGGAGAAACCCCATCTCTACCAAAAATACAAAATTAGCTGGGAACGGTGGCACATGTCTGTAATCACAGCTACTCAGGAGGCTGAGGCAGGAGAATCGCTTGAACCCAGGATGCCAAGGTTGCAGTGAGCTGAGATCATGCCATTGCACTCCAGCCTGGGCAACCAGAGCAAAACTCCGTCTCAAAAGAAAAAAAAAAGAAAGAATTAATGTTTTTATAGTTAAAGGAATTCTAGGAGATAATAAGTCAGGTATGAAATGTTTATACTTCAAACCTACAAACTATATTTCATTCAAATGTTTCTTCTTATGTGAAATGAAAACCAAATTAATTTTCATTAAGGAAAATAAGATTTCTGACATAAAATATTAAATCACCTGTCCTGCCAATTCCAGTCGCTTGTTACCATAATAATCTCTGTCGTCAACTTTATTATCTCCTTGGGCCAGAATAACTCTTCGCACCATCACTGCAGTATAGATACATTTGGCTCGGAAATTGAATTCCTTAACCTGTAAGTCAGAAATTGGAGAAAAATTTTGAGAAAATGGACATTAAAATTTAACGTATCTCAAGAAAAGTATCAATACTATAACATTTAACTAAGAAAATACTGAATTGTTAAGATTCTCTCCATTCAAATAAATTCAACTAGTCTGGAAACTTCCTGAGCTGAGATGATGACTTTTCATCATTGTCCTCAGTAACCTGTGAGTACCTTTGTGTCAAAGATGACTACATAAACTTCTTCCCTTCCTATAAACTTCATGCCATTCCTTCATTAAAGGTGGAATCTATCACTCCCTTGGGATTGGCCTATGATTAGTTTAACCAAGAGAATACAGCTGAAATGATACCAGCCAATTCCAGAATTAATCTTTAAGTCAACTGGCAGTTTCCTCTTCCTTTCTCTTAGAGTCCTGAGACACTAAAGTCCAGAACACTCTGTTATGCAGAGAGAGAGGCTACATTTCATTTAGTAAAATCCCAATGAAATGGAAAATCAAGGAGGGGCCAGAGATATGAGTGAAGATGCCATCTTGAATGTCCAGCCCAGGTGAGCTTCCAGATGACTCTAACCTCAGCTGCTATCTGTCTGCAACTTTGTAAGAGACCTGAAACGAGAACTCCCTCCTCCACCTTAAGTTAAGCCCAGTCAAACCACAGAATCATGAGATACACAATAAACAGTTACATTAAGCCATTAAGTTTTAGAATTGTTTGTCATGCAGTGATAACAAGAATTGTACTAACATGTTGTCTGGCATGCAACAAATATCTGCCAAATGAACAGATGAATGAATTTGTAGCAAATGTTCTAGTCAATCTTCTCTAGCAGAAACACTGAAACCCATATGAATGAATCTGGCTCAATCACAGTAAGTTGACTCAGAACTGATAAAATAATTGCACTGGTTTGTTTGGAGAGACAAAAAAACTGAAGTAGATCCTACATCTAAAAAGGCAAATTTTGAGACTGTACCCTGAGCTTCTGCCAATTCCAAGGAGCATTTATAGGCTTTTCCACAGATGATACATACTATTATAAAATTTCCTTCTTACTTACCTTAATCATTTAGTAAAATCCCAATGAAATCTCTTTTATAAAGTTTATCACTATGACAATAAATCAATAGATTGCATTCAAAAAAAAACAAGCAAGCATTCTCCTTCATACATTTTGTTGTTGCTGCTAAGTAATTTCACTAAATAATGTAGGATGTTAGAATTCTGTATGTGTTTCAAATACTCCATTTTCCTTCAAAGGAAGTTTTATTTCTTCTCTAGGTCAATTTACTCTCTATTACTGAGAACTTTGGAATGTGTTAAAAGAAATGTGTTTGAAAGTGGTAAAAGAAAAAGTAGCCCTAAAAGCTACTTTGTTATCTTGTACCCACAAAACAATTACATCAATAAGAAGCTCTTTAAAAAGAAAAAGCTCTTGCCCATCCTCAAAAAAAAAAAACAACAACAAAAAAAACAAACCCTCTTACAATCATAACACCAGTTACCACAAAACCAAGCAGAAAAACTCAGTGTCTGGGCAGCTATAAGTAATTTACATTTTCAGTTGCTATTTCAAAAGCTGTATGGTCCTCCATTTAAGTACATATGATTTACATTTTATTGTTCTAATCTTAATGTGGCAAGTTACATGGAACATCTAACTCTTCTAGTTGTAGTTATCTTTCTTGTTAATGAGAAAAATAAAGCAAACTTTCACTAACAAAATTTTCAATTTCCAACAAAGCCCATTTCACATTTTCCTTTTGCATAAACACTGGTAGTAGATTCTCCCAAGACATTTATAAGTAGAAATAAATATGGATATTTACAGAAAATGCCCCTACTGAACTGTATAATGCCACTCAATTAGAGGTACAGTCCATCACCCCCTTGGGATTGAACTCTAACTCATTTCACTCCCCTTTTTAATGACTATATGCTGGAAAGCAAACCCTAGGTCTAAATTGAAATGAGTTAATACTTAGCACATTTTTCCAGGACTGTTCCCAGAGTCATATGGTGAGTGGTGATCTTCTCAATCTAGCAGCAGGTAACACTTTTTAGGAGAAAGCTAAGAGTAGTTCAGATACTCCTTTGTGGGATACTAACCTGTGGATTATCTGAAAGAAGGGGAGAAAAAAGGACTAACAAACGAACCCAGAATGCTGAAACAGAATTGTTGCCTATTTCAGAACTCTGGAGACCTTTTAATGCTACATTAGAGGAAAGAGTGGTCCGGGACTTCAGCATCTTGGAGCCTTACCACTCTTAGGGCAGTAGTTTCTAAACTTTAGCATGCATTAGAATCATCCGGAGGGCTTGTTAAGACACAGATTACTGGGACCCACCCCTAGGGTTTCTGATTTAGTAGGTACAGTTCAAGTATTTCTTACAAGTCCCCTGGTGATGCAGATGCTACTAGTCCAGGGAATGCTCTTTGAGAACCACAGTCCC
The DNA here is from genome assembly GCF_028885655.2 of Pongo abelii. Lineage (NCBI taxonomy): Eukaryota > Metazoa > Chordata > Mammalia > Primates > Hominidae > Pongo > Pongo abelii. Next base: position 105,108,759 of record NC_071995.2, on the reverse strand, counting down.
CAAGGAACTGAAAGGCCAGGATACCAAGACAAAGGCCTCTGCAGGCCCACCCTCAAGGACAAGCACTGAGAACTACTGAATATCTGTCCATGTTTTTCCCTCTACACAGACACACCTAAACAATACTTTCCAAATGCTAGTCATTGAAGTTCCACCATCACAAATATCAGCATATCTCTGTAGTACTTATTTATGTAATACGTCTAATCATCTTTAAACAACCAATTTTAAGCTAAGCTTCATCCTATGCAATAATACCATAAAATCACATATATCACAAAAATGGATTTGATGTGCTAGTTGTATTCTTTCTAATAAGTATGTAATTACTTACATAAAAAATGACCCTGTATCACTGAAAATCACCCTTTATATCACACTTAGGTAAATACTGTCCAAAACAATTCTGGAAAACAAAGATCTTTTCCCTGATCCATCTATTCTGACTTTATTCCTCACTGGATTATGTATAACCAAGCTTTTAAAATGGTAATTTAGGTTCCATGCAACCACAGAAAAGTACAAATGATTTTTTTTTTTTTTTTTGAGTCGGAGTTTTGCTCTTGTTGCCAGGCTGGAGTGCAATGGTGTGATCTTGGCTCACTGCTACCTCCGCCTCCCAGTTTCAAGCAATTCTCCTGCCTCAGCCTCCCAAGTAGCTGGGATTACAGGCATGCGCCACCACACCTGGCTAATTTTGTGTTTTTAGTAGAGATGGGGTTTCTCCATATTGGTCAGGCTGGTCTCGAACTCCCGACCTCAGGTGATCTGCCTGCCTCAGCCTCCCAAAGTGCTGGGATTACAGGTGTGAGCCACTGTGCCCAGCCTATCTTTATCAGTCTAACTAAACAAATGTTAATATCGGCAGGACTCTATCAACTACAGCTCTTTAATTAACTCAACATTCTTCTCAGTTATAGTGTGAAGGTAAGTGTAGCTCCTGAGAGCTACATGGGGAGCTGTGGAAAATACAGAGCTTTACGTATATTATATCTCCGAATCATCACAAGAACCCTGCAAGAAAGTGGAATTACTTTTATTATAAAGATGAGAAAACTGAAGCTTAGAAAAGTTCAGATTTGCCCAAAGTTCATCAGTTAGGATGTAAGAAACCAGGATTTGAACAATTACGTCTCAGGCTCCAAAAGCCTTTGTTGTTTCTACTATCCATTTTTGCTATTTTAAGTTTCAGACTCTTCCAATCATCCAAAAGAGCTTAAAATTCAGTTCCGACCCAGCTTTAACATTCAGAATTTTCTAATTATTTGGATTAAATCAAGGACATGCACAAATGGTAGCCAAGGGGCAGAATGAGAGGCCTGTATTATTTGGATTGAAGGGTGTTTTAATACAGGAAAATCGGATCTGGATGCATTCAGGTGGTTACTCTCGACTTCCACAGATCCCATGACCTTCCATTATTTTACAGTCAGCCCCTGAAGGTAGTGTTTGCAACCCTTGAAAAAGATTATTCATGGATGGAACACATGGTAACTCATTACAAACCAGACTATTTAGTTAACAAGATAGTCTAACAAATAATAATTCCATAACTTAGTAAGAGTAGCATATACATTAAATGGGAAGAAAATTGAGGGCTGCCTCTTGCCAACACCCCACATGCCAATATGGTTGATCTCTGTTTAATAATAAATTAACAAAAAATAAATATTACATACTAGTTCAAGGCCAGAAGATAGGTTCTAACCCTTACTCTTACCGCTAACCAGCTGGGTGACAACGCAAATCATCTAGCATGTTTGGATCAGAGAATCTTCACAGTAAGTGAAGGAGGCTGGATAATGTGAACTTTAAATTCAAGGTCTAGAAGATGAACTCATCCAGTAAACATTTTTAAAACTATCTGTTGTGGTGATGGTTGTACAATAATGTGAATGTACTTAAGTCCAGAAAATCGTACACTTAAAACGGTAAACTTTATGTTATGCATATTTTACCATTAAGCATATTTTACTATACAATAAGCATAAGCATATTTTACATAAGCAATTTTAACATACAATAAAAAATATGTATGGGCAAGGCACTGTAAGCTTATTTTAATTTATTTATAAAACATGTAAGACACCATCTCTGTCCTTCAAAACCATGAAATCTAGTAGCAGTACTAATATATGTATGAATATTAAAATAAAAATAATTTAAGACTGAAAGAATAACCGCAAGAGAATAAACATGATGATGGTGATACAGCTAACATTCTCCGAGTATAAACAAACTGCTGATAATGGAAGGTTATTTCTGATGGGGCAATACAGTCCTCTTTAGAATTTTCTCTTGAGGAATTAGACTTTAAATAAGGTAATCTTATCAGAGTTCTTTAACAGGAATTCACAGACCCCACAGTCCTTATTCACAATAACAAAGTGTTACTCACTGGGACATGGGTCAGAATGGTGGAAGCCAGGAGCTCTCTTGCTTCTTCTATTTTGGTTTTCTTTGGTCCACCTCCCCACATCCTTTGCCTTCTTACTTTGTTCCCTATATATTTTAATGCCTATAAAAAACAGATTACAATAATGTTTGAATGACATCACTGGAGGTAGTTTAGCAAGCACCTAACCACACGTACAGTATGAGCAAAAGAGATAAAGACCCTGGTTATAGAGAAAGCTGTACTGGGTCTAGTCGAAAATCAATGTTTATTATAAATCAATGCCAAAAAGCATAGCATACTGCCTAATACACTGGTTCCCTTTTTTTTCTTACTAAAAAAAAAGATATATTGTCATTGTAGGAAATTTAGAAAATACAGACACAAGTAAAATATATTTGTGTGTGTGTGTAGACATATAGCAGTCATCAGTCCTTCACCCAGAGAAAACCACAGGTAAATTTTATAGTAGTATTTTTTTAAAATTATTATTATACTTTAAGTTTTAGGGTACATGTGCACAATGTGCAGGTCAGTTACATATGTATACATGTGCCATACTGGTGTGCTGCACCCATTAACTCGTCATTTAGCATTAGGTATATCTCTTAAATGCTATCCCTCCCCGCTCCCCCAACCCGACAACAGTCCCCAGAGTGTGATGTTCCCCACCCTGTGTCCATGTGTTCTCATTGTTCAATTCCCATCTATGAGTGAGAACATGTGGTGTTTGGTTTTTTGTCCTTGCGACAGTTTACTGAGAATGATGATTTCCAATTTCATCCATGGCCCTACAAAGGACATGAACTCATCATTTTTTATGGCTGCAGAGTATTCCATGGTGTATATGTGCCACATTTTCTTAATCCAGTCTATCATTGTTGGACATTTGGGTTGGTTCCAAGTCTTTGCTATTGTGAATAGCGCCGCAGTAAACATACGTGTGCATGTGTCTTTACAGCAGCATGATTTATAATCCTTTGGGTATATAACCAGTAATGGGATGGCTGGGTCAAATGGTATTTCTAGTTCTAGATCCCTGAGGAATTGTCACACTGACTTCCACAATGGTTGAACTAGTTTACAGTCCCACCAACAGTGTAAAAGTGTTCCTATTTCTCCACATCCTCTCCAGCACCTGTTGTTTCCTGACTTTTTAATGATCGCCATTCTAATTGGTGTGAGATGGTATCTCATTGTGGTTTTGATTTGCATTTCTCTGATGGCCAGTGATGATGAGCATTTTTTCATGTGTCTTTTGGCTGCATAAATGTATTCTTTTGAAAAGTGTCTGTTCATATCCTTTGCCCACTTTTTGATGGGGTTGTTTTTTTCTTGTAAATTTGTTTGAGTTCATCGTAGATTCTGGATATTAGCCCTTTATCAGATGAGTAGGTTGCGAAAATTTTCTCCCATTTTGAAGGTTGCCTGTTCACTCTGATGGTAGTTTCTTTTGCTGTGCAGAAGCTCTTGAGTTTAATTAGATCCCATTTGTCAATTCTGGCTTTTGTTGCCATTGCTTTTGGTGTTTTAGACATGAAGTCCTTGCCCATGCCTATGTCCTGAATGGTAATGCCTAGGTTTTCTTCTAGGGTTTTTACGGTTTTCGGTCTAACGTTTAAGTCTTTAATCCATCTTGAATTAATTTTTGTATAAGGTGTAAGGAAGGGATCCAGTTTCAGCTTTCTACATATGGCTAGCCAGTTTTCCCAGCACCATTTATTAAATAGGGAATCCTTTCCCCATTGCTTGTTTTTCTCAGGTTTGTCAAAGATCAGATAGTTGTAGATATGCGGCGTTATTTCTGAGGGCTCTGCTCTGTTCCATTGATCTATATCTCTGTTTTGGTACCAGTACCATGCTGTTTTGGTTACTGTAGCCTTGTAGTATAGTTTGAAGTCAGGTAGTGTGATGCCTCCAACTTTGTTCTCGAGCTTAGGATTGACTTCGCGATGTGGGCTCTTTTTTGGTTCCATATGAACTTTAAAGTAGTTTTTTCCAATTCTGTGAAGAAAGTCATTGGTAGCTTGATGGGGATGGCATTGAATCTATAAATTACCTTGGGCAGTGTGGCCATTTTCACGATATTGATTCTTCCTACCCATGAGCATGGAATGTTCTTCCATTTGTTTGTATCCTCTTTTATTTCATTGAGCAGTGGTTTGTAGTTCTCCTTGAAGAGGTCCTTCACGTCCCTTGTAAATTGGATTCCTAAGTATTTTATTCTCTTTGAAGCAATTGTGAATGGGAGTTCACTCATGATTTGGCTCTCTGTTTGTCTGTTATTGGTGTATAAGAATGCTCGTGATTTTTGTACATTGATTTTGTATCCTGAGACTTTGCTGAAGTTGCTTATCAGCTTAAGGAGATTTTGGGCTGAGACAATGGGGTTTTCTAGATATACAATCATGTCATCTGCAAACAGGGACAATTTGACTTCCTCTTTTCCTAATTGAATACCCTTTATTTCCTTCTCCTGCCTGATTGCCCTGGCCAGAAATTCCAACACTATGTTGAATAGGAGTGGTGAGAGAGGGCATCCCTGTCTTGTGCCAGTTTTCAAAGGGAATGCTTCCAGTTTTTGCCCATTCAGTATGATATTGGCTGTGGGTTTGTCATAAATAGCTCTTATTATTTTGAGACATGTCCAATCAATACCTAATTTATTCAGAGTTTTTAGCATGAAGGTTGTTGAATTTTGTCAAAAGCCTTTTCTGCATCTATTGAGATAATCATGTGGGTTTTGTCTTTGGTTCTGTTTATATGCTGGATTACATTTATTGATTTGCGTATATTGAACCAGCCTTGCATCCCAGGGATGAAGCCCACTTGATCATGGTGGATAAGCTTTTTGATGTGCTGCTGGATTCGGTTTGCCAGTATTTTATTGAGGATTTTTGCATCAATGTTCATCAAGGATATTGGTGTAAAATTCTCTTTTTGGTTGTGTCTCTGCCCGGCTTTGGTATCAGGATGATGCTGGCCTCATAAAATGAGTTAGGGAGGATTCCCTCTTTTTCTATTGATTGGAATAGTTTCAGAAGGAATGGTACCAACTCCTCCTTGTACCTCTGGTAGAATTCGGCTGTGAATCCATCTGGTCCTGGACTCTTTTTGGTTGGTAAGCTATTGATTATTGCCACAATTCCAGCTCCTGTTATTGGTCTATTCAGAGATTCAACTTCTTCCTGGTTTAGACTTGGGAGAGTGTATGTGTCGAAAAATTTATCCATTTCTTCTAGATTTTCTAGTTTATTTGCATAGAGGTGTTTGTAGTATTCTCTGATGGTAGTTTGTATTTCTGTGGGATCGGTGGTGATATACCCTTTATCATTTTTTATTGCATCTATTTGATTCTTCTCTTGTGTTTTCTTTATTAGTCTTGCTAGCGGTCTATCAATTTTGTTGATCCTTTCAAAAAACCAGCTCCTGGATTCATTAATTTTTTGAAGGGTTTTTTTTTTGTCTCTATTTCCTTCAGTTCTGCTCTGATTTTAGTTATTTCTTGCCTTCTGCTAGCTTTTGAAAGTGTTTGCTCTTGCTTTTCTAGTTCTTTTAATTGTGATGTTAGGGTGTCAATTTTGGATCTTTCCTGCTTTCTCTTGTGGGCATTTAGTGCTATAAATTTCCCTCTACACACTGCTTTGAATGTGTCCCAGAGATTCTGGTATGTTGTGTCTTTGTTCTCGTTGGTTTCAAAGAACATCCTTATTTCTGCCTTCATTTTGTTATGTACCCAGTAGTCATTCAGGAGCAGGTTGTTCAGTTTCCATGTAGTTGAGCGGTTTTGAGTGAGTTTCTTAACCCTGAGTTCTAGTTTGATTGCACTGTGGTCTGAGAGACAGTTTGTTATAATTTCTGTTCTTTTACCTTTGCTGAGGAGAGCTTTACTTCCAACTATCTGGTCATTTTTGGAATAGGTATGGTGTGGTGCTGAAAAGAATGTACAGTCTGTTGATTTGGGGTGGACAGTTCTGTAGATGTCTATTAGGTCTGCTTGGTGCAGAGCTGAGTTCAATTCCTGGGTATCCTTGTTAACTTTCTGTCTCGTTGATCTGTCTAATGTTGACAGTGGGGTGTTAAAGTCTCCCATTATTATTGTGTGGGAGTCTAAGTCTCTTTGTAGGTCACTAAGGACTTGCTTTATGAATCTGGGTGCTCCTGTATTGGGTGCATATATATTTAGGATAATTAGCTCTTCTTGTTGAATTGATCCCTTTACCATTATGTAATGGCCTTCTTTGTCTCTTTTGATCTTTGTTGGTTTAAAGTCTGTTTTATCAGAGACTAGGATTGCAACCCCTGCCTTTTTTTGTTTTCCATTTGCTTGGTAGATCTTCCTCCATCCCTTTATTTTGAGCCAATGTGTGTCTCTGCATGTGAGATGGGTTTCCTGAATACAGCACACTGATGGGTCTTGACTCTTTATCCAATTTGCCAGTCTGTGTCTTTCAATTGGAGCATTTAGTCCATTTACATTTAAAGTTAATATTGTTATGTGTGAATTTGATCCTGTCATTATGATGATAGCTGGTTATTTTGCTCGTTACTTGATGCAGTTTATTCCTAGTCTCGATGGTCTTTACATTTTGGCATGATTTTGCAGCAGCCGGTACCGGTTGTTCCTTTCCATGTTTAGTGCTTCCTTCAGGAGTTCTTTTAGGGTAGGCCTGGTGGTGACAAAATCTCTCAGCATTTGCTTGTCTGTAAAGGATTTTATTTCTCCTTCACTTATGAAGCTTAGTTTGGCTGGATATGAAATTCTGGGTTGAAAATTCTTTTCTTTAAGAATGTTGAATATTGACCCCCACTCTCTTCTGGCTTGTAGAGTTTCTGCTGAGAGATCAGCTGTTAGTCTGATGGGTTTCCCTTTGTGGGTAACCCGACATTTCTCCCTGGCTGCCCTTAACATTTTTTCTTTCATTTCAACTTTGATGAATCTGACAATTATGTGTCTTGGAGTCGCTCTTCTTGAGGAGTATCTTTGTGGTGTTCTCTGTATTTCCTGAATTTGAATGTTGGCCTGCCTTGCTAGATTGGGGAAGTTCTCCTGGATAATATCCTGCAGAGTGTTTTCCAACTTGGTTCCATTCTCCCTGTCACTTTCAGGTACACCAGTCAGACGTAGATTTGGTCTTTTCACATAGTCCCATATTTCATGGAGGCTTTGTTCGTTTCTTTTTATTCTTTTTTCTCTAAACTTCTCTTCTCGCTTTATTTCATTCATTTCGTCTTCCATCACCGATACCCTTTCTTCCAGTTGATTGCATCAGCTCCTGAGGCTTCTGCATTCATCACGTAGTTCTCATGCCTTGGTTTTCAGCTCCATCAGGTCCTTTAAGGACTTCTCTGCATTGGTTATTCTAGTTATCCATTCGTCTAATTTTTTTTCAGTTTTTAACTTCTTTGCCATTGGTTCAAACTTCCTCCTGCAGCTCGGAGTAGTTTGATCGTGTGAAGCCTTCTTTTCTCAACTCGTCAAAGTCATTCTCCGTCCAGCTTTGTTCTGTCGCTGGTGGGGAGCTGCGTTCCTTTGGAGGAGGAGAGGCGCTCTGATTTTTAGAGTTTCCAGTTTTTCTGCTCTGTTTTTTCCCCATCTTTGTGGTTTTATCTACTTTTGGTCTTTGATGATGGTGACGTACAGATGGGTTTTTGATGTGGATGTCCTTCCTGTTTGTTAGTTTGCCATCTAACAGACAGTACCCTCAGCTGCAGGTGTGTTGGAATTTGCTAGAGGTCCACTCCAGACCCTGTTTGCCTAGGTGTCAGCAGTGGTGGCTGCAGAACAGCGGGTGTTGATGACTCACAAATGCTGCTGCCTGATCATTTCTCTGGAAGTTTTGTCTCAGAGTACCTGGCCGTGTGAGATGTCAGTCCGCCCCTACTGGGGGATGCCTCCCAGTTAGGCTACTCAGGGGTCAGGGACCCACTTGAGGAGGCAGTCTGCCTGTTCTCAGATCTCCAGCTGCGTGCTGGGAGAACCACTACTCTCTTCAAAGCTGTCAGACAGGGACATTTAAGTCTGCAGACGTTACTGCTGTCTTTTTGTTTGTCTGTGCCCTGCCCCCAGAGGTGGAGCCTACAGAGGCAGGCAGGCCTCCTTCAGCTGTGGTGGGCTCCACCCAGTTCGAGCTTCCTGGCCGCTTTGTTTACCTAATCAAATCTCAGCAATGGTGGGCGCCCCTCCCCCAGCCTTGCTGCCACCTTGCAGTTTGATCTCAGACTGCTGTGCTAGCAATGAGCCAGACTCTGTGGGCGTAGGACCCTCCAAGTCAGGTGCGGGATATAATCTCCTGGTGTGCTGTTTTTTAAGCCCGTTGAGAAGGCACGGTATTAGGGTGGGAGTGACCTGATTTTCCAGGTGCCGTCTGTCACCCCTTTCTTTGACTAGGAAAGGGAATTCCCTGACCCCTTGCGCTTCCCGGGTGAGGCGATGCGTCGCCCTGCTTCGGCTCGCGCACAGTGCGCTGCACCCACTGTCTGGCACACCCCAGTGAGATGAACCCGGTACCTCAGCTGGAAATGCAGAAATCACCCGTCTTCTGCGTCGTTCACGCTGGTAGCTGTAGACCGGAGCTGTTCCTATTCGGCCATCTTGGCTCCTTAACAACAATTCTATTCTTAGGTATGCATTCATGAGAAATGAAAATGTCCACACATCCACACAAAGATTTGTTTATACAGTCTTATTTATAATTACTAAAGACTGAAAAAAACACCAAGTGTCTATCAATAGGATAAACTGTGGTATATTCATATAACAAAATACTACTCAGCAATAAAAAGAAATGAACTACATGGATAACTGACATAAAAAGGAATGAAAAGAAATAACTTGGATGAATCTCAGACAATAAGCTCAGCAAAAGCTAGACACAAAAGAGTATATATGGCCTAATTCTATATACAATGCTGTAAAATAGGTAAAACTAATCTATGGTGCAAAAATCACTAATCTATGATGCCTAATTCCATATATAAAGTTCTGTAATTGGCAAAACTAATCTATGATGCAAAAATCAGAATAGTGGGGAAAAAAATCAGAGAGTAGAGGTAAAGATTGACTAGGAAGGGGCATGAGGGGGAACTTTGTGGGATAAGGAAATATTCTATATCTTGTAAAGTCATACAATTACGATTTGTACATTTTAGTGTACATAAATTTACTTAAAATAACCAAGTAAGAGTGTTGACAACTTTTGAAGGTAGGCCTTGGATACATGAGCATTTATAACACTATTCTCTGTACTTTGTATATGTTGAAATTTTTCCTAATCAACAATGTTTAAAGAAGAGGCATATGTGGTTCTTATTATTTTGGAACAAGAATGTACTTTTTTTTTTTTTTGAGACAGGGTCTCACTCTGTTGCCCAGGCTGGAGTGCAGTGGTGTGATGTCAGCTCTCTACAGCCTCAATCTCCTAGGCTCAGGCAATCCTTCCACCTCACTCAGCCTCCCAAGGAGCAGAACTACAGGCACACACCACCATGCCCAGCTAATTAAAATAACAACAATAAAAAACAAACAAACAAAAAAAAACAAAAAAAACCTTTGGTAGAAACAGGGTCTCATTGTGTTGCCTAGGCTGATCTCCAACTCTTGGCCTCAAGTGATCTTCCTGCCTGGGCCTCCCAAAGTGGCAGTGTAACAGGTGTGACCTACCGTGCCTGGCCAAGAATGAACTTAAAAAAAAAATGACTTTCAGTTTAACAGAAGAAAAGGCTGGGATCTTTGATTCTTTAACTTGGAATTCCTGTCCAATTACCTGCTTGGGGAATTCCTTTTTCATGCTTCAAAACCTAGATCAGGTATCACTTCCTCTCCAAAGGCTTTCCTAACCCCACTCCTCTTTCTCTGCAGTTTTAATTCTTTATGCATTCAGGATTGCGTATTTTAATTCATGTTCATATCACATTATGTTTTAATGATCTATTTACATGTATGTTTTTCCTATTAGACTTGGTGGGTGGGAATTCCATCATCTTTTTCTTTGACTCCCAGTGATTAGTACAGTGTTTGGAATTGAATGAAACTCTGTCCCCATGATAAGATTTGGACTTCAAATCTAAATCTTTCCCATTAAAAGGCCATTAGAGTATAAGATAAATTAAAACCCTGAAAACACTTGCTGCAGTGACCTAGTAGTAAGTAGTAACTAAGTAACTGAAGAAAGCAGGTCAGTTGGCAGGAACTATGAGTAGATAGGCAGTTCAGTTTTCCCCCAACTAAGCTGTCTTCAATAAATGTTGGCCTTCTAGTTTCCTTGTGAAAAAGTCTAAAATTTTTCACTTGTTTGAGGGAGAAATAGAGGAATACAGGTGAGCAGGGTATCCCTTGTGATGCATAGGCCAAGATGACATGCCTAGTGCCTCCTATCCCCCGCTACAGCTAATACTTTCTTCTCTATATACTAGAGCCCAAGACAATGATGGCATAAAACATACATGACCAACACAGAAAGAAGGCTTCAGGGAACAGAAGAAATGTGAGAGAGACTACAAAGGGAGGCATAAAAAACGGAGTCTCACTCTGTCACCCAGGCTGGAGTGCAGTGGCGCGATCTTGGCTCACTGCAACCTCCACCTCCTGGGTTCAAGGGATTCTCCTGATTCAGCCTCCCGAGTAGCTGGGATTACAGGCACCCACCACCACGCCCGTCTAATTTTTGTATTTTAAGTAGAGGCAGGGTTTCACCATGTTGGCCAGGCTGGGTCTTGAACTCCTGACCTCAAATGATCCACCCACCTCGGCCTCCCAAAGTGCTGGGATTACAGGCATAAGCCACCATGCCTGGCCAAAAAAACAAAACTCCACAGGTTTTAAGCAATCCATTAAAGTGCCACATCTTCCAAAGTTCTATTATATAAAATAAAGTGTGATATGGTTTGGATCTGTGTCCCTACCAAATCTCATGTCAAATTGTAGTGCCCAACGTTGGAGGTGGGGCCTGGTGGCTGGTGGCTGGATCATGGGGATGGATTTCTCATGTCTGATTTAGCACCATCCCCTTGGTGCTGTCCTCCTGATAGTGAGTTTTCCCAATCTGGTTGTTTAAAAGTGTGTGGCACCCCCTCCTCCCTCACGCTCTATTGCTCTCACTCCCACTATATGAGACACCCTGCCCCCTCCTTTGCCTTCTGCCATGATTGGAAGCTTCTTGAGGCCTCCCCAGAAGCAGGTTTTGGTTCCTGTACAGGCTGCAAAACCATAAGCCAATTAAACCTCTTTTCTTTATAAATTACCCAGTCTCAGGTATTTCTTTTTTTGAGGCAAGGTCTCACTCTGTCACACAGGCTGGGGTGGCACAATCATGGGTCACTGCAGCCTTGACCTCTCAGGCTCAAGTGATCCTCCTGCCTCAGCCTCCCAAGCAGCTGAGACCACTGGTGCCTGCCACCATGCCTGGCTAATTTATTTTTATTGTTTGTAGAGATGGGGTCTTATCATGTTGTCCCTGATCAGGTGTTTCTTTATAGCAATGTGAGAACAGACTAATACAAAGTGTACTTACTACATTTTCATTTCGAATAGCATAGAATATTCATGTTTTCGTAACTGTTAATATATGTTCTACATACCAACTATTTTGGGTTACTTGCGTCTCTATATCCTTTTATTAGTTTCAATAGCTAATATGTGCCTTAATCCTGCATACAGAGTACAAGCACTTTCAAAGTTATACTTCCCTTTCGAGGAAAAGGAACATTTGTCTTTCTTATGTTAACTTCCCTCCATCTTTTCCCGCCATCTTTTCACTAACCTGATCTAATTTAGTTAGCTGAAATTTTCTGTCAGAACCTATTTAACAGAAATAAATGAATGATTTTCCAACCTACTGTTTGGGCTCTGCTCAAACAGCTTTACAATGCTAGGGTTATTTGACCCCAATGATGCTGTTTGAAATAAATTGCATACTAGATTTCACTGAAGCCACTGAGGAACCATTAAGGTAAACTTGTAGGGCACTACACAGCATTAAAGAATAGGGTAGCTCCCAAAATGGAACCAAATATTCCTGTTCGCAGGGTAGATTCTACATTTTCTGCCTCCTGGATATTTCTTAATGTTTTCTCTTCATGTTCTTGGAACCCTTGGACAATATAACTTTAGTGTACAACAAAGATTCATGCCTACCAAATATTTCATTTTTGATAAAGGCCAAAAACAGAATCTCCTAAATCCAAACCACCCTTCCTGGTGCTGCCTGCCCTGTAACTGCAGTCAACTATTAATTAACTGTAGAAAAAGAGGAAGGCAGTGATGAGAATAATCCTTACTGATTTGTGCTTTGGAATTATATATATACTGACCTATTTCGATCTTCCTAAATATCTAGTGTAGTCTACAAAAATATCAGTACTGATTTGATTTCAGAATACATACTAACAGATATAAGTGGGAAATGCTTTCTCTACAAGCATCCTGGGTGAAGAGAAAAAAGCAGCCCAGAGTTTACATATGTCATACATAACCCACAGAATAGAGAATGTACACGTGGATAGGTAAGAACTGTCTGTTGTGATTCTATAGTAGGGAATTCTCACCTCCCAGGATGGCTATGAGGGATGTTAACTTTGATTTATACTTAGGAAAGCATTTGCAAATATGGGACTAAAATCCTAAGTATGGCTGCTGGGGCTCCCTCCATGTGGGGAGGGAAGTGCAATTATTTTTACTATGGGGTGTGTGTGTGTGTGTATTTCTCAGTCTTCATCTTTGAGTCTTGTCCTAAAATTCCCAGGGTCCAACCAGGAGTGCCTGAGCAGGTCAATGAAGGTTCTGCAGCAGTAAAAGGGACTGATCCTGGGTTTTCCTTGCTGTCCAAAGCAGCACTGGGAATTCAGGAAAAGAAACAGAAACCACATACAACTGGATGCCTAAAGCAACTGAAGTAGGGAATAAAAAAAGATATTAAAGAGAAACGCACGCACACACACACACACACAAAACCTGTACATGAGAGTTGCCATGTTTAAAAAAATATATTATCACTCAGGCAAATAAGGAAAAAAAATAGTACTTGCTATTATAGCAAAACAAACACCTCTTGGCCATATATCCCTATTCTAAGTTGGGCACCATAGGCTCCTAATTTGTCTGGGCAAACTCCTTCCTCCAATCCCGACAAAAGTGAGTTAAAGAAACTTCACTCCTCCCATCTCCCCAATACCTTTCCCAAATCTATGAGCCCAAAGCCATCACATCTGATGAGCTTTATCAATGAGCGACATTAAGTCTCCAATTCCATTTCATAGCAAAGGACAACATGAAAAGACACACTTGCATCTGTGTGAAAATCTGAGCTTTCTGGCACTCTTCCAGACTGGGCCCAAATGCAGCCATCACGTGCTCCTCTGTTCCAATCATCTGCACAATTTCCTGGTCACTCTCAACACCCATGGCCTAGGAAGGAAAGAAAAGAAAGAGTGTTGGCTTTGTGTTAACTCACTGACATTTGCTTATGCTAATTTGGCATTGTTTGTGGGTATTACTTCTAAGCAAAAGCTAGCTCTTCTCTCAGAAACGGTGCCATCTGGCATTGGCAGCCTTGCCCAAGCTGCAGAAAAACCTGAAACAGATATTTTGATTAGAAAGTGGAAAACAAACATTCTCAAACATTTTTTGCATGTGCACTATCTGCTAAAATTTTTAAATATTCTAAGAGTCTCATCACGAAAAAAGGAGGCAGGGAGGTACGGTAAAGACAACTGGTCATGACTGCAAAGGCAAACTGTAAAGACAAACAGCCAAAAGGCAGTGAATCAGAAAAGATGTATTGCTGAAAATAAGCAGAACCCCAATCAGTCTTGTCACAAAATTAATTTTTCTGAGAACCGTCAAATCACTCATATTTAGACTAAAATAATTTTTCCTAAAACACGTTTTACCTCACTATTCTAAAGATATCAAACCAAACTTCATGCAGGTTTCAAAGGAGACTTTTAAAAACTAGGAACACATGGGCCAGGCATGGTGGCTCACGCCTGTAATCCTAGCACTTTCGGAGGCCGAGGCAGGTGGATCACCTGAGGTTAGGAGTTCAAGACCAGCCGGGCCAACGTGGTGAAACCTCATCTCTACTAAAAATACAAAAATTAGCCAGATGTGTTGGCGTGTGCCTGTAATCCCAGCTACTCGGGAGGCTGAGGCAGGAGAATTGCTTGAACCCGGGCGATGGAGGTTGCAGTGCACTGAAATTGTGCCATTGCACTCCAGCCAGGGCAACAAGAGCAAAAACTCCATCTCGAAAAAAAAAAAAAAGTAGGAACACACTTAAGAGGTTTCAGAAACCCACTTAAGTGTTTCAAGGTGGCAGCAGCAACACAAGTCTTTGTAGATTCCATATGGTACTAGGGCTCACTCCTTCACACATTTGCCTGGAATTTTGCCATATCAAGGAACACAGCATAATCTCACTAAATCTCTCCTGGAAGAGTAATAGTCAGCTTCTTAGAAGTGAGGGGAAAAGTTATGTTTGCATTAAAATTCCTCCTTCAGCTGTAGAGAAGACAGAACCAGAGGATAATTGTCTAGTTAGTGTTGATGCCCTAGTTCTCAGTTCTCCACACAAAAAAGAAAGGAAGGGAAAATCAAATCCCAAGTTCCAATGCAGAAAATCAAGGACATTATCCTCAGTACAACAGGGGCATCTATCTAAAAGTCCAGAGATCTGAGGTGTTTGTCCTAATATAATACCAACAACACACACAGACATTACAACTACTACTGTCATGCAACCTCTTCGCCTCTGTTTTCTCATTTGCATAAATGAAAAACCAGATCCCTTCCAGCTCAAAATTCTATGAATCTACATTTGACCTTCGGTGGTCTGCATTCTAAAAATCTGATTTGGATACTTTAGGATCCGATGTAAACTTATAGAAAGTTTTGAAGATCTGGGGGAAATCTGAATAGATCCCATGTCCCTTTTAGGCCAACGTTGGTGGTTTTAAAAACCTTCATAGATTCTTTGATACTCCCTTCAAAAGGTGGAGACTAATTCCCCACCCCAAGTGTAGGCTAAGCTCAATGCCTCACCTCTATAGAAAAAATGTGAAGGTGGCACGTATGATGACTTTGAAAGATTGGTCATAAAAGGCACTATAGTTGCCTGCTTGCTCTGTCTGAAAGTGCTCTCTCTGGGGGAAGATAGCTACCATGTCATGGAAACACACAAGCAGTTTGTGGCAAGGTCCGGTGGTGAGAAACTATCTCCTCTTACCAACAGCCAATGAGGACCTGCAGTTTTCTGTCAACTGCCATGGGGGTGAGTTATCCTGGAAGTAGATCCTCCACGCTGCTTCAGTTCAGCCTTCAGATAACTGCAGCCCTGGCTGATTATCTTTTCTTTTGTTCTCTTTGGTGAAGGGGTCTTGCTTATGTTGCCCTGGCTGAAGGCAGTGGGTATTCACAGGTGAAATCATAGTGCTCTACAACCTCAGGCTCCTGGGCTTAAGTGAACCTCCCGCCTCAGCCTCCTGAGTAACTGGGACTACAGGCACATGCCACTACGCTCGGCTTGTGGCTGACATCCTGGCTCATGAAAGACTCTAAGCCAGAACCACCCAGCTAAGCAAGTCTTAAATTCCCAATGAATAGAAGCTATGCTATAATTTGTTACACAGCACAGATAACTAATATACCAAATTTTGGAATTAAATTCACTATCTGAATTTAAAACAATGTGTTTAAATGTACAACTTGTTTTGTTCTTTTTTTTTTTTTGCAAACAAGTTCTCAGGATGCAAGACCTTTTTCTATAGTTTTTGCAGTCTTTTTTTTTAACCTCCAATTTGATATGGAAACATTTATCAAATGGATACTAGAAATAAGCTCCACTATTTAAAAATTACACGATTTCATTAAAACACTTAGCCTTTCATGGATTAAAAGATAGCAATCCTAAAAAAAATTACCAGTTCTAATTTTTAAACAAACAAACAAAACTAGATTATTCTTAGCTCAAGCACACTGAGTTGCATTTACTTTGATGGTGATGGCACATATGTAAAATCATCTACACTTTCTCTTTGGTCTGCAAGTAGCCAGTCACAAATATTAGAACAGAATTCCTTTCTTTGGTGTTTAAATAATACAGGTTAATTTTCCCTAATCTGAAAATCCAAAATGCTCCAAAATCTGAAACTTAAAAAAAAAATTGGGGGGAGAGAGTTTTTTTGTTTCTTTGCTTTTTTTTTTTCCTGGAGACAGAGTCTTACTCTGTCGCCCACGCTGGAGTACAGTGGTGCAATCTCAACTCAGTGCAACCTCTGCCTCCCGGATTCAAGTGATTCTCTTGCCTCGGCCTCCCAAGTAGATGGGACTACAGGCATCTGCCACCATGCCCAGCTAATATTTTGTATTTAGTACAGATGGGGTTTTGCCATGTTGGCCAGGCTGGTCTCAAATTCCTGGCTGCAAGTGATCCACCCGCCTCAGTCTCCCAAAGTGCTGGGATTACAGGTGTAAGCCACCACGCCTGGCCAAAGCCACCGTGCCCAGCCAACTTTTTTAAGAGACAGGGTCTCACTGTGTTGCCCAGACCGGGGTGCAGAGGCCATTCACAGTCGCAACGGCAGTGCATACTATAGCCTCAAATTCTTGGGCTCAAGCAATCTTCCTACCTTACCCTCTAAAGTAGCTGGCACTATAGGCACAGGTCACCATGACCAGCTTTCAAAATCTGAAACTTTCTGAGTACAGACATGACACTCAGAGGAAATACTCATTAGAGCATTTCAGATTTTGGATTTCTGGATTTGAGATGCTCAATCATAAGGATAAGGATAATGCCAATATTCCAAAATTAAAAAAAAAAAAAACCCTGAAATCCTAAACACTGCTGGTCCCAAGCATTTCAGATAAGGGATGCTCAACCTGTAACGAAAAGGTCTTTCCTCATTTGACATATGGATTGCCACTTCAAGTTGTCTTGATGCTGAATCTAAGTGGTAATTTCATAACTGCATAAAATTCTCAAATGTCCTAACAGGGATCTAAACAGACTGCTTAGGCCTTCCAAATATTTCTAAGCTATGAAGCAAAGATACGCCAAGCACATGGTAAATGACACCATATGGGCAGAAAGCATGATTACTGCCAAAGCTTTGCTCTAAAAGGACTAAACTCTTCCTATATCAAGTCACTAAATACAGGGGCGATAACTCAGTCAAGTTATCATCAAAGCACACCAGCTGCAAAGACCGAACTGACTTTATGACTATTTAGCCTTCAGTAGTCACAGCTACAAATAAATGACATATTGCTATGGAAACGACAGCAAAATGCTCAACCATTTTACTTTAAAGACATAATTTAGACATCTGAAAACTGGCTTTACATGGACCTCTTTGTACTCCAGATATCTGAAATCATTTTTTCTAATAAGTCAAAAGTAAATCCTACATAATAACCTTACGAAAAAATAGCAGAGATAATATATTTCAGCAGGTCCCCTACACTCTAGCAATCAGCAATACCACTGAACAAAAATAAGGGGAGATGCACTATAAAAAGTGGCATGAGGTCTTTTTAGATATCTACATAGCGTGACTTTTAAAGACAAAAAGAATACTAATGAGCAGAAGAGACTGATACACACACTAATGGTGACAGGTTGAAATATATTGTGTGAAGGCGGGAAAGGAAATAACTTCTTAAAATATCTAATATTCAGAAATCTCTAATGTTTCTTTAAAGTAGACCAAAATCAATCTATTATTACTCACAGTAGTCCCAGCAGGTAATAAGAGAACTGTGAAGGCCCTCTCTAACTTTGTAACTATTTCTCTTTAAAGAAGATAAATTTCGGCCAGGCACGTTGGCTCACGCCTGTAATACCAGCACTTTGGGAGGCTAAGGTGGGCAGATCACCAGGTCCGGATATCAAGACCATCCGGGCCAACATGGAGAAACCCCGTCTCTACTAAAAACACAAAAATTAGCTGGGCGTGGTGATGCGTGCCTGTAATCCCAGCTACCTGGGAGGCTGAGGCAGAAGAATCGCTTGAACCAGGGAGTTGGAGGTTGCAGTGGGCTGAGATCGCGCCACTGCACTCCAGCCTGGTGACAGAGCAAGACTCCATCTCAAAAAAAAAAAAAAGATAAATTTCCATATAAGTCAGTTTCCAGGAAACACTGCCCAGCACCCTTGAAATTTGATCCTCTTTTCCACAAAAACTTTCAAACTACAGATGCCATCATAAGTGCAGGCTGCATACCTGGGAATACAAAATGTAAAGTGGGGAAGATTCATGGGCAGGAGAACCTTTGTAGTGATTCAAGTCCATAAATAAGGCTGATCTATGTCTTAAAAGCTTTCTCTGTCATATTCAGACTCAGCATGGAATCTGGAAACCCTGCTGTTCCTGTCACTTTCAGCCAATTGTTGGTTACAATCAACAACTATCAAGTCCTAATGACTGTCAAGATCTGTGTTAGGGCCACACAACACTCAAAGAGAAATGATGTGTCTTTTCTGGTATCCCCATTTGTTTTCCCGGGTTTCTGACCATAAAGAGAACTAAGGAAAGAAAACGGGCACTCCCCTTCCAGGACTTTTCAAAAAAATACACGATCCTGTTTGCTCTTCACAGCGACTCTCTTAAAATTCTCACCTTAACAGATGAGTTATCCAAGATTTAAAGAGACTGGAAAATATGCCCAAGGTCACATAACTAATAAGTGCAGATGCTGGGATTCAACCTAAATCTGTCTGACTCTAAGATATCTAATACTCTATGCTGCCTCCCAGATGGAAAAGTCTAAAGAGTGGTTATCAAACAAATTCCCATCAATTTATTAAAACATACCTATTGTGGGAGACCAATAAAAGTGGCCATTTATGACCAAAATATTTAGCTCATTTATCCAAACTAAAAATTTTAAAATATTTACTGATTAGAATGTAGTGGATACGTTTCAGGAAAATAATTGGCAACATGCACCAAGTTTAAAAAAAAAATTTCCACTCTCAGGAATAAAGTCTTACAAAACAATCAGCAATGTGTACAAACAGGTATGTATAACAGTCATCCTAGGGTTGTGTTTAAGAGTAAAGCCTTGGGGAAAAAAATGACACCTAAATGCCCCACTAGAGGAAAGTGGTTAAGTAAATTCCACCACAAGTATGCAACTTCTACACAACAATAACTAAAAATAATGATGCAGATTCATAACAGGGAAAGCTATTCATAGTGCACTGTTAAGTGAAAAAAATTAAAATGTATGTGTATATCACAAAAGCAAAGGAAAATTGTCTGGAAAAATATATCCAAAAATGTAGATATAGTTTTAAGTGGCTTTCTAAATTTAAATAATGCAAGGAATGTTTTTATAATCAGAAAGGGAGAAGTCTGAAACCACAACTACTGGTTACATAAATATGCATATTGTTAATTTACAGCCCTATTCTAAAAAGGATTTAAGTCAGCTGTGTGTATGTAAGTATATGTGTTTATAGATGTACAATATAAATATTAAACAAACTTGACAGAAGAAACTGTCTTTTTTTTTTTTTTTTTTTGAGACAGAGTCTTGCTCTGTTGCCCCCAGGCTGCAGTGCAGTGGCGTGATCTTGGCTCACTGTATGCTCCGCCTCCCAGGTTCACGCCATTCTCCTGCCTCAGCCTCCCGAATAGCTGGGACTACAGGCACCTGCCACCACACCCAGCTAATTTTTTGTATTTTTAGTAGAGATGGGGTTTCACCGTGTTAGCCAGGGTGGTCTCCATCTCCTGACCTCGTGATCCGCCCACCTCGGCCTTCCAAAGTGCTGGGATTACAGGCGTGAGCCACCGTGCCCGGCAAAACTGTCTTATTAAACTCATCACCAGGCCAAAAAACAGTACTTAATATGTTTTCTGATTTTAATGTATGCATGAGTCTAGTCATGCATTTTCCATGAGTGATAGAAGATTATATGCATTATAATTAATTTATAATTTCTGGTAGAAAGAAAGAGTGCTATGCATCTTCAAGTGTCTATAAAACTTTCTAAAAAAAAAAAAGTCCTTTGGATGCATGGGGAC
This sequence comes from Pongo abelii, assembly GCF_028885655.2. Taxonomy (NCBI): domain Eukaryota; kingdom Metazoa; phylum Chordata; class Mammalia; order Primates; family Hominidae; genus Pongo; species Pongo abelii. Next base: position 105,088,334 of record NC_071995.2, on the reverse strand, counting down.
ATACTGCCCTCTGCTGGACATGTAATTCTACATCTTTAGATAAATTTTTTTTTTTTTTTTTTTTTTTTTTTTTTTTTTTTTTTTTTGAGACCTAGTCTCCCTCTGTCGCCCAGGCTGGAGTGCAGTGCTGCGATTTCGACTCACTGCAACCTCTGCCTCCTGGGTTCAAGCAATTCTCCTGCCTGAGCCTCCCAAGTAGCTGGGGCAGGCGTGAACCACCATGCCCGGCTAGTTTTCGTATTTTTAGCAGAGATGGCTTTTCACCATGTTAGCCAGGCTGGTCTCAAACTCCTGACCTCAAGTGATCCACCCGCCTTGGCCTTCCAAAGTGATGGGATTAGAGGCATGAGCCATCGCGCCCAGCCCCGTTAGATAAAATTTTCTTTATTCATCACTATGTACATAAAACACTGTATTGGGCACTGTGGGATCCCTACAAGAAAAGCCAAAATTACTTTTGTGCTTAAAAAATGCAAACCCTGAAGAAAGAAAAGAAAAAGTATATTTAAGAATTCTTCCTGGGCCTTCTGATATCATGGTACTGCTATTATGACTATCATCATCATCATCATCATCCTGAAAAGAAAATGGCTCCATCTCATTTATAGAACTCAAAAGCACATTAGGCTACAATAAACAGTTTAAAATTTCCTAAAACTTCCTTCACACAATTGCATTTAGAATATGGATGCTTCCTGAGTTAAAGAACCTGACTTGTCAATGTCCATTCAATACTTATGAATACTCTTATCAATACTCTCTCCCTAAACCCCAATCACCAGACTGATTTGAGGGCTACTTTCCTCCCTGACTCCTACACTCTGTCATCTGATTACAACTTTAACAGTAAAGACTCAATCCCTTCTTTCTTACTTCTCTGAGGCTTATACTCAAAATGCTTTTCCATTTTAACCAACTTAGTTCAACTTTAGAGGATCTCTTCCTTTGTTTTCTCTAATTTTGACTCAAAAATTATTTCTACTATCATAACTATTGAAACTGAATAAATATTACAAATTTCTAAAATTATCTGAAGAATCCACTATCTCCTCAAATAATCTGAGCTCTTCATTTCAACTAAACTGGTTATCGAGATTCATTTTATACCTATATACGATCAGTTATCATTATCCAAGGTAGTTATGTTCTATAAAGTTGCTGAATTATATCAAATACTGAATAGTGAATACTGAACCATTGCTCCAGGAAAAACATAGGGCTAGGTTCCTGTGAGCCTACGGTCACAACATTTTCTTCAACTGATCAATACAGAACCTTATTTTCTGTGTGCTTCTTTTAAAAGATATTTAAGGCCGGGCACTGTGGCTTACATCTGTAATCCCAGCACTTTGGGAGGCCACGGCGGGAGGATCACAGGGTCAAGAGTTCAAGACCAGCCTAGCCAACATGGTGAAACCCCATCTCTACCAAAAATACAAAAATTATCCAGGCGTGGTGGAGGGCGCCTGAAATCGCAGCTACTCGGGAGGCTGAGGCAGGAGAATAGCTTGAAACTGGAAGGGAAGTTGCATTAAGCTGAGACTGTGCCATTACACTCTAGCCTGGGTGAAAGAGCAAAACTCCATCTCAAAAAAAAAAAAAAAAAGATATGTAACATATATCGATTAATTAACTTTGAAGTTAGCCAACAGCACTATAACTCACGCCTGAACAAAGCTTATCAAGCTTATCTAACACACATTTTCTCCAAAAGGCACATCACAGCCTGTTTGTCCTTTGGAACACCTCAACGGCACTTTAGCATTACACTAGGGGGCCATCTTATACTGCAAATCAACAAAGCACAAAATACAAAAAATATGGCACTAAATAGACTGCAAAACGGACACTCGATTACAGCATGAGGGCTGAAACAAGAAGGCAGAGTGTTGCCTTGTTCAATCTCAGCTGGGAATATGTGCACTGGGTGACTCTAAGTTTTTACCACTCTGTGTCAGTGCATATCTGTGAATAACCACAAAAGCACCACAAGTATTGATTTTGGGGCTACGTATAAATTTTAGCAAGTAAGTGAATTCATAAATAGGGAATTTGCAAATACTGAGGATCAATTAACTATATCACATAATGCCAGCTATTTTTTTATTTTGCTTGACAACTAATATGACAATTTAACTGTTCACTGAATGTGTACAGAATTTACATCTTATAACAGGTTAAATGGGCCACTATGTAACTACAGGTACATATCATTTTATCATGCTTTGCTTTATTGGGCTTTGTAGATATTGTGTTTTTTCCAAATTTAAGGTTTGTCCCTGCTTCCAGACTGACCCTGCTTCAGGCAAGTCTATTGGCGTCATTTTTCCAAGAGCATGTGCTCACTTCATATCTCTGTGTCACATTTTGGTAATTCTTGCAATATTTCAAACTTTTTCACTGTTATGGGGACCTGTGATCAATGACCTTTTTTTTCCTCTTTTTTTTTTTTTTTTTTTTTTTTTTTTTTGAGATAGAGTCTCACTCTGTTGCCTGCTGGAGTGCAGTGGCGCAATCTCGGCTCACCACAACCTCCACCTCCCGGGTTCAAGCGATTCTCCTGCCTCAGCCTCCCAAAGTAGCTGAGATTACAGACATGCGCCACCACACCCAGCTAATTTTTGTATTTTTAGTACAGATGGGATTTCACCATGTTGGTCAGGCTGGTCTCGAACTCCTGACCTCAAATGATCCCCACCTCAGCCTCCCAAAGTGCTGAGATTACAGGCGTGAGCTATTGCGCCCAGCCAATCAGTGTACTTTGACGTTACTATCTTAACTGTTTTGGGGTGCCACAAACCGTGCTCACAAGAGATGAAAAATTTAATCAATAAATGTGTGTGTTGTGACTGCTCCACCAACTAGCTATTCCCCCATCTTTCTCCCTTCTCCCTGAGCCTCCTTATTCCTTGAGACACAACAATAGTGAAATTAGGCCAATTAATAACCCAAGAATGGCTTAAATGTGCAAGTAAAAAAAAAGGGTTTCATGTCTGTCATCGTAAATCAAAAGCTAGAAATGATTAAGCTTAGAAAGGAAGGTGTGTCAAAAGCTGAGACAGGCCAAAAGCTAGGCCTCCTGCACCAATTAGCCAAGTTGTGAACACAAAGGAAAAGTTCTTGAAGGCAATCAAAAGTGCTATTCCAGTGAACATATACATGATAAGAAGGTAAAACAGGCTTATTGCTGATATGGAGACGGTTTTAGTGGTCTGGATAGAAGAGCAAACCAGCCACAACAACATTCCCTTAAGTCAAAGCATAATCCAGAGTAAGGGCCTAACTCTCTTCAATTCTATGAAGGCTGAGAGAGGTGAGGAAGGGGCAGATGAAAAGTTGGAAACTAGCAGAGGTTGGTTCATGAGTTTTATGGAAAGAAGCCATCTCCATAACATAAAAGTGCAAGGTGAAGCAATAAGTGCTCATGGAGAAGCTGCGGCAAGTTATTCAGAAGATCTGGCTAAGATCACTGATGAAGGTATCTATACTAAACAACCGATTTTCAATGTAGATGAAACAGCCTTCTATTCAAAGACCATTGCTGAAGAAGTCAATGCCTGGCTTCAAAGCTTCAAAGGACAGGCTGATTTTCTTGTGCGGGTCTAGAAAAATTTCAAGTCAGTGCTCATTTACCATTCCGAAAATCGTTAAGGCCCTTAAGAATTATGCTATCTCTCCCTCTCCCTCGCCCTTAAGAATTATGCTCCCTCCCCCTCCCCCTCCCCCTCCCCCTCCCCCTCCCCCTCCCCCTCCCCCTCCCCCTCCCCCTCCCCCTCCCCCTCCCCCTCCCCCTCTCCCTCTCCCTCTCCCCTCTTTTTTCAGTCTCCCTCTCCTTCTTTTTTCGGTCTCCCTCTGTTGCCGAAGCTGGACTGTACTGCCGGGATCTCGGCTTGCTGCAACCTCCCTGCCTCGGGCTCCTGTGACTCTCCTGCCTTGGCCTGCCGAGTGCCTGGGATTGCAGGCGCGCGCCGCCACGCCTGAATGGTTTTTGTATTTTTGGTGGAGACGGGGTTTCGCCGTGTTGACCGGGCTGGTCTCCAGCTCCTGGCCTCGAGTGATCTGCCTGCCTCGGCCTCCCGAGGTGCTGGGATTGCAGACGGAGTCTCGCTAACTCAATGCTCAATGGTGCTCAGGCTGGAGTGCAGTGGTGTGATCTCGGCTCTCTGCAACCTCCACCTACCAGCCTCCTGCCTTGGCCTCTTAAAGTGCTAAGATTACAGCCTCTGCCCCACCGCCACCCCGTCTAGGAAGTGAGGAGCGTCTCTGCCTGGCCGCCCATCGTCTGGGATGTGAGGAGCCCCTCTGCCCGGCCGCCCTATCTGGGAAGTGAGGAGCGCCTCTGCCCGGCCGCCCATCATCTGGGATGTGAGGAGCGCCTCTGCCCGGCTGCCACCCCGTCTGGGAGGAAGTGAGGAGCGCCTCTGCCCGGCTGCCCCGTCTGGGAGATGAGGAGCACCTCTGCCCGGCTGCCCCGTCTGGGAGGAAGTGAGGAGCGCCTCTGCCCTGTTGCCCTATCTGGGAAGTGAGGAGCGCCTCTGCCTGGCCGCCACCCCGTCTGGGAGGTGAGGAGCGCCTCTGCCCGGCTGCCACCCCATATGGGAAGTGAGGAGCGCCTCTGCCCAGCCGCCCCTTCTGGGAGGTGAGGAGCGCCTCTGCCCAGCCGCCCCGTCTGGGAGGTGAGGAGTGCCTCTGCCCGGCCGCCCCGTCTGGGAGGTGAGGAGCGCCTCTGCCTGGCCGCCACCCCGTCTGGGAGGAAGTGAGGAGCACCTCTGCCCAGCTGCCCCATCTGGGAAGTGAGGAGCGCCTCTGCCCGGCTGCCACCCCCTATGGGAAGTGAGGAGCGCCTCTGCCCGGCCGCCCACTCTGGGAAGTGAGGAGCGCCTCTGCCCGGCCGCCCACTCTGGGAAGTGAGGAGCGCCTCTGCCCAGCCGCCCACTCTGGGAGGTGAGGAGTGCCTCTGCCCGGCCGCCCCATCTGGGAGGTGAGGAGCGCCTCTGCCTGGCCGCCACCCCGTCTGGGAGGAAGTGAGGAGCGCCTCTGCCTGGCCGCCACCCCGTCTGGGAGGAAGTGAGGAGCACCTCTGCCCAGCTGCCCCATCTGGGAAGTGAGGAGCGCCTCTGCCCGGCTGCCACCCCCTATGGGAAGTGAGGAGCGCCTCTGCCCGGCCGCCCACTCTGGGAAGTGAGGAGCGCCTCTGCCCGGCCGCCCACTCTGGGAAGTGAGGAGCGCCTCTGCCCGGCCGCCCACTCTGGGAGGTGAGGAGCGCCTCTGCCCGGCCGCCCCGTCTGGGAGGTGAGGAGCGCCTCTGCCTGGCCGCCACCCCGTCTGGGAGGAAGTGAGGAGCGCCTCTGCCTGGCCGCCAACCCGTCTGGGAGGAAGTGAGGAGCACCTCTGCCCAGCTGCCCCATCTGGGAAGTGAGAAGCGCCTCTGCCCGGCTGCCACCCCCTATGGGAAGTGAGGAGCGCCTCTGCCCGGCCGCCCACTCTGGGAAGTGAGGAGCGCCTCTGCCCGGCCGCCCACTCTGGGAAGTGAGGAGCGCCTCTGCCCGGCCGCCCACTCTGGGAGGTGAGGAGTGCCTCTGCCCGGCCGCCCCGTCTGGGAGGTGAGGAGCGCCTCTGCCTGGCCGCCACCCCGTCTGGGAGGAAGTGAGGAGCACCTCTGCCCGGCCGCCCACTCTGGGAGATGAGGAGCGCCTCTGCCTGGCCACTCCGTCTGGGAGATGAGGAGCACCTCTGCCCGGCCGCCCCATCTGGGAGGTGAGGAGTGCCTCTGCCCGGCTGCCACCCCGTCTGGGAGGAAGTGAGGAGCACCTCTGCCCGGCCGCCCCCTCTGGGAAGTGAGGAGCGCCTCTGCCTGGCCGCCACCCCGTCTGGGAGGAAGTGAGGAGCGCCTCTGCCTGGCTGCCCCATCTGGGAAGGGAGGAGCACCTCTGCCCGGCCGCCACACCGTCTGGGAAGTGAGGAGCGCCTCTGCCTGGCTGCCCCATCTGGGAAGGGAGGAGCACCTCTGCCCGGCCGCCACACCGTCTGGGAAGTGAGGAGCGCCTCTGCCTGGTCGCCCCGTCTAGGAGGTGAGGAGCGCCTCTGCCCGGCCGCCCAGTCTGGGAAGTGAGGAGCGCCTCTGCCCGGCCGCCCTGTCTGGGAGGTGAGGAGCGCCTCTGCCTGGCCGCCACCCCATCTGGGAGGAAGTGAGGAGCGTCTCTGTCCGGCCGCCCCGTCTGGGAAGTGAGGAGCGCCTCTGCCCGGCCGCCCCCTCTGGGAAGTGAGGAGCGCCTCTGCTCGGCCGCCCCCTCTGGGAAGTGAGGAGCGCCTCTGCTCGGCCGCCCCGTCGGGGAAGTGAGGAGCGCCTCTGCCCGGCCGCCCCGTCTGGGAGGTGAGGAGCGCCTCTGCCCGGCTGCCACCCGGTCTGGGAGGAACTGAGGAGCGCCTCTGCCCGGGCGGCCCCGTCTGGGAAGCGAGGAGCGCCTCTGCCCGGGCGGCCCCGTCGGGGAAGTGAGGAGCGCCTCTGCCCGGCCACCCCGTCTGGGAGGTGAGGAGCGCCTCTGCCCGGGCGGCCCCGTCTGGGAAGCGAGGGGCGCCTCTGCCCAGCCGCCCTGTCTGGGAGGTGAGGAGTGCCTCTGCCCGGCTGCCCTGTCTGGGAGGTGTACCCAACAGCTCCGAAGAGACAGCGACCATCGGGAGCGGGCCATGAGGACGATGGCGGTTTTGTTGAAGAGAAGGGGAGGAAGTGTGGGGAAAGGAAGGAGAGATCAGATTGTTGCTGTGTCTGTGTAGAAAGGGGTGGGCATAGGAGACTCCATTTTGTTCTGACTAGGAGAAATTCTTCTGCCTTGGGATGCTGTTGATCTATGGCCTTTCCCCCAGCCCCCTGCTTTCTGAAACATGTGCTGTGTCAACTCAGGGTTGAATGGATTAAGGGTGGTGCAAGATGTGCTTTGTTAAACAGATGCCTGAAGGCAGCATGCTCTTTAAGAGTCATCACCACTCCCTAATCTCAAGTACTCAGGGGCACAAACACTGCAGAAGGCCGCAGGGTCCTCTGCCTAGGAAAACCAGAGACCTTTGTTCATGTGTTTATCTCCTGACCTTCTCTCCACTATTATCCTATGACCCTGCCATATCCCCCTCTCCGAGAAACACCCAAGAATGATCAATAAATACTTCAGAAATTAAAAAAAAATAAATAAATAAATAAAAATAAAAATAAAAAAGAAAAAAAAAAAAAAACAAAAACAAAACAAAAAAAAAAAAAAAAGAATTATGCTATATCTACTCTGCATGTGCTCTACCAATGAAACAACAAAGTCTGGATGAAACAACAAAGCACATCAGTTGACAGTACAGTTTACTGAATATTTTACATCTACTGTTGAGAACTACTGCTAAGAAAAAAGATCCTTTAAAAACATCACTACTCATTGATAATGAACTGAGTCACCAAGAGTTCTGATGGAGATGTACAAGGAGATTAATGTTTTTGTGCTTGCTAACACAACATCCATTCTGCAGCCCATGAATAAAGAAGTAATTTCAACTTTCAAGTCTTATGGCTATAGCTGCCATGATAGTGACTCCCTTGATGGATCTGGACAAAGTAAACTGGAAACCTTCTGCAAAGGATTCACTCTTTTCTAGATGCCAATAAGAATATATGTGATTCCCTTGAATACAAGAGACCCTAATAGTTAGGCAGGAATATCATCATTCCTATTTAGCCTGAAGAAGTTATGGAAGATGGATCTTCATCCTTCTACAAACCTTAGGACTAGGGTTGTCTTATAAAAGGGAAGGGGGAAAATATGTCAGAGGTGTTCGACCCACAGTGACTCCCTCTTGAAGAAGGGCTGGGTAAAATAAGCCTGAGACCTACTGGGCTGCATTCCAAGGAGGTTAAGGCATTCTTAGTCACAGGACGAGATAGGAGGTTGGCACAAGATACAGGTCATAAAGACCTTGCTGATAAAACAGACTGCAGTAAGGAAGCCAGCCAAAACCCACCAAAACCAAGATGGCGATGAGAGTGACCTCTGGTCATCCTCACACTCCTACCAGCGCAATGATAGTTTACAAATGCCATGGCAACTTCAGGAAGTTACCCTATATGGTCTAAAAGGAGGAGGGAACTCCCCACCCCTTTCCCAGAAAATTCATGAATAATCCACCCCTTCTTTAGCATATAATCAAGAAATAACCATTAAAATGGGCAACCACCAGCCCTTGGGGCTGCTGTGCCTATGGAGTAGCCATTCTTTTGTTTCTTTATTTTCTTATAAACTTGCTTTCACTTAAAAAAAAAAAAAGAATGTCTGTATATCTGTGATTCATGAGAAGAGGTCAAAATACCAACATCAACAAGAGTTTGCAAGAAGCTGATTCCCATCCTCAAGGATGATTTTGAGGGGTTTAAGACTTTAGTGAAGAAAGTAGCTGCAGATGTGGTGGGAATAGCAAGAGAACTAGAAGTAGAAGTGGAGCCTGAAGATGTGACTGAATTGGTGTAATATCATGATATAACTTGAATGGGTGAGGGGTTGCTTCTTAAGGATGAGCAGAGAAAGTGATTTCTTGAAATGGAATCTAATCCTGGTGAAGAGGCTGTATACATTGTTGAAATAACAAAAAAGGATGTAGAATATTATGTAAACTTCATTGATAAAGCAGCAGCAGGGTTTAAGACAACTGACTCCAATTTTTGAAAGAAGTTCTACTGTGGGTAAAATGCTATCACTGACTCCAATTTTTGAAAGAAGTTCTACTGTGGGTAAAATGCTATCAAACAACGTTGTGTGCTACAGAGAAATCTTTCATGAAGGAAGAGTCAATAGCTGTGGCAAACTTCACTGATGTCTTATTTTAAGAAAATGCCACAGCCACCTTCAGCAACCACCACTCTGATTAGTCAGTAGCCACCAACACTGAGGTAAGACCCTCTACCAGTAAAAAGACTATAACTCACTGAAAGATTATGACTCAGATAATTGTTAGCATTTTTTAGCAATAAAGTATATTTTAATTGGGGCATATATTTTTTATACATAATGCTATTGCACACTTAACAGACTACAGTATAGTATACATATAACTTTTGTATGCACTGGGAAACTAAAATATTTGTGTGACTCACTTTACTGTGATATTAGCTTTATTGTGGTGGTCTGGAACAAAACCAGCAATATCTCTGAAGTATGCCTGTATCTGAGAAGACTATACCATTTCAATATTGTTTCTATGGAAAATGTCTTTTGGGTTCTAGGCCAACAATTCACAAATAAGCTGATTTTTTGTTTGGTTTTGAGACAGGATCTTGCTATGTTGCCCAGGCTGGAGTGCAGTGGCATGATCACGGCTCACTGCAGCCTTGACTTCCTGGGCTTGTGTGATCCTTCCATCTCAGCTACCCAAATAGCTGAAACTATAGGCACATGCCACCACGCTTGGCTAATGTTTTTATTATTTGTAGAGATGAGTTCTCACTATGTTGTCCAGGCTGGAGCAGAGTGGCACAATCTCAGCTCACTGCAACCTTTGCCTCCCAGGCTCAAGCCATCCCCCCACCTCAGCCTCCTGAGTGGCTGGAAGTAGAGATGCACACCACCACATTCAGCTATTTTTTTTTTTTTTTGGTAGAGATGGGGTTTCACCATGTTGCCCAAGCTGGTCTCAAACTCCTGGGCTCAGGCGATCTGCCCATCTTGGCCTCCCAAAGTGTTGGGATTTCAGGCATAAGCCACCATGCCCAGCCAGCTTTCAATTTAAAATACATCATATGACTGACAACTTACATCACAAATCTTTCTATTCCAAGAATTCCTTACTCTCCAAATCTCTAATTACATATGTAAATAAACCAGAGAAAGAATTCTTACGATTTTCAGAAAAGAGCGGCAGCTTTACCTTAAATATGATGACAATGGGTATATCTTCTGACAAAGTATTATGCCTCAAATAAAATCGTCCTTGTTTCACAGCCATATTGGTTCTGCTTTTTTTCTCATGGGTAGAGCTATGAGTAAATACAAGTTGGTTAAACTGCATCCCCACTTAGTTTCAAACTAGTAACATGCAATAATAGCAATGATCATTAATCAATAAGGGTCAACTGATCAACAACAATCACAAGGTCCTTTCTAATAAGTACTTTAAAAAGACAATTCCTTTCCTGCCCTGCTGCCACTTCAGCGAACATTTAAAAACACTATAAATTTTTCTTTGACTTTGAGATTATGATGGAAGTTCTGTGTGTGAATGAGTGACAATTACTTTCTGACCAACTTCACTTTGACTCTACCTTGAATTACTTTGATCCAGTGTACAGCATATATACAAGGCCAATTTTATATATGGGCCTTAACCATAATGAGGAAATTAAAAAGAAATGAATTTATATACTATGAGTTTTTAAACTAGTAATTCAACAAAATATACCCACAGTCTTGGTATATAGTAAAGCCAAAAGAAAGGAATATCCTTCTGTTGGTATCTGTGTTAGTTATAAAATTCCTAATGGATTTCAAAGCATTTTAAAAGCTCTAATCAACCACATTAGTAACACACACAGATTACCTGCTACTATGCATTGTTACCCACGTTACTTATATTAGCTCTAATCTTCTACATAGTCAAACTTTGAAGTATTGTCTCAAAATCACTTATGAGGAAACCAAGGCTTAGAGAAGCTAAGTAACTGCACATTCCAGTGCCTCATAACTAGAAAACAAAGCTTTAGGATTCAAATTCAAATTGCCCTGGCTCCAAAGTTATAGACAGTGGGAAGACATGGATTGTAAAATTAACCGTATCTGGGTTCAAAGGCTATCTATCTCTTACAGTCAAGGTATCCCTGAGCTTAAGGCCTGTTAGTTGTAAAATGGAGATGTTAATAGTACCACTTATCTTGGAGGACTGAGATGACAAATAATATACCTAGTATTTTGCCTGCCTCCTAGTAAGTACTCCATGAACGACCATTATTGTTAGCTGCCTCTCCATCAGAAAGAAAAGTACAGAAACTGAGTTAATCAGTTCTTTGTAGGTTATCAAATGGGAAACTACCGCACTCTCACATCTTATCTATGCCACAAATCTTTCTATTCCCAGAACTCATTAACCTCCACATTTCAAATTACATGTGAAAATAAAAAGAAGTTACAGAAGCCTCGAAAGGGAGACTGTAGTAAAAATGAGCACACTGTGAAAGAGGCTGGTCTAGAAAACTAACAATAGGGTGTTAAGTCCATAATACAGGTCATTCAATATTAAGTGTCAAATAGTCCCTGATCATACTGATGCAGGAATACACATGTAAATGGTAAAAGGCTGAAAAGAAGAGTGAAAAACTGAAGAGTGGTTTTATATTTTTTTCTTTTTAAAAATCTCCTTTCACGCTCTATAAGCTAACATAAAATTCAGCTTAAACAGTGACTTTTCAAACAATGTCTCAGACTCCCATCACTGAAATTTTAAAATCAATACCCTATGCTTCCAGACTTTCATAATAAATTGAATGCAGACAGCTTAAATATTACAATGCCTGCTTTTAGAGAGTAATAACTGGCTCCCTCTGTATTGAAAGATAGCCATTTAGGACTAATGGAATGGCCAATATTGCTTAAGGACACCATCTCTGCTTTCCATACCTGGTAACTGAAGCTCCAACGGCCCCTTTTCTATCAGCCTCCACGATGATCCTGTTCTTAGACAGCTGCTCTTGGATAAGAATAACTTTTTCTACTCCTTTAACAATGAAGTAGCCACCTACCCAAAGGAAACAAGAAAAACTTCATCATTTATTCCTCAACGAGTGTTGATTTAGTAATGGCAGGAATCTTGTGAATCAGAGATTACCTTTTCTACTGCTTCATGGCACTGGCTAACACTTGATTCAAAGGGGTTGCTCATTTTATTTTTTATTTTATTTTATTTTATTTTTTGAGAAAGGATCTCCCTTTGTCGCCCAGGCTGGAGTGCAGTGGCACAATCATAGCTCACTGCAACCTCGGACTCCTAACCTCAAGTGATTCGCCCGCCCCAGTCTCCCAAGTAGCTAGGACTAGAGGCATGTGCCACCACGCGTAGCTAATTTTTAAATTTTTTGTAACAACAGGGTCTCACTATGCTTCTCAGGCTGACTCCCTGTCTTAAGCCATCCTCCCGCCTCAGCCTCTCAAAGCACCGGGATTATAGGCAAGAGCCATTGCGCCAATCTGATATTGTTTTATGGACTGAAGATCAGCACGTGATTTTATGCAAATGAGCTACAAGATAAAAAATTTCTTGAGGACAGGAAATATATCTTATTGGTCTATGAATCACCAGCCCCTGACATATGTAAAAAGTGAATGAAAAAAAAGTTAAATAAATTAGTTGTCAGAGCTCTTAAGTACAAGTGTAACTGACAATTTTCAATGTAAGCTCAAATTTACTCTAAGTTTTCTAACAAATCAGTGGTAATGGTAGATTAAGATTTGGTTTCCAAAATAATATTCCATATTCAAAAAAACTCATGCATCATCATGTATTTTTTTTTGCACACAATTCAGAGTCGGATAAAGTAATATTTCATTTTATACCTGCAGAATATAAGCAAAAACAATACAACATATTTGAGTTATGCAACATTCTGTTATAGTCTAGTAAAGTCACGTTCTTCATTAACTTCTTTCCAAAACTTCTGGGATTCTAAAACAATGCAACTTTACAGGAATAAGATTAAAGCAACTATAAGTTCAAATAAATCAATGTGAAATATGAGTTAAAGAATTAAGAGAAACTTCCTGTTAAGTTCTAAGTTTGAAATTTTACAAAAGAAATTGCCTAGAAATAGGTACAAAAATAAAATTTTTTAAAATGTAAACAAAAAAATACTTTCATCCCCCCACTGCTTTACTGCATTTAAAACAGCCTGAAGTGTGATACTTGATTTTTTTCAACCAGGTGAGGCCAGTAACTCTGGAAGATTATTCTTGAATTTTTAGGCATACCAAAAGAAACTGGTGGGCAAAGACAGAAAGAAAAGACTGACAAATCATGGCAATAAACAAGAATGTGGCATATTAAAGTCTTAAGCCTGAAATAAAAGAGGAAACAGTATGTCTTTGAGAAATATAGACTAATAGGGCTAGGCGCAGTGGTTCACGCCTGTAATCCCAGCACTTTGGGAGGCCAAGGTGGATGAGTCCAGGAGATCAGCCAGGATGACACAGCAAAACACCATCTCTACTAAAAATACAAAAATGAGCTGGGTATGGTGGCACAAGCCTGTAGTCCCATCTATTTGGGAAGCTGAGGTGGGAGGATTGCTTGAGCCTGGGAGGCAGAGGTTGCAGTGAGCCGAGATCACACCACTGCACTCCAGCTTAGATGACAGAGTGAGACACCACCTAAAAAAAAAAAAAAAAAAAAGAAAGAAAGAAAGAAATACAAGAAATACAGACTAGTAGCATAAAGCTAGAGACAAATTTCTGGGTGTTTTGTGAACAAGTTTATTATAAAGTAGAAAAACTGGTACTGTTTTTGAGACAAAATGTTAAAACAGCAGCAGCAGAATAAAAGATTAAGGAAAGTGGGACAAATCCAAGACTTCACACATACCTGGATCTAAGGGACATTCGTTCAGTTTGGCAAATTCTGCTGGCGTTTTTCCCGTAAGAACACAGTTTGAACTACGTAGCATTATGGGCATTCTGTATAAAATAAAACAAAAGAAAATATCACATGTAGGCTGTCAATGATAAAAGCTGCAAAAAATACAAAACATGCAGTGCACACCACCTCACTAAGGGTCTGTCTATGCACCATGTTAGAAAAGGCAGAGAAATAGCAATTACATGGAAACCAAGCAAAATGAAGTATTTTCTCAGGCACACTGCTTGTCTAGTACAGATGATAAAAACTCAGGCTGGGTGCAGCAGCTCATGCCTGTAATCCCAGCACTTTGGGAGGTCAAGGTGGATGGATCATATGAGGCCAGGAGTTTGAGAGCCGCCTGGCCAACATGGTGGAACTCCATCTCTACTAAAAATACAAAAAATTAACTGGGTGTGGTGGTGTGTGCCTGTAGTCCCAGCTACTCAGGAGGCTGAGACAGGAGAATCGCTTGAACTTGGAGGTGGAAGTTGCCGTGAGCCAGGATCACACCACTGTACTCCAGAGTGAGGCTCTGTCTCAAAAAACAAAACAAAAAAACAAAAAATCTCAAATGTTTGGTTTAAACTTTGCATACAGGCTTTAGTGAGAGTCAGAAATGACGGCAATACTTCCTTCATGGAAGACAAAGTGATTCTCATCAGTTACTTGGCAATAGCACAATGCATCCAAGTGTAAGGAACAAGAGGCTAAGAAAATTAACCAGGCAGTCTGGAAAAAGAACTGAGCAAAACGTACTAGAAATGGAAATTTTAAGCACTAACTTAAAAATGTGGAAATAGGTTGGATAATAATAGATTTGATACTGCTGAAGATATAATTACTGGGCTGGAAAAGACATCTGAAGAAATTACTGAGAATGAATTTCAGAAAGACGTAGAGATGGAAGACATGAAAGAGAGTTTAAGAGTCAGGGAAGGATAGAGAGAGAGCGACTAATCAACATCTAATCAGACTTCTAGATGGTGAAAATACACAGAATAGGTGAGAAGTCCTATTCAAAGAGATAAGAGCTATAAATTTTTAAAGATATATGAAAGCCATAAATCCTCACGGTAACATCTGCACAAGATAAATAAAAAGAAAGCTACACCTAAGCAGATCACAGTCAAGATACTAAACACCAAAATTAGAGATAAGGTTTAAAACCCAGCCAGAAAAAAAGGGAGGCTACCAAAAAGGGAAGGATGACTGGATGCACAATAACTTCACAACAACCAATGACACAGAGCAGTGTGCTCGAAGTGTGTGTCAAGCACACAAGCAATGTGCTTGAAGAGAAAATAACTGCCAACCTCGATTTGTGTATTCTGCTACGTATTCACTCAGAATGAGGTCAACATAAAGATATTTTCAGACAAAAACTGAGAGAAGTTACTAATGTACTAATAGGCCCTCACTAAATAAACTTCTAAAAAAAATTCATCTTCAGGAAGATGGAAAATAAACACTAACCAAAAGTCTGACGTGTAAAAATGTATGGTGAGCAAAGAAAATGGAAACTAATGTGTGTGGATATAAACAAATGCGAACTTCATAAGACAATAACAATTTCTAATTTATAGGTTAAAAAAACATGCCAAGGAAGCCGGGTGCAGTGGCTCATGCCTGTAATCCCAGCACTATGGGAGGCCAAGGCAAGTGGATCACAAGGTCAAGGGATCGAGACCATCCTGGTCAACGTGGTGAAACACCATCTCTACTAAAAATACAAAAAATATTGGCTGGGCGTGGTGGCATGCACCTATAGTCCCAGCTACTCAGGAGGCTGGAGCAGGAGAATCACTTGTACCTGGGAGGCGGAGGTTGCAGTGAGCCAACATCGCACCACTGCACTCCAGCCTGGGCAACAGAGCGAGACTCCATCTCAAAAAAAAAAAAAACATGCCACGAATGGTGGCTCGTGCCTGCAATTCCCAATGCTTTGGGAGGCCAAGGCGGGTGGACGACTTGAGCCCAGGAGTTCGAGACCAGCCTGGGCAACATGGCGAAACCCCGTCTCTACAAAAAATACAAAAATTAGCCAGGTGTGGTGGTGCACTTATAGTCCCAGTTACCAGGGAGGCTGGAGGTGGGAGGATCACTTGAGCCCAGGAGATTGAGGCTAGAGTGAGCCATGAGTGTACTCCGGCCTGGGTGACAGAGTGAGACCCTGTCTCAAAAAGACCCAAACAAAACAAGATAGAACAAAAATTTGGTACAACAAAAGCATGTAAGTCAAAGTGATTGATTTGATCCAAGTTAAAGCTTTCTAAGGTCTTTGTTCTTGCCAGGAGGAGAATAAAGGTATTTTTTATTTTCAAACATTGTTATGTATGCATTTCAAAATTTCTAAGGTAAACATAAACAATCAGAAATACTGTATATGACTTTTAAATCAGTTGGGGAAGGGTGAGAAAAAAAAATCTTCCATTATCCAAAAACAAAAATGGAAAAAAACCTGAAACATGAAAAGCTAGACAGCTTTAAAATATAGAATAAGTTGACAGACATACACTCAAATATATATGCATATATATGTATATATATGAAACAAATATAAACTACATTCTCAAGACAAATTTTTAAAAAATCTAACCATATGCAGTTTACTTCAACTAAACTCAAAACATAAGGACATTTAAGAGATTTTTTTTTTTTTTGAGATGGAGTCTCGCTCTGTTGCCCAGGCTGGAGTGCAGTGGCACAATCTCGGCTCACTGAAACCTCCGCCTTCCAGGTTCAAGCAATTCTCATGCCTCAATCTCTTAAGTAGCTGGGATTACAGATGTGCACCACCACACCCAGTTAATTTTTGTATTTTTAGTAGAGATGGGGTTTCTCTACTCTACTTGGCCAGGCTGGTCTCGAACTCCCAACCTCAGGTGATCCACCCGCCTCAGCCTCCCAAAGTGCTGGGATTACAAGTGTGAGCCACTGTGCCCAGCTCATATAAAAGATTAAACAGACAATAATTTTTTAAATGATATGCCAGAAATATAACCAAAAGAAAGCAAATGTGGCTATGCTAAGAGCAGACAAAATAAGATTCAAGGCAAAGAATATTATAAGAGATAAAGAAGATAAACGTATAATCATCAAAGGTTCAGTTTACTAGGAAGATTTAACAATTCTAAACTTCTATGCACCTGATATCATAGCTTCAAAAAAGCAAAAATACACAAAACCATAAGGAAAATGGACAAATCCACCATCATAGTGGGAGAGATTTTAACATACCTATTGTAGTAATTGATAGAACAAACAAATCAAAAAGCAATGCTGATACAAAACATCTAAACAACACAATTAACAAGTCTGATCTGAAGGAAAAACATAGACAGTGGCACAAAACAACTGGAGAATACCCCTTGTTTCCAAATAAACATGAAACATTTATAGAAACAGGTCTCTACAAAGTTCCAAAAATTGACATAAAGCACCAATTGGGAAATCGTAAGTCTTCTAAATAACTCAGGTTAAAAAGGAAATCGTAATGGGAAGATAGAAATAAGAATATTCTCACTTTACATCAAGGGAAATGAACATACTGACTAAAGTTATGTAATATGACATGAAGATATAAGAATATTTCAGTTACTACAGTAACCAAAAAGATAATTAAAAACAAGAAGGAAAATTTGGAAGAGGAAGGGAGAAGTAAAGTGGTGACACAGGTAAGCTAAGCCACATCCCATATATCAGGAGGGAAAAAATAATGTCTACAGTTAATGTATTAAGAAATAGAGGTCAAAGCATCGCATTTAAAGTTACGGATATTGGCCACGCACGGTGGTTCATGCCTGTAATCTCTGCACTTTGGGAGGCCGAGGCGAGTGGATCACATGAGGTCAGGAGTTCGGGACCAGCCTGGCCAACGTGGTGAAGCCCCATCCCTACTAAAAATAAAAAAAAAAATTGTCCAGGAGTGGGGCGGGCACCTGTAATCCCAGCTACTCAGGAGGTTGAGGTGGGTGAATCACTTGAACCTGGGGAGCAGAGGTTGCAGTGAGCTGAGATCATGCCACTGTACTCCAGCCTGGGCAACAGAGTGAAACTCCATCTCAAAAAACAAAACAAAACAAAATACACACACACAAAATAAAGTTATGGATGTAATAACCCCCAGAAAAAATAACAGAAATAGTTATGAAGTTGGGAATGGGACGAAAGGTGAGGAAGGGGAGGGAGGGAGGGAGGTTACTGTTTTGAATCAAATGTTGTTATGTACTGTTTGATTTCTAACCAAGTACAAATATAATTTGGATTAAACTAAAATCTTTTTACTCCAAAAAATAAATGAGATTATATATGTAATTTAGGTAATGCATAGCACATATAAGCATTCTAATGACTAGAGGTCATTTTTATGAATGCGGAGCTAACAAACACCATTGCCTATCATAGTATGGCACATAGCAGGTATTCAACAAATGCTAGTTACATGCCCCCTCTTTAAACCAGGATTTAAACCCTCAATCTTACGAATTTATGTTTTCCTCCAGTCTCTCTTGCCTTTCCTTCACAATAGTCAATCTAGTTCATAATTTAGCTATGGTCCAAAATTTAACTGGACACAAGTATGGTCCATATACAAGAAAGAAAGAAGTTCTCATCTTAACACTGATAGGCCGGGCGCGGTGGCTCACGCCTGTAATCCCAGCACTCTGAGAGGCCAAGATGGGCAGATCACCTGAGGTCAGGAGTTCAAGACTAGCCTGACCAACATGGCAAAACCCTGTCTCTACTAAAAAATACAAAAATTAGCTGAGTGTGGTGGCACACGCCTATAATCCCAGCTACTCAGGAGGCTGAGGCTGGAGAACTACTTGAACCCGGGAGGCAGAGGTTGCAGTGAGTCAACATCATGCACTCCAGCCTGGGTAACAGAGTAAGACTCTGTCTCAAAAAAAAAAAACTGCATTCCAGCCTGGGTAACAGAGTAAGACTCTGTCTCAAAACAAAAAAACAAAAAAACAAAAAAAAAACACAGATAAACAGTCCTGCTAAAACCAAGATGAATATTTTAATATCTTACTTATTTTTCTAAGTGAAGACTGAGGAGAGAAACAATACAAATTACCCCTTCCTTTGAGGGAAGTATAGGAGAAGGATTTGTTAAACCTGCATGTTCCCATAAAATTCTGGACTTCTAGACCCCTTACCAAATGGTGCCATAATTACATATGCCTGTCTTCCCTGACAGCTGTGAATGAAGGTAGCCAATAGGAACTGTATTTTGTATATCTTTTACTCACCTAAGCACTCAGCATCATACATAAGAAGTGATAGGCAGTTGGTATATATTTATTGAACAAATGGATGTTTGTTCAAAAGTGCTCTTAGCACTTTTGAGGGGGGAAAAACACTTGAACAGAAATTATGTGGACTAAGTTTAAAGTCTAGTACCATTATTGACCTCATAATATTGTGGGTTTTGTCCATTTCTAAAGGAGAGTCAATATATTTCCCTAATCAGGAAGGGCAGATTGCAAAAACACAAGTGGATGCTATCATTTCCAAACTTGTACCCGGCAAATAAGTAACTTCTCCCTTAAATACTTGTAGATGAGAAAAAGTTAAATTCCAGGAAAACTCAATCTCAGAATATACCTGGAATCCACCTAGAAGACCTGTCCAGGAGAGTTCACTGAAATGCTATTGTACCTAGTGTTTCCCTAGCAGCTCAGAGTTATAGCAGGAAAGGGAAACATTTTCCTCAACTTCTTAGAAAAGGTTTTACAATTAATAAATAGTAACAACCACGACTATATGCTGGACATTATTCTAAGTGCTTTACACATGCTGACTCACTGGACCTATGAAATAGGCAGCATTTCCTGCATTCTTCAGATGAGGAAATGGGGTCACATCATGGGGCTAGAATCCAGGCAGTGTGGCTCTAATACGGATTTCATTTCTCACCTGCCGATAGGTAAGGCATTGCGGATGATCCTCTGGCTGCCTCGGGTATATTCAATATCCACTGTAATAGGGGCAGAGTATGTCATGTCTCTCAAACGGCACTGAAAGAGAATCAGGAATCTGACAGTTACTGCTCCTTCTCTCTGCAACAGGGTCCTGACCACTTCAAAGTGCTCCTTCTGTAGTAGAATTATGGCCCACATTGAACTTTAATCCCTTTTTCTCCAAAGAATGTCCCCCCCACCCCGTTTTTAAATGATCTTTTAAGAGTATATATTAAGGGCAGACTCTGAGTTAAAGCAAACAAGTCCAATTAAAGTACGGTTCATAATTACCTCGTGAGGGGACACTGGTCTAGTTACATTGAAGCTTTCTTCAACATCAGGAAGCCCAACATAGATATTAAGATATCTGAAAAGCAAATTAGTGTGGTACGAATTATACTTCTTCAAAGATCATAAAAGCAAACAAGCTATTTTCCTTCCAAATACAAAGATTATGTTTTGATAAATGCTTATCTTGCTAAGGATGACAAATTAAATATTAAAATTGGAGATCTTCTTGAAGTGATAGTAAATATAGCTTTACAAAGGAGGGAAATATTATCAAAGTATCTTTTAAAAAATATTACAAATCTCTTTAAAAAATACTGGAAATACAGCTCCCTAAAAACGATACTTAATGAAAGAGCAAAGTGCAAAGAGTACTGATGATATGCTATCATTTGCAAAAGAAAGAAGAGGCCATAAAGGCAAAAACAAAACAAAACAAAACAAAAAAACAAAACAAAACGCTCATTTGTGCAAAAGAAGGATAAAAAGGATAAAGCGGAAACTAATGAGATTGGTTACCTATGGAGAGTGGCTGGGAACAGGGTGGAAAAAACTGGAAGTGGAACAACTATTTTCTGAATATACTTTTTTGTGCAAGTCTAACTCTTAAACCATAATAATGTCTCACATACTGAAAAAATAAAGAAAGGAACTAACGTAAGTAACCCTGGGAGACAATATTTTGATTGGACATTGAGAGGCTAAAGATAAAAACGACAGTGCACAAATCCTACACTCTAGTAAATTTTATCTCTCAGAGGTATGAGTTAACAATTCTGAAACTTTATGTATAGTCTAGGATTGAAAAAAATTTTAAAAAAATTTTGCAGATAATGGGAGCCAGATTTCTCATTATTGGGATAAAAGTTAAATAAGGAAAGGGAAAAGGTTAGAATGAGTCCTGCAGTGTTGAACTGAAATTGGAGGTATCAGTCTGCATGGTTTTTAATATATGTAAAAATGGATAGGATAAAGAAATACAGATGTGTCTGCACGTGTGTGTTTGTATACATACACATATTTCTCAGCTCTACCTGCTGAAATCTTAGTGTCCATATCTTGGAATCTAAATACTATTTTCCAATAAAAGGGAGACTCTAGGGCTCCTTGGATTCCCAATCTGGGACGGGGGCATACCAGATGAACCATATCTTACAGTGCGAGAAAGCAAAGGAGTGCTCAAAAAATAATGGTGGCATCTTGAAAGGACACCAGAGTAAATCTGAAGGGTCTCCCTATGGTCAAAGCTGAAACAGTCTGAACAACAGAAAAATGACAGTACTGGATACATATATATGATAGTACTCATAGAATAAAATAAAACATCCATGAGTCCAAATTGATATAAATTAATATAGAGAGAGATATGTGAGGGGAAAAGGAAACTATTCTGTATAGAATTCCAGTATCAATGCAGAAGGAATGATAGAAATAAAGGTTCACCATTAGATAAGCCCACAATAATAACTGTTATAGGTAAGAATCATCAATGTATGCTAAAATTGTTGGTGAAATTATGATGAGAAACGGTATTTGCATAGTCTCAAAGAATCTCCCTATAAGATATTTATTAATTACAAAAGGAAAAATAGTAACCTTTCAGTGCAGAAATCTGGAAGATCCTACCCTAATCAAGTGAACAAAGTTAAAATCATTAGTAATAAAATATATTGGCATCTGTAACCCCAATATGAATCAGTGAGAACAGCATAAAACATTGCTTCTGTGGCATTCTTGCCAAAAATGTATAACCCAATCAGACATCATACAAACTCAAATTAAAGGAACTTCTACAAATACTGACTAGATTGTTCAAAAGTGTCAATGTCAGGAAAGACCAAGAAAGATTGAGGGACTGTCAAAAATTGAGGAGAATAAGGATACAAGACAACTAAACATAACACGGAGCTCTGGATTGATTCCTACACCAGAAAAAGGACATTTGTGAGAAAACATCAAATAAGGTCTATAGATAGTAGACAACATCGTATCTGTGCTAACTTCCTGGTTTTGATCATCGTGCTATGGTTATGTAAGATGTTAATATCAGTGAAGGCTTGGTGAAGAATATTGAAGAACTCTTTGTACTATTTTTGCAATTTTTCTTTTAAGCTTAACATTATTTCAAAATAAAAATTTAAATATTTAAAACCTAATAGTTTCAAAAATTTCCCAACCATAACTCGTTATAATTTGCCAGTTAAAAATTTAATTTGAGCACTTTACAGTTAATAAAAGACAATGATTTATTTTTTCATTTTTTATTTTTTTGAGTCAGAGTCTCACTCTGTTGCAAAAGGTGGAGTGCAGTGGTGCAATCTCAGCTCACTGAAATCTCCCCATCCCAGATTCAAGCGATTCTCCTGCCTCAGCCTCCCGAGTATCTGGAATTACAGATGTGCACCACCACGCCTGGCTAATTTTGTATTTTTAGTAGAGACAGGGTTTCACCATGTTGGCCAGGCTAATCTCGAACTCCTGACCCCAGGTGATTTGCCCACCTTGGCCTCCCAAAGTGCTTGGTATTACAGGCATGAGCCACCGCGCCTGGCCAAGACAATGATTTTAAAAGAGTTTTGATAGCAACTTCACTCACTTTAAAAAATGTTAGACGTAACCCACATAGCAAATTAAGAATAGTTGGTTCCTTACTTTAAGTACCACATAGGGTCAGCGTCACTTGTAACCTTTTCATTGGCTTTCATTATCTTCTTTATCTGCAGTGGAAAATGCAACATTAGCAAAGACTCTGGCTTCCAATTAATCCTTAGTTTATGTCTATTTCTAACATCTGATGCTTACCTCTACATTAATGAAATAGTTAAATGAATCTATATGCTGTTTCACAAGGCCTTTCACCTAAACAGATAGAAAAAGTAAACAGGTTAGCAACAAAATAATAAATCATATAATGGAATCTAATAATGGGTGAATATCAAATTTTTATCAAAACCAAAGTGAGAAAAAAATCCATGAATTTTATTTAATAAATAAATCTTTTCATTAATGCGTTCTCATTCCATTTCTGCATCGTCTTACTAGTATATCCTCGAGAGTTTTCCTCCTTGAGAAGCAATCTGACTCTTGGAAATCAAAATATGAGTATATGAATATATGGTCATGTGCCACATAACAACATTTCATTCAACTACAGACCACATATCTGACAGCAGTCCCATAAGATTATAATGGAGCTGAAAAATTCCTATCACCTACTGACTTATGACTTGATTTGATTTCATAGAGTGTATTTCTGAAAAGAGCGACCCCTCCTCAAGAAGAGCCTTCGGCAGGTCCTTCAGGAAGTATTCTAGAAGAAGGCATTGTTATCATAGAAGATGATAGCTCCATGTGTGTTACTGCCCATGAAGACCCTCCAGTGGGACAAGGCATGGAGGTGGAAGACAGTGATATTGATGATTCTGGCCCGGGCTAATGTATGTATTTGTATCTTAGTTTTTAGCAAAAAAAAAATTTTTTTTTTTTTTTTTGAGACAGTCTCGCTCTATTGCTCAGGATGGAGTACAGTGGTGCGATCTTGGCTCACTGCAACGTCCGCCTCCCTGCATCAAGCAGTTCAGGTGCCTCAGCCTTCTGAGTAGCTGGGATTACAGGTGCCCACCACCATGCCCAGCTCATTTTTGTATTTTTTGTAGAAACGGGGTTACACCACATTGGCCAGGCTAGTCGGTCTCAAACTCCCAACCTCAAATGATCCGCCTGTCTCGGCCTCCCAAAGTGCTAGGATTACAAGCGTGAGCCACTGTGCCCAGCACCCAGCACCTTCTTCTCCATTTATGTGCAGCTCCTTTTAAAAAATCACAAAAAGGCCAGGCAAGGTGTCACATTCCTACAGTCACAGCTACTCGGGAGGCAGAGGCAGGAGAATCACTCAAACTCAGGAGTTCAAATCCAGCCTGGGCAATGCAGCAAGACCTGGTCTCTTAGGGGGAAAAAGAAATTTCTTGACCTTACAACCATTTTATTTGATTCTTGGTTACTCCCCGACTTAGAAACTCCTCAATAGCTTCCTGTGGCTTTTAGAAGAAAAGCCAAATCCTTAACATGGCTTTCAAATCTGATCAGGAAACTGGCCCTGACAACTTTCCCAGCCTCATTTCCCAGCATTCTCCCCTCTGCCCATAACACCCAACTGAACTCTAGAGTAGAGTTCAAAATGAGTAGAGACAAAACCCTACTCATTTTTCTTTTTTTGAGACGGAATCTCACACTGTTGACCAGGCTGGAGTGCAGTGGCACGATTTCGGCTCACTGCAACCTCTGCCTCCCAGGTTCAAGCTATTCTCCTTCCTTAACCTCCCAAGTAGGTGGGATTACAGGGGCCAGCCACCACGCCCAGCTAATTTTTTGTATTTTTAGTAGAGACGAGGTTTCACTATGTTGGCCAGGGTGGTCTCAAACTCCTGACTTCGTGATCCGCCCACCTCAGCCTCCCAAAGTGCTGGGATTACAGACATGAGCCACCACGCCGGGTCTCATTTTTCAAGTCTCCATTCTTTCACTTAGCACAATGCTTTCAAGATTCGTCCATGTTGCAGCAGGTAATAGTACTTGATTTCTTTTTATTGCCAAATAATACTCTGTTGTACAGATATATCCCATTTTGTGTATCCATCCAGCAGCTGATGTCCATTTGGGTTGTTTCCACTCTTGGCTATTATGAATAATACTGCTATGAGCATTTGTGTACAGGTTTCTGCATGGACACAGGTTTTCATTTCTCTTGGGCAGATATCTAGGAGTGGAATTGCTGGAGGATGTGGTAACTTTTTGTTTAACCATTTGAGAAACTGCCAGCCTGTTTTCCAAAGTGGCTATAACACTTTACGTTCCCACCAGTGGAGCATGATAGTCCCCACTCCTCCACACCCTTATTAACATTTGATTTTGATTATAGCTATCCTAGCAGGTGCCAAGTGGTCTCTCACTGTGGTACTCACTACTTCTTAGCATAAGCTCTTGGAAACTGAACTGAAGCCTGACACCACATCATATCATATTCAGCAGCTCCTCTTGACTGGTCGCTATTTCCTGCAGACCCTGTGGAGGCTCCTCTTGAACACCTTGATTGAGCCATGCTCTCTGCACCCAGCTTTCAGCTTAAACCTTCTTCTCTTAAGATGTGGTTTATGTCTCACTTCATTTGGGTGGCCCTCTCTGACCATTGCTCTTTTGCTGATAGCACTTTGGTTTTTAATCATGTGCCATGCTACTATGCATGTACTACTAGTTTTCTCTAAAATTAGACTACCACTCTCCAAACCAGCACCTTTCAGGCAGGGATTTTACGTTATAATTCCTTGTATTTCCAAACACAGCTATACCAAATCAAAAAATGTTGATGACAAAAATTTAATCTTTAAAAAATGGCTTATTTCTTGACTTTCTCATCTGAAAAATAACCAATTATTATTAAATGTGAAACAATTACCTTTAAAAATGCTGGAAGCAGCCTCCATTTTTCCTGTGAGCCAAAACAAGAAGAATATCAGAACTCTGTACCAGCAACAGTACTTTCTTAAGTTATTTTAATGTTCCAAAATAAGCAAAGGAAAGTAAATCAAAACAAAAAGAATAATTTTTAAACATTTTTATGGAAATCACATGTGTGCATATGCATATAAATATGTATACACATATATACATACACTACAGGTTTCCTAAACAGAATATAACTTAATCTCTTCTTGATGACTCAAGATTTTAAGCACTTTTCAATCCTTTATTTTATTCTCATGACACTTCCTAAGTGAAGTTTGCCAGTTTGAGAAAAGGAAAATAAGGCTCAGAGAGTCTGGTGGGAGAGCTGGGTCTCAAGACCCAAAGGGAGTTCTTTCTCCCTCCCATTCTCTCTCAACTACTGTCTGGTCAGAGCTCATCTCAGGGCTACAGAAGGATGGCACGTATGGTGATTGCTTCCTACATTGCCTGAGCAACTAGAGGAACAGAGTTACAATTGATGGAGACGAGAACATTGTAGGAATAGCAGGTTTAGGTGTGGAGGAGCTACTAGAAATTTGGTTTGGGTGTGTTAAGCTTGAGATCTCCATTAGACATTCAGGTGGAAGTGTCAAGGAGGCAACAAATGAGTCTTGAATTCGGGAATGGAGTGGCCTGGAGATATAAACTAGGGAGAGATTAACAAGTGGATGGCAATTAAAGGCATGTGATGGATGAGATCACCTATGGCATGTGATGGATGAGATCACCTATGGAATGTAGATGGAGAAGAGTTCCACAAAGTGAGACCAGTCAAGAACAATCCAACAATTAGAGAGGAGGAGCAGGAGGCAGCTCCAGCAAAGGAGACCGAGGAGTGGCCAGGGAAGGTGGCAGACCCCTGGGTATAGTCAAAAACTAGAGAGGCAGGCAAAGCTAATCTATGACGACGGAAATCAAAAGGTGGTTGGGGGGATAGACTGAAAAGGGTCATAAAGGAACTTTCTGGGGTGAAGCAATGTCCACATAGAGCACATAACTATAAAACCAATGTAACTGAATATCTAGTATCCATACATTTTATTATATAAATTACACCTAAATTTAAAAATAGAAGAATGACAATGATACAGGTTAAATTGTGTCCCTCTCAAAATTCATATGCTGACGTCCTAACCCCCAGTATCTCAGAATGTGACTGTTTTTGAAGGTGGGGTCTTGACAAAGGTGATTAAGTAAAATGAGTCATTAGGGTGAGCCCTAATCCAATACAACTGGTGTCCTTATAAAAAAGAGAAATTGGACATAGAGATGCACACAGGGACAATGCCATGTGAAGATGAAGGTAGAGGTCTCAGTGAAGCTTCTGCAAGCCAAGGGACGCCAAAGATTGCCAGCAAACACTTGTAGTAGGGGAGGACACAGAGCAGATCCTCTCTCATAGCCCTCAGAAGGAGCCGGCTCTGCTGTCATCCTGATCTCAGACTTCTAACCTCCAGAACTATGAGAAAATAAATTTCTGTTGTTTAAGCCACCTAGTTTGTGGTTACTTTGTTATGGCAGCCCTATGAGCTAATACTCCCAAATCTTCAAATTCCTCTCTCTACACCCCTTCTTATACTCGTTTCCTCCCATTTCAAAGGAAGGACCATCCATTCCTTGGTCTAAGGCTAACCCTTCTGCCACGGACACAATCCTGCCAACCTTCTCCTGAAGACTGGAAACCTTGTCCCAGTTCAGTCCTTGATATTCAACCTGTTCTATTTAAAACTGGTAGAGTATTCAAATCTTCCCATTTAAAAAGAAAAAAAAAATAAAACTTTCTTGACCCAGCAGCTCCTCTGACTACTTTCTTCCCTGCCCTTCAGCTTACAATCTCTCCCAAATTACTACATATTTAGCTTCTCTGTTCCTCACTTCCCACTCCTTCATTCCATTATAGTCAGGACTCTGACCTACCTGCCAGTGAAACAGCTCGACAGAGGCCACCAAGGCTGCTACTTCAAAAGACCTCCCTTGATGCCCCCTCATATTCCCTTTCCACAGTATTTGGCCATGCCGATCGCTGTTTTATAACACTCTGTGACATCATTCTGTCTGTCCTTCCTCCGGCCGGGCCTTGTCACACCTCTTTCCTCTGCCACCCTGTAAATGCTGGTGTTCTTCAAAGTTCTATCCCTGGCAATGTCTTTTCTCATTCTCAAGTAGGGCTGGGAATGGACACTGTTTCAAACAACACTGTTTGAAAATGTTGTTTAGCTTCCCCCATCTCATCCCACAGCCCCCCAGTTCCAAATGTGGACTCTTTCAAGGGCAGTGACCCTGTCTATCCTGTTTATCACAGTGCCCGGCACATAAAAGACTCCAATAAATACTGAATAAATAAATAAATCAGTGAGTGAATATCACTGCTGCAGTAAGCTACTGGGTATGGGCCTGTCCCCTCCAACTATTGACTGGGCAGTGATACCTTACAGCCTCAGAGGCTACTTAAACTCAGTATGTCTAAAATCAAATCTTCCCCCAGCTCTATTTCCAATCTCAGTGAATATCACCATTTATCCCAGTCAATCCCAAATTAGACACCAGGGAGTCCTAACTTTCTGACTCCTCTTAATCGACAGGAAAACAAAAATTCTACTGAGTCGACCTCCTTTTAACCTTCCTCGAATTCATCCTCTGCTCCTATGCCAGTTGAGGCCCTCATAATCTTTCAGCTGGTCTGCGGCAATACTTCGACTCTTCCTGCTCGTCCCTTTCAATGCACAGCACTAAAGCCAGTGTACATGTCTTCATGTGCACAGCTGAGCACCTCATTCTCTACAACTCTTCAGTGCCTCCCCACCCTCTTCACCATGTCTTAACCCCACAGCGAGGCATACATCATATGCTGTGCTTGCAGTTGTACTTGTGCCTACGCCTCCTCCTTCTATCTGGAATGCTTCCGCACCACCACACTTCATCCACATCTGGCAAACTCAGTTCAGGAATCACATCCCAGCTACCATTTGTAATACCAAAATACCCCTCGCCTACTTGTATCACAGTACCTATTGCATGTTAGTCCACCTGCTTACATGTCTCTCTCTATAAGCCTATAACAAACTGGGAGGCAGGAAACACATTTTTTGAACTTGTATAAACCCTGTGAATAATACACCACCAGGTAAGTACTCAGTAACACTGACAAATATTTATTCAACAAGTAACTGATTAATTGGCTCCAAAGCTTGTGTTGTTTCTACCATACTACCATGCTGCTGTGCTACCATAAGCACAAAAAAATACACACCAGGCATGGCCAGTTCAAGTAAAACTGAGCTATCTAGAAAAAGTTTCAGCGAAAACACTGAAGTTGGAAAGTTTAAGTAAACATTTTAATATCTCAATTTAAAAGGAAGTGGCAGCAAGTAGCAGAGATACTACCATCTTCTGGGAGAATCAGGAAAGGCCTTCCTAGGGAAGTTATATTATAGATATGTGGGATTTAATCTACAAATAGGAAGGGGAGAGCGATCCAGAAGAAACTGTATGAGCAGAGTAGAAAGATCTCAAGGGAGGGAGAGGAGGGAACCATGGGAAAAGAGACTAGAGAAGTAAGCACTGGTCAGACTGAGGAAATTTATTACAAACATGGTAAACACTAGATTTTGCCCTAAGAGCAATAGGCAGAGATTGAAGAATTTTAACTAAGGGAGCAACATAACCATGTTTGTGTGTTTAAATGGACAGCTCTGGCTGCAGAGCAAGGAACAGACTGGATTGGGACAAGTCAGGTGCCAGGTAGGCCAGTTAGGAAGTAAGAGAGGACAGTGGTTCTGGGCTGGAAAACAGTGGGAATGAAGTTTCAGATATGCATAGATTAAGAACTCAAGACTTTTTAGAGGTGATGGTGGATTGGATGCAGAGTGCAGGAAGAGGAACTGTTATTCTTGAATCAGAAGGCTGGAATTATAGCACTGATCACTTCATAGCTGTGTAAATTCAGATAAGAAATAGAAATCTCCCAGGCTTATTTCTTCAGCTCTCTGGAGAAGCAGTCCAATAGCAGTTAGGGATGAAGACTCGAGTCAGACTGACAAGTGTCCAAATTCCAGATTAGCCACTTACCAGGCTTCTAATGCAAGGCTATTTACTTAACATCTTTGGGCCTCTCTGGCAAAATGGGGGTGAAAATAGTACTTATTTCAGAGGATTAAATAACATAATGCATGTTATGGTTAAACAGAACTTGGCACATTAGAAAGTGTTCAGTGAATGCTGGCTCTTTGATATTCACTTTTCACGGTTAAAATACAGTTTTGCAGCCGGGCACAGTGGCTCACGCTTGTAATCCCAGCACTTTGGGAGGCCGAGGCGGTGGATCACGAGGTCAGGAGTTCGAGACCAGCATGGCCAACACAGTGAAACCCCGTCTCTACTAAAAATACAAAAATTAGCTGAGGGTGATGGTGGGCGCCTGTAATCCCAGCTACTTGGGAGGCTGAGGCAGGAGAATCGCTTGAACTCGGGAGGCAGAGGTTGCAGTGAGCCAAGATCACACCACTGCACTCCAGCCTGGGCGACAGAGCTAGACTCCGTCTCAAAAAAAAAAAAAAAAATAGTTTTGTCTGATGATCAGCAGCCTATTGCATGCACTTATAGACTGAATCTGATGGAACCGCGAATTCAACTTCCTTAACTTGTCAAATTATTATAAAGAGGTTTTGTTTTGTTTTCCTTGAGACAAGGTCTCAGTCACCCAGGCTGGAATGCAGTAGCAGAATCACAGCTCACTGCAGCCTCGACCTTCCAGGCTCAAGTGATCCTTCCACCTCAGCCTCCTGAGTTGTTGGGACAACAAGTGCACGCCACCACACCCGGCTAATTTTTGTATTATTTGTAGAAATAGGGTTTTGCCATGTCGCCCATGCTGTTCTCAAACTCTTGAGCCCAAGTGATCCGCCCACCTTGGCCTCCCAAACTGCTGGTATTACAGGCCACCACGCCTAGCCAAGGAGGTTCTTATAATCCGATACTTACTAATCATGTCACTTTCCTGCTTAAACCCTTCAAAAGCTCTGCTCCAAGACAAAGTCCAAGCTCTGTCAGATGTTTATTGAAACTTTTCATAATCAAGACCCTTACTTAACCCTGTCTTTTATCTCTTCTCCTCTATTTTTCTTCACTGTAATACTACTGGATTTACTTTCCTTCCTCAAAAACATCCAATGGTCTTGCCGAGGAGGTTTCAAGTATCCTGTTCTCTCTCCCTGAAATCTCTCCTTTGCTATCTTCGCCGGCCACGTCTCCACTTGCCTATTCCACGTCAGTGTAGATTTTGAGGCTCAGAGAAGTTATAATATGTGCCTTATCAGATAACAAAACATGTCCACAGCCGCACTTCATTGGGTAGCTCGCTGTGGGGCAGCCGTCCTTAACTTCTGAGTAGCTGATGAAAGCTGTGTAATCTCTCCCCCAGAAAACACACAGGCAAATTCTTTAGAAAATATTCAGGGCGTTTAAAATTACCCTGCAACCCAAACTTGAACTTCAGGTTAAAAGGAAAGATGACTAGCTTGGGATTCAGACGATCTGGTTTTACCCCCACAGCCGGCTGCGGTACCTCATGCAAGTGGCCTGAGCTCCCTGGCCCCCATTGTCCTCTGTAAGACTGCAAACATGCAATACGTCCCCCACAGTAAGTGCGAGGGCCAGTCCTCCCCACGCACACCTATGCTGGAAGAGTTCCAACCCGAGAGCCAGCAGCGGGGCTTCTCGGCCCCCGCGGCGGCTGACAGCTCCTCTGGGATCAGCCTTCACTCGCGCACGCGGAGACCGGCTATGGAAAAGACTCGCACGCGCGACGCTCTGAGCATGCGCAGAAGCCCTGCGCATGCGCAAAAACCGCCAGCCAGCCCCCTTGGCGGCCCGAGCACTTCGGGCAACGCCCCCTCAGGGCGCATCCCGGCCCCTGACGCTCCCTGCGTGCCTGGCACTGACCTCTACAGTCGGGATCGGCGCCGCCAGCTGCTCCGGAGTCAGGTTCCCAAACTCTTCCGCTAGCACGTCCATGCTGCTCACGAAGGAGGAAGAAACCGATAGCAGCTCCGCGCCCGCCTTCCCTGCACCAAGCAAACTGCACGACTCCCGGAGAACGGTGCGCGGAGGCCTAAACTGTCCCCGCCGTGCGTGTTAGCTAGAGACGCGGCAGAAAGGTTCCGCCTGCTCCCTGCCCGAATCGGCGATGGAACCCGGATGTGGCCGAGGCCGAGTAAGGAAAGTGCGCCCCCTGGTGTAGCTCGGAGGTCTGCCGCAGGGAATCCTAAGCCTCAGCTGTCAGGTGTCTTGCCAATTCTCTGGTAATTGAGACCAGCAAACCATAGTGGTTGCCATTTTAAAAGTAATCCGAAGAAAAGTGTAAACGCATAATTTACGCAACTTGAACCACTGAGGCAGAGAATTATTTAATGTAGTCCAAAATTATATGCGTTGTTTAGTATGGAAGAGCAAGAAACGTCCCAAATGCCTACTAATAGAAGATTGATTAAATAAGTGAATGTACATGCGTGTAATGGAAGAGTGTTGAAAATTCTCAAAAGCACTAGATGGAAGATGTAGGAGTAAATACCCAGCGCATGGAGAAATTTAGTATGAAAAGATGACATTTACGTTAGTAGGGGAAGGATGGTCTGTCCAGTAAATAATGTTTGAAGAGCTGATTACCCATTTGGGGAAAAAATACATGTAAGTGAATCTTTTGTGGATTAAATATTGAAATGTTAACAATAACTTAGAAGAAAATGTAAGTGCAGGTATTCATAACATTGAGATGATGAAGACTTTCAAGACGGCAACAGTCAAATCATAAAGGATTTTATAATCTAAACACGATTTTATTATTCCACGGAAAATGTTTAATTTTCTGAACAGATTTTTAAAAATCACCAACAAATAGAATTAATAAAAAATAAATTGGCAGAAGACAAAGGGCTGGTCTCTCTAATTTAAAATGAGCTCATACAAATCAACAGAAAGAAAAATCCTATTAGAAAAAACAAGGCAAAATGCACCAATTAATTAATGGGTACGGAGTTTGGGTTTGGGAAGATGCAAAAGTTCTGTAAATGGATAGTGGTGATGGTTGCACAACAATGTGAATGTATTTAATGCTGCTGACCTGTACATCATTTTAAAGAGTTAAAATGCTAAGTTTTATATATATTTTACAACGATAAGAAAAGTTATGAAAATTTGTAAGTACATGTATGCTTTCCAGTTTCTCCCTCATAAAGGTAGAACCCTTGCACCAGGTTAATTATTCTTATTTCCTAAAGAGCTACTTAAATTTCAGTACTTGTATTTTCTGAGTATTGCCCTGATATCTGAAATATGAGAAGAATGGAAAAAAGACCAAAAGTAGAATCAACCCTGCCTTTGAAGTTCTTACAATTTACTTATTACAGAGACAAGATACAACTTGTGTCTCATCCTTGTGCATTACCAGATTGCAACCAATTTAGCATCTAGCCTAGAAGGGACTGTGAAAGTGATTTGTAGATGGCAGATGATCTCAAGGTTGGCTCAAGTGTGTTGATTGTCTGTGCCAAAGGCTTCTTTGCTTTCCATTATCAAGGTGATTCTCCAACTTTAGGGTGTATCAGAATCACCTGGAGAGCTTGTTAAAACAATCTCAGCTTTCTGATTGGTAAATTGGTGCTGAAATTTTGCTTTTTTTGGGGGGGCGGGGATGGAGTCTTACTCTGTCATCCAGGCTGGAGTGCAGTGGTGCAATCTTGGCTCACTGCACCCTCCCAGGTTCAAGCGATTCTCCTGCCTCAGCCTCTCTACTAGCTGGGATTACAGGCGCATGCCACCATACCTGGGTAATTTTTGTATATTTAGTAGAGACAGGGTTTCGCCATATTGGCCAGGTGGGTCTCAAACTCCTGACCTCAGGTGATCTGCCTGCCTCGGCTTCCCAAAGTGCTGGGATTTCAGGCGTGAGCCACCGCGCCGGCTGCAAATTTGCATTTTTTTTTTTTTTTTTGAGATGGAGTCTCACTCTGTCACCCAGGCTGGAGTGCAGTGGCTCTGTCTCGGCTCACTGCAACCTCAGCCTCCTGGGTTCAAGTGATTCTCCTGCCTCAGCCACCTTAGTAGCTGGGACTACAGGCATGCGCCACCATGCCCGTCTAAATTTTTATTTTTAGTAGAGACAGGGTTTCACCACGTTGGCCAGGCTGGTCGCGAACTCCTTACCTCAGGTGATCCGCCTGCCTCGGCCTCCCAAAGTGCTGGGATTATAGCCGTGAGCCACCACTCCCGTCCTGCAAATTTGCATTTCTAGTAAGTTCCCTGCTGTTGCTTTCCAGTGATTATGCTTTGGAAATCACTAACCTAAGACTTATCACTCAATGCCATATCCTCTTTTTATGTGTCTCATTATCCAGACTGAGCTCTTGGTACGGGAACTATCTTGTTTGTCTTTGTATTTCCAACTTCTAACCCATCAGTTGTTCCTGAATATATTTGTGTTGAATGAGTGAGTTGAAAGAAAAAATGCAATGGGTGATGTTTGATATTATCCTCACTTTTTAAGAATCCTGATTGTTTTTAGTTTCTCTTCAAAAGCAGGAGGCTCTGGTAGCCATGGTCCCAAAGTCCTATATGGCAACAATTGGCTAATGCTGAATGGTGTTGGCCCTTAGACCATAGCTGCCACAGTCCCTCATAGTCCTTCCCCCAGGTCAAATCTATAACTTCTTTCTGATACCCTAAGGGACTGGAGTTTTGAAACCAAGAAGCCAGGAACAGTCTCATGATTTCTTTGTTTTCTGCTGCCATGTCCTTTTCCTGAGTTATTAGTACAAAAAGACCAGTGGTTTGAAAAGAGGGGTGGGAAATTAGGGAAAAGAGATCACAAGGCCAGGCGCAGTGGCTCACGCCTATAATCCCAGCACTTTGGGAGCCCGAAGCAGTGGATCACGAGGTCAGGAGTTTGAGACCAGCCTGGCCAACATGGTGAAACCCTGTCTCTACTAAAAAATACAAAAATTAGCCCGAGGTGGTGGCACGCATCTGTAATCCCAAATACTCGGGAGGCTGAGGCAGGAAAATTGCTTGAACCTGGGAGGCAGAGGTTGCAGTGAGCCAAGATCACGCCATTGCACTCCAACTTAGGCGACAAGAGCAAGATTCTGTCTCAAAAAAAAAAAAAAAAATCACAGAAGGAAAAATGGTTAACATGTTGGAATACTATCTTATCGCTTAATGTATAATGGCTTATGGTAGCCAGATGAAAAATTGACCAATGCCGTGGGGGAATAGAGGATCTTGTTTAGGGGAGAGCAAGGAAAAAGGAAAGGCAGAGGTGTCCAAGCTGGGCCCTGAAATATTAACATTTACTGAGTGTTTACTCTTTGTCAGGCATTGCAATGACCACTTGATGTGCATTCTCTAATTGAGTGCTCAACCCCGGGGGATAAGTATGATTATCCCCACTTGACAGGTAAAGAGACTAAGGCTCACAGGGGTTAAGACACTTGCCCAAGCAGAGCTGGAATTTAAATCCATAATTATTTGACCCCAGAACCCATGCTTTTAACCACTCTATCATAACGCCATACCAAAAGCATGGGGTAGCGGAAGACGTTTCAAGTAGGGAAACACAGCATGAGCAATGGCATGAGGGCATGAGTACATTATACCACATTCTGACAACTGAGTGTAGTTCTCACATAGGGCTTTTCAAGGGATGTGTCTGTAGATGACACTAGAAAGATCCACTGGAGCTGTACCATCACGGACTGTTCTGCCCTGTAAAAGAAATTAGACTGCGCTCTGAGAGGCTTCAACATGAAGATGCTAGAAACAAAAGAAAAAGATTATCTTCCTTTCTTAAAACCTTGATGCATTCAGACTGGGAAAAAAGATACATATGGTTCTGATTTCTGTGTCTCAATTAATTCATAATAGAACTAGAGAAGACCAGAAACAATGTCAGAGAAAGAATAAGGACTCTTCAGTCTCAAAAGGCAAGAGCAGAGGGAGAGCCCTTGAAGTCGGAACATTCTGCATTTTAAGCAAGACTGGATAGTCCAAAAACTTTCAGCTGTCTGCCATGCCCCCAGACCTTTCTTTATGTGATGTGATCTTATTATCCTATCAAAACCAATAGGGCCGGTTACCTGCCCAAGACAGCCATGTGGGCTGGATTTAAGGGATGAAGTGGCTTATCATGAGAACCCTATCTAATGTGGGGTTTGTGGGTCATCTAAACTGACACGTGGCGAGCAAACTCAATAGTATTCCCTCTCAGGACACTTTTAATGAAGACACCCCAAAGGGGAGGGCAGCAACAGAAGCTGAGAAGTAAATGCCAAGTCAGCATTTGGTAACAGCACCACAGAGATACCTTTTTTTTTTTTTTTTTTTTTTTCCAGATACGGTCTTGCTCTGTCACCTAGCTCACTGTAGCCTTGAACTTCTGGGGTCAAGCAATCCGCCTACTTTGGCTTCCCAAAGTGCTGGGATTACAGGAGTGAGCCACTGCATCTGGCCTGAGAAATACTTTTCTTTTCTTTTCTTTTTTCTTTTTTTTTTTTTTTTGAGCAGCATCTCACTCTGTTGCCCAGGCTGGAGTACAGTGGTGCGATCTTGGCTCACTGCAACCTCCACCTCCCAGGTTCAAGTGATTCTCGTGCCTCAGCCTCCCAAGTAACTGGGATTACAGACCTGTACCACCACACCTGGCTAATTTTTATATTTTTAGTAGAGGTGGGATTTCACCATGTTGGCCAGGCTGGTCTCAAATTCCTGACCTCAGGTGATCCACCTGCCTCAGCCTCCCAAAGTGCTGGGATTATAGGCGTGAGCCAGCGCGCCCGTGGCCCTGAGAAACACTTCTGATGGATGACACACATTCCAGGGTTAGACTCCTTGGGTTCAAATACACTTACCAGCTCTGTGACGTTGGGCAAGTTCCTTAGCTTCTCTGATTCTCATTTTCCACATATGGAAATGATGGAGCCTGCAGTTATATGATATTTACATAAAGTGCTTCGGGTAGTCCCTGCCATAGGGTAAGTGCTCAGTGGCTATTAATATTTTTTTATTATATTCTGAAAGAGAAAAAAAAACTATACTCGGGTTCATCACACCTACAAATACAGCTGCTGAGACAAATTCCTGGATTTCCTTTTTTCTTCATAAAAGTTTGCAATAAATACCTCTGTTCCTTTCCCTTGAAATGTGAAAGAAGCTAACATAGTAAGCTTAGAAATGAAAAGGTAAGGCCTCACTCCAAAGACAGAACAAGAGGGCACAATATGATAATACAAATATACCTTTTAAAAGATTAAAGTAAATCATAGAGGATAATGTCATAATTGATTACTAAATGGAATTAGAACATGTTGGGTTTTGTCGCTAGCCTTTGACATTGACATCAAGGACAATAACCGCAACCTTCTGCATACCCTTGGGTTTCTCTGCCAATGACAATATTGGGCTTAATGAACCATGGTTCTGATGACATATTAAAATTATTGTTCTTATGTACTTAAGTACTTGATCATCACATCTCCAAATACTAAAACCCCTTGAAGCTTGAAAGAGATTTAGGACTCATAAATTACAGTTATTATAATGTATTCTGGCTACATTATGCTTTAGAGTTTGCAGACAATTTCAAATATGTCTCATTTTCACAATAACTGTGAGGTAGGCAGATAGTAGGGTAGGGAAGTAGGGTGGAAAATTGAGGTTCAGCAAGATTAAAAGATTGGCTCACGTTCATATAGCTATGAAGTAGTAGGAGTGAATTCAAACTAAGATCTTACAACTCTTAGTCCCATACTTTTACAGAACAATTAGTGGAAAATTTTTGGAATTGAACATCCCCAGAGGTAGAACAGGCTGAACTTTAGTCTTGAGAAAGATGCAACTGAGAAGTAAAAATATGTTGCACAAAGGAGGTACTCCCCATTTCTGTAGCACACTTTGCCAATCAACTACAGAACTCATTAGTGATTCTCCTGGGTCTGGCTTTCAAATCCTCCCCTCTCTGGGGAGTTACCACTGAAAGATCAGGCACATAATTTTAAACCTATTTTCATGAAGAGAACGTTCACTGGAAGGGACCTGAAGTGGAGACGGCTAATGTTTACCAATATCCATGACAGCCTTTCTCCTGGGCACTTTTTCCAGCCTCCCCTGCAGTAAGATGAGGCCACATTATTGAATTCTGGCCAATGGAACATGAGTGGAAGTGGGCAGTCTTTTTCTTTCCCTATCAGCTGAGTGAATGAAGATTTAGAGGACAGCGGAGTCATGACATGAATGGAAGTTGGGTCTCTGGATGGCTAAATGGAAGACCCGCCCCCCAACCCCATCCTACCCCTTGCTTTGAACTATGCTTTGAGAAATGAGCTTATGAGACCACTGAGACTTGGGGGCTGTTTGTTCAGCAGTTCACCTACACTTATTAAGAAAGGTTGACTTCTTGTAACTATGCTTTTCCTTAAATCATCTTTTGTATAATTCTCAGAAGCACTGCTGGTTTGGGTGGTCTCCTCACACAGTTCTCACATCCAAATTTTAAAGATTTCATGAATGTTCATTACAGTGGATTTATTTTTCTCTTGCTGCTTCTCAGCATGCCCTCTCAATTTCGGAGAAATCTCTAATTGGATGACTTTGGTGGGACCACAGGACTGTAAGGATCATAATTCCCTCACTCCATCCCCTGCAAATTAAGAGCCTGGGCACTTGACTTAAGACTCACTCAACTGAATCTTGATATGTGGGACTTTAAATCTTAAGCAAATGAGGCAAAGAAGGAAAGACAGTTGAGAAATCCATCTCTGAAGCTGCAGCACTGATTCCAGCGTGGCTGGACTCCTGCAGCTTGCATCGCCTTGGTTCCTGTCCATTTTCCAAACCTGGTTCCTCTCCGATTAACTAGATTCTGTGAGGTACTTCATGCCCGTCCAATAAACTCCTTTTCTGCTTCCGTTAACCATAGTCTGTTTCGATTGCTGGTATCATGTCTTCACGTGTGAGTGCATGTAAATATACATACACTAGACATAGGAATATTCTAGCATCAGCAAGTGTTGTCAGGGCAATCTTTCCAAAACATAGATTTGTTTGTGACCTTCTCCTGTTTCAAGAGATTCAATGATTCTTTTTCCTTTTCAGGACAACCCCTGTCCCCTGCCCAGATTTTAGCATGGCATCCGGAACCTTTTCATCTTTCTTGTTTCACCTCTCATCACTTTTTTTTTTTTTTTTAAAGACAAAGTCTCCCTCTGTCGCCCAGGCTGCAGTGCAAGTGGCACGAACTCAGCTCACTGCAACCTCCGCTTCCTGGGTTCAAGTGATTCTCCTGCCTCAGCCACCCGAGTACTAGGATTACAGGTGTCTGCCTCCACGTCCAGCTAATTTTTGTATTTTTAGTAGACAGATGGGGTTTTACCATGTTGGCCAGGCTGGTCTCGAACTTCTGACCTCAAGTGATTCACCCACCTCGACCTCCTGAAGTGCTGGGATTTCAGGTGTGAGCCACTGCACCTGGCCACCTCTCATTCAGCACTTTCATTCTTCCAACTTACTCTGATCCCTGGCTCGCCATTTCTCCCTACTCTTGTACTTACTGTGCACTTGGCCTGTTTTGTGGCCTCTTGACAAGTTCCTGTGTATCTCTCATGTTTTAGCTAAAGAATTATCTTCTTTATGAAACAGAGTTTGACCATCTTCTCCCTAGCACTATGCTTTTTTATTATTATTATTTTTTTTTTGGAGACGGGGTCTTGCTCTGTTACCCAGGCTGGAGTGCAGTGGCAAGATCTTGGCTCACTGCAACTTCTGCCTCCCAGGTTCAAGTGATTCTCCTGCTTCAGCTTCCCAAGTAGCTGGAATTACAGGTATGTGCCACCACACCCGGCTGATTTTTGTATTTTTAATAGAGATGGTGTTTCGCTATGCTGGCCAGGTTTTTCTTGAACTCCTGGCCTCAAGTGATGCACCTGCCTTGGCCTCCCAAAGTGCTGGGATTCAGGCATGAGCCACTGCGCCCAGCCCTGGCCTTATTTTTTAACCCGCATTACACTTTATTGTAACTGTTCACAAGTTTGTCCTTCTCAATAGATTATAAACTTCTTGAAGACAGTGTGTTTTATCATCTATGTATCACAACCACTGGGATACTTCTTGGCAGGCACACAGCAGATGCCCAATAGGTATTTGTTGACTCAATGAATGAATGTGTGAATAAACATGATTTGATGTCTGTAAGGCTCTGATGGTCAGCACAAGAATCATTCTAAAAAGACTATCCAATAAAGACTATCCAATATTCCAGCCCCAAGCTACCCAGAAGTGGTTTAGAAAACAGAGACACTGGCTATCATGAAATAATTTTTAATGCTTTAAAATTTAGTAA
The DNA here is from genome assembly GCF_028885655.2 of Pongo abelii. Taxonomy (NCBI): domain Eukaryota; kingdom Metazoa; phylum Chordata; class Mammalia; order Primates; family Hominidae; genus Pongo; species Pongo abelii. The sequence continues at coordinate 105,048,569 of NC_071995.2, read as the reverse complement.
GTGCACACAATACATGTTTTAGCAGAAGAATGAAAATGTGTGTATGGCATTTAATACAAATTTACATTACAAAATGAGACCATGTTAGGAAAACATTAGAAGTAAACATTTAAGTAAAAACCAAATAAACAACATGCTAAGGGATACAATTTTAAAAATCCTAGTAAATGTAGTTGCCTAAATCCAGACTTGAAACATTGAGATTTACTTTGCCACTAAAAAAAACAAAACAAAACAAAAAAAACAAAAAAGCAGAATGCCCTTCATTTTAAATGCATTAAAAAAAAAGTTTGTACATTGTTTTCCTGCTGGCCACTGTAGTATAATCAAGTATATGAAAGAGGATCAGCTGGATTCAAATCCGGTAATAAAAAAGTACACCACCTGTTAAGTATACAGTTCACCCCAGAAAGCAACAAAAAAATCACACTACATATTACCTTTCTACTGTCAGATTCTCCCTGATGCCCACACCCCAAAGACAGAACAGCTGAGAACTCCTTCAGCTTAAGAGAAAACCAAATGTCTTCAGCACCTTATAGTTTCTGTGCATAGGAAAACATGGGCAGAAGAGGACTGCAGGAAGAGAAAAAAATAGCTAAGACCAATGGTGTACTCTTCAGTAATACTCCACTTGCATGCAGCAGCTTACGTGGAGAGAATGGCTGATGTATTGGGCATTGTGAGAAAAAAAAAAAAAAGCAAAACTGACGTTCATACTTTCCTCAAATTTTGGCAGATTTCCCCAAATACAAACAATGGAGACAATTTATTCACACAATCATTTCCTAGAACTTCATAAAATAATGAAGTAACACCGTAATGGTGAAAGTTGTGGTGAGGAAAAGAAGGTTGGGGAAGAAAGGAATACTTCTTTTTATTTTCTACCCACTCTACCTCACCAAATTGCTAGGGCTCAATTGAGTCCTTAGCAAACAAAACAATCAAAAGTGTATTTTATGCAAATGAAGCTCTTTTTAGACCAAGTACCTCCCAACTGTAGTGCTTCCCACAGCACTCCAAAGAAGAGTAATTCCAGGATAAGCAGATTTCTCTAAAGTCTCTGGCAACTAGTGCCCAACTTTGCAAGGTTTGATTTAATGCTCAAGAATGGCAAATGAGGCCAGGCGCAGTGGCTCACGCCTGTAATCCCAGCACTTTGGGAGGCTGAGGTGGGCAGATCACGAGGTCAGGAGTTCGAGACCAGCCTCACCAACGTGGTGAAACCCTGTCTCTAGTAAAAATACAAAAATTAGCTAGGCATGGTGGTGCGTGCCTGTAATCCCAGCTACTCGGAAGGCTGAGGCAGGAGAATCACTTGAACCTGGGAGGCGGAGGTTGCAGTGAGCCGAGATTGTGCCACAGCACTCCAGCCTGGGCAATTAGAGTGAGATTCCATCTAAAAAAAAAAAAAAAAAAAAAAAGAATGGCAAATGAGGCTGGGCTTGGTGGCTCACGCCTGTAATCCTAGCAGTTAAAGAGTCCGTGGCGGGTGGATCACGAGGTCAGGAGTTCAAGACAAGCCTGGCCAACATGATGAAACCCTGTCTCTACTAAAAATACAAAAATTAGCTGGGCGTGGTGGCGGGCGCCTGTAGTCCCAGCTACTCGGGAGGCTGAGGCAGGAGAATTGCTTGAACCTAGGCGACAGAGGTTGCAGTGAGCTGAGATCGTGCCACTGCACTCCAGCCTGGGTGACAGAGTGAGACTGCGTCTCAAAAAAAAAAAAAAAAGGCAAATGATAATGATCCTTAGAAGGGCATCTTGGTCATAACACGGTAAAGCTTTCATCAGCACAAAAGACATCTGCTAGTTAAGTTATATGGGTAAGAAATCCAAAGTTTAACTGTTTCTTTTTCAGATATGAACTTCATGGAGAACGGGATCTCATTTTATCATTGACTCCCTTTCTTCTTCTTACAAGTAAACCAAATGAGCCCTACCTCACATAAAAATATTAAACTCTTATATAAACCTTATCAATGGCCTGAGAAATGCAAGGACATTCACTAAGAAATTTGTGCAAAAATTGTTTTTCTTGGAGAGCAGGCTAAATTGTAAGAAGAAACAAACTTCTAGAATAATTTGAGAAGGGAGTTGCTTCTATTTTCACTAAACAAACAAGGGAGGTTTTATCTAAAGTTTGTATATAGCATGAAAATGTACTTAATACATTAAAATTCTAAATAAATACTGACCATTGGTATTATAAAGTGTGATTTGGTACATTTGTGGAATTTGAGGACTGACTTTGTAAGTTTCTATTAACACATTAATAAAATGTAATTGTACATTTCAAATACAATTGTGTTTACTTCACATCATTTATTCAGAACATCAGTTCCCTCAGTTATTGTCAGAACCTTCAACCCTTTAAGGAGTTGTACCAAAATTAAAAATCATTAGGTTTGATAATGACAAGTGAGAAAAACAACTCCTTATGGGTTGAATGTCATAAGCCAAATATAAATGGTTACGAAAACATTTACAAGTATTATATAGGTAATATAATTAATTACAAATTGTTTTCTGTTCATTACAAATGTCTGTTTTAAACTTGAAAATGATGCACAAATAGGGTCTATGTGATGTTTATGTCTTATGAGGGTCTATGTGATGTGTGTGTCTTCTGTAATGCTAATATTACCCATTACACAGATTTGGGCTAATACTGCACCACAGTACTGAGAATGTGCTGGATCTCTAATGCCGTCAATGGAAGTGGACTGGATACCAAAGTGCTGGATTTCCAATCTCTCATCCAATGTCAGTTCTTCTTTAGTTAGTAGGAGGTGAAGCATCTACCTTCCCCATGGCTTCCTCATTGAAGAGCAGCTTTCGAAGTATATTTGCATAAAATGGTCCATACACTTGTTTGTTGAGATTCACAATGTTTGCATATTGAGAGCCTAGGGCTTCTAGCTCCTGCTGAATGACAGCTAGGCCTCCTGGCATAGGAGGCATGCATTTTTGAGGGCTTGGAAGACAAAGTAGGCTTCTCATGTAAAGCTTAATTCGTTTATCTGAAGGGGAAAAAAGATACCTTTATCTGTCCATTATTAAAGTACATAATTTTTAAAAACAAGAACAAGTAATTGTAGGTTGACTGCAATAATGTCCCCAATTCTTTACCCCTCCCTGCACCCAACCCCTTTCCAAGGTAGCTTTGCAGCTCCTCCTATCAAAGGCTGGAGTGTGTTTTTCCCATCCTTTTTATCTGGGCTGGCCCTGTGACTTACTTTGGCCAATACAGAATGCGGTGGAAATGCCAGAGTACCATTTTCATGCCTTGGCCTCAAGAGGCCACTCTTGTTCATGTCCACCGTCTACCTACTACCGCCATGAGAATAAGCCTGGGCTTGCTGGATGATGAGAGACCAAGGAGAGGGAAACCCAGCTGTTCCATCTGAGGCCATCCTAGACCAGCCCATAGCCAACCAGCATTCAAACACTGAGAAACTCCAGCCAGGATCAGCAAAGTTTCCATCCTGAGTCACAGCTGAACCACAAATACATTAGTGAGTTCAGCAAGACCAAAAGAGCCACCCGGTCGCCTCACAGACTGGTGAGTAATAATAAATGCTCATTTTTTTTAAGCTCAGGAGTTTTGTGGTATTTTGTTATGCAGCAATAGCTGACTGATAAAAAAGGCAGAGCCCTATTTGGGGGGAATCTTCTACAAAAGTTAATCCTAAATGTTCATGATTGTAATTACATACACTAAAGCTGAGTTTGTAAACTGGCATTGCCAGTCTGGCCCATGCAGTGTCTTTTTTAAAAACAGAAGCCATTTAAAATCAGGAGATTTCACATAGAAATCCGTATTTCTGCTTTCTCTTGAAAAATCTAGAGATCTGGCAAACTTGGGGGCCCAAATTACTACACGGCAAGGGGGACCACACATCTAGGTTTCCCCAGGACAGTCAAAATTTACACCTGTTGTCCTGGCATAATTTTAAAAAGAGACCCTCAAAAGTACCCTGGTTGAACAATAAATTACATGGTGCCAGGCGTAGTGACTCACACCTGTAATCCCAGCACTTTGGGAGGCCGAGGTGGGAGACTGATCGAGCCTAGGAGTTCGAGACCAGCCTGAGCAATATAGTGAAACTTCGTCTCTACAAAAAAAAATTAAAAATTAGCCAGGCATGATGGTGTGTGCCTGTAGTCCCAGCTACTTAGGAGGCTGAGTTGAGAGGACTGCCTGAGCTCATGAGGCTGCAGTGAGCTGTGATCATGCCACCACACTCCAGGCTGGGCAACAGAGGGAGACTCCATCTCAAACATAATTAATTAATACTAAATAAGTTACAGGGCACTTCACACGTGGCCAAGAATCAGGAGACACTGAGGAAGGGACATCCCAACTAGCACACCATTGTGCCACCTTCCCTGCCCTTCCTACATCACCGCCTCAATGTATCTGACTTTGAGATGACTACACAAAAGCATAGAAATGCATATGGAAATCAGGCTGCAATAGCATAGGACAACTATTAATAATACTGGACAGAAAAGACCTGCTATAGCTCAGGCCGCTCCAAGGGCTTTCTCTGGCTTTGGGAACAGAAACCTCACCAATAAGAAGGTTTACTAAGGAAAATATACCACACTGAATATAGACAACTATGATACTACTGAAATTCTTATCGCCAAAGAATGCTCACAAAAATCATACATTCCAGCTAGGTCTGACCTAGAACTTAGTTTCCAATGTCCATCTTAGAATTCTTTCCTTTTACTAGAATGCCCTTCAATCTCATCTCATCTCATCTCTGCCCAGAATCAGAGGCATCCTTCAATGTCGTGCCAAAAGTTACCTCCTTTCTGTGACTTTCCTTAGCATCTGTTACCAGACTATCATGACATATGATTGCCAGTTGAGAAGGTGTCTCTCTCCCTTCTTGGACAGTGGACTCTCTGACCATGAGCGTTATATCTTTTTTATCTTTATATTCTTGGTCTGTCATGTGACAGACACATTGTAAATGCTGACTGAACTTAAGTGAGAATGGACTGAAAAGAGTCTATAAAGATAAATAACAAACTGAAAACCATGGCAGCCAGGGGAAAATGGGGACTGAAGAAGGCAAACAAAGGTGACTTAAGCCTTATCTGTATTTTTTTTCTTTTTTTTTATATAGACAGGGTCTCCATCTGTTGCCCAGGAGAGTCTCAAACTCCTGGCTTCAGCCTTCCAAAGTGCTGGGATGACAGGCATGAGCCACCGTGCCTGGCCTTTGTCTGTAATTTTTCTACAAGGAGAAATTATTCTGTATCACCTGTGCAATTGAAATTACTTGTTAAAAGTGTAGATGGCAGGCCAGGCGCAGTGGCTCATGCCTGTAATCCCAGCACTTTGGGAGGCCGAGGTGGGCGGATCACGAGGTCAGGAGTTTGAGACCAGCCTGGCCAATATGGTGGAACCCCGTCTCTACCGAAAATACAAAAAAAAAAAGCTGGGCATGGTGGTCTGCACCTGTAGTCCCAGCTACTAGGGAGGGTGGGGCAGAAGAATACCTTGAACCTGGGAGGCAGAGGTTGCAGTGAGCCAAGATCACACCACTGCACTCCAGACTGGGCAACAGAGCAAGACTCCATCTCAAAAAAAAAAAAAGTAGACGTAGGCATGCAAATAATTTACACAGCAGGTAACCCATAATTTTTACTTAGTATGTATTCGAAAGAAAAATCCCTTTCTAATATCTTTTCAAAAGGTTAAGAATTGTAATGGGAATTGGGGATTATAATCCCTTCAGTAAATAAATAGCGCATCAACTGAGAACAAAAGAGAGCATACTATGGGTACCCTTAGCAGAGGAAAACCATGGCCAACACTGATCAAGCCCTTCTCAGGTTCCATGAATCTCTCTGTTTAATTTATTCTAACTCCTCTGCAGGCATACATTTAGAGTTAACTGTGTACTACTTTCTCTTTAGACTAGTTGCCTGACCTTCAGAGGCCCAGGTCTATATCATCACAGATATGATCCCAACGCTTTCCCATAAGAAGGTTTAAAGAATGAAACCCTTTCAAAATTGTTATTATGTCAGCAAGTGGTTCTGTCTCCTCTGCCTCTTTTGCAGATGAGTCTGTTTTTAGGCAAAGGCTAAAGTGACCGGAGTGTTTGTCCAGTCAGGAGCAGCCACACGGAGTCCCTGCCAAAGGCATGTCCTTGGCTTCCAGAGTCGAAGAAGAGACATTCAAGTGAGTCACTTAAGTTGCTAGGGCAACAGTACTCTGAATGAGATTAAAAATGCTTTCAATTTGCAAAAGGACAGGAAAGTTGGACTGGGGAAAAGCTGGGTGGACAAAAGTTGCTTTACCAGATTTTAAGAGGCATCTCCTGGCCCTCAGCTTCCCTCTTCCTTCTGATACTGCAAGCATTTCCCTTATCCAAAGAAAAGTCACAGAGTACACTCTGACACTCTGGCCACTCTGCCAGCAAGCGACAGCACTCCAGTTCTGACTGAGGTGCCAGTCAGAGCAGTTAGGAACATGAGCTCTGGAGTCAGACAGGCTGGGGAAGACAGAATCTGCCCCCAGCTTGTTATGGGACTTTGAGTGAAAGTTATTTAACCTCTCCAAGTCTCCTATGCATTCACCCATTTCACAAATATTTATTAAATATATGTGCACGTGCAGCATTGCACAAGAATATAGCAGTGAACAAACCTGCACGCTGTCCTCATGAGGCCTGCACACTACTGGGGATCTGGCAGTATGCTGCAGAGACTGCTGGGCAGTGTCTCAGTCCCTACTCTATCCCTCTTCCTCCTAGAACACCATCTCTCAGGTTTTACCTGTTCAGCTGGGGACGACATGCTCTGAGGACAGATGCATGTCAGCATGTGAAGGTATATAGATAAGGGCTTGGTCACAGGTGACAGTGGTCATGCTCTCTTATTGTTATCAACTATCCCCTCTCAGGAGCAGCCTCTCCAGCAGCCCACAATGTTGTATACACCAACACTGTTCCTTTCTGGGGGCAAAGTTGAAGCTTGGATCCCCAGCATTCCATGTCCCTAGGGATAAGGATGAACAACACCATTTGAAAGCCTCAAATCACTAATAAAATGTATTTGTATTCTTAGGGCCGTCAATGTTGTACTTTGAAAATTTGCAGATTAGTCCTAGCAGGTTAGTACACTCTGATTCTATACTCTTCTACTTTTGGTTTTCATCCTTCAACCTCTGTAGTAGACAACTGCTTTGTACCACACGGCAGCTTCTCCCCTTCCTTATGGCCACAATACTCTGATTTCATTCGGGGGTAACCATCTCCTCCCTACTCTCATCAGGTGTTACAGAGAAAACTGACTCCTCCTTGGCTCCAGGAGGTGAATACATGTCTCAGGCTTAACTTTCTTCCCCTCAGGCCACCATGACCAATTCAAGAATGGGACGTGAACCATAGTCAGGCTAACTGGAGCCACTGAGACTCAATGATGGGGTCACTGCTTAAGCCAACAGGGAGGCAGATTCCTTGTTCTTCACTGGACTTAAATATGGAAGGTTGTAGGCTGGAGCTAAAGCCATCCTGCTGTCATGAGAAAAGTCTGCCTTTTCTCATGCTGTCATGAGTGAAGGCAGCCGGCCCAGGAGAAGGTAGTGTTGAGAGCTGGAGACAGGAAAACTAGTGCCAGTGACAGCTGGAACCCTCATTAGGCTGTACCAGAAGCCAGCCCTACCCCTGGTCTTTTCAGTTAGATGAGAAAATAAATGCTCATTTTGTTTAAGCTAGTTTAGAAGTTTAGATTCTTGTCACAGATAACAGAAAAAGTCCTAACTCATACATTATCCATTTTCCCAACTCACCAACACAGCTTTACTTTGAGACAGTCAATTTTCTGGCTGACCATTACAAAAAGAAGCCTACACACTATGTCTCCCAGATACACGCATTTTTAGTCTTTGTCTCTTTAAGCCTGACCAAGTTCCTTCAGAGCTGCTCACAGCAGAACTGATACCTACTATCTGTGAACATATTGCCAGCTGGTTTGAATTACTGCATTGATCTAGGATTTTAACACTACTCCAGCACTCTGTTATTCTCATCATAAAATCTATTGGCTGAATAGATAATAGGCCCTGAAACATCCCCCAACTCCACAACACACAGAAGCAGCAATGAGTCCCAGGCCTTTGAAAACATTAATATTTCTTGATATTTTCAATATTTATCCTCCAAAAGTGGGTAATGTGTTTAAGATCAAAATTTGACTGACTTAATATTAGTCAAAATCAGCAAGTTAAAGCAAATTGGAATTGAAGCAGAAATCAATAAAAGGACTCACCAATCAAGGACCAGATAGGATTGTCCTCCTCTTCAATGCTTGAAAATTGACCTATAAGATTAGCTTGAATCTCAGCATTTAAAGTGGGTAAACCTCTTTCCATCAGGGTCTTGTTAACCTCAACACAAGTCTGAACACCAATAGAATTCAGGACTTCCTTCAAGTTAAAGGTCCTATGAAACATAAAATAAGATTCCATCAGGGAAAGTTTTTGTTCATCAAGTTATTATTTTTAATATACAGACTTGTTTTAGATGTCTACCAAATTTCTCTTATACAGACAATAATAACCTCTATTAGAATGAACTTATAAAATAGTAACTCCTCCCAACCACCAACCTTCTGATGTAGCAGATTTCTAAATGCTTAAAATCATTAAATTGTGTAGCAGTGTTTAAATAGAAAAGCATACGCAGAAAAATGTAGTCCCCAAAAATGCACCTGCAACCCCATTTATATTGCAGGGCTATCAGAAAGGGACAGAAAACACCAATATACTTCTTAAAATAAACTTGTTGGTCTGAGTGGATTAATTCACACATTTTAAAAAATGCACTTGATAAATGAAGTAGACTCAATTCATCTATGCCTGAGCAGTAAATCTATAACACCAATCAAAAACAACAAATGAAGATATTCAGAGGTCAAATACCTAAAACTTTTGGCTGATCATGACCAAAGATAATAAGCTCCTTCCCATTATTCAAGTAACTGATAAATAATCTCCAATATATAGAGTCCAGAAAGTTGTAAAGGTAATTAAAGAGTGAGTTATTTAGTAGGTAAGGAAAAATAGGTAATTAGAAAAGGCATTTGTTGGGTCCACACTACTAGGGAAAGATGATTGAAAATTTTATCTCACTATCCAGAAAGGGTCCTTAAGATAACTCTGCAAAATGGGAATTAAAGGATGAGAGAAGGGCTCAATGATAGGAAGCAGTATAATGGAGTGAGTTGGAACATAAGCTATGGTGTCATGTGGAGCTGGGTTCAAATCCTGGCTCTACCACTGAACTTCTATGTGTCTCATATTTAGCTCTTAGCAGATTATCAGGCACATGGAAGAGGGAAAAGAGAAAAATAGGTTATCATGTTTATCATCATTAACAGCAATAAGAAATAAGTTCTTGGTGTTCTGCCTTGACTGGAATTTGTTATAAGCCCACACTGGACCTGACATTGGAATTCTGTAATCCAAGGATAGACTGATTGTAATAAAATTTTTACTTTCCGACTTTTTATCCACTACAATGTACTGCCCTAGCTTTTTCTTGCTTTTAATCAGTGAGTTCTTAGGCTAAAGGGAAACTGGCTAGCCATATGCAGAAAATTGATACTGGACTCCTTCCTTTCACCAGATACAAAAATCAACTCAAGATGGATTAAAGACTTAACTATAAGACCTTTAAAAACCCTAAAGGAAGACCCAGGAAATACCATTATGGACATAGGCCTTGGCAAACATTTTGTGATGAATTATCCAAAAGCAAATGCAACAAAAACAAAAATAGACAAGTGGGACCTAATTAAACTAAAGAGCTTATGCACAGCAAAAGAAATTATCCACAGAGTAAACAGCCTATAGAATGGGAGAAAATATTTGCAAACTATGCATTCAACCAAGGTCTAATATCTAGAATCTACAAGGAACTTAAACACTCAACAAGCAAAAAACAACCTCATTAAAAAATGGGCAAAGGACATGAACAGATATCTCTCAAAAGAAGACATACATGTAGCCAACAAGCATCTAAGAAATGCTCAACGTCACTAATCATTAGAGAAATGCAAATCAAAACCACAGTGAGATACCATCTCATACCAGTCTGAATGGCTATTTTTTTCTTTTCTTTTGAGACGGAGTCTCACTCCGTCACCCAGGCTGGAGTGCAGTGGCACAATCTGGGCTCACTGCAACCTCTGCCTCCCAGGTTCAAGTGATTCTCCTGCCTTAGCTTCCTGAGTAGCTGGGACTACAGGCACGCGCCACCATGCTCGGCTAATTATTTTTTGTATTTTTTGTAGAGACAGGGTTTCGCCATCTTGGGCAGACTAGTCTCGAACTCCTGACCTCAAGTGATCTGGCTGCCTCGGCCTCCTAGAATGCTGGGATTACAGGTGTAAGCCACCGTGCCCAGCCTGAATGGTTATTATTAAAAAGTCAGAAAATAACAGATTCTGGCAAGGTTGTAGAGAAAAGAGAGCACTTATACACTGCTGGTGGGAATGTAAATTAGTTTAGCCACTGTGGAAAGCAGTTTGGAGATTTCTGAAATAACTTAAAACAGAACTACCATTCAACTGAGCAATCTCATTACTGGGTTTATTCCCAAAGGAATAGAAATCACTCTATCAAAAAGACACATGTACTCATATGTTCACTGCAGCACTATTCGCAACAGCAAAGACATGGAATCAACCTAGATGCCCATCAATGGTGGACTGGATAAAGAAAATATGGTACATATACACCATGGACTACTATACAGCTGTATAAAGAATAAGATCATGTTCTTTGCAGCAACATGGGTAAAACTGGAGACGATTATCCTAAGTGAATTAATTCAGAACAGACAGAAAACCAAATACCTCATGTTCTCGCTTATAAGTGGGAACTAAACACGGAGTAAACATGGACACAAAGGGGAACAACAGATACTGGCTCCTACACTTAAAGGTGGAGGTCTGGAGGAGGGTGAGGGTTGAAAAACTAACTATGCTCACTACCTGGGTGATGAAATCACTGGTACACCAAACCCCAGTGACCCTAAATTTACCCATGTAAAAAACCTGTACATGTGCCCCTACACCTAAAAGTTGAAAAAGGGAAAAAGTAAAAATCAATTAATCAATAAATCCTCTTTCAGCTCTTCAAAAAAAGTTGTCTTAGCATAACCCATGCCTTCTACTCACAATGAAGAGGGAAAAACTCTAGTTTTCAAGATGCATCATCAAACCAAATATAAATGACATCTTGGTCTACTATTTAGTACTATCCCTTTTTTTAATACTATGAATGCTATTGCCCCGTCCGTAATTAGGATAATTGAGAATTGATTGTATTCATTTCCTAACACAGGGAAAAAATTTAAACAATAAAACAACCAGATACAATTATAAAGACGATGATTTAATGGCTAGTTACTAATAGCTAGCATTCACTGAGTACATATTACGTGCCACGCACCTGTACCTGAATCATCGTAAGTTCTCATAACTCCAAGGTAGATATTAATACAATTATTATTCCCTTCTTACAAGTGAGGAAGTCAGGGTCATAGTAATTTAAGAACATATGCAAGTGTTCATAATAAGTCAATAGCAGAGCTGGGATTTAAACCCTGGTCTGTCTGACCCGAAAGCCTGTCTTCTTAGTAACCACTTTCTGTATACTTTATATTAACATTTCAGCAGCACTGGGTGTTCTCTAAAGGCTTAATAAATAAAAGTTTCTGGAAAGTAATGACTACCTGTGCAGGGAAATGGTAAGATAAGGCCAACTGCAAAATCGGAGGTTTCCTTTCATTATAGGTCTTGGTCCTGGAATATTAATGAGCATCAGAATCAGGAGAAAGGTCAGATCAGGGCTCAGTCCTTGGTCTGCCCTTTTCTATTTGCAGCCCAAGGCAAATTCTATTCTATCTCTAAGCTTCAGTTCAAAATGAGAAGTTGGATTCTATAACTACGTGGGCTCCTTTTGGCTCTTAATAGTCTAGGATTTCATTAAGTAATTTATATGCTCTCTGAATAATAGGTGGGAGGATGAGAAGACAGACGCATCTCCCTTCAATTACAGGAATAAAGAGGACATGCCTCTGAAGACACCTGAAAGGGGAACCAGCAGGAGAAGTTGACCCATAAGAGACCCACAGAACCATCTGGCCATTCACCAAGACTAAGAATTTTCTGACTTGGATAGGAATTCCTATTGGATGATGTAAATGCAAAAGCTAAATGGGATTCCAGCATTCATGAAGGTGTAATACTGGAGATAAATTTAGCAAAAACCAAAATCTTCACTGGACTGTGTCACATCTCTGAAGGGCAGAATTGTCAGCACTTCTGAAGACTTCGTAGCACGGTGGATTTGTGAAGTCAGTAAACATTTCATTGCAGAAAAATGATGAAGTCAGAACAACTGGAGGAAAGCCCTCTTCATTAGCACAATTCTAGGGAGGCCGAGACCATCCTGGCCAACATGGTGAAACCTGGTCTCTACTAAAAATACAAAAATTAGCTGGGTATGGTGGTGCATGCCTGTAGTCCCAGCTACTTGGGAGGCTGAGGCAAAAGAATTGCTTGAACCCGGGAGGCGGAGGTTGCAGTGAGCTGAGATTGTGCCACTGCACTCTAGCCTGGTGACAGAGCGAGACTCTGTCTCAAAAAAAAAAAAAAAAAAAAATTGCGCAATTCTAAACATCAAGCTTTGCAGATTTCTGTGTTTCATTTTTTTCCAAAGCACTGTCAAAGAAAAGTTGTTGTACACATTCATTGTAAGTGGAAATACTACACTCACCCTGGCACTTGTCATGGAAAACACCTCTCCCTTCCTATGAGAGGACATCTAAGCCTTCAGAGATATTAAAGGAAATTCTAGAAAAAGGTGTAAGATAAGCTTCTCTAAAGCGCAGTCCTGAATCTCACATCCAGATGTCCAAGGTCATTCTTGTTCTCTGAGACACATGCAGAGCCTTAATACAAGAGGGAGCAGATGCAAAAATTTGGAACTTACTCTTTGTTCATGCCTTCAAGTAGAACAGCTGAAATCCTTTTTAACCTGCTTGCAAGCTCAGGCAGGCCTTCTGTAATAGCACCCACCATGTTGTTGGTAATTAGGGACAGGCAGGCAATAATTTTCAATTGATTCAGCTTTTCTGTCAGTTCCTGAAGACGTGCTCCATCTGTCATGAGTGTCTAACATATTTATTTAAAATATAAAAATAGAAAGGGTAGCTCAATAGCATGAAAATACAAAACAGGCAATGTCATTTCCAAATTCCCATTTTTATCTGATTTTTGTAAAGTCATTAAACCACATGAAACACAGACCAGATGATTCAAAGTTAGAAGTTAAGAATAAAAATACTGGCAAATTTGGGTGAAGAACAAAATCACTCACCTCTGGTAATTCTTTTTTCTGATAATCCCACTGTAACAGTTTCAAGTAACTATTATTTAGCACCAAAGTAGGACTCAGGCTTGGCTTGGAGGTATTTTCGGCCCCAGGAGTTAAAGCACTCTCAGAAAGAGAAAATAATTCTTCATTTACAGATTCTTTTATCCATTCTGTAGTCTGATCAAGAGCACCTAAGAGTGAAAAGGCCACATATTTGTTCTACAGCTGATTGATCCCTTCACTGGTGTATTCCACTTGACAGATGCTGTGTTGGGTGCTGGGCATGAATGAAAAGACACAGTCATGCCCTGCAAGGAGTTTATAGTCCAGATGGAAAGGCAGACCTGTAAACTAACAATTATAACAGAGTACAATGAATGCTAGTAATTGTGGGAGAAGAGTCTGTCCAGGAAATAATCTAAGAGGAAGAGCTCTGTAAGTGCTCTGGAAAAGAGAGCATATGGCACATTCTAGATGCCACATTCTGGATGCCACAAACAAATCTGTATTGCTGGTCCATAAAGAACTAGGGGTAAGAGGGTTGTAGCAAATGGCATTGGATGGGTGGTTAGAAGCCAGCCTTGAGTTTATGCAGAGAAGGTATTTAGAGTAAAGGCATTAATTTTCACACATTTTTGGTAAAAGGTGAAAGATTTATACAATCCGAAGGGAAAATAGAGTATAACTATTACACATTTTTGGGTCTTGGACCGCTTTTAATATCTAATTAGAGATACGCCTTTCCCAAGATGAATGTGCACACTCACGTGCACATGTCCACAAACAATTGTCATTCTCTCTTACCAGATTCATAGTCCCCAGGTTACGAACACCAGTGATGGGAATGGGGAGTTTTGAATAATATTCTTTTCTTTCTTTTCTTTTTTTTAAGATGGGGTCTCGCTCTGTCACCCAGGCTGGAGTGCAGTGGGGTGATCTCAGCTCACTGCAACCTCCGCCTCCCAGGTTCAAGCGATTCTCCTGCCTTAGCCTCCTGAGTAGCTGGGACTACAGGCGTGCACCACCACACCCAGATAATTTTTGTATTTTTAGTAGAGATGGGGTTTCACCGTGTTGGCCAGGATGGTCTTGATCTCCTGACCTCATGATCCACCCACCTCGGCCCCCCAAAGTGTTGGGATTACAGGCGTGAGCCACTGCGCCCAACTGAATATTATTATTTTCAACATGGAACCTGTATGATCAGATATGTATGTCAGAAAAATTGCTTGGAAAGAAAGACTGAATTCGTGGAGGGAGAGTAAATTGTTGCAGTGGTTCAAACAAGAGAGTGAATGGATAAGGGCAGTGGAAGTGAGGGGTAAGGAGGGAAAAAGTGAGAAATATTTAGGGGGAGCACCCACAGGTCTTGGTGACCACTTACATGTAGAGAGTAGGAAAGGAGTATTCTAGGATGACTCCCAGATTTGTACCTTGGACATCTGAATGAATGCCTGTGCCATCTACCAAGATACAGAATATAGGCTAGAGAGGTTCTGAAATAAATCCTTCCCATAACCTTTCTAAGGCCACCATCTGGTTGTCAAATCCAACAAACATGTCCTTCCTACCTTTTTTAAACATCTCTGTAATACAGACATCTCTTAGTACAGCCCTCCAGAAACTCTTTTCCTGGCTTTTCTGATACCACTCTTTCCTGGTTTCCCCTAGCTGTGCTTCTGCATCTCATACTTGGGTTGAGAAGACAGGTGCATCTCCCTTCAATTACAGGAAAATGTTCCTCTGCCTGTTCCTTAAATGTTGATACTTCCAAGCACTCTACCCAATCCCCACTGATTTGGTACTCTTCAATCTCACTAGACCACCTTACTCATTTCTGTGGTTTCTATTTCCACCCATACCCCATAAGGCTCCTAAATCTGTATCTATAGCCCTCACTTCTCTCCTGAGCTTTTGATTTCCTCATTTGTAGAATGAGCAAGTGGGAGGAGAGTCACTAAATATGAAGTTGAGCAGAGATGCCCAGTATAGAACACTGCTACACAGTGTTTCCATCATCCAGATATAACAGGTACTTTATACCTGTTATATGTACAGTCTTGAGATTCTTTAATGTCAAGACTATAGACAATAGTAAGATAATTTGGAAGTGAAGAGTTTTTAGTATTTGTTTACCTTTACTTTTTATTATTATTTTGTTTTTTTCACATATATAAATATGTTTATATTTACAGACATAATAAATTCATACAATAAAATGTTCAGCTCTTAAGTGTTCAGTTTGGTGAGTTTTGACTAGTCTATATACCTGTGCAACTACCACCTAAAACAAGATATAGATCATATCCATTACCCCAGAAAGTTCTCTCGTCTCCCTTTCCAGTCAATGTGCACCTTACTCAACTACTTTTAACTCCTAACTGCATGAATCAGTTTGCCTTCTAGAAATTCATATAAATGGAATCATAAAGTACCTAGCATAGTGTTTCTGACATTTACCCACACTGACTTATGTATCACAGTTCATTCTTTTTTAGGGCTTTAAAAATAACTTTTAAATTTTGAAATAGCTTAAACTATTTCAAAATAAAAGACTTAAGAAGTTGTGAAAATAGTACAGACAGTTCCTGTATACCCTTCACCCAGCTGCCCCCAAGGACAGCATCGTAAATAACTACAGTATATTGTTAAAATCAGGAAACTGACATGGGTACAATACCATTAACTTATACTGATTTTGCCAGTTTTTGCATGCATCCTTTGTGTGTGTATAGTTCTAAGAAATTTTATTACATATGTGGATCCCTGTAACCATCAGGATACTCAACTATTCCATCACCATAAAATATCTCCTCATGTTACCTCCCAGTAGTCACACTCTCACCTCAACCCTCACTTCTGGTAACCACTGATCACCATAACTATGTCACTTCAAGAATGTTATGTAAATAGAATCATACAATATGTAGCTGTTATGGACTGTTTTTTGTGTCCACCTGCCACGCAAATTTCTATCATGAAGCCCTAACTTCCACTGTGATGGCATTTGGAGATGGAGACTTTGGGAGGTAATTAGGGTTAGATGAGGTCATGAGGGTTGACACCCTTAAAAGAGGAGACAAGAAAGAGCTTCCTCTCTCTCTTTCCATCTGCAGTGCCAGGAAGAAAGCCCTCATCAGGAACCAAATGAGCTGGCACCTTCATTTTGGACTTTCAGCCTTGAGAACTGTGAAAAATAAACTAATACTGTTTAAGCTACCGAGTCTGTGGTACTTTGTTATGGTAGCCTGAGTAGACCAGCAAAATAACCCTTTGAGATTGGCTTTGTTTTCTAAGCATCCATCCAAGTTGTATGTATCAATAGTTCATTCCTTTTTATTACTGAGTGGTATTCTATTGTATGGATATACCACAGTCTGTTTATCTACTTACCTGTTGAAAGCCATTTTGGTTGTTTCAGTTTGGGGTTATACAAATAAGGCTGCTATGAATATTTATGTACAGGTTTTTGTGTGAATGTAAGTTTACAATTCTTGGGGATAAAGACTCACTATTGCAATTGCTATGTTGTAAGTGAGTTTAATAAGAAACTGCCTAATGATTTCCCAGAGTTTAACCTTTGTTTTTAATATATTTAATTGTAAATTTATATAATTTAATTTTTAGTAATGGCTGTGTTTACTAGCTCACAAAATTCCTTAAAGTATAGCAAATGGCTCCCAAGTCTGTACCGACCACATCCAGATTACCACTGACAGTGTCCATTTCTAAAACTGATTATCTGTCAAACAGAGCCCAGTATAATTAGGCAGGCAAGTCTTTTACATTTATTCCTTGAAACAGATTTGACAAGAACATAAACATAAGTTGCAGTGCAAAGAGACTGATCAGCAACAGACTGCCTCAACAGTTTAGAAAGCAAGACAGAGAATGAAGAAGCAGCTTGACTGGGTAGTCAAATTTGCATTGCAGATGAATGAATCTCAACTTAGTGCAACCTAATATCAAAGCAATCAACATGTGACTAAGAACTTGTGCTAGGCTCCCCCATGCAGAGTAAGTGGCTGGTGCAGTAGTTGGGAGCCGTGGCCTCTGAGCCAGGCAGTCTCAATTTCGATCTGGCCTTTACCACTCATTAGCTGTATGCCTTGGGCAGGTTACCTAATGTCTTCTCAGTTTCCTCTGTCTGTGAATTGGGGATAATATTCCTCCTGAAGCTGTGGTAAAGATTCAACAAACTAGTACATGCAAAACACTTAGAACCGTTTCTGGCACAAAGGAAATGTCCCCTTAGTGTTAGCAACTGTAAACTCTGTAAACAACCTTTAAAGAGGGGGATTATTGTCTCTAGAGGGCCCAGTCAGGTTCTCTGCCTGATACACAACAGATGCCTTATTAATGAAGTTGCCTCAGACAAAGTGATCACCCGTGGAATAAAAAGAGTGAGTAGGCTAAGCAGTGGGGTGGTTAAAATGAGCTTTTTTGGGAACTTGGCTTTTTTCTTTTTCTTCTTCTTTTTTTTTTTGTAGATACCAGTTAGTTTGCTAGCTTGAGGGAGCAGAATCTCAGCAGACCTCCTTAAAGAAAAGCCAATGCTTTAAAGGAGATGTTATCTAGAAAACATGCAGACACTGAAAATCTAGTTCATGCAGTATGATCCCTGGTATTTGGCAAGGGCTATTCCAGAAGTCAAGATGGGAGAGGGAGAGGAAGCAGTGAGGAAGGAAGAGATCACTGAACTTGAGTTTCATACTTAATTTGACCTTAAAGACTATGACCTTAAAGACAATGTCCAGTTAGATTGTCCTTCCACTTTAGACAAGTTTATCAAGTTCAATTCTTCTGGATAAAAAATACGTATCACTGGAAATGAGGTTTTATACTTGAATTCATTTCATTTTTAAGCATGTGGCACTTAAATATTACTATAATATAGGTTACTAGGTGCCTAATAGTTATTATTAGCAGAGTTCCCTTGCTAGCAGTTTCTATGACAAACAACTCACATACAGTTGCTTCAAAAGGTGCCTCTGCAAGGGCTTGCTTCTGCAAGTGGAAACAGCTCCCTCTAGACAATGGAAAGAAGGCAAGAAGAAGAAGGCACCCACCAGCAGCCATGACTAGCTGAAATCAGACTGATTCCAAACACAAAACAACCCCCAAGTGCTCAACGGCCACCAGACTTCCTTGCTTACTGAAGCCCAAATTTTCCTGGAGCATAAGATGGTTCCTTGGGTCATCACGAAATGGATTCATTCCATTTCTTTATTTAGGGTGTCTCAACCTCAGCACTATTGACATTTTGGAATGGATAATTCTTCGTTGTTGGGTGCTGCCCTGTTCACTATAAAATGTTTAGCAGCATCCCTAAGCTCTACCTACTAGATGCCCTTCCTCAGCCTCCCGCCCTGCCCTGCCAGGATGGGACAGCCAAGTGTCTCCAGACATGGCTAAACGTTGTGGTGCGGGGGCAGTGGCAAAAATCACCCCTAAGAGAACCATGTTGAGAACCACGGACTTAGATGACAAATAGTATTTATTTACTGTTGTTCATAAGTAGTTCTTCTAACTTTGAATAAAATGTCTCTTACATCATGAACTAAATGAAATTTGACATGCCAAGGCTATTCCAGGAGGCTGAAAGTTTGGAGGCAGTAATTCTCTACTGGGGCTGTCTGCCTTAGGGCAAAATTCACTTTATTTTGCTTTAGACCCAGTTCTAAGGTTTCCCACTAGAAACAAATTGCTTTTTATACCACAGTTCTTATAAAATTATACATTTGGTAGAATTTATAAGGTGACAATTGCCAAGAAATACAGCCTGAACACAGGTGCAGATTAGAGAGAGAGAGAGAGAGACTGAACTTCTTCCTTGGACCCAGCACTTAAGCAGGGATAATTTATGAGTAGTTCTGTTTGCCACACTAAAGCAACACCACCCCCAGAATTTCACAACTCTTGTTTCTCCTCAGTTGGCAAATGTTGTTTTTGGTTTGCTAGTTCTGTTTTATAAAGATGTAAAAGACTTGCAGTCTTTCATTTAAAAGACATCCAACTGAGAGAGGGTGAGTGGAAATCATCGTGAATTACAATGTGGCAGTAATAAGCATTTATACTGCAAGTTTAATCATTTACAGCTGACACATTTAAGAGCCCATTTAGTTATCTTGAACAAAAGCAACAGTGTGGCATAGTGGTTCTCAATCTTGGCTGACTTTAGAATCACCTGGGGAGCTTTAAAAAGAAACAAAAATGTTCATGGGCACAGCTCCTGGCAACTTTGATTTATTCTGTCTGAGGCAGGGCTCAGGCCTCTGTGTTTAAACGCCCCAGATGATTCTAATTTGTAGTCAGACTTGAGAATAACTGGTAAAGCAGAAGGAGCATGTGTTTAGAGTGAAACGTCGGCCCTTAGGGATCGGCAGAGACTTCACTCTCACAGGCTGGCACGGTGACTGCTCTCTGTGGTTCCAAAAGCAAGGTCAGCCTCATGAGGCACCTGCAACCTCGGCTTTTCCTGGGGACAGGATTAAGAACTTTTCCACTCATTCGTTTATTCGACGAAAACTACTGGGCACCTACTCAGTCCCAGGTATTGTACCAAGTACTGGGGATTTAAAGGTAAATAAGCACAGTCCCTGCACTCGAGAAGTTCCTAGTCTACTAAGGGAGAGACAGACACCAGAACAAGCAATGGTATTACACGTGCTTCTACCCCAATTTTCGGTTGGAAAAATGTAGTTTCCTTATCCATGACATCTTTTTTTTTGCCTGGCAACATCTCACTTTCCCTTCTTTTGGTGCTGGCTTTCTCTGAGAAACCATTTCCTCTGGTTCCACGTTTTCTTTTGTGAGTCTCAATTCAGAGGCCCCATCTTCCCGAGCAGGGGCTGGCTGAGCAGAGTCACGTGCCCAGCAGAGCTGACTCCTTCCCGGGATCTGAGTGGTAAGAGTGTTCAGGGATGGCCCATGTTTACAGCCCACATCAACCATCGTGACAATGGAGGCTTGCTATCCCTTGGCTTTTCCTACCCAGATTTGTGACATTCTTCTGATTTCTGACATTTTGGCTTTTCCTTTGATTCTGTGAACTTCCTCCATCCTTCCATTCACTTCCCTTTGGCTAAGTCAGCTAGAGTTGGTTTCTGTTGCTTGCAATACAACTCAGGTAATATAACACAAAACTGAAAAATTCAAAGAAGGCTGAAAAAGTAGCATCTTGGTTTAATCTGGACTTGGATTTGGGAGACCTGGTTTCTAGTCCTAGCTCCACTGTTTGTTTTGTTTTGTTTTGTTTTTGAGACAGAGACTCGCTCTGTCGCCCAGGCTGGAGTGCAGAGGCGCAATCTCGGCTCACTGCAGCCTCCGCCTCCCAGGTTCAAGCCATTCTCCTGCCTCAGTCTCCTAAGTAGCTGGGATCACAGGCACGCGCCACCACACCAGGCTAATTTTTGTATTTTTAGTAGAGACAGGGTTTCACCATGTTGGCCAGGATGGTCTCGATCTCCTGAACTCATGATCTGCCCCCCTTGGCCTCCCAAAGTGCTGGGATTACAGGCGTAAGCCAAAGCGCCCAGCCTCCACTGTTTACTTAGCTGAATGACTCTGAGTCTAAGGAGGTCATCACTGAGCATCAGTTTGCTCTTCTTTAAAATATTCCATAAATATTTCTTGAATGCCTCATGTGACAGGTGAAGGCAATCACAATAGAGTTTCATATATTCTAAAAGAGATATTTATGTCCCACAGAATTTTTTTAAAGAATAACATGTAATGAAGTTCATGAAAACATTTGATCAGATATGACGTATTGTCTAAATAAAGCCTTTCTTTCTGGGTATCTTAAAAATTACTTATGGCCCCCACCCAGGGATAATCTCTTCTTCTTTTCATAGATAATTTACTTGTTTACATAATTTAATTTAATGTGGTTATCTTGTTGCTACTTACTTAGTACATATAATCATTCCTAAGGTTTTCCTGGCTATATTTAAAATAGGCAATTATATAAAATCTCCTCTTAGGCCAAAATGAAATATTTTCCTGGAGCCAATTCAGAAATCTAGAGTACTTCTCTGTATTAGTTTTCTAATAATTCTTATATAATCATGTGTACACAGAAATCCAACACATTTGTTCTTCTGTATGATACTATGAGGCTCTTATTTTGATATTAGGGCACAGGGGCTGACTTTTGGCAGAGTGACTTGGGGACATAATTAACAGCTGACATACACTCTGCTTCTGGGACTCTTGATTTCTCTTGCTAAGCAATGATGACCTATATGCAAAGCTGGGTTTGCTCTATTCTTAAATCTCTGAAAATATCCAAGTCAATAGAAAAGTTGCAAATGGATTACAGGTCACTAAGCCTGAGTTTTAAAAAGAGAAGCAAGCCAGGTGCAGTGGCTCATGCCTGTAATCCCAGTAACCTGAGAGGCAGGAAGAAGCCAGTAGTTACAGACCAGCCTGAGCAACACAGTGAGACCCCCATCTCTACAAAAAATGTTTTAAAAATTAGCCAGGCGTGGTGGCACATGCCTATAGTCTTAGCTACTCGGGAAGCTGAGACAGAAGAATCCCTTGAGTCCAAGAATTAGAGGCTAGAGTAAGTTATGATCATGCCACTGCACCCCAGCCTGGGCAATAGAGTGAGACTCTGTCTCTTAAAGACAAACAGAAAAAAAAAAAAAAGGAAAAAAAAAAAAAAAAAAGGCAAATAATTTGAGATGAACAAAATCGTAATTCACTCTATTAGGGAATTTGCTCAAGATTCCAAGCTATCTTGATTAAAGATATGGGTGCATTTGCACATGTGCTTACATACACAGGTACACAAATGAAACCAACCACTAAGTCTCCGAGAAATGCTGCTGTGGACAGTTGCCACAGTTGAGGTTTCAGATCCAGGTTCGATGTAGGGTTCTACTTCACTTTACTCCCTCCCCTTTAAAGCTAAAACAACATAGCCCTTGGAGTCATAGAGTTTTTGTTGTAGAACAAAACTTAAAAGTTATCTGACTAGATAACTGGCTATCCAGATGACTAAATAATCTGCAAGATGATGTGAGAGATCCCTCTGCAATATCCCCCACAGTTGGTATCTTGCTTGAAGAGAGGCAGGGTTGCACAGTATCTAAATGCACACGCTTTGAGTCAGAGACACATCTGGGTTACCCAGGCTCTACCCCTTACTAGTAGTCATCTAGACTAAGTACCTTAACCACACTTTCCTCAGTTGTAATTAGGGGGTGATAACAGTACCAACCTCATAGGGCTAGTGTGATGTTTGAATAGACTACTAAAGTGGTACAGTAAGGACTTAGCATGTAGTAAGTGCTCATACAAAATATTAGCTAGCACTGACTACTGCTATAATAGGCCCATTCCAAAGTTAAAACAGCTCCAACTATCAGGAAGGTCAAAACCAGCTGTCTGCTTCCTCCCTCTCATGAATCGTCTGCCCTACAGAATTTCACCAGTCTCTGAGTTGCTGTCAACAGGGATAGTGGATGGGGCCATGGCCCACCTGAGTCTCCTTGTTACCAAGCAGAACATGCCCAGCTTCCTCGACGGTTCCTCAGGTGGCCTCCATGATCAATGTGCTCTCCCCTGGATGTGCTCCTGCCTGCCAGGGCCCCTTTAAATGTGGCGCCTGTTTTGTCTTTTTTATATAAGGCCATTGTGTTGATTATTTGGGCAGAAACCACCTAACTCAGCCTTAAATAGTGGTTACTTAAACCCCAGAGGCTGGTGTCAAGAGTTTGCCAATGAGCAGTTAGCCAGCCTCTTGCAGCTGTGCAACCTCTGGCATCTCAGTTTCCTTGCCTGTAAGATAAAGGGAATAACAGTACCTACTTCACTGGGTAACTGGTAATTGTGAAGATCTGATGAGCTAAGATTTCTTCTAATCCTATTCTTCGTTGATCCCCCTCCAGTCTGGTGTGTGTGGTGTTTTTTGTTTTTTGTGTTTTTTTTTTTTTTGAGACGGAGTCTTGTTCAGCCGCCCAGGCTGGAGTGCAGTGATGCGATCTTGGCTCACTGTAACCACCATCTCCCGGGTTCAAGTGATTCTCCCATCTCAACCTCCCGAGTAGCTGGGATTACAGGCATCCACCATCATCCCGGCTAGTTTTTATATTTTAGTAGAGAAGGGGTTTCAGCATGTTGGCCAGGCTGGTCTTGAACTCCTGACCTCAGGTGATCTGCCTGCCTCGGCCTCCCAAAGTGCTAGGATTACAGGTGTGAGCCACCGTGCCCTGCCCAGTCTGGTTTTAATGCACACAAACCCACTGAAACCACTCTCATCAAGGTTACCAACCATCATCAAACAGTCAAATCCAATGGTCAAGTTGGCCTGCGTCTTTCTTGACCACTTAGCAATGCTTGTCAAATCCAAACATGCCTTCCTTCTCCAAATACCTTCTTCACGTATCTTACAGGACACCCGCCTCTCCTGACTGTCACACTACCTCTCTGGCTACTCCCTCATAGTCTCCATTGTTAGATCCTCCTCCTCATCTCAACTTCAGCTTCTAGCTGCTGGAGTGCCCCACGTCAGTTTCTTTCAGAGTCCACGGTCACTCCCCCAGGTAGTCTCACCCAGTGTAATATAATGGATAGGAACGTGGACTGTGGAGCCAAGCTGCCTTCCTAGGTGAGCTCCTATACTTTTAAGTTGTGTTATATAGGCCAGTGACTTAACCTCACGGTGCCTCAGTTTCTGCACCCATAAAATGGGGGATAACTTCATATAGTTGTTGCAAGGATTAAATTAGTTTGTACAGGTAAAGTACTTAGAATGTGATAAGGATTTTCTAAGTGTTAACTAGTACCCAGTTCCATGGCTTTATATATCACACATATACTGATGATTCCCAAATGCATATACACAGTTTCCATTATTTCTCTAAACTCGTCATTCATATCTAAATGCCTACCTGACATCTCCACATTGATGTCAAATGAAATCTCAAAAGTTCACATCACCAAACTGAACTCTCGATTCCATGTCTTCTCCCAACCTTCTTTCCCCTGGTTTCCCCAGTTTCACTCAAACTGTATCACCAATTCACCCAGTTGTACGGGGCCAAAAACCTTAGTCACCCTCAACTCTTTTCTCCCTTATCCAATCTTCAGCAAATCTGATTACTCAACTTTCAAAATGTATCCAGAATCTGGTCTCTTCTCACTCCTTCCACCATTACCATCTGGAACAAGCCACCATCATTTCTTGCCTGAGCAACTGCGATGCCACCTAATTGGTACCTCTGTTTCCCTCTTTGTTCCCACATGACCTATTCTGTAGCCAGGAACAAGAATATTCTTCAAAAATGAAAATCAGATGTTGCTCCCCTGATTAAAACTCCGATGAGTTTCCACCGCACATGGAATGAAATCCAGACTCCTCTCATTTACTAACAATGCTCTATGTGACCTGCCTTTATCTCCTTTTAAGCCTCCTCTTACCACTCTCCCCTTACCAACTCTACTCCCGTCACAATGTCTGCCCTGTGTTTGTCAAACTCATAAGCAAGTTTCTGCTTCAGTGCCTTTGTACTTGCAGTCCCTCAGGCTAGAACGTTTTTTTCCCCATCTTTACATGCCCCTTCCTCATTTCTTTGCAAATTTTACTCAAATGTTACTTATAGAGACCTTCCCAGTCCATCACATCTAAAAAACAACACTGTCCTCACTTTTGACCCATTACTGTCCCTTTATCCTATTTTTCTTCATAGCACTTAATAATACACCTGACAATATATGTTTATTTGTCATGCCTACTAGAATGTCAGCTCCTTGGGGACGGCAACTGTATTCCATTCTGTCCACTGCAGTATCTACTGCACCTAAGCAGTGTCTGAAACACAGGAGGCACTCAATAAATATATCTTGAATGAATGAAGAAATGAATAGTGCTTAGCACAGTTCCTGGACAGAATAAACAACTGTATGTTTGTGATGTCAATTTTGGAAGGTAAAAAAATGTTTAATAGAAAGGCCAAAATTCTTTAGTGATACTATATATGATGTCAAAAATGAAAACATCACATTTTAACCTAATTTCAATATAAATACACATTATATTATACTCACTTGGAGTTTCTTCCAAAATTTCCTGGAACTTGGTTCTCTCATATTCCACCAACTGGCGTTGAAGGTGTGGTCTGAGACTCATAATTGTAAAATTGGCCATGTCCATTTCCATGAGGTCCAGGACATGGAATATTTGTCTAAAAATTTTAGAATTAAAATAGAGAGATGATTAAGAAGTGAAGCTGAAATTCACTAACAATGATCTATGTTCCAGGCTAAAAACAATAAACATCCCCAAAATGGTTCTAAAGTTCCAATTGCCATTTGGTAGGGTCATGTTTCATAGAAGGTCATACACGTGTACTGCAAATGTGTCCTTCCACAGATCTCAAGAGTAATTACTTGAAGCATAAACAATCTTAATGATATAAGAAAAATTCAAGAAGGAATTTTCATTTGAAAACCCCTGAAATTTTAAAGAGCCAGGACACAGGGCATATGGCCTCTATTCCGTAGGGAATAAGAAAAATTAAAAAAAAAAAGGACGAGGCAATGAGGCACTGAGGAAAAAACACTTCCTTTTAGAGTTAGGCAGCCCCATGCTCAAACCCAGCTTTGCAACTGGCCAGATCTATAGGCATATACACAAGTAAATCAGTCTCTCTGAGCCTCAGTTTCCTCATCTGTGAAAGAGGACAACCTCAACCTTGGAGGGATGTTGTGAACAGTCAATGAGATAACAATCGTAAAGTGCAGGGGGCAGTGGCACCCAGTGGGCGCTCAACAAATGACCATGATGAACCACAGATTTGAGATCTTACTAGGGTAATACGACAACTAGAAGCAAGGATCCCATAACTGAGGAATCACAATCTGCTAGAGCCGAGCATGACTCTAAGGATACCTAACACCCATTTGACAGAGATTGTCACTTTGAGAGTCTATTAACCTGCCCAAGATCGCAAAGTAAATTACCCACTACATGCAGACCAGTCTTTCTCCTACCTTTCCAAAACATTTACATACAACTCAATTCTCAACGTGGCCGCCACACACAAAAAAGAAGAAAAGTCCGCTTCAATGGCAAAAAGTGTTGCAGACTTTTCTTCCCTCTTGGATCACAAGGAAGTTATCGTCTATGTAGCCAGATGAGATCCTCGTGACGTAATATGCACCCCACTTCCTCAGAGAAGCTCCAGCAGACATGGCTGGCTGACCACTAAAGGCCCAATCTCCCTCCCTGCAGTGCAGATTTGTGGCTGTGAAAAGTATTTCCAGGCTGTAACTAGCTTTCTCAACTCCCCTTTCAATCTAGGTGGGATCATGTGACTAGTCACGGTCAAAGGGAATGTGTCACTTCTGGGCTGAGGTGGCTATATATTGCATATGTCTTCCCCATGGTCTCTTTCCCATTTGCCAGCTGAATGGAGAGGACTCTAAGGACCTGAGCAAGGGCAGAGCCAAGCACAGAAGGAGGTTGGGTCCCTGGATGACATGTGGAGGGTTGTCTGATCAAGGACCCCTGAACTGGACTGTGACATGAGTGAGAAACAAACTTTTATTGGATAAACCACTGAGAATTTAGGGTTTATGTGTTATAGCAGGTAGTGACCCTAACTAATAAAGAAGCCTTGACTAGATTAGGTCCCTTGTCGGAGGCTCTATTAAGACCCTCTACTTCCCCTTCCACTTATCACAACTGTAATTAATTGTTCAAGATCTCTCTCCCCATTAGACTCCCTGGAGTCAGGGATTATATCTGTCTTTTTCATCATTGCATCTCCAGGGCCCACTATGTGCCAACTAACAACCTTGTCAGATCATTCTATGTGAAAACTCTCTGCATACAGTAAATAATTGACATGGTCTCTGCTTATATGGTTTTCTTCCAGGGTCAGTAATTTATTTGGGGTACTAGTTGTTATTCTGTGTTCCCCGATGCCCAACTTCCCTTCTGAATGAACTCAAAGATACTCTAGGAAATGCAAACAGCAAAAGTGCTAACCTCAGCACCTCCACGATGTTGCCAGTAGCCTTTAACTCTCTGATATCATTATCTCGCACGGGAGCACACAGCTTTCCCATCGTACTGATGACATAGTTGGCCAGGCCTTGGATGTCAACAGCACTGTGCTCAGCCTGCTGCCTAATGAGGTCTGTGTCCAAAACTTCACAGATCTGGTTGCGAAGCCGGTTGCCACCGGGAGTGAGAAAAGAGAGAAGAATCTACAGGGAAAGAAATAAAAATTAACAGCATCATGATGTGAATAAAAGCTGTCACTTTTCACCTCAGTGTCTAGATGACCAAGCTCTTTGCCCATATTTTAGTGCCTCAGATGCCACAGAAGTTGGCACTGACTGCAGGGGTGGATCAGAGGAGCATTCCAGTGTCTCAACCCTAAAAAGAAAGGTCTATCTTCTGAATTAAAGGGCCCCCACCATGGGAAACTCCTGCTCCTGTCAGAATAAAAACAGCTAGCAAGGAAGCAAGATTACTGAAAGCACAGTAAGTCCTTACTTAATATTGCGGACAGGTTCCTGGAAATTGCAACTTTAAGTGAAATGATATATAATGAAACCAATTTTACCATAGGCTAATTGATATAAACAACAGTTAAGTTTCTATGGCATATTTCTGGTCACAAAAAAATCACCAAACTTCTAAATAAAGACCCCAAACACTTCTAATATTAAACACTGAGACAAATGTGAGCTATACATACAAGAAAAATTAATAAAAACAAGATAATGATCGACCCAATTTTTGGTGAATCAGTGAGTGACAGCTGCCATGGTGGTAGGTTAAATTGGGGGAAGAAATGTTTGCAAACAAAAACTGTTAAGAACACCTCCTACCACCACACAGTTCAAAAATAAATAATAATTATGGCAGGCTCACTGAGCACTTTCATGGCACATTGTTTATTGTTGCGCATCTGTATGATTATCAAAGACTTTATGAATTTTTATGTTACAATAATTTGTATTCATTCGTTTTCCAGCTTGCTTACTCCAGTTCAGGGTTGCAAGTGGCCAGAGCCTACCATGGCAGCTCAGGGCACAAGGCAGGAACCAGCCCTGGACAGGATGCCATCCCACTGCAGGATGCACTCACTCACACACCCACACTTACTCAGACTGAGACCATTTAGACTTGTCAATGAACTTAACATGCACATCTTTGGGATGTGGGAGGAAACCAGAGTACCCAAAGAAAAGCTGTGCAGACATGGGGAGATCATACAAACTCTACACAGAGGGCAGCCCCAGCTAGGAATCTATCTTTTTTCCTTCTTTTCTTTTTTTTTTTGAGATGGAGTCTCGCTCTGTCGCCAGGCTGGAGTGCAGTGGTGTGAACTTGGCTCACTGCAATCTCCGCCTCCCAGGTTCAAGCGATTCTCCTGCCCCAGCCTCCTGAGTAGCTGGGATTAGAGGCGTGCACCACCACACCCAGTAATTTTTGTATTTTTAGTTACAGATGGGGTCACCATGTTGGCCAGGATGGTCTCTATCCCCTGACCTTGTGATCCGCCCACCTGGGCTTCCCAAAGTTCTGGGATTACAGGCATGAGCCACCGCGCCCAGCTGGAATCTATCTTTTTTCTTATCAATATTATAAAGAAAAAATGTTGAACAAATCAATATGATGCAAGGATCTGCTGCATTTCAAAACGTCTACAGGTAAAAGTTCAGGGAAGAAAGAACAAGGTGCAGATCATGGCTCCGAAAGAACTCTTTAAAAAAGGATAGATGAAAATATCCCATGGGGTCGATTAAGTATATTTTACATATAGAATATTTATTATATACGAGCAGCCTATTTATTGATTATTCAGTTACAGAGGACACTGTGCTTATCCACACAGCACACGCTTAAGAGCTTGCACTCTGAGCCAGTATGGTTCAGTTCAAGTCCCTCTCTACCCCACAAAGCTGTGTGACCCTGCATGAGTCAGAAAACTTGGATTTTTAATAAATAAGAATAACAGGAGCAACTACTGTACAGTGTTCTGATAAGAAGAAATGAACAATCTAGTGCTTGGAATAGAGCAAGTGCCTTGTAAATGTTAGCTAACATTACAACTGTCACCTCATTTAGTTCTTATGACTACCCTGTAAGTACTCAGGAAAGAGAGACTTAAAGAGAGAACCCATCACTAAACCAGAGTCTCTGCGCTTTAGCATCACCCTAAGCTGTGTCCATGGCACTATTTTTCCAGCCTTCACGCTACTCCAGGAGGTGCAGGGGGAAACTCTGCCAGTGAACTTGATCCTTTTTTGAAAAAGAATGGCCAATACTAAAGAACATAAAACAATCTTTGGGGGGAAAAAACTGCTATACTTTCAATATTTGTGTTTTTCTCTGTCCCCAAATTCATATGTTGAAACTCAATCCCCAATGGAATGGTATTAGAAGGTGGGGCCTTTGGGAGGTGATTAAGTCATATGGGTGAGGTCCACATGAATGGAACTGTACCCTTATAAAAGAGACCCTAGGCTGGGCGCGGTGGCTCACGCCTGTAATCCCAGCACTTTGGGAGGCCAAGGAGGGCAAATCATGAGGTCAGGAGATTGAGACCATCCTGGCTAACACAGTGAAACCCCGTTTCTACTAAAAATACAAAAAATTAGCCAGGCATGGTGGCATGAGCCTGTAGTCCCAGATACTTGGGAGGCTGAGGCAGGAGAATCACTTGAACCTGGGAGGTGGAGGTTGCAGTGAGCCGAGGTTGTGCCACCGCACTCCAGCCTAGGCAACAGAGCGAGACTCAGTCTCAAAACAAAACAACAACAAAAAGACCCTGAAGAGGTTCTCTGCCTTTTCTGCCACGTGAGGACACAGCAAAAAGGCACCATCTATGAATCAGGAAGTGAGCCCTCACCAGATGCCGAATCTGGTGGTGCTTTGATCTTGGACTTCCCAGCCTCCAGTACTGTGAGAAGCAAATTTCTATTGTTTATAAGCCACCCAGGCTATGCCAGTCTGTTATAGCAGCCCACCTGGAGTAAGACGCTAACTGACACAGACAACACAGCGACTTGCCTCTCTGATTTCTTCAAACAGTTTGATGGCATGTTCAAACTCAGGAGGGTCAGCATTTAGTTCTGAATCCAAGACGTCCCAGAAGGCCTGGTGAACAATGTGTTTCACTCGACCAGCCAAACTATGGCAATAAAATGAATTGTTTTTTAAAATAAGCATAACTTTTTCCTGATTATAAAAGAAATATCTTCATTGTAGAAATCTTATAAAATGTAAAAAAAAACCAGAATAATTGTCCTTACTCCCATTATTAATCTTTTAATATTTTTCTTGTTGAATGCATTATTTTAACATAGCTAAGAGCATATATACAAAATATATACTTTTCATTTAACATTCTGTCTTGTTTCCCCTAGACCTTGAAAATACTTTCAATAACTTCATGAAATTCTGTCCTAAAGAGATTTCATAATTTATGTAGCTAGCCTTCTATATGGATCTTTAGACTTGTTCTACATTTTTGGGATGAGATGGCAAAGTTGCTCTTCCTCACCAGCTGAAATTTCATGGCATGGAATAGAACAGATTGGCCCCAAGGGCACATGCATTTGAATGCCTGCCAACTTCAGACTTAGGTGTCCCATTTAAAGTTAGACAGACCAAACTGCCGAAATAGAAGCCTTCCTAGGAAGAGCTCACAATAGAATAAGTGGCCACCTTGCTTCACCCCTTATGTCCATCCCTTAAAATAGGTGCACATTAAAGTACACATTCCTACCTAACTCCTCTACCATTTAGCAATAGCTTTTAGAAAACCACATGTCCCTCCACTGTAATTACTGATGAGGCTGTTTTCCCACAGAGCTATATACCTTTCCCAAGCAGAGGCCGTAAGTCCTCCAGGTAGGTACTTACCATTGTGCCTAGCACAGTGCCTGATATACAGTGAGTGCTTAACAAACACATGCATGGTGAATGAATTCATAATTTGATAAGTATATCTCTTTTTTTTGAGGCAGAGTCTCACTCTGTCACCCAGGCTGGAGTGCAGTGGTGCAATCTCAGCTTACTGCGGCCTCTGCCTCCCAGGTTCAAGTGATTCTCATGCCTCAGCCTCCCAAGTAGCTGGGATTACAGGTGTGCACCCCCACACCCAGCTAATTTTTGTATTTTTAGTAGAGACAGGGTTTCACCGTGTTGGGAAGGCTGGTCTGAAACTCCTGACCTCAGGTGATCTGCTCGCCTCAGCCTCCCAAAGTGCTGGGATTACAGGTGTGAGCCACCGCACCCGGCTAAGACTTTATTTTTAAACAAAGGCAATGTGTCCTAACTCTGTACTTCGTTTCCCTTGCTCACATTTTCTAGCCATGGCAGAAACTGAAGGGAAGAGAGATTAATATTTTCCATAGTATCAAAGTATTTATGTGCAAAGCACTTTTATGCTAGTGAGCATGCATTTGAAGTGAGTAGTGTAGCCCCCATCTTATTCTTGGGAAGTGTGAGGTTCAGGTATGGTCTCAGCAAAGCCAGGATTCAAACCCCATGGTCTGTCTGAGCCTAAAATGCCTTCACTATGGCCTGTACTCGTCACTTTTGAATTTAAAGTACAGATATGCCCTGTCTTTTGCTTTACCTCATAAAAAATACAAATTTTAACTTTAGAACGAGACTCCATCTCAAAAAATTCATTTGTATTAGTCAATAAATGTTTATTGAACATCCAATATGTGTAGGGCCCTGTTTTAGGAACTGGGGATACTACAGTGAAAAGAAAGTCTCTGACCTCAAAAAGCTTACATGTTAGCAGGGACAAAAAGGCAAAAAATACATTAAAAATGAATAAGACAATTTCAGACCTATGAGAAAGAATAAGACAATGTGGTACAGTTACGGAGAGGGTGCTGATTTCACTGGATGGTGGGAAAAAGCCCCTTTAAGTCAGTGACCTTTGTGTTCAGACTCAGAAGGGGAGAGGAAAGAGCCATGTGAAGGTCTGGGAAAAGAACATTCAAAAAGAAGTCAGAGGAGCAAAGTTTCTGAGACAAGATCCAGGTTGGTGAACCCTGAGGTCAGGAAGGAAGCCAGTGTGGCTGAAGCACAGCAAGCAGGAGGGACAGCACTGAGACAGGGTCAGGGGAGTGGGGCCATCCAGGCCATAGGGAAATGCTTAGATTTTTGGTCTCTGAGTAATTGAAAACCATTGAAGAGTTTTTGGCAAAGAAATCATCTAATACAGCTTATTCTTTAAAAAGATCATTAAGGCTACTGTGTGGATATGGAAGATGAACTGTGGGGGGGGGCTAAGAATGGAGACACAGCATCCAGTTAGGACTGAAAGGGTCCAGGCCAGAGATGATGGTGGCCTAGCCTAGAGTTGTAGCAGTAGAGCTGGTATCAAGGGTCATGGCAAAATGCAGTTACCAAAGGAAACCAAACAGATACACCCACGATAGATGGCAAGCTTAGAAAATGTTAATATTATATGAACAACATCCCCAAGAGGACTATGATCCACATTTTAAAGAAGA
Organism: Pongo abelii; assembly: GCF_028885655.2. Lineage (NCBI taxonomy): Eukaryota > Metazoa > Chordata > Mammalia > Primates > Hominidae > Pongo > Pongo abelii. Next base: position 105,015,646 of record NC_071995.2, on the reverse strand, counting down.
AAAATTATTACGTTGACTTCCTTTACTTTTCCTGCTTTAAAACCAGTGAAAAAGTTCTGAATGGGATCAAATATTCTAAGTTGTCTTAACTGATAGAATGCCTCAGGATTTATAATTGGTACTGTAAGGTTGAAAATTCAATCCACGAACCAACTTTGCTTCTAAAGATGACTGATCTGTAATAATAGTCTCAAGCCTCTTCTCTTTGTCTCAGGAAACCTGTGATCCACTGACTCCAGAAAGGCTGAAGTAGGATCCAAAGGGGTGGCTCCAACTAGAGGTCGGAGGGTGAGGTTAACCAGGAAGTGCCTCTTGCAGCTGTGATTCCTACCCTCCAGACATTTCTGGATTGCCTACTTTTAGCACTTTGACAGTTCAGGTGCATTTATTTATTCTTCAGAACCTGAATATCAGTTTTCAATAAATCAATGTGCAAATATTTCTTGAGCCTGTACTGTATGTCAGGCACTATGCTAGACAATAGGGATACAGCAATAAACAATACAGACATAGCTCCTCCATAAATAGTGCATTTCAATCAAGTGGGGAAGATGGACATCAAACATAAAATTATAAGACCTCTTAACAAAAAGGACGCAACAAGGGCTACAGGTGTCTCTAGCAAAGGGATTAATTGTAGTCTAGGGGGTTCAGGAATGTCAGAAAAAGCTTCCCTCAGGAAATGACATATAAACTGAGTTCTAAAGATTATGGGTAATATGCACCCTAGGGGAATTTTTTTTTTTTTTGAGACGGAGTCTCACTCTGTCGCCCAGGCTGTAGTGCAGTGGTGCGATCTCGGCTCACTGAAACCTCCACCTCCTGGGTTCATGCAATTCTCCTGCCTCAGCCTCCCAAGTAGCTGGGATTACAGGCACCCCACCACCATGCCCGGCTAATTTTTGTATTTTTAGTAGAGATGGGGTTTCACCATGTTGGCTGGGCTGGTCACAAACAAGAATTTTTTTTTTTTTTTTTTTTTTTGTGACAGGGTCTTGCTCTGTCACCCAGGCTGGAGTGTAGTGGCATGATGAGAGCTCACTGCAGTCCCTAAACTCCTGGGCTCAAATGATCTTCTCGACTCAGTCTCCCAGGTACCTGTAATTACAGGCTCATGCCACCATGCTGGATAATATTTTTATTTTTATTTTTTGTAGAGATGGGGTCTTGCTTTGGTGCCCAGGCCAGTCTCAAACTCCTGGCTTCAAGGAATCCTCCCGCTTCCACCTCCCAAAGTGATGGGGTTACAGGTGTGAGCTACCACACCCAGCCAGAATTTTTTTAAAACAAGTATAAGACCTTGTTAGAGAACTAAATGTTTACCCCTGAGGATATTATACAAGAACTTCCAGGAATCAGTGTGAATATGTGTGTATCTCTCTCTGTCTCTCTCTCTCTCTCTCACACACACACACAGAATCTTCAGCACAGTTTATATACAATAAATGCCCCCAGGTTACCTGTTTTCTGGGAGGGCCTCTTGTTTCAATTGAAAGTTCTCATTTACAGCAATCTCGTGAGCAAGAGTCAAGTTTGATAAGTTCCTTGCTGTAGCCATCACTTCATCAAATGTTACAACCCTTGGAGGGCTTGTTGCTGAAAGAAAAACAAAAGCCAGTTAATGTTGTGGAAGAAAAGTTGTCATCCAATGAAGCCTCCTGATGCAGATAAGGTTTAATTTATCAGAATGTATATACTTAAGAGTTTTATAAGTAAGGAGACTATATATTAAATAGGTGAATTCCCTCACTTAATAAAGGCTTCAAAAATTTAAGAACTCCTTCAATAGCTTCAGTTACCATATTTGATAACATTGTCTCAAATATTTATGAGACCAGTTTATTAATATAGGCCCATTTTAAGTTACTTTAAAAAATTAAATTACCAGGCCAGGCGCGGTGGCTCACGCCTGTAATCCCAACACTTTGGGAGGCTGAGGCGGGCAGATCACGAGGTCAGGAGATCAAGACCATCCTGGCTAACATGGTGAAACCCCGTCTCTACTAAAAATACAAAAAAATTAGCCGGGCATGGTGGCGGGCGCCTATAGTCCCAGCTACTCGGGAGGCTGAGGCAGGAGAATGGCGTGAACCCAGGAGGAGGACCTTGCAGTGAGCCGAGATCGTGCCACTGCACTCCAGCCTGGACGACAGAGCGAGACTTGTCTCAAAAAAAAAAAAAAAAATTAAATTACTTCATTTTTAGTGCCCATTGAAACCTGCACTTATTATATGTATTACATAGGAAATTGATAAAATTATTTTTATTCTGTAATTCAGAAGTCTAATTAAGTAAACTCAATATGAAATAACTGATTTTTAAAACTGTAATATTTACTTATTTATTTTTTTGAGCTGGAGTCTCATTCTGTTGCCAGGCTGGAGTGCAGTGGTGCAATCTCGGCTCACTGCAACCTCCACCTCCTGGGGTCAAATGATTCTCCTGCCTCAGCCTCTCGAGTAGCTGGATTACAGGCACGTGTCACCACGCCAGGCTAATTTTTGTATTTTTATTAGAGACGGTGTTTCGCCACGTTGGCCAGGCTGGTCTCGAACTCCTGACCTCAGATGATCTGCCTGCCTTGGCCAAAGTTCTGGGATTACAGATGTAAGCCACCGTACCCAGCCAAAAACTGTAATTTTTAAATGTATAGGCAGTATGGTATAAACGCTTAGGTTCACTCTAAGTTTTGCCAATTGGTATTTATCATTGGATTTCACTGAGGCATAGCCTTCCTCCTCACAGGGTTGGCCTGAAGTGACTGAGATAATTTAAGTAAGGAAGAAGATAGTAAGAACTCAATAAATTTACATAATTAAAAGTAAAATAGAATAAATCTGAGAAGCCGGATATTTTACTTCTCAGTAGGAAGTAGTAAATGAAGAATTTATTTCTAAAGATTATACTAAGAAACTATTCTAATAAATCATGTCTTTTTAAAATCACTGTTGGAAATCTTAGCTTCTTTTAATTAAAATCATATGTCAAACAACAGCAGTGACAGGTAATACTTTACTACCTAATTTATTTTTTTTTCCCAAGACGGAGTCTTGCTCTGTCACCATCTTGACTCACTGCAACCTCCATCTCCCAGGTTCAAGCGATTCTCCTGCCTCAGCCTCTCGAGTAGCTGGGACTACAGGTGCATGCCACCACACTCAGCTAATTTTTGTATTTTTAGTAGAGATAGGGTTTCACCATGTTGGCCAGGTGGTCTTGAACTCCTGACCTCAGGTGATTTGCCTGCCTCAGCCTCTCAAAGTGTTGGGATTACAGGCGTGAACCACTGCACCTGGCTACCTAATTTTTAGGAGAAGATGAGGAGGAAGATCAGGGAAAGAGGAGGAGGAAGAGAAAGGTGATACACAGAATTGGTAAAACCCGTCTTCAGGATGTCTAGGTACCCTGGTGTCAGATGCGCCAACCCCACATACAGTATAAAGAGTGAGAAAAGGCACAGAAACCTGGGGTGGCTGCTGTTAATTTCTGTTACCAGGTCTAACTCAAGATTCTCCTTAAAACTGTCTATATAATTTGGTCCAATAATCCAGTGATATCCAAAAGTCTTTCCAGAAAGGCTTCATGCAGTAAGATGTTCATAAAACGCTATTTATAACAGCAAAAAAAAAAAAAAAGGAAACTAAATGTCCAATGATGAATCAATGGTTAAGTTTACCGTATATTCACTTGGTAAAGTAATAGGTATTCATAAAACCAATGTTTCAAAAACATGTAATCATGAGTAAATGTTTTAGTTATAATACTAAGCAAGAAGAGTCCACACATATATACACACATATGTCTATGTGAAGGATAAAGATACGGCAAAGCACTGCCAGCTGTCGTCTTTGAGTGATCTCATAGGCAATGTTTTCTTTTCTCTATTCTTACATATTTTCTAAGTTTTAAAAAATGAGAATGTAAAAATTTAAAATACAAATGAAGCAATTTGTAAGAAGTGGACAGTTCAGCATATTAAACATTAGTTGCTTTTTCCTGCATTTGCTTTGCCAGTTAAAGGTGTTATATTTACTAAATAAAGTGCCAATTAAAAAAAAAAAGGCAAACACATCTGCTTTACCCATCTCTAGTTTCTACACACAAAAACAGGAAAAAGATATCTCCTTTTGCTGTGGCCTCTCTTTTAACTCTTTCTCACACCCCTAATGTAGTAATTCTCCTTGTGGGTACCTTCCTGGGGTGATTTGCACAATATTTTTTGAAATCAACATGAAACCCTTTAGATTATTTCACTTCCTTCCTGACCTTTCAATGAAGGCCAGTCTCCTTCAATGTAAATCAGGAATAATCAGAAAAGACCAATTTGAATTTATCCTTGAGTGGGGATCTAAGAAGTAATCTCAAGGAATGGCTTTCTGCCGTTTGGGAGAAAAGACAGATGGGGTTGAAGTCCTGACTTATTGTCAGACTGAAACAGATCGGAAGCAGTGATCAAAATAAAAATCAGCAGGTTGTAAACTTTAGTGGCTATTTATTTCTGAGGATGTGTCCAGGAAAGCTGCAGTGCCTCTGCAGTGCTATTCTGGTGCATCTAGAAAGAAGGGGAAGTCTGTTGCTCTCAGGCGTTTCTGAGTTTTCAAATCCAACACATATCTAGAAGTACCTCCACCACCCACAACCCCTGCTCCCCCATCGGCTCACAAGCAGGAGAGCTGGATTTGCTGGAGGAGTCACTTGTAAAGCTCTGCCTGGAGCATTCATAGTCACTGAGCGAAGTCATGCTTTCAGAAAACCGGGAAGAATCAGAATCGCTTGGCTGGTCCTCTCCCACACACTGCTTCTCGCCATTGAAGGGCATTTTGTGTCACTTAAGTGTGGGTAAAAAGGTAGCACCTGTACAGAAAAAGAGACCCTGCGTCAATGTTCTGTGGTACTTCCACAGGCACCGCCGATGCTTCTTCCAGTGTAGACAACTGTCCCCACAAGTGTCACTGTGTTGGAAAGGCCCCCAGATGACCTCATCCTTCCCCCAGCACCTTGGCCGGACTAGGCCAGATCACTAGGTCATTGAGATTGCCTTTCTGAAAAGGGATTCCAGAGCCATAGGTGTGAGCTTACTCAGGACACATCCACTATAAATGTGAAGCTCTAAGCAATGACAGGTCCTTTTAAAAAAGATGCAGGACACATGCTCTCTCCTCCTGGGTTGCTGAAATACGAGAAGGCGGGGGCGTGGGACTTGGGTCAGATCACTCGTTCTGTTCTGCCTTTTGCCATGAGACCTTGGGGAGGTCACTTAACTACCTACCTCACAGTGAAACTGGACAAAAGACTAACCTCTCATAGGGTTGCCAGAAGATTGAATAGAATTCATCTTAAAGAGCTTGGCACAGTACTCAAATGTTAGCTGCTATTATTGCTCCTATTGCTTTGTTTCAGATAAAAGAGCTGTGAAATCAGCCTCTTCATGCTTTCTGTGAACCTCCTGGGGAAAGGGGAAGACCGTATGAAACTGCTGGCTGGCAAGTCTTTAGTTTCTTCCCCCTCCATTTTCACGTGAACTGTTGTGATATGAAGATTAAGACCTGATATATGGTTAGGATTTGACAATTTACAAAGTACCCATCACAACCCCATGAGTGCACAAGCATGTAGGATCCTGACTCACAAGTGGGGGAACAGACTCAGAGGGATAAGGGGATTTACTACACGATAAAACCAGTCCGTTGGTGTCTATGTCCGGTACTTCTGGGACATGAGAATCCTTCCCAGGGAAGGGCCGTCAGGTTTGGACACTACCCAGAAAGCAGATCACAGGCACACAGGATGACCAGGCCTTGGGCCCAGGAGCACCAGCCAGGCCCGTGAGGGAGCTGACCTTGATGTGAGTATGGTGTCACCTGACACTGAAGGGGAAACCCGGGCTCAAGGAGAAAGGCACCTCAAATCCTGGATGGACAATAATGAGAGGAAGAGTTCACTGAATCCTTTTAAACCTAAACCAGCCCATGCAATGAGGGATGCAGTGCTTTTAAAGCGGCCAGAATGTGAAACCACAATTATGTATAGTATGTCTGAAAATGCCTGCAGTTTCTTCAGTGATTCCATTAATATTCAACAAGTGCCTACTGAGCACTGAGCACTGGGGAAAGTAACCGAACAAAGACAATGCCCTATTCTTGTGGTTCTCAAGTCCAGTTACCTAAAACTGTTTACTGAATGCTACTAGATGGGAAAAGGGGGAATAAAGCATTGTTGAGAAAACACAAGAAAGGAGAGGCAGGCTCAGGATTAGCAGAGCGGGAGAAGGAGCACTAGCCTTTGTTGAGAGAAAGAGAGTAATTTTTTAAATTCCTTGGATGGTGATGGGGACAAGGATGAGTCTGAGAGGGATCTAATAAGGGTGAAAGGCCTAAGGTCATTTGCACCTTGCCTCACCTAAACAACCATCTTCAATCCTGCCACAGAAATGTATCCTTGCTGAGCCCACCACTTTTGCAAGCAGAAAACCACTACAGTCCACTTGTGCAGGCTGAAGGGCAAGGAGTGGAGTGGAGACACTCACCTTATCCCAGAATCCCAAAGCCATGAACACTGGCTATAAGAGTCTTGAGCCCTTGCATCCTCGGTGGTGAAACAGCCTCCTCTAACTCATGAAGACTAAATTCTACCTGAGCTTAAGCTCCAATCTGCTCAGGGGAAGGCGAGAGAAGACAGAAGAAAAGGGGTTACTTCAAACCTTTCACTGCCACCAAACCCCAAATCCTAAATGGAATGTTCACCTTCCCCTCTAGTTTGCTTCCTCTCTTTGCCAACATTTGATGTCCCACTCATGGCATTTCTTGCAAATGCTACCTTCTCCAGGAAGCCTTGCTTCTAGCCAAAGTGAACAGCACTCCTCTTGGTATGTCTGCAGCGCGTCTCCTGTATCTCCATAACAGCACTTAGTTCCTTGTACATTAGTTCCTTGTTACTTTCTTCCCATGGCTACTTCTGAATCTCCTTAATAAAGCAGAGATTGTGTCTTGTCCACGACCAGTGCCAAGTATATGACAAGTATTCATTCAGTGTCAGCTAAATCAGAATCCCTGAATCTCATTTGGTACAGCTTCAACCAGAACATTTGCAAGCTGATATCACGACACGTTAACCAGCCTGGTACTGCCAAAGCCCAAGCCCTAGAGCAGAGAATCTACGGCTTAAGCCTATCTTATTAGATTTAAACCTCAAAATTCCCAGGTCCTTGTCATGCTCTTATTTGAATATCTTAAAGTTTGTTTCCACTTTAAGTCATTTTTTTTCCCCCAGTTATTCCCCTGTAATGTAACCACTGTGCTATGCATGCCCTGCTCTTAATTTTTCTCTACTACAGTTGCCCTCAAATGAGCTCTGGCTGTTTTTCCAAGTGAAAGTGAATAAGAGCTTCCAGCCATGAGAATTTATGAACTAGCTTAATAGTTTTAACTGTCCATTTCATTTTTCTACTTTAGCTGGATAGCACACTTGGTACGTTTCTTAATTGTGTTTAACAAGGCAGAAAAGTGCAAAGATTAAAATAATTGGGAGTCAGGAGTCCAGGGTTTGTGGCCTGGGTTCATCATTAATGTGCCGTGTGACTTTATGCACATTTTTCTGAGAGGTTGGGCCAGTCATAAGGTTTCTCTCAGCAAGGAATATATGATGCTCCAAACCCAGAGTTCCATGAGGCATCACGAGAAGTTCTGAGAAATGTGCTTATGGCAGTCATGCTTAACAATGTGAAACTACACTTTCTTCCAGCAATTCACTGGAGGTAGAGTTCCTGGCACAGGGGCTGCAATGGAAAATTTAAAAGCTTCAAAATGTTTAGAGACTCGTTTAGTGGGTAGAAGCCTCCACATTATAACTGGGCCTTAGTGTATCCAAACAGAAACTTGTATTTGAAGCCAAAATGCCCATTATTACTCTATTAAAAAATTGTCTGTTTCCTCATATAGGCTTCCTAAGAATACCTAATTCATACGGTTGGTGTGAGATTTCAGGTACCCAATACATGCAGCGTGTTTGGAACAGTAACTGACACAGTAAACAGTATACAAATGTTTTCTATTATTTGCTTTTTTTTGTTAATATCATTGCCTCAGGAATTAAACACTCTGGAGGGAAAAACAGTTTTATGTCAGGATAACACCATGTTCTTCAACAGACAAACAAGGCTGGTAGTTAACATAGAACAGAACTCTTGGCACTTGTTTGACAGACAAAAACCAAAAGCGAACGGCCCATCACTGTGTCAATGGTCTTCCGCAAGTTCCTTCATACCTGCTCTTACCTTTCTCGGTCTTGAGTTTCCAAGTAAGTCACCTGGGGACAAAGCTACTTGATTCAAAAGGCACTGAGGATATTTAGACTGCTTTAAAAACTATTTTGGATTATCCCTTAGACTGATGATAATGAAACCAGGCTGTTTCTTTAAGAAAGGGAATACTCCTTATGCAAACTTAGATCTACCTAACCTTCGCCACTGCAACTCACAAGTAAATCAAACAACTTTTCAGAAACATCACATCTCATCATACCTGGAGGATTTAATCACTGGTTAAAGGTAAAGTCAACAGAAAAGACTGAAGATGACTCCAAGCAAAGCCTCCAACACGATAGCAGGTCAGTATTCAAAGAAAAGTACTGTCATATTCACATTTTTTATTGTATTATTCCATCACTTTGTGATAATAAATATAATATTATGTCATTTCTTCTGAGACCAATCACTGGAATACAGCAAGCATTCAAATATTTATTGTTGAATAAATGAATGGTAGTAAGACTACTGACATTTAAGAGGTGTGAATGGGTACAAGGACTTGAAGGGGCTAGTGCTGTATTTCACTACAGATAGAGAGGAGATTGGTTTTTAATTTGCTTGTGATTCCTCAGCTTGTGTACAGCTTTACTTCCTGATTTCCTTTCTGCAGCAACTCTATCTGCAAATAGTCCTGCACTGGTTCAGGACTGCAAAGATACACTGATGATAATACATGTCACTGAAGCCGTAAGAACATTGTCTCCGGAGCTAGGTGGACTGCGTTCTTGATCCCGGCTCCTCTTGATTATTTACTGACTAGAAACAGAGAACTTACCATTTGTAAAATGGGACAATAGTATCCACCTTGTAGAAATGTTGTGAAGATTAACTGAAATAGTATCTGTCAAGTACTTAAGCTCCTAGTAAGTGCCTGACGGATGTCAACTATTATTTTATTCTTATTAAAAGAAGTTACAAGTTCCGAAAATGTAATGTCATAAAAAACAAAGAAAGGTTGAGAATATGTTCCAGATGAAAAAAAAAAAAACACTTGATAACTGAGTGCAATAGGTGATCCTAGAGTGGATCCTATACTGAAGCAAAAATGCTGTAAAGGACAGTATCAGTCAATCAATAGCACTGTTAACAGTATTTGAATCTACTGTCTGTTATCCAATGTTAAATATACTGAAGTTGAAATGTACTGTGCTTTTGTATTTAGGAATAAAGGGCCATGACATATACAACTTTTTCTCAAATGATTCAAATGAAAGAGAAAAAATAATAAAGCACATAGAGCAAAATGTTAATAGGTGAATCTGAGTAAAAAGTAGATAGACAACATGGTATTCCTTATACTATTCTCACGACTTTATCTGTAAGTTTGAAAGTATTTCCAAATAGAAGGTTAAAAGAGAAGATGACAGGCTGAACTGAAACTTCAAGATTCAAATGCAGAACAGTCCAACCTCTTGCAGTTTTGAAATTTTGATTGTGCCCACCGCTGTGATAGCTTCAATACCACTCGTTACAAGAACTCTTCTAGACAGTCAAACTTGTCCTGATGTCCTTCTTGAACAGTGCCTAAAGGATAAAACAGCAAACAGGCCAGAGCCCTCCAGAAAAGGCAAAATAGATAATCCTTTTTAAGAGTTCATTCCTAGGTGGGTTCCCTTTTCCTAAGTCTGTGGGCCATGGTTTACAGCCCTCTGTGATCTTAACTCTGCCCACCTTATTCTGCAGTGCTCTCCCACTAACCCTTCCTGATCTTCTTTGGGTTCCTCAGACATGACAAACTTCCTATTTCGGGGCACTCACACCTGCTGTTCTCTCCCCCCGAAATGTTCCTCTCCCTGATCTCCTTGTGGTTGGCTCCCTGTTGTGATTCAGATTTGAAATTTAATGTCACCAACTACGAGGTAACCTTCCCTGATAGCTACACTCACTGCATCTAAACGAGCCAGCTAGAGCTTAGAACACTGCTAGGGCTAGAGCAGGAGCTCAGTGAATACAGCTGCATGAACTAATTACGCCACACTCCTATTCATAAGACACCTTGAGTTTTCCTTCTTTTCTGCCTCACTCACATTACTCATATTCCCATTACGCAGTCACTTACAGTACTACACTTGTGTGCATATCTGTCTCCCACTGGATTTTAAGCTGCTGGTGGAAGCGATGACTCTCCTCTCCAATTCCCAGTGCCTACTTCAATGCATTTGCAAGGCACCAAAAATTCAAACTAGCAAAAACCCACAGTTCCAGGAGCTTAAAGAAACTCACGTGTAGCAAATAACAACAATTACAGCTAACGATCACTGAGTGCTTATTACTACCTCAATAATAAGCACTCGATAATTGTTCTATGATAAGTTCTTTATATATTTTATCTCCTTGAATCCTCACTATAACCTTGTTAGCTAATGTATCAGTATTATCCCCATTTTATAATAAGATCCTGAGGCCCAGAGAGGTTGCCTTACTTGCCCAAGGATTCACAGCGGGGTAGAGGCACAACTCAAATCCAGGAAGCGGATCCCTAAAACCCATGCTCTCTACCACTCCAGTTTGGCTGGAGAAAATTTGGTGTGCTGCTCATTCTTTCCACTCCTACTCTTCCAAATCCATCTACCCATCACCATGTGGACACTTGCACATGTGGTAGCAAGCTGATCTTATCCTGGTATGGCTGCTCAAGTGCTATTCTGTGAAGGGCATCACTGAAGGAGTACATCACCCAAAACAATTCTCTACCACCCCGCTACAGTGACAGAAAATCCTCTAGGAGGGAGCCATTCTTTATGCACCGCAAAATCCCTAGTTAAACCCCACATATTAGCAAAAAGGTTAAATGCTTACAATCATAAACATTTTGGAGTGAAATATTCAGATTACCCAGCAGGGCCTTGAGGAATGGAACCCATTCAGTTAAGGTTAGCTCACGCAAAAAAGAAATTTCAAGAAACTTCTAGTGTGTACCATCCTTCAACACCAGATCAAGGTCAGCTGCAAGGACAAGCCTTCACATATGTGTAGTAAAGGGAAGGGAGTCAGAGGACTAAGTCTGGGCTCTAAAGAAAAAAATTGCAGATGATGTGAAAAATTTCCATCTTCTGCAAAGTGCTGCTTTAGAATCAGTCTCAAATAGCAGCGCTAAAGTTATTCATCCACAGCAAAGCAAAAACCATAGAGCAGAGGGATAGGGGCCTACACCATTCATCTAGACAATACTGGTCTTCATCAAGTTAGAACCAACAAAGAGCTAGATAAAAGCCAACAAGCCAGTCACTGTCTACAAAGCAGATGTTCACGTTACACGTGGCATTACAGCATCAGGGAGAAGGATTCCTAGGCACTTTTCACATTTGAAAGCACTCCTCCCACACTTGCTGGTCTGTTTTAATACCTGTGCTTCCCCCTCTGGGGCCCTCAACCTCTCACAAAATGGCATTGAAGCTGCTTCCACACATGACTGGGTATCTTCGGCCCTGGGCCTCTTCAAATCAGGCAACTTCCACTGGCTGTCAGGGTGATGCATGAAATCCCTAGAGAAGAGAGGAAAAGGACCACGGCAGGGAGCCTCCTCAAGTGGGAACCACTGAGATAAACTCATTATCCGTTGGCAGGTGAGAAGAGCAAGGTCCGTGACTGAGCTGGTGACCATGGGTGCTGAGACGCCCACTGGGGACAAGGACAACTTGTCCAGTTTCTTCACAGTTAAGGTAGCAGGACAATCATCTAAGATTTCCCAAACTTAAGTCGTTTGAGTGCCACTCTTCATGACTATTTCTACGTCTCCCTCCTTACCTATACTATAATTTAGTAACCGCGTCTCTATCTCGACTAGATTTTTGCATTTAAATATATTTATTTTAAAAGGAAACTCTATCATTGTGAAACTGCTTACTTAATGGAACAGATTTTCTCAATAGTAACGAAAACAAGTAACTATGTTCATCCATGTGCCACCTCAAATCATTGCTATTACCTCCAGGTGGTGCCACCTACAGTAGCAGCTTTGGGAAGCATAAGCAACACCTGAGGGTTCAGCGTTCGAGCCCAGGCCCAATCGGCATTTCTCCACCTCTTCCCCTTAACCAAAGGTCCCGGCAAGGGGACGCAGCAGCAGTCTGCACGACCTCGCCCACGTCCCCTGGCCGCCCCTCCCCTCCAGCAGCACCAGGTTTCCTGTCAAAACAAACCCTCGGGGGAGGGGACGGCGGAGGCAGAGCCGAGTGCCGGGGAAACCACGGCAACAAACCCCAAACACACGCTGCCGGGCCCGCCCGGCCTCTACCCTGGCTCAGTTCCCCACTCCAGCCCGGCCGAGGAGTGTGGGGGAAGGGGGTGCCCTGGGCCCCTGATGGCGGGATGCCGCTGGTACCTGTCCAGCAGGATTTAAACAGCGGCGAAGCGGCCTCCGGGGCCCGAAGTCCGTGTCCACCCTGACACGCGGGGCGGCCACTCGGTGCCCCGCTCCCCGCTCCCACGCGGGACGGCAGTTCGAGGTCAAACAAGGGGACGCGGAGTGGGAAGACATGAACTAGGGGCCGAGCTTGATGGCCCCTGACCCCGCCGTCCCAGGATGGAGTTCCGAGATAGGGCAGGGGAGCCTTCGGGCTGCAGCGGTGTCCCCTCCGTTGGACCTGGCCGGTCACCTCCGAGCCGGCAACGCCTCCCCCGTGATGGATACGCACCGGGTCCAGCACGTAGACAAGAGGAGAACGGCGACGGAGTGACCCCGGATCAGGGCTCTCTGGGCGTCCCCTCACCGAGCACAGCACAAGCACCTCGAAAACTCACCAGCCCAACAACCCCCCCAGCCCCAGTGTCCCCCACAACGCGGTATTTAAAGGGCCCTGAGGGACTCTAGGGAGGCAGCCACGGCGCGGCCATCACAAAACAGGATAACGGGGGGGACGACGGCGCTAAGAGGCAAGGGGATCCAGGGCCCTTCAGGCTCCGAAAGCCGAGCGCTCACAGACTGAACCTATTAGAGAAACAGTCTTCGTCATGTTTGAACCAGAGAGGCCGAGGACAGCTCGGATGGGAGGGTGTTTCGGATGCGAGAGGGCACGTTTCCCCCGCGAGGCGAGTGGTGCGGTCCGGGCTGCCGGGGGCGGGGTGAGAAGTGTTTACGGAACTGAGGCCGCGGAGCCGACCGGAGCGCCGGGGCACTGGGGGCGGGGCCTGCCGGGGCACTGGGGGCGGGGCCGAGCGGGGGAGCGGGGCCGAGCGGGGGAGCGGGGCCGAGCGGGGGAGCGGGGCCGAGCGGGGGAGCGGGGCCGAGCGGGGGAGCGGGGCCGAGCGGGGGAGCGGGGCCGAGCGGGGGAGCGGGGCCGAGCGGGGGAGCGGGGCCGAGCGGGGGAGCGGGGCCGAGCGGGGGAGCGGGGCCGAGCGGGGGAGCGGGGCGAAGCCGTCGGCCGAGCTTCAAGTGGAGTGCCGGACGGATCCCCTGGGCTTCCGGGCGCACCGGCGTGGACCACACTGCAAGCTCCCGGCTGCACGTGGAACATTGAGTGCCCGCACACCCCTGTCTAGACGGGGCATTCCGAACTGGGTGCCCGCCACCACACTGTCCACACTTAGAGAGACAACCCAACCAACAACGCTGCTGGTGGGCTTTCCCACGCACGTCAGCCACTAACCGCGTCATCTCCAGTTGCGTCTACATCTCCACATAAACACGGGTCCAGATTTGCACCTGCACGGGACGATTAGCTCCTTGGAGTCACACCTATCCAGGCCCTCTGAAGACTTGGTGTGCGTGCAAAAGATAAAGCGTCTTACTTCCTCTAGGGTTCTTGGCAGCACCTATCTCCGGGAGAAGTTTCCACCTTGGTTAATGTAAATAACCAGTCCCAGGAGGGCTGTTTGCTGTCTGGCCTACTGCTCAGCTCCTGCTGTGGGCGTGCTTGAGGGTGTAGAGAAACAAGCTTCCCGCAACTGTTCACATCAAAACTATGCCTTCTGCCAGGTGTAAATCGGTGCTGTATTACTTGGGAAATAGTTTCATGCAGGAACTACTTACATGAAGTTTGTATAGACTAAAGTATTTCCGTTTAGTGCCGAAATTATGTCTGGATTGTGGAGGAAAATTGGCCACCACCGTTCAAAAACAACAACAACAAACAACAGGCAACATTTTAAAGCAAGGTAGAAAGTCAGTTGTTCAGTGGTTACAACACAGACTCCTCTATGGTTCCAATCCTGGCTCTGACATTCACTATCCATGAGATCTTGGTCTCTGGGGATAACAATGATAGCTATTTCCTTGGGTTATTTTGAGGATAAAGTGAAATAAAGCATGTGACGTGCTTAGCAGGGTACACAGTAAGCACTCAGTAAGTATTAGTTATTGAAACTCTTTGGCAAACCACTGTGGCCAAGCTTAGCTGGTGATCTGTATAAATTTGTATCTGTGCCTCCTTTTGCCACTTTCCTCTCTTCTCCTATACAACCTAATAATACGGGTTAAGAGATTAAATAGAAGGTGCTGTCCCTACCTGAGTTCTTCCCTACAAACATGCCCTTATTTGTGTCATTTGTTGGATAAGTAATCAGGATGACAGAAGCCTCCAGTTTCAATTCTTCCCAAATGACAACCACCACACAACTGCCATCACCACCCTAAAAACTCCACAATAGAAAGATGAACACCCAAATCCCCCAAACTTCTGGTAACTCTGTGACAATGACACATGACAACATTACTTCCTTTGTTAGCTTTGTAAGGATTTAAGTATTGTTTTGTGCTATGACATAAGTTGGAGCAGGTGACCATGAGTCAGGGTAGTTGTCCTTTATACCTGAGTGACCAGCTGCCTGACCCTAGGTATGACTCTTCTTTTAAAGTTCAGATATGTAGCTCTCAAAGCCACCAGGAAGCAGCTTTTGTCAAAGCAAGTTTCAACATGTGCTGGGGTACAAACCTTGATGTGGAAGTGGCAGGGGTAACATCAGAGACCCAAGCTGAGATAAGAAAAGATGCTGGAAATACTATCTTCTGTTACTTTAATGTTAAATAACTTGCTATCTGAAAACCCTTCGGTGAATTACCTGACCAACTGCCCTTGGCCTGACTTGTGTATAAAAGCACTTTGGGCCAGGCACGGTGGCTAATGCCTGTAATCCAAGCACTTTGGGAGGCTGAGGCAGGTGGATCACAAGGTCAGGAGATCGAGACCATCCTGGCTAACACGGTGAAACCCCGTACCTACTAAAAATACAAAAAAATTAGCTGGGCATGGTGGCACGCACCTGTAATCCCAGCTACTCTGGAAGCTGAGGCAGAGAATCGCTTGAACCCGGGAGGTGGAGGTTGCAGTGAGCCAAGATCACGCCACTTTACTCCAGCCTGGGCGACAGAGTGAGACTCCATCTCAAAACAAAACAAAACAAAAACAACACTTTGAAAAAATGGAGTGCTGTAAAATATAAGGCAGTTCCCTCAAAAATGAGCCTTGTATCACATTGTTGCTCAGAGGGCTCAGACAGTCATAACATAAAATCTTCCCTGCTCAGGTTATGTTTATGGCTTTCTGAGGAAAAAAAAAAAAAAAACAAAATCTGAAAAGGCAACCTCTTTAGCAAGTAAAATAATTAGTATTTTATTTGAAGAAGACATATTATTACACCTAGTTTTTCTAACTTACCTTTTTTGAACCACTTAGAGAACTCACAGTAATACCGTTTGTTTTCTCCCTGTAAATTACACGGTAGACTAAATGTGGTCTGTCACTCTTGGCAAAAGACTAAGGGCAGATCAAAATTTTTGTTCGATGAAGAAATAGAAATACTCATTTTCTTTTTACACATCTGAAATCTGAGTTTTAAATTATAATAAATCATTGACAAAAATCTAAAAATGTAATTACAGTTGGATTTGCAACCTCTCAGCCTTATAACTTTCCTAGTGGAGTTGCATATTGTACTGATTTAATGTAATGCAAATTTAGCTATAAGGGACTCATCTAGGACAGAATATGAGGAACACAAGAGAATAATTTAAATACTTCCAGTGATCTTGTCCCCTATTTCTCTCCATGGGAGTTGTGAGGCTTCTCTTCCTGTGTTTATCTGAGTTTCTGAGCTTCTCATTATGTTCCAAGCTTCTTTCCCACGGCTGGCTTCAAGTTCGTGCAGTCTGGGCAGTCACACAAGTCCCCACCCTTGGAAGAGCCCTGTGCTTGGTTTAATACATTGCTGCTGTTGTGTTGAGATTCTTAACACTGTGCTTTTTGAAAGAGGGTCCTTGCATTTTCATTTTGCACTGGACCTGGCAAATTATGTAACTGGTCCTGATCTCCCACACAGAATATGAGTCTAGTGGTTAAAGGTGCTTATTCTCCTGCCCCTAAGTGCCAATCAATTATTTCAACCAGTGCTCACTTGAAGAAACTTATGTCTGTTTCAATGCTAGAAGAAAAGAAATAGCCCCAAACAAACAAAAGCAACAAAAACTTGGTGTATCCCAGGTCTTATGGCTCATTAAAAAATTTTCAAGAGTAATTTTCATTGCGCTTTGACCTCATGGTCTTCCTTAAGAGCCTAACCCCTTCTGTAAGATGTGACTCCATTGTAATTGAAAGAAACAAAAACAAAAAAAACAAAAAAAATGTGCTAGGCATGGTGGCTCACGCCTGTAATCTCAGCACTTTGGGAGGCCGAGGTGGGTGGATCACCTGAAGTCATGAATTCGAGACCAGCCTGACCAACATAGTGAAATCCCGTCTCTACTAAATACAAAAAATTAGCCAGGCATGGTGGCGCATACCTCTAATCCCAACTACTTGGGAGGCTGAGGCAGGAGAATCACTTGAACCCAGGAGGCAGAGGTTGCAGTGAGCCAAGATTGCACCATCACACTCCGGCCTGGGCAACAAGAGTGAAACTTGGTCTCAAAAAAAAATGGCCGGGCATGGTGGTTCACACCTGTAATTTCAGCAGTTTGGGAGGCCAAAGCAGTTGGATAAGTTGAGGTCAGGAGTTTGAGACCAGCCTGACTAACATGGCAAAACCTCATCTCTACTAAAAATACAAAAAATTAGTTGGGCATGGTGGCACACACCTGTAATCCCAGCTACCTGGGAGGCTGAGGCAGGAGAATTGCTTGAATCTGGGAGGCGGAGGTTGCAGTGAGCTGAGATTTCACCACTGCACTCCAGCCTGGGCAACAGAGTGAGACTTTGTCTCAAAAAAAATTTTAAACTAAAAATTAAATTAAAAAAAAATTTTTTAAAAGGAATCCCACTTCTTTTCTCTCCCCTGTCCATCTTTAGGTGCTACAGAAAGGGCCAAAAATCAGTGAGGGGGAAAATACAATAGAAAGCAAAAAGAAGAAAATGAATTTGGCTAATACACCAACTAGAGGATTAAGCCCTGAATGTTCAAAAATTAACTGCATACCTCCTACTCAATTTTACTGGGAGCTCTAAAAATAAGGTCTATTAAAAAAATTAACCACACCTTTTAGGCAATTTTTTTTTGTTCTATATCCTTTGATTTGGAAGATAAGGTAAATTTAGATAATTGACCAGTTTTGACTATTAATTGATGCTTGAACAATTTTCCAAAGCACCAAAACCAGTTTTCTTTTGACTCCACTGAACTGAATTAGTAAAAAAATTAAGTTATTTCTCATTTCAATTGCCTGTACCTTCACATTTAGGCACTGCCCAGTCCCTGACCCTGTCACATACTAAAAAGACAAATATTCTTAGTGCTCCCTACACCCCACCCTGGGCCCCTTCCTCTTACCTGGGCACCACTGTTGTCCCCTGGGAAGCAGAAAAAGAGTGAGAACCAGCAGTGAAGACAACTTTGGGGCAGGAAGTGGGAGGGGCCAAAGAGAGTTGAAGCTCAAAGGAGCACCTATGGGAGGCCAAACAGGTGATGGCTCAGACCTCTGACCAAGCCAGTGACTCTCTTTAGCCTATCTCCAGGCCAGCAGGCAATCAACCATTTTCTAAATGATTGCTTTTCTAAAGTGTTCATGGATGAACACTTAGGCCCTCAGTTTTAAAATCAAATGAAATTGTCAAATGGGCATGAGGAAGAGCTACTAAAATAAGATGCAATCTCCAGAAAACATAAAGGAAGGATTAAGAAATGTGACTCTTTAGGTACACGATTCAACACGAAAACATGAGTTACAGAATACTGATTATGGGGTGACACAATTTATGCTAGAGAGAGCTTACACTAGAGACAGTACATATGCATTGTGCATATATGAAATACATAGAAATGGACTAAAAAGAAACTCAACTGTTTAGAAGGCTACTTAGGCACGTTAGTTCCTGGTTTATTCTGTATACATTCAAGCAGCTTATTTCTTTTACAATGAGGATGTCATTCATATATTACTAGTCTATTTCACACTGCCATACAATGCAACTACTCTTATTATTGTATGTCCTCCTAAATATACCTTAGTGAAGATAGGCTATTGATACTGTACAATAAGCA
Source organism: Pongo abelii (assembly GCF_028885655.2). NCBI lineage: Eukaryota > Metazoa > Chordata > Mammalia > Primates > Hominidae > Pongo > Pongo abelii. Next base: position 104,996,931 of record NC_071995.2, on the reverse strand, counting down.
AATTTCCCATCTCTTTTTTATTCATATTTAAGAAAGCCATGACAACAAATGGAGCTTTTCATATAAAATATATGAAAGAATAGATTTGCAAAAAGTCCCTCACTATGATATGTCAAAATTATTAATGCTGGGTGGGGGAATATTGATCCTTACTTTTTAAGTTCTTCTCCTCAAGCCCTATTCTTCGATAGCCAAAGTGCATGGAGTTTGCTTTCATTTTAAACATGTTTTTGCCCCAAACTCTGACCTCTAAAACCTTCCCTTTCTTTGATGATAAACTGTACAAATGTCCTTTCTCAAGGTTATATGGGACTTTAATAATTATACTACCTTTTTGTTTGTTTGTTTGTTTTTTTGAGACAGAGTCTAACTCTGTCAGCCAGATTGGAGTTCAGTGGCATGATCTCGGCTCACTGCAACCTCTGCCTCCTGAGCTCAAGCGATTCTTTTGCCTTAGCCTCCTGAGTAGCTGGAATCACAGATGTGTGCCATCACGCCTGGCTAATATTTTGTATTTTTAGTAGAGATGGGTTTTCACCATGTTGGCCAGGCTGGTCTCGAACTCCTGACCTCAAGTGATCCACCCCTTGGCCTCCCAAACTGCTGGGATTACAGGCATGAGCCACCACACCCAGCCGTCCATTTTGAAGACAAAAAAATTGAGAGTTCTGAACATTCAAATGCTTGAGTAGTAGCTTTTACCTGAGTTCCTGGGCATTCTAGAGGAAGGTCATATACTAGGGCACTAAGGGTTTATGTTGACTAAAGGGATACTCAGCAGTGACTCACTCACTTGGCAGGTCAAGAATAGAAACCAGAAGAACTCACTTCATGACTTCTCTCCGCAAATACACACATACACACGTGCAGTGTCACATGCAAAGTATTACCTATTGGCATAATTATCTAATTTCCATAACAACATATCAACAAGCATACCAGCTGTGTACCAACTAAGTGCCCAAAGTATTTATAATCATAATCACATTCCATTACTCCAGAAGGGTGCCTGGACCAGATACTGGGGTGGCTGTGCCTTCTAGAAAGCAAGAATGGAATGCTGCTTTATACAAAAATATGAAGCTGTTTACATATATATTCACACGCTCACACGCACACACGCACACATGAAACATTTCAGAGGGATCCCAGGCCATGCCATTGTTTATGTTACATGTACATCTGCATGTACATTATCAGTAAATTCCCATGAAGCTCGGTATAGGACAGGCGCAGTGGCTCATTCCTGTAATCCCAGCATTTTGGGAGGCTGAGGCGGGCGGATCAACTGAGGTCAGGAGTTCAAGACCAGCCTGGTCAGCATGGTGAAACCCCATCTCTATTAAAAATACAAAAAATTAGCTGGGCATGGTGGTGCACTCCTGTAGTCCCAGCTATTTGGGAGGCTAAAGCAGGAGAATCACTTGAACCCGGGAGGCAGAGGCTGCAGTGAGCCAAGATTGCACCACTACACTTTTGCCTGGGTGGCAGAGTGAAACTCAGTCTCAAAAAAAAAAAAAAATGCTTGGTATAACATAGTTATACAAATAAATTTAATTTTAATGCTCAAGCTGAATTCTTTATTTAAAGGAAGACCTCTGTGATTATATGTGGACATTTAAAAAAATGGCTTTTTAAAAGTTACAAGCATTACATAGATCAAAATTTTCAACGAATTAATCAACTGAGGTACAAAATAATTGTATATAATGAGGAAATGTGGTATGGTGGAAAGAGGGTGGGCTTTGGGTTCAGACAGACCAGAGGATTGACGGCCAAGTTCCACCACTCATTATACATATGTCCTTATCCTCACAGGTATAAAATGGGGATAATAATGTTGTGGGGGCCATTTGTCATTTTGGTGATCCAGCTTTCCAAATGGTATTTGAATTGTTATCATTTATTATAGAAGCCAGAGAGGGGATGATATACTAATCCCATTATTACTTTACTACTGGAGCTGGAAAGGCATTCTGTCTTCCCAGACCCTGGCAGCTGTAGCATGGGCATGAGACCTACGCATGTTGTATCAGATGCTGACCACCACAGGTAGATAGGGGTAATTCACAGAGCTACAGTGGTGGTGCCCAATGCTGATGACACCAGCTATGGCATCCTTAGCATGGTCTTAGCTATGCCTGGCTTCCTTTAGTTCTTTCCCAAGCTTGGTTCTTCAGTCTAAAATATGTTAGAGTCACTCAATAGCTAATTCCATGAGCTACCAAGACCCTCTGGTTTCAGTTCCATGAGCTACGAAGACCCTTCTGGTCTAGTCAGACTGGGGTGTATTATTTGCCACTAAGAACTTTGACTAGAACAAATACTCCATAACCTGTGGGAGAATTAAAAGAAATAAGTTATATGAAGAGTTGAGCAGAGTGCCAGGGACATTGTATGGATCAGTAAACTGTAACTACTATTATTATACTCTTGTTATTTTAATGATTTAATATTTACAGTTTCGACAGGTCCTGAGCAACTTAAAGGTCTGTGACATGTAATAATTTAAAATTCTGCCAAGGAGCAAATTTGAATCTAATAAGTTGGTGGTACAGGAGCCATTTATTTAGCTAACAAGTGAGCCTAACACATCACCCAGTATTTATATATCAATGTGAGGATTACTATTCTCCACTCATTAGGCCAGTAAGTCAGATCCATTCAGGAAAATAACATAACTTTATATTGTGTTAAGAACAATGATCCAAAAACTTGGATAATTATCCAAACGTTATCCAAAGACTTGGAAATAGGCAAAAGGGATTACTGGATGTCCTTTTAGTAGGGTGCTGTGTAGTGCAGTGTAGTAGCAGACTCGTGCAAGGATTCGTGCATTATCTGGGACTGTGTACTTTTGTTGGACTTACTACTCATTATTGGTTCAGATATTTCAGAACTTTGTAAAGGCAGATGTTACTTTATCAAAAACTGATAACAAGGGCCCAGTGTAGTGGCTCATGCCTGTCATCCCAACACTTTGGGAGGCCAAGATGGACAGGTTGCTTGAGGCTAGGAGTTGGCGACCAGCCTGGGCAACATAGAGAGATCCTGTAACTACAAAAAAAATACAAAAGTTAGCTGGGCATGGTGGCATGTGGCTGTAGTCCCAGCTAATCAGTAAGCTAAAGTGGGAGAGTCCCTTGAGCCCAGGAGTTCGAGGCTACAGTGAGCTATCATCATGGTACCTCACTTTAGCCTGGGTGACAGAGACCCTGTGTCAAAAAAACAAAAACCAAAACCCAAAACAAAACAAAACACCAAAAAATTGATAACAATGCAAATTATTCTTGTCCATTTCTAATGCAAATCATTGCTGTTCTATAGAAAAGTTAAAAGCTTACTATTTATTACCTTATAAGACATTAACCAATTTTGTATCTAACCTAGTAATCTTATTGTAAGATTTTAAAAAATGCGTTTCTTGATGGGATATATAAATCCCTATTTCTCAAATATTCCTTAAACCAACTTTACCATTTTACTGGCTAACTCTTTAATTGATGAAATAAATAATTTTTTAAGCCTGTGTTTGTTCTATTTCATATAAGTAATGTTTTTAATTTGTTGAAAATTATACCTTGACAAATAGAAGTCAATCCAAGGGGCCACATAGAAGGAGCATGTAATCCAGAACTGATGACCCCCAGGTAGGCTTCCTAGAGAAAGGAGTAGCCAAGCAGATACATGTACAAGAAGTTCTCAAGTGATCTCAACAAAACAGACTCAGGCCCCTAAATCAATATTTAGGTCAAATTCATTGTTGAAAAATAAGGCTGATGTGAGCTTAACTGCTAAGGAAGAAAATTGGAACTGCTTAGCTAAAAATCTGGATTGGTTTAAACTGCTTCAGTGTTGCTTTTATAATTTTCAAAAATGGCAGCAGATAGCTCACTTTGGAACCACAGGTACATGCGAACTGTGGGAAATTCACCATTCTTGCCAAATGAGGTGAGGAACTCAATCCACTTTCTAAATCTACATAGATGGTTCTGCGCCATTTCTTCAGGAGTCCAAAGCTGAACCATAAGCTTGATGTAGAGGGCATTGCAATGGTGGCTTTCAGCCCACAGGTGGACTTTGAATTTGAATGCCACAAGCCCAGCTCTCTTATATATAGCCTACTTCTTTCATTTACATGATTCACCTAGCTCTTTAAGCATTTTTGCCATCTCCATGAAGAAAAGTAGGGCCCTAAGCATTGTTTTCACCCATGAAATCTGCTATGCATGACTAGATGCAAAAAAGCAGACTTCAGGAAAGCTTTTAAATGTGCAGCATGTATCACATGTGTCCTGTAATTACTGGAGGACATGAAAGTCACTCACTTCAGACTGTTCCTTGGGCACAAGGAATGTCTTCTGCTCACGAATACAAGCAATTTAACTGTCTAAAGGCTGAACTCGGAGGCTCAAATTGCCTGACTTTGGACTAACAAGGGTTTCAGGTTTTTTTTTTCCTTCTAGCAGGAGGTGTTGTGCAAAAATTAAACTTCTCCTGAGCACCTAAAGTCTCCAGATGCTGGGCAGGTAGTGTTTACCAACACTCCCCTCAATAGCTGCCTCTTATTCTCAGACTACCTGATGGCTGAGACCACGACGTCTCTTTTGGGCAAGGTCATTCTCATACTTGCTCCATAAAAGAGGAAAATACAGGTATGGGAGCTCCTCTTCGGGAGTACAGCTCTGAGGCACATGCAGCTATGCCCTAACCCAAAGGCACCTCTTGGTCATGGGTGACGAAATAGGAGATTCTTCTGCCTGTGCATTGGAGCCTGCAGTGAGCAATGCTTGCTCATGTTTGCCCCAAAACCTTTTTCAGACAATAACTCTTTATATCCATCTTTGTTTCTTTATTTTTTATTTATTCTTTTTTTTTTTTTTTTTTTTTTAATTTGAGACAGAGTCTCGCTCTGTTGTGCCCAGGCTAGAGTGCAGTGGCACGATCTCGGCTCACTGCAACCTCCACCTCCCGAGTTCAAGCGATTCTCCTGCCTCAGCCTCCAGAGTAGCTGTGATTACAGGCGCCCACAACCACACCTGGCTAATTTTTTGTATTTTTAGTACAGATGGGGTTTCACTATATTGGCCAGGCTGGTCTCGAACTCCCGACCTCAGGTGATCCTCCCACCTTGGCCTCCCAAAGTGTTGGGATTACAGGTGTGAGCCACAGTGCTAGGCCTATATCCATCTTTAAATTAATCCATGTTCTTTTGCACGGTGCCTGTGACATAGTAGTTTCTCAGTGCTGTATATACTGATTGGTAAGAGGACATTGCAGACACACTTCTAAATACTGGCTGGGAGTGCAGGAAGTTAGTTGGCAGGGACAATCACTGATTAGGAGGGAAATTAACTCTGACGAACTTTGACTATAACTCCCTTTTTCCTTTTTTCTTTCTTTCTGCTTTGCCTGAAAACCAGGAAATAGACAAGGTAGTCAGAGGGGTCAGAGAGCTAATCGTGAAAATTAAGAAGAAAATATATTCCCTTCTCTCTGCTTAAATTGCAAAGGGATATCTCTGTCCCTTTAAAGAAAATCAGAAGCTATATGACCGCAGAGATTCTTGAGGAAAATCTACATAGTTTTTCTGGAGACGCGATAAGCTGAAACAAACTCCAGGCAAACCAAGAAAGATGAAGAATCATTTGGACTACCCAGAATTTTGCAAAGTACAGTGATTAAGCAGTGTTTCAAACAATTACAGTCATGGTTGCTTAATGATCAGGATATACTCTGAGAAAGGCATCATTAGGTCCTTGTGCAAACATCACAGAGTGTACTTAAGCAAACCCAGGTGGCATAGCCTACTACACACCTAGGCAATATGGTCTAATCTATTGCTTCTAGGCTACAAACCTGTACAGCACGTTACCATACTGAATATTGCAGGAAATTGTAGTAACGCTATGGCAAGTATTTGTGTGTCTAAACATATCTAAACACAGAAAAAGTAGAAAAAATATGGTGTAAAAGATAAATTATGGTACACATATTTAGGGCAGCTGCACTGTAATCTTATGGGACCACCATCGTATATACTGTCCACTGTTGACTGAAACAGTTATGAGATGCATGACTGTATAATTATTTACAAAGACACATAACAATATAAACATTTCTTTTGGGGAATAGTAGCAGGGTTGGAAAAAATAGCATACAGGCAGTGGAAAGAGGGTAGATTTATTTAAAAAAAATCAACTTTCTGTTTGAATTGCAGCACTACTACCTAAATACGGAAGGATTTTAGGCAAGCTGCTTAACCTTTCAAAGTCTGAATTATCTTGTCTGTAAAATGAGAATGATCAGGCCTAACTAATTGGGAATCCTGTGAAAGTAAAATGAAATGAACGTATGTAGACTATGTGCCAGAGAGTGACTTATCTACTTCCTTTACCTGCTGGTCACACAGTCTCCCTTATGGTTAGATATTGACATACTACCGGATTTACTGGATTCTGGCCAGTGAAATAGGAGGGAAGTGATGGACGGATCTTCACTCACTTTCTTGGGACTCCAGATTCATTTTTTATGTGTGACAGGGCCTTGCTCCGTCACCCAGGCTGGAGTGCAGTGGTACGATCATAGCTCACTGCAATCTTGAACTCTTGGGCTCAAGATATCCTCCTGCCTTGGCCTCTTGAGTAGCTGGGACTACAGGTACATGCCACTGTGTCCAGCTAATTTATTTTATTTTATTTTATTTTTGTAGAGACAGGGTCTTGCTTTGTTGCCCAGGCTGGTCTCCAACTGCTGAGCTCAAGTGATTCTCCCGCCCCAAGCCTTTAAAAGTGCTGGGATTACAGAGGTGAGCCACTGCACCTGGATGCCCTGGATAAAATTGTACCAATAAAATTGATACCATCACTGTTTCATTTATATATCTGGTTACATCTCTTCCTCCCACTGGACTCTGTGCAGATAGGGAATCTTCTTCATGGCTCTCTTTCTAGTGCCTGGTGTGGTGTCTGGTACAAAATTTGGTTCTTCATAAATATTTTGTAAATAAATAAACGAATGAGCTACCCCAAAGCTGAGTCTTGACGGGTGAGTTAGCTAGAAGAAGAAAGGGAGTCAGAGTGTTCTAGGTAAGGGGACAGAATGAAAAAACTCAAAGAGGTGAGAAATGGCACTGTGTACCTAGCGGGGCAAAGCCAGACTTAAAGAGCAAGAGGGATGATACATTTCACATTATTTAGTTGATTTCTCTTTGTATAAGTCTTGCCAATCTATTTTTTTCTTAATCCCATTGAAAACGAGGGGAAAAAAAGGCCAGGTGCGTTGGCTCACGCCTGTAATCCCAGCACTTTGGGAGGCCGAGGCAGGCAGATCACTTGAGGTCAGGAGTTTGAGACCAGCCTGGCCAACATAGTGAAAACCTGTCTCCATTAAAACTACAAAAAAATTAGCTGGGCATGGTGGCTGGTGCCTGTAACCCCAGATACTTGGGAAGCTGAGGCAGGAGAATCACTTGCACCCAGGAGGTGGAGGCTGCAGTGAGCCAAGATCGTGCCACTGCACTTCAGCCTGCGCGACAGAGCAAGACTCCATCTAAAAAAAAAAAAAAAAAAAGGGGAGAGAGAGAGGAAGAAAAGAGAAAACTAGCTTTTGGTGTAATATTCAGGTCCTGAAGCAGTGGTTTTATACATTGGTAGATCTTAGATATTCCTGTCCACCGTGCTTCTGTTTTCATATTTCCCAGGATTTCCCAAGGAGATGAGAGAAAGCCACAGAGACGGATGTTTCTGCTTCCATACCACTTCCTTGGATCATGGACTCCGTATCTTGCTCTCTTCCTCCTCTCATCATGTGTGATGTCACATACCTACTCAAAAACCATCAGTGGCTCCCCATTACTCCCAAGTAAAACTCAAACTTCAAGGCCTTCATGGATTGGGAAGCAACCAATTCTTTCTGCCTTATCTTCTAGCAAGCTTTCTCTAGTTATTATGATTGTGTAACAAATTAGTCCCAAAACTTAGTGGCACAAAACAACCTTTCATTATGCTCACAGATTCTTGTGTATCAGGAATTTGAACAGGATTCAGCAGGGAAGGCTTATCTCTGCTCCACAATGTCTGGGACCTGAGCTAGAAGACTTGAAAGTGGAGGGTAAAAGTCACTGGAAAATCTCCACACTTGTGGTGGTGGTTGATGCTGGGAAGACTCCAGTAGCTGGGCCTCTGAGGCATCTCTCCATCTCGCTATGCGGCCTTTCCACGTAGTCTCTGCAGCCCGGTAGCTTCAGGGTAGCTGGAATTCTCACACATGGGTTCCCAAAGCACATGTTATGAGAGCATGCCAGGTAGAAGTTGTATCACCTTTTCTAGCCTGGCTTCAGAAGTCGTGAAGTGTCATTTCCACTACATTCTCTTAATTAGAAGGCTGTCATTAGAGTCGGCTCATATTCGAAGGGAGGGGCATTAGACTGTACCTTTTGTAGGAAATGTCAAAGAATTTGCAGACGTGCTTTAAAACTACAGCGGTTCCCCCTTATCTGTGGTTTCGCTTTACAAGGTTTCAGTTACTTGCTGTCGACTGCAGTCTGAAACTATTAAATGGAAAATTCCAGAAATAAACAATTCATAAGTTTTAAATTGTGTGCCATTCTGCGGAGCATGATGAAATCTCGCCCAATCTTGCTCCAACCCGACCAGAACATGAATCATCCGTTTGTCTAGCATATCCATGCTGTGTACACTACATGTGAGTCACTCAGTAACCCATTAGATTGACTGTGGCAGTATTACAGTACTTGTGTTCAAGTAACCTTTATTTTACTTAATAATGGCCCCAAAGCACAAGAGTAGTGATCCTCACATATTGTTATAATTATTCTATTTGATTACTAGTTATTGTTGTCAATCTTTTACTGTGCCTTATTTATAAATTGAACTTTATCATAGGTATGTATGTACAGGAAAAAACATAGTCTGTATAGGGTTTGGTGTTATCCATGGTTTCAGGCATCCATTAGGGGTCTTGGAATGTATCCGCCACAGATTAGGAAACACTACATACCACAAAACCCCACCATTATTTGTCACACTTTAGGAATGCTAAAACACTTATTGATTCCTAAATTTGGGGTCCTGGTTTTACTTACACACTACCCTTTTCTTGCAGTATCTTTCACCCCATAAATCTACCTCCCAAATTTCTACTTGCCATTTTTCAGCTCAGATGCTACCACGCAACCTGTATCATAACTTTCCATGGCTCCACCTTTGGAAGTAATGCCCTTCTCTGTACTCCCCACTGATCTCTGTTTCAATTTCCCCTGGGTGACCTGAATACATATTTGTTGAATGGATAAATAGAATAGGATAATAAAATCTCAGGTGTGAAAGTGACCTTAAGTGCTACCGAGAACATCCTTTTTGAGTTTATTTATTTCTATTCATGTCTGTTCCTCCTTTAGATTTTTAGTGTCTGGAAGGCAGGGACCAAATTTCACTCACCTCTGTAACCACCCCCCAGCCCAACCTTTAGTTCTTCCAGCAGTGATTTGGCCTAGTAGGTCTTCAAAGAAAGTCAGTTAAAGGAAGAAACCTACCTCCCAACACACACCCCCCCCCCGGCAATGCACATTTAACTAATTTGCTATTTCTTTATTAATCAGGTAATATCTGGTTTGAGGCAGGTTGGAACAGTTCAAAGAAATGATCTCCAAATGCTCTAAGAGCATAAAATGCTCTTGAACCACAAGAAGCCACAGGTCAGAATTAATAGTTTTTGTTGTGGCTGCCTTCCCACCAATAGCCACTTTTCTGGAGAAGACTGACGCTATTGTTTTAAACAGACCTGTGAAGGGTCACAGGTTGTAGCCTCATTCTCAGCCACCCTTCCTAGCCCCTTACCTGTCTTATTTTCTCTTCTGCAAAAGCAGAAATTTCTGGGCCGCAGCAAGCAGATAAATCAAGATCATTTTGTGTATAGTCAATATCAGCCCTTAAAAAAGCAACCCACTGTTGAGCAATTTATGATTTTTTTTTTTGAGATGGCGTCTCCCTTTGCTACCCACGCTAGAGTGTAATGGCACGATCTTGGCTCCCTACAATCTCTGCCTCCCAGGTTCAAGCAATTCTCCTGCCTCAGTCTCCCGAGTAGCCGGAATTACAGCTGCCCACCACCATTCCTGGCTAATTTTTGTATTTTTAGTAGAGACAGGGTTTCACCATGTTGGCTGGGCTGGTCTCGAACTCCTGGGCTCAAATGATCCGCCCACCTCAGCCTCCCAGTGTTGAGATCACAGGCGTGAGCCATCGTGCCCGGCCCAATGTATGATTTATAAACAAACGACATCCCAGTAATTATCAGGGATTCTTGGCAAGAATACCTAGTTGCACATAGGAAACTTAGTTCCTTAGATGGCTCATAAAACACGATTCAAACAATAACATCTTTGAAATACCAAATAGTTAAGCCGGGCGTGGTGGCTCATGCCTGTAATCCCAGCACTTTGGGAGGCTGAGGCGGGTGGATCATGAGGTAGGAGTTCGAGACCACCCTGCCCAACATAGCGAAAACCCATCTCTACTAAAAATACAAAAATTATCCAGGCATGGTGGTGCGTGCCTGTAATCCCAGCTACTCGGGAGGCTGAGGCAAGAGAATCGTTTGAACTTGGGAGGTGGAGGTTGCAGTGAGCTGAGATCGTGCCACTGCCTTCCAGAGTGAGACTCCGTCTCAAAAAAAAAAAAAAAAAAAAAAAGAAATACCTAGTAGTTGCAATGAAAAAAAAAATGATACAATGCCAGTAATTAAACAAACCTGAAAAACAGTGAATATAGTTTTTCTAAAGAACTTCTTCAGCATGTTGATGTTTGGGGGGAAAAGCAAACCGAAGAAAAGAAAAATAAGAACACAGTTGGAGAATTTGGAAGTACATTTACTAAAGACTGACCCCATCCATGATTTTGATAATTAATTTACCTGGTTCATTTTTACATCTAACTCAGATTTTCAACTCTTGTTTTACTCCTGGTCTCTGTCCACACAATCTTGTGAGTAGAAAATGAGGTCATACTTCCTTTTTGTATTGAAATTATGATGGCATGAGTGCATACCAGCTGTATTGCTGGAAATCAGTCTTCTTTAAACCATCCCGCAGTTAGTTCTGAGCACTCATGCATGTCTCTGAGTTTACAAACGCTGCATGCCATTAACCTTGTTTGTCCTCTCTTACTCGGATTCTCGCATGTGCAGGTTTGCTGTGCGTAGAGATGCGTAGACACCTCTGCCACTATGAGCCATAGGACAGCCAAGAGTCATGGCAGACAATCTCTGGATACTTCCATAGCTTCCAAAACTTGTGCTGGGCTCAGTGCAGAAGTGGGAGGCAAGTCCTCTCCCTGACCCTGTACACACTCCTGTTTGCTTATGCTTGGAACATCGTGATGTCTTCCTTAATCAGTTCTAACATAGTTTAGCCTCCCGGAGACAGCTCTGTTAGTGCCTAGCCCAAGAACTTTGGCAGTTATCAGATTATTAATCAGACATGGCTTTGTGAAAAATTATATATATGTGTGTATATATATATTGTGTGTATATATATAATATATAATATATTATATGTAATATATATTATATATAAAATATATACTATAAAAAGATATGTATAATAAAATAAAAAATATATAAAATATATATTATATATAAACATATATATACACACACACATATTTAAATCAGGGGACTGAAAAGATTAGATGGAAGCAAGGCTTTCCCAAAGATATGAGAATTAGAGGAGCAGAGAAAAGGAAGAAGAGGCTTTAAAAGGGTGTGTGTCTGTGTGTGAATGTTCTTGCTAGGCCATGGAGTGAGGTAGAGTCAGTCATATTATCATTAATTCATTCAGAAAATATTTACTGAGCACCTACTAAGTGCCAAGCAGTGCTTAAATCTGGAGAACCCAAGAGTGATCAACATAGGAAAAAGTCCTTGTCCTCAGGGAGCTCACATTTTAGTAGGGGAGGCAGGGAGCACAGAAACCAAGAAATTGATCCACGTGATAATTTCATATAAGACAAATACTGTGACAACAGAGAGGGGCTTTGGGGCCTATTTTTTTAGGTAGCTCGGTCAGGTAAGGCTGCAACACTGAAGTTACATTTGAGCAGAAATCTAAACAAAGCGAGAGCGTTAGCCTGTGGATGTCTGGGGAAAGAATGTCCTAGGTAGCAGGAATGGCAGGTGCAAAGGCTGGAATAGAAGAAGCTGGCATCCTAAAGGAACCAGCAGGGGCAAGGGTCGCTGAAGCATGGCGAGTAAGGAAAAAGTTTGGCAGGAGAAGCTGGAGCTAACCCAGGACCAGATCATGCGGTGTCTGTAAGTGACAGGAAATGATTGGAGGGAAATGACAGGATGTGATAACTCTTTTAAAAGAATCACCCTGGCTGCTGTGAGGAGACCAGTTGGAAAGATGTGGCAGCGATTCAGGCTGGAGATGAGGGTGGTTGAGCTGGGGTTGTGCAGGTGGCCTTCTCCCTGTGGACAGAGCATGCCCTTGAACAGCAGTTGCATGTTGATCCTTTTGAATCCCATCCTGGGGGTACAGTTTGAGGTGCAGCTTTCTGACTCTCATGCTTGACAATGAGAATGAGATTAGCTGGAGTGGAAACAATTGATGGGTATGTGACAAAGAACACAGTGTCATCAGAGGATCTCAGGAAAACCCTCAAATGGAAACTAAAACTCTGGCATCTCCTTGTAATTATTTTTCCTTGCCAAGGGAACAGATGGGATGACTGGATGACAAAGACTGCTCTTAAGGAAGGCATGTCAAGGTGGCTCTTTCAGTTTAGTTAGGGTACTTTCAGCTTCAGGGAACAGAAATCCAATCTAAATTGGCTTCCACAGTGAGGAAATCACCTCACATAACCGGAAGTGCAGGATTCAACCGGGAAGTTCAACCAGGATTCTGCTCGCTTGAACATTTTTATGTGCATCTCTTTATAGACAGAGCCCCCTAACCTTGACGTTTTCTTTTTTTTCCTAACACTTGTCTTCTAGCATATGATGCAATGTATTTACTTATTCTGTTTATTAGTGCTGTACTGTTTATTCTCAGAATTAAGCTCCATGAGTGCAGGAATCATTGTTTTGTTCACTAATGGATCCCAAGTGTCTAGAAAAGTGCCTGACACTTAATAAATGTTTGTTGAATGAAAGAGTAAAAGGATGAAACATCTTCCTTTGGATCGCAAATGAGGAAAAAGGAGGGTCACCATGATCCTACAATTTCTCCCCTGGGGAATTCGATAAAAGGAAACTCTCCATTTATTGGAACAATTTCCTTATGGCCCCCAAAGGAACAAGACTGTAAGCTGCAAACCAAACCCCTTTGTCATTTGTTCCCCAACCACTAATTGAGGAATACCAGGTTCAGGATGGTTCAAATGACCTTCAGCTTTGCCCAAGTGGCGGATGTTACTTGGCAATGTATTTGATCAAGATTAAAGAGTGTGTGGTTCCTGGTCGGGCATGGTGGCTCACGCCTGTAATCCCAGCACTTTGGGAGACTGAGGTGGGCAGATCACCTGAGGTCGGGCATTCAAGACCAGCGTGACCAATATGGAAAAACTCCGTCTCTACATACAAACCCCGGCTAAAATACAAAATTAGCCGGCGTAGTGGCACATGCCTGTAATTCCAGCTACTCTGGAGGCTGAGGCAGGATAATCGCTTGAACCCAGGAGGCGGAGGTGGTGGTGAGCCGAGATCACACCATTGCACTCCAGCCTGGGCAACAACAAGAGTGAAACTCCGTCTAAAAAAAAAAAAATAGAGTGTGTGGTTCCTTTGACTGGTCTCAGCCCCTGAACTTTGTGCCTTGACCGCAGCATTCCTAACTCTGGCGGGCCCTACACACATGGAAAAAAGAAGCATGCAGTGCCACTCCCTTGAGACTGTGGATGTAGTTAGTTCTTTTTCTTTCAATGTCTGCCTATTAAACCTTACTTTACTATGTTCTGGGCACTGTGGAAGATGCTGGAGAGAGGATAATGACCAAGAGACAGTTCTGGTCCTCAAGCTTCGTGATGGGGTTCAGGGAGGCAGCCAGTTTAGTACAGGAGACAAACATATAAACAGATAATTATAATCAAACGTTATGGGTTTGGTATTAGAGGTATAGTAGGAAGAGTGATCAACTCCATGTAAGGGAAAAGACAAAACTGCAAGTGGGGGTGGTGGTCTGTTAAGTAGGGTTCTAAAAGCTGAATAGGAGTTTGCCTGGGAAACATGAATGGGAGTAGGCAGAGTGATACTCCAGGGAGAGAAAATAGCAGGTGGCAGTGTTACAGCTCTTTTACTATTTGTGTGGCAGGTTTCCCGGTTTTTACCAGAAAAATCTAAAGAAAAGAAAACAGCAGGTACAAATATATCGATGTGGGAAGCAGCATTGTGTGTTTAACGAACTACAATTTGTTATGTATTGCTAAGGTACAAAGTGCTAGGAGGAGAAAATTGAGGCTGGAGAGGTGGGCAAGGGTCAAAGTGTTCCTGCTTTGTATACTCTGCTTAGAGGTCTATGTTTGTTTTAGGTGATGCGTTTTCATCATGAGAGTGAGAAGATCAGATTTGTATTTCGAGAGATCACTCTGGCTGCCAGGGACAAGATGGATTTGAGAAGGGCAAGCTAGAGACCAGGAGACTCTAGAGAGAAAAATACTAAACCAAGTTAGTATCTCACATTGACCACCAGGTGGAGCAAGTAGGCCAGGACAGCTCGGTTGCAGGCTGCTGGGATGAGGAGGAAGAATAGGGTAGGAGAAAGCGCCAGCATGGGACTGATTCATAAGTTGGGTGTTCAGAACTCTGGGAAGATCTGTAGTGAAGCACAAACAAAAGGCCACCTAAATGTCCACAAATAGAGGACCCACTAAATATCACAAAGTATTCACACACTGAATTCCCAGGCTCCAGCGAGATAGATCTGTACGTATACACATGAAAACAAGCCCAAGTGAAAAAAGCAAGTTATAAAATACTGTGTGCATTATGACCCTGTTGCGTAAATGTCTAGAAAGATGATCATAACATTGATATCAGTGGTAACTTTTGGAGAGCATTTTGGAGCTATTGAGTGTGTGTGTGTGTGTGTGTGTGTGTGTGTATTTGTCTTGGTCTGTTTGGGCTACTAGAATAAAACACCAGAAAATTAGTGACTTATAAATGCTAGAAGCTTATTTGTCACAGTTCTGGAGGCTGAGAAGTCCAAGATTTGGCAGCCAGTGAGGGCAACTTCCTGGTTCATAGAGGGCACCTGCTTGTCATGTCCTCACATAGCAGAAGGGCCGAAGAGTCTCTTTTATAAGGGCACTAATCCCACTCATGAGGACTCCATCCTCTTGACCTAATTATTTCGCAAAGGCCCCAACTCCAAATATCACCTAGGGGGTTAGGAATTCAACATATACATTTTTGGAGAATATAAGCGTTTAGTCCTTTGCAGTGTGTGTGTGTCTGTGTGTGTGTGTGTTGAATTTTGTCAAAATATAGTTGACACACAGTATGCTGGATATATTTAAAGTGGGCAGTTTAATACATTTTGACAAATGTACACACCTGTGAAGCCATTGCCACAATCACAATAATGAATATATCCATCACCCCCAAAGGTGTCTTTACTGCCTTTGAAAACCCTCCCTATCACCCTTTTCTGTCCTCCATCCCCAGGCAATGGCTGGTCTGCTTTCTGTCACTAACAGTTTGCATTTTCTAGAGTTGTATATAAATAGGATCATTCAATATGTACTATTTTTGGCCTTGTGTCTTTCATTCAGCAATATTAATTTGAGGTTCATCCACATTGTTAAGGGTATAAATAATTAATTCATTTTAGTTGCTAAATAGCATTACATTGTATGGCTGTATCACAATTTGCTTATCCATTTATCTGCTGATGGACATTTGGATTGTTGAGGGTTTGGGGCTATTACGAATAATGCTTCTCTGAACATTTGTGTACCAGTCTTTGTATTTGCACATGTTTTCATTTATCTTGTGTAAATATGTACCTAGGAGTGGAATGGCTAAGTCATATGGCAGGTATATATTTAATTTTGTAAGAAGCTGCCAAACTGTTTTCCAAGCAGTTTTACCATTTTACATCCCAGCAGCTATATATGAGTATTCCAGTTTTTCTATATACTTGCCAATATCTGGCATGGTCAGACTTTTAAATTTTAGGTCTTCTAATGGGAAATTTTTATTTCTTTAATGACTGATGATGATGTACAGTTTTTCATATGCTTATTTGCCATCCATAGATCTTCTTTGGTTAAGTGTCTATTCAAATTTTTGTTGGCTATTGACATTTACATTTTCCTTTATACTTCCACAAAGTTATAGCATTTTTACAATGAGCATATGTCTCTTTTATATTTAAAAACATCAATTTAAAATATCTCAACCCAGAAGACATCAATAACTATGATTTGAACTTTAAACTTACTGGCAGTATATTATGCTAAAGTGAAGGCAAATCTTGATTATATCATTAAAAGATAAAACATTTGATTTTAACATCTGGTTTCAAATTATTAGAAATAACCTCAAAACCAATGCAATTTTTATTTCCATAGATTATTACGTTTGAGAGATATCATGAGTTTAGACTCAAATGAACCTGGCTTCAAATTCCAGCTCTTTTACTTATCAGCTGTGCAATCTTGGGCAAATTCATTTTTGAAATCATCAAGAAGCAAGGCCAAAAATAGTACACATTGAATGGTTCTATTTATATATAATTCTAGAAAATGCAAGAGCTTCTTCCATTTTCTTCTTTTAGAAATCTGACATATCATTTACTGCATAGGTTCATTTTGAAGTTTAAATAGATATTATATTTAACCAGTCAGCGCAACAACTAGCATGTAGTATGTACTCTACAAATATTAGAGATTCTATGACAAGAGAGTTTGATTGTCTTGGCAACCAAATTGCTGCATGCTCAAAATTCAAGCTGGTCGGTGAAATACAGCACAGTCACAGTATTTTGTAAAGGAACTGTTGAAACCATTGTCAAGGCAGGCAACATCCTTTATGATAACAGAGATCTCTCCCTTACCCCATTTATTTTTAAAGACTCTGAAAGAAAAGCTCTGGTTTGCATTTGGTTTTGAGGAAACAAACAAACAAACAAAAAAACACAAACAGGAAACTTAGGTTGAAATAGACTTTTTGAGCATCTTAGCATATATTGGCTTTCTTTGTAGAACCCTCAGTATCCTCTGTTGCTCAAGCCACCAAATGATCTTGCAGATGCTCATGGTACCCTGCAGGATGGTTCAGAGGTAGTACAGAGCTACTGTTTTACACGTTTCAAATTGGAGTTATTGTCAAGTTAGTGTTATTGGGGATAGTGTCATTCATAAATGCTGTATATTACATAATGCAGTGGAAGAATCATGGCAGTAACAGGGCAGGAGGCAGAGAAATTCTAGGGGGACAGGGGTGGGTCCCCAGTGAAACCCCACCTTCAAGCCAAAAAAACAGCCTGAAACCCATGGCCCAGAGTGAGAACTTCTATTCCTGTTTGTCTGCTCTTTCCCAATTGGTTCTTTCTGAATAATGCCTTTTAACCCATCAAATGTTGCCTTTTCCAGTACTACCCAAGGCCTGTCTCACCCCCATCCTGTGCCTATAAAAACCCCAGATTCAGCCACAGTGACAGAGACAACCTGACTTTGGGGAAGAGACGACCTGACTTCGGGGAAGATAACCTGATCTTCTCATCCCCTCTCCAGCTCTCTCTCTGCTGAGAGCTGTTTTTGTTGCTCAATAAAATTCTCCGCTGTCATTACCCTTCAATCATCAGCGTGACCTCATTTTTCTTGGATGCTAGACAAGAGCTCAGGACCCACCGAGTGCAGGTACCCAGAAAGGTGGTCACAGTGGCCCTTTGCCCTCACTGGCGGAGGGCAGCCACCCCATGAGACGGGGCCAGGGGCCGACTGAGCTGCTAACATGCCACCATCTGTCAGGCTGTGGATGGCATAATTAAAAGAGCTAATCATCCCACTAACACCCACTCTGGGGCTTTGGGGTTGCAGGCATCCCAGCCTGGGCACCGCCACATTCCCCTTGGGGTGACATACCTGGTCTGGGCACAGGCTCCGCACAGAGCTTGCTCCTGTGTTGGTGCTCAGAATAGCTGCCTGAACCCCACACTCACTCATGTGCTTCCTCCCGCAAGGGGCTGAGCCTGGTGGGCCGAGTAGACGGGGTGCCCCTTGCTTCTAGTCCAGCAAAGGAGCCGAGAAGAATCCTGCATCAGCAGCTACACCCAAAATGAAGCTTTTGAAAGGGAGACATGAGGAACACCAGCTGAACACATGGCTAAAGAAAGGAAATCAAGACGGCTGCATGTCAGGCCCTTGAATTTTTAAGGGGTCCCAATCTACAGGCTGTCCCATCCCTTTGAGCCCCGTGGTTATTTGCCCCTGTCTCTATTATAGTATCAATGACCTGGCATGAGTGTTACTTGTTCCATAAGCTGCGAGTTCCTAAGGAACTTAAGGTTTAAGTTCTTAAGGATTGTTGCTTGCTTGTTTTTCACTTTTCTATATGACTAGCATCTGGCACACAGCAAATGCTCAATAAAGTTTATATATTTAAATATAACAGAAAAGGATAAAAAATGTTTACTATCCACAAACAGCTGCCTTGTAAGAAGAGTATGTTCTGCTTCAATATAAAGTCTTTTTATTCAACTGGGCACCTGGGAGCATTAGGAGCTGAGTCTAGAGGTTGGGGCTTGCATGAGCTGAATGGCTGTGCAGAGTGGAGAGAATTTGGAGTTCAAGTATAGCAGCAAGGTCGGGGGAGACCATGGGGAGGGAAGGACAGTGGGGATCCAGTGAGATACTACATAGAGCAAAGCGGCCATAATACATCTTCAGGGCCTGGTGGCCAAAGAGTTTTATTTTGTTTCATTTCGTTTTTACAAGGATGTGTCAAAGTTCATGTTGAAGTTCTTTGAATTTCAGCAGCATAAACCTCTCCTTGGGCCTCCAATAACTTCAGTAAATTCTGCACATTTGAATTACCTTGTAAGTGTGGGCTTTCCATAGAAACCAAAGAAGGGGTTGAGTTTTCATCTGGGTCAGAGACAGAAAGGTGAGACTTTTCATGAATGAAGTAGCTTGGTAGAGTTGGAGTTGGAGGCAGAAGAGGCTATAACAAAATAAACTTAAGAAAGCAAGCTCCTGGAGTATTTGGGGGAAATCTTGGGTAAGGCATTTAAACATCCCCCTAGGACATGAATTTGTAAGTTTCTACCTCATTGTATGTATGATGTAGTGAGACTGCAGCTGACATCTAGTATACAACAGGAAGGAAAGTGGGTAAAAAAATGTAGAAAGAATACAGTGAGGGGAAGATGCCCTTCCCACTGTTGATGAAAAAAGCCAGACTTCGTAAAATATTTGAAGAGGTTTATTCTGATCCAAATATGAGGCCCATGGCCCATGACACAGCCTCAGGAGATCCTGAGAATATGTGCCAAAGATGGTTGGGTTACAGCTTGGTTTTATACATTTTTAGAGAGACAGAAGTTACAGGCAAAGCCATAAATCAATATATGTAAGGTATACATTGGTTGAGCCTGGAAAGGCAGGACATCTTGAAGATCTTGAAAGTGGGGCGACTTCCAGATCATAGGTAGATTAAAGATTTTCTGATTGGCAATTGGTTGAAAGAGTTAAGCTATGCCTGAAGAGTTGAAGTTGGCATAAAGAAATGCTTGAGTTAAGATAAGGGGAGTGGTGGAAGCCAAATTCTTGTTATGTAGATGAAACCTCTAAGTAACAGATTTCAGAAATAACAGATGATAAATGTCTCTTATTAGACCTTACAAGGTGTCAGATTCTCAAGTAAAGAACTAGTAAGGGAAGGAGATTCTCTGCAGAATGCAAATTTCTCCTACTGGAGATTGCTTTGCAGGGCCATTCCAAAATATGACAAGGAATATATTGTGGGGTAAAATACTTTAATTTCCTTCAGGGCCTGCTATCTGTCATGTGATGCTATCTATACCAGAGTCAGGTTGGAGCTGGGTATCTTGTTCCTACAAAGAGTTTGTTTTGTCAGTCTTATGATCTCTATTTTAATGTTAACGCTGGTCGGTTGGGCCTAAACTCCAAAGGGAGGAGGGTACAGCAGGCATATCTGACCCCACCTTGTTGTCATGGCCTCAACTAGTTTTTCAGGTTTCTTTGGGATCCCCCTGGCCCACAGAGGTTCCATTCAGTCAGTTGGGAAACCCTCAGGCTTTCTGGTTATTTGATAGCCTAAATCCTATACATAAGAAAAGAGAGTCAACAACATAGGACAATGTAAGAATGAATGAAGAGAACAAACAGTAGCACAAGAGTTTAGGGAGGGGAGCAGAAGTTCTCACGTAAGAACTAGCCTTGAAGGATGGATCTACTGCTTAAGTTTATTTTTTCTTTAAGATGTAATTCTTCATATGTAAAGTCATATGTAAATTGCTTATCTATTTTTTTCTCTTGTTGGGAGGGAAGGGTGGATAGTAGGCTTTGGTTCTGAAATCAAACAGATCAGCCATTAAATCCTGGCTCCTCTACCTATCAGCTGTGTGATTTTAGCCAAGTTACTTAAGCTTGCTGAGCCTCATTTGTAAACTGGAGATAATAAAAGTATCCAACTCATAGGGTTGCTATGAGATTAACTTTTTTTTTTTCTTTTTTTTTTTAGAGAGGGTTTCTCACTCTATTGCCCAGGCTGATGTGCAGTAGCCATTCACTGGTGAGATCATCATGCACTACAGCATCAAACTCCTGGCCTCAAGTGATCCTCCTGCCGCAGCCTCCGAAGTAGCTGGGATTACAGGTATGTTCCACTGTGCCCAGCTTGCTGGGAGAGTTAAACAAAATAATCTATGAAAAGTGCCTAGCATAGGACCTGGCACATAGTACATGCGCAGTAAAATGGTATCCATTTTTATGTAAGTTTATTGAACACCACTTGCAAAACATGGAGAAAAGCAGAACTGAAAACCATCAATAGTTCTACCACACAAAGAAGAAAACCACAGGTAACATTTCTGAGTATGTTTCTCCAGTTTTCAGTCAATGCCTAGTTTGCCTTTCTTTCCTTTTTGTGTTGCCTGTCATTCTGAATACAAAATTTAAATCCTAATTTTTATTTAGATAACATAAGAATTTTTCCATCTTATTATAACCTTTACAAAACATTTTTCATGACTGCAATGCATTACATTGAGTTAATATATTGTAATTTGCTGAATCATTCTCCTATTGTTAGACCTTTGTGTGGATTCCAGTTTTTTTTCCTAGTCTAAAAAGCTCAGTAATAAGCCAGTCTGTGCATAAACGTTTTCCTTTATTTTGTATTATTTCTTTAGAAATGATTTCCAGAAATGAAGAAGTATGGGCAATTTTAATGTTCCTAGTGTTGCCAAAATAATTCTGAAGGCATGTGGAGAAGGGGCTTTTATCTCCAGTTGCTTCTCTGCGCCCCTTCTTTCTTTCCTCATTTCCAAGTGAAAGAAGAGGAAGAGGAGGAATGTGATTGACCAGAGGCGCAGGCACTTGTTGGGTTACCTTTACCACGGGCGGGGTCACTGGGCAGAAAGAAATCTGGAGACGGATACAGTGTCTCCTTTTTCTGCCAATCTGTTGAATGCATTCTCAGATGAAAACTGACCCAGAACATGGACCCTTAAAGGAAGCCTGGGCCTTTCCTTGGCTCTCTTTTCTCCCATGCAGCAAGCAGGCCTGACTCCTGCCTGGGTAGATCCTTGCTAAGCTCAGAGGCAAATGCACTTTCTGCTGAGGTCTCTTTCTCTGTGGCTTCATCGCACACAGCGCTGACAGATGTGCACTGTGTCATCTTTCTCTGCAAAATGGCCTACCCAAGATTCAGGTTGGGGAGAAGTTGAACCTTTCTGTGTCTAGCCTTGGCTGTGCGGAATAGTTTCACGCACCAGAATTCTGCTTTGGGGTTTGGGGCCTAAAGCCCAGCTAACAATAAGACTCTTTTTGGGTGTCACCTCCCTTCGGGACTGCCTGGGGGAAGTTTCTTCATTTGCGAAAACTAGAGATAATGAAAGTCTCAGGTGGGATTTAGGTGTTCTCAGGATCTCTGGCTGCATTGTCCAAAATACTCTGGATTGTTGGTGACAGAACTGCAGCCCAGTTACCTTAAGGAAAGTTGGTAAATGTTTAACAACTGGCTTGCCAGGAAAAAAAAAAAAGGCTTGATTTGTAGTGCGTAGTGTTTGCAGAGTTCCACAGGCTGGAAACTCCCATCAGTAGACTGAGAGTAAATACTTCCACCAGGGCTGATTTCAAGCTCCCAACCATTTAACAACCAGTTTACAAAATTCCTGAACATTTAACAATAGGCTGTTGCAAGCCAGAGAAGCCCACTCTAGCACACTAAATGAAAAACGTAAAAAAGAGCAAAATGATTCACTCACTTCTGCAACATGTGGGAAGAGCAGGGTCACGGAACATGACCTCAGGAAGGAAGAGAACCAGGGAAACAAAGGCCAATAGGGTTCTCTCTGCAAACCAACCTAGTTTTTCCCGACTACAGATTCACTCTCTCTGTGTTTCAAGAGACGTGGATGCCAGCAGCTGCCAGAGTTACAACCTCACCAATTCCCAACCAGAAAAGAAGGAGGGCTTCGGTGCTGGTTTGAAAAATTCCAGTGCCAGGTTGGCCAGTCTTTAATTGTGTACTCTCCTCTGGGGTCAGAGGGTAGGTGTACTGCCTGAGGATCATGGGATCTGTCAGGAGGTGGGGAGGGTTGCTGGCCAGGAAGAAAACCTCTAATTCCCATTTCAGTGACCATCTCAATGCCATCAGAACCTCATTCCCATTTCTGCTAGTCTCCAGAGTGGCCGAATTGAGGATAGCATGAAGGAGCTGTTTCACCCGTGTTTTGGCATTATATTTTATAGTTTTCTTTTCTTTTTTTTTGAGATAGAGTCTCAATCTGTCACTCAGGCTGGAGTGCTGTGGTGAGATCATAGCTCACTGTAGCCTTGAACTCCTGGGCTCAAGCCGATCTCCCACCTAGGCCTCCCAAAGTGCTGGGATTACAGTTTTCTTTATTGTTTTTGATCTCAGCTAATTTCATAGGCAAAAATAATAATCTATTGATATTTTAAGTACTTCTCTCTTTCCTTTTCTTTTCTTTTCCCTTCCTTCCTTCCTTCTTTTTTTGATGGAGTCTCACTCTGTTGCCTAGGGTAGAGTGCAGTAGCGTGATCTCTGCTCACTGCAATGTCTGCATCCCAGGTTCAAGTGATTCTCCTGCCTTAGGCTCCTGAGTAGTTGGGACTACAGGCGCGCGCCACCATGCCTGGCTAATTTTTGTATTTTTTTGCATAGAGATGGGATTTCACCATGTTGGCTAGGCTGGTCTTGAATTCCCGGCCTCAAGTGATGCGCCCACCTCAGCCTCCCAAAGTGCTGGGATTACAGGCATGAGGGAGCCACCATGTCCAGCCTACTTCCATTTCTTACGTCACAAGTGAGGTTAGCAATATGTTCCTAAATGTGAAGTAATTGTATTTCCTCTTTTGTGAATGTTTGGATCTTTTATTCATTTACCTTATGGATAAGTTATTTTTAAATCTCTTTATTCAACAAATATTTACTCATTTGTTGTTATAGGCCAAGCATTTATAGACGCGGAAAATATAATAGTAAACAAGGCAGACAGCATTCCCATCTTTAGAGTACTTACCTTCTATTTGTATGGCCTGTTTAGAAAATAATACACTAAGTCTTGCTTGTCATATTCACAATGAATATTTTTCCTATAAGCTGTTTTTATTCTTCCATACAGTTGTTTTACATTTTTATGTGGTTGAATCTGACCTACTTTCCCCTTTTAACACAATCTTTTTCTTCCATGCTTATAAATTTCATCTCCTCAGCAAAATTTTAAGATATGATTCATTTTCATTATTTCTGATTTTCCTAGTCATGAAACTTTTGTATGCAATTATTTAATTTATTTATAATTTATCATAGTGTGTGGGGTGAGCTGAGCATCCACACTGGTTATTTTTTCCAAACATCAAACACTTACTGAACTGTACCTTTTTTCATTGATTTGAATAGATGACAATAGGCAGAACATTGATCAGTGGAGAGGTGAGATGGGGGTTGTTGAAGAGCAATTGGAGTTGCTCAGTTTAGGTAATTTGGTAAGGGAAATGGCAAGGAAATTGGTACATACAAGGCATTAATGCAGGCAGAGTTTGTCTGGAATAAAAGCGCCATATATTGTAGTGATTCTTAACCAAGGATGGACAAAACTGTTGACTAGGGAGCTCTAAAGACATACTCACACCTGGGCTGTACCATTATGCAGTTTAATGTAGAGCTGGAACTCATTTATTTATCTTTTTGAAACAGGGTCTCACTCCAACACTCAGGCTGGAGTACAGTGGCATGATTACTGTTCACTGCAGGTTCAACCTCCCAGGCTTAGGTGATTCTCCTACCTCAGCCTCCCTAGTAGCTGTGACTACAGGTGTGTGAGCCACCACGCCCAGCTAATTTTTTGTATTGCTTGTAGAGATAGGGTTTTGCCATGTTGTTCAGGCTGGTCTCGAATTCCTGGGCTCAAGTGATCCTCCTGCCTCAGACTCCCAAAGTGCTGGGATTACAAGTGTGAGCCACCACTGCTGGCCAACTCATCTGTTATTTATTTATTTATTTATTTTATTATTATTATTATTTTATTTTATTTTATTTTTTATAATTTTATTTATTTATTTTTAGACAGAGTCTCGCTCTGTCGCCCAGGCTGGAGCACAGTGGCGTGATCTCGGCTCACTGCAAGCTCTGCCTCCTGGGTACAAGTGATTCTCCTGCCTCAGCCTCCTGAGTAGCTGGGATTACAGGCACGTACCACCACGCCTGGCTAATTTTTGTATTTTTAGTAGAGACGGGGTTTCACCATGTTGATCAGGCTGGTCTTGAGCTCCTGACCTCATGTTCTGCCTGCTTCGGCCTCCCAAAGTGCTGGGATTACAGGCGTGAGCCACCGTGCCGGGCCAGCTCATCCATTTTTTAAAAGCTTCCCAGGCACCACTGATGTGGGAAATTGTGGGAGATAAAGCTAGTCTGGTAAGTAGGGAGCAGATTGAGAGAGATGGCAATGCCAAGCTGAATCTAGTTGTGGGTTCAGGAAGCCTCTGAGGGCACAGCTGAAAGAGCATGGACTTTGGACTCAAGCAGATAGAGGTTTTGATACTATTTTTATTGATTTCAGGCTATGTTATCCAGTTTGCAGGTCCTCTCTCAGAGTCTTGCTTTCTTTTCGTTTCTTTTTTTCACCTCGAACAAAATTAATAATATCTACTTAATAGGTTGTGATGAGTCAATGGGAAGTCAAGTATAAAATACCTGGCTCAGCACCTGATGGGTAAATGAATTCTGCCTTCTTCCTTTTGAATGAGCCTTTGGCCTATGCCAGGCCTGCCTCATAGTTGCCTTTGGAATGAACTAATGTAAGACATTTCCAGAGAAAACATGCAAATACATGTCAAGATGATAAATGGAAAGAGATCCAAGTTGTCCTTTAATCCCAGAGGTTTCCAAAACCTTCAAAGAGGTTGTACCTTTTAGGAGAGGAACGCTTCTTCCTTAGAGAAATGGAGAGAAGCTTTGAATTTCCCCAAAAAAGCTTTGAATTTCCCAAAGGCCTTGCCTTCACAGCTTGACAAAGGCAAAACTTGGCTCCACTACAAGCCACCTCAGCTCAGTTGCAGAGATAATCCTAGCCCCTGGGCAGCTTAGCCTGGGAACCAAGGTCAGCTGTTATGAAAATAACACAGCCATAGTCACTTTTATAAAAGAAAATTCCTCATTCAAATCTGTTTACAGAGCAAAGAATCTCCTTTCTTGAAGATGGAAAATACCATTCCTTCTCAGAAGATCCACCCTCCTTAACTTTGTATCATTGATATTCATTCAGTGATTTGACAAATATTTATTGATATCGCTTCTGTTTGACAACTACTTTGGAACTGGCCTCTCTACAGTAATAATTTTAAACCAATTTTCCACGCCTCCTTGTATTATAAGTTGACACCAAATATTTATTTTAGGATTGGGTACTAATCAGCATTCCTTGAAGGTCACCCAACCAAGAGGTAATGTGACTGGAAGAAAGGGAGAAAGGTTTAAAATCAGACACACATAGTCTCAAACCTTGACTCTCGATGGGGACAAGCTGTGTGACTTTAAGCTAATCGCGAAGACACTCTGACCCAGCTTTATTTTTCTCGAAAATGAGAATAATGTCTTTCTCACTCTAAAGCCAGTTTTCTCTTCTTCAGAGTGGCATTCAGTTGGGTCGAGAAGAGGAAAGAGCTCATTCATCCCAGAAGATGGGAACTGGTGAGGTACCAGAGGGACAGAAAGAGACCAACCAGCTTGCCCAATGAGTGGGGAGGGAGGTGTGTTTAGGAACAATGAGAAGTTACATTGGAACAGGGGAAGAAGAGCCCTTCTGCTTGATACACAGATCACAAAAGCCCAGATTTAGAATAGGTGTTGCGGAAGTCCCTGGGTGATGGTGGGGCTTGAGCTGCAGAGGATGAACACATTGAGACAATTTGCAGCTGAACTGAAAGCCTCCTGAGAATGGAGGGTTCTTTTTTGCTCTGCTTTTACTGGACATCAGAGAAATAGATCAAGAGAGGATGGCTTTGTATGTGTGTGTGTGTGTGTGTGTGTGTGTGTGTGAGAGAGATGGAATTTTGCTCTTGTGGCCCACGCTGAAGTGCAATGGCACAATCTCAGCTCACTGTAACCTCAGCCTCCTGGGTTCAAGTGATTCTCCAGCCTCAGCCTCCCCAGTAGCTGGGATTACAGGCTCCCACCACCACGCCTGGCTAATTTTTTGTATTTTTAGTAGAGATGGGGTTTCACCATGTTGGCCAGGCTTGTCTCGAACTCCTGACCTCAAGTCATCCACTCACCTCAGCCTCCCCAAAGTGCTGGGATTACAGGCATGAGCCACCATGCGCTGCCGATGGCACTTTTTTCACTTGAAGAAAGAACGAGGAGACCTAGGCTTATTGAAACAAGAGAGTCTTGAGTTAGGTAGTAATACTGACTTCCTCACTGTGAGAAAAGTACAGGATTATCTTACCTCACCAAGGAGTCTCCTTTCTAAGAGACTTGAAATCTCCTAGCTGGCAGAGGCTCAGAAGGGAGTTCCTTGGTGACTCTCAATCTCTTTCATGTACAGCAGGTCTTGAATAGTGTCTTTTCATTCAATGTGGTATTGTTATAAAGTTGGTGAGAAAAAAACAGTGGATTCCCAGCTGGGCCACTGTTTGTATGGAGTTTGCAGATTCTCTCCATGTCTGCGTGGGTTTTCTCCAGGTACTTTGGTTTCCTCCCAAAGATGTGCAAGTCAGTTTCACTGGCATGTCTCAATGGTCCCAGTATGAGTGAGTGTGGGCATCGGTGCGGGTGTGAGTGTGCCCTGCGATGGAACAGCATCCTGTCCAAGGTGGTTTCCGGTCTTGGGCCCTGAGCTGCTGGGAGAGGCTTCTGCCACCTACAACCTTGAACTGGAATAATTGGGTAAATAATTATCTTTCTTGTTTTTATTAATCTTTCTTAAATGTATGTGTAGCTCACATGTATTTTAGTGTTTACTATGAGAAGTGTTTTGGTCTTTAGAAGTTTGGTGACACTTTTTTTTTTTTTTTTGAGACAGAGTCTTGCTCTGTCACCCAGGTTGGAGTGCAGTGGCATGATCTCGGCTCACTGCAACCTCTGCCTCCCTGGTTCAAGCAATTCTCCTACCTTAGCTTCCCAAGTAGCTGGAACTACAGGCGTGTGCCAACACATCCAGCTAATTTTTGTATTTTTAGTAGAGATGGGGCTTCATCCTGTTGGCTGGGCTGGTCTCAAACTCCTGACCTCAGGTAATCTGCCTGCCTTGGTCTCCCAAATGGCTGGGATTACAGGCTCACATAAGCCACCACGCCTGGCCTGTTTGGTGATACTTTTGTGGCCAGAAATAGGGTGTAGAAACTTAACTCTTGTTTATATCAATTAGCCTATGGTCAAATTGGTTTTGTTATATGTCATTTTGCTTAAAGTTGCAATTTCCAAGAACCTATGAACAGTGATAAGTGAGGACTTAAGCATACTAGATAAGTCTACTGAGTTATTGCAGTGTCACTGTGGTTGAAAGTTTCCTGGTGAGCTCTGGTTCCCTCGCTCTCAACTACCCCTCTTTTTGGCGGAATACCTCAGAGGTGAATCTGCATTTTAAACAGCAAGCTCCTCATTCTGGCTGCTGGGTCCTGCGTGATACTCCAAAGCCATGGAGATGCTGGGCCTGGTGCACTTGCCCTTCCCTCGAGGGATCCTGCTGGTCATGGACCTATACAATGAAGGGATCCAGGGGACTGATTGGAAGTCAGAATCCAAACACTAGACTCTCTATCATTTTGAAGGTAGAGGAATTAAACCAAAGAAATATACTACTGCATTTATGTACAATTCTGGTATCACTTTAAGACCTGATGATTTTTTAGAGCAAAAAGTCCAATGTAAAGAAATAGTAAGTTTACAATGCGGCTAAACCTCAAAGGATAACCAAGTGTTAACGATTAGGGACACCAGCCTACACAGGACAGTGAGATTCAGTTTACTACGCAGCTTCTGGGCTCTTACTAGGTGGCAGGTCTTGTGGTGGGTACTGGGTGATGGTGGTGGTGATGGGAGAGATACAGAGATAATAGTGATAATGACATTGATAATAACATCACTTGTGCTGAGAGCTGATTACATGCCGGGCATTGTGCTGATTTATTTGTTAATTTAATAAATAAACAGTTATGGCAACATAAATACTTGCTGAATGAATTGTTTACTTGCACCAGCTCCCCGGCCTCCTTTTTATTTCTTGGATGCACCTCAGGGCCTTTGCATTTGCTCTTTTGTTCTGCCTGGAAAGCTCTTCTTCCATGTATTTGGTTGGCTGGCTCCTCACTCCTTCAGGTCTTTCCTCCAATGTCATCTTCTCAGTGAGGTCCCTGACCACTTAATCTAAAATTATAACCCCTGTCCCAATTCCCAACCCTTTCCGTTCCCATTTCTCCATTTCACTTTTTCCTCTTAGCACTTAGTACTACTGTATCTAGGATGCTGCCTTTAACTTTTTTTTTTTTTTCGAGATGGATGGAATCTCACTCTGTTGCCTAGGCTGGAGTGCAGTGCCATGATCTCCAGAGTGCAGTGGCACAATCTTGGCTCACTGTGACCTCCGCCTCCTGGGTTCAAGCGATTCTCCTGCCTCAGCCTCCCTAGTAGAGTAGCTGGGAGTACAGGCACATGCTACCACACCTGGCTAATTTTTGTATTTTTAGTAGAGATGGGGTTTTCACCATGTTGCCCAGGCTGGTCTCGAATTCCTGCCCTCAGGTGATCCACCCCCGTCAGCTTCCCAAAGTGCTGGGATTACAGGCGTGAGCCACCATGCCCGGCCATGCTGACTCTTACTAACGTACTATTGTCTGTCTCTCTTGCTAGCCTGAGAGCTCCACGAGGGTAGGGACTTGGGACTGTGTTGTTCACTTCTGTAGCCCCTTGGCCTAGGTCTGATGCTCAAATTTGCTCCATGAATTGAATAAAAGATATTATATCTTAGTGTTAGTTATGTGCTCCACCCAACAATTAGCAGCAGGATAGTGCAGTGAACGAGGCAGACAAGGTTGTTCCCTCCAGAGTCCTATGGCCTGTTGAGGATAAGATACTGAACTAATTACACAATAATCTCCATTCTCCTGAAATAGAACATGCTGGGTGCTTTACTGATATCATGTCACTGAAACCTTACCACAACCCTAGGATGTGGGTACTATAATCCCTAGTTTACAGATGCTATCTTTGTTTTTCTACAGTTGAAAATACCCAGATAGCCTCTGAGTTACAGAGAGAATGGACTTATTTTGTTGGCACATATTGATGATAACTGTATATATGTAACTTACCGTTATAATGGTCTTTTTCATATTTAATGCTTCCCATAAATACTGTTAATTATTCATCCTACTTTATAAATGAGGGAACTGGGGCTTAGAGAAGTTAGATAACTTACCAGAGCCACACACCTACTAACTCTTCTAGATGGTATCAGACCCAATCCATATCCTTAAAATTCTTCTCCATTGTAAGGAATCCAAATGATGGGGGCACTAGTTGGACAGGGAGGGGTAGTCAGGGACTATATTCTTCTAGAGAAAGATACCATTGGGACTTACAGGTTGTAGCACTAGGGAGAAGAGCTTGAACAAAGGACAAAGGCTTGCAGGTGGCTGTAGGGCAGGCAGTGGTAGGTTGAGTAGAATCCTGGGTGGGTGAGGAGGCATAGTTTCCACATCTCCAACCCTAACCACCCCCACACTCCTGGCCATTATGGTTTGATTCTAATAAGGAGATATGGCAGACCCCTGAGCAAGGCAAGGGCAGGATGAAATAGGGCTTCTACAGCTATTTTTTCATCCTACTTATTTAGAAATCCATCGTGTCCATGCACCTCTTCTATTTTCTTGGTTAAATTAGCAACATGTGTTTATATGTATTATCTGAACCTATCATAGAACATTGCATTTATATATAATACCCACTTCTACTAACCACTTTCAAAGCTTTGAGACTTTCCCAACATTCTGTCCACCTAAAGAGTGGGTACCCTGGGCTGGGTGCGGTGGCTCACACCTGTAATCCCAGCACTTTGGGAGGCTGACAGATCACGAGGTCAGGAGTTCGAGACCAGCCTGGCCAATATGGTGAAACCCCATCTCTATTACAAATACAAAAATTAGTCGGGTGTGGTGGCATGTGCCTGTAATCCCAGCTACTCAGGAGGCTGAGGCAGGAGAATTGCTTGAACCCGGGAAGTGGAGGTTGAAGTGAGCTGAGATTGCCCCACTGCACTCCAGCCTGGGTGACAGAGAGAGACTCCATTTCAAAAAACAAACAAACAACAACAAAAAAACAAACAAAAAAAAGAGCTCTGACAATGCAGGATGCTGAGAATCAGAACTCTAGCATTCTTATAATTTTTTTTATTTTTAATTTTCATGGGTGCATAGTAGGCATATATATTTATGGGGTATATGAGATATTTTGATACAGGCATAAAATATGTCATAATCACATCAGGGTAAATGGGGTATCCATCACCTCAAGCACTTATCCTTTGTGTTACAAACAATCCAATCACACTCTTTTAGTTATTTTACAATGTATAATTAAATTTTTATTGACCATAGTTACCCTATTGTGCTATCAAATACTAGGTTTTATTCATTCTTTCAAACTATTTTTTGGTACCCATTTGATATAGTGTGGATATTTGTTCCTGCTCAAATCTCATGTTGAAATGTAATCCACAATGTTGGAGGCAGGACCTCATGTGAGGTGTTTCGGGTCATGGGGGACAGATCCCTCATGTCTTGGTGCTGTCCTTGCAGTAGCAAGTGAGTACGCACAAGGTCTGGTTGTTTACATGTGTGGCATCTCCCCACGACTGTCTCTTGCACCTGCTCCTGCTTTGTGAGACACCTGCTCCTCCTTCACCTTCTGCCATGATGGTAAGCTTCCTGAGGCCTCCCTAGAAGCAGATGCCAGCACTATGCTTCCTGTGTGGCCTGCAGAACCATAAGCCAATTAAACCTCTTTTCCTATAAATTACCCAGTCTCAGGTATTTCTTTATAGCAATGTAAGAATGGACTAACATACAATTAACCATCTCCACTTCCCCCTTACTCACCCACCCACCATTCCACTACCCTTCCCCAGCCTCTAGTAACTGGGTATCTCCATGAGTTCAATAGTTTTAATTTTTAGCTCCCACAAGTAAGTGAGAAAATGCAAAGTTTGCCTTTCTGTGCCTGGCTTATTTTACTTAACATAATGACCTCTGGTTCTATCCATGTTGTTGCAAATGACAAGATCACATTCCTTTTTATGTCTAAATAGTACTCCATTGTGTATAAATAACACATTTTCTTTGTCCATTCATCTCTTGATGGGCTTTTAGGTTGCTTCCAAATCTTAGCTATTGTGAACAGTGCTGCAACACACATGGGAGTGCAAATATCTCTTTGACATACTGATTGCCTTTCTTTTGGGTGTATACCCAGTAGTAGGATTGCTGGATCATATGGTATCTCTATTTTTAGTTTTTTGAGGAACCTCCAAACTGTCCTCCATA
The DNA here is from genome assembly GCF_028885655.2 of Pongo abelii. Taxonomy (NCBI): domain Eukaryota; kingdom Metazoa; phylum Chordata; class Mammalia; order Primates; family Hominidae; genus Pongo; species Pongo abelii. The sequence goes on along the minus strand of NC_071995.2, from coordinate 104,964,664 downwards.
GGGTTGTACTAATTTCCATTTCCATCAATGGTGTATGAGGCTTCCCTTTTCCCCACATCCTTGCCAGCCTTTGTTATTGCCTCTCTTTTGGATGGAAGCCATTTTAACCAGGGTGAGATGCTATCCCATTATAGTTTTGATTTGTATTTCTCTGATGATCAATGATGTTGAGCATCTTTTCATATACCTGTTTGCCATTTGTATGTCTCCTTTTGCAAAATGTCTATTCAGATCTTTTGCCCATTTTAAAATCAGATTATTCGATTTTTTTTCCTAAAGAGTTGTTTGAGCTCCTTATATATTCTGGTTATTAATCTCTTGTCAGATTGATAGTCTAGAAATATTTTCCCCAATTCTAGGGTTGTCTCCTCACTTTAGCGATTGTTTCCTTTGCTGTGCAGAAGCTTGTAAACTTGATGTGATCCCATTTGTTCATTTTTGCTTTGATTGCCTATGCTTGTGGGGTATTACTCAAGAAATGTTTGCCCAGTCCATTGTCCTGGAGAGTTTCCTCAATGTTTTATTACAGTAGTTTCATAGTTTGAGGTCTTAGATTTAAGTCTTTAATCCATTTTGATTTGATTTTTATGTATGGTGAGAGAGAGGGATCTAGTTTCATTCTTCTGCATATGGATATTCAGTTTTCCCAGCACCATTTACTGAAGAGGCTGTCCTTTCCCCATTGTGTGTTCTTGGAAACTTTGTCAAAAATGAGTTCACTGTAGATGTATGGATTTGTTTCTGGGTTCTGTATTCTGTTTCATTGGTCTATGTGTCTGTTTTTATGCAAGTACCACACTATTTTGGTAACTATAGTTCTGTAGTGTAATTTGAAGTCAGGTAATGTGATTCCTCCACTTTTGTTCTTTTTGCTCAGGATAGCTCTGGCTATTCTGGGTCTTTTGTGGTTCCCTATAAATTTCAGGATTTTGTTTTCTATTTCTGTGAATAATGTCATTAGTATTTTGATAGGGATTGCACTGAATCTGTAAATTGCTTTGGCTGGTATGGAGATGTTATCAATATTTATTCTTCCAATCCAGGAACATGGAATGTCTATCCATTTTGTGTGTATGTCCTCCTCAATTTCTTTCACCAATATTTTATAGTTTTCACAGTAGAAATCTTGGTTAATTCCTAGGTATTTAGTTTTATTCATAGCTGTTGTAAATGGGATTGCTTTCTCAATTTCTTTTTCAGATTGTTCGCTGTTGGCATGTAGAAATGCTATTTATTTTTATATGTTGGTTTTGTTTTATGCTTTTGTTTGTTTTGTTTTGTTTTGTTTGTTTGTTTTGAGACAGAGTCTCACTCTGTTGTCCAGGCTGCAGTGCAGTGGACAGTCTTGGCTCACTGCAACCTCTGCCTCACAGGTTCAAGCAATTCTTCTTGCCTCAGCCTCCCCAGTAGCTGGGATTACAGGTGCCCTCCACCGTGCCTGGCTAATTTTTTCATTTTTTAGTAGAGAGGTGGTTTCACCACGTTGGCCAGGCTGGTCTTGAACTCCTGACCTCAGGTGATCGGCCCACCTTGGCCTCCCAAAGTGCTGGGATTACAGGCATGAGCCACTGTGCCATAATGTTGATTTTGTATCCTGCAACTTTACTGAATTCGTTTATCAGTTCTAACGTTTTTTGGTGGAGTCTTTACGTTTTTTCAAATGTAAGATCATATCATCTGCAAATAAAGATAATTTGACTTTTTCCTTTCCAGTTTAGATGCCCTTTATTTCTGTATCTTGTCTGATTGCTCTAGCTAGGACTTCCAGTACTATGTTGAATAACAGTGGTAAAAGTAAGCATCCTTGTTTTGTTCCAGATCTTAGAGGAAAGGCTTTCAGTTTTTCCCTGTTCAGTATGATACTAGCTATGGGCCGATGGCGAATGACTTTTATTATGTTGAGGTATGTTCCCTCTATACCCAATTTTTTGAGGGTTTTTTTTTTTTGTCATGAAGGGATGTTGAATTTTATCAAATGCTTTTTTGGCATCAATTAAAAGTCATATAGTTATTATCCTTCATTCTGTTGATTTGATGTATCACATTGATTGATTTTTGTATGCTGAACCATCCTTGCATCCCTGTGATAAATCCCACTTGGTCATGATGAATGATCTTTTTAATGTGTTGTCGAATTTGATTTGCTACTAGTATTTTGTTGAGGATTTTTACATTAATGTTCATCAGAAATATTAACCTGTAGTTTTGTTTTTTTTTTTTGATATGTCTTTGGTTTTGGAATGAGGGTAATACTGGCCTTGTAGAATGAGTTCAGAAGTATTTTTTCCATCTCTCTTTTTGGAATAATTTGAGTAGGATTGGTATTAGTTCTTTAAGTGTTTGGTAAAATTCAGCAGTGAAGCCATTAGGTCTCAGGCTTTTCTTTGGAGACTTTTTATTATGGCTTTGATCCTGTTACTTGTTATTGGTCTGTTCAGGTTTTGGATTTCTTCATGGTTCAATTTTGGTAGGTTGAACATGTCTGATAATTTATTCATTTCTTCTAGGTTTTCTAATTTATTGGCATATAGTTGCTCACAGTTGCTTCTAATAATTATTTGAATTTCTGCAGCATTGGTTGTAATGTCTTCTTTTTCATCTGTGATTTTATTTATTTGGGTTTTCTCTCTTTTTATCTTACTCTGGCTAAAGGATTTGCTAATTCTTTTCATCTTTTCAAGAAAACCAACTTTTCATTTTGTTCATCTTTTGTATTGCTTTCTTCATTTCAATTTCATTTATTTCTGCTCTTATTGGTATTATTTTTTTTTCCTCCACTAACTTTAGATTTAGTCTTCTTGCTGCTCTAGTTCTTTAAGATGCATTGTTAGGTTGTTTATTTGAAGGTTGTCTTCTATTTTGATGTAGGTACTTATGATAATAAACTTCTCTCTTAGTACTGCTTTCACTGTATCCCATAGGTTTTGGTATGTTGTGTTTCCATTATCACTTGTTTCAAGAAATTTTTGTTTGTTTGTTTGTTTGTTTGAGACAGAGTCTTGCTGTCTCCCAGGCTGGAGTGCAGTGGCGTGATCTCAGCTCACTGCAAGCTCTGCCTCCCGGGTTCATGCCATTCTCCTGCCTCAGCCTCCCGAGTAGCTGGGACTACAGGCGCCCGCCACCACGTCCGGCTAATTTTTTGTATTTTTAGTAGAGACAGGGCTTCACCGTGTTAGCCAGGATGGTCTCGATCTCCTGACCTCGTGATCCGCCTGCCTTGGCCTCCCAAAGTGCTGGGATTACAAGCGTGAGCCACTGCGCCCAGCCTGTTTCAAGAAATTTTTAAGTTTCCATCTTAATCTCTTCATTGACCCAATGGTCATTCAGGAGCATGTTGTTTAATTTTAATGTGTTTGTATAGTTTCCAAAATTTCTCTTGTTATTGACATCTAGTTTTATTCCATTGTGGTTGGAGAAGATATTTGATATTATTTCATTTTTTAAAATGTTTTAAGACTTCTTTTGTGGCCTAACATATGGCCTGTCTTTGAGAATGATTCATGTGCTGAGGAGTAGAATATGTATTCTGTGGCCTTTGGATGAAATGTTCTGTAAATATTTGTTAGATCCATTTGGTATATAGTGCAGATTAAGTCCAATGTTTCTTTGTTAATTTTCTGTCCAGATGATCTGTTTGATGCTGAAAATGGGGCATTGAAGTCTCCAGCTATTACTGTATTGAGGTCTCTCTCTCTCTCTCTTTAGCTGTAATAATATTTGTTTTGTATATCTGGGTGCTCCAGTGTTGGGTGCATATATAGTTACAATTGTTATATCCTCTTGCTGAATTGACCCTTTTATCATTATGTAACGAACTTCTTTGTCTGTTTTTATAGCTTTTGCCTTGAAATCTATTTTGTCTGATGTAAGTATTGCTGCTCCTGCTTTTTTTGGTTTCCACTGGCATACAATAATTTTTTCAACCCTTTATTTTCAGTCTATATGTGTCTTCATAGGTGAAGGGTGTTTCTTATAGGCAATAGATTGTTTTTTTAAATCCATTCAGCCACTGTATGTCTTTTGATTGGACAGTTTAGTCTATTTACATTCAATGCTATCATTGATAAGTAAAAACTTATTCCTGTCATTTGTTTCTAGTTGTTTTGTGGTCTTTTCTTCATTCTTTCCTGTCTTCTCTTAGTGAAGTTGATTTTATCTGGTGGTATCTTTTAATTTCTTTTTATTTTATTGTGTATCCATTGTATATTTTTAGATTTGAGGTTACCATAAGGTGTGCAAAAAATATAACTCATTATTTTAAACTGATGACAACGTAACACTGATTGCATAAACAAACAAGCAAAAAACCCCCTAAAAGCTCTATGCTTTAATTTTTTCTCCCCACTTTTTAACTTTTTGTTGTTTGAATTATACCTTATTGTACTATGTCTTGAAAAGTTGTAGTTATTTTTGATTGATTCATTTACTTACGATATGAATTTCCACATCATAATTACAGTGTTGTAATATTCGTTTTTCTGTGACCTGACTATAACCAATGAGTTTTGTACCTTCAGATGATTTCTTATTGCTCATTAGCATCCTTTTCTTTCAGATTGAATAACTCTTTATAGCATTTCTTGTAGGACAGGCCTGGTATTGATGAAATCCCTCAGCTTTTGTTTGTCTGGGAAACTATTTCTTCTTCATGTTTGAGGGATATTTTCACAGGATATATTATACTAGGATAAAAGTTTTTTTCCTTCAGCACTTTAAATATGTCATGCCACCCTCCTAGTTTCCACTGAGAAGTCTGCTGCCAGACATATTGCAACTCCATTGTATGTTATTTGTTTCCTTTCTCTTGCTGATTTTAAGATCCTTTCTTTATCCTTGACCTTTGGGAGTTTGATTATTAAATGCCTTGAGGTAGTCTTATTTGGGTTAAATCTGCTTGCTGTTCTATAACCTTCTTGTACTTGAATATTGATATCTTTCTCTAGGTTGGGGAAGTTCTCTGTTATTATCCCTTTGAATACACTTTCTACCCCTGTCTCTCGCTCTACTTCCTCTTTAAGGCCTATACTTCTGAGATTTGCCCCTTTGAGGCTATAGTCTAGATCTTGTTGGCATGTTTCATTCCTTTTTATTCTTTTTTCTTTTGTCTTCTCTGGCTGTATCTTTTCAAATAGCCTATCTTCAAGCTTACTAATTCTTTCTTCCGCTTGATCAGTTCTGCCACTAAGAGACTCTGATGCAGTCTTCAGTATGTCAATTGTATTTTTCAACTCCAAAATTTCTGTTTGAGGCTTTTTAATTATTTTAATTTCTTTGTTAAGTTTATCTTATAGGAGTCTGAATTTCTCTGCTGTGTTAATTTGAATTTCTTTGAGTTTCCTCAAAACAGCTATTTTGAATTCTCTCTGTGAAAGGTCTCATACTTCTATCTTTCCAGGGTTGGCCCCTGGTGCCTAATTTAGTATATTTTGTGAGGTCAGTAATGCTTTCCTGGATTGTCTTGATGCTTGTAAATATTTGTCAGTGTGGGCCGGGTGCAGTGGCTTATGCCTGTAATCCCAGCACTTTGGGAGGCCAAGGAGGGCGGATCACCTTAGGTGGGGAGTTCAAGACCAGCCTGACCAACATGCAGAAACCCCGTCTCTACTAAAAATACAAAATTAGCTGGGCATGGTGGCACATGCCGGTAATCCCAGGTACTCGGGAGGGTGAGGCAGGAGAATCACTTGAACCCGGGAGGTGGAGGTTGCAGTGAGCTGAGATCGTGCCATTGCACTCCAGCCTAGGCAAGAAAAGCGAAACTCTGTCTCAGAAAGAAAAAAAAAATGTGTCAATGTGTGGGCATTGAAGAGTTAGGTATTTATTGTAGTCTTTGCAGCCTGAGCTTGTTTGTACCCATCCTTCTTGGGAAGGCTTTCCAGGTATTCAAAGGGATCTGGGTCTTGCAATCTAAGTTTTTGGTCACTGCAGCCATATCTGCATTACGGGGCACCCCAAGCCCCAGTATTACTGTAATTCTTGCAGACTCACAGAGGTACCACTTTGGTGGTCTTAGATAAGATCTAGAAACATTCTTTGAATTACTAGTTCTCTTCCATTACTTTCTCCCAAGGAAATAGATTGTTTCTCTCTGTGCTGAGCTGCCTGGAGCTGGAGTAAGGGTGACACAAGCACCCCCGTGGCCACCACCACTGAGACTGTGCTGGATCAGACCTGAAACCAGCGCAGTGCCAAGTACCCCTGGGGCTCAGACAGGTCCAGAGATGCTGTCCGGGAGCCAGAGCCTGGAGTTGGAAACCCTGGAAATCTACCTGGTGTGCTCTATTGTTTTGTCGCTAAGCTGACACCAAAACCTCAAGACAAAGTCCTTCCCACTCTTCTTTCCCTTTTCCCCAGGCAGAGAAGTCTCTCGCCATGTCCACCACCACCACAGATCCATGGGGATTACTGCAGGGCACCAATGTTGTTCACTTAAGGCCCAAGGGCTCTTCAGTCAGCTTGTGGTGAATGCTGCCAGGCATGCGACTCACCCTTCAGGGCAGTGGGATCCCCTCTGGCTCAGAGTAGGTCCAGAAATGCTGTCCAAGAGCCAAGGCCTGGACTTGGGGACCCCAAGAGCCTGGTTGGTGCTCTTCCCCACTATGGCAGAGCTAGTACCTGAACTACAAGACAAAGTCCCATTTATTCTTCCCTCTTCTTTTCTCAAGTAGAAGGCATCTGTTCTCATAGCCACCACAACTATGAAAATGATGGGTCACTCTGGAAGCCAGCATGTCCCTGAGTCTTACCCAAGGCCCATGGTGTGTACTACTTGGTTACCGCTGCTGATTATTCAGGGTCCAAGGGCTCTGTAGTCAGCAGGTGATGAATCCTGCCAGGATGAGTCCTTTCCTTCAAGGCAGCAGGTTCCCTTCTGACCCAGAATGTGTTATTTGGAGCTAGAGCCTGAAATGGGGGCCTCATGACTCTGCCCGGTGTCCTGTCCTACTGTGGCTGAGCTGGTCTCCAAGTTGCAAAACAAAGTCCTCTTTACTTTAACCTCTTCTCTCCTCAAGCAGAAGGAAGTTGTCTCTTTTGGAGCTGCAAGCTGTGCTGCCTGGGGTTTGGGGAGGAGTGACACAAGCACTCCTTTAGCTGCCCCAGCTGGTGTCTTACTAGGTCACATGTCCCCCAAGTCCACTATCTCTGAGCCCAGCACAGCACTAGGACTTGCCTAGGAGTTGCAGTCCTTGTGGCCTGGACTGCTTTTCAAGTTTATTTTGAACCCCACATCACTTGGGCCCATAGTCACGAAGCTTGCCAGAACTCAGGTTCTGACCACTGAGATGGGTGAGTCCCCTCTGGCTGGGGCTTGTCTACATGCTCCCTCCATGAGTGTCATCTGATTTCTGCCTGGTGTTGGCAGCACTGTGTTCCAATGCAAAGTTCCCTAATTGCTGTGCTGTCCCTCCCTCAAGTGCACAGATTCTCTCTCCGCACCACGAGGGCACTGCCAGGCAATAGGGAGGGGTGGAGTCAACAATTCAAGACTGACTTTCCTACCTTCTTCAGTGCCTCTTTCAGTAAAATGAAGTTAAAACCAGGTACTGTGAGTGCTCACCTTAGTTTTGGTTCCTATGAAGGTGCTGTTTTGGGTAGACAGTTGCCAGATTTGGCGTTCTTGTGGGGAAGACAATCAGTGGAGGCCTCTGTTCCACCATCTTGCTCCACCTCCTCCAGAAGCCTAGCATTCTAAGTCATGTACTGTCATATCTACCCATTCACCAGTTATGGGCTGAATTGTATACCCACAAATTCCTTATGATGAAGCCCTCTGGTACCTAATAATGTGACTGTACTTGGAGATAATATTATTAAAGATAGTATCCATCCATCCATCCATCCATCCATTTAAACATCTATCCATTCATCTATCATATATTAAGTGCTTATGCAATATATCTAGGCAACAATCTAGGCAAAGTGCCTCATATTGGGATAAAAAAGGAACAGATCGGTCTCTGCCCTGAAAGTTCTAGTGTGGATGACAGTAAGTAAACAGCAGTAAACACAATTACAATACATTGTGATAAGTGCCATGACCCATCTGGGAGCTGGGGATGTACCAGGATGGGACACCTTATCCAGGTTGGGGGTAAAGGCAGGAAAAGGGTCAAGGAAACTGAGTTCCAAAGAGAACGTGGCAAATTAGGGCAATTGCAGGAAGGGTCAGTCTGGCTAAATGTATAGATAAAGGGGTAAGTTAAAATTAGGTCTTTATGGTGAACCCTAATCCAATTTGACTGTTATCCTTATGAGAAGAGGAAATTTGGACATACAGAGAGACAGCAGGGATGCATGTGCAGAGGAGAAAGACCATGTGAGGACACAGTGAGAAGGTGGAAGCCAAGGACAGAGGCCTTAGAAGCAACCACGCCTGCTGATAGATATCTTGATTTTTCATTTCTAGAGTCTAGAACTGTGAGAAAATAAATTTCTGTTGTGTAAGCCACCCAGCCTGTGGTATTTTGTTATGGGAGTGCTAGCAAACTAATACATCATCCATCCATCCATCCATCCATCCATCCATCCATCCATCCATCCACATCCATCCATCCATCATATGTTGAGTGCCTATGCAATACATCTAGGCAACGATCTAGGCAAAGTGTTGGGATAAAAAAGGAACAGATCAGTCTCTGCTCTGCAAGTTCTAGTGTGGATGACAGCAGGTAAACAGGCAATCACAATACACTGTGGTAAGTGTCATGACCCATCTGGGAGCTGGGGATGTACCAGGAAGGGACACCTTATCCAGGTTGGGGGTAAAGGCAGGAAAAAGGTCAAAGAAGCTGAGTTCCTAAGAGAATATGGCAAATTAGGGCAAGAGCAGGAAAGCTCAGTCTGGCTAAATGTATAGTAGGAAGGGACTGGGGGAGAAATGAAGCTAGAGAGAGAAGAATTGAGAAAGGGTTTTTTTTTTCAATGTCATGTTAAGGCAGTGTTCCTCGTAATTTTTTTTCTGCCTATAGCACACCTAAGGGATGACACATGTCCGTCAACAGCGTGGTGAGAGCGAACAGCTGCAGAGGTGAAATACCAGTGTCAGGTTGAGATATGGCCCTGCCTTCCCCTTCACAGTTTGAGATTCATGATGCTTAGTAAGAATCTGGATTTTATCTGAAGGCTGAATGATACTGGCTTAGTCACTTCATCTGATACTAGGCCTTCTGTTCTTATCTCTTATCTGTTCGTATGCTAGTTGAGAGTATGGGCTTTAGCATTAGCTGCCTGGATTCTACTCTGTCCCCTACCATTCTCAAGCTGGGTCACCTTGGATAAGCTGTCCACCCTCATCAGCAAACTGGATCAATACTACTGTGGTGCCTACATGAAAGATTCGCTGAGGATGAAAGGAGGTAATGCGTGTAAAGCTCCTGGCATAGTGTTTGGCATACAGTAATGATCAGTAAATGTTAAAGATCACAAAGGCATGTGTCATTGCAGCTCCCCTGGAGCCGAACGGTGTTAGTGATCAAATTCTCACTGTCATTGTAGTAATCATTGTCTTCATCGTCATCGTCCTTGCCATCCCATCATCCTTCTCATATTGCCATTGTCATCAGCACAACCATCCCCGCTATCACCATTGTCATCATCACCATCACCATTTCCATAATAATCACCACCATCCTCCTCCTCATCATCATCATATCAAAGCTCTGAGGTCATTCCTCACTGGGTTCCTTGCTTCCAGTCTTCTTTCTTGTGGTTGTCTTATGAAAAAGAAGGCCCCACCTAGATTTTTATGATGTGATATTCATAACATTTATTGGGCTCCTACTATACATCAGACATTTTTTTGGGCACAAAGGATACAGGGGTGAGCTAAATAAAATTCTCACTTGTGGAATTAGGTTAATGAGAAGTGACAGACATATTCTCTGTCTCTTCTCATTAACCTAATTCCACAAGTGAGAATTTACAATACTACAAGGGTTGACATTTATTTTCCTTTGACATACTACATAGTTCCTTGTACTACAAGGAACTATGTAGTATGTCAAAGTAAAATTAATACTGGAGAGAAAAATAAAGCAGGGAAAGAAGTTTCTGGGGTTGGGCAGTTGTCATTTTTATTTGGGATGGTTAAAGAAGGCTCATCTAGAGGTGACATTTGAATTGAGGAAGGGAAGGAGGCCCCGTGTGGATACCTGGTGGGACAAAGGCCAGGAACCAAATTATAAAGGCCCCCAGGTAGCAACATGCCTGGCATGTGAGGAGCAAAAAGGAGGCTAGTGTGGCTAGATGAAAGCGGGGAGTAACAGTGGATGAGATCAGAGACGCAGCAGGGGGCAGAACATGGGGACCAGGTCATTGTAAAAACTCTGGCCTTTACTCTCACTGACTTGGAAAGTCATCAGAGGGTTTTGGAAAGAGGTGTAACATGATCTGACTTATATTCTAATGGAGTCACTCTGGCTTTTGTGCTGAAAACACAAGACAGGGCGACAAGTACTTAAGCAGAGAGGCCAGTCTTTAGCTTATTTCAGTAACCCAAGTGTGAGCTGCTGGTGGCTGGAATCAATGGAATAGCTGTGGAGTTCATGAAAAATGGGAGATGCTAGATATATTTTGGAGATAAAGCCAGCAGGATTTGCTAATATATTGTACTGAATATGGAACAGGAGTGAGAGAAAGAGACAAGTCAAGGATGATTCCTGAGCAGCTGAACAGATGGAACTGGCATGTGCTGGGATGTGGAAGACTGTGAGCAGATGTGGAGGAGAAAATCAATTTTATGCTCATATTGTGCCTGTAAAGTAGGTACTATGGTTATCTTCCATAACAATTGGGACTCACTAAAGTGAAGTATTTTGCTCAAGGTCACGTAAGTGGCAAGAACCAAGATGTGAACCAGCTCTCCCTGATTCTACAGACTATAACCCTATAACAAAGCCAAGTTCACAGAAGCCCTGGTCTTGGCTTCCTTAGACCCGGGTTCCAACCAGCCTCTCAGCTGCAAGGGCTTTACCATTGACCATCAAGGGTTATACTGATGGCTCCCACTCAAACTAAACAAGGTCCCTCTTTTCCACGGAGTGAAACTTGTGCACATGAAGGCTTCCCTTCCTCCAGAGAGAACACTGGAGGCCACTCACCTTCCAGACCACTAAATTTAACATCACTCATGCCAGCTAGAGGAGGCCCCAGATCCCTCCGGCCAGTGAAGTTGTGGTTGGTGAGTGAAATTCGAACTCATTAACTTGAAAATGAGCTTCAGTGACTGTTAAGGCACCTTGGACTGAGCTGTCTGATTTCCATTCCAACTCTGGGTGTGAAGCTTTTTCCATCCTTAGCCACCCAGTGATCACTATTTACCCATTTCAGCACTGGCTGGGCCTGCTAGGAAGCAGCTAAATGGTGCCTAACAGCACGGGCTCTGGTCAGTCCACCTGGGTTCAAATCCTGGTTCTATCACTTAATAGCTGCGGGAACTAGGACAGGTTTCTTAACTGTTCTATGCTTCTCTTCTGTTTTATCATCTGTAAAATGGGGAGAAGAGTAAGTCCTTCACAGGGTTGTTGTGAAGTTTAAAAGATATAATAGGTGCACCACAATCTCAGAAATCACCACTAAAGAACTTATTCATAACCAAACACCACCTGTTCCCCAAAAACCTATGGAAATAAAAAATAAAAAATATATGCAGAGTGCTTAGTACAATGACCACACATAAGCAAGACCCAACAAAAGTTTGCTATTAATTTTAACATTATTTTAGTAGGCTTTTATTTTGTGCCGGGAGCAGTTGCTCACACCTGTAATGTCAGCACTTTGGAAGGCTGATGTAGGAGGATCACATGAGGCCAGGAGTTCAAGACCAGCCTGGCTAACATGGTGTAACTGCATCTCTATTAAAAATACAAAAAATTGAGCCAGGTGTGGTGGCACAGGCCTGTAATCTCAGCTACTCAGGAGGCTGAGGCAGGAGAATCACTTGAACCCAGGAGGCAGAGGTTGCAGTGAGCTGAGATTGCGCGCCACTGCACTCCAGCCTTGGTGACAGAGCAAGACCCTGTCTCAAAAACAAAACAAAACAAAAAACCCAAAAAGACTTTATTTTGTGCTCATTGTAGTGCTCATCATTCTTGTCGAGACTTCACTGCTTTGTGTATAGCACCAAACTGTGCCTCACAGAAAGGGATACAAGTAAACAATTGTTTAGCACCCTGTAGTTTACAAAATATTTTCATGGGCATTATCAACTGATACCACCTGAGGATATGGATGTGTTAGCCAGAATTTAAAGGAGGGTGTAGCATCAGCTTATATCATACAGTCAATTTAATGAAGTGGCATCAAAATGTAAAACCCTTTTATGTTCACAAGTAATATGAACAGTAGGCCTTCCTTATCCTGTCCCCCATGCCATCTCTGGGTCTTACCCATCCCTCAAGTTCACATTAGAAGGGCAGGGATGCTACTGAGCACTTATCTTAGGACTGCAAAAACAAGTAGAAATGTGTTTATGTATTCATTTATTGATTGTGACAGAGCGAGACCATCCCCACTATCACCATTGTCATCATCACCATCACCATTTCTATTATAATCACCACCATCATCCTCCTCATCATCATATCGAGTGTAGGCTGGAGTGTAGTAGCGTGATCTCGGCTCACTGCAACCTCCGCCTCCCGGATTCAAGAGATTCTCCTGCCTCAGCCTCCCGAGTAGCTGGAATTACAGGTGTGTGCCACCACACCCAGCTAATTTTTTGTATTTTTAGTAGAGGCGGGGTTTCTTCATGTTGGCCAGGCTGATCTCGAACTCCTGACCTCAGATGATCCACCTCTCTCAGCCTCCCGAAGTGCTGGAATTACAGGTGTGAGCCACTGTGCTTGGCCTATTTTTAAAGTAGTATCAAAATGTGCCCACATGAAAATGTCACATACTCATTCCTCAACCAAGAGGTGCCCCAGCTGGGCCCTTCCTCTTCTGCATGGACTTACAATATCTGGAGGTAGGCAGCTCCTGAGGATGTGCACCCCTGAGGCTGGGAAAGGTGGTCCTAGCTCTCCAGAGCCAAAATATAAAGAATGGCCCCCATCCCTAACATGTACTCAGTTTGCAGGGCATCCAGGCTCATGCCTTGGCCACTGGTGGCCTTGCCAACCTGGAACAGAGAAGAGGCAATCAGCATTAACAGGGGCTTTCTATTTAGGCATTCTAACCAACATGCAGAAAGCCAAAAGGGCTGCAGGCTTACAAAGCTTGACCTTATAATTTATGGTGCATGCGGTATGAGGGAGTTCTGAGGCATTTTTACACAAGCTGGATGAAAGGAAGAGATGTCTCCAGCTCCCCCTCTTCTCCGCCCACATTCCTGACCATCCAACACACTTTAGCAAGGAAAAGGGATAGAGGAAACAAAACCAGGAGGAAAAGCAGAAGAGAAACTCCTCTAGATTCATGCTGTGCTCAGAAACTGGGGTAGGAGGATGGAAGTCTCCAGGAAGAGCTGTTGATCCCTTCCTGCCCTGGAAGATGCGCTTCCATGACTGCCCACCAGCCTCCTCCTCTGGGTGTAACCGAACACCATGGTGGAACCACACTTCAGAGAAACACACTGCTTGCTTTTAACGTTAAAACACATCCTAGCCTGTGGTTTGTAAGCCACATATGGTCCTGGGAGCCCCAAGAAATAATGATGAAAGAAAATCTTTGAAATCTGGACACAGAAGCTCTGTGAAGCTATACTTTCCCTCAGTGACTCTGCAAATTGTATTAGCTGTCCAATATTCACTGAGCATTGCCATATGCCCAGTATCATATGGTATCTCTCGTCTAATCCACATAACAGCAAAGTTGTTCTTTTTTTTTTTTTTTTTTTTTTTTTTTGGGTGGAGTGCAATGGTGAACAGGGCTCACTGCAGCCTTGACTTTCCAGGCCCAAGCGATCCTCTCACCTCAGCTCCCCAAGTAGCTGGGACTACAGTCACGCTCCACCATGTCTGGATAATTTTTTTTAAAAATTTTTTGTAGGGACAGGGTTTTGCAATGTTGCCCAGGCTGGTTTTGAACTCCTGGGCTCAAGCAATCCACCTGCCTCGGCCTCCCCAAGTCCTGGGATCATAGGTGTGAGCCACCACACCTGGCCCAGTGAGGCAGCAATTACTCCTGTCTTATAGCTGAAGATACTGAGGTTCAGAGAGGTCACACTCCAAAGTCAGTCATGGAGCTGAATCTGAACCCAAGTCAGTCTATTCTATAGCCTGTGTCTTAACCGTTATATGTACTATCTCCCAGAGGAAAAGAATGAGAGGGAAATGCTGAAAATATTAACAGTCCCATCGTCCTACTCTCTATTCATTCATTCAGTTCTCAGTAGAGCTAAAAATTGAGAAACCGTCCATTCTCATATCTGGCCTACAGTCTGGGTGTTTTTTTTTTTTTTTTCTTTCCTGAGACAGGGTCTTGCTCTGTTGCCCAGGCTGGAGTACAGTGGTGCCATCATAGCTCACTATAACCTTGAACTCCCAGGCTCAAGCGATCCTCCTGTCTCAGCCTCCTGAGTGCCACCACATTCAGCTAATTTTTTTTTTGGTGAAGTCAGGGTCTTGCTGTTATCTAGGCTGGTGTTGAACTCCTGGCCTCAAGTGATCTTCCTGCCTTGGCCTCCCATAGTGTTGGGATTACAGGTGCGAGGCACTGTACTTGGCCTGGATCAATTTTTAAAAATTTAAATATCATTTAATTATTTTTGATAAGGATCAGATGACTATTTCTCTAAGAAACAGATTAATAATAAGACAGGTCCTTAAAGATGCACCTTACAGAAAGGGTGACCCTGAAATCTAGAGTTTAGGGATACTTCTCAAGGTCACACACTTCAGTAGTAGCATTAAAAGAGTAGGGCTCTTGCTTCCAAGGCCAGATCTTGGCAGCAAGCTGCTTTACCAGTTATCACTGCCTCTGCCCCTAACATGGAGAACTGCTTAAAGGGGGATAACCTCTTTTTGCACGCTAGAGATTTTAACAACACAACCTGAACTTAGCTGAATAGATTTTAAACAAGTTTCTTGTGATAAGTGAGTCTTCTGATTTCCTCTGCTGTCTCCCTGCACCACAGGTCAGAGACCTGTGCCCTGTTGAACCCGGAGGCTCCTACAATAGCTCCTGGTATTTAGCTGAAGTAGGGGGTTCCTCTCTGTCTGGGGCAGATGGTTGTATTTCTAGTCCAGAACCTGCCATAATTTACTCTGTCCTCCCACACTAATAGCGATTCTTCTATCTGCCAGCTTGGCTTCTACAGCCTTCTGCAATCTGGACCCGCTCAACCCAGTTCATCTCTTTCTTCTCTACATGTAGAACACACCCTCATGGCCAACAGGTGTCCTGGGCTCACCCCATTTCCGCCACAGAAATATCCTCCCTGCTCTCTTCATATGCAAATCATTCTTCAAGGCATTGCTCAAGGTCTTTCTGCCCCCAAAGCCTGCCCATGTACAGCCCAATGGTTTGCTCCAAATCTCTTTACATTTATATTCCCAATTTACCTAAGTTAACCCTTAACAGGTTTCTGTATATTTCTCCAAATGTAATGCAGGCTCCTTGAGGGCAGGCACACAAGTGTTCATTCATTCAGTAGAGACTTTTAGCAGCACCTTATAAAGCGAGAAAGAAGGAGAAGTATAAACTATGGTTGCTTCCAGTCCTCAGGGAGGGGAGACATACCTGGCACACAGTGGGCCCTCAACAAAGGTTTGCTATATTGAACTAACATATATGCCTCTCGTTGCAATTACTTGCTAAGTCCCATGAGAGGTATCAAGTGGTGTTATAGGGAAAGTATAATCAAAGAGGTGGCATTTGAACCCTATAGGCTTTAAGGGCAGGGCATGGTTTTGTCCTTGTTAACAGAACTGGGAGGAAGTTACGGACAGAACAGTATTCCTACCACACACAGTGCCAGGTGCACACAGTGCCAGGCACACATCAGAAAGCAGTGGAATTAAGTGAGTTCTGTCCCTGCCCCGGCACCAACTAGACTGAGTGAGTGGGCAAGTTGCTTAACTTCCCTGGGCCCCCGTTTCCTTCCCATTCTGAAGTGATGAAGCTGCACAGACTTCAGAAAGAAGCAAACTGAGTGAGGTTTGAATGATGACTATATGTGACCTTGAGCCAATCCGAGGCCGGCTCTCTCAGTCTCAATTTCCTTCCTACAAAACGGGTAAAATAATTTCTACCTCACAGGGCTTTTGTGAGATTTCGAGAACATATGTGAGTCGCTAAGCACGCAGCTGGCAATACTAGATTTCCTTTTACAAAAGTAGGGGTGACAACCCTGATCTGCCTCTTTCTGTGCGGCTGCTGCTGACTCCGCAGCACCCACCCCAGAGGCTGTCAGGAGTAGGGGCTGTGGACAAACTTCATGACCCCGAAAGAGAAAACAGAGCTGAAGGGGCTTCGGGGGAAAAAGTAAAGAGCTGGCCACAGCAGGCTAACTTGGCTAACGGGGACACTCGGTGAATGCGTCCCCTTGAACAGACTTACCGCAGTCTTTGCTAACTCGCATCAACCATGCCTCCAAAGCTGGCTGGATTTTGGACAGCCTTTTGTGCCTCCGCCTTCAAACCCAAGGCAAAGGACAAGGCCCAACCCCATGGCGGGCTGGGAGAGTGAAAGCAGGGGGATTCCCTCAATTCCCAGCGGAAAGGAAGGGCGATCTGTTCCCACCCGCTGACTCCCACTCCCGGGGCCAGGGCTCCTTGGGCGCCCCCCTTCATTTCTCTCCTCTCCGCACAGGTCGGGAAAGGAGGGGGTCGCGCTTGGCCCGCGGCGCAGGGTCACCCCGGCTTTCGTCCCTCCGACCCCGCCTCGCCGCCCATCCCCGGCCCCCGTCGACCTTGCTCGGCCGCCCCGGCTGGGGTCGATCTGGCCCTCCGCCCCCAGCCTGCGTGGAACCCGCCGGGCCGCCAGCCCCACCTCCGCCGCCTCCCCTCCCCTCCCCTCCCCTCCCCTCCGCTCCGCTCTTCTCCCCTCCCCTCGCGGCCACCTCGGTGCCCACCGCGGCCTCGGCAGACCCCGCCGGGCCCCCGCCCCGCGACCGGCCACCCCCGCGCCGGCTTCCCGGCCCCCGTAGACCCCGCCCGGCCCTCCCTCTCCGGGGTCGTGGCGGCGGGGAGGAGGGGCCGCCGGGCCGGCGTGCGTGGCAGGCTCTCCCCGCTCGGCTCGCTCGGCCTCCCTTACCGGGAGGCGGGGTCGGCGCCGCGGCGGCGGAGGCAGGCCCCCTCCTCCCGCCTCCTCGGCCCGGCCTCCTTCCCCGGCCGCGCGTCCTCTCGCCGCTCCGACGCCAGCAGCGCCCGCGTGCCGCTCGCCCAGTCCCGGGGGAGCCCCTGCAAGTTTCCCGGGCCGCGCGCCGCGCTCGCTCGCCTCCCAGCCCGCGGCCCGAGCCGCCGCCGCGCCCGCCATGCCCTCGGCCAAACAAAGGGGCTCCAAGGGCGGCCACGGCGCCGCGAGCCCCTCGGAGAAGGGTGCCCACCCGTCGGGCGGCGCGGATGACGTGGCGAAGAAGCCGCCGCCGGCGCCGCAGCAGCCGCCGCCGCCCGCGCCGCACCCGCAGCAGCACCCGCAGCAGCACCCGCAGAACCAGGCGCACGGCAAGGGCGGCCACCGCGGCGGCGGCGGCGGCGGCAAGTCCTCCTCCTCTTCCTCCTCCTCCGCCGCCGCCGCCGCCGCCTCGTCCTCGGCGTCCTGCTCGCGCAGGCTCGGCAGGGCGCTCAACTTTCTCTTCTACCTCGCCCTGGTGGCGGCGGCCGCTTTCTCGGGCTGGTGCGTCCACCACGTCCTGGAGGAGGTCCAGCAGGTCCGGCGCAGCCACCAGGACTTCTCCCGGCAGAGGGAGGAGCTGGGCCAGGGCTTGCAGGGCGTCGAGCAGAAGGTGGGTACCCCCGGCCCCCCAGCTGTCCCCATCGACTGCGGCCTCCGGACCCACGGCCGGGCTCCTTCGTGCTTCCCGACCGGCCCCTAGCGCTGCCTGTCCAGGCCCCGAGGCGGGAGCCGGCCGCTCCTCCTTGGCGGGCCCTGGCCTAGACACCCCCCTCCATGCGGCCCCCTAGTTCCGAGGCAGTCCCCAGACCCCCTTTGTCAATGGCTGCGGAGGAATCCGCCCCGAGGGATGGGCCGCCGCGAGGATGGCCAGGCCCGCCTGACAGGGTGGGCCAAGGGCCTGTCACAGGGCATTAGCGGTGACCTGTAAGGAAGCCGGCAGGCTCCGGGGAGCCCATTCTTTCTGGATTAGGAACCGCTGAATGGGCAGAGCTGTCTGAAAAGGAGGTTGGAAGGGAAGCCAGCGCATCCCTGGAAGCCTCAGGCAAGGCCCCACCTCAGCTCTGCCTGTGGGAGACATCCGAGCGGGGTTTTTAATAGACCCAGAGCTGGCATTCTAACTCATTTGCAGGTCCAAATGAAATACCATCTATCTTTAGGTCCCTTGTCCTGTATTGGACCAGCCTGCCCCGGTGGGCCTTTGACGTAGTCCTACTTCAGCTTTTTTGGGTTTTCTTTTGAGAGGGAGTCTGGCTCTGTCGCCCAGGCTGGAGTGCAGTGGTACGATCTCAGCTCACTGCAACCTCTGCCTCCCAGGTTCCAGCGATTCTCCTGCCTCAGCCTCCTGAGTAGCTGGGATTACAGGCATGTGCCACCACGCCCGGCTGATTTTTTATTAGTAGTAGAGACAAGGTTTCACCGTGTTGGCCAGGCTGGTCTCGAGCTTCTGACCTCAAGTGATCCGCCTGCCTCGGCCTCCCAAAGTGCTGGGATTACAGGCGTGAACCACTGCGCCCGGCCCTACTTCAGCTTTAGGGGAAGGGAAGGGCCAAAAATACTAGATCATACTGGTGAATAATACTTCTAGCCACATTTATGTGGTGTTTAGAATGCTTACTCACTCACATATTATCTAATTCTTATAGCTACCCTGGGAGGGAGGGAGGACTAACAGTTTTGATTTCATTTCCCAGAGCAGAACATTGAGGTTTAGACAGAGGAATGAGTTGACAAAGTCCCCAGCTGGTGAGTGGCAGACACATGAGAATGTCTAGGCCGCTGCCCTGTTCGTTAAGGGTCCACAGGGGTCCATTTCAGGTATGGATGGACCCAACTCTCAAGGCGAAGGTGCTTAGCTTCCACCATTCTTTGGTTTTTCCATACCAAGTACGGCCCCTTTGATCTCATTCGCCCTCCACTATGTCATTGCTCAATGAAAGTTGGTTGCAAGACTGAAACAAAAAATCCCGCCACTTCTGATCCCGGAGCCACTGCCTCCTTTTCCCAGCATGCTGTCTGTCCTGCCAAGTTGCTCTCTGCTTTTGTTGAGTGTGCAGGACTAGGAATTTCCTCTTAAGGCTGGCAGAGCACGGCCGGGCGTGGTGGCTCACGCCTGTAATCCCGGCACTTCAGGAGGCCGAGGCGGGCGGATCACCTGAGGTCAGAAGTTTGAGAGCAGCCTGGCCAACATGGTGAAACCCTGTGTCTACTAAAAATACAAAAATTAGCGGGGTGTGGTGGCACATGCCTGTAGTCCCAGCTACTCAGGAGGCTGAAGCAGGAGAATTGCTTGAACGCGGGAGATGGAGGTTGCAGTGAGCGGAAATCCTGCCAGTGCACCTCAGCCTGGGTGACAGAGTGAGACTCCGTCTCAAAAAAAAAAAAAAAAAAAAAAGACTGGCAGAGCAACTGGAATGAGTCAGCCTGCTAAATGCTGCAGGCCAAGGGAGGTGACTTTTCTAAGGGAATTAAGTAGGCAGTGCTGCTTTGCCTATCCTGAATGTCAAACCATTCTTAAAAAATAGACATACTGCTGGAGTATAATGACTAGCCTCTGTTTCTTCTCTTTCATCCACCTACTTACTAGTCAATCATAATATTTATTAAAGTCTGATAGTTGCATGGCTCTGTGTAGGCTTTGTGGGAGGGTATGAAGGAGCAAAAGACACGAATCACTTGTGCAGCACATAAGGAGGTGTCAGTTGAGGGTAACTCCTGTGAAAGTTCAGAAGAGGGAGGGTGTGCAATTTCGCCTGTATCCCGGTGGCCAGGGTAGTGCCAGCCATCTAGCTGGTGATCGATAAATGTTGAGAGAAGGACTGTGATGAACACTGTGGCAGGGGCACTATTTTGAGCATGTTTGAGAGAGAGGAGGTGGCTACCCTGCCAATGGCAGAGTCACATTTAGGAAATTGTGAGAGAGGGTAGGTTGGAAGTTGAGGCCAAAATAGGGAAGGTCTTGAATCCAGGTTAATTCTCTGTGCTTCTCCCTGCCCCTCCCTTAGTCCCTTCTTTTTGCTTCTCACCCCTTCTCCATCACAGCTATGTATATAGATCACTTTCTTCTTTGGGGCTCAGTTTTCCCATCCATACAATGAGAAGAGGGCTCTATCCAGACTTTTAAGAATCCTCATGGCTCTAAAATCATTGAAATAGTGACTTCTCTGTTTTTTATTTCATATTTTATATTTCGTAGAGACAGGGTCTTGCTCTGTCACCAGGCTGGAGCGTAGTGGTGTGATCATAGCTCACTGCAGCCTTGAGCTCCTGGGCTCAAGCAGTCTTCCTGCCTTGGCCTCTCAAAGTGCTGGGATTACAGATGTGAGCCACTGCACCTGGCTGACCACTTTTCTTTTAATTTAGTAGTGTAATCAAACTGTAATTTAATGTGTCATATTTATGGTGCACTTATTACGTGCCAGGCACTATGCAAACATTTGAAAATGCATCATCTGCTGACTCTCACAACAACCCCGAGAGGTAAGTACTATTATCAGCCCTCTTTGACAGATGAGAAAAGTGAGAGGCTAAGTAACTGAGCGGTGATATAGCTAGTAAGTGGCTGGGCTAGGATCCAAACTGTTGTCTAACTCCTAGAACACTATTAACCACTCCACTATTTAGCCTAGTACATAGTAGGTGCCCAATAAATGTTCCATTGACTTGAGACTCAGAACATGGCCAGAACAGTGTTAGGATTTGCCATAGAATGTGGCCACTCTGTCTGTATCTTTGGGGTGGCCAGTAAATAAGTTATTTTGCATTGAGGAACCAGTTGTGTTTGGTTCTCTGACAGCCTAAGTTTGAACCCTTTTATAACTCTTGGGTACTTGTTGGGGGGTGGAGTTTGGTTCATAGCAGGGAAGTATACTTACAGTATTCATAATTAGTGTTCACTATGGGTCAGCCATGCTATTAAATGCTTTGTAGCCATGATTTCTGTTCTCCCAGCCACGCTCTGAGGCAGGTATCATTTAGTAGCACCATTTTCAGATGGGGCAGCTGAGGACTGGCTGTGTAACTCATTCAAGGTCACACACAGACCATAAGTTGTGTAGCTGGAGTTGGGTGCCCACCTGTCTCTTGTTCTCCAGATGTTCTTGTTATTGGAGAATGGCTCAAATCTTCTGAATGACTGTAGCACAGGCAGAGAGGCTGGCCTGTCCTTACCCAGAGGATTCAACAGGCACAAGTGGGTCCTGGGCTTCAGAAAGTGTTGGCAGTTCATCCCTAGGCCCTCTGAAGAGCCTGTGTTGCCCTGGCAGATCCAGCGTGATAGAAAGCAATGGTAGGAGTAGGCTTAGGCCTGGTAGGGACAGTTTAATGAGACTAGGACCTATTTGTGGAAGAGTGAGCTCCCTGGTCATATTTCTTTGTTTTCTTGTCTAGATTCTCTGGCTAAGGAGTCAGGGCTTCAGGAGTTAGCAGTCTCTCTTCCAGGTACTCAGGGCACTTTGGAGTCACTGCCCCTGCCTGAGCATATCACATACTGGTTGAGAGCTCAGGTTCTGAAATCGAGCATTTTGGGATTTTGACGTTTGAGCCTACCACTTACCAGTTTCCTCATTAGTAAAATGGAGATCACTGGGAGATACCAACTCATGAGATTATGATGAGGGTGTAATAAGATGATGTGTCTGAAGTCCTTTGTATAGTTATTGGTCCATCACAAGTGTCCGGTTGAATGTCAACCACTGCTAACACCCAGTCCCCCCACCCTAGGATGTAACCTTCAGGGCAAGGATCCTAGCCATTATTTCATCTCTGGCATCTTGCCCGTTGCCTGCCACTTAGTGGGCATCCCACATTTGTTGGGGGAACAGATATTTCCAATGCATATTGATGATAATGAGTTATTTGCACATAAAGATGCACAACTCATAGTCCCCTCAGTAGGGGAACACCATGTTCTTTTTTATAGTGTTGGGGGTTGGGTATAATTTCTGTTCTAGTCTCCTTCCTAAGCATTTGTGAAGAGCCAGCCCAGGTCAGGGCTGACAGGGATCAGAGGAGACATGGACCAGCTCATCAGGGTTTGCTTGAATTCCCTCATTCTGTGATTCCATCAAAAAACACTGGATGAAAGCCTGCCATGTTGAAGGTACTGTGCTCACCTGCTCACACCTCTGTTCTGAGTGCTATGCTTAGAACAGGCAGACACTGTGATTTAATAACCTAGTTTCAGAGATGGGCTCTCTCCAGTACCTTCACAGAGTGTCCTTTAAGACTCAGGTCGTATTTGGTTGGGCAGGGAAATTGTCTAGTATTCTGGAGCCCCTGAGAACCTTATTCTAATCTGCCTTAAAACAGACTGATGGAGCTAGACAGCACTTTAGAGACCTATTTGCTATTGGATGAGGAGCCTGGGACTTGGAAAGTGAATGTGACTTTTCATGCTTACAGAGCTGGCTACTGGTGGGGCTAGCACGAGAGCTGAGGTGTGCTGTTCACATCCCACTTCAGTTTATCCTCCTGCCTTTTGGCATGGGCTGAGGATAGTTCTAAGAATCTGCAGACTTACCAGGTGCTTCAGAAGAAATGGGAAATAATCACGATGATGATAGCTGCCATGTATTGAGTGTTCACTATGTGCTGGGCACAGTTTAAGTACTTGATATATTATTAATTCACTTAATCCTCATACAGACAATCATATGAGTCCAGTACTGTTTTCCCATCCTTCAGCTGAGGAAACCAAGGTACAGATAGGCTAAATAACTTCCCCAAGATCACACTGCTGGGAAGTGTTAAAGTTATGATTTGAACCTA
This sequence comes from Pongo abelii, assembly GCF_028885655.2. Taxonomy (NCBI): domain Eukaryota; kingdom Metazoa; phylum Chordata; class Mammalia; order Primates; family Hominidae; genus Pongo; species Pongo abelii. The sequence goes on along the minus strand of NC_071995.2, from coordinate 104,941,624 downwards.
GGCAGTCTGGCTCCAGAGACCGTGCTGTTTTATTTTTTGACTTTTTATCATGGCAGTGTTCAAGTGTAAACAAAAAAAAGAACAATATAATGAACCCCAGTTTCAAGAATTACTGATGTTTTGCCATTCTTTTTTTCATTCCATCAGCACCCCTCCCCTCTGCCACTTTTTTTTTTTTTTGGCTGGAGTAAGAAGTCTGACTCTGAACCACTCTCTTGCCCTATGCGTGCCCAACCTGGTCTCCCTTATTCTCCAGATGCTGTTGGTGTTGAATGGCCATAGCACAGGCAAAGAGGTTGTCCTGTCCTGAAGCCAGAACATTTACTAGGCAGAAGTGGGTCCAGGGCTTCAGAAAATGTTGGCAGTTCAGCTTTAGGGCCTCTGAAGAGCCTGTGTTGTCCTGGCAGATCCAGGGGATAGTGAATTAGGGATTAGTTTTAAAATGAATCCCTGGCTGACATTCTTAGTTTACTCAAAGCATTTTAGGATTTATTTCCAACTGATAAGGGTTCCTTTCCTTTCCTTCCCTTTCTACTCCTTTCCCTGTTTGTTTTAACAGAACACAGCATATCACACCTAACAAAGTTTATAGTATTACTTGAATATCATCTGACACCCAGTCCGGAATCACAGTTCCTTGATTATTTCAAAAATGGCTTTAAAAATTTTATGTATTTATTTTTTTAATTTTTTTTTTTTGTTTTAGAGACAGAACCTCACTCTGTTGCCCAGGCTTAAGGCACTCCCGGGCTTAAGGCAACCTGTCACCTTAGCTTCCCAAGTAGCTGGGACTATAGGTGGACACTACCAGGCCCAGCTCAAAGATGTCTTTTTAACAGTTGGTTTGTTCAAATCAGGATCTATATAAGATCCACACATTATATTTGATTGAAAAATTTCCTAAATTTTTTTCAATCTGTAAGTTTCCTGTTTTTCCTTCTTTTAAAATGCCACTTAGTTGTTGAAGATCCTGGTTCTTTGTCCTGTAGAATTTTCCACATTGTGAGTTTGGCTGATTGCATCCTCATGACATTTCTCTCCTGCATGATGGGGACTTGATAGAGTCAGGTTCTTGTTTTCTGTCTTTTTCTTTCTTTCTTTTTTTTTTTTTTGCAAAAAACATGGTGCTACCTTTAATGGTTATTAATCCATTTATTACCAGGTTATTAATCATTGTGCTGTCCAGCCTGACTAGTCAGGCCTGGGTTATAAATCATCCCTGGAGCACTAGGAGGGGGCCCTAGGATTGGTCCTCAAAACCATATGGACTATATGTGGAAGGATGTTTCTCCAAAGGAAAATTGTGGTGCCATTCTGGAAAAAAATGGGACCTGGAGGCTGGGCAGACAAAAAAAGTTGTATCATGTGAAACTCATCAGCTCTTCTCAGCAATTAACGTCTGGATTTTGATTACAGGTGCAGTCTTTGCAAGCCACATTTGGAACTTTTGAGTCCATCTTGAGAAGCTCCCAACATAAACAAGACCTCACAGAGAAAGCTGTGAAGCAAGGGGAGAGTGAGGTTAGCCGGATAAGCGAAGTGCTGCAGAAACTCCAGAATGAGATTCTCAAAGACCTCTCAGATGGGATCCATGTGGTGAAGGACGCCCGGGAGCGGGACTTCACGTCCCTGGAGAACACGGTGGAGGAACGGCTGACGGAGCTCACCAAATCCATCAATGACAACATCGCCATCTTCACAGAAGTCCAGAAGAGGAGCCAGAAGGAGATCAATGATGTGAAGGCAAAGGTTGCCTCCCTGGAAGAATCTGAGGGGCACAAGCAGGATTTGAAAGCCTTAAAGGAAGCTGTGAAGGAGATACAGACTTCAGCCAAGTCCAGAGAGTGGGACATGGAGGCCCTGAGAAGTGCCCTTCAGACTATGGAGTCCGACGTCTACACCGAGGTCCGCGAGCTGGTCAGCCTCAAGCAGGAGCAGCAGGCTTTCAAGGAGGCGGCCGACACGGAGCGGCTCGCCCTGCAGGCCCTCACGGAGAAGCTTCTCAGGTCCGAGGAGTCCGTCTCCCGCCTCCCGGAGGAGATCCAGAGACTGGAGGAAGAGCTCCGCCAGCTGAAGTCCGATTCCCATGGGCCGAAGGAGGACGGAGGCTTCAGACCCTCGGAGGCCTTCGAGGCGCTCCAGCAAAAGAGTCAGGGACTGGACTCCAGGCTCCAGCACGTGGAGGATGGGGTGCTCTCCATGCAGGTGGCTTCTGCGCGCCAGACCGAGAGCCTGGAGTCTCTCCTGTCCAAGAGCCAGGAGCACGAGCAGCGCCTGGCTGCCCTGCAGGGGCGCTTGGAACGCCTGGGGTCCTCAGAGGCAGACCAGGATGGCCTGGCCAGCACAGTGAGGAGCCTGGGCGAGGCCCAGCTGGTGCTCTACGGCGACGTGGAGGAGCTGAAGAGGAGTGTGGGCGAGCTCCCCAGCACCATGGAATCACTCCAGAAGGTGCAGGAGCAGGTGCACACGCTGCTCAGTCAGGACCAAGCCCAGGCCGCCCGTCTGCCTCCTCAGGACTTCCTGGACAGACTTTCTTCTCTAGACAACCTGAAAGCCTCAGTCAGCCAAGTGGAGGCGGACTTGAAAATGCTCAGGACTGCCGTGGACAGTTTGGTTGCATACTCGGTCAAAATAGAAACCAACGAGAACAATCTGGAATCAGCCAAGGGTTTACTAGATGACCTGAGGAATGATCTGGATAGGTTGTTTGTGAAAGTGGAGAAGATTCACGAAAAGGTCTAAATGAATTGCGTGTGCAGGGCGCGGATTTAAAGTCCAATTTCTCATGACCAAAAAATGTGTGGTTTTCTCCCATGTGTCCCCCACCCCCCAATTTCTTGTCCCCTCTTAAAGAACAGTTGTCACCACCTGAACACCAAGGCATTGTATTTTCGTGCCCAGTTAGTTTATTGACAATGTTTAAGTTCCCTGCTTCTGCATTTGGTTGGTTTCCTGAAGCGCAGCCCCTGTGAATAACAGGTGGCTTTTCATGGATGTCTCTAGTCAGAGAAAAATGATAAAGGCTTAAATTGAGGATTAACAGAAGCAGATTAACCTCAGAAATCCTGTCTGGCTGGCAGATTTCAAGTAAAAAAAAAAAAAAAGGTGGGTTGGGCGGACACTTTTCTTTCTAGTTGTCTTTAAGGAAAATTAATTTTACTTTTTTTTTGTACTGGCCGAAATTTTTATGAGATATCTCTCACTTGTCTTCCACTTTGAACCGGTTAAAGCTCATAGCTGTCAGCTCTGAGGAGGGGAGAAGCCCCTGGGTCTTTCTTTGAAAGGAATCCGCTGCTTGAGGGCCGCCTCCCTCGTGGTGTGCGTGTCGTTTCTCTTCCTGACACATCTTGTGATATCAGAGGTAACTATGCAAAGCATCCAGACGGTTCTGAATGTGAAGCACTACACCCAGCAGAGTCCTGGTGCCCTCTGTCCCCGCTGCCGGCCCGTGTTCTCTCTCTGGAGGTCACCAAGGAACGCACAGGTTTAGACTACCAGAAAGGGGAGTCCTTGGGTTCTTTCAAAAAATCCTGAGGAAAGCTGTCCACAGTGGAATGGGGGGGTCTCCCTGGGGAATGTAGGCCAAGTCCTTTTATTTTAACATGATGTCCATGAAGAGGTTTGCTGTCTGGGCAGCCCTGTCGGCAAGGAGCGTGCATACTGCATTTCTGTAATTGTTTGCTGTATCTCTGTTCCCTCTGAGCTGTATTGTTCTTTAATGGCTGTCTTGCCCTTCCAAAAAAAAATTGAAAAAAAAAAAAAAAACCCGAAAAGTAAAAAAAAAAAAAAAAAAAAAAAGTTTTGTTTAGTTTACTGTGAAATGAACTGTATGGCTTATTTACAGTATTTTTAATTCTTAATAAACACTTGAGCTTTGTTATGACTTTTCCAGAGTGGTTACATTCTGAGAATTTCGTAATTGATGTGTTTTATTAGCATGTGGTATAAACGATTAGCAAATAGGTAAGTTTACTATTTTAAGGCTGTTTTTTCTTTTAATTGTGAAACCAAGATGGCCTCACTCTTGGGCCAGGGACCTCCTTTGATGGACTGTTAGCAAGTGTGTTCAATGATTACTTGTCTCCAGCTCTGTTAGCTTCAAGCACAGGATCTCAACCCTCACTACCTGTTAGAATCTTCCTGGGAGCTTTTAAAAAATGCCTGGGCCCTGCCCGCACAGATGCTGATTGAATAGGCATAAAGAGGCTGGCACTGGTTTTTTTTTTTTTTTTTTTTTTGAGACGTAGTCTCGCTCTGTCACCCAGGCTGGAGTGCGGTGGTAGCAGGATCTTGGCTCACTGCAAGCTCCGCCTCCCAGGTTCTGGCCATTCTCCTGTCTCAGCCTCCTGAGTAGCTGGGACTACAGGCGCTTGCCACCACGCCCGGCGAATTTTTTGTATTTTTAGTAGAGACAGGGTTTCACCGTGTTAGCCAGGATGGTCTCAATCTCCTGACCTCGTGATCTGCCCACCTCGGCCTCCCAAAGTGCTGGGATTACAGGCGTGAGCCACTGCGCCTGGCCAGCACTGGTATTTTAAAGGCTCCCTCTCTGATTTTAATGTCCAGCCAGGGTTGAGAACCAGTGTCTCAGACCATCTGAGTGAACTTCAGCCCTAGTGCACCCCTGGGCGTGTTTCCTTCCCTGGATTGCCTTCCACCCTCCACCCAATAAAAACCGCATGCTGTTTATTGAGTACTTGTGTGCCAGGTCTTGTGCTCAGCATGCATAATAACCTGTTATTCCTCCTTATAGTCCCCTGAGGTAGGCAGTATCATTTCCCATTTCACAGAGGAACAGCAGGCTGAGGAGCTTCATACAAGATCATTCATTAGGAAGTGGCAGGGCTAAGCTTTGGACCTCATCCTTGCTCTAACTGGGACAGCATCCTCTATTGTCCACTGACACCAGTGCAGGTCCATTTGGCCTATGGAATATCTGTCCTGTTCCAGAGCCCAAGGCTGCAAGAGATTTCTTCTTTCCCACCTAGGGAGTAGAGGGTGGCTAGGACCTGAGGTCCTGTGGCTTGATGTCCCCCTTTCTGGCTGAAGGGCCCCTCGTCTCTGAATTGCTGTCAGTCACTCTGGGTCCCTCAAAGCTTCACAACTCAGAGCTGGAAGTTTTTTCCAAAGCAGCAAATCAGGACAGGCTCTGTAAATAATTTCTATTTTTATTTCAAAACTATTTTACTTTTTATTTTAAAGTCTTAAGTATTGACATGTATGCTTTAAATGGCTACTTTCACCCACTTGGGGAGGGTGCGGAATAGCATAAAGTCGCAGGCATGGAAAAAATTAAATTCATTTCCTTCTCAGGCCAATTGGTTGCATTGAGTATGTTCTTGCTGTTTCTCCTGCCGTCATTTCTGCAGTTGCTCATCTCTGACTATGGAGTGGTTTAATGGACTCTCATTAATATTATAAAAGAAAACATTGACAAGTGTCTGATAAATTTAAATTCAAGTGGTGAAAATAAAAGGAATATATTAGGAATTCACATATTTCTGATGGCGGGGCAGCTAGAGTTCTTATACCAAATAATGCAGCTCAGTCTTGTTCATTCATTCAATATAGTGTTCATTCATTCAACAAACATTTATTGGGCTGATAGCCAGCCATTTTGCTAAGTATCAGTGAATTAAAATGTACAGGACTAGCCCAGTGGGAATGACAGTCATGTAAAATGGTAGGTATTTTATACTTGGGTGTATTGGGCCAAGAGGAAGGAGTGACCATTGTGCCATGGTTGGTCTAGAGGTGGTTAGAACAGGTTTTTGAAGGGCTGGGGGAAGTCCCTTGGAATGCGTTCATGAGTAATGGGAAGCTTCAGGAAACAGGTTATTCTGCCCTTTGAACAAACAATATACACAAATTACTGAACATGTTGGTTAAATTGCAGATCCAGCACCAGGATAAGAGGCTGCAGTGAAACTTCTCAGGCAGGACTGACAGCACCCTGGTGAGGAGACTACTACACTACTGACCATGTGGCCTTGGGCAAGCCACTTAGAATGGTGATGGTGTTGATAATAGAGATGATGGTGGAGATGGAGATGATGATGGTGGTGATGAAGATGATGTGATGGTACAGGGTGGTTGTCAGGACTGAATGACGTAGCGTGTTGAAAGGGGTTAGCTTAGCACAGAATCTGGCACATCATAAGTGCTTCAGTGATCATGCATGCATGGATCATACCAGAGCTTAAAACGTTGAAATACTGTTGTCCTAGTTGGTGAATAGCTTCTGCCCTGAGCCCCCTGCGTGTCCTCTCTCTGGACCACCATACCTCTTCACAATCCAGCAACTAATAGGTTAATATTCTAGTATAGCAGAGACCACAAGACTCTGCTCCAGCCCCAGGGCCTGCATTTGTTCTGATGGGTGGGTGCCCATCAGATTAAATATTTTGAAGTTATCCTTCCTTGTGAGCTCAATAATTGGTGTGTGTGTGTAAGATTTGTTTTAAAGAAGTGACTACATAATGAGGTGGTAAAACTTGAACCCAGTTCTGAAAGACAAGTAGGGCTGTCAGGTACCGGGCAAAAGGTACTGGGTTTGAAGTGGTCAGGACAGTTGAAAGGCTGAGCACAGTTCTTGCAGTTGGAATAGAGGAAGCAGAGGTGGGGAGTCAGGTGGAGATGGGGTAGGAGGGCTAATGGGGCCAGGACCTGGAGGCCTTGCGTGTCATCCCTGAGAGTTCGGATCTGAACTGTGAGGAATAAACAAAAGGGTTTAAGTGGGGCGGGGGAAGTAACCATGGTGAGAACTGGGTTCTAGAGTGCCCCCGCATTGGCAGGATTGGAGGAGAACAAGTGAACATTGGGAAGTAGTGGTCCAGGCTGGGTCCGATGTGCCCTGAGGATGAGGGTTGCAGGTGGATGTCAGAGATGTGCCACGTTAGATGCTGCTGAATGCATGTGGGGTGAGGAAGGGAGAGGCCTCTAAGACAACGGCCCTCCCAGATTGGGAGAGGATATAAGAAGGTGACTTATGCTCATGTTGCCTGTACAAACAGAGCCCATGGGCTGGCCAGGTGTGGAGCTCAGTTGAGAAGCCTGCTTTCAGAATTACTCATCCATACTTACTATGAAATTAAGGAAGTGGATAAGATCGCTTAGATAATTTAAAGCAGATGTGAAGGAAAAGAACCCATGAAAGAATGATCAGAGAGGAAGGAGGAAAATGAATGGGGAGTAATGGTAAGGAAAGGAAAGGCCCCGGAGGCCTGTCAGCAGCCACGAGCCCCGTGGCTTGAGTAGTTAACCACGCCTCACTAGGTCACAATTCTGTATGCTGAAATTCTCCCCTAATTAAATTACTTAATTTCTGTTTCCTGATGGGACCATAACTCATACAGAAGGCCTCCCATGGGTGAGATATTATTTGATAAAGAAAATGTACTTTCCTTCATGGTTTCCAGCAATGCCCATGCCTTACTTCTGAGATTGACACAGCGCCCTGCTTTCAGCAGACACTTAAGAAGTTTGAGTGATTTGAGATGGCTTTGCAGAGTCAACCCCTTGAAAACATTTCTTCCTGATATCACCACTGCAACAGAGGTAGCTGCCTCTGTTTGGGCTGTGTAGCTTGATCTTAGTCTTTCTTCAGATGTCTGGATTATGTCCTGTTATGGCTAATGTGTGATGTTGTGTCCGGAATTGGTGGGGTCTTGGTCTCACTGACTTCAAGGATGAAGCTGCGGACCCTCACGGTGAGTGTTACAGTTCTTAAAGGCGGCATGTCCGGAGTTTGTTTTTTCTGATGTTCGGATGTGTTAGGAGTTTCTTCCTTCTGGTGGGTTCACGGTCTCGCTGGCTTCAGGAAGGAAGCTGTAAACCTTTGCAGTGAGTGTTACAGCTCATAAAGGCAGTGTGGACTCAAAGAGTGAGCAGCAGCAAGACTTATTGCAGAGTCAAAGAACAAAGGTTCTACAGTCTGGAAGGGGACCCCAGCCAGTTGTCACTGCCAGCGCGGGCAGCCTGCTTTTATTCCCTTATCTGGCCCCACCCACATCCTGCTGATTGGTCCATTTTACAGAGAGCCAATTGGTCTGCTTTACAGAGAGCTGATTGGTCCGTTTTGACAGGGTGCTGATTGGTGCCTTTACAAACCTTGAGCTAGACACAAAAGTTCTCCAAGTCCCCACTAGATTAGCTAGACACAGAGCACTGATTGGTACATTTACAAACCTTGAGCTAGACACAGGATGCTGATTGGTGCATTTATAATCCCTTAGCTAGACATAAAGTCCCCACTAGACTCAGGAGCCCAACTGGCTTCACCCAGTGGATCCCGCACCAGGGGCCACAGGTGGAGCTGTCTGTCAGTCCCGTGCCATGCGCCGGCACTCCTCAGCCCTTGGGTAGTCGATGGGACCGGGTGCCACGGAGCACATGGAGCAGGGGGCCACCCTGGTCGGGGAGGCTTGGGCCGCAGGAGCCCAGGGAGGTGGGGGGGATGGGGGGAGGCTCAGGCATGGCCAGCTGCAGGTCCCAAGCCCTGCCCCTTGGGGAGGCAGCTAAGGCCCTGCGAGAAATCGAGTGCAGCACCGGTGAGCCAGCACTGCTGGGGAACCTGGCACACCCTCCACAGCTGCTGGCCTGGGTGCTAAGCGCCTCACTTCCCGGGGCCGCCGGCCGCTCCAGTGCAGGGTCTGCCAAGCCCACGCCCACCCGGAACTCTAGCTGAAGCATGCAGCCCCGGTTCCCGCCGGTGCCTCTCCCTCCACACCTCCCTGCAGGCTGATTGAGCTGGCTCCAGCCTCGGCCATCCCAGGAAGGGGCTCCCACAGTGCAGCGGCGGGCTGAAGGGCTCCTCAAGTGTGGCCAGAGTGGGTGCGGAGGCCGAGGAGGCACCAAGAGCGAGCGAGGGCTGCGAGGGCTGCCAGCACGCTGTCACCTCTCAATGTCAGGCAAGTACATCTTTTAATCTCTGTATCTCATGTTCCTCATCTGCAAAATGATGGCATTGGGCGAGACTAGTGGCTCTCACGTTGTAACATGCATCAGAGTCACCTTGAAACCTTGTGAAAACACTGGGCCGGGTGTGGTGGCTCATGCCTGTAATCCCAGCACTTTGGGAGGCCGAGGTGGGTGGATCACGAGGTCAGGAGATCGGGACCATCCTGGCTAACATGGTGAAACCCCGTCTCTACAAAAAAAATACAAAAAATTAGCTGGGTGTGGTGACATGTGCCTGTGTTCCCAGCTACTTGGGAGGCTGAGGCAGGAGAATTGCTTGAACCTGGGAGGCAGAGGTTGCAGTGAGCCAAGATCACACCACTGCCCTCCAGCCTGGACGACAGCGTGAGACTCTGTCTCCAAAAAAAAAAAAAAAAAAAAAAAACACACACACACATACACCAAAAAGCACTGATTGCAGGTCCCAGAATTTCCAAGTCAGGATGTCTGGGGAGGAACCCAAGAATTTGCATCTTTAACAAGCTCCAGATAATTCTGATGCTGCTGGTGAGGGGATTACACTTTTGAGAAGCACTAGGGTGGAATTAGAGAGTAAGACTAAAATTCTATGGTGGCAGGTGTATTTATTTCTACCTAGAGGAAAAAGATGAAGGAGCCGGAAGCTATAGCCTAAAAAGAAATATAAAAAGTGTATTTATGAGTACCATCTCAATTTTTTTCATAACAAGGATGGGCATGAATGAATGCATTAAATCATTTTTTATTTCAACATGGATGGCAGAAAGACGCAGTCATTTTCTAGACTTTTTCTTGTATATGCATTCATGTAATTTGCCACCTAGATAATAATAATTCCTAAATCCCTATGCCTAGCTGAGACCATATCTCTGAGCTACTGATCTGTTTTTCCAATAATATCTGGACACCTTGCTGCCCCCTAACACCCCCAGAAATTTCCCTCGGATCCAAACTGAAGTCATTTCCCCTTGAAGTAAATGGCACAGCTGGCCCCTTCACTGCTTAAACTAGAAGCTCAGGAGTCACCCGTTGTCTCCCTGTTTCTCCCCTTTCCCCTCCCTCCACTTCTCCTAGGGTTGAGGCCTTGACACATCCACCTCTGTCCCCTCCTCGCAGCCTTTTGGGTTCCAGCAGCAGCCGCTCCCCACGGTGCTCTCTGCTGGTCAACTGAGGTCACAAGCGTGGTCCACGCACTCAGTATCAATTCAACAATATTCGGAGAGCACACACTCTTTGCCAGACTAAGGAGATTACTTTACAGATACGGTTCCTGCCTTCATGGTGCTCTTGATGCAGCTGGGAGGAGACGTACAGAAACAGACAGGACAATGTATTATACAGACTGCAGTATATGTTTGAGGGACGGGTACAGCCTCGTAACTGGCCTCCCTGTCTCTAGCCTGGCTCCCATTCAGGGAATCCTCCATGGGTGACCATCGTTCTCTTTCTCAAAAGTAAATCTGCCTGTGTCCCCTCCCTTCTCAATCCCTAGGCTCACCCCTTGGCCTCAGGAGCAGCCTGGCTCTGGGTCGTGGCCAAGAAGGAGCTTTCCGATTGCTCTGTCTTCCTGCCCTCCAGCCTCCTCTTCTGTGAACTCTGTTTGTAGCTGCCCTGATTAGCATAACCACGCCTCATGCGGCCCCTGGTTCTGTCACTCTTGGTGCCCTTGCACGTTCCCTGGATCCTTCAACCCAAACCACAGGCTGAATTTGGGAGCTCCTCCCACAAGAGCCCACACTCCAGCCTTCTTGTCTTCAAAGCGCTCCTCTGTCTGTATCATGACCGCTTGCTTCTGGTGTGTTCCACATGAGAATAAGGCTCTGTCTTTCATCTCTGCATCCACAGAGATCATTGTGCTTGGCCCACATCAATAATAACAGAAATAACTAAAATTTATTGAGCATTTACTATGTGCCAGACACTGCTCTAAAGGTTTTACAAAGATTATCTCATTCAATCATTATAATAGTCCTAAGGGTAGGTTCTATTGGCCTCTCCATTTTACCGATGGGGAAACTGAGGTACAGAGTGATTCAGTAACTTGGACAAAGTACTTCCTAGTCATAGCTAGCAAGTGGGGTAGCCAGGTTTAGAACCCAATAGCTTGAGTTATTAGGTTGGTTCAAAAGTAATCGCGTTTTTTGCCATTAAAAGTAATGGCAAACCATTACATTTTAATGGTAAACCATTAAAATTTTGTACTGCTCTAGAACTGGTTTCTTTTCTTCACTTAAAAAGACATCACTGTTTGGGATTACTTTTTGTTAAGGTGCAACTTTGGTGCTTTAAGGCACACACATCTGAAATATATGGCTGAATGAATTTCTGCACATGATATCTCCATGTACTCACTACCAGATCAAGATATTCAACTTTTCCAGCACACCAGGGCCTCCCCGTGCTCCTCAGTCAATACCCTCTAACCTAACCACTGTTCTGCTATCACCATAGAATATTTTGCCCATTTTTGAATTTTGTAGAGATGAAATCATACCATATAAGACTTGGTATTTCTTTTAAAAAATGACAGCTTTACTGAGATAAAATTCACATACCATAAAATTCACCCTATTAAAGTGTACAGTTGTTTTCAGCATATTCACAGAAGGCTGGAAACATTCCTATATGGATGAATCTTGCCCCACCATATATAAAAAAAATGTGTGGGACATAGTAGGTGTTCAATAAAGGGCAGCTGTTTGAGAACATATGGGCTTCTGAACTGGACATTGCATTTGTCCTGATGGTCAGTAACTCAGAGAGAAAAAGAGAGGGTGAGGTGTAGTGGACGTTTTCTTTGTTGTACCCGTCTGACTGGGTTCACAGAGGGAGGACCTAAAACCTCAGAGGCAGAAGGTTGAATTGCCCTTCCCCGTCTTCAGGATGTGTTTGGTCAAGGGATTGATTCCACCCACTGGTATTTATTATAAACTGGGTGCTGAGCTGCATTTGCTCAGCGGAGGTGAGATGAAAGATGAGGTCTCCCTCTTTGAGAGGCTCCCAGCCAAACAGGGGACACAGACATGTAAATGGCACCATAATCACATGCAGCGTGACCTGTGCAGAGGTCAAGGGACCACATGAGGACTGCTGGGTCCTGAACATGTGTTGTTGTTGCCTGCCCAGCATCCAGTCCTCCTTCATTTGGTGACCACTTCTCTGTTTTCTGTTAGGGAATCACCCCTTCCCCACTCTTAGTCCATTTGGCTTTGATGAGACTGACTGGGCTGAGTGTATGACCCAGGTTTGGCCAATCAGAAATCTGGTCTGACTTGTGCAGGAGGAATACAGGTCGCCATCTGGTCCATTGACTACTGCTGGAACTTTCTGGAAAGGGATGCTTTCTGCCCACCAGGACTGCCAAGCTGGATAAATGCCCAGGGCTGCTAAAGGCCACCACACATGCAGAGGCCACTGAGAATGAGGCCAGCATGGAAGAAAACAGAACCAAGAGTCGGAGAAACACAGGTTCCTGAGGACATAGTTTGAACACCCAGGTCACCTGTGCTAGAGGCCATGTGTGTCTCCATAGAGCACCTGAACACCACTGTGTCCCCTTTCCTGCACACAAGGTGACATGCAGCCGTGGAGAGAATGGGCACAGCAGCGCCGCTTACGAAGAAAGAAAAGTGGAAACACCGAGAAAGTAGCTACAAAATCAGTAAATCCACTATCACTTGTTCATACAATAGACCTCAAAACAACAACAAAAAGGAAGAAATCCTAATCTCATATATCGTGGGGATGAATCTCACAACTAAAATGCTGAGTGAAAAAACAAGCTGCAGACAAAATACACAGTGTGACACTTCAGAAATTCCTTAATTCTTAAAACTAAGACATTTTTACCGTGTAAAATACTATACATTGTAGTAAAAGTACCAAGAAATGACTAGGAGACCAAATATCCAAATTCAGATCATTTGATTTCTTAGGCTGAGTGGGGGCTACCTAAGTATTCATAATATCACTCGTAATACCTTTTTTCTCCTTTCAATATTTTATTATGAAAATTCAAACAGCAAAGTTGAAAGAATTGTCCAGCGGACACTCATATATCTACTACTTAGATACTATAATGAACACTTTGCTATGTTTGTGTATCACATATATATCCATCTCCCCATTTTTTTGAACAGTGTCTTGCTCTGTTCAGAAAAATAAAAAAATATGGGGAGATGGTATATATATATATGTGATATATATACGCCCGGGCTGCAGTGCAGTGGCCGATCTTGGCTCACTGTAGCCTCTACCTCCCCAGCTCAAGTGATTCTCCCACCGCAGCCTCCCAAGTAGTAGCTGGGACTAACAGGCATGCACCACCACACCTGGCTAATTTTTGTGTTTTTGTAGAGACAAGTTCTTGCCTTGTTGCTCACTCTGGTCTTGAATTCCTGGGCTTAAGTGATCACCTGCCTTGGCCTCCCAAAGTGCTGGGATTACAAGTGTGAGCCATCATGCCCGGCCTCCCCATATTCCTGATATCTTTTCATAGGTCAGAAATATTTTGTAATTAAACTTTTTTTTTTTTTTTAAAAAAGGGGAAGAAACACATAGAGAAAAGCTTATACTTTTAATAGTTAAACTAGTACAGGTCAGAAAACAAATGACGCCTACATATATTACGTGAAGTGCTGCATTTATGCATGATTAATTACTTTTCATAGTAATGATAGCTCAGTAGCCATGTGACAGTCCTTAGAAAGCTAAGGCTGAGAGAAGGCTCTAATCTAATTCCATTGTTCTACAGATGGGGAGGCTGAGTCTCAGAGAGAGGAAGTTGTTCACCCAAGCTCATACACTAACTGGCTAAGAAGACAGGGCCTAATTTCTTCTCTTATCCCCCACAATTTCTTTTGGCTCCAGGCCTAAGCACAGATCCAAAATGCTCAGAAGTAAGCGAAGAATCAGGGCAGTTGAGTTGCTGCAGGCAGCAAAACCCACTCTTGGCAGGAAGGGGTGTGGCAGCCTGGCCTTGCTGTGCAAGCCCCCGCGTGTGGCAGTGAACACTCAGGAGCAACACCTGTTGGGTAATGGGGCTGTGGGGAAATCCCGGCCGATCTGTGTTCAAATAGCTGGTGATGTTGTGTTGAAAGAGGCATTACCAACTGGGTGTGGCTGCTAGTGTTAGGACACATCCTGTCCCACAGAGTCCTTCATGGAAACTCAGAAACCTAGGTCTTTTTTTTCTTCCATTCACTGATATGATCTTGGTTTGCACTCCAGGACAGAGCTCCTATATGGGGTGACAAGAACAGCAGGGATAGGGGAAGTCACCTGGAATCAGGACTCTGGTCCGAATGCTGGCCTGCTGGGCTGTGCTGCCTGGGATAATTCACTTTCCTTCTCTGGGCCTCCATCTGTTTTCCCATCTGAAAAGCGAGGGGAGATAAAGTAATCTTCATGTTCTCTTCCAGATCCAACTTTCCTTGACTTTAACCATCGCACAAGATTCTTTTGGAGCCTCAGGTGGGCAGGAGGAGGCCTAAGGGAAAAAGGACTAGACAGTGAGCAGATCTCTAGGGGCCAGGGTGGCTTCTGTCTTAACCAAGGGTCTGTTCGTAGCTCCCATGGGGGCCGGCACACACTGGGTCACAATTAATGTTTTCTCATTTATTGGGGTGAAATGGGGAGAGTTGGCCGGGCTGGGCTGACATCTTGGATAACCTCATGTGAAGACTGTTCACTTTCAGAAGATGCCGGGATGCACCAGTAAAAAATCCAAAGTGGCTCAAGGCCCTGAACTTTCAGCTGGGGAATAGCCCCAAATCAGCTGACTGTGGCAGCAGGAACCCAGAGAACATAATTGAAGTGAGAATTTATTGCCATCTAGTGTCTGAGTCAGGGATCACAGGAATGATTTCTTCATTTTTAGCTCTTGTTTCAGAAAGGGGATAAAATCCAATTGTACCATTAAAAATACCAGAGAAATCCACTATTTAAAAGACCTATGTGTGTATTTCTCTGTGACATGAATGCTTTTGTAATGTGTATACTATCCTACTAATTAGCCCCTTTTGAAAACTTAGGTAATAAAGGGTTTTGTTTAATATGAATCTTTTGTTAGTAGAAGTTTAGATACCTAAAGACCTTTATCGTTCCTACGTCAAGCTAGTTAAGAAGTGTGCAGTGGCTCACGCCTGTAATCCTAGCACTTTGGGAGGTCGAGGCAGGCAGATCATGAGGTCAGGAGATCGAGACCATCCTGGCTAACACGGTGAAACCCCATCTCTACTAAAAATACAAAAAATTAGCTGGGCGTGTGGCACGTGCCTGTCATCCCAGTTACTTGGGAGGCTGAGGCAGGAGAATCGCTTGAACCTGGGAGGTGGAGGTTGCTGTGAGCCGAGATCACAGCACTGCACTCCGGCCTGGGCAACAGAGCGAGACTCTGTTTCAAAAAGGACAAAAAAAAAAAAAAAAAAAAGAAGTGCAAGTGGCGCCCTTTAAATAAGGCAAGTCAAATGTTGGATGCTTAGTCCTTCACTTAAGTAATAGCCACCCATAATTGTCTTTTGTGTTTGATGTCATGCTTTAGGTGGAACACATTTATCATCTCACTTACCCTGACGATTATCCCAGGGAGTAAAAGTGGTTGTCTCTGATTTACTGATCAGACACTGCAGCTAAGAAATGGTCATTAATTTGCTCTGGGAGCACACAGTCTGTGGTAGCAGCAGGACTCGGACTCTGTTTGTCTCTAACAAAGCCTGCTTTTTGTCCATTAAACCATACTCCCTTTCCCATAGTAATAAAATCGGCTTCCCATAATGTCCCAGGATACAACTATGTACTTGTACTGTGTATATAATACTGGTGGTTAAGACACTGGGTTCTGGCCAGGTGCAGTGGCTTGTGCCTGTAATCCCAGCATTTTGGAAGGACAAGGTAGGTGGATTGCTTGAGCCCAGGAGTTTGAGACCAGCCTGGGAAACATGGCAAAACCCTATGTCTACAAAAAATATAAAAATTAGCCGGGTGTGGTGGTGCGTGTCTGTAGACCCAGCTATTCAGGAGGCTGAGGTGGGAGGATTGCTTGAGCCTGGGAAGTCGAGGCTGCAGTGACCCATGATGGCAGCACTGCACTCTAGCCCAAGTGAGACCCTGTCTCAAAAAAAAAAAAAGATAAATTGGATAAATTGGGTTTTTGAGCCTTACTATTTGAGTTCCCAGCCATGGCATGTTCTATCTGTCTGACATTGGGAAAGTTACTTAAGTGCTCCCTGCCTCCGTCTCCCCACCTATAAATGCAAATGATGCTAACGATAGTGCCTACTTCATAAGGTTGTTGTGAGGCTTACTCCATCTGAGGTGCTTAGAACAGTGGCCATGACAGTGAAGTGCTCAATAAATAGTACTTAGAAACTGACTAAATGCAGGGAATTTGAAATGCCAGGCTTGTGAAATGAGCCCTTCTATTGTTGGCCTGCAAAATGTGAGTTTAGAATTTTTTTTTTGACAGGGTCTCACTCCATTGCCCAGGCTGGAGTGCAGTGGCATGATCATAGCTCACTTGCAGCCTTGACCCTCCGGGCTCAAGTGATCCTCCCGCTTAATCCTCCCTTGTAGCTGGAACCACAGGTGCACACCACCACACCTGGCTCATGTTTTGATTTTTTCATAGAGACGGGGGTCTCACTATGTTGCCTAGGCTGGTATCAAACTCCTGAGATCAAGTAATCCTTGTACCTCGGCCTGCCAAAGTGTTGGGATTATAGGCATGAGCCACTGCACCCCGCTGAGTTTGGAATTTTGATTGTGAGTGTCTTCAGGTGGGCCTGTGTTTGATTGTGAGGGCCTTCAGGTGGGCCTGTGGCCTCTAGATTCTCACATTTCCCACCACTCACTTGTGTCTGCTTCTCCATTCATTTAGGCCTCCTGTCTGGCTCCTGGAAGCATTTGGTGTTTTGATCCTTGCAGTGAGTGAATTGAATTACATGGACATTGTCAACCTGATGGAAACTTTGGGCTCTTTGTCGACCTCTTTTAAGGGCTGTGACTTAATGGCTTTGTACATCAAAGAAGATCTTTGGGTTTTCTTGTGCAATTTGGCTTCTCCTGCCAAGAACAGAGGCTCTTCTAGCCAAGAACTAAAGCCCACCACGGCAGTCCCTCTCCACATTCTTCTGCAGATGGCTACTTTCCTCCTAGCCTTCATGGGAAGGAACCGGGGCTTGCTGAGGTAAGGAGGGGCACAGGAGAGAGGGAGTAAAATCTGCAGAGAGGCAGCCCACACACTCAACCCCTAGAGCCCCTCTGCAGAGAAAGTCTATGCTGAGGAGGTGTCAGAGCCACAAGACAGTCCTGAAAATCAGATGCCACTCAGAGGCAATTTCCATCCACTACCAGAAGAGGGCACTGTAGTGCAGAGGCCCAGGAGGGAGCAGCTGCCCCAGATGAAGGTTCTAGACCAGACTGCATGGAAGTAGCTGGGACCTGCCGTTAAGAAGCTTGGCCCAATTTTTCCTGATGGCCCCTTCTAGCTCTGACATTCTGCAATCCCATCAGGAGAGAACTGGAATGAATCAGTCAAGAATTCCAAGTGGGTTATAGAAGGAAGAAACCAGAAGCAAGGGCTGGGGGAGGAGGTGGGTGCGGCTGGAAAGTTTATTTTGTTGGGGGCTAAAATCTTTCTAAGTGAATCCAGCAGGAGGAAAAAAAAAGCCTTAAAACAGCTCCCCTGGGGTCACATGCTCAGGTTGGGCAGCCTGTCAAACCACCCCAAGTCGACTGGAATCCAGCATGACATTATAGCCCGCTCCTGCCCTTGTTGGAGGAGTGCTTAATCCCAAAGAAACAAAGTTACAGATAGCACACACTGGTGGTTTGCCCATCTCTGCATTTTGTAAAAGCAGAGCGTATTTTCTTTCTTGATGGAACTGCCTTCCAGAAATGGCTTGATGCAGTCTGTGGTGGCCTTGGGTGCTCCTTGGCAGAGATAAAAAGTGAAGTCAGCAGGCGAACCCTTTCTGGCTTGGCTCAGGCGGCCACCGAACATGCCTTGTTATGCTTCAGAAGCCCCATTGGCAGTCCTCTCACCTCCCAGCCTCTGACTCTGGGCAGAGTCTCTTTCCATTGGAGTCATTTCAGTGGGTGCTCTGGAGGACTAAGGGCTTGTCATTAAGAGACAGATGGGTATTTTCGATGGTTCTGGGTATTTGTTTCTCCACTGGCCTCTGATCCTGCCAGAATCACCCAGCACCACAAAGACAGCACCAGAAGTGTGAGCGCTTCTGGTTAGGTGAGACTTGTTCAGGGCCCTCCTACCTCACTTCCCATTTTCCAGACTATTCCTGCATCCGTGGCTGTGGCCCTCTTACCCGCTGTCCTGGTATTACCCTTGGACTTGTTTCTGGAGCTGGTGGGGGCAGGATAGCCTCGTGGCTAGAAACCTAGGCTCTGCAGCTAGACCACCTGGGTGTGTGACTTGGGGCAAAGCACTTAAACTTATTGCCTCAGTTCCTCACCTGGAAAATGAGGTGATTATAATAGTACCTACCTCATAGAGTATTTGTGAGAAGTAAATTTGTAAAGTGCTTACTGCATTATTATCAGGCACCTAACAAAGATTTGTTGAATATATACGTGCATGTCTATATTACACAGATTGATGTATCCTGATAAAAAAAAATCTCAGAAGAAAATACATAAAAAAAAATCTCTTCCTTTCTGTTTCTGGCCAGGTAGAGTAACAGGGACTGGATTTGTCAACCTGTCTGAAACAACTAAATCATCAGCACATAATAAGTGCTCATTAAATGTTTACCATTATTATTTTCATGCTTTAACTCATCCCTCACAAGTGTGTGAAGCAGGTTGTCTTATTAGTTCCATTTACAGCTGAGGAAATTGAGTTTCATATGGCTTATGTGACTTGACCAGGTCACTTAGTAAGAGGCAGAGTCAAAATGCAGACATTCCAGAGGTTATGTACTTTTTATTTTTGAGACAGTCTTACTCTGTCACCCAGGCTGGAGTGCAGTAGTGTGATCTTGGCTCACGGCAACCTCTGCCTCCCAGGTTCAAGTGATTCTCCTGCCTCAGCCTCCCGAGTAGCTGGAATTACAGGCATGTGCCACCACGCCCAGCTAATTTTTGTATTTTTAGTAGAGATGGGGTTTCACCATGTTGGGCAGGCTGGTCTTAAACTCCTGACTTCAGGTGATCTGCCTGCCTTGGCCTCCCAAAGTGCTGGGATTACAGGCATGAGCCACTGTGCCTGGCCCAGAGACTGTGCTCTGAACCACTGTGCTATCATGCTCAAGCATGTAGCTAAGGGTTCAGTGATATTTGTTGAATGAATGGCCCCAACCACCCAGAAGGAGATACTCTCAATCCTCTTCCTCCTCTCCTGTCTCTTCAGCCTCTCCTTTCCTGGCTTTATCCAGTCCAGTCTTAAACATGTTTGCCTCTTTCCTATTCAGGAAAACAAAAAAAAAAAAGAAAAAACAAAAAAAAGCTCCAGTGCCATCTCACCCCTTACCTTCCTCCACAGACAAACCTTCCAAGGAGTCACCTGTCCTTGTCTGCTTGTCTTCACTCTTCAATCCCCTGTATCATGAACTCTGCTCCTTGTCGTTAAGATGGTTCTTGCTGAAGTCACCGATAGTTTTCAAGATCTGAGTTCTTCCTGTTCCCATCTCCTTTAACCTCTCATCCGTGTTCACTGCAGGTGTCCACTCCCTCCCTTGGTGTGCATGCAAATTCATGCTCCTGGTTTTCTTCTTACTTTCTTGACCACTTCCTCTTGCTAGCTGTGCAGGCTTCTCTTCCTCCACCAGACCTAAGGGCTTGGATGTGAGCTGTTCTCTCTCCTTGCTCTATGTTTTCCTTCTGGGTGTTGCCATCTGTGCCTACATTATGCAGGCTACCTACACAGGCTGAGGACCCTAAGATTTTATCTCTAGTCCAGACCTTTCTTCTGGTTCCAGCCCAGCACTGGTCAAATGCCTACTTGTCATTTCTACCTGGATGTTCCAAGATCCTTCAGCAGATCTCTGTCATTAGAACCCCCCGTCTATTTGGGGGAAGGGGCTCAGATATCCTCTCTTCTAGTTCTCAGCCAATTACGTGCTCTCAGACTAGAACTTCTAGTCTTTGTGGGGCAGAGATGATCAGAGGTTATTTATACTGAAACTGAAGACATTGAGGGTCCAGGGTTGAGGTGGCAAATGTCCAGGTGTGGTGATGCCACTAGTGGCATCCACAACAGACTGCTTTCACCTGAACTTTGCCTCACTCCTTCCTGAATAATTTCAGCACCTGAGTCTCTGGCCTTTCTGATGACCACTTCCTCTTGGGAGCTGTGCAGGCTTCTCTTCCTCCACCAGTCCTAAGGGCTTGGTCGTGAGCCACTGGATATCCTTCCAAGGCTTGCTTAAAGATCTTTCAGTGGACTCTCCATCATTAAAACACCCTTTCTATTTTAGGGAGGGGGCACAGATATTATCGCTTCTAGTTCTTAGACAATTACATACTCTCAGACTAGAGCTCTGAATCTTTGTGGCACATAGGTGCACATGTACCCTAAAACTAGGTTTTCTATGTAGAAAGATAATAAAACTATACTTGGGTCTCAAAAAAAAAAAGTTATTTACACTGAAACTGAAGAAACTGAGCATTCAGGGTTGAGGTGGCAAACATTCAGGAGTGTTTTGTGTTGATTGCAACAAAAACCCATGAGTGGTACAAACTTATTACATTCACTGTGCTCCAAATGAGCTCATTGACCACTCCTCTGAAACCTTCTCCTTCTCCATTGAACCATATTGGAGTAAATGGATTTTCCATCTATCTAATTTCTCATGTCAGAAGCATGAGTCCTTGTGCCTCCCTCTCCCTTAGTGTCCACAGCTGGTCATCCTATTGATGCATCTCTATAAATATCTCCTGGGAACTTTTCCTGGTTTCCACTGCCATGACTCTTGTCCAAACCATCATTCTGTCTTTCCCAGACTCTGGTAATTGCCTCTTAAACAGTGTCTTTGCTTCTCCCAGTCCACCCGTCACACAGAAGCCAGAGTGATGTTTCAACAGGACAAATTTACTTATGGTCATTCGCCACCTAATGACATTTCAGTCTGTGATGGACTGCATATACAATGTTTCCTACAGGATTCTAATACCATATTTTTACTGTCCCTTTTCTATGTTTAGGTATGTTGATACAGAAATACTTCCCATTCTGTTACAATTGCCTACAGTATTCAGGACAGTCCCATGCTGTATAGGTTGTAGTCTAGGAGCAACGGGCCATAACATATAGCCTGGGTGTGTCGTAGGCTATGCTGTCTAGGTTTGTGTATGAACTCTGTGATATTCTCACAATGACAAAATCACCTAACCACACATCACATTTCTCAGGATGTGTCTCCATTGTTAAGTGATACATGACTGTGTATCACTCCTTTGTTTACAATCTGGCTTGTGTTGCTCTGACGGTAAAGTTAAAAATCACATTGCAGTCCCTCAGTTTTCACTAGAAGCACTTTCATTTCCCCACCAATGCAAAACTGCTTACCACCTTGGCATCTTGCACAACCTAGTCCCTCTGCCTAGAATACCCTACCTATTACCCACCTTCACTTGGCTAACACCAGGTCATCTTTTTTATCTCAGCTGAAATGCTGCATGTGAATAAGGCTTCCTTGATTCTCCAGGCTAAGTCAGGTTCTTCTAATACGTGTTCTGCTGGCATTCTGGATTTCTCTATCTCAGCTCTTATCAAAATTGCAGTTAATTATTACTATATTTCCTTGACTTTCTGGTATGTGTATATGTTTCTAAACACCTAACATCTCTGAGTTGGGATGCATCTTATAATTGAAGGCATCTCAGAAGTATCATTGGTAGTGTTTTTTTTAGTGGCATATAAACTAATGGTGCAATTTATGAGCAATGGCATCTTTGATTTGATGAACTGTGGTAATTATATAGTTATGTGTTTGCTTAGTTCATCTCCTAGGCTGTAAGTTGTGTCTGTCTTGATGAGAGCTCTATCCCCAGCGCTACTGTAGTACCTTGCACATAGCAAGCACCCAGTAAAGATTTGTGTGTGTATATATGTACACATATATATGTACATACACATATATATACATATATGTGTATATATGTAACAGAGATGAGTGTATGCCAGAAAATTCCATAAGAAAATAAATGAAAAACTCATTATTTTGACTTCTACTTCTGGCCAAGGTGGAATAACAGCAGTGGATTTACCCACTCATCTGAAAAAACTAAGAAATTGGATCAAATATATGAAACAATGATTCTCAAGATACTGATCACTAGGCAATGAAGGACAGCGATCCTTGAGAGAAGAGAAGCAAATGAAATGAGTGCTACAGCTGCCCTAGCTTGTTGCCTGGAGAGGAATATGTAGCCCAACTGAGGGGAGTTGGGCAACCCAGGCTGTGGTGCAGGGAGGGAGATCCCAGGTGGATTCTGGCAGTCTCCCTGAGTTGAAGAGGCAAAGCCAGGAGCCTGGTGAGGCCAACATGGCTAGAGGTTACAGGACAGAGAACTGCAGAGGAGATAGAACTTTGAGATCTGCAGATGGTCTCCCTCCAATCTTCAATAGAGTACCCATCAGCACATGTGTTTTAGAAAACTATCCAAGGCTGGAGAAAGAATGACTTAAAAGGATGAGAGGCTGGGCGCAGTGGCTCACTCCTGTAATCCCAGCACTTTGGGAGGCTGAGGTGGGCAGATCACTTGAAGTCAGGAGTTCAAGACCAGCCTGGCCAACATGGTGAGACCCTGTCTCTACTAAAAATACAAAAATTAGCCAGGTGTGGTGGCATGCACCTGTAATCCCAGCTACTCGAGAGGCTGAGGCAAGAGAATTACTTGAACGCAGGAGGCAGAGGTTGCAGTGAGCCAAGATCGCACCGCTGCACTCCAGCCTGGGTGACAGAGTGACACTCTATCTCAAAAACAAACAAACAAACAAAGAATGAGAGGCCATAATTCTCAGAGCTCACATAGGGTTAGGATTCTGTTCCCACCAGTAAAAGTGAAAACCTCAAAACCTCATACTTCACAGTACATTAGGCAGAGGACTCAGATGTAGGGAAAATTAGCCTCAAACAAAACTGCTCTGGTCCTGCTCAATAAAGTTTAACAGCAAGACTTGAAAACATCATACTGTCTCTGGGTAACTTCACTCTGTCCCAGAACAAAGTTCGAGAATATTTATAATAATACAAAAACTATACAAAATTTTACCCAAAAAGGTAAATTTCACAATGTTAGGCTGATGCAAAACATCAGCAAAATGCAACACATAATGAAGAGGAAAATTCAATCAATTAGAACTGACCTAGGAGTGACACAGATGTTAAAAGCTATAGGCAAGGATATTAAAATAATTATTATAAATGTATTCCATGTGTTCTAGAAGCTAGAGGAAATATTGAACATGGTAAGTAGAGATATGGAAGTTATAAAAATGACCCAAGTCAAACTTCTAGAGGTGAAAACAATGATGTTCAAGATGGTACTAATGGCAGGTTAAACATTTGAGAAAAAAGATTAATAAACTTGAAGACATAACAGTGGAAATTATTGGAAATGAAACACTGAAAAAAACCCAAAACGAACAGCATTAGTGAGCTGTGGCAAAACTGCAAGTAGCCAAATATACATGTAATTGGAATCTCTGAAGCAGAGGGGAGAGCAGAAAAATATTTGAAGAAATAATGGCAGACATTTTTCAAATGTGATGAAAGGTATAAACCCACAGATCCAAGATACTTGCTAATCCCAAGAAACATGAAGAAAATTACACTAAGATACATCATGATTCGATCGCTTAAAACAGGTCACAAGTAGAGAATATTAAAAGCAACCAGAGGGAGAAAAACACATTTTCTACCAAAGTGAAGACAGCAGATATCTTGTTGGAAATGATGTAAGGTAGAAGAAAATTGGGCAATATATCTGAAATATTGACAGAAAAACCGTCAACTCATTTCAAAAATGAAGGCAAAATAAAGCTGAAAGAATTTATTAATATCACCAGCCAATTTGTACTATAAGAAATATTAGGCTGGGTGTACTGGCTCACACACTTGTAATCCCGGTGTTTTGGGATGCAAAGGCAGGAGGATGGCATGAGCCCAAGAGTTCAAGACCAGCCTCAGCAAGATGGCGAAACCCCATCTCTAAAAAAAAAAAATACAAAAATTAGTCAGGCATGGTGGCATGCACCTGTGGTCCCAGCTACTTGGGAGGCTGAGGTGGGAGGATCTTGAGCCCAGGAGGTAGAGGCTGTAGTGAGCCATGATCACACCACTGTACTCCAGCCTGGGCAATAGAGTGAGACCCTGCTTCAAAAAAGAAAAGAAAAAAAATAAAAATAAAGAAGAAAAAAGAAAAAGAAATATTAAAGGAAGTCCTCCAGGCAGAAGCAAAATGCTACTAGGTAGACATTTGAATCTATGTAAGAGAATGAAGAGCCTCAGAATTGTTAATTATGTTGAGTAAAAATTCTCATTATTTAAATTCTATAAACTATAATTGACTGTTTAAATTTACAAAGTAACAAACTATTGTGGAGCTTATAACATACATAGAAATAAAATATATGAGAACGAGAACACAAAAAGGGAGGAAGGGCAAAATAGGATAGTTGTACAATTCTTAGATGTGAAGCAGCATTATATACTTGAAGGTAGACTGTGAGTTAAAGATGTATGTTATACATCACACACCAGGGCCTGTCGGGGGGTTGGGGGCAAGGGGAGGGAGAGCACTAGTAGAAATACCTAATGTGGATGACGGGTTGATGGGTGCAGCAAACCATCATGGCACGTGTATACCTTTGTAACAAACCTGCATGCTCTGCACATGTACCCCAGAACTTAAAGTATAATAGTAAAAAAGATGTATGTTATGAACCCTAGAAAATCCACCAAAATTGCAAACCAAAGTTATAGCTAATAAACCACGATGGAAGATAAAATGCAAAGGGGTGGAAAGGAGGGATTCCAAGAGGGTAGGAGAAAATTTTCGGGAGAGACAGACATGGTCATTGTATTATTGTGGTGCTGATTTCATGAGTGTAGACATATGTCAGAACTGACTAAATTCTACACTTGAAACATATGCCCTTTATTGTCTGCCAGTTGTACTTGAGGAAAGCTGTTAACAAAAATATTTCTTGATGGAAGGATTATGCATCACTTTTATTTTTGCTATCCTTTTCTGTGTTTTTTAGCATGAAAATGAGAAAGATAAAGCCAATCAGTCTGTTTTCATAAAGCCACTACTTCTAACCCTTCCTTTTGTCATTCTTTTCCTTTCATTATAGAAAAACCACAAAATTCTCCTGTTTTTCACACTTTTTCCTCTTCTCTGTCTCTAATCCACTCAGTCAAAGATTACCAGCTTCATTATTCTAACATGTTCCTTTCCTGCATCTCTCCCTGGCTACCCGTCACCTACCATGTAGCTGAGGTCTCAGACCCTTAGCCAGGTATATAACACTCTCAGCCTGGCAGCTTCCTCCATGTGGTCTGGTTAGCCTACTCCAGTGGGCACATTTTGGTGGTTAGAGGCTTGCTTGGGACTTGCGTTTTACTTCTCCAGGGTACCATTTCCCTGGGCCTCTGTTCATTAGGAGGGGGCTGCAGAAGGAAAGAAAAAGCAAGAGGCTAGGGAGCAGCTCCTCACTGTCTGGAATCCAGCAGTCTTTCTACTGAGCCTGGGGGACTCAGCCATGGAGGGTGAGCTAGGAAGAGGGAGACCCCCGCATCTTAAGTGTCCCAGAAAAGAGAAGACCTTGAGCTGAAGTGAGCTACACACAACACTGATCTCTCAGGGTATGTCAGCATTTAAGGTGTGTGTGTGTGTGTGTGTGTGTGTGTATCTTTCTCCCAGCAATAAATTCTAAACAATAATATGTATACCCCCAACACTAATAGTTTCTTTCTCAACCTCCCCTCCTCTCCCCTCCCCTCCCCTCCCCTCCCCTCCTCTCCTCTCCTTTCTCTCCATTCTTCTTTTTCCGTCTCCACTGGGTTCCACCAACCCACCCTCCCTTCTCCTTGCACAAGTCTCTCCCCCTTTTATTATCACTATATCTTGGGCTGTGTTTTCACAGCACATGGTCTTTAAAAGTGCCCAGCTGACTTGAGGGCTCCATTGTGATGCTGTTTCCAACACTTGTGTCCTATTAAGCTTTGTCCCAGCCCCAGCCTTAGCCCCTGGCTCCCATCTCTGCCCTGGCCACCTGCAATGACCCACTTCCCCACCTAACCTCAGCTTTTGCAGAGCACGAGAGAGGGCTACCTTTAGCAGGTGTGCCCCTGGCGACACGTCTGGCTGCCAAAAACAATGCTCCTCGTGCCAGGCAAGAGCTGTCCACGTGGCAGAACGTTTATGGAACTTTTCTGCAGAAAAATCTGGAGTCAAGCAGTTTGAAACAACAGGGAGGGATCCCGAAAAACATTTTTTTTTGCACTTTCTCCAAGGAACTTTCTCAAAAAGCAAAGGCAAATTGCATTGTTTATGGGGGAAAAAAAAACACAAGACACCAACAATAACACAGGGTAATTACAGACAATGGAGAGAAATGCTGTCAGCGACCACTGGAAGAAGGCTGGCTTTTTTTTCCTTAGTATTCTTCATGTTGGATGCAAAATAGCCATGGCTGTGCTAAATTCCTGCGGATGGTGTGTTTCTGCCAGGATGGATCTGGTTGGAACAAAATCTTTGGTTCTGAGTAAGGGTGGAAAGCTTAGTAAGTGTTTGTTGGGAAGATTGGAAATTCCTTGACCTTCTCCAGGCTCTGGATCTCCCAGGAAGCTGTGAATGGGAAGCTCCCAGTTTAGTTTCTGTGACAGCTGGGTCTCATCTAATGAAGGTTGAGGGACCCTTGACCTCTGGGTAGTGAAGTCTTGGATTTACACTTCTGCCCTCTGCTAGAGCGTGGACTACCACCTGACCTGCCAAGTCACTCACCTTAAATGTTAGCAGTAGCCATGGTGTGTGTGTGTGTGTGAAAGCAAGCAGGCAGAGTGTGACTTTTTTTTTTTTTTTGAGACGGAGTCTCACTCTGTTACCCAGGCTAAAGTGCAGTGGCGTGATCTTGGCTCACTGCAACCTCTGCCTCCTGGGTTCAAGCGATTCTCCTGCCTCTCAGCCTCCCATGTAGCTGGGATTATGGGTGCCCACCACCATGCCCGGCTAATTTTTGTATTTTTAGTAGAGACGAGGTTTCACTATATTAGCCAGGGTGGTCTCGAACTCCTGACCTCAAGTCATTTGCCCGCCTCGGCCTCCCAAAGTGCTGGCATTACAGGTGTGAGCCACTGCGCCCAGCCAGAGAGTGACTTTTTTTTTTTTTTTTTTTTTTTTTTTTTCGGAGACGGAGTCTTGCTCTGTCACCCAGGCTAGAGTGCAGTGGCATGATCTCTGCTCACTGCAACCTCTGCCTCCCGGCTTCAAGCAATTCTCCTGCCTCAGCCCCCTGAGTAGCTGGGATTACAGGCGCGTGCCACCACGCCCGGCTAATTTTTGTATTTGTAGTAGAGATGGGGTTTCACTATGTTGGTAAGGCTGATCTGGAACTCCTGACCTTGAGATCTGCTCACCTCGGCCTCCCAAAGTGCTGGGATTACAGAGGTGAGCCACCACACCCGGCCGAGAGTGACTTTTAAAGACCTTTCACAGAACAGCCTTGTATCAGTTTCCTCTGGCTGCTGTAACTAATTATCACAAACTTAGTGCCTTATAACAACACAAATTTTATTCTCTCACAGTTCTGGAAGTCAGAGTTCAAGATTGGTCTCACTGGGCTGAAATCAAGGTGTTGGCAGGCTGCATTCCTTCTGGAGGCTCTAGTGGAGAACCTGTTTCCTTGTGTTTTCCAGCTCCTAGAGGTCACCCGCATTCCGTGGCCCCCCTCAGAGCTGGCAGTGCAGTATCTTCAGATCAACCTGGAGTCCCTCTGACACTTTGCTTTTCTGTTTGCAAATCCCTCTCTGACTCTTTTAAGGACCCTCATGAGGATCCTTGGACCCTTGGGCTCACCTGGATAACCCAGAATAATGTCCCCTTCTTAAGACTTTAACTTAATCACACATGCAAAGTCCTCTTTGCCATGTAAGGCAACATATTCACAGGCTTCAGGGGTCAGGATGTGTACATCTTGCAGGGTGAAAGGGCCATTATTTTGTCTACTATTGGCTTCTTTGAAAGGCAGTTCTTTCAGTCATGTGGTGAGAACAGAGGGGACTTGCTTTAAATGGAAAAAACAGTGGCTGAGATGGGATTTGAATCCTAGCTTAGGACCCCCAGTTTTTCCACTGCACTGGGATTTGAAGGTGAACTTTTGAGGGATTCTTGCAATGCACATCATAGCCTTTTTGGAGAGGAAGCAATGAGATAAAATTCTAAGCCCAGAGGGTGTTGGAAGGATTGAATGAAAAATTGTAGAAACTATATATTGAGTTTGCTTTACGCAAAGACTACGGTTAAGTGATAAAAGGCCTTACTTCACGGAATCATTCCCAGAACACAATACAGTGGGGGCAATTATTAGCTCCTTTTTACAACTGAGAAGACCAAGACTAAGGGAGATTAAATAATTTGCCCAAGAAAGGAGTGAAACCAGAGTGCAAAATGAGGTCTGTCTGATGTCAAAGCCCATGCTTTTCATGACTGTGGTAAAGGGGGAGGACTCATAACACACTTTTCTCATAGGAGAAAATTCTACTGTTCCTTTTGATTTACCTGCAAGGCTAAGTTAATTCAATAACATTCAGAGGGGATTCAAGATGGCTGAATAGGAACAGCACCGGTCTGCAGCTCCCAGTGAGATGGACGCAGAAGGTGGGTAATTTCTGCATTTCCAACTGAGGTACGTGTTTCATTTCACTGGGACTGGTTGGACAGTGGGTGCAGCCCATGGAGGGTGAGCCGAAGCGCTGTGGGGCATCGCCTCACCCAGGAAGCGCAAAGGGTCGGGGAATTTTCTCCCCTACCCAAGGGAAGCCATGAGGGTCTAAGCCTGAGGATCTCTGAGCCTGAGGATCTCTGGCACAGATACTGCACTTGTCCCACGGTCTTCACAACCACAAATCAGGAGATTCCCCTCCGGTGCCTACCCCACCAGGACCTGGGTTTCAAGCAAAAAACTGGGTGGCCAATTGGGCAGACACTGAACTAGCTGCAGGAGCTCTTTTTTTCCATGCCACAGTGGCACCTGGAACGCCAGTAAGACAGAACCGTTCACTCCCCTGGAAAGGGGTACTGAAGCAAGGGAGCCAAGTGGTCTGACTTGGTGGTTCCCACCCCCATGGAGCCCAGGAAACTAAGATCCACTGGCTTGAAATTCTTACTGCCATCACAGAAGCAATCTGAGATCCACCTGGGACTTTCGAGCTTGGTGGGGGGAGCGGCATCCGCCATTGTTGAGGCTTGAGTAGGTGGTTTTATGGTCACAGTGTAAACAAAGCCGCTGGGAAGTTCCAACTGGGCAGAGCCCACAGCAGCTCAGCAAGGCAGCTGTGGCCAGACAGCCAGATTTCTCCTGTCTGGACAGGGCATCTCTGTAAAAAAGGCAGCAGCCCCAGTCAGGGGCTTACAGCAGGTTTAAACGTCCCTGCCTGACAGCTCTGAAGGGAGCAGCGGACCTCCCTGCACAGCGTTCGAGCTCTGCCAAGGGTCAGTCTGCCTCCTCAAGTGGGTCCCTGACCCCTGTGTATACTGAATGGGAGACACCTCGCAGTAGGGGCCAACAGACACCTCATACAGGAGAGCTCTGATTGGCATCTGGCAGGTGCCCCTCTGGGTCAAAACTTCCAGAAAGAACAGGTAGCAATCTTTGCTGCTCTGCAGCCTCTGCTGGTGATACTCAGGCAAACAGGGTCAGGAGTGGACCTCCAGCAAACTCCAGCAGACTGGCAGCAGAGGGTCCTGACTGTTAGAAGGAAAAGAAACAAACAGAAAGGATTAGCAGGTCCACTCAAATACCCCATCCTAAGGTCACCAACATCAAAGACCAAAGGTAGAGAAATCCACAGAGATGGGGAAACACCAGCGCAAGAAGGCTGAAAATTCCCAAAACCAGAACACCTCTCCTCCTCCAAATGATCACAACTCCTCACCAGTAAGGGAACAAAACTGGATGGGGAATGAGTTTGATGAACTGACAGAAGTAGGCTTCAGAAGGTGGGTAAGAACAAACTCCTCTGAGCTAAAGGAGCATGTTTTAACCCAATGCAAGGAAGCTAAGAACCTTGAAAAAAGGATGGTTGAATTGCCAACTAGAATAACCAATGTAGAGAAGAACATAAATGACCTGATGGAGTTGACAAACACAGCATGAGAACTTTGTGAAGAATACACAAGTATCAATAGCTGAATCGATCAAGCGGAAGAAAGGATATCAGGATTGAAGATCAACATAATGAAATAAAGAGAGAAGACAAGATTAGAGAAAAAAGAATAAAAAGGAATGAACAAAGCCTTCAAGAAATATGGGACTATGTGAATAGACCAAATCTACGTTTGATTGGTATACCTGAAAGTGACAGGGAAAATGGAACCAAGTTGGAAAACACTCTTCAGGCTATTATCCAGAACTTCCCCGACCTAGCAAGACAGGCCAACATTCAAATTCAGGAAATACAGAGAACACCACAAAGATACTCCTCGAGAAGAGCAACCCCAAGACACATAATCATCAGATTCACTGAGGTTGAAATGAAGGAAAAAGTGTTAAGGGCAGCCAAAGAAAAGGTCGGGTTACCCACAAAGGGAAGCCCATCAGACTAACAGTGGATCTCTCTGCAGAAACCTTGCAAGCCAGAAGAGAGTGGGGCCAATATTCAACATTCTCAAAGAAAAGAATTTTCAGCCTAGAATTTCATATCAAGCCAAACTAAGCTTCATAAGCGAAGGCGAAATAATCCTTTACAGACAAGCAAATGCTGAGGGATTTTGTCACCACCAGACCTGCCTTACAAGAGCTCCTGAAGGAACCACCAAACATGGAAAGGAACAACCAGTACCAGCCACTGCAAAAACATACCAAATTGTAAAGAACATCGACACTATGAAGAAACTGCCTTAACTAATGGGCAAAACAACCAGCTAGCATCATAATGACAGGATCACATTCACACATAACAATATTAACCTTAAATGTAAATGGGCTAAATGCCCCAATTAAAAGACACAGACTGACAAATTGGATAAAGAGTGAAGCCCCATCAGTATTCAGGAGACCCATCTCACGTGCAGAGACACACACAGGGTCAAAACAAAGGGATGGAGGAATATTTACCAAGCAAATGGAAAGAAGAAAAAAAAGCCGGAGTTGCAATCCTAATCTGTGATAAAACAGACTTTAAACCAACAAAGATCAAAAGAGACAAGGGCATTACATAATGGTAAAGGGATCAATACAGCAAGAAGAGCTAACTATCCTAAATATATATGCACCCAATACAAGAGTACCCAGATTCATAAAGCAAGTTCTTAGAGACCTGCAGAGACTTAGACTCCCACACAGTAATAGTGGGAGACTTTAACACCCCACTGTCAATATTAGACAGATCAACGAGACAGAAAATTAACAAGGATATTCAGGACTTGAACTCAGCTCTGGACCAAGCAGACCTTATAGACATCTACAGAACTCTCCACCCCAAATCAACAGAATATACATTCTTTTCAGCCCCTCATCACAGTTATTCTAAAATTGACCACATAATTGGAAGTAGAATACTCCTCAGCAAATGCAAAAGAACGGAAATCGTAACCAACAGTCTTTCAGACCACAGTGCAATCAAATTAGAACTCAGGATTAAGAAACTCACTCAAAACCACACAACTACATGGAAACTGAACAACCTGCTCCTGAATGACTACTGGGTAAATAACGAAATGAAGGCAGAAATAAAGGTGTTCTTTGAAACCAATGAGAATGAAGACACAATGTACCAGAATCTCTGGGACACATTTAAAGCAGTATTTGGAGGGAAATGTATAGCACTAAATGCCCACAA
This sequence comes from Pongo abelii, assembly GCF_028885655.2. Lineage (NCBI taxonomy): Eukaryota > Metazoa > Chordata > Mammalia > Primates > Hominidae > Pongo > Pongo abelii. Next base: position 104,909,663 of record NC_071995.2, on the reverse strand, counting down.
GAAAAAGCAGGAAAGATCTAAAATTGACACCCTAACATTACAATTAAAAGAACTAGAGAAGCAACAGCAAACAAATCCAAAAGCTAGCAGAAGACCTGAAATAACTAAGATCAGAGCAGAACTGAAGGAGATAGAGACACGAAAAACCCTTCAGAAAAATCAATGCATCCAGGAGCTGGTTGTTTGAAAAGATTAATGGATAGACTGCTAGCCAGGCTAATAAAGAAGAAAAGAGAAGAATCAAGTAGATGCAATAAAAAATGATGTAGGGGATATCATCACTGATTCCACAGAAATACAAACTACCATCAGAGAATACTATAAACACCTCTATGCAAATAAACTAGAAAGTCTAGAGAAATGGATAAATTCCTGGACACATACACCCTCCTAAGTCTAAGCCAGGAAGAAGTCGAATCCCTGAATAAACCAATAACAAGTTCTGAAATTGAGGCAGCAATTAATAGCCTATCAACCAAAAAAAGTCCAGGACCAGATGGATTCACAGCTGAATTCTACCAGGGGTACAAAGAGGAGCTGATACCATTCCTTCTGAAACTATTGCAAACAATAGAAAAAGAGGGAATCCTCCCTAACTCATTTTATGAGGCCAGCATCATCCTGATACCAAAGCCTGGCAGAGGTACAACAAAAAAAGAAAATTTCAGACCAATATCCCTGATGAATATCGATGCAAAAATCCTCAATAAAATACTGTCAAACTGAATCCAGCAGCACATCAAAAATCTTATCCACCATGATCAAGTTGGCTTCATACTTGTGATGCAAGGCTGGTTCAACATATGCAAATCAATAAACATAATCCATCACATAAACAGAACCAATGACAAAAACCACATGATTATCTCAATAGATCCAGAAAAGGCCTTTGAAAAATTCAACACCCCATCATGCTAAAAATTCTCAATAAACTAGGTATTGATGGAATGTATCTCAAAATAATAAGAGCTATTTATGACAAACCCACAGCCAATATCATACTGAGTGGGCAAAAACTGGAAGCATTCCCTTTGAAAATTAGCACAAGACAAGGATGCCCTCTCTCACCACTCCTATTCAACATAGTATTGGAAGTTCTGGCCAGGGCAATCAGGCAAGAGAAAGCAATAACGGGTATTCATATAGGAAGAGAGGAAGTCAAATTGTCTCTGTTTGCAGATGACATGATTGTATATTTAGAAAACCCCATCGTCTCAGCCCAAAAACTCCTTAAGCTGATAAGCAACTTCAGCAAAGTCTCAGGATACAAAATCAATGTGCAAAAATCACAAGCATTCCTACACACAAATAACAGACAAGCAGAGAGCCAAATCATGAGTGAACTCCCATTCATAATTGCTACTAAGAGAATAAAATACCTAGGAATACAACTTTCAAGGGATGTGAAGGCCCTTTTCAAGGAGAAATACAAACCACTGCTCAAGGAAATAAGAGAGGACACAAACAAATGGAAGAACGTTCCATGCTCATGGATAGGAAGAATCAATATCATGAAAATGGCCATACTGCCCAAAGTAATTTATAGATTCAGTGCTATCCCCATCAAGCTACCACTGACTTTCTTCACAGAATTGGAAAAAACTAAAGTTCATATGGAACCAAAAAAGAGCCTGCATAGCCAAGACAATCCTGGGCAAGAAGAATAAAGCTGGAGGCATCACACTACCTGACTTCAAACTATACTACAAGGCTACAGTAACCAAAACAGCATGGTACTGGTACCAAAACAGATGTATAGACCAATGGAACAGAACAGAGGCCTCAGAAATAACACCACACGTCTACCACCACCTGATCTTTGACAAACCTGACACACACAAGCAATGGGGAAAAGATTCCCTATTTAATAAATGGTGTTGGGAAAACTGGCTAGCCATATGCAGAAAACTGAAACTGGATCTCTTCCTTACACCTTATACAAAGATCAACTCAAGATGGATCAAAGACTTAAACATAGGACCATAAAAATCCTGGAAGAAAACCTGGGTAATACCATTCAGGACATAGGCATGGGCATAGACTTCATGTCTAAAACACCAAAAGCAATTGCAACAAAAGCCAAAATTGACAAATGAGATCTAATTAAAGAGCTTCTGCACAGCAAAAGAAATTATGGTCAGAGTGAACAGGCAGCCTACAGAATGGGAGAAAATTTTTGCAATCTATCCATCTGACAAAGGGCTAATATGCAGAATCTACAAAGAAGTTAAACAAATTTACAAGAGAAAAACAAACAACCCCATCAAAAAATGGGCAAAGGATATGAACAGACACTTCTCAAAAGAAGACATTTAGGCAGCCTACAGACACATGAAAAAATGCTCATCATCACTGGTCGTTAGAGAAATGCAAATCAAAACCACAATGAGGTAGCATCTTACACTAGTTAGAATGGTGATCATTAAAAAGTCAGGAAATGAGATGCTGGAGAGGTTATGGAAAAATAGGAATGGCTTTTACATTGTTGGTGGGAGTGTAAATTAGTTCAACCATTGTGGAAGACAGTGTGGTGATTTCTGAAGGATCTAGAACTAGAAATATCGTTTGACCCAGCAATCCCATTACTGGGCATATACCCAAAGGATTATAAATCATTCTACGATAAAGACACCTGCACACGTATGTTTCTTGCAGCACTATTCACAATAGCAAAGACTTGGAACCAACCCAAATGTCCATCAATGATAGACTGGATTAAGAAAATGTGGCACATATACACCATGGAATACTATGCAGCCACAAAAAAGTATGAGTTCATGTCCTTTGCAGGGACATGGATGAAACTGGAAATCATCATTCTCAGCAAATGATCAGAAAACCAAACACCACATGTTCTCACTCATAAGTGGGAGTTGAACAATGAGAACACATGGACACAGGGAGGGGAACATCACACATTGGGGCCTGTCAGGGGGTGGGGGTTAGGGGAGGGATAACATTAGGAGAAATACCTAATGTAGGTGACGGGTTGATGGGTGCAACAAACCACCATGGCATGTGTATACCTATGTAACAGAACTGCATGTTCTGCACATGTAACCCAGAACTTAAAAGTATAATAAAAAAAGAAAAAAATAACATTCAGAGGATGGAACAGAAATGTATGGAGAATTTCTAGGCACAGAGAGGTTAAATAATTTATCCAATGTCACACAGCCAGGCAGAAGCAAGGCCAAGAATAGATGCCTGAAGCAAATCAATTGTTGGGACGTTTGTGTTAAGGGTCTCAATCATAAAGATGGTGCATGTAAAGGATGCTAAGAGAAGTGGCCCCTCCATTCCTCAACACCCTCTGGAGGATAGAGAAGGACACACAGAGGTATCATGTGAATTGAAGATAGTAGGACAAAGTCCAGTGCTCTGTGGCCAGCAAAGCCCTCCATGATTCCCTGATCCTGCCTTGTAAGCACATCTCCTGCCTCTCTCTTTCAATTTGCTATGCCCCTGCCACAGTGGTCTTTCTGTTATGCCAACACTCCAAATTCCTTCCTAGCTTAGGGCCTTTGCATTTCTTACCTGTTCTGTCCTGGTTCTTGCATGGCTGGTAACCTCTTGCCATTCAGGCCAGTCACCTCCTCAGGAGACCCTCCCTGAATACCCAATTGCTTTCCACTCTCTGTCATATAGCACTGTTATTTTTTGTTTCCCTGAATTTACTACTATTTGATTTTCTTATTCATTTACTTTTTTTATTATTTGTCTCTACCCTGCACCCCCTTTAAGCCTCATTGAATGCGGGAGGGCTAGGTCTGATTATTTACAGCTGTGTCTCCGAGAGCCTGGAGCATGGTATGCCTTGAACACATATTTGTTGAATGAATGAGTTGACTAGGTAAACAAAGATGGAGGGACAATATTCTAGGACTCTTGGTGGAGGAAACAGCCTTTACAAAGCCATGGAGTTTTGAGAGAACAATGGGCAGCAAGGGTGGTCAGCCATCTGGTGTGGCCGCAGGATCAGTGCCCACATGCAGAGTGGAGCTGAACTGTTGAGATGGGCAGGGCCAGCTCCCACAGGGTCTTGAGGGCCAATCCAAAGAGCTTGGAGTTTATCTTGACAGATTGAAAGCTGCCAGAGGATTTTGAGGGGGGGTGTGTCATTGTCAGATCATATGATTTATGGATCATTTTGGTTGAGTATGAGGAGTGGATTAGATCAGGGGAAGGCTGGAGGCAGGGGTAATAGGTAGGAGGGTGTTACATAGTCCAGATAACGGGTAAGAACTTGAATCATTTGCTTAGCCTGAAGATGGCAGCAGATGCTGCCAGTGCCCTGCCCTTCCCCCTTCATGCCTGAGGCACCCTGTGGCAGGGACAGGCACCTGGAGCGCTGCCTGCTGGCCTGTTCTTGGCTGCCCAAGGGCAGGTCTGAAGTGCCTGGATATTAACACTTGGGAGCAGCCTCAGCCAATAGCCAATGCTGAAGGATGAAGCCTCAGCCTCCTCAGACCCCAGGGGACAACTCTGAAGCATATTCTGTGCCATTTCTCTGATGTCCTCAGGACACTGAGCTTCAGTTGCCCATAGTGGTAACCTGGTCATTGCCGAACCCTTCCTATAGCAGCTTCCTCCCCTTCCATTCTCACTTTCTCACTCTCTTCTCAGTGTATCTGGGATCACCTACCAAAATAAGCCACTTATATTCAAATTCTTGTCTTGGGGTCTACTTCTGGAGGATTCTAGCTTAAGACATTGTCTGAGTCCATTCAGGCTGCTGTAACAGAATACCATAGACTGGGAAGCTGATAAACAACAGAAATTTATTTCTCACAGTTCTAGAGGCTGGGAAGTCCAAGATCAAGGTGCTGGCTGATCCAGTGTCTGATGATTGCCCACGTTCCTGTTCATAGATGACATCTTCTCTCTATGTCTTCACCTGGTAGAAGGGGCCAAAACATTCCCTTGGGTCTATTTTATAAGACACGGATCCCATTCATGAAGGCTCTAACCTCATAACTTAATCACCTCCCAGAGGCCCTGCCTCCTAATGCCATCACATTTTTGTGGTTAGGATTTCAACATGTGAATTTTGGGAGGGACACAAACATTCAGACCACAGCAGATGCAGCTTCTCAAATACACCATACACATTCCTGTTTTAGGACCTTTGTGTTTGCTGTCTCTGGGTGGTTCTTCCCCTAGGTTTCCAGAAGATTCACTCTTTTATCTCTTCAGATCTTTATCGAGCTATCACCTTGATTATCATCAGGTTGGGTTGGGTTGGGTTATGCTGAAGTAACAAGCCCTTAATTTCATTGGCTTAACTACAAAAGATGTATTTGTCTTCATGCTACATGCCCTTTGTGGTATGCAGGGCTGCTCTGCTCCACAGAGTCACTCGGGACTGAGGCTGATGGAAGCTCCATTGCATCACAGATTCCACAATCACCACAGCATAATAGGGACCATGGAGAAGTGATACTCATCACTTGTGCTTATATAGGCCAGAGCAAGTCAGTGGCTGCACCTGGTAGGCAGCAGAGACGTGCAGTCCTACCTTAAGTACAGGAGGCAGCGAGCTGGAAATATTTGGGCAGCAGCCCCAGTGACAATTCCCACATCACAGGAGAGTTGGTTCTGATACTCTGTTGAAAAATGGAACCTCGTAGGTGCTGGTTGTGCTGAGTGCCTTGAACTGGGTGCTGGTTACATGGGTATTAGTCCATTTTCACACTGCTATAAAGAACTACCCAAGACTAGGTAATTTATACAGAAAAGAGGTTTAATTGACTCACAGTTCTACATGGCTGGGGAGGCCTCAGGAAACTTACCATCATGACAGAAGGCAAAGGGGAAGCAACATGGCAGCAGGCAAGGGAGAGACAGAGAGCAAAGGGAGAACTGCCAAACTTTTTTAAAGCATCACATTTCACGAGAACTCACTCATTATCATGAGAACAGCATGGGGGAAATGGCCCCCATGATCCAATCATCTCCCACTAAGTACCTGCCTTGACATGTGGGGATTACAATTCTAGATGAGATTTGGGTGGGGACACAGAGCCAAACCATATCAGGTATGTTCACTTTGAGAAAATCTGTTACACTTATGGTTTGATCACTTTTTCCTTACATGTAGATACTTCAATGAAAAGTTTAAAAAGTGCACTCCTGTACTTGCTATGCCTTTTCCTACCTTATTTTTCTCCATAGCACTTATCACCATTGAAGCTACCATGTATTGTACTCTATTCTGCGTGTCTTTTCCATTGGAATGTAAGCTTATGAAGAGAAGACATTTTCAAGGTGTTTTTTGTTTTTTTTTTTTTTCCATCTGGTCTTTCCCTGCTGTTTGACCAGCATCTGGCATAGAGGAGGCGCTCAATATATATGTATTAAATAAATGAATACTTGGAACCAGATGTGATATTCAAAGTATTTCATAACTAGAAGGTACAGGCATGATCCAGTTGGGATGGATGCTCATTGTAAACAACTGGTACAGCCTTTTGGGCAAATTGGTTGAATATTAGCCCTGGCTGAGACACTAAATGCCGCAGTTGGAAATCTTATACTCTCCCTTTAACAGTGTATTAAGCATGTTCAGGGAACAGGCATTGCCAAAGTGAAGGTCTCGGTTACTGTAGCTATAATTTGCAGAAGGAAGGGGAACTCACACCTCTTGAGCATTTAATCTTGTGCCAAGTCTTGGGCTGGCCCTTTTATGACTATTATTTAATTTAACTTCATGGCTGATGTTGTTTTGTTTCAAAATAAACCTAAATTGCCTACACCAGCATTCTTTTTCCTCTGGGCCTCTCCTTCCCTCTCTATGTGCCCACTTTAGCCATGCACCTGGCAGGTAAAAAGGCACTCCTGAGACCTCAGTTGTTGATTAAAACCAGGTTAGGAAAAGTGGCTTCCATGTGCATCTGACTAGGACCAGACCTCCAGCAAAACCATGAAAGGTCACACCGAGACAGCCAAACAGAACTCTTTTTCTATCTGTTTCCACACCTCATCTTTTCCTGTCACATGTGACACCTAGAAGTCTTTACACTGAAGCCGCCTGGTTGGCCCAGGGGTTCATAAGTAATGGCCTAGAAGGAGTTATTCTTTCAACTCATTATTATTGTTTTATTGAAGTAGTGGCTTGAGAATGCTAACTCTGCTTTTTATGAATTTTGGCTTGCTTCAAGACCAGGCCTCTGGGTCTGGCTTGGAAAATAACTTTAGAGTGAACCTCACACACTACCCACTCAGTCCCTTTTTAATTCACTCACTGGACTCCCCATGAAACTTGAGGAGTCAGTCCAAGAACTCTGTGGGACTTGGGGTCTGTTATCCTTTAAAAAATGATTTTTGGTGGTGATGGCCCCAGAAAAGAATAGAGTCTTCAGAATCAATAAGTTGTAATAACTCTTACCTGGGGAAGATGATTTCATTTTTGTATTCTTGCCCCATCTTTGCAGGGTGTTAGAGCTGAAAATAAATTGATTATTTAATTCAGTCAGTCAACTGACAAATTATTATTGAACATCTCTCCCTGTACCAGGCACTGGATCTGGAGCTAGGGATGCAACAGAAAACATAGAGATGATGCCTTTATTCCATCATTCATCCAACAATTATTTACTTAGCACATACTGAAGGCTAGACCCTGTGCTGGGTGCAGAGAAAGCAGAGAATGATATGGTATAATCTCTGCCTTATAATCTAGTGGTTAAGAACGTGAGCCTGAGAGTCAGATGTGGGTTCAAATCCCAGATCTGCCCACTAGTAGCTGGGTGACCTTGGGCAAGTAAATCCAACTCTTGGAGTTTTAGTTTCTATATCTGTAAAACAGAGATAATAGTAGTACCTATCTTATGGAGCTATTGTCTTTGGAATAGTATTTAGTAAATGTTCAGTAAATGATAGCTAGTTATTATTATTAATAATACTATGAGTAATCTAGTCAGATAGACAAATAGGCCAAATTTCACAATATGATAAAATCTATAATGCATGAAGCATCCTGGAAACATAGAGAACAAGACATTCTTCTGATGGAACAAGGAAAGGTGACTAGGTGCGGTGGCTCATGCCTGTTATCTGAGCACTTTGGAAGGCTGAGGTGGGTGGATTACTTGAGGCCAGGAGACCAGCCTGGCCAACATGGTGAAACCCCATCTCTACTAAAAATACAAAAATTAGCTAGGTGTGGTGGTGGGTCCTTGTAATCTCAGCTGCTAGGGAGGCTGAGGCAGGAGAGTTGGTTGAGCCCAGGAGGCTGAGGCTGCAGTGAGCTGAGATTGTGCCATTGCACTCCAGCCTGGGTGACAGAGCAAGACTCCATCTCAAAAAAAAAAAGAAAAGGGTTCACAGAAAAGGGATTTTCAGGGCTGGCGGTGGGGGGTAGGTAGGAGGAACTGGGGAAGGACAGCCAGCAAAAGGGAACAAGATGAGAAAAGACACACATGTTTAGAAACCCAATGTGTGATTGAAAAGACCAAGAAACCTTGAGGAGTGACAGGAGGTGAGAATGCACCAGTGTAAGGCACATAACATGGATTCTGATCAAATCCTGGTTGGGCCACTTACCATCTCTGATGCCTTCTGTTAAGTTTCTGAACCTCTTTGGGTTTCCTGCGAAGGGTAATTGATAATTACACCTATGTCATACAAACAATTCATGTTTTCCAAGCCATCTCAACTTTGGAGAAAAATGGTGTCACTGAACTGTCAGGAAAGAATATCGTTCTATTATTTTTGTTTTTGGGGCTCTACAGACCAGTTCACAGTTATCCCCAACCGTTTCTCAAGCCTGTGTGCACAGAGTCCTGTCAGCTGCCTGGAGATGTTCACCCCATTCTCCCCTTCTTTTCCCCCCATGAAGTGGGAAAGGGAAACACACACACGTACACACAAATGCACACACACACGCACATGATGCTGTGACAACTTTCACAGCAGAACTACTCACCTGCTCTCCACTCTCTCTCAATCTGTCCCCCGGCCCCATTCGGGGCCCCATTCGCCCCATTCTCCACTCAGCGATGTGGCTCCTGCTGAGTTGTTTCAGTTGTGTCAATGCCACTTTGGGCTCTCAAGGTCTCACGGTGATTTTGTTAAAAAAGCTCCTTTGGCTCCTTTCAGGGTAGCTCCCTGGCTCTGCGGCTCAGGCAGGAGTCAGAGACAGTTTGGGAACAGAATCCCATGCTCAGAATCATCCTGCTCGCCTGTTACACTGCCCCGTTTCCCTGGACCTTATGGGCTTTCACTCTCTCTTCCAGTGTTCTTAAGCTGTGTGTGTGTGTGTGTGTGTGTGTGTAAATGTGTGTGTACCTGTGTGAATGTGTATATGTACATGTAACAATGAATACATTTGGCAGTTTGGAAAAGCCTATAAAAATTTCTTCGCATTGTCAAAGTCACAGATGCCACTAACACTACTGTGGTTTGCTGCCTAGATTCTAAATGAAAAAAACAAAGCCATATTTTGGTTATAGAGTAGTGAAAATAAAGATGTAATTTTTTCCTCTCTAAATTTATGGGCTTTCTGAATTCTATCCATCAGCACTTTGTAATACGTGGACTCTAGATATTCTGGATATAGCTTATGAAGCATAATAAATGACCCCAACACTTAATGGCTTAAAACAACAGCATTTTATTCTGTCTCACAAATTTGTGCACAGGAATTTGGGCAGGGCTCGGCTGGACGATTCTGCTGTTGTACATGGTGTTGCCTGAAATTGCTTAGTGGCATTTGTTTGATAGGTGGTCTGATCTGGACCCTCCAACAGACCAAAGAAGATGCTATAAATCCTCTTAAAAGACTAGACCCAGAATTGGCATAGCGTCACTTCTATCATACTCTATTTGTCATGGCAGTCACAGGCCAGCTCAGATTCAGGGGAAATGAAACAGATCCCACCTCTCAATGGATGGGATGTTGAATTTATAGTCATCTTTAATCTGCCACACCAGGCTAAGAATCTTTGCTCCCTTAAGATGGCTCATTTCCTAGGTCTGTGGTCCCTCATGCAAAGACATACACCATCAATTCCAGAACATTCTTTTGGTAATACACGTCAGTCCTATTCAATGTGGAAGGGGACTACACAAAGGAGTGAATCTCAGAAGGTGAGGATCATTGGGGACTATCGTGGAGGCTGGTTACTACGATACACTCTTTAGCACATAGAAAGTACTCATAAGATATTTCATGTCTTTGGAATGGAATTGATGGAAATGATAGATTTTTGAATTGGATATAGAAGTCTGGACAATATTTTAATAGTTAGGAAAGACAGGATATCTAAACCAGTCATTTCTCTCATTCGCCCTCTGGAAATCCAGTTTCTATGAAGGCCTAAACAAGGAGTGTCTTGGTTCCTTACCAGAGGGATGTGAGGGATGAATCCTATAAACTATGGGCTGGCCCCAAATGCCCTTGTTGTACATTCTCTTGCCGCTCTGAATTTGTAATTTCTTATGCAACGGGATGTTAAATTTGACTTTTGGTGTTTTGGCAAAGTACCCAAGGGTTGAGACCATCTGTGCAGTACATGCTAAGAGATTGTGAAATCAGTTTTTGTTTTAAAAAGTTTTTAGGTTGTCATCCAAATGGAGGACATTAATGGGAGAGGCCAGGGGGCAGATTGAGAGACAGCGGAGAGCAGGTGAGTAGTTCTGCTGTGAAAGTTGTCACAGCATCGTGTGCGTTTGTGTGTATGTGTGTGTGTTTCCCTTTCCCACCTCATGGGGGAAGAGAGGGGTGTATTTCTCTGCCCTTCCTCCAAGCCAGATGAGGAAGGCTTCTGAGAATCATTTGGAAAAATCCCTGGCACTGAAGTGCTTAGTGACTGGTGCACGACTCATGCCTGAAGGATCTGAAGGAGAGAGACTGAAAATTCTCCTGGCAGCCTTGAGCTTTCTCAGGCAGGCACTTTACTGGGGGCTAAGATCATCCTAGGGACTTAGCTTTGAGCTGTTAGAAACTATGTTGGTGTTTAAGCCTTTTAATGTGGGTGGGGGGAAAGAGGGGTGTCCAAAATCATTTGTGCGGAGAATCTGTAGTTCTATGGGCCAAGGCTGAGGTCTAATTGAAGAGAGGATTCAGAGGAGCTTGGTTAAAGTTTGGCCAAGGAGGGAATCTTCATTGAGGGGCAAGGTGACCCCAACAGTGTCTAGGACAGACTGCTGGGTCTCTTCCTGGCCTTCTGGCTGAGATCAAGTATAGGATAGAATGCTGGAAGGGAGGGGCTAGGTCAGCTGGAGGAGGCATGGCCTATGTCAGGGAATCGCAGGTGGCCAGTTTCATCAATGGCAGAAGGGAGTGGAGAGGAAGCCTTCATGGGAGAGAGAACCAGCACAATGACAACTTCCATGATTGGGGACATTCAATGAGTACAGATGGCGCTGGCTCTGTACGACTTCTCACCTTCTTTACCTCTCCCATCACTCCTTTCTGCTCCTTGGGCCTCTTGCCCTGGGCCCAGAGGAGCCTAAAGAAACACAGTAAATGAGGGAGGAGGATAAGAACCGGCAAAGAAACCCACACAATCCCCTTCTCCCCTGCAGCTTCTGAGCAAGAGCCATTCCTAAGCTAAAAAGTGGGGAAGACGTTTTAATTGGTTGAGATTGCAGCCTTACCATTAGAATGAATGAGACTTTATAGATTATCCAAAACTGAGGCGTTCTTTAATGCCTGAGTGACCACAATAGCTATAGGATCCATCTAAGATATGTAAGATATGTGGGGAATAGAAAGAGAGAGAAGATTTGAAGGAGCAGTGATGAGAAAATACAATTGCTTTTGCTGATCCCAGTTCATTCAGTAAGCTGGCTACAGTCTTTAAAATGTTCTTCTTTTCTGCTGGACTTTAAGCTCTATGAGGGTAAGAAACCATGATTCTCAGCACCAATCATTGTGTGTAGCTCATAGTAGCTGCTCAATAGATATTTGTTTAATTGCACTGAGTTGAGTTGAAGGGTTTGGGCAAGAATTGGGTGAATGCGATGCCATGTCTAGCAATTTAGTGAGAGAGAGAGAGAAACCACACCTTTACCCCATTTAGGATTCCAGTGGAAGATGCATGATCCGATGGCAAGAGCACCACACAGCAAGCCCCAGGTTCTAGTCCAGGCTCTGCTGCCAATAGGCTGGTTACCTTGGGCACGTTAATAGAATTGCCTGTGCTTCAGTGTTTTGGTCTGGAAAACTGAAGAGGTCAGTTGGATTGGTAAGTGGATTCCAAACAGAGATGTGTATGAGAATCATATGGGAAACTCTGTAAACACCGATTCCTGGGCGTACTCCCATCCATCTGATTCAGTGTCTAGAGTAGGTCCCAAAATCTGTAGTATTTAGAGTTTCCTAGATAAATCTGATGCACAAGTCAGGTGAGGAACCACTGGTTAAGATGCTTGCTAAGGGCTGCCCAAACTTTGAAGGGTCCAAATTGCTTTCCTTGTCTGAAAAATGAGAATAATGTTAGTATCTGCCCCATAGGGTTAGTGTCAGGATTAGGTTTGGAAGATGCTTGTGAAGGGTCGAGGGCAGCTTCTGGCACCTGCTACCGACTCAGGAAATAATATCCCATAAATTATAGAAATAAATGTTTGCCAATAGAGTAGAACTGTCAACTTTAAAATTGGTTTTAAACCCACAAATAGAATGTCAAATCTTTTCTTATTTTTGTTTTATTTTTTTACACATTTCTAGTCTGGGCCATGCTCTTTTTCCTTCTCATGTGTTTGTAATTATTTTCTTTCAAATGTTTTCTTGTCCCATTCCACCCACATCCCACGCTTGCAGTTGTGTTTCCCCTTATATTAAAATCCTGAACATTTCTTACCAATTTTCTAGTTCTCGGGGCAAACTTCCACAAGTACCCGTGCCCCAATGTCCCTGAAATGAAGTGTCTTAGAAAGTCCCTGGCATGCAAGACAAACTTTCTGTAAGTTGCACAGCAAGTCAAACAAGGACTCGGGGCAGTGGGTAACTGTGCTTCCGTGGTCAAGGCCTTCTGGACAGAGGGGTGGCTGTTGTCCTGGTGATTGTTGATCTTGGTCATGCTCCGCTTCTCGGCTGGTTTGCATTGCATCTTGACTTGGCCAAAGCCACACATTTTGTGCTGGGCCAGCAGTTGTGAAATCCTCGGCAGATCCAAGTGATATTGTATGTCTATTTTTAGCTGTGTCCTTGGGCCCACAGAGAATGGGGGTTCTGTGGTATTTCGCTGCCTCTCTCAGGCGTTGCTGTCAGGGAGCTGACCTCATTTTTCACTCACCATCAGTAATTGACTGCAGAGCCATCTCTGGACTTCTCTAGAACCATCTCAGACACCCTCCCGTTAAGGAGCAGCAAGTACATTGCCTGGCTTCTTGGAGGGGAGAGGAAATTGATTCTGGCCTAAGGCACTGCTCCAGTACATTTCTCTGTAGTGCAAAGAATATGCCAAAGACTAGTATATCTGAAATCCCTGCAGGTCCCTGCTTTTGATGAGCTGCTAAGCAAGGGGAAAATTAGAATAGGAGAGTGGGGTTGGGAGGCTTATTGCAAGTTTGTCAAACTCAGCACAAGGCAAGTTGTGGAAAATGTGTCTCTCACTCACTTCCTCTGTTCTCACCTGTCCCATTGTAGCACTTAGCAGACTGAACTGTTAGTTGTATGTGAATTTTGTTTGCATTTCCTAGCAGATTATAAACGACTATGGCCCAGGCACATGGTGGGAACTCAGACAATACTTATTGAGTGAATTTTGAATAAGCTGCATGAGGGCTGGGTCTTGTTCACTATTTATTTCCAGTTTCACATGAGACTTGGTGATGGTAGGTGCTCTGTAATATTTGTGAATGAGTGAATTTCAGCATCTGTGGCTTTGGATGTGGTCTGGCAGATGTTGTTTGAAATGCTGGCTCAACAATTGTACGCCCAAAATTGATCTGAGCCTCACTTACATCATCTGCGTCATGGAGATAATAGATAATAGTATCTATCACGTAGTGCTATCTTTAGCATTGGAGGAGCTAATGTGCTAGGTAATGAAGCAATTAGGTAAACAGAGACTTTTAGAGAATCAATGGTGACTGGGGAGAAAGGAAAACAGAGACATAGGAACAGAGGCAAAGATATAATGAAGGCCAGTGAAGAGAATGTAATTTATCCACTTCCCTCAACTAGTACCTGGTAGCCTAGCGCATCCTCTCTTCTGGATCAGAGATACAGCAGTGCAGCTGGGAAGACTGGAGAAGGTTCCTACCTGGTTCCAATATTCAGCGTGGGGCACATAGGGTCCCCTTAACTCTGTTAAGAGAGCTTTTGCTAAAAGTGGTTCTGGGATGGGATGCAGGTCACTGAGTCCAGTGGAATCTCAGAGTGTTGAGAAGCTGAGCACAGATCCAGATGCCCTGCCCCCATCAGTTCTGCTTGCACCAAGGTAAATGGGTTGTTTAGACAGTGACCGCTCCCAAATTCTTAGCATCTATAATCAGTTTACACACTTAGTGTTTGAAATATGTTATAGAAAATATTTGATCAAAAGGGGTAGAGGGTGGAGAGAAACATGTAACTTGAGAAATATTTTTTACAACTGTCCACTTACCCAGGAAAATGTGTATAATAAAGATGACATATGTATCAAAACTCTGTGTCTCATTCCTTACAGATATTCAATAGCCATTACTTTTTCTTCTCTGTGGGATTAAAAGCTGGTAAAAACATAACAAGATAAATCAGAATGAAAGAAAAGAGCCCCAAATTCCCAATTCCAAATCCAAATCAATAAATCTAAAAACATTGCACTATTGTAATTTCTTATGCTTGCTTCCAAGGCTCTCTTCAATCACCCGGAACCAAATTTCTCTTAAGGCTGGTGCCTTAAGAGAAACAAGCTCAAATAATGATTCTGGAGAACTTTCGCTTTTGCCCGGACCATCAGCCAGCTTTCTGTGCTAGGAAACATATTGCTCGAGTGAATTGAAGAGGACAAACAGAGGACAACTGTGAACAATCTTTCCTTACTTGCCAAAGTGAAACTTGTAGGGGAGCAGCCTGGGATGCAGGGAAGAACCCTGGACTGGGAGGCAGGAGACCTAGGTCCTTGCCTTTGCTCTGCCACTGGCAACCCCTTGTGATTGTGAGCAATTTACTTAACTCATCCTGGCCTCAGTTTTCCCGTCTGTCAAATGAGATGCTTGAACCAAATTACTTCTAAAGCCTTGGCAGTGGATCATATTATTGTTTCCAGTTAGCCACTACCCTTCTCGTAAGAGGATTGTGCATTACTGCCCATGGCCACGTAACTTTCAGTGCTTCCCATTGATGTTGGGTTTGGCCACAGACTTGCTTTCATCAGTGGACTGTGGGCAGATGTGACAGAGCCACCATTCAGCAGAAGCTTTAAGAGCCATTGTGTGGTTCAGATACTGTTCCGTTGCTTTCTGCCATGAGACTAAGATAGGAGCTGCTCTCCAGCCTGGATCCTGGAATGCAGTAGACATCTGGAGTGGAAAATTGTGGCATAAATGTTTTCGTTAACTAACACTTTTTAGCACACACATTAAAAGTTCAGTGTTTATATCATCTCATTTGATGATTAGGGTCCGGTCTGAATCTGGGGCCCTCTGTGATGGTGAGGCCCAGGCTGAATGGGCTTCCACCCACACTCCCAAGCCCCTCAACTCCCTTCAGCTTAAGAGGCTGTCTGCAGCCCCAACAATTACAGTGTCTGCAAAGCATGTGCTTTTACAAATGCTATTCCCTAGCCTGAAATGCCATCCTCTTACCCCTTTCCTTTGCCTGGTTTATTTCATGCCCTTTAAACTCAAGCAAACAGTCATTCAAAAGACTGTGCTTGGATCCCCTAGTTCATGGGCCTTTAATCTTTTTATGTCTTGAACTATATTGTAACAAAATTGAGTTAGTGGTATAGTAATACATGTGCTTCATTATTAATGCATTATATAACAATATCCAGCAGCAGGTCTAATAACTGCCATGGTTTTCATGTAATAATGCACTTCAATGTTATTTCAAGGTTTATGCCACCAATGAAATACGATATGACAATATCTGTGATTACAGTTTGTGGCAAAGTCACAGGTACTGTTAATACCACTGAGGTTTGTTGCCTACATTGATAATAGAAGAGTGTGTTTCATTTCACTTAGAGGTTAGCAAACATTAAGACAATCTTTTTCTCTTCTATGTTCAAGGAGCCCCTAAATTCTATCTACAGGCTGTAGGTTAATAACTCTGCTCTAGTATGACTCAGATAGACGTCCTTGATCTAGGACCTGGGAGCATTCTGTGTATGTCTCTGTATTGTGACTCTACACTCCATTCTCTCAAAGCTGGACTGAGGCAAACAGGCACCATAAGCCAGTGGATAACCTACCTCTCCATCATCCACCTGCAGGAAGTGTTGGGGTGATGGAGGAGAATGGAAAGGAGTTTAAATCTCCTGGCAACCCTGAGCCTCAGCTCCACTCTCAGCTCAGTTCAGTGCTAGCCCAAACCGACATACTTCACCCAATAAAATACCCCAGCCTCCTTAGAAGCAATCCAGTCTTTCTAAATGGCACTTTCCTAAGCTTAATCCTTGGAGGTCCAGTATTAGAGAAAGAGTTAGAAGCTTCTTTCTTCTGAAGCATTCTCTCAGTATTCAAAAAAATCTTCCCTTAGAAACCCAGTGCCCACTTTTCCTTCCTGATTAGAGGACTGGACTGGGGAGGGAGAATAACATACAAAAACCTGTCATGGTTTTTCCTCATTGTCTTTTGTTACAAATGTTTTATCACCTAGAACAATTGCTTAGCGGGGTCTCTCCCTTAATCTGGTGTAACAGCAATCACCGATGTAGTCGCTAGTTCTCCTCTGACTGGATGCATGTGGCATGGACCATAGACCCCCAAATGAACACCTGCTGCCTGTATTTTTTAGGTGAAATGATGCATATTCCATCAACCGGAGGAGAACTAATAAATACTACCAGTTCTCCTAGAGCTCCAGGCCCGTGTTAAATACTCAATATTTTGGGAAGAAAAACCTCTATGAAAAAGCAATGGTTAATGAAAGTGAAGATCTGAAGAATGAAAACCTAAAATACTTGATTCTTGCTCAGGCATGAGGCTTTCTCATTCAAGCATTTCATTTCGTCGAATCAGTCTTTCCTCTTATACCCTCTCCTGCTCTGTCACTCAATACTATGTCCTAATGAAGTGGTTTTGTTTTATAATCTGGAACCAGGAAATGACACGGACCATAGACCACCCCCCCCAAATGAACACCTGCTGCCTATATTTCTTTTAGGTGAAAGGATTGACCCAGACTCTGTGAAGGGATGGAGAAAAAATTCATTGCACAACCTCAGAGTGAAGAGAATGTCGGTTTTCATATGTTTTTTTTTTACCACCACAAACTTAAAAAAGAAAAAGGCTGTGCAGCTTGTTTATGCTTTTATCCATGGGCCCTTCTACTCAGGCACTGGGATCCTCCAGCCCAATTATGTAGCAATTTGGTTCAGATTTAATTTGGCAGCTTTTTTGATGTGCCATTTTTGTTCCAGGTGGTCCATTGGTTTCTTTTTGGAGCCACCTGGCTCATCTGGCAATATGACTTTAATTATGGACTTTGGTTTATTGAGGTTTGAGAAGCTGCAGATTGTGGGGTAAACCAGATGTCCCAGCAGATGCCTCGTTTTTTCCATAAGGTACTTAAAAATTTGGGAATAAGAGGCCTACATTAAAATGATAGGAGATTTTTATGTAAAAAAAAATATGAATTTCCAGCCTCTTGGAAGGCCTGGCAATGCTGAGTCCACTATCGTACACCCCAGCGCCTGGCTCGTGTTGCGCGGAGGCCACTGCAGCCTTCAGGTGGGTGTGATTCTCCACCAGCCATCCTCTGGCCTCTATGCTTAAAACTTTTCAGGCTTCTTTTTGCTTTTAGGATAAAGACCAGATTCTTTCCACAGCCCACAAAGCCTGCACAATCTGACTTCTGCCTACTTCTTCGACCTCATCTTGGGCCAGCAATCGTAACAACAAACACACATCCAGTGCTAAACATGTGCTAGGCTATTTCAATCATCAGAGCAAGCCTGGGAGGGAGGTACTATCATTATCCTCATTTGACAGGGGGAAACAGTGAGGTACAGAGAAGTCACGTAACTTATCCAAGGGCACTCAGCTTGGAAGAGCCAGGGCTGGGATTCAAACCCAGGCAGCCAGCCCTGGGGAACCTGGGCACTGAAGCACTCCACTCTCTCTCTCTCCATTCCAGTTGCAGGAGAGCCCTGCTACTGCTGGCCTTTATGGGCACTGTTTCTCCTATCTACAGGGCTTTTCTGCCCTTCCCCAAACGTCCTCCACTTGATTTCCCTATCCTTCAGTTCTGGCTCCAATGCAACTTCCTCAGGGGAGCCTCTAAGTGTCTGAGTCCCCAGGACTCATAGTTTTGATTCCTTTCCTCTTGAGCCACATCCTCTGGTGGAAGCGTTAGCCATGATGGAAATGCTCTCTGTTTGCGCTGTCCAGTATGCAGCCACCAGCCACATGGGTTGCTGGGCACTTGGCTGGTGTGATGGAAGACTTGGATTATTCATTTGTTTAATTTCAATTAATTCAAAGTCAGTTCATAAGCCCCCTGTGGCAAGTGGCTTCCATATTGGATGGGACAGCTTTAGAGCATTCCCTTCATGTAGGAATGACGCTTCCTCACTCCTGTAAGCTTCTCAGTGTAGACGGCATCTGTTGCCCCCCACTACACCCCGGACCCCTGAGACAGTGCCTGGTACAGCCCGGATACTGGCTGAATGGACAAACCCTATAGCTTTTGTCTCTACCAGAGGAGAATGTGATGGAGAGGGTGGTGTGGTGAAGGCTCAGACTTGGGGGTCAGAGCTGCAATTGAACCCAGACCCCCAAATGTAGGAGCTCTGTGAGCCTCAGTTTCCTCATCAGGAAAATAGAACATTTTCTACCTCAGAGCGTTGTTGTGAGGAATAAGGGAATTTTTTTGGTAATAATAGCTGAGATTTATTGTGAGTTTCTCTTGTTTTCTAAGTTTTCCACACATTGTTTCATCCCATTCTTTCAGCAAGCTGAGGTGTGGAGGGGCTTGGTGGCCGGCGCCCACGCAGGGTGGCACTGTGAGGGAGCTGTGTTTGAGCTGGGCAGTTTCTTTCCTCAGTGCTTGCCCTTCATCGTAAAGAGTCCAGCTGGTGGCAGAAATCCTAGCGGTTGCCCACCCCTGTCTCGGTTCCCTCTCCCCCCTCTGGCTCTTCTCTGAGTCCAGATGCAGGAATGAGGCCCCCCCCCACCCCGATGTGTGTGAGCCGCTTCTAGGGGCAGCTCTGGGCAACCAGGGCCTCTGTGGGGTCCAAAGGGCTACGCCCAGCAGAGCAGGAGGACTTCGTCCTCACAATAGCCCTGGGGGCCCTGAGGGTCAGGGATGGGCAGGACGCCAGGTGGCCATGAATGGGCTGGTGACCCGGCCAATTTCTCAGGTGACCCCACTGCTGGCCCGACCTTGCATGGCTCAGTTGGTCACTGTGAGCCTGGTCCAGCTGTGTGAGGTCAGCCTCTCTCCCCTCAGGCAGGGCAGCTTCCATTTACACTCCTTGGGGACTCTTCTTTGAGGGACTCTGAGGCTGAGAAGGGTGGGTGTGGGGAGTGGAGAGGAGTGTGGAGGAGGAGAGGGAAGAGAAGCCGGGAGAGAATGAGCTCTGTGGGTGAGGGGTCATCTCTGCTCAGGAACCAGGGCATTTGGGGATTTCTAACCTGTTAGGCAGCACTGAGCCACAAGCTAAAGTTAATAATAATAACATTTATCAAGCACTTAGAATGTGCCAGCCACTGGTTTAATCACTGTACTCTTCAAATTAAATTCTGTGATTTAACCCCATTTGAGAGATAAGTGAAGTAAAGAACAGAGAGGTTAAGTAACTTGCCTACGGTCACACAGTGAATGGTAGAGCCAGGATTTCAAGCCAAGCAGTTAGACTTCAGAACCTAAATCCCTATGAAATTGCAAATCCAGATTATGTCATCATTTATGTGCCTGCTGGGAAGCCCAAAAGTTAGCTATCTGGTATACCCCTTTCTAGCTGGTACATCAGAATTTTAGGGAGCAGAAGTTTTGAGGATTTGCTCAAGGACATACCCGTGACTGAGATGGAGCTGGGTAAGAACCCAGTTTCTGACTCCTACTCTGGTCACACACTGAAGAAAAAATCAGGACTTGATTACACTAAGACAACTAGAATTCCACCTCCACTGTGATTGCTCCTAGAGACTCCAATTCAGTGTTTCCGGAAGCATGTCTATGAGATGGTCTGGGAAAGGAAGGTCCGGAGGGAGAGGAAGTCTGGACGATGTTGAGAGATTCATGGTGCTTATTTGCTTACCAAGGCACACTCTTTACATCAGTGTAATCAAAACATTTTGGTAAAAGTGCTTGATTCAATAGAACTTAAAGACAGAGTAGCTACAGCTTAGCTTCAGAAGAAGGGGGTGGAAATTAGACAAAATTGAGAGGGAGATGGTATGGGGGAAATGCTGCAGACTTCAGAATTGCTAAACTTGGCTATAGACCTGCTGTCCTGCCTGTGTGAGGTTGAGCTACTCCTTAGAGACAGTTTCCTCATATGGACAACAATGGCTCTAGTGTATGTGTGAGCACAGATGAGGTTGTTGAAATACCTAAAGCACAGGGTCGTCTTGACCAGTGATAGCTACAAATATTCTTAAAATAATTAGCAACAGTTCCAAAAATGTTTTAAGGTCATGCGAATTCCTTGGAAATTAATGGGTACTACTTGACAAAATTTCTGTGGTCAAATAAGCTTAGAAAAAGCTTAGTTAAGCAAAGGGATACAGATTTCTTTTTGCAGAACTCAGTGCCTTTAAGTTCTGGATTCATATCCAACTCCATTTCCAGTTATGTTTTTTATGATTCCCAATTCTGATATTTTAAAAGAGAAAATGTTGCTTTTCTATTTATGTTTTGAGAACTATTTCCCCCTTTGTTTTCCCTAAGTCTTAAAGTACTTGTAATCTTTTGTGGCACTTTGAATGATAACTAGTAAGGTATCCTGAGCTACAGCAATGATATGTATGTCACACACGGTGTCAGGGGGACAAAGCCAGTATTTATTGAGTGCTTACTATATGCTGGTTACTTAACATACATAATCTTATTTACTTAATGCAAAAAATAGTAATTTTGTTATTCCCATCTTCTCATTTTATAGACTGGGAAACCAAGGCTCTAAGAGCTCAAATATCCAAGGCAACTATGGAAGTTTATGGCCCCGCTGGGCTTAAAACCAAACTTCAGGCTGATTCCAAAGTGTGTGCTCCTGGGGTGGTGGGAAAAACATGGAATTGAGGGATGCTAGAAAATGAAAAGTAACCATATAGAGAAATGAACAGCTCCTTGGGCAATGAAATGCAAACAGAGGAGCCCCAGGGGAAAAAAAATGAGTTAGCAGGGCCATATGCTTTCCTCTGGTTAGAGTGCTGGGGCTGGAGAGATGACTGAATAAGTGAAGAACAGGGTCAAGTTGTCTAAAGGTTGACAAGCCAATAAAATGACAGACTGCATCTAGATTAAGGGATGGAAAATGTGCATAATTGCAATAAATTGACCATTTCTACCTCCTTTGGCTGAGCCCTGGACCTTCCATGTCTTCACTTTGGATTAATTGTGATTTTCCTGCCTTGTTTCTATTTTATTTTTTCTAATTTCTGAAAAATAACTTTGAAGTCAGTTTCTGAGAAGTGGTTTTTTTTTTCATTTTACATTTTACATGGTGCTGTTTTAATCTGTCAAACTGAAACAATAAAACTTACAGTATTGTAGTGTGGATTAAATGAGAAAATATGGGCACAGTGCCCCATACATCGTAAATGCCCAGTGAGAACATATCGTGTTACTAGAAAAGGGGTCTTGATCCAAGAGAGAGTTCTTGGATCTTACACAGGAAGGAATTCAAGGTGAGTTGCAGAGTGCAGTGAGAAGAGGTAGTTCATGGAAAGCTATTCCGTTATAGACTAGGGCATCCTCAGAAAGCAAGTGGAGGAACGCACTGTCTAAATTTTTCTCATATGGGGTCTTGTCTGTGTAAAGACTAAACTAAGCTCTGTCTATGTGTGGTGAGCAGACAGCATGACAAAATTTATAGTTCTATTGATTTAAAGAAAACTATTCTTGACATGTTAGTGTGTACATAGATTGAAGCGTAACTGTAATTATCCTAAAAGCACAACTTGTTATGGGTATTGGGACATCTGGACTTTCTGTAGTTGCAGGAGTGTGTCCTTGCAGGCATCTTTAAGCTGTTTCCTCAGTTGTAACTATCTTACGACCATATGACTGGCAAGGAATGTGCCTGCTAGTTTTAAGATGGAGTTGATTTTTAAAATGGTATCACTCTGGCTTTCCTAGGTTCTTGTTTCCCTAACAGTAGCATGAGGTAGGTGCTCAATAAATGCCTGTCTGTTTACTCCATGTGTGTCACTGTGGCCACCCACTCCTGCCTAGCCCCAGGCCCTTTCTGCACCATACCCTGATAAAAAACATTCTTCTCCCTTGCAAATGTCCCTGTTGTCCACTCTGCTGTCTCCTGTGAGCCCTTGACCCAGAGCAGCTGCCCCTTCCCTGGCACCTACTTGCTGGACTGGCTGTTTGGCTGGGCCACTTTTCTCAGTATGCTCCAGTTCCATGTCTTCATTGTCTGAGACTGGAATTCTGAAAAGTCAGGTTTTCTTTTAAATATATTGTTTCCTTTTTATTATAAAATGATCCACACTTACAACTGAAAATATGGAAAATAGGAAAGAAGAAAAAATTAAATCTTCATTGGTCTAAAACTAACAGCCAAATACAGTGACTGTAAATTCTTATGTCACATTTTCTTGCATTTTTTTTGTCCGCATGAAATGTGTTTGTTTGAACATAATTGGGATCATATAATACATAAATTGTGTACCTTGCTTTTTCCTATAATATTATAACAAGCCCTTAAGATGTGATCACAAACTCTTCTTTAGTGCGCTTGGTAAAGGGCATCAAATACTCCGAGTAACCGGAGATGTACTTTACCTCCTTCAGCAGTTAAAGTCCATCATTCCTTTATTTCCTTTTTCTTCATCTGAAAGGTGTTTGTTGAAGGGCCCACAGTGGGCCAGGCAGTATTAGATGACATAGAATATGAAAATATGACATAAAACTTCTCTAATAGTATACACAGTCCTGGGGTGAATTTTGTACATAATAAAACTTTTTCCAAGTTTGAGATATCTTCCTAGGCTGATATCTTGAGGTTCCCAGGAGTTGGTGGCAGTTGACTGTGGCTATTAGTAGGAAGATCTTAGGTCTCTAAGTTAGACAACCAGGTCCTGACCCTGGACAAGCCACATGTACTCACTGAGCTTCAGTTGCTCATTTCTAAAATACTGGTTAGAAAGCCTCCCTCCCAGCGTTCTTGTAAGGATCATATGGTCCATGCTGGAATAATGCCTGGTAGGTAAGTTACCATTTAACAGTACACACAGCCACAAAACATCTGATTAGGTTTGAGGGTATGACAGTTTTACTCTGTAGGCTTTCTATCAATAAGGGATCGAGGCATCTCTTGGCCACCCTCCTTGAATATCATCTCCCTTCAGCTCACATGGGTGTGAGAGGTTAACTATCCTCTTTCCTCCCCTCATTTGCCCAGGAACAACTCTCTGTGAGGCCATAGGGAAGGAAGTGGGCTCAGAGGTATCATCTAAAAAGAACCAAATTAACTGCTCACCTTAAGCCATCTCCCCAACTGGCTTCCCACGGTGCCCAAGATCACCATTAGGTAGACTTCTCTGGCTTGAGGCAGTGGGCATGGCCTAGAGGCAAGAGCTCTGGATTATTCCCAAAGGGTAAAGTCTGAAATCAATCTTGGCTCTGGAAGAGCCTTGGACAGAACCTCTCAAATCATTTCCTTTGCCTGGAGGAGCCAATGTGCCCTTTCCCCAAAGCTGAGAGAAATCACAGAGGCGTGGGAAGGCCCCTGGCCCATATGGTGTCAGATGAGTGTGACTGGGCTTGGCTGCAGGATCACTGCACCTCACTCAGGAACAGTCTTCCACTCAGGTATGGCCAATTTCTGCCCTATAGGACTCTTCCCAAGTACTGCCAGATCTTTTGATTTTTTTAAGGTAAGCACAAACATCTGGATTTAAAAACAAAATAACCTCCTAAGTTTTAAATGTTAACAAATTCTTCCCTCTCCTTCCAGATTCTTTCTAGTTATCCCTTCTTCTGGGGAGTCTTCCCTTATCCCCAGCCACCCCTGTGCCCACACACCCTCTGCCTTGCTCCATCGTTGCACCTCATCACCTTGTAGGACCTCTCATGGGCTGCTTACCTGCCCATCGCTCAGGTTTGTCCATGGGTTATGTGAGGGCAGCCTCCTGGCCTACTCATTTGGTGTCCTTGGGCCTAGCACAGGGCCTGGAACGTAGAGGTACCCAATACACATCTGTAGAATGAATCAATCGTCTATGACTGATGAAGAGCTAACCAAAGAGCCAAAGCAGGAAGATATTATGTTATGATGGGGAGCTTGCAAACTTAAAAACCAAGCTGGTCAAAACAATAACAATCTCTGAAGCTGACTAGACTTGAGGCTGTAGGTGTCAAACTGTTTGTATGTGAGTGATCTCATTTCTGTCTCATTCCCTGGGCAGCTCCTCTGCCATCCTTGCATATTACTTTTTTTTTTTTTTTTTTTTTTTGAGACAGGGTCTTGCTTTGTCACCCAGGCTGGAGTGCAGAGGAGCAATCACATCTCACTGCAGCCTCAACCTCCTGGGCTCAAGCAATCCTCCCACTTCAGCCTCCTGAATAGCTGGGACTACAGCACGCATCACCATGCCTGGCTAATTATTGTGTTTTTTGTAGAGATGAGGTTTTGTCATAATTACCCAGGCTGGTTTCAAATTCCTGGCCTCAAGAGATCCACCCGCCTTGGCCTCCCATTGGGTTGGGATTGCAGGTGTGAGCCACTGTACCCGGCCACCTGGCATATTCCTAAATGGAAATGGATTATATATTATACTCTGTAAAGTGACTTTACCCATGTATAAAGACAAGAAAAAGAAACAGGATATAAGTTTACACCAATTATTAGGGTGGTCAGGATATTGATGAAGTTCTTTCAATAAAAAAATGCATTACTGTTATGACCATTAATGATTTGTTTAGTTGGAAATGATTTTGATATTGGAAAAATGCCGAAAGGTACAGAGAATATCGGGACAAACATCCACTTACTCACTGCCTTGAATTGCTGTTAACATTTTATTTGCTTCAACTATTTTTATACCCATAAAATTTAAAAATTTGAAGATAAAGTTGAAGTTCTCTTTTCCTGTCTTTCTCAGTCCACTCCTATCTCCTTCCTCTCTCTACCTCACCCACCTTACACACCACATGCACCTGTGACATGCATATAATATGTGGGTTTCCTTCCCCTCTTTTACACTTGACAATGTCATTTCAAACAATAGATAAAGTGAGAAAACAAAATAATTTTACTTTCTAAACCAAATTCCTGTCCTGTTAGATGCCAGAATGAGGGGCCTAAAATCTCAGTTTTAGGGACTAGAATTTTCCAGTAGGCATCGCTAGCAAGAGAGTATTCCTTGCCGGGTAGTGTTATATATGTTAATTGGGATTACCTATGTTGAGTACAACCAAAGAAATGACAAACTTATTTAAAGTTTATATCATAGTCCCCTTTAAGTACATAATCTCATGTAATCTTTCTGGAAGCCCACGACCAAGGCATTTCACTCCCATTTTACAGACGAGGAAACTGAGGCTTAGGCGAAGTGACTCTGCGGTTATTCAGCCAATGTCAAGCATGGCTGGATTTGAACTGAGGTCTGTCAGTCTCCAGTGCTCACGAGAGGAGAGACAGCTGAGTGACACAGGCTGGAAATGACTTATCCCTGCTGGTTGAGGTTCTTGTTCTCATTAAATAAGACTTCTATTTGGTGCTCTGTTTTCTTTCACTCGCTCATAATTTTCCTGAAAATTTCTCTCCTTAAGGCAACATTTTTCATCACAGAAGGTGATTTGTTTTGGAAAAGTTGGAGTAAAAACAGCTCTGTATTTCTTGATTTTCAGAGAATGGAAAAACATGTGTTATTCTGTTGTGTTTTTAATAGCTACTTGAAGAAATTACACAAGACACATTAATTATTCTTCCTCGTGAATCACCCCAAATGCCATCCAAGTTTTCCAAAGAATCATATGGAACGTGAGTTAAGAAAATGACTAATTTCTCAACATATTTATTCTCTGTATGAAATCTGTGTCCTCTGCTTTAGAAAAGTAAATGTGCTTGCTTTTTTTTTAAAAAATAATTTGGAGTTATTTAACATTTTCCAAGGAACAGCTGACTTCCAGGTGCTTTTGGGGCATTCAAGTAGACATGGTTCCTATCTATGGGATTTTCAACTTTAAAATCTCATAAGAGGCTGGGTGTGGTGGCTCACACCTGTAATCCCAGCACTTTGGGAGGCTGAGGAGGGTGGATCACCTGAGGTCAGGAGTTCGAAACCAGCCTGACCCACATGGTGAAACCGCATCTCTACTAAATATAAAAAATTAGCTGGGTGTGGTGTTGCACACCTGTAATCCCAGCTACTTGGGAGGCTGAGGCAGGAGAATCATTTGAACCCAGGAGGTGGAGGTTGCATTGAGCCAAGATTGTGCCACTGCACTCCAGCCTGGGCGACAGAGCAAGACTCCGTCTCAGAAAAAAAAAAGTCTCGTAAAATGGGCAAAGATATACAAAGCTGTATGAACTCATAATAATGGCTAGTATTTACGGTGTTTTGCAATTTAAACAGCTCATTCACATGCAGTATTTCATCCAATAACCCTGTGAGATGGAAAAGGGGACACTAATCTCTGTTGTACATAACAGGCAAGCAGAGTGCTCTGTGATTGAGGGACTGGATTAGGGCACCTGGCTGGTGAGTGGCAGAACTGCTCCTCCAACAAAAGTCTTCTGACTCCCAGATCTGTGTCCATTCCACAGGGAGGCTGATTAGGGTTTCAATCCTGACCCTGATGCTGGCCAGCTTTGTGCCCTTAACCAGACACTTAACCACTCTGAGCCTCATGTCTTCATCTGTGGAAGGAGCAGCTAGGATGCTTGTATCAGATGGGATATGAGAAGAATCCGTGAGCCTAGGAGAGATCCGAAAGAACAGATGTCTTAGATCAGACTTAGCAGAAAGTGGGGCTCATTGGGAGGATCCTGGGGTGGCTTATGAAAACTAAGGGTGCATGTGCGTGCTCTCTCTCTCTCTTTCCTCCTTCCCCACTTCTCCCCCAGACCCTGTGGCCTCTTGTCTCCGCTCCTCATTCTGCCTGTTTTCATCTTTTCCCTCTTCCCGCAGTCTTCCCCCACTTCTGTGGACACAGGACATGCAATGGCCGCTTCAGCTTTTATCTGTCAGCTTGCTCCAAGAGGCAACAGTAAAGAACTGGAATTTTTTTTTTTCTTTTTTTTTTTGTAGAGATGGGGGTCTCACTATGTTGTCCAGGCTGGTCCCGAACTCCAGGGCTAAAGTAATGCTCCCACTTTGGCCTCCCAAAGTGCTGGAATTACAGGTGTGAGCCACCACACCTGGCCACAAGGACTGGAATTCCTGAGTAGCAATTACAAATTTTAGAAAAACAAAATCCAATTGGTCTAGCTTGGGTCAAGGTTCTTGGAGAGAGGGCCATGGTGGGGGCATGGGTCCAGTGGTCAACAGCATTTAATAGGCCCTTGAGTACCCATCAGTGTGTTTCTTGCCATGACCAGGTCAGATTTTTAAAGCTACTGTTAATTGAGTGTTTCTGTAAGTCAGGGACTATGCTTGGCATCAGTGATTTCATTTCATCCTCACAGTAACCATTTGATGGATGCATAAAAATCCCAAATTTTTACATATGAGGAAACTGAGGCTTAGATGATAAAACCATTTGCCCGAGATGCATAGTGCATAGGTGATAAGAGGCAGAGCCAAGATTTGAACCAGGGTCTGTGTGACTCCAGATCAGGCGCAATGTAACCACCTGCCTATAAGACATTTATTGCTCATCTGAATGTTCAGGAATGAATGAAGGAATGAGTGTATCTCTTCCTAGCTCTGCTATCTTTCTGGGTTTCAATTTCCTCATGCCTAAAACAGGACTAAGTTATTTGAAGGTCCTGTGCTCTGCCTCCTATAGAAAGTTGCACGAGGCCAAATTGAGCCCAGATGAGAGGTTCTGAAGGGTCAGGAGAGCTGTCTAAATACATGAGGTGCTATTATCATTATTGATACTGACGTTAAAAGGCTGTTTTGGTCACAGGTTGTGTGAACAAATACTTGACAGATGGTGCTTCCAGAGCACTCCCAGGGGCGTTGTTACTGTGGGATTTTCCACTGAATGCAGTCCTCTTTCAAAGTTCTGTTTTGTTTTGAAACCAGAGAGCCAGTGAGAAGCCTTGGTTAATCCTGGATACGGGCTGAGCAACTCAACTAGCTGAGCATGGGGCAAGCCTTTTATCTAGGCCTCAACCTTTGGTTGACCTGGGAAGAGAAACGCTCAGTCCCAAAGACAGCTGGCCACAGTTGACCAAATGTGAGCTGCAGGCTTATTGCAGTTCCCAGAAGCCTCTGGACTGAGCTGAGCCACTTTCTCTGCCTTATCTAGATATGCTTTCTTTTGGGCAGGTGTGGAGGGGAAGGGGGATCATAGCATATTGCAGTTGTAGGGACCTTAGAGCCATCTAATCCAACTAATCTTCGTGTTGCTAATCATGAAACAAATCCAGAGAAGCTTAGTACCCTGCCTAACATCACGCAGAAAATTAGAAGACAGCTAGTAACAGAACTAACGACTTCTAACCTCTAGGCCTGGGGCTGTTTACCAACCCACAGAGGCTGTTGACCGCAGCTATCTGACGGCCTCAGCTGAGGTGGGGAGTGGGGGAAGGATTGGATCCAATTTCACATCTCAGTGACTGGTTCTCCCTCTGGCGTGGACAGAGGAGATTCTGTCAGAGGAGATTCTCTGCAGAAGCAGCCACAGTCAGTGACCTGGCTGACCCTGGCTAACCCGCTTTGAAATGCAAGAGAAAGTTGATTAGGGTCTGATTTCTGCCTCCAAGACTGCCCCAACCACTGCCTGAAATTCCTCCATTAATGCCCCTCTTTGGGGATGCCTCTCTAGGGTTTCACTGTTTAGAATGTGCATACCCCTGGGAGTAGTGACACTTTTCCATCTGCTCTGCCTGAGCCCCTCGGGATTCAGCAGGTCCTGAGAGAGGATCAAACAAAACATTTGGGGGTGTGGTGGGGTGGGGTGATGGGAGAGAGTGTAGAAGCGAGGACTTGGGTTATGGAAAACAAACTTTTCTACCCATACTCTGGTGACAGCCAGCTGGCTCTGTGGGCCTGGCCCCTGCCCGGGTGAGGGGGCACTTGCCTTTCTCTCCTGATGGTCTTGACCTGACTTCTAATTTCACCAAGGCAGCCTGGGAAATCCAGGCTCTCCTCAGAATTTCACCTGCCTTTGACTCCTCTCACAGATGTGGGGTAAGGGTTTTGGGGGGCACTGCACCTGGGAGCAGGAGCTGCTGAGAACAGGGGCCCAGGCAGAGGGCCAGGTGCTCCTTCTGGCCATTTCTGGGCATGGAAGGCCTCTTAAGAGTTTTGTGCTTAAGGCTTCAAGTTGGCCCTGGCCGGAGTACACAGCTGGTGCTCAGTGGCTATGATGGCCATGAGAGAGCTTGGGGAGGGAGTCTTTGCAAAGTCAGGGAAAGCCCTCCTCATTCTTGTGTGATTTCAGGGGAAAAGAGGAGCACTACCTGACCCCTAAATTTGCTCCCTCTGTTGGCTCTGCCTTCCCACAAAAGGATTTCTTTGAAAAAATAGGGTCTGACAAAAAATAGCCATCTTCCCATCCTAATGGTGGAGTAGTGCTCCACCGTTGCCTCTCACCCACTCCTCCAGGGAAAGGCAGACTGTTGTCTATTCATTTAGCCCTGCCCCGCCAGTCCATTCTCTGTTAAAAGGCTGTTGTAAGTCTGAACCTCTTGAGAGTGTGAAGAGCTGGTGGGGCAGATCCAAGTGAAGAGAAGGGAGCATTGCAGAGGCCTGGGCAGGGTTCTGCAGCAAACAATGGTGACACTCTAAGGCTACCCACAGCTGGAAGACTCACCTCTCCTAGGAATGGAAGGAGATTTGGAGAGATTGTGGCCATGGAAAGGGCTACAGGGTAAGATCCACGGCCACAGCAGGACACAGAAACTGCACTTCTCACCCTCTGGTCTTTGCTGGTGCTTCCCATGGACTGTGCCCAACAGAAAGCCAGAGGTGAGGGGAGCCCAGGGGATGCAGTCCCCAGGGGTCAGCCTTCTAGGACCAGAGAAAGAACAGAGAATGGACTGGCAGGGCAGGGATAAATGAATAGACAACAGAGTCTTCCCTTTCCTGGAGGAGTGGGTGAGGAGGCAATGGTGGAGCGCTACTCCACCATTAGGATGGGAGACAGGCCAGGCAAGGTGGCTCACGCCTGTAATCCCAGCACTTTGGGAGGTGGAGGTGGGCGGACCATGAGGTTAAGAGATCGAGACCATCCTGGCCAACATGGTGAAACCCTGTCTCTACTAAAAATACAAAAATGAGCAAGGCGTGGTGGCATGTGCCTGTAGTCCCAGCTACTCGGGAGGCTGAGGCGGGAGAATCACTTGAACCTGGGAGGCAGAGGTTGCAGTGAGCCGAGACTGCACCACTGCACTCCAGCCCAGCAACAGAGTGAGACTCCGTCTCAAAAAATAAAAAAATACAAAAAAATAAGGAGTGGGAGACAGAGGCCAATTATGGCGCTACTCCACAGGTAGAGAAAGCCCCCCTTATCTGTGGGTTTGCTTTCCATGATTTCACTTACATCAACCACAGTTCCAGAAATAAATGACTCATGTTTGACATATGGTCAGAAGGTCAATAGCAGTCTAATGCTACGTCACGATGCCTGCGTCATTCGCCTTACTTCATCTCATCATGTAGGCATTTTATCATCTCATGTCTTCACGAGAAGGGTGAGTGCAGAACAAGAAGGTATTTTGAGAGAGAGAGAAGAAAGAGACACACCACATTCACACAACACTTATTATAGTATATTTTACAATTGGTCAATTTTACTTTTAGTTATTGTGGTTAAGCTCTTAACTGTGCCTAATTTATAAGTTAAACTTCATCATAGGTATGTATATATAGGAAAAACATAGTACTGCATATATAGAGTTTGGCACCATCCACAGGAAGGTATTCCCCACAAATAAGAGGGGAAAGACTGTAAATAAAAGTCAGGAATGGAGAAAAAGCCCCTCCCCCATCTATCTATCTATCTATCTATCTATCTATCTATCTATCTATCTATCTATCTATCTATCCATCCATCCGTCTATCTATCATGTATATCTGTCTATAAATTCTAGGAAAAAATCAGACGCCATCTAGAATAGCAGCTAAGTGCAGGCTTTAGAACCAGGCCACTGAGTGCTGGCTGGGCCACTCACCAGCTGTGTGAGTTTGAGCTGTGACTTTACCTCTCCGAGGCTCAGTTTCCTCATTTTGCAATGGTAGCAATGGTGGTTAGGAGTGTTAGATGACTGAATATGTGCAAAGTGTTTAGAACAGTTCCTGGCACATGGTAGGTAGCTATGTCAACAATTCTTTTTTTGTTTGTTTGCTAAAATTTTTTTTTTAATTGTGAATGAAGACATTGCCAACTTACATATATCATTTTTATTTGGAGTATTTTTTCGCCTTGCAGTGGTCCTGAGGAATAAAAAATGCATTAACTTTAGCTCTATAAATAACACAACTTAATATTAAGGTTGGATTGGAAATTTCCCACATTTAGATATTTCACTAAAAATCAAAAGACAATTTATCAGTTTTATGTAGAGAAATCTTAATAAGTATTTAACTTTTTAATAAGTTAAAAGATAAAGACTGGCAAATAATCACAAATGTCAGAACATTAAAGTAGCATTTTTTTCTATAGGAATATATAAAATAAATATCACCTATCCTTACTTGATATTTACAAAATTAAATATATATTTTTGTTGATGGAAGATGTTTTAAATACTTTGATATGTGGAAAACTTCATTATCTTTAAAAATCAGGTTTAAATGCTTTCAAGTTTGATGCATGATAGCATTTTCTAAATAATTCTCATTACTCTTCTGTCCCTGAAGACATAACTTTCCCCTCGCCCCCATCTATTGATTGGATAAGTATTTTGATAGTTTCTATACTCTTTTCAATTAACCATTAAGAGGTTAAAAGGAACCAAAGGCTTTATTTGGGGGAATATTGGACGTTTCAATTGGCTAGTTGGAAAGAAGCCATTCCTTTTTTCCTAAGGTTTTGTTTAGTTTTGTTTTTTCTTCCTTTCCTTTTTTAAAAATCAAGAATGGCAGGAATGAAAATTCAGACAATTTGATCTAATATTATGCTAAAATTAAATTCAATGGCTGGATGAATTTTCTGCTACAGTATAGAGGTTGAAAACCATTAGGAATGTGGTGAAAAACTATGGCAGAGAAGGTGGAATTCAACCACAAATTCTGAGTGGATAGAGAAATAAACAGAAAAATTACTGTAGTTAAAATGTTGCAGTTAAACGCACTGTTAGCAATGTCCTATTGCCAACATTAGAATTATATGCTTCATCACTGTCTGGTTACTAAGACGGTTCTGTGAGCAGGTGGTTCATCTCTGACACAACTAAGTTTCAGAAAAATCGATGCGTTATATCTGGTTTAGATCAGCGAACACTAAGTATGCATACCAGTCAGCTATAGATTCAATGACACAATGGAAACATTAGGTAGTATAGCTGTAGGACAAGGTCACATACTTATTTAAATAGCAGCCATTTAATATCATGCTCTGCGATGTTTAGCTATGCAATCCACCCACAACAGCTTTTAAAATTATGTTAAACTATGGGATGAGAGGAGGACAGGTTGTTTTGGTCGGAGAAGGAAATACTAAAAAATGTCACAAAAGGCATTTCAAATATGATGACATACTACCTAAATACCATGCATATCTTTTTCAAATTAAAAGAGAAAACTTTTTACATATTCTATTTCTTAAAAATAAAGGACCGTGTGTGTGTGTGTGTGTGTGTGTGTTTAACTTAGAAACTAGTATTTCATTTGCTCCACACTGAAATGAAACTCCAATGGCAAGCAGCAAATAATGTAGAATAGTCAGTGAAAGTATCTTTGTTAGGAGCATATAAAAACCAAGGAGTAGGCTGGGTGCAGTGGCTCATGCCTGTAATCACAGCACTCTGGGAGGCTGAGGCAGGTGGATCCCTTGAGGTCAGGAGTTTGAGACCAGCCTGGCCAACATGGTGAAACCCTGTCTCTACTAAAAATACAAAAATTAGCCTGGCATGGTGGCGCACACCTTTAATCCCAGCTACTTGGGAGGCTGAGGCAGGAGAATCGCTTGAACCTGGGAGGCAGAGGTTGCAGTAAGCCGGCACCATGCCATTGCACCCCAGCCTGGGTGACAAGAGTGAAATTCCATCTCAAAAACAAAAAACAAAAATCAAAAAACCCTCCCAAAAAACCAAGGGGTAGCAACTCATAGAGAAATAATAATGGGCAAAAAACCAAGAGGAGGCAGCTTGACAGTTCTAATACAGAACTTGTATGACCACTTCCTTTAAAGTATACTAAATAAAGAATGGCAATATAAATTAGTTATCCAAGGAGATAGGAGACATTCTGAAGCAGCATTCTCAGTTACTTCATTTTTCAGAAAAACAAGTTTCACCCATCAATGTCTAATTAAGACTTCTAGTCTTTCCAAATATATTAGAAAGTACAGTTAATCACAGCAAAACTTGCAAACAACCAAATTTAGTTCTGGCCTGAGCCAGGCCTATTTACACATTTGAATTTGTCTCATTTTCACCTTTCTTTGTTACACAAATGTTTCTGTTTTAAAGGCATATAGAAATTTACAAAATTTGCAAGAAATGTCTTTTTAAATGTACAACTTCAACAACTAATAAAAATGTGAACATCCAGATACAGTTAAGTTTCAAGTCAAGATTTTTTTGTGATGGGTTTATAAAAAATTAAAGAAATACTCTCTTCAGTTTCAGACATCTGGGTACTGGTGCTATCAAAGCAATTTCACTGCCCTCAGTCGCTACTGTGATGAGAACAGTTGAGTCTCAGATTGCTGTACCTCATATATCAGGAAGTGGCATGTTCAGTGATATTGCTAATTATACTTATGTAGATGCAGCTGTATGGTTTAACACTTATATGAAAGCTGTATGAATTTGTGTAAAGAAACATGTAGTTTTAAGATGATGTCTTTAAATAGATATCTTAGCTAAGTGATATATCTGTACTATATACCCAGCAATAAAAAGGAACAAACTAGTGATACATCCAAAAACTTGGATGGATCTCAAGGGAGTTATGCTGAGTGAAAAAATGCCAGTCTCAAGAGGTTACATACTGATTTCATTTATATAACATTCTTGAAATAACAAAATGACCAAGATGGAGAACAGTTAGTGATTGTCAGGGATTCAGGAGAAGGACAGGGAGGTGGCTATGATTATGAGAGGGCAACACAGGGGATGCTTGTGATGGAAATGTTCTGTATCTTGACTGTAGTGGTAGTCACAAGAATCTACACCCAGGGCCGGGTGCAGTGGCTCATGCCTGTAATCCCAGCACTTTGGAAGGCCGAGGTGGGAGGATCACTTGAGCCCAGTAGTTCGACACCAGCTTGGCAACATAGTGAGACCCCATCTCTGTTTAAAACAACAACAACAACAAAAGAATTTACACACATGATGACATGCCACAGGACCAAATACATACTTCGTCTCAGGGCACCAATGACCTTCCAGGGACCATCTTGTTGGGTTGGACTGTTTCCACAAAGTCCTCCAAAGATGATCACTATATGCTTCAGATCAGCTTTCCACACTATGCAGAGAAGGCACTACTAGTATTTTTTTATTCTTCATAAAAAAAAAAACAACTCTTGACAGACCACACTCTCTAGCTTAAATGGGCTTGGAAATCACAGAAGGAAATAGAAAGCTAACATGTAGCTACTAGTATTTTTGTCTGTCTGTATTTTTGTAAATTAAGATAAAAGATAAATCAAATATTCCTAGCTTAAATTAAGTCAAATCAGAAGGAATAAATCAGATGATATAGCAAACACTTCCTCTTGACACCTGCAACTTCTAAAAGCATTAGGACTATTTTTATTAAATTCAGAGAAAGCCTTAACTACAAATAAATACATGACGTTTTCTAAAAGGCCACTTTGTGATAAAATACATACCTATAATGTTCATGGTTTCTTTAAAGTGCTAGATTGTCTCTGGCTTGAGAATCATCTATTGTTTTACAAGGTCTTTCAACACAACTCCAGCGCTGTTGTCAGATAACACTGGCAAAGGTGTAAATGTGGGCCAAACATCTGAGATGTGTTTCAAAAGAAGATGCCGGGGCCCACCAGGTCCAAGTCCAGCTGGGTTAATAAGAGGTACAGCTGCCAAGCAAGGAGCCAAAACCGGATTTACCTCTCGTCTTCTACCCGACCTGGATTCTGCTGTATCTTTAAAACTTTCTGGTGCATTTGTATCTAGTTTTCTCCTTCCTGGTGATTCTAGAGGTTTCATATCATCAACAGAAAGCTTTGGTGGTGGAACAGATGAATGCGATTCTGTTTCTAGAAATTTAACAAAACGTTCTGAAAAAGAACTATTAAGCACAGATTGCTGATTTGGTCTCAAAGGTGTGTTGAGAACACTTTTTGATCCTCCTCCAAGCCACCCAGTCATCCACCTGGTAACACTGCCCTGATCATCAGGAAACAACTGCTCCATCTCCTCCCTTCTGACCCCCAGGATGCTCCCCATCAACCGTAACACTTCATGATGCTGATTTTTTGGCATGTGGAAATGACTGATGAAGAGGTTTCTCATTAGGACTTTGTCCACTTTTCCTTCTAAGCTGTTTGCTAAGTTCACCAATTTCTTTTGTATATCATCCAGCATTTCTTGTCGGAACTCATTTTGTTTTTTGAGTTCTTCAATTTGTTCTTCTTTTAGATCTAACTGTTCTGTAAGTCTTGATGCTGAATCCAATGTAGCATTTGCTTCATCCAAACGTTCCTGTAATGGTATCACTTTTCCTTCCAGACTTTCTGTCTTTTTCTCCCATTCAGCTATAAGCTGTTTTTGCTTTTGTAGTTCAGCAGAATACATAGCTTTTTCCTCTTGTTGGAAATGCTGTAGTACCATCTGCAGGTTGGCCAGTGACAGAGCATACTGCTTTACTTGTTCCTGAGAGGCAGAAAGCAGCAGCGCAGTTTCATCCCTTTGCTTGGAGACTACATTCAATTGTTCTTGCAATGACTCTACCTGCACACTGTCTTGATGACTTGCATTTTCCATTGCATTAGAGGATGAAACTAGCTTTTCCTCCAATACTGTGATTTTCTTTCTTGGTTTAGCCTCTCTATCTTCTGCGGCCAAAGCTTCATTGGTATAAGAACCTTCTGATTCTAAAAGATGATTATGCAGTCTCTATAGCTCCTGGTTTGACTGAAATTCTTGGTCACGTAAACGTTGAACCTCTCTCTGTAGGGCAGTGTTTTCCATTTGTTTTTGTTTCAGGGCCGACATGACTTGGTCTCTCCTGTTGAAACACAGCTGTCTTCTCCTGCACTGATTTAACTGCATTTAAAAACTGTCTCTTTTCCACATTTAGCTGTTCTCGTTCTCTCCTCAAAATATCTCTACCATTTTCTGCAGAAGATAATTTTTTATTTATATCTTTTATTTTATCCTCAAGTTCCTCAATTTTTTTGGTAGACTCCACTTTTTCTGATTGTAGAAGTTGAATAGTTTTTTGCATCTCATAGATTTTAGAGTGATCAATTTCTGTAACTCCAGAGCCACCTTGTAACAGATTTTTGAGTTCTTCAATTCGTTCTTCATAGTCACTTAATTCTTCTCGATGTCATTGACTTATTTCTGTTGGTGTGCATTGTGCAGTACTGATATTTCATGTTGATGTTCATCAATTTCCTGACTTTGGTTCTGTTTCAGTTCCTTAACAATATTTTGTGGTTTGCATGTTTCACTTTGGGCAGAGCTATGTGTTCCTTGTACTTTCAAAGTCTGTGCAATATGCCTCCAATAGCCAACTTCAGACTCAAGCCTTGAAACTTCATTTAAGAGTTGGTTTATTTCTCGTTGGGACAAAATTATATCATCAAAGTCCATGTCATCATCATGGAAAGCTGAAGAATGATGACTAATCACATAAATGAATGAAGCTGCAGTGGTTGCTGGTACATCGCCAGCTGCTGAAGGTACTGACTGAGCAGCTGACCACAGTTTCAGCAACTGATCCTGGAGCGCAATCTGTCTGGCTTTAAGATGTCTGATTTCTACCTCTTTTTGTTGAAGTTGATTTCGGTAACTTGGAGAATGTTGGTTTATTTGAAGCTCTGATGCCTCATATTTCACTTCTAGATCTGTACAAAGTTTCTTAAGCCTTTCATTCTCTGATCTCAAGATTGAACGAATGGCTTCAATTTCCTTTGTCCTAGAATCAGGTAATCTGCTTCCACTTCCTCTGAGCCCTCCATCAGCATAACCTTTGTAAAGTTTGAAATCTGGCCAGTGAGGGAAGCCAGGCTGCCCCCGACTTGACCCAGAGACTGGCCCCATCTGGAGCTGAGGCTCCCAAGCCAGGATGACATCACGGCAACTTTAGTGAACGACCTGGCCCACTCGCAAAAAAAAGGTTTAGTGTCGTGGGACGATCCGACCAAATATCCTTGAACGCCTGCCTTCGCGAGACTAGTCCAAAACACTCAGGATTCGATAACACAAGGTGGGGTTCCCAGGCAACGCTGGCTCTGAGTTCTGCTTAGAAACGCAGAGGCCTGGCCTGGGACTTTACCAGGTGCCCACCTCTAGTGACACAGTCACCCACGCAGGGCTTCTGTTCATTCCCACAAATTGCCGCCGTCCAGATTGGGTCACTTCTTCCTCTGCTCTAGTGAGTTTCTCCAGTTCCGTGGGCAACTTCTGCCAACTCGACACCGCCGCCATGACACCTGCTAACAATTCTGCCAACAATTCATTTTTTTTTTTTAATTTTACTTTAAGTTCTGGGATACATGTGCAGAACGTGCAGGTTTGTTACATAGGTTTACGTGTGCCATGGTGGTTTGCTGCACCCATTAACTTGTCATCTATGTTTTCAACCCAGCATACATTAGGTATTTGTCCTAATGCTCTCCCTCCCCTTCCCCCAACTCCCCCACAGGCCCTGGTGTGTGATGTTCCCCTCCCTGTGTCCATGTATTCTCATTGTTCAACTCCCACTTATGAATGAGGACATGTGGTGTTTGATTTTCTGTTCCTGTGTTAGTTTGCTGAGAATGGTGGTTTCCAGCTTCAGTCATGTCCCTGCAAAGGACATGAATTCATCCTTTTTTATGGCTGCATAGTATTCTGTGGTATATATGTGCCACATTTTCTTTATCCAGTCTATCATTGATGGGCATTTGGGTTGGTTCCAAGTCTTTGCTATTGTGAATAGTGCCACAATAAACATACATGTGCATGTGTCTTTATAGTGAAATAATTTATAATCCTTTGGGTATATACCCAGTAATGGGATTACTGGGTCAAATGGTATTTCTGCTTCTAGATCCTTGAGGAATCACCACACTGTCCTCCACAATGATTGAACTAATTTACACTCCCACCAACAGTGTAAAAGCATTCCTATTTCTCCACACCCTCTCTAGCATCTGTTGTTTCCTGACTTTTTAATGATCACCATTCTCACTGGCGTGAGATGGTATCTCATTGTGGTTTTGTTGCATTTCTCTAATGACCAGTGATGTTTGTTTGTTGTTGGCCACATATGTTTTTTTTTTCATGTTTGTTGGCCACATAAATGTCTTCTTTTGAGAAGTGTTTGTTCATATCCTTTGTCCGTTTTTTCATAGGGTTGTTTTTTTCTTGTAAATTTGTTTAAGTTCCTTGTAGATTCTGGATATTAAACCTTTGTCAGATGGATAGATTGTAAAAATTTTCTCCCATTATGTAGGTTACCTGTTTACTCTGATGATAGTTTCTCTTGCTGAGCAGAAACTCTTTAGTTTCATTAGATCTCATTTGTCAATTTTGACTTTTGTTGCAATTGCTCTTGGTGTTTCAGCCATGAAATCTTTGCCCGTGCCTATGTCCTGAATGGTATTGCCCAGGTTTTCTTCTAGGATTTTTATGGTTTTAGGTTTTAAGTTTCAGTCTTTAATTCATCTTGACTTATTTTTTGTATAAGGTGTAAAGAAGGGGGTCAGTTTCTGTTTTCTGCATATGGCTAGTCAGTTTTCCCAGCACTATTTATTAAATAGGGAATCCTTTCCCCATTGCTTGTTTTTGTCAGGTTTGTCAAAGATCAGATGGTTGTAGATATGTGGTGTTATTTCTGAGGCCTCTGTTCTGTTCCATTGGTCTATATATCTGTTTTTGTACCAGTACTATGCTGTTTTGGTTACTGTAGCCTTGTAGTATAGTTTGAAATCAGGTAGCATGATGCCTCCAGCTTTGTTCTTTTTGCTTAGGGTTGTCTTGGCTATATGGGCTCTTTTTTGGTTTCATATGAAATTTAAAGTAGTTTTTTTCTAATTCTATGAAGAAAGTTAATGGTAGCTTGATGAGAATAGCAGTGAATTTATAAATTACTTTGGTTAGTATGACCATTTTCACAATATTAATTCCTCCTATCCATGAGCATGAATTTTCTTTTTCTGTTTGTTTGTGTCCTCTCTTATTTCCTTGAGCAGTGGTTTGTACTTTTCCTTGAAAAGGTCCTTCACATCCCTTGTAAGTTGTATTACTAGGTATTTTATTCTCTTTGTAGTAATTATGAATGGGAGTTCACTCATTATTTGGCTCTCTATTTGTCTTGTTATTGGTGTATAGCAATGTTTGTAATTTTTGTACATTGACTTTGTATCCTGAGACTTTACCGAAGTTGCTTATCAGCTTAAGGAGTTTTTGGGCTAAGATGATGGGGTTTTCTAAATACACAATCATGTCATCTGCAAACAGAGACAATTTGACTTCCTCTTTTTCTATTTGAATATGCTTTATTTCTTTCTCTTGCCTGATTGCCCTGGCCAGAACTTCCAATACTATGTTGAATAGGAGTGGTGAGAGAGGGCATCCTTGTCTTGTGCTGGCTTTCAAAGGGAATACTTCCAGCTTTTGCCCATTCAGTATATTGGCTATAATTTTGTCATAAATAGCTCTTATTATTTTGAGATATGTTCCATGAATACCTAGTTTATTGAGAGTTTTTAGCATGAAGGGGTGTTGAATTTTATTGAAGGCATTTGCTGCATCTATTGAGATAATCATGTGTTTTTTGTCATTGATTCTGTTTATATGATGGACTA
Organism: Pongo abelii; assembly: GCF_028885655.2. NCBI lineage: Eukaryota > Metazoa > Chordata > Mammalia > Primates > Hominidae > Pongo > Pongo abelii. The sequence goes on along the minus strand of NC_071995.2, from coordinate 104,869,114 downwards.
CATTTACTGATTTGCATATGTTGAAACAGCCTTGCATCCCAGGGATGAAGCCAACTTGATCGTGGTAGATAAAATTTTTGATGTGCTGCTGGATTTGGTTTGCCAGTATTTTATTGAGGATTTTCGCATTGGTGTTCATCAGGGATATTGGCCTGAAATTTTATTTTTTTGTTGTGTCTCTGCCAGCTTTTGGTATCAGGATGATGCTGGCCTCATAAAATGAGTTAGAGAGGAGTTCCTCTTTTTCTATTGCTTGGAATAGTTTCAAAACGAATGGTACCAGTTCCTTTTTGTAACTCTGGTACAATTCAGCTGTGAATCTGTTTGGTCCTGGGCTTTTTTGGTTGGTAGGATATTAATTACTGCCTCAATTTCAGAACTTGTTATTGGTCTATTCAGGGATTCGACTTCTTCCTGGTTTTGTCTTGGGAGGGCGTATGTGTCTAGGAATTTATCCATTTCTTCTAGATTTTCTAGCTTATTTGCATAGAGGTGTTTATAGTATTCTCTGATGGTAGTTTGTATTTCTGTGGGATCAGTGATGATATCCCCTTTATCATTTTTTATTGTCTCTATTTGATTCTTCTCTCTTTTCTTGTTTATTAGTCTGGCTAGTGATCTATTTTGTTAATCTTTTCAAAAAACCAGCTCCTGGATTCATTGATTTTTTGAAGGGTTTTTTATGTCTCTGTCTCCTTCAGTTTTGCTCTGATCTTAGTTATTTCTTGTCTTCTGCTAGCTTTTGAATTTGTTTGCCCTTGTTTCTCTAGTTCTTTTAATTGTGATGTTAGGGTGCCGATTTTAGATCTTTCCCGCTTTCTGATGTGTGCATTTAGTGCATAAATTTCTCTCTTAACACTGCTTTAGCTGTGTCCCAGAGATTCTGGTATGTTGTCTCATTGTTTTCTCATTGGTTTCAAAGAACTTTATTTCTGCCTTAATTTCCTTATTTACCCAGTAGTCATTCAGGACCAGGCTGTTCAGTTTTCATGTAGTTATGCAGTTTTGAGTGACTTTCTTAATCCAGAGTTCTAATTTGGTTGCACTGTGGTCTGAGAGATTGTTGGTTATGATTTCTGTTCTTTTACATTTGCTGAGGAGTATTTTACTTCCAATTATGTGGTCAATTTTAGAATAAGTGTGATGTGGTGCTGAGAAGAATGTATACTCTGTTGATTTGGGGTGGAGAGTTCTGTAGATGTCTATTAAGTCTGCTTGGTCCAGAGCTGAGTTCAAGTCTTGAATGCCCGTGTTAATTTTCTGTCTCGTTGATCTGTTTAATATTGACAGTGGGATGTTAAAGTCTCCCACTATTATTGCATGGGAGTCTAAGTCTTTTTGTAGGTCTCTAAGAACTTATTTTATGAATCTAGGTGCTCCTGTATTGGGTGCATATTTAGGATAGTTAGCTCTTCTTGTTGCATTTATCCCTTTACTGTTATGTAATGCACTTATTTGTCTCTTTTGATCTATGTTGGTTTAAAGTCTGTTTTATCTGAGAATAGGATTGCAACCCCTCCTTTTTTTATTCTTCGCATTTGCTTGGTAAATATTCCTCCATCCCTTTATTTTGAGCATATGTGTGTCTTTGCATGTGAGATGGGTCTCCTTAATACAATACACCAATGGGTCTTGACTCTTGATCCAATTTGCCGGTCTGTGTCTTTTAATTGGGGCATTTAGCCCATTTTCATTTAAGGTTAATATTGTTATGTGTGAATTTGATCCTGTCATCATGATGCTAGCTGGTTATTTTGCACATTAGTTGATGCAGTTTCTTCATAATGTCATTGGTCTTTATATTTTGGTGTGTTTTTGCAGTTGCTGGTACCAGTTTTTCCTTTCCATATTTAGTGCTTCCTTCATGAGCTCTTATAAGGCAGGCCTGATGGTGACAAAATCCCTCAAAATTTCCTTGTCTGTGCAGGATTTTATTTCTCTTTCGCTTATGAACCTTAGTTTGGCTGGATATGAAATTCTGGGTGGAAAATTCTTTTCTTTAAGAATGTTGAATATTGGCCCTACTCTCTTCTGGCTTGTAGGTTTTCTGTGGAGACATCCACTGTTAGTCTGATGGGCTTCCCTTTGTAGGTAACCTGACCTTTCTCTCTGGCTGCCCTTAATATTTTTTTTCCTTCATTTCAACCTTGGAGAATCTGACAATTACGTGTCTTGGGGTTGCTCTTCTCAAGGAGTATCTTAGTGGTGTTCTCTGTATTTCCTGAATTTGAATGTTGGCCTGTCTTGCTAGGTTGGGGAAGTTTTCCTGGATAATATCCTGGAAAGTGTTTTCCAACTGGGTTCCATTCTGCCCGGCACTTTCAGGTACACCAGTCAATCATAGGTTTGGTCTTTTCACATAGTCCCATATTTCTTGGAGGCTTTGTTTGTTTCTTTTCATTCTTTTTTTCTCTAATCTTGTTTTTATGCCTTATTTCATTAAGTTGATCTTCAATCTCTGATATCCTTTCTTCTGCTTGATCGATTTGGCTGTTGATACTTGTGTATGCTTCACAAAGTTCTTGTGCTGTGTTTTTCAGCTCCATCGGATCATTTATGTTCTTCTCTAAACTGGTTATTCTAGTTAGCAGCTCCTGTCACCTTTTATCAAGGTTCTTTTTTTTTTTTTTTTGAGACCGAGTCTGGCTCTGTTGCCCAGGCTGGAGTGCAGTGGCGCGATCTCGTCTCACTGCAAGCTCCGCCTCCGGGGTTCACGCCATTCTCCTGCCTTAGCCTCCCGAGTAGCTGGGATTACAGGCACCCACCACTATGCCCAGCTAATTTTTTTTTTGTATTTTTAGTAGAGACAGGGTTTCACTGTGTTAGCCAGGATGGTCTTGATCTCCTGACCTTTATCAAGGTTCTTAGCTTCCTTGCATTGGGTTAAAACATGCTCCTTTAGCTCAGAGGAGTGTGTTATTACCCACCTTGTGAAGCTTACTTCTGTCAATTCATCAAACTCATTCTTCATCCAGTTTTGCGCCCTTGCTGGAGAGGTGTTGTGATCATTTGGAGGAGAAGAGGCATTCTGGTTTTTGAAATTTTCAGCATTTGGGGGCTGGTTTTTACTTATCTTCATGGACTTATCTACCTTTGATCTTTGATGCTGATGACCTTTGGATGGGGTTTTTGTGTGGGGGTCCTTTTTGTTGATGTTGATGTTATTGCTTTCTGTTTGTCAGTTTTTCTTCTAATAGTCAGGCCCTTCTTTTGCAGGTCTGGTGGAGTTTGCTGGAGGTCCACTCCAGACCCTGTTTACCTGAGTATCACCAGTGGAGGCTTCAGAACAGCAAAGATTGCTGTCTGCTCCTTCCTCTGGTAGCTTCATCCCAGAGGGGCACCCACCTGATGCCAGCTGGAGCTCTCCTGTATGAGGTGTCTGTCGACCCCTGCTGGGAGGTATCACCCAGTCAGGAGGCACGGGACCCACTTGAGGAGAATTCCACTTATATACCTTAGCAGAACTCTAGCACTGTGCTGGGAGATCCACTGCTCTCTTCAGAGCCAGCAGGCAGGGACATTTATGTCTGCTAAAGCTGTGCCCATGCTCACAGCTGCCCATTCCCCTAGGTGCTCTGTCCCAGGGAGATGGGAGTTTTATCTATAAGCCCCTGACTGGGGCTGCTGCCTTTCTTTCAGAGATGCCTTTCCCAGAGAGAAGGAACCTAGAGAGGCAGTCTGGCCACAGCCACTTTGCCACGCTGTAGTGAGTTCCCAACAATTCATTTTCATGAAGAACTAGCAAATAGTTGGGTAACACTTCCTAGTTAAAAAAAAAAAGTGCCATTCACCAGGTTATGGAGGTGGGTCTGGGGTCTGCTTGCCCCAGGTTAGATTCAGGTTCTCAGTTAGAGACCCAGGGGTGATCCTCTAGGAGGTCTTTCTGGGGACTTTCTCTTCCAGTTCATTCCTTTGAAAATGGGAGGGAGTGATTCTCACCGGGGTACTAAGAATTTATCACATCCTGGCGGGCAAGAAGGAGATACTTACTTAGCCAGACCCAGAAAGGAGAGAAGAGGGAAGGGAGGGAAGAAAGAGGGGTAGGAAACTGCAGCAAAGGGCACCAAAGGGGATATGTGGGACCCAAAGACAAGTCCCATGGGGGCAAGTGGATACTGGGTTTCCCCTTCCACTCCCTTCCGCAGCTCTTCTCCGCCTGGACTGCAGTGTGACTTAGTGGGGTCAGCCAGGCCTGCCTCAAATTACTCTTTGCCCCTCCTGAGGTGGCCCCTGGGGCAAGCCACGAAAAAAGCCTTGGTTTCCTTACCTGTAAAATAAGGACAATAACCCCCTCATTTGCTTGTAGGGAGGTTAAATCCAATAAGGCATCTGTGGCACTTGCTAGAGTGCCTGGAACAAAAGGTGAAAGCAACATTTGGTCAGGAAAAATAAAACCAAGGGCCTTGAATAGACATTTCTCCAAAGAAGATATACAAGTGGCCAATAAGCACACGGCAATATGCTCTGTGCTCAATATTATTAATCATGAGGGAGATGCAAATTATAACCAAAAGAAGATACACACACCAACACACACACCCATTATTATTTAAAAAAAAGAAAACACAACATAACAAGTGTAGGTGAAGATGTGGAGACATTGGAACCCTTGTGCACTGTTGGTGGGAATGTAAAATGGCAGAGCCACTGTGGAAGACAGTATGGCGTCTCCTCAAAATATGAAACAGAACCACAATGTGATCCAGCAATTCCACTTCTGAGTGTATACCTGAGAGAAATGAAAGCAGGAAATTGGAGAGAGATTTGCGCACTCATGTTCAGAGTAGCATTATTCACAGCAGTCACCACGTGGAAGCAACTCAAGTATCCACTGAAGGACGAATGGGTAAACAAATGGGGTATATCCAACAATGGAATATTATCCGGCCTTAAAGTGGGAGGGAATTCTGACCAATGTTATAGCATGGATGAAACCTGAATACATTATGCTCAGTGAAATAATCCAGATACAAAAGGACAAATATTGTATGATTCCACTTATATACCTGTTAAAGCAAACTAAGTATGGACTGAGAAGGACTCCATACTTCTATATTTGAGTCCTTGTGATGAACTGTAACCTAGCTTAATAGGCAGACAAAATTGAAAACCTAACTTAGTAGTACACACCTGTAACACTAGTTAAGTCTTGGCCAATCCCATTGGCCACACTTCAACCATTCATACACTGCTGAGTGCTCAAACTATGTTCAAATAAGACATATGCTGAGCTGTAACCAATCCAGTCATTCTGTACCTCACTTCTAATTTCTGTACGTCATTTCCCTTTTTTTTTTGTTTATAAATCTTCTTCCACCATGTGGCTGTGCCGGAGTCTCTGTGAATCTCCTGTGATTCTGGGGACTGCCCAATTCTCAAATTGTTCATTGCTCAATTAAACTCCTTTAAATTTAATTCAGCTGAAGTTTCTATTTTATCATATCTAAGAGTAGTCAAATCTATAGAGACAGAAAATCTCTGCAGCGGTTGCCAAGGGCTGGGGGAAGGGGACATAGAAAATTAGTGGTTAATGGACATGGAGTTTCAGTTGTGGAAGATGAAAAAGTTATGGAGGTGGATGGTGGTGATGATTGCATAACAATGGGGATGTACTTGATGCCACCGAACTGTACACTAAAAAATGGTTAAAATAGCAAATGTTATAAGATTTGACAACAAACAAGTAAAAGGAAATAAAACCAAGGAAGTTATCATAGCAATGTTATTAACAATAATTACTACTATCTTTCTGAAAGCAGATCCTGTTTATTTTCTTAACACACTTTTCTTCCCTGAGCCTAGCGTGGTGCCAAGGTCTCAATACACAAAAGCTTAAAACAAAATGAAATACACAAACTGAAGAAGCAAAAATCCGTGGTGTGTTAAAACCCTTGGAGACTGGAATGAGGGGTATGTTGGCCTGTCTGGCTTATTTACATTCAGTATTTGAACAATTCATGGTCCTTTCTCATTTTGCAGACCATGTGACTAATCTTTGGAGTGAGAGGAAAAAGGAAGAGGCAGAACTGGGGTCTTTGGCTTAATTGACAAGGGCAGCATGTGGGCTGGTTGCTGTCTCACTTCTTCATCCTTAGGAGCATCTGTGCACAGTCACTGCAACTCTCACCACCATCCTTGGACAAACCCAGGTTGCCATTGTATTAGTTAGCTTTTGCTGGGTAACAAACAGCTCCAAAACTTAGTAGCTTATAATGACAGCAATTTGTTTAGCTCATGAGACTGTGTTTTGAATGGCTGTTTCTCTTATCTGGGCCAGGTGGGACTTATGTCTGCTGGGCTCATGTGTCTGCAGTCAGTTGCAAGATGACCCAAGGCCAGGCTGATCTAGGATGGCCTCAGCTAGGCTGGCTTATCTCTGCTTCATATGGTCTCCCATTCTCCAGTGGGCTGGCTTAACCCAGGCTTATTCCTGTGGTAGTACCCAGGGCCTCAAGGGAGTGAGCAGAAGTGGGCAAGGCCTCTTGAGGTCCAAGCTTGGAACTGGCTGGACACCATTTCCACTTCATTTTATTGGTCAAAACAAGGCATAAAACCATCCTAGATTCAAGGAGTGGGGAAATTGATTCATGGAGGGGAATTATTGCAGGGCATTTTTTTTTTGCAGTCTACTATTCTAACTTTACAAGTTTGGGGTCATCTGGAACAGCATGTGTATTGAAGAAATAATGAAAAAACACTTAGCACAGTGCTTGCCATTAGTCATGTTCAGGTAATGTTGAGTGAATAAAGAAAAGCATCTTCTTAGGTTGAAGAGATAAAGTAAGAACAAGATGCATTTCATGTCCTCAAGAATCTCACAGCCAGCTGGGCACGGTGTCTCACGCCTATAATCCCAGCAGTTTGGGAGGCCAAGGCAGAAGGATCACTTGAAGTGAGAAGTTTGAGACCTGGGCAACAAAGTGAGACCCCCATCTCTGCAAAACATAAATTAGTCAGGCACAGTGCTGTGCCCCCTCTAGTCTCAGCTACTTGGGAGGCTAAGGTGGGAGGATTGCTTGAGGCCAGGAGTTCGAGGCTACAGTTAGCTATAATGATGCCCCTGGCCTCCAGCATGGGTGACAGAGCTAGACACTATCTCTTAAAAAATAAATAAATAAATAAATAATAAATCTCAGATCCAAGAGGAGAAGACTGACTCGTAAATAGATTACTCTGTAACAGTGGTCAGTGCTGTGATAGGAGTTTGTATGGTGCATTGCAGACATCAATAAGAGAAGGACTCCACTCATCCAGCCTGGGAGACAGTGTGCAAGGGAGCCAGAGGCAGTAAAGCATAGTGGTTCGGGGCATGGTTTCCTACCATGTTGCCCACATTGGAATCTGGCTCTGATACTAGTTATCTGACCTGGGTCAAGTCACTTGACCTCTCTGTGCCTCAGTTCCTTCATCTTTAATTTGTGGATGTTAAAAATAGTAGTGCCTACTTATAGTATTTACATGAATTTAATTAATTAATTATAATTATTATAATTGAGACAGGGTCTCAGTCTGTTGTCCAGGCTGGAGTGCAGTGGCACAGTCATAGCTCACTGTAGGCTCAAACTCCTGGGCTCAAGGGATCTTCCCTCCTCAGCCTCCTGAGTAGCTGGGACTACAGGCATGTGCCACCATGCCTGGCTCATTTTTTTTTAGAGGTCTTGCTATGTTGGCCACGCTGGTCTTGAACTCCTGACTTCAAGCAATTCTCCTGCCTCAGCCTCCCAATGCACTGAGGTTAGAGACATAAGCCACCGTGCCCAGGCTGCACGAATTTTAAGTTAACAAATATTTGAAAAACACTTATGACAGTGACTAACACATAGTAAGCATTACATGAGTGTTAGTTATTATTATTATTATTTTTTATTACTATTGTTCAAGAATGAGTAGATGTTAGCCAGATGGAGCCTGACAGAGGTTAGTGCATTTTAAGTATTGGGGGTTTGGTGAAACCTTAGTCAGTTCTCCTCTCCTTCATACTGTAACCCAACTGAGAAATGGACACAGGAGTCAGATAGAGGTGAAAGGATCAGTTTCATGCTGGTAAAGGTGGATCTCAGCTTGGGTCTCTCTGAAGTTGGTATGGTCTTCCTGCTCCTTTGCCCTATTAATAGACTGACTTACCTTTTGTTGGGGGCTAAGTCCTGCCCTGGTGAACTTATCATAGGGCACAAGGAAAGGAGAAAATAGGCAGGCAGGTTTCTAGGGAGAGACCTTACGTGGGACAGTCCCCTCTTCCATCTCCCCACTTGGATAGTGAGAAATTGTTGAGAGGGGAAACAATCTCTTAATATTGTTCTCTCCTGAATGGTGATCCCATGGAAACTGAAGTCAAGTAGATTGTATTGTTGCATTTCAGATATTCACTGTCCCTCCCACTTTGCAGTGTAAGGGGTACACACTCTTGCCTTATTGGTCTTTGGCTGCCTAATGTGACTTGCCCTCAGCAGTGCAATGGAACAGAGTTGATGTATATCAGATCTGGTCAGAGCCTTGACACGTGCTCTCGTGGTTGGCTTGGCCTCTTGAGGGTCTACCTCCATCATGAGATCAACCTGCCCCAGAGAGTGGCTTCTTTTCCAGCCTGGGTCCTGCAATTTGTAGACAAAAAGCTCACACTTGAACTGGAGCCAAACCCAGCTACACCCAGCAAAGCCACAGAAGACTGGTGAACCCACACTTGAGAAATAATTTCTTATCATAAACCCCTGAGATTTCGGAGGTTGGTTGTTACCACAGGAAAAGATAATTTTTAATGGCAAAGATTATTTTTAATGGCAAAAACTGCATTACTTTTGCACCAACCTAATACTAAAGGTGAGTAATTGGCATGTTCCTTGACCGTTAAATGAGAAAAGGGCATGAGGGAAGTCAGAAAGGCAAGGAAAGAAGCTGCAAGCTGTCAGGGCTGCTGGAGCATCATCGTGGACTGGAAGATAGATGGAGAGTAGGCAGGGGACAGGCTAAGAAGGATGGGTCTTGTGGTCAAGGCCTGTGAACTTTAACACCAAAGAAATGGAAGACATTGAAGAGTTTTAAGCATAGGGGTGACTTGAATAAGATGTGAACTTTAACTCATCCAGGAGTTGTTGTAGTGCAATGCATTACTCACATATCTCTGGTGATGCTGGTGTAAACAAAGCACTGTACTGCCAGTCATATAGCAGTCCGGCACATACAAGGATGCACAGTAGATAATGCTTAATAATGATAATAAATGACCATGTTATGGGTGCATGCATTTAGTATACTGTACTTTCTGTTGTTATTTTAGAGTGCATTCCTTCTACTTATAAAAAGAAGAAGTTAGCTGTCAAACAGCCCCAGGGAGGTCATTCCAGAAGAAGGCATTGTTACCATAAGAGATGACTGCCCAATGTGTGTTATTACCCCTGAAGTCCTTCCAGTGGGGCAAGATGTGGAGGTGGAAGATGGTGATATTGATGATCCTGACTGTGTAGGACTAGGCCAATGTGTGTGTTTGTATAGTTTTTAGCAAAAAAAGTTTAAAAAATAAAAATAAAAAATTTTTAAAATGGAAAAGCTTATAGAATAAGGATATAAAGAAAGAAAATATTTATATACAACTGCACAATGTTTGTATTTTAAGCTAAGTGTTATTACATGAGTCATAAAGTTGAAAACATTAAAAAGTTTATAAAGTAAAAAGATTACAGTAAGCTTTGTTATCAAAGATCATTGATTGAAGAAAGAAAAACATTTTAAAAAGAAATTTAGTGTAACCTAAGTGTACAGTATTTCTAAAGTCTACAGTCGTATCCAGTACTGTTCTCAACCTTCACCTTCACTCACCACTCACTCACTGACTCACCCAAAGCAACTTCCAGTCCTACTCCACTCATGGGAAGTGCCCTATACAGGGGTACCATTTTCTAATCTTATATACTGTATTTTTACTGTACCTTTTTTATGTTTAGATATATTTAGATGCAAGAATACTTCCCATTGTGTTAGAATTGCCTACAGTATTCAGTACAGTTACATGCTGTACAGGTTTGTAATCTAGGAACAATAGGCTCTACACAAGCTTGTCAACACATGGCCCACAGGCTGCATGTGGCCCAGGACAGCTTTGAATACTGCCCAACACAAATGTGTAAACTTTCTTAAAACATTATGCGAATTTTTTTTTGCAATTTTTTTTTTAGCTCATCAGCTATCGTTAATGTTAGTGTATTGTATTTTATGTGTGGCCAAAGACAATTTTTCCTCCAATGTGGCCTAGGGAAGCCAAAAGATTAAACACCCCTGCTCTACTGTGTAGCCTCGGTTTGGAGTAGCCGACACCATCTAGGTTTATGTAAGCATACTCTGATGTTCACACAATGAAATTACCAAATGATGAGTTTCCCCGAATGTACCCCTGTCATTAGTTGATGCAGGACTATAATTATAAAAGGTCCAGAGATACATTTGGGCTTTCTGAAAAGAAGTGAGATGGCGGAGACTCAACTCCTATTTCAAGTATTAGGTGGAACTTAGGGGGCCTAGGCCAGATTGGAATTTAGGAGCTTGGTTTCCTGAATCTTGTCTTTCCCAGATGTGTCCATTGAAAAAGAAAAGAGAGGTGAGACCAGCTTTCCCCGTCAAGCTGTGAAGTATGTCTACTGAGAGAAGACCGCTGGACACAGAATGACAGAAGCTGAGCCTGTGGCTTGGTCCTGCCACTTGCTTAGCTTCACTGCATCTCATGATATTATTTGCAACTCTGCTTGCAAGTGTAACAAACACCTATTTGAGCTAGGGAAGCTCAACGTGGGGGATTTGCTGTAAAAATATAGAGATGGTTTGCAGAATTTAAGGAAAGAGATGCAGCTGAACCTTTGGCTAAGACTGGGATCAGGGTTGTAAAAGCCATCAGGGACCATACAGCTTCTCTCTGCTCATCTGCTTCAATCTCTGTTTATAGACTGACTTTTTCTGCTTCTTGGTCCACAGCTCTGGAGCTTACATCACCGCTACTCAAGTCATCAGCTCAGACCAAACTAGAATCACTTAATCCTCATTGCAAATAAACATAGAAAAAGGACTCTGACCCATTTTGGGTTAATTGTTCACTCTGGTGGCCATCAGGTCAAGGTCAGGGGGCACATATTTAATTAGGGGAGTTCATACTTATTGGTGAAGTGGGAGGACAAGGGCACTGTTGTAGCCTGGGTAGTTATCCCAAATTTTATCTGTGGGGTATCTTAGAACACAAGTTCACTGGTTTAACGGAGACTTCAAATACAGTGGTTTAAATAGGAAGTATATTCCTCTTGTAACAGTCCAGTGACAAGAAATATAGGATTGAGAGGCTGGGCGCAGTGGCTCACGCCTGTAATCCCAGCACTTTGGGAGGCTGAGACGGGCAGATCATGAGGTCAGGAGATCGAGACCACCCCGGCTAACACGGTGAACTCTATCTCTACTAAAAATACAAAAAAAATTTAGCCAGGCGTGGTGGCCGGCACCTGTAGTCCCAGCTACTTGGGAGGCTGAGGCAGGAGAATGGCATGAACCTGGGAGGCGGAGCTTGCAGTGAGCCCAGATCGCGCCACTGCACTCCAGCCTGGGCGACAGAGCAAGACTCTGTCTCAAAAAAAACCAGAAATGTAGGATTGAGAGATTAAAGACACAATGCCAGCACACTGGGCCGTACTGATGGTGGAGTCTTATTTTGATGTCCACCATCCCTAGGCTTTCACCCTCATCTCTGATATTCGTTATGGTTCTCCATGGTTCTCCATCAGATTCACCTTCCAGGTAGCAAGATAGGGGAAGGGGAAGAGAGAGGGAAGGCCATTCTATTTAAGGGCATGACTCAGAAGTTGGCCAGATCTTTTTGTTTATAATAGAACTTAGTTACATGTATAAGAGAACTTAGTTACATATAAGGAAGGCCGGGAAATATAGTCTGTATTCTGGGTGGCCATAATCTCAGTTAAAAATTGGGAGTTCTGCTATTACCGAAGAAAGGGAGAAGCAGATTAAGTGGTGTGGCTAAATGGTGCGGGCCAACTGAAAATCCTCCTGCAGTATAATATTTCCTACAAATTGTTCTGAGGATCAAATGACCTGGTTGGGGCAGGCGAAAATGGAAAGCACAATATAACTGTTCACCTCAACCTCCCTCGGTTTTATAGCCATGAAACTTTCTTGTGAATAGTTTTCAGTCTGGTTTTGGAATTAAAAGCCTTATATTGGAGTTGGCAGGGCTTTACCATTTATTATTTGTGTGCCCTGGGGTGAGTAATTTCACCTTTCTGGTATCAGTTTCCTCAAAGATAAAATAGGGCTAACAATAGTGGCTACCTCAAGGGTGTTGGGAAGATTAATTAAGATAACATATGCCGAGGACTTATTACTAATCTGGCATATAGTTAGTGTTCAACATGTTATCATGATTTATGGTCCCACCTTGAGGTTACAGCTCAGATTCCAACTGACTTTTAGCTTTTATCAGAAATAAAATCTCTGAGAACCCTTCTTGTTTGCCTCCCAGCAGCCATCCTCAATCTTTCTTCTCTCCCTGCCTTTCACTTCAGAGACTGAATGTGCCAAGTACTCAGCTTGCTTTGCAGCTAAGGGTAGCTAGGTGATGGGGTGTTTAGGGAGGTATTTCCATCTGTCATAAAAGGAAAGAAAGACACATGAAGGGAGCTGCCCTTTTCCCCTGGCTGGGCCTCCACTTCATTCCTTCTTACTTCCTTCAAAAATAATAGTATGAGAGTGTGATATCCGGAACAAAGGCAACCATCTGTGATTACTGGGTCACAACCCAATGGATTCTAGAAAGCTACATGGTAGAAAAGAATAGAAAGAGCCTGGATCTTTGATGACTTTGTCGAGCTGCTGAGCCAACCTTGGAACTATTAACCCCAGTCATCTTGTTGTGTGAGATAATAACATTTTCACTGTTTTTTTTTTTTGTTTGTTTTTGTTTTTGTTTTGAGACACAGTCTCACTCTGTCACCCAGGCTGGAGTGCAATGGCACGATCTCAGCTCACTGCAACCTCTGCCTCCTGGGTTCAAGCGATTCTCCTGCCTCAGCCTCCCTAGTAGCTGGGACTACAGGCATGTGCCACCATGCCTAGCTAATTTTTGTATTTTTATTAGAGATGGGGTTTCACCATGTTGGCCAGGCTGGTCTTGAACTCCTGACCTCAGGTGATGCACCTCAGCCTCCCAAAGTGCTGGGATTAGAGGTGTGAGCCACCGCGCCTGGCCACATTTTCATTGTTTAAGGCACTTTTACTTAGTTGTTTTGTTTCTTGCCGCTAAAAGGATTCTCATATAAATCCTCCCATTAGGAGAGGAAAATGCACTCTCACTAAAGCTGTTCAAAAGAATGTGCCACCCACTAAAAAGGCTGTTTCCCCAAAAGGGCACAGCAATTGCGCCCCCTCTTATGGTGACTTCCCTGAAATGGACACCATTCATTTCGTATGTATGCATTCTGATATATATATATTTTTTTATAAAAACAGTCTCATTCCTTCATAGTTACAATTCTGGGCTTCGGCTCAGCTAAGTTCAATATTTACTTATCACCAGCTATATCAAGAACAGTAATAGTGCCAATGATGCACAATAAAGAACAGACCAAGACACTGCCTTCAAAGAGCTTGTAGTCTAGAGGGGAGAACAAATACATAAACAGAGGATCCCAACACACAATGGAAAGAGCTATGATGGTATGAAAGGACAAAGAAGAGGAACTCAGCCATAAGGCAGGGGGAATGTGGGGAGCAAAGCAAACCAGGAAAGAGAATATTTATTGAACACCTACCATGGGTGTGTTAAGTGTATGTGTATGAGATTTTTAACTAGAAGTCTCACTTCTGGCACCAATGTATCAGCACAGGAGGTCTGTCAGTCTCCCAGCAAGGACCATCATCAGCATTTTAAGGTAGCCTAATCTACACATCCATACAAAGTAGAAAGATAGGTGGGGGGAAATAGAGTCAGCGGGCACTAATGAACGTATCTAGAATCAACATATTTGGCCTTGCTTATTTGCATATAGCCAATCAGAGCAAGAGGGTGAACAGCAACACCCCAAAGAAAACGATCACAAAAAGGAGTTCCTCAGGACAAAGCCAAAGGACCCTGAGGGCAGATGGCTAGATGGCAGGGACTGTACTGTGCTTCCTCATTCTGTTTTCCCACTTTCCTAAGTAACTTGTGGAGCTCTTTGTCTAGAGGCTCTGGGTCATGCTCCGATAAGAACTCTTCTCCTAGATCCAACCTATGGTGATGGCTGAGATGAAGGCTGAGGTGACACAGCATTCATTCCTACAGGTGAGTGATTCCTACAGGTACCTCCCTGGACATTCTGGCTTCCTAATAATGCCCAGGAGAACCATGATATCACATTCTTTGTGTCCAACTTACAGATGAACAATGTGAGTCCCAACAGCCTACATTATCAATAGAAGTTTGGAATCTGAGCCAAGAGATAAGGCATTTTATCGCCAAAGAATTTATATGTGTGCATTAATGGGAAGGTTTAGTTGAGACAGTTTAGATAATTTTATATTAGATGATTCTTTTATTATTAAATACTCCTAATTTTGTGTATGTGTGTGTGTGCATGTATGCGTGTGTGTGTGTGTAATCTGAAAAGGCTTCCTCTGATGGGTTTCTACCTATGACAGAGCCAGTGGAGTGCATGAAGCACAGCTCACTGTAACCTTAGACCCCTGAAAGTTTGGCAGGTGCTCATAAATGGGAACTATGCCAGATGCTTCTGCTGAAGGAACAAGGGTGGATTTGTGGAGTATGTCAGTGTCTTCTGCAGCTCTGTTGCCTGCAGGTTTCACTCAGGGGCCAGAGCCACAGTCGAGGCTGGACTCTACAAATTCAGGATAACACCCTCAGAGGACAAGGTCACCCATGGCCACACCGCCATATGCCACTTATTTGCAAAGGTGATGGGAAGTTCTCATTTCATCTGCATTGACGCTTGTCAAGCTCATCTGACTATGCCTCAAATTCCATAATTAGAATTTCATCCTTTTGGCTAAAGCCAAACAGGAAATCTGTGTCTTATTCAGTCAAGGACATTTCTACCTGGAGAGTGAGACTTTATGCTTAATAGCCACAAATGTGATGTTCTCACATCCCCTCCTCTCATTGGATGCCCTTGATAGCTCAGTAATATAGGTTTGACGATTTTACCTGTTTACCTGAAGAGCAAACAGAGGCCCAGATGGAAGCCAAAATGTAAACCCTTAGCTCGAATTCTAGATTTCTATGGATAATGTAGGCTGTTGGGACTCACGTTGTTCATCTATAAATTGGACACAAGAATGTGATATCATGGTTCTCCTGGGCGTTATCAGGAAGCCAGAATGAGGCATACTGCTCTTTTGCTTGTTAGTTCATTTGTTCATTCATTCATTCACATTCAGCAAGTGGTTCTTTGCAGTCTTGATCTAAGGGACAAAGGGCTACCAAGATGCCTAAGCAGAACTTGCTGCCCCAACTCCCCTTTAACTGAGCCCTTATTATTTTCCAGATACCAGGCATATTTTAATATAATCTTCCCCAAATAACTATATTTGTTAGGCATTCTTCCCATCTTGTAGATGCAGAAACTGAGACCCAGAGAAGTTAAGCAAGTTGCCTAAAGTCACGCAGCTAGAAATGGAGGGAGCTGGAGTTTGACCCAGATCAGACTACAAGAGCTTTCATTCTCAATATTACACAGCCTCTCTCACACTGGAATTTCTCTGTGCTTTATTCCCTTCAACTTTGGCTGGACTTATTTTAGATGGATGTAGCTGGATTCTAAGGGGCTACACTGGATACTAAAGTCTGAGCCAGCAGGTAAGCCAGATGACCCAAGTATTTTGGTGAGAGCTACTGGGACATTTAGGTAAAGGTGTTTATCTAAATTTTCTCTGGAAAATTGCTGTATCTGTGCTGTGGCCAGGTGTGGACCGAGTGGGCTGCTCACCGGCTCCTGCCTCAGCAGTAGGTCTTTGCTTCTCTTCTAGAGCTGCCCTAGGGACTACTCATCCACTCTTTTTTAAAAAATTATTTTTATTTTTATTATTTTTTTGAGAGGGAGTCCCGCTCTGTCTCCCAGGCTAGCCTGGAGTGCAATGGCGCAATCTCAGCTCACTGCAACTTCCACCTCCTGGGTTCAAGTGATTCTCATGACTCAGCCTCCCAAGTAGCTGGGATTACAGGCACAAGCCACCACGCCCGGCTAATTTTTTATATTTTTGGTAGAGACAGGGTTTCACCAAATTGGCCAGGCTGGTCTCAAACTCCTGACCTCAAGTGATCCACCAGCCTCGGCCTCTCAAAGTGCTGGGATTACAAGAGTGAGCCACCCCTCCTGGCCTCTCATTCACTCTGTCAGTACAGAGATTGGTCCCTATGGCCAGAGTCCACTCATCACCTGCTGTCTGTCTGCTATGAGTGGCTGGTACCACCTCTGAAGAGTTCGCCAGCTGGTAACGTGAGAAGCCAGGGGTGACAGCGAAGTGCAAGGCTGGAGGGGACTACTGGATAGCAATCCCCCAAGGACACATTAATTTCTCTAAACGACCTTCCAGCATAATGAAGGTGCAGAGAATCCAATCACTTGCCCTTTCGAAGGAACAGTGAGACAGCTGCTCTTTTTGAAAAAGCGGGATTCCAAGCTGAAGCCAGGCTGGATTTCTTTGTCCTGTCCTTTCTCTGGCTCACGATATTCTACCTTGGAGGCTGAAAACTCATGGCATTCAGTTTCATTTTAAAAAGGAGATTGGAACCCTGAAACTAAGTATCTACAAATTATTTTAGAAGTGGCTTTCACAAAGATGCTCTTTTTTTTTTTTTTCATTTTGATGATGTCTCTACATTGGAGGGTATCATTATCCCCATTTTCTAGATGGGGAAACTAAGGCCAGGAGAGACTGTATGATGTGATGGGAAATGTTGGGAAATTGAGACTACAAGCTGGCTCTAGTCTGATAAATAATAGACACAACATGTAGAGCTCTTCGCAGCTGACAGAGTATTTGCATGTTTTAAACTTTTTAATCCATCCATCCAACAAACCCAGTAGGACATTTTATTGTTATCCCTGGTCTTACAGATCAGTTAGTGACAGACCTGGCCTTCTAAATCCTTCCCATCCTTCTGTTCTCTTTCCATCGTATCACTTCGTCTTGGGTTCCTTGACTTCTTTGAGTCTCTATTCTAGGAGCTGGTATTTTTTTCTGTAAAGAGCCAGATAGTAAATATTTTAGGCTTTGATGGCCATATGATCTCTGTTGAAACCACTCAATTCTGCCCTTCTAGTTCAAAAGCAGCCATAGATGTATGTAAAAAAATGGATGTTACTGTGTTCAAATAAATCTCTATTTATGGCCCTGAAATCTGAATTTCATATAATTTTCATGAATCAATGAAATATTATTATTATTTGATTTTCAAAAGAAACTCAAAAGGTAAAAACCATTCTTAGCTTGTGTATGGCACAAAAACAGGCAGGGGGCCATAGCGTGCTGACTCTTGCCCTATCTTCGTCTGTAAAATTGGGAAGTAGTAATACATCCGCCTTAGACTCACATGGATTAAATAAGATCACACCAGTACCATGTTTTGCACAGGGTCCACCATTGCCCTTCTATCACATGATGAGAGCATGAACATCTCTGGGTTTCAGTTCTCTTATCTATTAGAAGGGAAGTGTTGGCTACTTCTAGCTCTGAGTCTATATATTTTTGCCAAATTATCTTTTGCTAAAGAGCTTCAACCGCCTTCCTTCTCCCTGCCCTGAGGACATCCATGCCTCCTGGGTCTCCCCAGAATTTCTCCACCCCATTTCCATTTGGCCAACTTCTCTTTCTTGGTCCTAGTAGTTATTTTGTACCTTGGCTTACACTGAAGTGAACTAGATTTCTTCTCCATTTCTTGGAGAAGTTTTCAGTGGGCAGACCCAGCCACTTGGTGGAGCTGTGGGGAGATGTTTTTCCTTATAAAGGTACCTGGAGAACTTCAGGTTTAAAGGTGGGGACGCTGGAAATAGTGCTTCTGGGGGAAAGAGGTGTTGTTCATACCTGTGTGCATGTTTCCAGCATCTGTCCACATCCAATTAATTTGGGCAGTCAGGGTTTTGAGTTCAGATGTTTCCAGAGTCCTGAGTGGGGCATTTGTATGGGAGAGGCCAGGGACAGATAGATCCTAGATCTGGCGAGGTTCTCAATCTGAATTCCTGGAAGTTTCCCAGTTGTCCCTGGTTCTGTCATGGAGGAAATCAGTCTCTCTCCTCACCATGTAAAACATGCAATTTCTTTTTGGAGCTATTAGATGTACAGTCGAATAGCCTTTATCTTTCAAGGAGCTGACTTTTTGTGACTTTTATATAACAACTATTGGTGAGATGTGATTTCTTCTCCCTTTCTTGGAGAAGTTTTTGGTTGCTCAGATATTAGCTATTATGTAGCCAAATGACCTGAGTTTGTAAGTTGCGAGACCACAGGGTAGTCTCTTGATCTCTTAGCATATCCCATGAAAAATGCGGGAAATAAAAATATCTAATCCCAAGTAAAGTATCATTTTGAGAATTTAAAAAGACAACTTGTGGGAAAATGTTTTGTAAACTGTAAAGCATCATGCTGATAGGAGGTATTAGAAACTCCTTGAGAGCAGAGGACCATCTTGTATTACTCTTTATCTGCAGAATGACTGCAGCATCATAGATGCTCAATTAACATCTGTTGAATGAATGAGTGAACAGGTGAATGAAGAGCATCATGAAGGGGTTGGCAGACTGGAAATATGCCTATTAAATTAAGGGTTTCAAAGGATGAGGCTGGGAGGAGCAGGAGAAGCAGGCCCTTGAGAGGAATATAGGGCACGTGGCTTGTCTGCCAGGAAGGCAGCTAATGCATCCCTTGCCAGCTAGCCGGCTGCCGGGCAGGCTGGCTCCACTGGGCAAGCTGCCAGGCCCCAGGCCATCTAAGGCTTGCGTGAGTGTCTCAGAGCAGGTGGGCCAGGAGCGTCTGTCGTCACGGGCAGGCTGGTGACCCGCCTGGAATGCCTTCCCTCTCGTGCCTGCTTTTAGAGCCTTAGTCCCTGGTGACAGTAAACAGAACAGACACAGGGCCTGACACTGAGCCACCCTGGGTCTTGGCAGGGTGGGTCTGAGAGACCTGTTTTCCAGAGTTAAAAGAATACAAATAAACACAGCACAGATAAATGTAGGCAGTTATATAGGAAATCTAGGTCCCAGGGCTATTTTTTCCTGACCTAGTTTTTTTGCTTGTTTGTTTGGGACATAATTACTTGGGAAATGGTAATTGTTTTACATGCTTGCTATAGACCTGATAGAATAAATCTAATAATAATATTATTTAAACAATAATAATAGCAGCTAATGTTTTGTCTGTGTTTACCATGTGCCTATGTAGTACTATGTTAAACACTTCATAGACATTTTCATAGTTCTACAAGGTAAGCATTAACTCTGTAGGATTGTATCCCGTCAATCCTATGAACTAAGTATCATTACTATACCTATTTTGCCTCTGGAGGGATTGAGGTTCAGTCACTTCCTGGGGTCACAGAGCTGAACAGTGGAAGAGCTGCTAGAACTCAACTCAAACCATTCATCCACCCATTCATTCATTACATAATGATTGAGCACCTACTATATAGCAGGTACTAGGGATTCATGTGTGAATAATACCAATAAAAACTCCTGCTATGTGGGGACAAATACAACAAATAAAGAAATTTTATAATATATTATATGGTGGTAAATGCAATGGTGAAGAATAAAGCATCCAGGGAAGGAAAGCAGCGCCAGTAGTGGAATGGGAGGTGGAGAAGGTGGGTTGCAATTGTAGACAGGATGGTCAGGAAAGGCCCCATGGAGAGGGTGACATCTGAGCAGAGTTGAAGGTACTGGATTGCTGAACTGTGTGGATCAGAAAGTAGAACTTTGTTTTGTATGAACTTTGCCCAATAGGGCAAACAGGCAAATTGGAGTCCAAGGAAGATTTCTGTGAATTCACTTTTTTTCTTAAGTTCATTCTCACTCTCTTTTCTGGGCTATGCATTTCCAGAATAGGAAATTGAATGGTAAACTAGGGAGAAAGTAAAGGTATCAAATAAATTCATCCATCCATCCATCCATCCATGCATCCATTCATCCATCCACCCACCCATCCATACATACATCTGTTAAACATTTCTAAGGCACCCACTACAAGCCAGACCTATGCTTCTCTTAGAAGAATAAGATCTAGCTCTATACTATTGGATATATAAAATATATATAAAATAAATATATGTATAAAATAAATATAAATAACATAAATTTTATATAATTTTATATAATCAACTAAATATATTTTACACTGCTTCAGATTTTTTAAATTTAAATTTTCAAATGAAAATTTTATTAAATACAACTTTATTGTTTTGCTAGAGTTGCATTTCAGTTTAATCATTGAAAATTTATCTCTGAATTGAGAATACTCTAAGTGTGAAATGCATAACGAATTTTGAAGATTGAGCACAGAAAAATGTAAAATATCTTATCAGTGAGTTGTTTATATTAATTACATATTGAAATGACACTATTCCAAATATTTTATTACTATTTATTTTATAGTAATATAGTAATATGTTTATTATTACTATTCTGAATATTATATTATTAAAGTTAATTTCTTTTGTTTTTGACTTGTTTTTAACATGGCTGCCAGAAAAGTTAAAATTATTCATGTGGCTCACGTTATATTTCTATTGGATAATGCTGTTCTAGACCTTGCCATTCCGGAGCTTCCAGGCAACTGCAGGGAGCTGGGCACACAATTGAGTAGTTGTAATACCATGTGGTAAGTGCTATAATAGACCCAGGAACTGAGTGCTCTGGGGACAGAGAACTGAGCCTTCAGTTCTTCCCAGCCCAGGATCAGGGGAGAGGTGACGTCCTCAGCTAGGTCTCTGAGATGGTAGAAGTTTGTCATCTGGAGGCCAGGAAATGAGGTGTCCCAGGAATTGGGTATAGCATGTACAAAGGCCAAGAGACATGAAACCCTGAGAACCATGAAGGGAAAGGAATGTGTGCATTATTCAGCGAGAGAAAGGACCCCACCCTGCCCAGAACCCTATTTAACATCAGTGAAAGCCTAAGCCTCTTCCATTGTAGCCAGTTAGAGTTTTTCTCCCACCTGACCCCAGCACATCCCTGCACGTGACATTTTTACTCTTGCAACTTTCTGGCAGCCACTCTTTCCAGGGTGGCACGGTGTTGTTTCTGCTCTGGAGTCCTGCCAGTGCCTTCTCTGTTGACAGGAATTTATCACCTTTCAGTTTCTTTTTTTTTTGATAACAGAAACTTCCAACGAATCCCTGCTGTTTTATTCCCCAGGAAGAAGCTATCTTACTTTTCAGTACAGGGTTTAGAACAGAGAAAACAAGGCAAATGGGACTGTTGCCAGCTGTCCACGTGCTCCATCCCATTCACACGTGCAGGAGGAAGGGAAGAAGGAATGTGCAAGGAACGGAAGCCTGACATCTCCAAAAGGTATCAAGAATGTCAGTGTCGGAGGGTGTCATCAGTCATCTCCTGCTCCATCGGTTACCCACTCAGGTGGCTCCCCAAACTGACACTCTTCCCAACAGGCTCAATGGGCCCTCTCAACCATCAAATGCATGAGATAAATTAAAACTAAAACTCCATCTGGGCTATTTCTGTTGACCCTTGTAAATATCCACTGATTGTATTTATACTTCTGTTTCCTGATGTCACCCGTCAACCCCCATGGAAAGGCCTTCTCTTATATCCTTTTATACACAGAATAGAATACCAGTGGGCAGGTGGCAAAAAAACAAAACAAACAAACAAACAAAAAACCAAAAAAAAGCCTACATTTATTGGGTGCTACTACTCGTATCTTGCTGATCTTGTGCTTTTTTTTTTTTAATTAACTCATCCAATCCTCAACAACAACAACAAAAAACCCTTCGAGACAGGTATTACTAATGCCCCCATCTTAAAGCTGAGAAAACTGAGAAACAAAGAGGAAGTTGACCAAGAGAACACAGATAGAAAGTGGGAGAGTCAGCATTTGTACTCGGGTTGTTCCGATTCTGGAGTCTCTGCCCTTAGTCATCATTCTTATTGTTTCTCTAGCCTCTTAGCAGGGGGAAGAAACATAGCTTTCTGCTGGATTTGTGAGTAAGCTTTAGTTTTATTTTAGTTATCTAGTCCGCACTCAAGTAGCCTGGGTTCTCCCAAGAAGTTTGATGGCTGGAGGTCAGTTGAATGCTATCAACTGTACTTACTACTCGTAGACTGGAAGCCGCATGAAGATGAGATCAGACCTGTCTTGCCCCAGCACATTCTCAGCCCCAGGTGCCAGGCATGTATGGGAAAATACTGTGGAATGAATAAATTTGTTTCTTCCTGTTTTATGTCTGTTGAATACTACTCTTGTTTAATCTCTGACACAAGCAATGCAGGAAAAATAAAAGAAAAACTCAAGACCCTAAATAATCTGCTATCTGCTTCAATAAACAGATAAAGAGAAAATAAAAATGTCATTTTGGGTTCCAACTATTCAGGTACTTGTTATAATCTTCCATTTTGCTTTTTCTGTGTAAATACAGATTTGGTGTAAACCGTATGTATTATTTAGGGTAGTACTAGCTGTCATGACATATAAACCCTCAAATTGCATGGGCTTAACACAATACAGTTAAGTTTATTATTCACTGATGCACCAGTCCAATGTCCTGGTCAGAGAGTGACTTTATTTCTCAAGGTGAAGTAGTGGCCCAAGTTTCTTTTATCTTGTGGCTTCACCATTCACTTAGGGCCTCCAAGTCCTCTGTTTCCAGCTAGGCAATGCGGAGAAGGCACACCCACTTTTTAAACACCCTGGATTGGAAGCAAAAAACATCACTTTTGCTAATGTTCCATTAGAGAGACCTAGTCTCATGGCCACACTTGGATGTATGGGAGGCTGGGTAACGTGTCCCTGGCTGAGCAGCCGTCTGTCAGCTCTATGGATGAAGCAGCATGAATTTTTGGTTGCAATTATCTTCCTTCCACTACAGTGAAGACTAAGCACTTATTTAGCTTGCTATTTAATGTAAATTGTCCACCAGACCACGTTTAAGTTAGAAACGTCACAGTCTTAGGTAACTTTTCAAAACTTCATCTAGCAAAGTGGAAGAACAGTTATCAGCCAAAGCACAGGCATTAATTGACATGAGCTCAGGATAGGGGTTGGAGCAAAGCCTTAGAGTCGGAGGCTCATGTTCAAATCCTGACTGCAGTTACTGTTTGATCACAGGCAACTTAGCCTCTTTGAGACTCAGATTTCTCAGTAGCGAAATGGGCAATATAACACCCACCTTGCAGTTTTACGATGATTAGCAGGGTGATATGCATATGTAGGGGTCCTAGGTAGTAAATAAATAATGTAGTAGGTAGTAAATAAATAATGACTGCTATTACGATGTTTTCTGAAAAAATGTTTCTTTTTTTTCTTTATTTTTAACTGACACATCATTGTACATATTTACGGGGCACAGTGTGATATTTCGATACATGCATACAACGTGTAATGATCAAATCAGGGTTATTCGCATAGCAAACATGTATCATTTTGTTGTGTTGGGAACATTCAAAATCTGCTCTTCTAGCTATCTGAATATATACAATTATTAATATATACAATATATTGTATATAATTTACATACAATAAATTATAAATTTATACAATAAATAATAAATGAATATATACAATATAATATTCTACTGTATGTTCTTAAATACACAATATAAATTACTAATTTATTGTATCCTCCCAATTAAATTATTAATTATAGTCACCCTGCAGTGCTGTCAAACATGAGCACTTATTTGTCTTATCTAGCTGTAATTTTGTACTCATTAATCAACCTCTGGCTATCCCCGTCCCCTCCCCCAACCTCTAGTAACCACAATTCTACTCTCTACTTCAATGAGATTAACTTTTTTAGCTTCCACATATGAGTGAGAACATGTGGTATTTGTCTTGCTGTGCCTGGCTTATTTCACTCAACATAATGTCCTCCAAGCTCATCTATGCTGCCTGAATGACAGGATTCCTGAAGAATGATTTCTTGAGAAAGCGAACACACCTTCTTTCTTTTAAATTGCTTTGAAAATAGAAAGTGCAGTGAAGGACCGGTAATGAGCCTTATGTAAATAAAAGATGTAGGATAGTGTGGATGTCACACTTTCAAGTGCCAATGTTACTACATCTGTCCTGTATCCAAGAACAAAACCAGAAATCAGAGTCTAACCAAGCAGTATGATTAAACTGCTTAAAATTGCCCCAGGCCAAGCACGGTGGCTCATTCCTGTAATCCCAGCACTTTGGCCTAGGTGGGTGGGTGACCTGTGGTCAGGAGTTTGAGACCAGCCTGACCGACATGGTGAAACCTCGTCTCTACTAAAAATACAAAAAAATTAGCTGGGCGTGGTGGCACATGCCTGTAATTCCAGCTACTTGAGAGGCTGAGGCAGGGGAATTGCTTGAACTAGGGAGGCGGCGGTTGCAGTGAGCCAAGATCGTGCCATTGCACTCCAGCCTGGGTGACAAGAGTGAAATTCCATCTCAAAAAAAAAAAAAAGGCTCCAAATTCTAGTAGGAGCCATGGAAGATAAAAAGCATCGTATTAATATCCACGATTTATTGAGTGGATATAGTCTAGCCCTTAATCCTCATACCAACCCTGTGGGATGTGTTATTGGTGTAATTGCTAATACCACATACATTGTTACTGTCAGGCCTCTGAGCCCAAGCCAAGCCATCGCATCCCCTGTGACTTGCACGTATACGCCCAGATGGCCTGAAGTAACTGAAGAATCACAAAAGAAGTGAAAATGCCCTGCCCCGCCTTAACTGATGACATTCCACCACAAAAGAAGTGAAAATGGCCGGCCCTTGCCTTAAGTGATGACATTACCTTGTGAAAGTCCTTTTCCTGGCTCATCCTGGCTCAAAAAGCTCCCCCACTGAGCACCTTGTGACCCCCACTCCTGCCCGCCAGAGAACAACCCCCCTTTGACTGTAATTTTCCTTTACCTACCCAAATCTTATAAAATGGCCCCACCCCTATCTCCCTTTGCTGACTCTCTTTTCGGACTCAGCCTGCCTGCACCCAGGTGAGTAAAAGCTTTATTGCTCACACAAAGCCTGTTTGGTGGTCTCTTCACACAGACGCGCATGAAAGTTACCATCACCACTTTGCAGATTAGAGAACTGAGGCATAGAGGGGGAAAACAATTATCCAAGATGATCATAAGTGCTGGAACAGGGATTTGAACCCAGTCACTCAGCCTCTAGATCTGAGGCTCTTAATCAAGGAGCCTGGGCTCTTGTTGGAGAAAATGCTTTATCGATGTGAAAACATTCACACACAATGCCTGATAGCATTGTGCTGAAGTGTGGTTCCAATTATAAACGTGGTAGGAATTCAGTCTGGAGAGGAACTCCCAGTGCCTGGGCATGACTGTGTGCTAGGCTTTGTACTGGGTGTTTTTCATCCTTCCCATTTAAGGAGACGGAGCATGGCATATATGGAAGGAGAAGAGGGGGAGCTTTGGAACTGGACAGGTATACCGGGTTTAAATCCTGGTGCTGCCATTTACAGCGTAACCTCTGGGAAATTACTTAACCTTTCTGATACAGTTTCTTCAATTGAAAATAGGGATTGTAAACAGCTACTTTACAGAGGAGGGTTTACTGTCATAAAACAGTACCAGCCTATGATAGATGCTGTTGATTCAATAGATACTGATGAAGTCCCACATATCTGGGAGTAACACTATCAGCCAGAATAAGCCAGGTTATGCCTCTTTAACAAATCCCACTGACTTAACATAAATAAAGTTTAACATTTGCTGACACTACTTTTCCAATGCAGACTGGCTGGGATTTTCTGCCATCTTTACACAGAGACTCAGGCTGGCTTGGGGAGGCTCCAACTTTGTACCACCATGATTCTCAAGACAGGAAAAAGAAGACATGGGGATTTGCTCACTGGCTCCTAAAGGTTCCAAGTGAAAGCAACACAATCACTTCTGCTCTCATTCCACTGGCCTAAGCAAGTCCTATGGTCACATCTAACTTCAAGAGGATGGGGTAGTGGATTTCTACCACATCCCAGGGAAGGGGAAGAAGTAGAAAATATTTTAAAATACTACTGTGGACACAATGTGTTTATCTCTACAATAGACCTGCTAATCCATATCTTAAGAGGAAACCGAAGCTCTGAGAGGTTATGTCATTTGACCAAGGTCACACAGCCAATCCTCTGGGAAGCCAGGACTCAACCTGCATGCCACTCATCCTGACTGTTGGATCTATAGGCACAACGTCCACAAACTTTGTATAGAAGCAGAACAGTTTCAGGATGGGGGGCAGGGAGGCCCTGCAAATGCGGTGGACAGAACAGGAATTGAATAGGCACGTTGCGCCTTTGTGTTTGTGTTCTGTGATTGATCCTGGGGAAGGGAAGAAGGGGCAGGGGAGTTTGTGTGAAATATCAGTAGAAGAAAAGTTTGGACAGGTAGGAATATCACGCGTCAGAGTACAGCAGAGACACGTGTGGAGGATGAGGGCAGTGTTTCAGGCCATTACTCTGGCAGCAGTGAGGAGGCTCCCGGGGAGGGTTGGGGAGAGCGGGCTGTTGCAGGAGTCGGGGGTAAGGTGACCAGGGGTAGACAGGAATGAAGGCGGCGGGAATGTAGAGGAAGGGCTGGACCTGAGAGCTGCAGAGGAGGCTCCAGTGAGGTCCATTGGTGGAAAAGAACCGCCATGCGGTTTGCAGAACACCAGACCTTCTTCAGCCTTCACTCTTCCCACCCCAGTCTGGTACATTGCACCACTTGTTCAAAAAAAAAAAAAAAAAAAATTCCCTAAGACCTCTTTTTCTCTAGCCTTCTTCCTTATTTTTCATGGTCTCTTCTTAGAACGGCGGCAGCCACGCCGCGGTGGGAGGCCCTTCCTGCCTGACCCTTACCGTGCGGGGTACCGTTCCTGTCACCATCGCCAGGATCTGGCCCTTCCAGTGAAAGGAAATCTCCCAAGGCCTAAGGAGGCAAGAGGCCTGCAAGTCGCCTCCTGCTCAGCAAACGGGTTGCTCAGCAGGCCCGGGGTCCTGGTCCACCCCAGGTCCCTGGTTTGCCCACCTCCGATGGCGGCCTTCGCTGGCAGGGTGGGCGCCTCTGGGGAGCCAGCTCCGTCCCGGCGCCTTTAGAGCCCCATCTCTTCCACGTCCCTGGCCTTCCTCCCCTTCCAGGCGGCTGTCCCCGCCGGGGTCCAGATGGTGTCGGAGGGCCGGCGGTTCGACGGCGGGCCCGGGGTTCAGCCTCCCGGCCTCCCTCCGTCCCTGACTCTCCTTTCTTCGGAGAGGGCGCGGGGGCCGGGGCCAAAGCGCCGCTCTTGGGGTTCTCCTGGACTCGGAGTTGCCCTAGGCGGGCGCAGCTCTGCCCCGCGGGGTGCCAGCCTCGGCGGGCAAGGTCCGTGAGTCACCGCCTGTAACCCAACACCAGGCCTCCCTGCCCCCTCCCCCAGCTCCGGCCACCAGGCCGCGGCGACACCTACAAGAAAATGAAGGGGCGCCCAGACCCGCGGCGGCCCCGGCCGTATCGCGAGCAGGTCCCGGCGGCCCCCGGCTCGCGGCGCTCTCGCTTCCCCGGCCCCGGGGCTCGGCCAGCCGCAACCGCCTCCCCGGCGCCAGCAGGAATCCAGGCCGAGCGACCGGCCCCAGAGCCCGAGGCGGCGGAGGGCCCGCGGTAGCTGCGACTGGCGAGCCCGAGAGCGCCCGGGGAGGGGGCGCCCGGCTTGGAATTTCCCGGTCCCTTCCGGCCCAGCGAGGACAAAGCACCCCTGGCCGCCGCCGCCGCCGTGGCCTACGCCGCGCCGCACAAAGGGCGAGTCGCGACACGCTCCCATCCCCCTCCCAGCTCACGGCGGCCCCGGCCCCGGGTGGCTACAGGGAGGTGGGGGAAGCCCTGGCTGCACCGCCTCTCGCTCCCCCTCCCCCGGGGCCGCGCGAGCGCCGCCCCCGCCCTGTCTGCGCGTCCTCCCGGGGAGGGGTTGGGGGGCGCGGCGCCCCACATAACACTCCCCCTCCTGCGCTGCGAGCCACCCTATCCCCTCCCTCCTGCAAACACCACCGCCTCCCCTGCCACCGCCGCCACCTCGCCCGACGCTCCACAGCTCGCCGCGGCCGGGGGGCGGTGCGCGGACCGTGCGCGCCGCGGGCGCCAGATGTGCAGTCCCCGCCGCCGCCAGTGACCGAGCCGCAGTCTGAGCGGTATCGGGCCGCCTCCCTGATGCTGCGGGGGCGACCTTGAGCGTACAGCGGCTTCCCTCGGTGGGGACCCCGACACCCCAGCGCTGTGCCCGGTCTTGCCCTCTGTAGCCCGGCTTGCCCCGCGCTTGGACATGGAAGGGGCCGCCGCGCCCGTGGCGGGGGACCGCCCCGACTTGGGGCTGGGGGCGCCGGGCTCTCCCCGAGAGGCGGTGGCGGGGGCGACTGCAGCCCCGGAGCCCAGGAAGCCGCACGGGGTGAAGCGGCATCACCACAAGCACAACTTGAAGCACCGCTACGAGCTGCAGGAGACCCTGGGCAAAGGCACCTACGGCAAAGTCAAGAGGGCCACCGAGAGGTTTTCTGGCCGAGTGGTAAGTGGGGCAATCCTGGAGGGTGCAGGGGGCGCTGGGTGGACGCGGCCGGGGACTGAGGGCGTGCGAGGCGGGGGTCTGTGCGCCCTGGGGCTCTCTTGACAGAGAGGGGGCTCATTGGGAAGCCCGGAGACAGACTCCTCACTCTTTCCCCAGCACCCCGTGACTCAGGCGTGTCTCTGTCCTGAAACACTTGTTACATCCTGTCTGCACATATTTTATTTTATTTTTTGGTTTGTTTTTAAAAATTTAATCCTAGCAGCAAAGGAATGTTTTAGATTTGCAAACACTTTGCAGCGTTGGGACGGCCGGGGTCTCCCTCGCAGGCACACATTTAGACCATGCCCCAAAACGCCTTATTTCCACAACTCTCCAAAGAACCACATTCCCAGCTAGGAGCTAGCCCCTCAAGTCCCGTGTTTTGTAGGTGTCCCTACCCCCTTCCACCCATCTGCCCGCAGCTCCTTGCTCAGCATCCTCCCACTCAGACTCTGCATCGCCCTGATGCTGCTGTGGCTGCAAGGGAGGGCGACTCTTGCCTGTTTTTGAGACAAGGTTAGGGAGCAAAAATAAAGACTACTGCAAGCCTGAGGATTCTAACAGTTTGCATCGTGGCTTTGGGAGGACTGAAATGTCCAGGGCATGGGTAGCTACAGAGATAGCTGTGCTTAGTTGCAGCAGGCTCAATTGCGTTTCAGCTCCTGGTTGCAGGGCTACCAAACTGCTGAAGGGGTCTGGCCCCGCTGCTCTTGTGACAGCTGACACCCTGCCAGGGTCCTGGCACCATTTGCACAGCTCCAAGGGGTGCTTTGAGTGCCTTGGGGTCTGTCTGCCTTGTCCCAGCCTTGGTTTGTTGTTATTTTCACTTCTGCAGAACAGGCCCTTGAAATCCACACTGCTTGTGGCTAGAGAGTTGGGTTCAAAGTGACTGACTGTTGCAGAAAGATTTTGTGTGGTGTGTGGCAGAAAATTAACATGGTTCTTTGATTTGAAGCAGATCAGATGTATTCTAATCGATTTAGGGCCGAAGTCAGAAACTGATTATGGGACTCCTTGTGTGCACTTTTGGGGGTGTTTTGGGGGCTCAGGTTTGCTTATAAACAACAAATGACTGCAGGGAAAAAGGAAAATGAGCTGTCAAATAAAATAGCAGCTTAGTATTGACATGTTTCTTTTGCATTTGGGCAGGAACAGTTCTGTGAAAAAAATGGGGGTGCCAGTCAGCCAAGTTCAGTCCCCAAATTCTCAAATATCTGGATACCCGGGTAACGCCCTCCCAACCCATTTCTCAGATTCGATGTTTGAGTCTATATAACTTCATCCCATAACGTTATTTTAAAAAAAAACTGTTATCAATTAATTGGAAATTTGAGATGGCGTACATTTCTTTTTAAAGCTGGCTCCGTAATAAATTCTACAGCAAGCAAGTAGTTGAGAATTCACTCTGGGCAGGTGCCATTTTTGTAGGATGAAATTGTTAAAGGGGAGGGTCGTAGGGGTGGCCTCTGATGAAGGCACTTTCAGGTTTGTGGAAGAAGAGGCTGGGAAACGTGCACTTCATTCATGGTTTTCTTCTGAGGTGTTATTCCCCAGGCTGGATGTTGAATAAGCAAAAACTAAGCTTAGATCCCTGCTCATGTTGTCTTAATAGCTGCTGAAGAATAGCACTGGGAAGGTGGGAAGCAGAATAATGAAAAACAGACGCAGTTCGAGCTGCAGGTTGAGAATGTGAGACTATGAGGGGTTGTTGAAGTGGTAAGGGTGTGTCTAGGGTCTGTGAAGGGACCCCAAAGTCTAAATGCTGGGGCACTGCCTCAGACCTTTCTAAAGAACGAAACTTGTCTTATGGCAGACGCCTTTCTGAGCGTCAGTGGGACTTCCTGTCAGGCGTTCTTGAGCTGCCTGATCCACAGACTAGGTTAGAGTGAAAGGGCTTTGCATCAGTAGGCAGGAGTCCGCCTTTCTCTTTTGGGGGATGTCTTTCTCTGTATTTGCAGAAACTGAACATTCCGTCAGGATTTAGTCAAGCGGCCACGAGGGGGCGCCCTGAGAACGAGAGAGGCTTCTTTACCAGCCGCAAGTCTGAAGTCCCGCTGTGTTATTGTTCAGCCCTAGTTCATTTTCCCATTGTGCTATTAATTTCAGCTAAATCTCTTGTTTTACCCCAAAATTATGTAAAGATTTTAAATCTGGCAGCAGACCCACGTCCAGAAACTGACAGTCTCTAAAATGCTTCGTTTATTCATGGGGCTGCTTTCTCCTTGATAGCTAAGCTTATAGAATGTTAGCCAGATCCCTGGGTAAAAAACCTTGCATAAAACAGATGGGAAAACTGAGGTTTGGGGAAGGAAAGTCCTTCTTGGCCCCCCTGTCCTCCCCCCGCTGAGCACACTGCTCACAGATGGTGTTAAGAACTTAAGTGAGAAACAGGAATTGTCAAGTGGAAAATTTCCTGTGACTGGCTGAACAGAAAATAACACCAAACAAACAAAAAATTGGTCAACGAGTTGTTCTTGCCCATACAGTGCCTGGTGACTCAGAACCTGTTAAGAGCAGCAAGAAATTTTCATCTAAAATATGAACTTGGAGTTTTCTTCTGGTACCAGTGATGTGCTAAACATTCACAACTTGCTTTGAAGGTGCAGTTGAGGAGAACTGAAAGGGCACTATCTTAATTTAGCCTTTTGATCTTTGGGTAGAATTTTGAAGTGATGCTTTATTTTCGTTTGCACCCGTGCCTTTTACAGCATCTCTCAAGAGGAGCAGTGGTTCTAACGTGTTTTACTAATGTGAGTGGCCCAAGACAGGTGCCGGGTGTAGGGCTGTATGAAATGCTGTGAAATCAACATCCGTGTTGAAAGCAGGGGCTCTTCTCAGAGAGAAGAGAAGTTTCTAAAAAATGAGGATGTGGTGGTTTTTAATTGCATACCTGGAAGGACCTTCTGAATAAAACAAAACACAACACAGCATCATTTTCTATGTGCCGCGAAAGGCAGTTCTGAAGAGAAGTGCAGAATGAGATGCTTGGAGTCAGCTGGTGCGACCCTGTGTGTCATCCAGGCATTCTCCTGCAGTCTTGCAGCCTCTGCTAAAGCATGTCCATGAGACCAGGACTCAGAGTGGCTTGTTCCAGAGATGAGCAAGCTCAAAAATGAGGCACTCTTGCAGAAAGGCAAAGAGCCCTGGCTTACATTCAAGTCCTTGATCTATCCCCTACTAGCTTTGTGTCTTTTGGCAAGCTATGTGACTTTTTGAAACCTCAGCTTCTTCATCGGTAAAATGAGCTACTAAGAGTACCAACTTCATAGACTTGTGAGAACTGAATACAGGGATCTATATAAAACCTCAAAAGGGAACATTAATCAATTTAGTTCCTCCTTTTAGCAGATTTTTTTTTCTCATCTCATTTTAGGATTCCATTAGATTTTAAGACCATCAGAGAGACAGTGCATTGTATCATGCAGAGAGAGACAGAAGAAATAATCAACTTTTCAGAGTAATAAAATAAATACCAAATTAATTAGGGAGGTGTGTCCATAGGAAGATGAGATAATTAGCCAGGTTCAGATAGGATCTGAATGCATTTCTCAAGTCTTGAATTTGGTCCTTGTTTATTGCACAACTTTTGTTTTGATACAGTTTTGGGCAGGCCTATTGGGTGAGCCTCTGTATCATAATTCGGCATGCATTTTCTTTGAGCTAAGCTCCCTGGACCTACAGGCCACACAAAGCATTGTCAAAAAACCCAAAACCAAAACCACACAATTTTATGTCCTGTGATCACCTCGATGTCAAGGGGCCAAGTTCAACTTCCTCACTGTACCAGGTTATCTCTATTGAGCAGTAGGTGGTGTGGTGTGAGCAGGAGGCAGGGTTCCTGGAGGGTGGAGTCTGGGATGGGAGTGGCAGGACTGGTGGGCAGTGTGTGCCCCTCCCCCACAGTCTGCTCTGGTGCCCCTGGCCACTAGAGCTTTAGCTTGGGTGATGGGGCATCCTCACCTAGCAAGCCAAGTGTTTTGACCAAAAATGGGTGTTTTAAGCACCCAAAGCTATTCATAGCCTCCTGCTGGAAAACTGCAAATCAGGGAGGCAAATTAGCAAACTGGCCTGCCAAGCCAGGGGGTGTGTTGACGTCACATGCACGGTGGCAGAAGTGCCATGTTGCAGCTAAGGCCCAAATCCAGTTTTAGAGTGTAAGGGACCATAGCAAACATGTGGTTCAAACTTCTCATCTTCGAGGTGGGTCCAATAAGGTGCAGAAGGGTTAAGTGACTTTGTTGAGGTTGCACAGCTCTTGAATGATGGAGCTGAATCTTAGAAACCCGATTCTTGGTTTGGTATTTTTCCATCACTCATTTAATAAATCTTTACTAGAGAAAGACATGGGCCTCACTCTTAAAGAACTTATAATCTAGTAGCAAAGATGAAATGTACTTACAAACTAATTCTGTTCAGTTCGATGAAGATTTATTGCCATCTGCCATATGCTACTCACCATGTTAAATGCTGAGACATAGAAATGAGTAAGACCCAGGGAGCTTCCAGCCTGGTGAAAGAGAAGGTGGAAGTAGTTACTAGGCATGAGTAACTCTTCCATAGAGGATTCGATTGTTTCAGGTGATTTTCAAGTTGGACAACAGCTCATTGAAGCTTAGCTCATGAAACTGAGTTTGATCCTGGACAGAATCATATTTGTACTGCTACCATTATTTACTACCAGCTGATATTTTTGAGAGCTTGTGGTGCATCCCACTGTGCTAAATACTTTAGAGACATTTTCCCTCACTTAACCTTCACAGCAACCCTGTGAGGTGTGAAATAGTGAGACCCATTTTACAGATGGGGAAAATGACACATAGGGAGGTTAGGTAACTTGCCAAAGTTCAGACAGCTGGATGGTGTCTGACCAGTTTCCAAACGAGTTTGTTTGGAAACCCAATGCTGCTAGAGGAATTGAGAACCTTCCTTAATGTTGCACAGCTGGTGACCTCTGGATTTGGGTGTGGTTCTTTGCTAATGGTGCCAGAAGAGCAGCCATGGGGTGATCACCCACCCTTCCGGCAGGGGATCTAGAGGAAGGGCCAGGGCATACTGTGGGATTAGAAAGTGTTCTCCGGCTAATGGGAGGACAAGTGCTGTTGAAAATGACCCTTGATTTGGGTTTCAGAGGATTGGAATGTGGGGCATTCCAAGGCATTCATTCACTTGTGTTTGGGGGAAGGTGAATATTCCAGGTGGCTTGGAATGCAGGGTTTGTGCTGGGACACAATGGGAGGGCAGGATTGGTAAGGTAGGATGGGGGTAATAATAATAATTGATGCTAATGCAAATAATAGCAACTAATACTTCTTGAGTGCTTATAACATGCTAGGTGCATGTTAACTGATTTAATCCTCATAACAATTCTGCTATCATCCCATTTTCCAGATGAAGAACCTGAGTCACAGAGAGGTTAACTAGCTTGCTCAAGGTCACAGGCAGCAGCAGAGCCAGGTCTGGACCCAGGCAATGTGAATGCAGAGACCTTGACCTTAACTCTCCCTCTAGAGGTGTCTGAGCTGGGTTCTGATCACAGTGGGGCATTGAGCCCATCAGTTTGGTGTGCTGGCTTGGAGCAGGGAGTTTTTGCAAGAGTTGAGGTTGGGAAGATAAGAAGCAGAGCCAAGTTAGGGAGAAGAAATGTGCCTGCTTCTGGTGAGCCATCTGTTTGTTGGTCTGTTTGTTGGACCTCGAGGAGTTTGTTTTAATGAATCAGGTCAGGGAGCTCCTCACCTGGACACACACAGAGTCCTTTGTTTCCCAAGCAGCCTCAGACCCTGGAGTCCCTAGGGGGCTTTGAGGGGTAAGCTGGTTCACTTCCCTGCCTGCAGACAAAAATGCCCCCACACCATGCCAGTATGTGTTGATCTTGCTTCCTCCTGGGAAGCAGCAGGAGATAAGAGTTTGAGTCAAGGTATCTTGTCTGTCGCTGTGTCCTGTGTGTCTTGAATCCATCCTGCGTAGATACTTATTGTCAGTGCCTCACATGGTGCCAAGCACATAGTAGGTCTTCAACGGAGGCTTGTAGGATGGAACTGAAGTGAATACATTGAGCGAGAGAATATCTTGGGAGGTGTGGAAGTTGTACGTTATCTTTCCTGACCTCAAGGAGCTTCACATTTGTAGGGAAGGAAAGACAATGGTTGGAAATGAATGGCAGGTTATAGAGCAAAGTCTGAAAAGACAGGCAGACCCTTTTCTGCACGAATTCCCCTTCTGTTACATTTGCATATGCATTCATTAGGGAGAGACGTATATCCAGGGTTTGTCAGGTTTCTGGCCGTGGCTTCCTGTCCTCAGTGGCTCCAGAGTCAGACAGCAGAAGTCTCGTTTGTCTTTCCCACATGAAAGTCCTGGAGCATCTGAAAGTTATGATTTGTGAAGTATCTGCTTTAAAGCAGAATGCATTTATCATCGTACTGGCCCAGACGACATTGTAGAGCGCAGGAATGAGAGGATCCCAGGCCTCAGAGTAGGAGGGGCCGGGCCGGATGACCCACCGTGAATGGAGTCTGGCTGAATTGATAAAATTCCCTGGAAACAGCCCAGGAGCAGCCAGATGTTGGCTTTACAGCGAAACTCTTCGGTAAACTTTTAACTGCATATGAAAACCAGGGCTGGGCATTTCCACTTCTAGGTTTACCCAGGAGAAATGCAACATATGTCCACACAGAAACTTCTACACAAATGTCCACAGAGCATTATTATTAGTAAAAGCCCCAGAGTGGAAGGAACTGATGAATGGATAAATAAAATGTGGCACATCCATTTCATTTGTGGAATATTATTTATGATGTATTCCATAATTTTATTTATGGAATATTTTTGGACTGTTATTCAACAGTAAAAAGAAATGAGGTACTTAATACATGCGACAGCATGGATGAACGTTGAAAACATTATGTTCAGTGAAAGAAGCCAGACACAAAAGACCACAGATTGTATGATTCCATTTGTATGTAATGTCCACAAGAGACAAATCCATAGAGACAGAGTGTAGATGAGTGGGCCTGCGGGTGGGGTTGGGAGTAAATGGGGAGTAGCTGCTAATGGGTGCGGAGTTTTCTGGGGGGTGCTGAAAATGTTCTAAAATTGTGATGATGGTTGCACCACTCCGAATATACTAAAAACCCCTGAATTGTGCACTTTCAATGGGTGAATTATATGATATGTGAATTACATCTCAGTAAAGCTAGTAATAACTTAAAAAGGAGGGGGCTCAGGGTGGAGAGTGGGAAAGGGGTGGAAGCCTGTATCTCTCAGGCCTCTAAGATTCCAACCTCTGGTTCCACAGAAATCTCACACTCATTTTGTGAAAGAAGCGAAGACAATATCCTGCCAACCATGGTCAACATAGAGAGCCCCAGGGCCAGGCTGCCCGTATCCGTATGCCAGCCCATCCCTCGAGAGCTGTGTGACCTTGGGCTAGTGACTAATTTTTAACCTCTGAGTTCTTTGCTAGGGCTCACAATAGTTCTTCTTTTATGGATTGTTGAGAGAAAGCACCAAGGTGACATAGCTAAGCCTTTTGCCTGGTGCCTGGCACACAGTAGGTGCACAATAGATGCAGCCAGGGCCATTGCTACTCTACAAGGCACCTTTGTGCAAATTTTAAAAAGGCCTCCTCTAGGTGGATACATATGAAAAGGCTTCTGTCCTGGCCAGAAGCAGCCCCTCTCCTACTAGCGGCTCTGTGAGAACGACACGGGCTGGGGCCCATTCACCTGCCCATCAGCTGGTGCCTTGTGCGTGTATGATCTGCACATCCCTGCTTGGCAGCCCTGGTGGTAGCTTGCTTTCTTCTTCCTCTTAGCTACCACTTGTCAATACTCTGTGGCTGAAGCTTCCCCATAAGAAAGACCTAACATCCTCACGTTGGGGCTCAACACACCTGCTCTTCTTTTCAATCCAGCAATAAACCAGATAGATATATTTAATGTGTGCTTAACAATGTGTGCAGCACCATAGGGACTTTCAGAGGAGGATATTACAAGTCCTGCCATTGAGATACCTAGAATTTAGTTGGGGCTATTAGATTCAGACATCTGGAATAATCGAGAACAATGCAATAATCTGAGTATAGAAATGAGGTGTTGAGGCTGGGCGCAGTGGTTCACGCCTGCAATCCCAGGACTTGGGGAGGCCGAAGTGGGTGGATCACCAGAGGTTGGGAGTTTGAGACCAGCCTGGCCAACACGGTGAAACCCCGTCTCTACCGAAAGTACAAAAATTAGCCAGGCATGGTGGCGCACGCCTGTAATCCCAGCTACTCGGGAGGCTGAGGCAGGAGAATCGCTTGAACCTGCGAGGCGGAGGTTGCAGTGAGTCAGGATCGCACCACTGCACTCCAGTCTGGGTGACAGAGGCAGACTCCGTCTCAAAGAGAGAGAGAGAGAAAAAAAAAAAGGAATGAGGTGTGGAGGAAGAAATCCCAGGTGTCGAATCAGACAGACTTGGGTTCAAATTCTGTCCTGCTACGCAGGAGCTAGATGGTCCCAGGCAAGCTGCTCATTTTCTCTGGCTTCTGTTTACTCATCTGGAAAATGCAGCTATGAAATATCCTACCAAGTGCGAAATATCCTACCAAGTGCGAAATATCCTACCAAGTGCGAAATATCCTACCAAGTGCGAAATATCCTACCAAGTGCGAAATATCCTACCAAGTGCGAAATATCCTACCAAGTGCGAAATATCCTACCAAGTGCGAAATATCCTACCAAGTGCGAAATATCCTACCAAGTGCGAAATATCCTACCAAGTGCGAAATATCCTACCAAGTGCGAAATATCCTACCAAGTGCGAAATATCCTACCAAGTGCGAAATATCCTACCAAGTGCGAAATATCCTACCAAGTGCGAAATATCCTACCAAGTGAGATTGCCATCAGAAATAGGATTTGGAAGCTTCCAGCACAGAGCCTGGTGCATAGTAGGCTCTTGAAAACTAGAGCTAATATTACTGTTTCAGGGAGAAGTACTAGGGTGGAGTACCCAGTGACCTTCTTATCTTGGCTCATGGCTCTCCATGCTTCAAATCCTCCCATGGTTGCATGGGACCCAAAGTCTGAATTTACCACGTCCTTCAAGGCTCGTGCATGGGTCTTCAGACCACCACTTCCTTACTCCTTTGTTTCAGCCCCGTGTCTCGTGTCCTTGTGAGCACATGGAGAGTGTGTGTTGGACTATTTGTAGACTCCATTCTTCCTTGTCTATTAGAAAGGCAGCAGGGCTGCTGTCTGCCTCACTCGGCACTGCAGCCCAGCCTGTAGCCCAGTGCTAGGCATCTAGTGGGTGCTCAGTAAGAATGAATGAATGATTGAATGAACAATTGCGGGAAGAAGCACCAGCAATCCTGAGAAGGGAGAGTTCTGTGAAGGCGGGAGTCAGCAGGGAAGGCCCTGGGGCTCCATCCTCCTCCTTCTCTGAGTCACGCCTCCCCTTAGCATTGTATGCACAGCATTGCCGGGTGCCTGTCAGTGACAGCAGCTGGAGAGACGGCTCGAGCCCATCCCAAACCCATTTCCCACCCTTGGAGGCTGCTCCAGGCGGGTAGTAGTTTTTCAGAGCTCAGCAGCCTCCTTGGGCTGCTCCCACACTGGCCTGGCTTCCTTCAGAGAGTCCAGCCCTCCATCTGAGAAGCCCAGGTAATCAGCTCTGCAGAGCGTGCAAGGTTTAGATGCAAAATGCATCTGCAGGGTTTTCAAAACATTTCTTTCTGGGTTGTAAATCAAGTACTTTAAGAATTGTAAACCGGCTGGGGTGCAGAGTTAATGATGTCTTGAAAAAACACCATCATGATTTGCCTTTTAAATTTGAGAAAAGAATTCCACTTCCCTTACTTTCATTAGAGATATGGAGATCTCCAGGGGGAAGGCACTAAGAGGAGGCTGTGGTAGGTGTTAGCTCCTTCCCTGGAAGGGCGGGGAATGGTGAGTGGCTTAGGGCTCAACTTTCATCTGTTTGGCTGAAGGGCAATTTCCCTGTTTAAAAAAGGTAGCGGCTGCTTCTCTTAGTATCTCCAGCGGGACCCCATTCACTTCTGTCTGTGTCAGGCTCCCGTTATTCATGTGGCTCACGGGCCACAAAGGTGCTTGATTGCAGCAGGTTCAAACAAAGCCTTGCTGGCTGCTGCCATTTCACTGTGAACTGGGCTCAGCTCACGTGTGGTTCAACCCAACTGCCAAAGGTCACTCATGTCCCAGTCTTTTACAGCATCATGGAAGGGAAGTGGACCGTCCAATCTACAGATCGAAAAGGGAAGTGGGAATGGTGGCTCATTCCTGTAAATCCCAGTACTTTGAGAGGCCGAGGTGGGTGGATTACTTGAGGTCAGGAGTTCGAAACCAGCCTGAACAACATGGCCGTCCCTACTAAAAATACAAAATTAGCCAGGCACGGTGGTGCACACCTATAATCTCAACTACTCAGTAGGCTGAAGCAGGAGAATCGCTTGAACCCGGGAGGCGGAGGTTGCAGTGAGCCAAAATCGCACTACTGCACTCCAGCCTGGGTGACAGAACAAGTCTCTGCATCAAAAGAAAAAAAAAAGAAGAAGAAGAAGAAGAAAAGAGAGAGTCTGGAGCTAGGCTTCCTGGGTTTGAAAGAACATGAACCTCCTGTGTAACCTAGAGATAGTCAGCTGTGACTCGGTTTCTTCATCTGTGAAATGGGAGTCGCAGGGTTAACAAATTCTATGTCAAGTTCTTAGAAAAGTGTGTCGCCCACAATGAATGGTCTGTAAATCTAAGTTTTGGAAGGAGGCCTCTTTGGAAAGGCAGGATGGGGTCTCGGTCATGTCTGTCCCTGCAGGATCCTGGGCACGGGGCATTGCACACAGTAGGTGCCGCTGTGTCGAACACATTTGCTTCACTTATAAATTGAGGGGCAGAGACAAAAATGTCCTTAAGGGTCCCTTCCAGCTCATGGGAAGAGAATCCTAGGATTCACTGAAAGGCTTCATTTCCTATTGCTTGTTTTTTGGCAGAAGGACTCCTTGCTGGGGAAAGCGGAAGTATCTTCAATTCTCATACCCACTTTGCAAGTGTACGGAGAGTCTCCCTGTGTAGATTGTCAGCCTACGTTTAGGGAGGTCTGCTCACCTTCCCTACTCTCTGGTTCTGTGGGATGCGAATGCATTCTGTTCAGCTCAAGGCAGCCAAGGCTTTCTTAAACATGTGTATGAGGTGGCTTCTGAACTATACTCTATGTGAGACAGAAAATGTTCACCCATGCTGGGTGTGGTTGCTCCTGCCTGTAATCCTACATTTTGGGAGGCCAAGGCAGGGGGATCGCTTGAGGCCAGGAGCTCTAGACCAGCCTGGTCAACACAGTGAGACTCCCCCATCTCTATGAAAAAATGAAAAAGTTAGCTGGGCATGGTGGCCTGCACCTGTAGTCCTGGCTACTTGGGGGGCCAAGATAGGAGGATTGCTTGAGCCCCGGAGTTGGAGGCCACAGTGATCTACGATCACACCACTGCACTCCAGCCTGGGCAACAGAGCAATAACTTGTCTCAAATAAAATAAAATAAAATAAAATAACAAAATAAAATAAAATGAAATAAAAAAATAGTGCTCATCCTCAAAGAACCTCTCAGTTTTCTCATCTGTAAAATGGGTTAGTAATAGAACTTAACTCCTAGGTTGTCACAAGGACTCATGGACCACACACACACTGAGAACAGTGCCTGACGTGAAGCCAGTTGTCAAGCAGTGTTATTTGTTATTATTTGCGATTCAGAGGAGGGTAAGCTCATGTTCTCCTGGGCTGCTCAGAGGAATCTTTGCTCATTCCTTAGATGCTTAGACTTTAAAGGGGCTTTGCTTTTGGTCCCAATGAGGCCAGAGGCTCGTGGCTGCCTCTGCTCTCAGGATCCCCCATGGACACCACTTATTCTTCCCAAGGCTTTAGCAGTGACTGGGCACATTGAGCACCCAGGAGAGCTTGGCTTGTTGATCCTGGGTGACAGGTAGGCTAGAGGCAAGATTCCAGGGATGAGGAAAAGACTTAAGAGAGCCCTGTCCCCAGGGGAAGGGATGTTTTTGCAGTCTCACTTAGAGGGAAGACTTGACTCATATGTTTACTACTATTTCATCCTTGAAGATGAACAAATAAAGCTAACCTTTACTGAGCACTTTGCCAGGTTCTGTGCTGAGTGCGTTGCCTGTGTCATCTCACTGAATTCTTAGAACCATTCTATGAGATAGATGCTGTCACCTGACTTTGCCTAGAGGTAACTGAGGCCCAGGGCCCCACTGTAACTTGGGGATGATGGCAGGAAGGCAACCCATGTCTGTCTGAGCTCAAAATTATGAGCCTAGACTGCTTCCCAAGAAAGAGTAGAAATATCTCTGTCATTTTTTCTTGTGGCAGGTGTTCCCTTCTGCCTCTCCCAGGTAGCTGGTTTAAAAATATTTATTCAAATAGCACTGTGCTAGGCACTGGGGGAGGCAACAGGGAGTAAGATATTGCTCCCTTGAGTTCACCCACCTCTTGATTCTAGAATGTGCATCTAACCCTGACATTTGAAGATCCTCAGTCTTTGTGGTCCACATTTATCCCTCCTTGCTGGTCCTTTTAAGGAGACTGATTTCTTGTTGTATTTATTTTTCTTCTTTAATCTCTCAGAATTTTATTACTTTCTATCAAACACATCCGTTAGGCAGCCTCGGCTTTCTCAGTATCAATTAAGACAGATGCCAGCAAACCTTAGAAGCTCTCAGTGGTCCTTGAGGCAAGATAATTACCTTGTGTGATTCTTAGTAGATTTGAAAGTGAACTCTTTCTTCCATTAGCAGAAGCCATGCAGGGAGGAGGCTAATAGTCTGTTTCTCTGGCGAGCTCAAAGCCCAGCCGTGAACGTGTTTGCCTGGAAAGACAGGGCAGTGATGTGCTTGCTGCTCTGGGGAGAACCTCATTTTGCATCATCCTCATGGTTAGTGGGTATCTGTTTTTCAGGCAGGACCAAATGGAACACTGAGGGAGGAAATGAATGAGTGTGTAGGCGTGAAGCAGGTAGTAGAGATCCTGGAGAGGAGAAAAATGAAGTGGAAATCTCCACTTATTTGGTTGTGTAGGAAGGTCCAGAGCAGAGGGAGCATTTTTCCCTTAACAACCCTAATAGCAGGAATCATTGAGTGATCAGTGTGTGCCAGGCAATATTCTAACTATTTACGTGCTTTTTCGCCTTCGAACCTGTATTATTATCACATTCATTTCATAGATGAGGAGGCAGAGGCTTAGAGGAAGTCCAACAACTTGCCCAAAGTCACAGAGCCGGGATCACAGGATGTAGGGCTGGACTGTCTGACTTCAGGGTTCATGATACAACCACTGTTGGAGCTGGACTTAAAGCACAGAGAAGTTGCCTCTGTGCTTGGGAAAATAGCAATATGAAGAACTTAATTTCATGATCCCAGTCGTTCTATGTCTTACTCATTTATATCCTCCCAGTGCCTAGTTCAGTGCCTGGCATGCAGTCAGAATGCAATAAATATTTGTCGAATGGCTGTGGAGTGTTATGAGTCTGGGTATGTTGGGAGACTTGGCTGCTGGTTCCATCACTGCCACAACTTAAGCTGTGTGACCTTG
The DNA here is from genome assembly GCF_028885655.2 of Pongo abelii. Taxonomy (NCBI): domain Eukaryota; kingdom Metazoa; phylum Chordata; class Mammalia; order Primates; family Hominidae; genus Pongo; species Pongo abelii. The sequence goes on along the minus strand of NC_071995.2, from coordinate 104,826,778 downwards.
GGCAAGACATGCCCCTCCATGGCTTCAGCTAACTTATCTGTAAGATGAGGGCTCTGGGCCAGATTTTGTTTTAAAATTTATTATCCATTCAACAGTTATTTATTTATTTATTTATTGAGATGGAGTCTGGCTCTGTTGCCCAGGCTGGAGTGCAGTGGCGTGATCTCGGCTCATTGCAACCTCCACCTCCCGGGTTCAAGTGATTCTCCTGCCTCAGCCTCCTGAGTAGCTGGGACTACAGGTGTGCACTACCATGCCTAGCTGATTTTTGTATTTTTATTAGAGACGGGGCACAGGCTGGTCTCGAACTCCTAACCTCGGGCAATCCACCTACCTCAGCCTCTTGTAGTGCTGGGGTTACAGTCATGAGCCACCACACCTGGCCATTTAACAGATATTTATTGATTGCATTCTCTGTGTGAGATAGCACTCTGGATGGTAGGGAGACAGCCATGGTGAGATAGATGACGTTTCTGCTCCCTTCCTTGCAGCTTACATTCCAGCCGCTTCTAGAAACTGCATTTTGTGAATCTTCATGTCTTGCCCCAAAATTGTTTCAAAGTGGCAGTTGCTGAATTCTCTTCTGTTTGCCTTCCCCTACTAAAAGGCAAGCCAGGGCAGGGGTTTTCATCAGTTTTGCCTACTGATGTACCCCAAGTGCCTAGAACAGTGCTTGGCAAGTAAATATTGCTGATATGCATGCATGCATGAATGATTGCAATATCTCCTCTGCTAATGAGATCCCAGGATATAAAAATTCTAGGGCTGAAGCCTAAGAAAAAAATTAAGGAGCAAAAATCAAATTTTCCAGGAAAAAATCTCATTTTCCAGGAAAAATACTGTCTTTATAAAGGCAAGAACAGTTAAGATTGGGATGGTTTATTATTATTCCTGCTAGTTGAGGGATTAGGGAATCAGGCAGGATTCCTTACTTTTTCATCTGGTGATGCTTTTTGCAAACCGCAGAGAAAACAAAACAAAAACAAAACCTCTTCCTTTCCCCCAACCCCTTTGCTTCAAGCAGAAAAAGCACTTGCTTCTTAAAACAGCTCATGAAGGAAAAAACTATAACGAATATTTTGCATTTCTCTGGTGGCGGCACAGTCTGAATTCCATTCAGCCCCACAATGAGTTCTAATTTTATGAAATGTTTGGATTAGCCACCAATTTTCCGGTGGAATTTAGGAGGCTTGTACTCGTACTTATGCTTGAAGCAAAGAAATCTCATAAAATCCTTGCAGTGTCTCGGGCCCAGTGGGACGTTGTAGCCAAGGACAAAATGACCATCAGCAGAATGACGGGGAGGAAAGAGATCTCTTTGGCAGCTGTGGCCTGGCTTTGCAGATGATGGTGTGATCCTGAGCTGCAGTCTCTGGGGCTTGGCCGGGCTGCATACCATTTTCAACTGATCATGGGCTATAAAAATTCCAGCCCAAGCACAATGCCTTGTACCTGACCTTGTTCTTTCAATTCCCAGAGCCAGAGAACATTAGGGCATCTGGTAATTGGGTGAGAGGCATTTGATATAGCACATGGTGCTCTGTCTTCCCCTCCTCATAGCTCGTATTACCTTGTGTTGTAATTTCCAGCTCACATATCTGCCTCTTTGCCTCTCAACCTGCACTGTCTAATATGGGCACATATGGCTATTAAAGTTAAAATTAATTATAATTAAATAAAACATTCAGTTCCTCAGTGGCACCAGCCACATTTCAAGTGCCCAGTAGCCCCATGTGGCTAGTGGCTATCATGGGATGTTGCAGAATAGATCATTTCCACTAACATAGAAAGTTCTGCTGGGCAGGACTAGTGCTGCTGTAGACACTGGGTTGAATGAGGACGTGGCACACACTTGGCCCCTTACCTTGCTTTATTAGCTCCATAGCACGCATTATGATCTATAAAGTATTATGTCTCTGAGAAACCTCGTCATCACATTTTTTGTATCTCCAGTGTCTAGAACAGTTCCTGGTATGCACTAAGCACCCAACGATTTTCAGAATGAATGAAGTTGCCAGAATCAGCATTGCTTTGCAGAGCCTAACACATAGTGAGTCTTTAAACAAATGGAACAAATACTTCTAGAGGTGAAACCATGGAATGGATTCATCTGATATTTGTCGAGCATGGACTACAGGTTGGGTGTTATGTGACGCTCTGGGTATATAGTGATGAGCAAACAGACATAGATCCTCTGGGTAAGGAGCTTATTCAATCCAGTGGCTCTTAAATTTTCAGGGATGTGGGAATCTCCTAGGTGCACCTGTTAAAATATACCATCCTTGGCACTGACCTCAGAGAGTCTGATTCTGATTCAACAGGGTTGGAGTGGGCGTTAGGGACACCTGAGTATCTTCTGCATTTTAACCAAGCAACCCAAGTGAATGTGATGGGGGAAGTCTGTGGTCTTTATTTTGAGAACACAGCTCTGGACAATGGGAAGCTAGTTGCTGTATTCATTTGGGGATACACCACACCATTTTCTCTCGTCTATACCTTCTCTTGTGATAAATGGAGGGCTCCTATTTGGGCCTGAAATTTGAGATTTCTTTTTCTTGTTATCCAATCATGGAGTAATACTAATGGCAAACAATTACATAGCAGCAATTACATGCCAGGCGATAGTCTAAGCATGTCAGTCACTGACCTGAATTCATCCCCATGGTAACCCTAAGAGGCGAACACCATTATCATCCCCATTTTTCAGGTGGATAAACAGGCAGAGAAAACTAAGTCATTTGCCCATGTTTACACTCCTTGTAAGATCTGAAAATCCTGAACTGCTGTGATACTGCCGCTCATGGCCACTGGACTTGGGGCAGCTGCCTCCTGAATGCCCAGTGTGCCTTTTTATCCTTTTCTGCTGGTTGCTTGGAATCAAAGTTCCGGTATACTTATGAAATGCCTGTTTAGGGGATTACCACGTGTGGATGTTATGAGCACTGTTCGTCTACAAATATACACCCCTGCCCCCAAGGAGCTTAACTGTTCAATGGACATTCCCTTGGGCCTACTGTGCGCCAGCCTGTGTAGTACACCCAGGCATAAGACTTGCACCTGGTCTAATGGAGGAGACAGAGGCACAGGCAAAGAGTTTCTGAGAAAGTGTCACACACAAGATAGGTTTTCTTCTAGATGGGAAAAGGAAAGCAAATCTTTAAGATTGGGTTTTCCTCACTTTTGCTACTTGTGACTCAGTTTTTACATAGTTTTGCTGTTTCACTCAATAGGGGTGTGTGCGTGTGTGTGTGTGTTTTGTGTGTGTAGGGATCCACCAACCCGTTCTGTCAGCACTCTTGTTCATACCTGCTTTTCAGGAGGGATGTTCCTCCCTCCCCACAACCCCCCCCACCTTTTTTTTTCTCCCGAGACAGGGTCTCGCTCTGTACCCCAGGCTGGAATACGGTGGCACAATCTCGTCTCACTGTAACCTCTGCCTCCCGGGTTCAAGGGCTTCTAGTGCCTCAGCCACCCAAGTAGCTGGGATTGCAGGCACCCACCACCATGCCCGGCTAATTTTTGTATTTTTAGTAGAGATGGGGTTTTGCCTTGTTGGCCAGGCTGGTCTTGAATGCCTGGCCTCAAGTGATCTGCTGGCCTTGGCCTCCCAAAGTGCTGGGATTACAGGTGTGGGCTACCACGCCCAGCCTCCCACCCTTTTTTAACCACTTAGAAAGACAGGAGACCCCTTAGAACTGAGAGCTGCTTCGAACTCCTGACCCACATGGCAGAACCTTGAAAAGAGAAGCGTGAAATGAGGAGGGGTTAACATTTAGAAACCACCTTGTGTGTGCCTTCTGCAAGATACGCTAAATGAGGCAGTTTACGTACATTATCTTGTACGGTCTTCACAGCAGCTCTGTGACGGGGAGTGATGATCGTTGTCGCTTTAGGGTTAAAGAAACCGATGCTGAGACAGAATGGCTGATCTGCTCAAGAAAGCAAGAGAGCATTGGAGTTAAAAGCTCGGGTCTGCCTGACCCCGCTGTGGGTTCTTTCCACTATGTGGCTAGTTCTCAGGCCTGGCTGAGCATGAGAATCACCTGGGATCTTTTCAAAACACTGATGGCTGGACTTTACCCCGGGCTAACTAAAGGAGGCTGTCTGGGGAAGGAACTCAGGTATCAGTATTTTTAAACAGACCCATAGGTCACTGTAATGCACTGCTAGGGCTGAGAGCCACTGGCTAGAGCATGCTGACAGCAGAAGTTCAAGGATCTGCTCTCCTGAAGGTGTCCCCATCCATGCCTGGTCAAGCTGGGACTTTGCTTACAGGAAGGTGAGCCACCTCCTCCATCCTCGCCCCTGTGGGACTGGTGTGTCCGAAGCCATTGCACTGGACCTGGGCCGAGACCTCTTGCTATCTTGCATCATAGGCTGCCTGTAAATAGGCAGCTGGCTTGTTTTCTTTTTAGGCCCCAGTTGTAGTGACCTTTGACTGTCTGTTTATTTCAGGGAAATAATTCCATCCTGCGAAATCAATTCCCTGGGGGCTACAGAAGTACATTTGGAGGGACTTCTGTTAGTGGGGTGACCTGAAATGGCTTCTCAGAAGAGGCAACAGCTGCTCCTTTTCTCCCAGCCCCCTTCTCACTTTGCCCCCGACATCGTCCTCTGAGTCTCAGATTTTGAAGTTCTCATTGTGGTGTTTGTATTTGCACATGCCTCTGCATAAGGTCTGTTTGTTATTATTATAATAATAAAAATGATAAGAACAACCAGCATTTTTGGAGCATATACTGGATGTTGGGCACAATATTGGGCATTTTCTCTATGCCATCTCACATCACTTCACCTTTTCTTGGCAATGATGAGGGCAAATCTAAGTCTGAAATTGGACTTCTTATCCTTAGCAAAGGACCAGTTGCAGTGGTGCTGTAAGTTTCTGGTCCTATTGGAGGCCATGGTCTGTAGAGACTGCCATATTGGAAGCGGTAGACTTGGCTGAGATGAGGGTGGGTAGTTGGCTCATTGTGTGGACCGGTGTGGGAAAAGCAGAGAGTAGCCCAACAGCCCCTAGTGTTCAGTCTGCCATGAGCCTCAGTCAAGGGAATGGAGAACGCTGGTTAATCGGATGCTTCGGTTAAGTGGAAATACTAATAAGTTATAATAGAAAGCTCTAAATATATTTTTTTCCAGACAATTGAAGCTCACCCATTTAAGAGCCAATCCTCTTAAACATTGTAGGCATTTCTTCAGGAAATCTTTCTCATCGGGATGCACACTTTCTTGCCTTCTTAAAACAAAGTTCCTTGAAGGTAGTGAAAACTTTTTCTTGATGAGTTTGAGAAAATTCTCCTCAATGGTCCTCTGTACTGTGTTTTGGAGTTCTCATGTCTGCTATTTATAGTTTGTGTCTGTCATCTCCCTTGTTAACTTTCATTCCTCTTTGTGACCTTTTTAAAAAATAAAATTCTTCTTTTCCCTTAGCGAAAATAGTGCATGCTCAATACTGAAAACTCGCCAGATACAGAAAAGTTAAAGATTAAAGGGAAAGTGAGTTGTCATGTCTTGCTTCTGTCAGTGAGGCTGTGTCTAGCAGCTTTCTAGTTCCATTTTTCCAGCTTCCCTACAGGTTTTCTGTGACTAAGCTTTCCTCGTAATTGTGTTAGTAGGAAAACTATAGGTGACCATCTGCAGGGCTTCCGTGCATGGAATCCATGGCATTTCTTTGAGTGGCGTTTCTAAGGGCTTATTTCCCTTCCCCAAAGTCTTCAGGGCTGAATGGCGCTCCAAGCATGAAGTCGTGTTTTCTGGGTAACAGGATGAGCCGCCTTGGAGTAAATAGGGCTGGTTGGGGTCACTCAGTTAGGATGTGGCTGAGCTGGGTCTCTTGACTCAAGGTCAAGTGCATTTCCTATTTTGCTACCTCTTACCTGTGTTTTACACTACGGGTTAAGGGATAGTGGTTTTGACATAAAGAAGCTATTGCTATATTTGGATAATTAAAACCAGGAAAAACTTACCTTTATCTCAGTCATCTATGTTGCTCAAGTGACAGATTTTTAGATTTCTTTTTTGAGGGAGTGAGAAGTAGAATTTAGTCCCCTTGTTAGCATGCCAGACCCAGTCTCTGTTGGAACATCAGTCTTAGATTAATACTGAGATGGACTCAGAAACACACTTGAAAGCAACTTGCATTATTATCCTTACATAGCTTACATTTTATGACCTGCTTAAAGATGCAAGGAGCATAAATCTTGGGAAGGACGGTCTTATTTACTTGTTCGTCTTTTCTGCAGATGGGATGCTCACATTAGAGCCAGGCTGGCTTCAGATGTCTGCTCCAGGATATTTTAGCTGAACTGTATGAGTCCATTAAACAAATGTAAGAGTTTTTGGGAAAGAAGAGCAGTGTCTCAAACCAAATGTTTTACATGGAGAACATCTGGGGAATATTGGTATTTGTGTGTACAGTACATCAGAAAGCAGCTTGGCAGGGTTCCGCAGGGATGTTTCTGGCCTGTGGTTGCTGGATTTGACAGTTTTGTTGTAAGGAAATGGTTCTTATAAAGTATTGCCATCAAAGCAACGCTTGATCCAGGAAGGAGTGTCCTTGCTTAGCCACACATTCAAATTGTTCTGATTAGCTCCCTGACCAGACCTTCCACGACATTTGAGCAATCTGCTATCTGAGCTAGTTTCCCCCCAAGGCTTTACATTCCAGAGAAAGGAAGCATCACAATGCCAGGGCTAAGAGTGTTTTCTTCCCTACCACACATTTCCATAGATTTGACAAATGTGGAAACAGGCTTGGTCCAGTGGAAGCAGCATTGGCCACCGGATCCAAGTACCTGGGTTGAAACTTGGGTGGGGCGTTTGTGACCTGTGGAAACTCGGGGAGTTCTTGTTGGTTTCTGTTTTCCTTTCCTGTAAAATTTCTAGCTTATCTCATGGGGTGGTGGGGACAATAAAATGAAGTGGGATGACATTGTATCTATAGGTGGGAGGCCATTCATACAACATGGTATTGCCTCCATGGATTTGTGGTCTTAGCCACAAGTACAGAGGCAACTTGGACCAGAGTGGAATCTGGGTAGATTGCCCGACTTCAGCAACTTGTAGATATTGGACCAGGTAGTGGGTGGATAGGTAAGAAAGGAATAATTCTTATACAAATTAAGACTTATGATAGTCATCATTTTTGATAAAATGAAGTTCAACCAATATTTATTGGAAGTCTACTACTATAGAGCCAGATCCTTTCCTAGATATTGAGGACACAGAGGGGAACACAGCAGTTCCTGGCTTGCAGTCTCTGCTTGCTATGTCTGGGGCATTGACAATGAATGACCTTCCCTTTTGTTAGGCTGTATACTGACTGTCATTATGTAGCATGGACAGTGACAGGTAAATAGTTTGTAGGTGTGAACATTATTTGGCAGAGAATGAGGCTGGACTTCCTGCACCTTTGTGCAAAGTAGGTCAATGTTATCCTTACTGAATCCCTCCTCCGAAATGGGATGAAGCTCCACAATAATTTGATATTGCATTTTTGTGGTGTTTGACGAAGTTATTATAAAAATGACGTCTACGTGGGTCCTGAAGACTGCATTTCAACTAGTACCGGTCAAGTGAAATAGGCCCATTTTATGGAGGAGATGACTGAGTGTAAGGCACGCAGTATGAGAGAGAAGCAGCAGCAACACTGCCTTGGCTCTTTTTGGAAATGGGAAAATGAATAGCTGAGCAAAGTGAGACTCGGTTTTCTGGTTTGAATTGATAGTTATTTAGGAGCGTGAGAAAGACACAGGGATAGAAATGGGGGAGCCATGCATGGAATGACTTCTCAAGAGGCCCCATCTCTGTGCATACACATCATGTGCCTGTGGGCTCCCAAAATAACACTTTGCTGGGATGGTTCTTGAAACCTTAGAAAGAGCATCTCCAGGGCCAGCTCTAGAGTCGTGTGCCTGCCTGTTGGCATGGGAGAGGGTGAAGTATCTTGGTCTCTTTCGAAAGGCATCTTGGGGGTAGGAATAGTCCTCACAGTGAAGTCAGGGTATTCCTCCCAAAAGGAGGGTGAATAGGGAGGGGCTGGGCAGGGAGGAGCCCCTGTGTCTACTGGCCTTTCCAGTAGGATGGTAGGCAACTTGAAGGGTAGGTCTAGGTCATGTTCTCTAGGACTGGATCAATCCCTTATCCAGAACAGATTTTCCAAAATTGCTTGCTGTGGAATTGACTCATTCTCACATCGTTTTAGGGACATGCCTCCCAGCCCCTCCCGTACAATTCTGCCTTTTGCCCACCTGGTCACACAGAAAGCAGCAGGAACACTGATTGATAGATGTGCTTTTGAAGATGGAAGTGGTTTAAATATTAGCTAACAAAAGGACTTCTGGTGGGGACAAGGCAGTGTGGCCTTGATGGGGCCTTCATGTCCAGAGGTTCTGATTCAGCTCATATTTATGTAACACCTACTATGTGCCAGGCACTGTGCTGCTTGCTTTGTCAGTGTGTTTCAGAGGTTAAGAGTATGGTCTTTCAGTGTATGGAGACCCAGACCTCCTATTTATTTATGTGCCTTAGGGCACGTTACTTAACTTCCCTCAGACTCAGTTTATATTCATTGAGAAGGCAGAAATAATAATGTTTTTGTAAGAATTTCATGAGTGAGAGGTTGAGAGGCTTAACAGAAAGGTACTGAGGGCCTGGCACATAGTGAGGGCTTGATAACTGGTAATTATTATGACTGCTAGCTGTTACTGTGAATCACCCCCAACCCCTCTGGAGTGGGCACTGTTATTATCTCCATTTGGAAGATGAGGAAGTTCAGGCTCAGTGATTTTGGGACAAGAAGGGATTCCACATTTGAAAGGTGAGCAAGTAAAAGAAGGCTCAGCGGCAGATGGCTGGGGTTTAGGTTGGCTGGAATGATCAGATGTCCCACTATGGTTTTCTGTTTGTCAAGGGTCCTTCTTAATACCTGGGCTCCATTTTAGCAACAGCTTTTTTGTATATACTATACATTAGGCACATGCTCAGTACTGGAGATGCCGTGGTGCATAAAACAGAAATGGTTTTCGTGCAAATGAAGCTTATGAGCAATGGTGAGCGAGGTTATAAAAGGGGACCCATATCTGCAAAGGGGTCATTGCAGGGGATAGGCAATGTCTGCAGCAGATGGATGCAGAGGAGTTGGTCAACCGAAAATGTTAATGGCGAGGACAGGATGTGGAGGATCCTGGCAGAGAAAATGGCAGGTGCCATGTCTAGGGGCATGAGCACACTCCCCAACCCAGGGCACAACTTGGGTCTCTGAGATGACCACAGACCCCTGCCCCAGCCTCCTTGAGAGTAGGAACTGGACGAGGCTCATCCCCATGATGGGACGGCAGGAAATGCTCTTCTGGGGCCGAGCACACTCCTCTGAGCTCAGCCTGCGGTTTCTTGGGGCTGTGCATTTGCAATGAGCAAGAACATCCCAGCAGGCAGGCTTGTGGAGCACTAATGAGGGAGATGACAAGCCTCCTGATGGATCTTGCAATGGGCTGGGGAGCAGGCACCAGCCTTTTAACTCTAGGAATAATGGACAATGAGAGCTTCTCTTGGAAGGAAAAAGATGCTTGTGAGGAGATAATGAGAGAGGCCTCGGGGGCTCCTGAGTGTTCTCCAGAGGCTTTGGGGCACGGACTACAGCCTGCACGGTTGCTCCCGCCCTGTCTGATAGGTCTTGTACATTGCTATAGATCAGTTTTCTAAACAGAAGAGATTCTGTCTGGATAAAAATAACTTCTGCAGAATCTTCTCTTTCACTTATTTATAAAACCATTCATGATTAAAATATAAAATAAAATAGAAAGCCATGCCTCTTTTTTGCTTGTTGTATTTTACCATATTAAGAAATGAAGAAAAGTTTTTTTGGTTCTGCTCACCTGGATCAGCTAAACTCAACTGACTAATTTCCTTTCCCTTTGGAAAACTAATTTTGCTTCTTAGGTCTTTGTGTTCCTAGTTCATTGTCCCCAAGGTTAGTGATTCAGTAGTGGCCTGAAGTTATCATTTAAAAGCAGTGTTTGCAATGAATTAAGATATAATGGGATGAAAACTTCCCAAGTATGCGTATTCATGGATGATATTAAATCAGTCTTCAGAAATTGGAGGAAGGTTTGGATAGAACTGAACTGAAAACAGCATCTCTGGCATAGCTATATGAGGACAGACATTAGATGGAGGTGAAATGCACCATGCTGCAACACAAGTCATGATTTGTCAGCACCCTGAAGAGTATCTGCCACTCCCATCTTGGTTTATTAATGATGCAACAGTTCTGGGGACTTGGCTGTGACTGGAGCCAGCCTCCCATGTAAATGTTGAATTTTTTTGTGGCAGTTTCAGCCCTGCTGCTCACTGTGGCTTAGTATTTGGTTAGGAAGGACTTGCTCAGAGTGTTTATCCCTCCTGGAGAGGGAATCAGGACTCTCTTGTTTCAATTCCAGTGCTGCTGATAACTTCATGAACTTGGGGCCTGTATGTACTTTAACCTCCCTGGGACTCAGTTTCCCCATCTGTAACATGAGGAGATCGGCGTAGAGCATTCTAAGTCCTTACAGCTCTAACATCTACTCATGATAACAGTGCTCATTTTGGCTTCTGCCATAGGTACTATTTGCCTTCTCTGCCTTCCATCATATACACAATCTGCCATATTGCCACAGCAACCTTGCGAGGTTGGTACCATCATCATCCTCATTTGCAGGTGAGGAAACTGAGCCGGTGGCGTGATTATCCGAGTCCCTCTCCTTATAGGAGTCGCCTTGGCTGAGTTGCTGTGACTGATGACAAGCCCAAGGTGCAGATGCTGGATTTCTTAGCAGTACTGGCTCGGGTTCTTCTGGGTTTGGAGGTTGATAAATAAAAGTTGCACAACCTTAAGCTTATCCAAGCCTTGTTATAAACAATGTCAGAGTGATCAGATGCTACCAGTTGAGGCTGTCCAAGTTGTAAGCAACCTCAGCCCTCTGGCCCAGCCCTTTCTCTCCCTCCCCAGGGCAATTGTAACCTAGAAGAAAAACAGTTGCACTTTAGAATTCTGATTTGGTGTTGCATTTGGCTTCAGAGACGTGAAAGTCCAAAAATAAACAGCTGCTTGGCAACTCCAGTCTCAGCTAAACAGCCTGGCATTTTCAGTCTTTCTTTGAATCTGATATTGCCTGTGTTAGTGTCTCTTGTGTTACCAGAGGCTTTTTCGTGCTCCGGGTTGTGTGTGTAGACTGTGAAGTAACCCATCCACACACCCAGCTTCCCTGGCCTCACTTCATCCACAGACCCTCCTTGGGCTGGGACTAGGGAGATACCTGTTGGAAGCAAACTTTCCATTTACCAGGGGTAAATTAATTCAAGTCACTGAGCCCCCTCAAGGAAGCCTGTGTTTAATTCCTCTCTGTATAAATGGAAGGTTCATTAATTTTCATCAGTCATCTAGTGTGTAATATAACTGCTTCCTGTTTAAGCTACAGAACAATTGGTGTCATCAGGGCCACATTTACCTTGCTTTAAGGTGACTACTCTCAAACCTCAGAGTTCAGCAGAATCACCTGGGAGGCTGTAAAGAATGCTGATACCAGGTCTGCCCCCTACCCTGAACACTGTCACCTTCATTCACTAGCTCTGGGGTGGGCCCAGGAATCTGCATTTTAGCAATCAGTTTCCCCTTTCCCCCTAACCAGGGGATTGGAGGCAGGTGATCTGCTCACCACCCTTGGACAGATAGCGCTCTAGAGTCTCTGACTGTCCTTTTCAGGCGGGTTTGTGGCTCACTTTTGGCATGCCCACCCAGCACGAACTTTCCGGTGGCCTTTTTGCTATTTCTTTGGTTCTTGCCTGGTCAGCCACGGTTTGTATCTTATGTTTACAAACCTCAACAGGGAGTGTGAATCTGCCTACGATTTCTTAGTCATTAATTCCACTTCCCTTGTGGCATCACCACTTGCAATAATGACATTCTTAGCTCAGTCTTTGAAGGGGAGAGGGGTGGAGGTGAGTCTTAGGGACCAAGGAATGACTGTCCCTGTAGATAAAAATGTCCCAGCCCTGAGGTCCTCCTGAGCTGGCCCAGGCCCGGTCAAGCACGAATCTGCTTTGTTTTTTATGTTCTGAAAATATAATGCATTTTTTATGGCAGGAGAGAAATCAATATCATCACAGGAATCATCTTTGATGTAGAATTTTGAGAAATAGAAGTTTGAGAACCGAGTTACAGAGGATTAACTTTTCAGAACCTCTTACAAGATTAAAGGGCTGATGAGGGCCAGTGAGGGGATGCCACTCTTTGAAGGAAAAGCTCCTAGCTACACATGCCGCGCTCCCTGGCTTCAGTGCCTTGCCTCAGAGCCTGTTGATACAACTCTTGGCTTCCAATCCATTTCTTTCTGAAATACATTCATGTAGGACATGAACCAACAGGCTGAAAAGGAAGGGAAGAAGAGGCCCATGGGCCCCCAGGCAGAGCTGGCTTGGTTCCCATGGGGCCCGTTGCATCACAGCAACTTGCTGGGGTGTTGTTCTGAGTTGGCCAGGCCCCTCCATAAAGAGCCGGGGGTCATTTAATTAATTAGGGGCTTTGTTTGCAAGATGGGTGGCATCGCCGTGGTGACTGTCCTCGGCCAGAGGCTTTTTGAGTGAAAGCCACTTGGTGATCCTGGGAACTCTGGACCGGTGTGGCCTCGGTGGGGCTGTGCCTTGCCCCACACTCTGTCCGTCTCCCAGGCAAGAGCAGGAGCACTTTACAGCCTCCAGCTGGGCTTGGCTGCCTGCTCCTGCTGCAGGTGGCCTTTGGGCTCCTAGGTAAGGAGAGATCCCCTGAGCCGCCTCTGACTTCGTGCCCTGCAGCTCCCGTGGAACGTGCCTGGGTATGAGATCACACCTTGTGAATGGCAGGGAAGTTGCCAGCTCATGTTGCTGGGATTAGGATGCAAACTTGTTCTCACTAAGTGATGCTAATGCCATATTTATGACTGTGTTTCTTCCCTGCTGCTCAGCCCTCCAGTCCCTCCTTTTGGGACCCCACATATGACCCTGTAAAACTTCATCTGCTTGGAGGAGGGTCCATCTCACTAGGCTTTAGGGACCCTTTCGGATCCTACAGGAGATTCTGTTCCCTGTGATGTTTTCTATTCATCCCAACTTTATTCATAGCCTTAAAAATCAGCAGCCTCTGGGCTCAAATTCTAGCTCCACTTTTTATTTATTTATTTATTTATTTTTTACAGGCTATGTAACTTTGCGAAATATTTATCTTTCCTGGCCTCAATGTTCTCATCTGTAAAATGGGATTGTAGGTAGGCTTAAATGAGATAAGGTCCACTGGCACATGATTAACACCTAAGAAATATTAATTATTGTTATTATTAAGAATATTGCCACTGATTTAAAAATGTTGAGGGCCAAAGACAAAGCACTAAGACCTGGCTACTCCAAGTGTGGTCCCTGGGGCTGACATCACCTGGTACCTGATACCCAGCCCTATGGATTCAGAATCTGCACTTTTACAAGATGCACAGGTGATTCCTATTTGAGAGGCACTTCAAGAATACTCCTTGGAGGCCAGCTTATGTCAATGAATGAGCATTCAGGGAGATGGTCGCAAAAGGAGGAGGGCAGGGATTCTCTTGGTTAGAGCCTCGATGACAGACAACCTGCCCAGACTCTCTGCCACGCCCCCAAGGCTAGTCCTACACTACACAGGTGTCCTCTCCATAAGACACCAGGACACCCTGGGGCTGGCCGGATATTAATTTTAACCTGCTTTTGCCACTGTGCAAATGTGGGGAGGGGAGGATATGTGTGGGGGTGGAGAGGAGCCAAGAGACCTATGATGTGATTTGCTGTGGGCTCATTAGCTCTTAAGTGTGGTTTATAATCACTGCCATTCAGTGAATACTGTGTGCTGGGGCCCTTACTTACCTAGTTTCCACTCCTCACAACAACCCCAAGAAACAGGATTTTGTAACCCCATTTTACAGGTGAGGAAACTGAGACCTGAGAAGTTTGGGCTTGCCTAAGGTCACCCAGCTGGTGACAGTCTGAGCATTTACTCTTCTACTCTGCATCCCCCAGCCCTTCCTAGGTCACCAAACTCTGAACACCCACAGCAGCCAATGTGGGAGAGGATGCCCAGCAGGCCACAGAGCAGGTGGTTTTTGGTGATTATTCAAAAAAGAAAAAACCTCCAACCCTCAAGAGGAGGCTGTGCCTGTTGCATGTAACAGAATTGGCTGGGTTGAGTTTGCCTCTGAAACAGGCAGGCACTGCAGGGCGGGATTCACAGGTTCTCCAGCAAACCTGCTGCTGCAGAAGGTTTAAACATTAAACCGTAGGGTGGCCTTATTTAAAAGCAGACCATTTTATAAGGCACACGGTACTGTCTAGACTTGGGAACATTTATGAACGTGGCTGTACTGTGAGTCGGGCTCAAACACCTGAGTTCCCTCCTCCTCGCAGGCTCTCTGACTTGTACAGGAACAAATGGGATTTTTGGGGGTGGAGGGTGTGTGATTTCAGACATTTGGTAATCTCTTCCTGCTGGGCCCCTTCCTTACCTCTGTGTTTCTTTGTAGATGTGAGAATTGAGGAAAACTGGAGAGGAGGTTTCCTCTGCAATGCTGGGCATGTCTGTGCATTTCTTTGGTAGCCCTGGCCATGAGGGTAATTATGTAATTACTGGTGTGAGTTTTGCTTATTGCCCGTACCCTCCCCACCCCACCTCCCACCTTGAGGGCTGGAGCAGTCGTGCTGGCTCCCTCCTGTGTAGCCTGGTATATGGTAGGTTTTCAAAAAGAACAAGTGGATGAACAGTCAAATTTCATAAAGGCTGAGGTATGAATATCTTGAGGCTGAGTTTTGATTTTAAGTAGGAACATATTTGTGCCCTGTTCAGCTGAATGGTGAAAGGAGACAGTGTGGAGCGGGTGGAGAAATGCTCTTGGGATCGCTTTTTGGGTTCAAGGTGTTCATCCTCCTGTCTGGTTTGGACTCAGGAGCCCTGCTGATAATGGTGTGTGACCAGCTGATCTGATCTTCCTGACTTCAGATGAGGTTGCAATGTAAAGAGCCAGGATGGAGATGCTCTTGTCCTTTGTGTACTATGGAAACATGTCCCTAAGACCTCCACTCACTGTCTTTTGAGGAGCCAGGAGGAATTCAAGTTTGCTCTGAAAAAGAAAGGAAGAAAGGAAGTTTCTACTTGTAGAACACTCACTCTGGGTTAAAAAAGACTGACACTTACTGAGCAGTTACCCCCTGGCCCAGGCTTTTCTTGAGCACCTGACATGTAATCCTCACCAGGACCTATGAGGCAGGTACTATTATTTCTCTACTAGATGAATGAGAAAACTGGTGCACAGAGAGGTTATGTAACCTGCCCAGGGTCACACAGCTAGAGAGTGGTTTTAGCCTGGACTTAAAGCATTACGCAATACTGTCTGTGCACTGGCTCAGTGTATCCTTCAACTTCCTGAAGCAGACACTTTTGCAGGAGCTGTGTTTAGAGATTTTCTTTCTTTTTTTTTTTTTCCTTAACAACCCTCGAACAATATGACAATCATTCTTAGCTCCCTGGGTCCTACAAAAACAGGCTGAATATGCAGCTAATAAAGTAGTTGGTGTGAAATGCTCCAGAGAAGATAAAATGGGAAGGGTATAGAGAGAGGGAGGTGGCCATAAGGGTGGCCTTATCAGCTAGAGGGATCAGGAAGGATCTCCCTAGGAGGGTGGTGTGAAGCTGAGGCTTGAATGAGAAGGGTGCAAAGATCCCTGGTGTGTAAAGCATTCAGCATGGTGTCTGCTCCATATATTAAGTGGCTAATGAATGCTGGCCATTATTATTAGTAGTAGTATTGCTTTTTTGTTTTGTCATTAACCGGCTGTCTGAACCTTGGATGGGTCCGCCACCACTCTGGGAGTAGAGCTGAATGTCTTCCCTCCAGCCTTGGCAGGTGCACAGATGAGAGTGATTTCTGGCATTTGTCTCCTCCTGACTTCCTGTCACCCCTTTGAAACAGGGGAGCAGAATGCACCCTCTTTTACATTTTCAGTGGAAAAATCATTGTAGGAGAAGGGAAAATTTTTGTGGAGAGACAGCCACTATGCTTATTAACATTTATGGAGCCCTTTTAGTTTCCTCAGTGCTGAGCAAGGCTTGGTGAGAATGTGGGCACTTTCCTTTTCACACCCAGCTGAAAGCATCCCCTGGCGATTGCACCGTGGGACCCTCTGCCTCGCTGGACTGTTAGGGGGAATCAGCAAGTGGGCTTATTTTCTTACCCTTTAGAATGTTGCTACCCTCCTCTGACCCTGCATGGTGAAGAATTTTTGCCTATTGTAACTTGACAATAGAGCCTCCTTGAGGCCAAGTTCAGCTTGCTGCATAATCAAAGGGGTGGTTTCTACCCTCGGCCATCTTTAGCTTATGGAGGAATGTAGGAGTTGTTCCAGCAGCCACCCACACCCTCCACAGCCTGTGTGTGTTCACTGTCTGCTTCCTCCCAGAACAAGGTCCCAGGATTACAGCCCTTCCTCAGATAAAATAAAGCCATCCAGTCATATCTTTACATTTGACGTAAGCAAAGGGAAGTTTTTCTTGCCGTATGCTGAATGGGGCTGTCGTGAGGACTTGGGGTAGCTCTGAGTCTGGCTCTCTGCTGAAAAAGGGCCTTTAAGCTGGAAGGCTCATTCATCTCCATGCAGCCTCCTTCTATCCAGCCATGGGTCCACCCAGGGTCGAAGGGAGGTGGAGCCTGCCCCTGGGTTTACAGCAGGGCCTCCTGTGTTTTATATTTGTTTATCTATTCCTCTATTGCCTGTGTAGATAGATGTTAAAGAAATTCTTAATCTTCTTACTATTAGGCTTGTCTTGGCAGTATTATTTAACTGGGGTGGTTCCCCCGTTTTTTGCCCCAGTTCTGCTACCACTTCTGGTCTGAGCTTGCATCAATTAATAACATCAACCCTCCCCTCCCTCTAGCTTCCCTCCTTTCCTCCTTCCCTTTGTCTTTCCTTCCTTTTTTATCTACCTGCCTACCTGCCTACACTAAATGTTTTCTCAGGTCTACCGTATGCCAAGCATGGTGTTAAGGACTGGAGGTTAAATAAAGCAGTGAATAAGATCCCTACCAGTGTAGAGTCAAGTAAAGACACAAGTGCTGATTTAATCACAACTGGGGTAAGGACTGCAAAGGAGAAATCCCGGGAGCTGCTAGTCAGACATAACCTGTATTTTGAGAGGTCAGCACATAGCAAAAATAGTCATAACAGCTACCCAATTCTTGTTGAGTCATAGGTGGACTGATGTATTTTAGAAATGTTTCCGTTTGTAGTGCTTGGTGGAGAGCTGGTACAAGTCAGAAGTAGCACGTGCTCCTAAAAGTGAATATATCCCTGCTGAGGCTGGCTGGGGTTGACTGTGTGATAGGCAAGGTGTGGCCGTGGACTGCTGATAACGAGGACTTTCTTTGCTCCAGATAACTCTATGCCTTTATAATCCAGAAGGATGGTTTAGCTGCCTTTCCCCTAGGAAAGTTTACCTGACCTCCACAGGTGAGAGTTGAGGTCACAAGAGGACCAGCCTGGAAGGGAACTAGGCAGGCTTTCTGATCCGGCAGCAAATTGATTGGTGGGCTTCTTTGTTACCCGTGGATACTCCCTTCCTGAAGTAGTTTTTGGCCCCCTTAGAGCCAATCTGATTAAGTTACTGACCAGCTTGTTTATGAGCAAAGATAAATCCATTGGCAAACACACTTTTCCTTATTAGGTTCCTGTTGTCATTCATTGCCTTTTTCTTGGTGTGTTTCTTTTGAGTAATTGCTCCGTGTGTTGGCCCTGGCAGGTCTCTGCAGTTTGGATTTGCAACATTGGCACTGAGCTTTGGGAATTGACAGGGGCCGGGCAGGGAGATGAGCTGTCACTATCTTTGTTTTACCCTGATTTGTCTCCAGAACAGCCCTCTGGTCATATCATGTGCTATTGAAGGTGCCTTGGGCAAGAGGAAGGATGTAGGAAGGAATTCGCTTGTGAGCCCTTGCATAAACACAGCATAGCCTGAAGTCTTAAAAGCCAAGGCTTGAGGCAGAGCTGGCCTCGAGGTTGGCCAGGCAGTAATGATTTTTTATAGCCACTGCTGTGGCAGCTGCACAGTGGAACTGAGTGGTACCAATTTCACCTACCATATTTAATCACCAATACCCTGTAAACTTAACTTGCCTTTTTTTCTTTTTTCAAAGCATCAGGGTTCCTCGAGTAAATGACTCTGGCCATGTTAAGCAGCCTCTGCTTTATGAAAAAACAAAAACAAAACAAAAACAAAAACAAAACCACCATCACAAATCCCAGGCTGTCAAAACCTGATGTTTTCTGTTGCTGGGAGAAGGGTGTTTTTGCTATGTATGAAAGACATGACAAGGGGGCATTTCCAAGCTTTGTTTTGGTTATTGTCTGTTCTGCCAACAAGTAACATCTGTATTTATTTTCCAAACTCCCCCAATGGCTGATTTGCATCTGTTTAGTTCTCTGAATAACATTTCATTTCCTGACTTTATAGGTTGCTATAAAATCCATTCGTAAGGACAAAATTAAGGATGAACAAGACATGGTTCACATCAGACGAGAGATTGAGATCATGTCATCTCTCAACCATCCTCATATCATCAGTATTTATGAAGGTCAGTGATTTTTTTTTTCCACCCTCGTATCAGTTACTATTTCTCATATCATGGGGCCTGCCAAGACTTTGAGATAATTGCCCTTCTGGGCAGAAGCCAAATATTTTTCCTCATGATGCAAAAATAGTCGGGTGTTATCTCTTACTTGGTTACCTTGAACACAACCAGACACATGAGTGCAGCTCATTTTGGTCATAAAATATCTCCGGCGGATGCCTTATTCTGTCTTCTTAATTCCTTGGCAGTTGCTAAGCAACCCACCTTATTGAAAGCCAGTCTGTGAGACAGCCCTGGTTTCTGAAAAATGACAATTTGCTGGGTGACCAAATAACAGTGGATACATTGTAAATGTCATTCCCCAAAGCCAGTCACTTTGCTGGTGGTACGGAGTTATTCCAAGTTAGGTTCTTTGAGTTAGAAATTAACCCTGAGCAGGTCCAGTAAGCACCAAGAAAGAGGGTTGGTGCAGCAGATGCCTTAAAAATTGAGCCCAAATTGTGTTGTTGTTTGCAAAAGAGCAGTGTGGGGAAAAGCTTATACAAACGCTCAGGCTTCAGTTCAACTCCTTGGTCCTTCATGAGAAGAAATGGGAGAATAAACTGCCCACAGGCTATCATTTATTTTTTAAGACCCTGTAAATAAATTACACAGCAGTATGTGTATATTGTAGAAATGATTGAAATAGAAATGTTAAAATTAAAAAATAATTTCTGTTCTAACTCCCAATTTGATAAATAGCTCTCTATCCGTATCTCTATTTTTATCTATTTCTCTATATCTATTTGTGGTTTTTGTCCAGTTAGATCATGCTATTTAAACTATTTTTTAGCTTGATTCTTTTTTCATTTGTTGTCTCATGCATCTTTTCTGTATCAATAAATATTCCCCTGTAAGGACATTTGAAAAGGTTTTATAGCATTCTGTTTATGGACATACCATAATTTATTGAATCTAATTTCTTTTGCCAAACATTTAAGTTGTTCCAAATTTCTGGTTATTATAAACGGGGCTTCACAACTCTCCTTGTGCATCATTTTGACATTCATTTCTGATTATTTTCTTATGAAAATTTCTCAATTTTGGTTTTACTGAGTCAGAGTGTTTCCCTAGAATATTTAAAAATATATGGCTGAAAAATGAACTTATTGCCGGGTGCGGTGGCTTATGCCTGTGATACTGACGCTTTGGGAGGCTGAGGCGGACAGATGGCTTGAAGTCAGGAGTTCGAGACCAGCCTGGCCAACATGGTGAAACCCGTCTCTACTAAAAATACAAAAAGTAGTCAGGTGTGGTGGTGCATGCCTGTAGTCCCAGCTACTCAGGAGGCTGAGGCATGAGAATCACTTGAGCTAGGGAGACGGAGGTTGCAGTGAGCTGAGATCGTGCCACTGCATTCCAGCCTGGGTGACAGAGTGAGACTCTGTTTAAAAAAAAAAGAAAAATGAACTTATTTTTAATTTCTGGTCAGATTGTAAGAAGTTATCAGGTTGGGCTAAAAGGAAACCAACCAGTGGTGCCCCTAAAGTTTTTCTGATAGTTTTAGTTTTTCATTTGGTTCCCTAATCTTTTTTTGCCATTCTTTTTTTCTGCTGCTTCTATTTTTGCCTCTTATCTAGAAGTAAATGTTGGTAATATATTTCTTTTATCCTGGTCATTCGAAGGCTCATTTTTGGAGCCCTTGGTGATAGGATTTTTAAGGGAAATTTTTATCCATTCCATCTTTTATTTATGTCACAAACACCTCTTACAGTGCTTCTCAAAGTGCCTAGGCTAGTGGCATCAGTGTCACTTGAGATTATTAGAAATGCAGATTCTCAGGCTTCACCCAGGACCTGCTGAATCTGAAACTCTCTGAGTGGGGCTCAGCAATCTGTGTTTCAACAAGTTTCAGAACCACTAGTCTACTGAGTGGAGTGTCTACTTCGTGTTAAGCACTCTGTTCAATGAAGTTAGAAATTTGAAAGCTGAATGTGATATGGACCCCACACTCAAGAAGCAACATAGATCCCACACTCAAGAAGCAATACAGGCTGGAAACGATGACTCATGCCTGTAATCCCAGCACTTTGAGAGGCCGAGGCAAGAGGATCACTTGAGTTCAGGAGTTTGAGACCAGCCCGGCCAACATGGTGAAACCCCATCTCTCCTAAAAATACAAAAATTACCTGGGTGTGGTGGCATGCGCCTGTAATCCCAGTTATTTGGAAGGCTGAGGCAGGAGAATAGCTTGAACCCGGGAGGCAGAGGTTGCAGTGAGCCGAGATTGTGCTATTGCATTCCAGCCTGGGCAACCAAGTGAGACTCTGTCTTAAAAAAAAAAAAAAAAAAGAAGCAATACAAGGCAGTATGGAAAGAGTGCTATGTAGATGTAGTTTGTTCTCACGCTGCTATGAGGAACTGCCCAAGAGTGGTAATTTATAAAGGAAAGAGATTTAATTGACTCACAGTTCTGCAAGGCTGGGGAGGCCTCAGGAAACTTACAATCATGGTGGAAGGGGAAGCAAACATTCCTTCTTCACATGTACAGAGGAAGGATAAGTGCCAAGTAAAAGGGGGAAAAGCCCCTTATAGAATCATCAGATCTTGTGAGAACTCGCTCACTATCACGAGAACAGCATGAGGGTAACTGTCCCCATGATTAAATTACCTCCCACCGGGTCCCTCCCACAACATGTAGGGATTATGGGAACTGCAATTCAAGATGAGATTTGGGTGGGGAGACAGCCAAACCATATTAGTAGGCATGTAAGCAGTATATTCTGGGACCATATTCTGGAAGCTTGGGGATTGGAAGTTTTCATGGAGATGTATGGCATTTGGGCTGGGCCTTGAAGGAATTTTTTGATGGGGGAAGAATTGTGGAAAATAGAATTCCAGGCTGATAAGATAAAATCTGAATATGTCCGGTGAATGAGGGGAATTTCTAGAAGTTGGAAGTGAGTAGAGACAAAGACACAATGTGGAAGTGAGTTTCGTTAAGCTCCATAGGCCATGGTGAAGGATTGACCTGTAGGGTGTGGACCCATATGGTCCTGTGCCCTGTGAACACTACTGTGTTTTGGGATTTCTTGGCCCAGAGCAGCAGCCTTCTTTATCAGGAAGGGAAAGAGAGTGCATTCCCAGCATGAAGGTTCCAGGTTCTTTATTTGAGAGGCAGTCTGTGGTTGCTGGCATCCCACATGGAGAAACCCGACTTCTTCACCAGCACCATGCCCTCTGTGGCCTTGGGAATCAGACAGGATGAATGGAGAACAGGAAACCATCCCCCTGGCAAAGAGAAGATCAGAGACAAATCTTAATGGAAGAATATTTAGTTATCAACGTGAAGT
Source organism: Pongo abelii (assembly GCF_028885655.2). Taxonomy (NCBI): domain Eukaryota; kingdom Metazoa; phylum Chordata; class Mammalia; order Primates; family Hominidae; genus Pongo; species Pongo abelii. Next base: position 104,804,793 of record NC_071995.2, on the reverse strand, counting down.
TGGCCTCAGTAGAGACCAGGCTGGAGGCTTTAAGGAGAAGAGAAGCCCCCAAAGCTCTTGCTTGTCACTTTAAAGATGCATAGCAGTGTGAGGAAGGTCTTTAGGTTACTAGAAATAATTTCTATCAAGGCCTCGGGAGGGAGCTGGGGCTTCAGTTGGTGAAACCCTTAGGACAGGTTTTAGGGAGTTAGGGAAGACGAGGTCTCACATTAGGAGGTCTTGAGCTTCAGCCCCCAGTCCTCCACTGTGACCTAGGCACAACACTTGGGGTAAGATGGTAGGCTTCTCAGTGCCTCAGTAATCACATCTATAAAATGGGGATGACCATTCTAGCTCTGTCATGGGGTTTTCAATAGGATTAAATGGCATGATACATGTATCTGGTAAGCTCAAAAGAGATAATTATTATGAAGACACTGTAATCATCACAAATAGTTCATAACGTGGGGTCCATTGACAAGGTATTTCATGGCTGAGCTGCAGGGATCTGTGAATCCCTTGGAATAGTATGTAACTATGCTGTCCAACACAGAAGCCACTAGCCACAGGTGGATATTTAAATGGAAAATAATTAAAACAAAATAATTTAAAATTCAGTTCCCCAGTCACACTAGCCACATTTCATGTGCTCAGTAGCCACAGGAGGTTAGTGGCTACCATATGGGACAGCATAGTTGCAGAACATTTTCATCCTCATAGAAAGTTCTGCCAGACAGTGCTGCTATATAATGTTTTATGTGTTGTGTGCATGAGTTTCTTTTTTCTGAGAGAGGGTACGTAGCTTTCATCAGACTCTCAAAGGCATTCCTGACCTCAAGTAGGTTAACGAGAACCCAGTGCTTCCAAGTGTTTTGTGACCTACAGGGTATCATGCAAATAAAAGGTGTTGTTTTTATCCAGAAAACTCCCAGGATCTTACATGTGTCCTTTTTCTTTCTTTTAATTTCTTAGAGCTCTCCAGTTTCTGTTCTGTTCCCTTTCCCTTCTCCCACGCAAGTTCTGTTTCTCCCACATCCACTAAATAACTGTGGAGGAGGGCAGCTCCCCTCCCTTCCCTGGGGGTTGGGAGCAGGAGATTGCCAAGGCTGTGTTCCAGCTCCTACACCTCTCACTGGGAACCACAGTCCCAGGATCCCATGACTTTGTCTGCTTTCCTGCCCAGCAGGACCCAAAGATCCAGCGCTGAAAGTGAAGTCAGACATCCTGCCATCTGTAGAACTCTTCATAGTTTACAAAGGTCTCCCACATCTGGTCTCTTTTTATCCCCACAGCAAACCTGTGAGGTGGGCAGGCCAGGGATTCCCATTTTGCAGTTGTGGAAACTGAGGCTCTAGAAGGTTTAACGACTTGCTGGATGTATTAGTTTGTTAGGGCTGTCGTAAGAAAATACCATAGACTGGTGACTTAAGCAACAGAAATGTATTTTCTCACAATTCTGGTCTGAGCGTGGTGAGGGAAGGATCTTTCCAGGCCTCTCTCCTTGGCTTATAGATGGCCGACTTTTAACTGTGTCTTCATACCACTTCCCACCACATGTGTCTGTGTCCAAATTTCTTCTTCTCATGAGAACACCAGTCATATTGGATTAGGGCCTGTGCTAAGTACCTCATTTTAACTTATCTCCATAAAGACCCTGTCTCCAAATAGGGTCACATTCTGAAGTACTTGGTGTTAGGGCTTCAACGCCCAAGTTTTTGCGGGGATGCAGTTCAGATCATCACACTGGGTGTCACGGCTACGTGGTGACCCTGACATATGGGTCTCCTGGTCCCCTTTGTTTTCTTGCTCTGTCGTGCCTCATCCCCGTATTTCTGATCCTGCGTCTTCTCTTGCTGGCTCTGCAGGCCACCTCAGCCTGGCCTTTTCCATCATGCCCCTGCCTGCCCCTGCTGCAACCTGGGGGCGTGGTGGGGGCAAGGAGCATGGCAGCAGTGGTGGTGGGACCCCAGTCTGTGAGCCCATCTGCTGGTCTCCCTGCTACTCACAGAATGAGAGGGGAACCTTCTCTCTGGAAGCCAATTGGTCGACAGGCCAATCAAGAGCCTTAGTTCGGTGCAGAAATGCATTAATTTGCTTAGAAAGACATTGATGCTAAGGCACCGAAGTGGCTATTTGGATACTAGCCAAATGAGTAGAAGCTGTTAAAGAACTTGCCAATGTCTTCTTTAGCAAAGATCTTTATGATTAAAATAAAGAGCCAAATGCGCACACACATAGTGACAGCAACAACAACAACATCAACAAAACAACAATAGCAACATGACAATGCAATGATGTGCCTAACCCTGTATGTTTAGAAAGTGTGGGTTTTAATGAAAGGAAGCCATCATCTTGAGCTGTACTAACCGGTGATGTTGAAATACTAGTTCTAGAGAAAAAGCAATTTATTCATTAACAAAAATGCTAATAAAGTGCTTACTATGTGCCAGGCCCTATTCTAGGCACTAGGAATACAAGGGCCAACAAAACAAGCTCCTGTCCCTCTTGGAGCTGCCATTAAAGAGAGGAGACAGAGAGTCAACAAAGTGAACAGACCAGGCGGTCCCTTTCGGACTGAGCCTTGAGCTGAAGGACTTTTGAGTAAGTGGTGATTGAGTGAAGACCTGAATGAAGCGGAGACTAAACCCTTCAGAGTCCTGGGAATTCCATACAAAGGGTACAGCATGCGCAAATGCTCAGAGGAGTGAAGGCGCTTGTATGAGTAGAAGGGACAAAGGATCTGGGAGGTTGGCAGGGGTGAGGAGAAGGGTAGCAGGAGAAGGAGGTGGAGAGGGCTAGATCTGGACCACATTGGCCAGAGGAAGGAGTGTGGATTCTCTATCAGGAATGATGGGAAACTGCTAAAAGGAGGAAATCGCATTTTTTGATTTACACCTTTAAAATAATACTAGGGCCGGGCGTGGTGGCTCACGCCTGTAATCCCAGCACTCTGGGAGGTCATGTTGGTAGAGATGGGGTTTCATCATGTTGCCCAGGCTGGTCTCGAACTCTTGAGCTCAAGTGAGGTATTTTTGGTAGATCCTCTGGCCTCACTTGAGCTCAAGAGTTTGAGACCAGCTTGGGCAACATGGTGAAACCCCATCTCTACCAAAAATACAAAAAATTAGCTGGACGTGATGGTGCATGCCTGTGGTCCCAGCTACTCAAGAGGCTAAGGTGGGAGAATCGCTTGAACCCGGAAGGTGGAGGTTGCAATGAGCTAAGTTTGTGCCACTGCACTCCAGCCTGGGTGACAGAGTGAGACCCCATCTCACAAAAATAAATAAAATAAAATAGTACTAATAATAGCTAGGCGTTATTGAGTATTTACCTTGGGCTAGGAGGTGTGCATGTACTATCTCACTTAACCCTTATATCTGGGAAATATGAAATGTTAAGATCCCTATTTTATGGTAAGGAAAATTCAGCTTTAGAGGCAAAGTCCATTTTCTAAGTTTACCAACTAATAAGTGGTGGATCCGAGAGTTGAACCCAGGCAGCAACACTCAGAAGTCGGTGCTCCCAATACTAACCAGGTCATTTGGTGGTCTGCAGAGACCCCTAATTGGAGGGAAGTATTGTTCTAGACCGTGTGATATGGAGAATTCCCAGTCTTCATAGAGGTTACTGTTTTACATATCTGACAGCATTCAATCCTAGCTTTGTAGGCATTTTAGAAAATGCTTCTGCCAGCATCCGAGGAAGAAGGTTGGGGTTCAAATCTGTTAAACTCATAGGTCAAGTGTTTTCTAAACTGCAGAACACCATGAAAATTTGATTTTTATATAATCACAATACCCCCAGGCCCCTAAAATCTGTGACTTCACTGAAGCGATGCTGCTGTTCACCAAATCCCAAAAATAATTCCTTTCAAATGTGTCTTTCTTGAACCAAACCCTGGGGTTAACTCTCCTATTGACCCGTGGGTGAAGGTGATTAACCCTCAAATTTGTCAACTCTGTGTAAATACAAACGTAACTGGCTTCTAATGCTAAGTAAATAAAAGAGGATAGATGTACACTTTTCAGTGTGTGATACTAAGGAGAGCCTAATCAAGAGAAAAGAAAGAAATCTCTGGCAGCATCTCAAAGAGGGACCCCTGTTTCCAGTCAAAGGAATTCCATTCTCTCAGCAGGGAGGTAACTGACAATATGGAAAAAACAGCTGAAAAGGAAGTGCCCACTGGAGCTTTCAACTGGGTTGCCTAGGATGGAAGAGATAAAAACAGTTTTTGCCTGAGGTTCTGATTTCAGGACCGAAGTTCAAACATCAAAGGCGCACTGTCTCACCCCCACTTCCCCTTTGAAAGCCTAGGAGACCCGATCTGCAAAACCACTGAGAACAAACATCTTTAGCATCCCATCTGGTAACAGTCCGGCATATAAAATTGAAAAGGTGGGTGGAGGGGTGGGGGAGATTCGGCCTGTGACTTCCCTTTGACACCCTTGGTTTTGGTTTCTGGAAATCTCTCCTCTTGGCCATGCAAGATTGCATCTCTTTATGGGTTCTTTGCATTGTGATACACTGGAACTAGCCAACCCTTTCATCACTTCTCCTATTTTAGGTAAGGGTGATCCTGGCTTTCCGGGACAAAGTAGGAAGCCTCTTTGGCATTTGTTAACTGTGATCTCTCATCTGTTGGAAGTGTTTCTCCAACTTGAAAAGAAACGAAATGGACAAACATGTCCTTTGATAAGCATTTGAATCTCATGCCCCCACCCTGTGAGCCTTAAGCATGCTGCCCACAAGAAGATAAGTTATAATAAGTCGTATTCTCAAATATTCTCTGAATTCCCACCATGAAGACACTTTGGATGAGTGCAGTATCAGTTAAAAGCTCCTCTCATCTTACTAGAGAAATTGCACTACAATATGCTTTTGCAAGCTACCTGTGCTCCCTGAGATTTGGATAGGTCTTTCTGGGAGGAGATACCACTCTTGGCGAAAATCACTGCTTTAAAAATCCAGAGAAGCAGAAGAGAAATCAAGAGACAGGGGCTGTGGAAAAGACTGTATTCCTTATCGTACACGGTATCGCCCCCAGCTCGTGGCCAGGGGCAGTGGGGCTTGTGTAAGATGTTTCCGCAGAACCCAGCAGAGGTCCTGGAATCAGAAAGTGTTGCTGCTCCATCCTGTGCCCCTGGAAAATCACCTCTTGAGAATGGCAGGACCCTGGTAAACTGCTTAATAATGCATTTGAGCAGCAGTTCTCAAAAGGTAGCCCCAGTCCTGCCGAATTGGAAACTCTGGGGGTGGGTTGCAGCACCTAGAGTAATCGTTAGCCCTCCACGTGGCTCTGATGTACACCCAAATTTGACAACCCCACTGTACTAGAAAAACCCCTCCATAGAAGGTTAGAAGCAAAACCTTCCAAATAATTGATTCTGGTTTCCTTAGAAACAAAAGCAGGACTGTATTTCTAGCATCAGTTACTTGGAAATATCTACAAACAGTTTATGTTTCTCTTCTCAGACACAACTGTGCTACTCCAGGGTTCTCAGGCAGGAAGATTTGCAAGCAGGTCCTGATTTAGGTTCTTTTGAAGTCAGGGAATGGCTGAACTGATCTAACAAGATCAGTGGTCCTTAACTTTATCCACTGTTCTCATTCATTCGCTTATTTAGTCATTGAATCATTCATGTGTTTTACAAAAAATGTATTGAGCACTTTTGTTCCAGGTACTGTTCTATTAGCAGTTTTGTTTCAGGTACCATTCATTAAAGTAATGGGGAAAACCACAATCAGTTTTGCGTGAACCTAATAGTAGGGCAAATTTGTCATCCATGTAGGCTGAGATTTGAGTTAGCCAATTGCACTGCCAATTACTGCAGTGTGACCTTCGGCTAGTGACTAAGCTCTCTGAGGCTGTTTCCTTGTCTATAAAATGGGGCCAGTAGCTAGCTGCTTTATAGATAATGTAGGATTAAATGAGCTAATGAATAAAATTGCTAAGCACCGTGCCAGGGCCATGCTCAAGAAATGGAATTGATTATTCTTGATGTGATGTCTAGGGATCAGTGAGATGTCCTTTCTGGCTGGAGTAGAAACTTCTGTCGGGAGATTGGAGAAGAGAAGATTGAGGCCAGCTTACCTATCAGTGATTCTGAATGATGGAGGCACATTAAAATCTCATGAGGAGTTTGTAAAAAATGCTGATGCCTGGGTCTCACCCCCAAACCTTCCAGTTTAATTGACCAGACTGAGAAATACAGGCTTAATCCTGCAACAAAGAGAAAACGAGCCCTGCTCTGGAAACTTGTCTTGGTCTGATTGTTTGTCATCAGTGAATTCCAGGGAAGAACGTGTGTCTGGCGGCGGTCACCAGTGAGCAATGAGTGATACCTTCGGGCTTGGGTTTACTTACTTAGCTGTTGGGTTGCTGCCCTCATCAGAGACTCAGAGCCCCGTGAAACAGTTTGTTGAACTTGGCAAAGTAGTGTATTATGCTTGTGTTTACTCTTTTGAACCCATGGCAAGCAGTTGAGCATTTTAACATACTCCCTCTGCCGCCAGATTCACACGTTCCACATGAAGTCCCTGCAGACTGGATCCAAACTGAGGACTCGCCCTTATTCGTAACACAGCACCGGAGAGTTCTCTTCATGTGTAATCATGTGAACGAGTGCTTCAGCTGTGAGCCTGTCCAGCCACATTTCTAATGAGTTTCCTATTAAGTTAGCTATTTGACCTTCAAGTTATTATTTTCATTGTTTTCTTTTGATTACACCCAAGTCATTTTTCTAGAGGCTGGAGATCAGAAACAAAACAGCTACAAACTAACGCTACTCCCAGGCTGTCCTGCCTCACCCTCCTGGGTTTCCTGGAATTCAATATTTTCTAGTGCCTTAAATAATGACACTTATACTTGACACTAATTTTTAAAGAAAAAAAAGACTCTATTGCCCTTTACTATGGGGTCTTTCGGAATGAACTGGGATAGCTTTCTTAATTTGCGCAGGCAGTCACCAGCATGCATTTGGGAAGGTTCACAGAGCACAGAAGAGGGGCCTCCACAATGGCCATGTACAACAGCGGGGATTTGGATATTGAAAGGGGGGTCAGATTATATGAACTGTAACTTTTAACCTGCAGAGTCTGGGATTTTTTTTGATTGTGCTTCCCACCATAACTTCTGATAGCAGGTGCCTCTGGTAGGTATGGCTCAGAGATTGACACCCATGCTTGGAACAGCCCTAGGGACCAAAAGAATGAAAGAGAGCTAGGCTTGCCTTCACCTCAGCTTTTACTAGGGGTCACTCGAATCCTCTGATGTCTTTAAGTGTTCATTCACTATTTCTGCCATTCCTCCACCTCCAACCCATCACACACATACCTCAAGGGCTCGAATGCAGCCTTGGGTGTGGACTCTGCCAGTGCATATCCATAATTCTGGAGTTGATGTCTTTCTTAGTTCCCCTTTGCTGCTGAATCGGAACAGCTAACACTTCTACTTACACTTGCTGATGCGTGCTGTGATAATACTCACAATGAGGCGTAAGGTAGAGGCTTCATTTTAACAGAGGAAGAGCCTGCGGGTACGGAAAGGCTAAGTAACTTGCCAAGGTCACCCAGCTGGGAAGTGGCTGGAGCCAGAGGTGTGATGACCACAGGCCTGGCCTTTCTACCTTGGTGAGGTGGTGACGGTGAGATGAACCCCTGTACCAAAGCCCTCTGCCAGGGTTTCCAGGGGTGGAAGACGAAGGCTGTCTTCACAGAGGTATTTCTACCCCCATCACTGCCAGAATTGGGGAGCATGCTTTTTCAGAAGTTCACAGCATCAAGTACAAGAACCCTTGCTTCTTTCTGGGGGTAGTTGTGAGAGGTTCTGATCAATTGCCAGGGCTTTCTCACATTCAGGATTGTGTGAGTGAGTGTGATTTTTTTGAGAGAGAAAGAGTGGTGTGTGTGTGTTGTGTATGACACAAAGGCTGAGACAGAGCAATAGAGGGAATGATCAGGGAGGCTGTGGAGTTGTGTGTGATATGGAGTGTGTATCATGAGCCTGTGGTGATGGCTGATAGTGCCCGTTTCCACCTTAGGGCCTTGCTTGGTTTCTAGAAATGCTCCCCAGGGATGGTTGTGGAAGGAGGGTGGAGTCCAGTGGCTCGTCCAGTGTGGTGTTGTCAAGTCCCCTCTCCCACACAACTTCTCTCTATCCTGGCCATGTCCCCTGCCTTCCTAGGGTTGGGTATTGGGCCCCATTGGCACTATTAATCCTAGCAGGCACAGATGGGTCTTGGCAAGGCTTCTGCATCCCCTCTTCTGCAGGTGGCTTCTACACTTTCTTACCATTTCTTCTGCCTTCCATGGAGTCCACTTCTGGCAGTGGGTGGCCTCGTTGGCTGTGGTTTTCTTCGGGCATGCCAGCCAACATCCAGAAAGAGTTTTGGTTCAAGAAAAGACAGTGAGTGAACAAAAAAGTCTTCTGTTGTACAAACCAGGAACTGCACTGAATCAACTCGGACCAATTTATTGACCGGGAGATGCCCGTTTAAATTTCTCATCCTCACTGCTCTGGGCTTTCAGATGCAGGAGATCAGAGGACGATTTAGTGAAGCTGTGAGCCCACGAGGTGTTTGAAATTGACTTCTAGGGAGGAAAGTTTTGAAGAATGAATCTTGTATTGACTAAGTGACTCAACTGGTTTGCAGACAGTCCTTTCAAAGAAAAGATCGCTTCATTTTTGAAGTGATAAGCTACTTTCTGTGAGGATTGTACTGACCTTTAATAAAAGAGCACCCTTGAGGAGTGAAAAGGTACTTCGGTCCGAGATTTTGGGAAAATGACAAAAATGCTGCTGCCTAGGGAGGTAATGCTGTGGAAGAAATGGCAACACCCTGGATGTCACCTAGGAGACAGAGCTGATAGAAGGCAAAGGTGTGGAGAGAATTCTCTTGGGGCCACTCAGCCCTAGGCCTTTTTTATTAAAATCAACAGATGGGCTGGGTGCAGAGGCTCACGCCTGTAATCCCAGCACTTTGGGAGGCCGAGATGGGCGGATGGCTTGAGTTCAGGAGTTTGAGACCAGCCTGGGCAACATGGCGAAACCCTGTCTCTACCAAGAAAAAAAAAAAATTACAAAGATTAGCCAGGAGTGGTGGCACGTGCCTGTAGTCCCAGCTACTTGGGAGACTGAGGCAGAAGGATCACTTAAGCCTGGGAGGCCGAGGTTGCAGTGCGCTGAGATCTTGCCACTGCACTCCCACCTGTGTGACAGAGCAAGACCCTGTCTCAACAAACAAACAAACCAAAAAACTCAACAAAGGACTCTTCCTCCCTGGAGGTTACAGAAAGAAATTCTCCCTTTTTAAAAACTGACCCTTCCTGGGGCGTCCTGTAAATTGGTCCTCATCCTCTCTGCTTTCCAGGCCTCTTTCTTCCAAAACAGTCCGGTATATTCGGCTGTCATGTGGCCAGTGGATGCTTAAAATCCCAGGATCTCCTCACTCATCAGCGTTTCCCTCAGACCAGAGTACCGTTTTTATAATACACATTTTCTCAAGTTCTACAAGTTGTGTTATTAACCTCGAGAGCTGCAGGAGGCAGTCTCTGGGAGCTGGGTCATTAGCCTGGTTGTGAAAGCCAGATGATCAGAGGGCAGAACGGGACTGTCAAACTGAACATCTGATGAAATTCAGGATTAACGTGGAGAAGTAGCTATTGCTATAGCAACCAATCCCTACTATCCTTTGAAATGGAAAATAAACAGCAAACAAGAAAAATAATTTAAGTTCGTGTCTGGGAAGAAGGAAGGCCTGCCAGTGGAATAGTCGAAGAAAAAGGAGAGTTCGGGTATTTTAGGATATGTTGAAACAATGGTGAAACTATCTTAAAAGTAAAACCCAGGTCATTTTGGGTGGTTCAGTTCCATGCCTGCTTTTTCTAGAAATCTTTTCAGGTCCCTTCTGGCTGACCTCACTATCTTTCTGATTGTCCAGGTACTTAAAGTCTGTACTGTACAGGTTAGCTCTTGAATTATTTTTTAAGTACTGGTCATTTCCAACTCGAAAGCAACTCCTTAGGGTTAATGACTGTGCCTTCTCCTCTTTTGTATTCCCTTTAACATGTATCAAAATGCTCAGATAAATGCCTCAAGTAGGCTGATAATAAAGCCATTTCAGAAAAATCAGTGAGATTGGCTCCATTTAATGAAGGAGAACCTTTATTGGATGTAATGCAAAAAGCAGAAGTGTATGATGGAGGAAGGGGGTGGAGAGTCGTGGCAAGAACATGCGCTTTTGAGTTGCACAAATTTGCCATCCAATCTTACTGGGTATCTACCCAACAAAAATGCATACAGATATGCATCAAAAGACATGCACAAGGATATCCACAATAATACTATTCATAACAACCCTCAACTGGAAACAACCCAAATGTCTATCAACAGTAGAATGGATAAATAAACCACACGATACATTCACATAATGGAGTACTCTAGAGCAATGAGAATGAACAATCTTTGACGACATTGAGCAACGTAGATTATTCTCACAAACATGTTGAATTAATGACAAAAGAAGGTATACTACATGATTCCATTTTTTTTTTTTTTTTTTTTTTTTTTTTTGAGACAGAGTCTCACTCTGTCACCATGCTGGCTCACTGCAACCTCCTTCTCCTGAGTTCAAGCGATTCTTGTCCCTCAACCTCCTGAGTAGCTGGGATTACAGGTGCCCACTACCATGCCTAGCTAATTTTTTGTATATTTAGTAGAGACCGGGTTTCACCATGTTGACCAGGCTGGTCTCGGTCTCCTGACCTTGTGATCCACCCGCCTCGGCCTCCCAAAGTGCTGGGATTACAGGCATGAGCCACGGCACCCGGCTATGACTCCATTTTTAGAACTTCAAAACTCAACTATGATTTTGGTTCATATTCCTCATATTCATGGTATTGGTGTATCTGTATCTTTGGGGAGATGATTAATGACAGAAAGAGGACATGGCAGGGGTGCTTGCAGGGGGCTGGCAATATTGTTTCTTGATGTGAGTGCTGGTGCCCTGTTTATTTATTTATTTATTTTATTTTTTGTTTTAGAGATGAGGTCTCGCTATGTTGACCAGGTTGGTCTCAAACTCCCAGCCTCAAGCAATCCTCCCATCTCGGCCTTCCAAAGTGCTGAAATTACAGGTGTGAGCCACCATGCCTGGCTTGGTTCCCTATTTATAAAGTAGGGATAATATGGATCCCTATCTCATAAGATTGTTGTGAGGAATAAATGTTTTAATCCATGACATGTAGTAGCTGTTCAATAAATGTTAAGTATTCTTATTACAAGCTTTCTAGGGAAGGAGAGATCCCTGTCTGGGAAGTCTCCTGGAAAAAATTGAGCCCTGAACAATTTCATAGGTCCAGGATCCTGGATGCTGTCCTGTGCCTTCCTGTCTCTTGGATTGTTCTCGGCGATGTTTGGTTGCCTGTGTGATTCACCTGCAGCTCCTTGTGGGCCTTCAAGTTCTTGTGTTTTATTCATCACCCTCTTCTTTCTCTCCTCCTAGTCCCTGGCCCTGCCAGCTGCTGGTGGTTCTGTTTCTGCTCTGTTCCCTTCCTCATGCTGACCCTTCTACCTGGCCTGCCTTTCCTTCCCCTCCAAACTGGGAAAAGTCTTCTTTCGGTATCCCCAGTGCCATCTGCATAGTAGGTGCTTTCTGCTGTGCTAAAAACCAGGCTCTGCACCACCTGGCCATGGCCCCAGTGCTGTGGGCTGACTCAGGCTGAACTAAGATTCTATTCAGGGATTTAATTTTCCTGGTAGGCCTGGCATGTCAAGGGCCATAGTTTTCCTTACCATTCTGGAGCCACCGGGCTTCTGGGTAAAACTGTCTGGCCAAGAGACACAGGCTTTCATTTTTCAGAAAGGAAACCCTTCCCAACTGGTGGAAAATAAGCTTTTGCTTAGTGACTAATAACATAAACACAGACAAGATTTCTGGGCTTATAAATAACCAGTTGTAAAAGTGCCCAAGGGAAGCAGCCTTTTTTTGCTAGAAGAATGGCCAAGAGTATCCCTGTCACCTTGTAGATAGTGACCTTAAGCACGGGCAAAGGAGCGTTGGGCCAAGGGTGCGGAAGCTGCTCATTCTTCAGTATTAATTCCCAAGGCCTTGCTCTTATACATTATAAATCCTGGACTATTCTGGAAAAATAACACCCCATCTCTAAGGTCCTTTCCTGCTCGAAAATCCTGTGATTCTGCGGCAGCCACAACATGTTTTAAAGAGCGATGCCAGCAGGGAGAGGAAAGTCTTAGGGTTTTGTTTTGCTAGAGCTGCCTAAGTGGCTGATGAAGTAATTATGAGCACAACTTCCATTTGTTGAGCACTGGCCGAGGCACCGTGCTGAGGGCGATAGACCTGTGAGGAAATTACTAGTCTCATTGGACTGATGAGGAGGCGGAGGGTCAGAGGGGTTGATATATATGAGTAGTAATGGAATGGCTGAGAGCTTGGGGGCAGCAGTCAGACTGCTGGGCCCAGTGCTGGCTGTGCCTCTTGCTCTTTGTAGTTATGGGAATTATTATTCACCTTGTCCCCAGGTGTTCTCATCTGTAAAACGGGGATCCTCCTAGTACCGAATCCTTATGATGTAATTCATGCAGAATGCTTACTAGCATGGTGCCTGCACATGGTAAGCCTACAGCAAATTTTGCTGTTATTAAGAAAGGCTTCAAGAGCTTCATCTGTAACAGCCCTGGCCTCCTCGATGAAACACTGAGGCTTGAAGTCTAGAAATCTTGTTTGCTCTCGATTAATTTAAGGTGACAGTCAGGGCCTTGACCATGAGACTTGGGCTTCTTCCTATGGGGCACTGGGCGATGGTGCCCCAGAGCCAGGCCTGGCCGCTCGGACAGTTCTCTGACCAGACTGCTTACTGGCCCTGCCTGAGAGAACGAGGGGCCAGTTTTATCCCTCGGGTATCATCTCATTCATCCAGTGTTTCCCAAACTGGCTCCATATGAGTTCTTCTGGATGCCAATAGGAGGATTGAAATGGCCCAATCAACTGGCAGAACTCTGAGTTAAGGAAACCAGGCTCTCCGAGGACCATCAAGTATTAATGTTTGGCTTGGGTTTGACCATGGAATTTTTTTCTTCTTCTAGATAGCTTGCAGAATGAGTACTCCATGGAATATGCATTTGGAACTATTTCTTGACCCCTCCAAATGCAGTCAGCAGGGAGGCAAGTGTGAAGTCTGGCAACCAGAAAGGATGGGGGTAAGGGATGTCCTTGGAGGTGAGAGAGGTGGACAGATCTGCGATTTATTTTATTTTTGAGATGAAGTCTCACTCGGTTGCCCAGGCTGGAGTGCAGTGGTGCGATCTCAGCTTACTGCAACCTCCACCTCCTGGGTTCAAGCTATTGTCCTGCCTCAGCCTCCCCAGTAACTGGGATTACAGGCACCTGCCACCACACCCAGCTAATTTTTTATATTTTTGGTAGAGATGGGGTTTCACCATGTTGGCCAGTCTGGTAACTTCTGGCCTCAAGTGATCCACCTGCTTCAGCCTCCCAAAGGGCTGGGATTACAGGCGTGAGCCACCATGCCTGGCCAGACTTGGGATATATTGTAGAGACAGGATCAGTAGGACTGATTGATGGAAGCTGCTTAGTAAAATATTTGGTGTATTGGACTGTATTGAACCGAATTGTGTTTATGTCTCCTTGATACCAAATCAGCCAGTTGGAGAGGGAAGAATCCAGCCACTGAAACAGCCCTTCTGTCTGTGTGAGGCAAGTGGCCCACACCTCCCGACAGTCGCTGAAGGGCCAGAGGCTTTGGCTCCCTTAAAGATGTGCCAGACTCTTTGGGGTGTGAGGCTTCTTGTTTATTTACCTGTCAAAGTACTTTCCTTCTTCCTACATCCCTCCTTTTTAAAATTAGAAAACCCGCTGCCCTCTCCAGGGCCTATCACTCTTTCATTTTTGGGGCCTGAGCCATGCATCCCGAGGCAGTCGGGGTGTTTCCAGTTTCCAAGGTTTATTGTTAATGAAAAGTGCACAACAGGCTGAAATCCCTGGCAGGAGCCAAAGCTGCAGGGTACACCGAGGCCAGCAGACGCTGGAGCAGCCAATTTTATCTGGATGTTCTCTCCTCCTCCTCCCTACCCTCCTCCTTCCCCCTTCATTTTATCAGGGAAGTTTGGCTGGACTTGAAGGAGCCAAAAAGGAACTGGAGGGATCTGAGCTTCTAGCAGCCAGCAACAAGGTATGGGAAGACAGGGTACCCAGGCCTAGGGTAGGTTCCAGGTCAACTCAGTTCTTCATTGAATGTATGTCTGCCTTGGTGCTAGGCTCTGGGGATGAATTAGTATTGATAGCAACAATAATAGCTAACATTATTGAGTGTATGCTGTAAGGGGAAGGCCTTGTAAACATTGAACATACCTGGTATCAATAAGTCCTCCCAGCAGTTCTAAGTACTTGCTAATATTATTCACGTTTTATAGTTGACTAAACTGAGGCCCAGAGAGGGCAAGCAACATCCCTAGAATCACACAGCCCTAGGAGTATCTCATTCCAACACTATAGTTTTTAGCTCTGTCCATCTAGGCAGAGGACGTGAATGTGTAAACCAGGAAATAAACACGCACAGTTTGCACGTGCTATGAGGCAAGTATTGACTAGTGCAGTGGGAGGGGCGCTGTGGAAACCACATATGAGCACAGTCTTGGCTAATGAATTACGGTGCTGGGCATAGGGGGCCTGATGGAAATGTTAGAAAAGTGGATGAGATGGAGGGAGGTAGGCAGGGGACCTTCAGGGAGGGTCTTGGGTACCCTACAAAGGTTTTTGTACTATATCCCTTAAGAGTGATGATGGATTTCAAAACAAATATTGCTTATTTTATCCTTGCTCAAAGGACATCTTATGTGAAAGTCCAAAGTATGAAACAGGTGGCAGTGGAGTGGCTTTGGACAGCCTGTCATTTGTGGCCTCCCTTCTCCCTGCCTCCATGCATGGGTCCCTGGCCATCTGCCTGGAACCCTGACTTTGAACATCATGACTAGAGAGCATCAGCATTGGGGAGAAAGAAGCATTTACAAGCATTTGGGAAGACTGTTTCCTTGGTGGTGTGGAGGTTGAGTGAGAAGGGGCTGGACCTGGTGGCAGGGAACCGGCTTGAGATCATAGTAGCAGCAGCCCTGCAGCCTGCGGCGTTAGTTCCCCATCCATGCTGAGGACTGGAGCCCTGCTGATTCCAGCCAGCTCTTTGGGAGGCTGTCTCATCTAGTAGTTCTGCACTTGATCTTTGAAGCCAAACTGCCTGATTGCAGGCTGTGCCAGTTTCTTAACCTCCCTAGGCCTCAGTGTCTTCATCTTTCAAATGGTAAAATTACAGATATTTCCCTGATCATTTGTCGTAGGGTTTAAATGAGTCAGTACATGTGAGGTACTTAAAACCTTACACACAAACTTGGTGCATAGTAAGTGCTATATTGTTATTTATTATTAATGTTCAAAAATGCCTTTATGTAGTTTGAGTTTACTCATTTAATAAATATTAGCTGAGCTCCTACTATGTTACTATGTGCCAAATACTGTTCTGGGTGCTGAGGATTACACCAGTGAATGAAACAGGACAACCCCCTTTTACATTCGACTGGGGGAGACAGAATAAATAAATACATGGAATGGGTGTGTAGTAGGGCTGAGAGGGGCCCATGGGATCGTGCATGACTTGGTGGGCCACATTAAAAGCTTTGGGTTTTATTTGCCTGGGATGGGAAGTTATAAAGAGATGACAAGATTGAGCACCCATCTTGGGGTCAGAGTAGCTCTGTCAGGGCTGGGTACCTGGTCTGTATCCAGTGGTTAATAAATTATTGGTTGTGTTTGTTTTTACCCATCATCCTGTCTACAGGAAAGCTGTTCTGGGAGAGGGTGTGAGAAATGATCTTGACAAGGAGAGTGGGGTCCTCAGAAAAGGGAACCACATTTCACTTAGCATGACAAAGATGTGTCCAGGAACAATGGTGGTGACACACACCATTGCCCACCTGGCAGGACAGCACGCCCCACGCCTCGTGATGCTGAATTGGCTGATTTGTCTTCTGACCCGTCAGTCGGTCCTCTGCCTGGCGACATCTCCGTTGTCCTCTCTCGCATTCTCTGTAGCATAAGTGAGCTTGTTGGCTAAACAGGGTGTTTGTGTATTGCTGTTTTCCCTCTGCAGTGTTTGAGAACAAAGATAAGATTGTGATCATCATGGAATATGCCAGCAAAGGGGAGCTGTACGATTACATCAGTGAGCGGCGACGCCTCAGTGAGAGGGAGACCCGGCACTTCTTCCGGCAGATCGTCTCCGCCGTGCACTATTGTCACAAGGTATGGCTGCGCCTGGCCCGCAGCTTTGGCTGTAGACGGTTTTTATGGCACTGCATGATTTTTTTCCTATTATAAAAGTGGTATCTGTTCATGGGAGCATGTATGGAGAATTTATGAACTAGAAAGAAGAAAATTACCATCACCCACGATTCTGGAATCCAGGGATAATCCATTTTTGACATTTTTGCTTATTTCCTTTCAGTCTTCTTCCTCCTCCTTCTCACATTTATTTTTTTATGTAAACTTTTAATTTGGAATAATTTTAGATTTACAGGAAAGTTTCAAAGGTAGTACAGAGGGTTCCTATCTATGCCTTACTTAGTTTACCCTAATATTAACATCTTACATTTCTGTGGTACATTTGTCAAAATGGAGACACCAATGACCTTTTTCTGTTCCAGCATCCAATCTAGGGTACCACAGTGGATTCATTTTTACATCGTTTGTGTCATGCTTTTTTACTTAATACTTTAATCTAAATATTTTTCTATATTATTAAAAATTCTTTGTAATTCTTGATTGTTGGACATTGAGGCTGTTTCTAATTTCTGATTATTACAAATAGTGATCAGTGTCTTTATATATGAATATTTTCCTCTCATGTGAATAATTAAGAGAGATTCCAGAAGTAGAATTACTGGGAGAAATGTTCTTGAAACCTTTCTATGCTCTTGGTACCTTTTCTTGCATAGGTTACCTACATGCACGTACATCTTATTGCAGCACACCTCGATGGCATGTGCTCAGAAGATAGCCACAGCCAGGCTCATGCCTATAATCCAAGCTAGTTGGGAGGCTGAGGGGGGAGGATTGCTTGAGCCCAGGAGTTCAAGACCAGCCAGGGCAACATAGCAAGATCCATCTTTAAAAATTTGTTTTAAAGTAGCCAGGCGTGAGGTTGCACGCCTGTAGTCCCAGCTGTTTGGGAGGCTGAGACAGGAGGATCCCTTGAGCACAGCAGTTTGGGGCTGTAGTGAGCTATGATGGTGCCACTGCTCTCCAGCATGGGTGACAAAGTGAGACCGCATCTCCAAAATAATAATAATAATAATAAGAAGAAGAAGAATATAGCCACAGTAGAGCCACTCTTGGTTTCTGGAAAAGGCATGAAGTACACAGATAATTACAAGCCATGTCTCAGCGATTATTGTTATTAATCATTTTGGTCATGATTATCATCTCATTCAGACTTTCTCCAGATCTGTCACACCCTGAACAGTCATTTACTTTGAGGATAATATGACTTGAGTCCAACAGGGCATCCAAAACAGAGTCAACTTCTTCATATAAATGATCGCAACATGGGGCTTCCTGGTTTGTTAAATATTGTGTTAATTGAGAGTGGCTCTGTAAGTAATTAGAGAACAGTTACTCAAATCTAAAACCCTTAACCCCATGTGAACATTATCTGACCTCTCTTTGCTGACTCAAAATGTGCTCATGATTTGAATCGTATAATATTTTGTATTTCATCATGAGGTATCATTGTAAATCACCACAGAGGTGATATTTTTGTTATTTGAAGTGTGTGAACACTTAGATTCTGTATGAATGAGGCTTTATTAGACTCATTCCATCTTATTATGAAAACCAGGAATGCAGCAATGTAAACCAAACTGCTCCTGATGTTTAAAATTAATGGAATCAGGTGACTTGTAGTCCACATCTTTCTTCTAACAGACTTGGTTTTGTGCATTTCTGAATTCAGAAGGCCTCCTTGCAGGCTTGAATTAGAAAAAGATTAGTAGAAATACATGTTTTCATTTCTCCCTCTGAGCAGTGCTTTTGGAGATATTAAGAGTGGTCAAATGAAAAGGAACATAAACAAGAAAGAACCACCCATAAACATGCCTGTTGGTTTGCTCAAAAGAGCAGCTTCGATTGCAGATGTCGTTTATGTTGAATGATGTTCAGAATCATTCAATGTCCCCCGCTACTTGTCCACTCACCCCGAAATAGCCAGTTCTTTCGGGCCCACTGCTCTTCCCATGCCCACCCACCCCCTAAAAAGATAATCGGGTCTTAAAAAAGAATGAAGAAGGCTAGTGTTTACTGCTGTGTAGACCGACAGCCTGTTGGCTGATGACTGCTTTTCACGTTTCAGCTGGCTGGCCGCTGGTCATTGAAGTTCAGCCTTCAGCCTTGCCAGAGTTTGCCTGAATGGAAAGGTCAGGCAGGATGGCAGCCACCTGCATTAGTCAGGCCAGTGGTCCCGGTCTCATTGGTCTGCTCTCATGCTTCACCTTTCACTCAGCCCTGAGTCCTGCGGAGCAGAGAGGGACTTTCTGAGTCTTCTCTCCAGGTTGCTTAGGAAATGTTATCCTCAGGACAGATCAAAATGGGTTGGAATAGATTGAGTCAGATGTCTTTCCAGCATTGCGTAGGCAGGCAGGCACACAGACAGACAGATGAGGAGTGCCTGTGAGCCCCACAAGTCTTGAGTCCTCGGCAGAGAAATCTGCTTCTTCCCTGGGAATCCCATCCAGACAGACATTGTTTGCTGCTGCCTGGGATTATATTGCTTTCACACAGTGGAATTACATTCCGACAAAGAATCCCCCTGCTGTTTTACAGGCTCTGGGGGAGAACAGATTCCAGTCATTTTTCCCTTAACCACACAGCAAGTGACTAATGCTCTCCTGTCGCTGGTCGGTCGCTGGCGGGGGAGCGTCAAGACAGTGAGAGCAGCCTGAAGAATGGAGGAGAAGACCACCGGGCTGGTGCATTTCTTTAATCTGTCAGACATTTCCCTTTGTGCACCTTCTTCCTTCCTCTTTCTCTCTTGTTCTCATCCCAGCCGCTCCCATTCAATTCCCTCTTTGTCTTCTCATTTCAGAACGGTGTGGTCCACCGCGACTTGAAGCTGGAAAATATACTGCTCGATGACAACTGCAATATTAAGGTAAAGCCCTTGCCTCGTTGATTGATATGCAGGGCCTGAGTCTTGCAGCTGGATGGAGGCTTAACCCACTCCAAGCCGCAGCCTGGAAATAAGGCAGCCACTTCCTACCTGGCAGGCCCGTGGGGAAGAGTCTCTTTGCTTGAGCTCTAAGTCCAGTTCAAACAATTAAATTCAACAAGCAGTTACTGATCTCCTACTATATGCTGGGCATTGTTCTTCCTCCCTGGGTAAGAAGAGATGACTAAGATACAGTGTCTCTCCTCAGGAAGCTCGTAGTCTAAAATCATCACCATAACAATACTTTTAGCAATCAATACATATTTCATATGTATTTTATATTTTTGCCTGATATCACTTAAATTCAATCTTTACAACAACTCTACAAGGTAGGTACTGTTATTTACATAATTTCACAGATAGGGAAACTGAGGCACAGAAAAACTAAGTAATTTGCCCAAAGTAATCCAGTGGTAAAGAGTGGAGTTGGGATTTGAACCCATGTCTGTCTGATTTCACGAGCCCAAATTCAAGTCGCTTTGCTTGATTTGCTAGCAGGATCTTAAATTATTTTAGAGCTGGAACTCTTTTCCTGGCTATTTCTTTGTCACTCTCCACCCTGTCTCCTACTTCTCCCTCTCCACCTTCCCACCCCTGAAACCAGCCATGGACCTGGGAAGCTGACCAAAATGGGGATGGTGCTTGCTGTTGGGAAATAGCAAGTGCTGGAGTTTACTCGCACGGAGAGTATTATTGCTGGCTGCTGCTGGAGCTGGAGAAAGCTCTCCTGGCCCACAGGGTTCAAGTGCCTCCCAGGGAGCCCTCTGAATGTCCTTTTGACCACGTCTACAAAATAAGCAAATACGGTTTCAAAATAAACGGAGCTCGCTGCATGGGTTTCATTATGAAACGGCCTTAGTACTCCCGGCACCAGCAGGAGCCCTCCAATTGGCCGCTGGTGACGTTAGTGGCTTATCCCTGGTCCCTGGACAAAGCATGGGAATGATTTTTTTGTTGTCGCTGCTATCAGTCGAGGAGCAGGTGATGAGACTTGTTTCCTTGCTTGGAAGGATGGGGTTGCTTTGGTGTTGGTATTCTCTATACAGATCATGGCAGCAACCATTAGTCACCATCATCCTTTGAGAGGCCCCTGGAAGCCATGACCCAGTGACCTCTTGCTCTTGCAGAGTGGTTGACCGTAGTTACATGTAGTCCATAGAATAAACAGGAAATAGTTGGTCAAAGTAGTTCTCCATGGGAATAGGAAGTGGAATCTCAGGGTCTATTTCTGGCAAAGTGGTTGGATTATTCTAGAAGGAGCACGGTTGTAGAGTTAGGAAATTCCGGGATGTATGGCTTTCTAGCTTCTTGACACTGGGAAAACCACTTAACCCTGTTTCCTCAACTGTAAAACGGGGTAACAGTACTACTCATAGGCCTGCTTAGAGTAGTGAATGAGACACTCTGTGTTTAGTTTTGTAAACTGCTAAGCACTCGTGTCCAAATGAGTCAAAGTTAAAAGCAGTGGCTTTGGAGTTAGATATTGCACCCCTGCCCCTTAGTAATGGCAGGATTTGGGATAAGTTTCTTGATGATTTAGGCTTTAGTTTCCTCATCTGTCAAGGGATGCCAGTTCCTGTCTCTGCAGATTATTGTTTATTTGTTCATTTCTTTTTCAATGAGTATTTTCTGAACTGTTACTGTGTGCAACGCCCTGTGCCCAGTCCTGGGGTGTCAATAATAAACGTGAAGATTTTAGACAATACTACAATCAAAGCAATTCATGCTCAACTGTTACTATACTGGGAGCCTTCTTAAGTGGCTGGCCACTGGAGAGGGAATTGAACCGGAAGTCAGCTGCTCTGAAGGTGCCTACCTAGGTCCTGGGGAGTGGTGGTCAGGCCATGGCTGAAAAATTGGTCCTGGTTTGAGAGCCACCACATTTTTCATTTTTCTAAGGGTTTGTGTCATCAACCTTATTGACTTCCTCTCCAGATTCTTCCTGCCACCTGCCCCCAGAGCTCTCAAAACTAAATGTCATCTTTACAAGGCCTGGAATGTAAGCCTCTTGCCTAGGGGTTGGGTTCTATGGTGCAGTGTGACCTCTTGGTCCCATGATGTAGTCCCAGAAGTGGTAAGACACATAGCTTTCTATGAAATCATAGAATTCCCTAATGCAGGAAAAGAATGATTAGAATTCTGAAAGCAATTGTGCAGGGAAACAGTGAGGCAGGAGCCCAGGAGAATGGCTTCATTTGTGTAAGCAAAAAGGCGATAATGTTGGGCCTGACAGTTCCCCTGCACCAAGTTCTTCAACCTAGGGTCCCTGTGCATGATGGAGGGAAAGAGCACACACACAAGACAGTATTATCAATTAAGGCTTAGGCATATACCTTTCCTTAAGAATTTCTACCTGGCATTTCCCAAGGTAAAGCATGGGTGCGCATGCACACATACATCCCAAAGAGAAACCAGATCTTCCCATTATCAACACTTTTAAATTCCTTTCCTCTTTGTTCAAGGAATCCTACTCAGATCTGAGAATCCTACGTCTTTAAAGAACTTTGGGGGTCATTTTCCAACCCCTTGTTTTAATGATTAGACCCAGAAAGTCTGGAGGGTAATGCCCACGATCAGACAGTGAATCAGTCTGGACTAAATTATTGTGTCTTTGCTTCCCCAGAGTGTAGACTAGTGCTTGGCACACAGTAGGTACTTCAAAATGGTTTGACTTCGGAATAAAGGAATGACGAGCCAGGATTAGAACTCATGTGTTTGACTTCCAGGCAAATTATCTTTTCATCATCTCCCATCCACTTCCAAGGTTTTAAAAAATGTGATTCAGCTGGTCTTGATTTGTCTTCTGGTGGTATATTCTCAACTCTTCCTGACTCAGCATTTTGCTGAAACATATTTAGAAAGGACCCTTGCTGACAAAGGCAGGCAGACACATGGCCACAAGCTGGCCTCTGTGCTTAAGAGAGCCCCTGCCATCCGTGTCTGGACCTGGGGGACCACGGACACATGAGCCACCAACCAGCAGGATATGAGCAGCAAGGTCCTCTCTTGGAGCCCCCTCTGGTGCCTCTCTAAATGTGGATCCATTTTCCATGTTCCAAGGTTGGAGGACTTTGGCCTAGGAAGCCTATCTAAATGCTACTGGTTTAAACTTGTCACATGTCACTGCAGTGGTGGGGAGAGCCGTGTAGCTCATTCCTCTCCCCTTCCCTGCCTGATGTTGATTTGCAGAGCACACATCTGGCATTGGAAATTATTTATCTGGCCACTGCGAGAGGGTGTGGTTTCTAAAAATATTCACACAGTTGGTCAGCAGAAAGAATGAGAGCAATGTGCTGCTTTGGGCTGCATTCCGTACTCTGGAAGCATGTCTACTAAAATAGACACCCAGCACAGCACTAATTTGCAATTAATAAAAAACGGGCCAAATTCACAGCCCACTCTCTGAGAGAATGGAATGCTGACAATTCCCATAGAAGGCTCCTGTAAAAATGTCTTACAATGAGAAGAGGTCCAGGCACCAGGGTCAGCCGACCTCCTCCAAGAGGGCTGGGAATCTGGTGAGCTCCCAGGGCTCAGAGTAGAGGGGCATAGGGGAAATGGCCTGCTGTCCCTTATGACAATGGAAACGCGGCTGCTGTGGATAAGAAAAGAAGCTTTGAATGGCCAGGGCCAAGATGAGATAGAAACCTCTGAAGCTTAACAAGACCAAGTGGGGCAGCTGAGAGTCAGCCTCTGGGCTTTGATGATATGAATGGGAGAGCTCTGTGTTCATGCATGAATTAATCAATTCATGTGTTGTGTGTATATATCCATGCATACCTGCACTCACTCATCCATTCCTGCATTTATTCACTGAGGAATTGAACATCTTTTCTGGGCAATATTTATTTGATCAGAAATATTCATTAAGGTCCTACTGTGTACTTGGCCCTGTGCTGGGGATTTAATAGTGAACTAGATGGCCAAATTTCTGTCTTGGAACTCAGGATCCAGCAGTTGTTAAACTAGCAGTGATAATGAGCCGTGAGGAGGATACAGAAATCAGTGAAGAAGAGAAGGTACCTGTTCTAGTGAGCTTAAAACTCCAGTTGGAGACACAGCAGTAAACACATAAACACATAATGTAATTGGCTGGTAGTGAAGAAAATCCATGCAGGGTGAGAATGAAGAATAGAGTTGCTCTTTTAGCTAGAGTGGTCAGGGAAGGCCCCTGGTATAGGACTTGAATTCCTCTCATCCACCAAGCTCTCTCTGGTTTCTTGACCTTGGCACACATGGTTCACACTGTCTGGAATGCTCTGCTCATTCCTTTTTGCCTGCTCCTTCTTTGGGGTCTCTGCTTGAATGCCTCTTCTTCCAGGAAGTCTCCCCTGATCCTCCTCCCATGACAGGGCCAAATGGCCCTGTGTAGTGTATTCTGGAAGTGCTGACCACGAAGCAGTGGGTCTGTCTGGCTGGACCAGAAAGCTTTCATGGAGGAAGAGGGATTGAATTGGGTTTTGAGGGATGGGTAGGAGTTTGATAGTAAGGAACATGATGATGGCTTTTCAAGAGGAAGAAACAGCAAGCACAGGAACACAGCATGGAGACTAGAAAAGGAAAGTAATGCTTACTGAGCCCCTGCTAGAAGCTAGAGCCCCATGTCAGACCGTCCACACCTTATTTCATTTGGTCCTCAGAATGTCTCCACTGGGGTGGGTGTGATTACATCATTTTACAGATGAGGGAGCTCTTGCAGCTAATAAGTGATGGGACTGGCTACAAACCTATGGCTATTTGACTCTAAAGACCAGACACCTGATGAATTCTACCCTCTACTCTTACTATCCAAATTTGCCCTACATCTAAGAGCACATCAAATGAGGGTACTGTTTGGTCCATGCTTTGGTCAGCCTTACCTTGTCTGCAGGCAGGCTTGCAGACAGCTATCCCTGCGAGAGACTCTCCAGGTGCTAATGGTGGCTGATGGCCAGGCTGAGTCATGGTGGCCAGAGTAGGCATGCGGGGATGCCAGGGCTGTGTGCTGTGAGCTGGCACTGGCTGCTCGTTAGCATCCATGGGAGCTGCTGCTTGGACGCGCCCTCTTTTAAGAGCCTCCTCACATTGTTCCTGGTGGGAATTTCTTTTCTTTTAAGAGAGGCAGCATGAGCTTAGATCCTCTGAAGATGGAAGCCGACCCCACTCACTTCTGCTCCTTGTTCCACTCCCTGCCTTCACTTCCTGGCAACTCAGGAGTGAGGCTGTCTTGAGTGAAGCCACAGCAATCAACTCCAAGGCCAGAAAGGAGTTATGGAGTGTACCTTCCTGGATGGAATTGCTGTCTTCCCAAAGAGTTATGCAGAAAGTGCATTTCCTTGTCAGCCACCTGACAGCAATAACTCCCCTTTATGTAGCACTTTACAGCTAAGGCAGATGTTCACCGATGTCTCAGGCAAGCCACTTTACCACCCTGTGCCTCAGTTTTCTTATCTGCAAAATAAGGATAATTTTAGAATTCCACTATCTGCAATCTTCCAGATAGAGTTGTTGTGAGAATTTACTACATCAATATATGTAGCACTCACAGAACTGTGCCTGGCACATAGCAATGCTGCTACTGTTACTTTTATTTTTAGAGACAGGGTCTTGCTCTGTCACATAGACTGGAGTGCAGTGGCACCATCGTAACTCACAGCAGCCTTGAACTCCTGGCCTCAAGCCTTAACCTTGAAAAACACTGGGATTGCCGGCATGAGCCACCACACCCGGCCTATTTTAATTCTTTTCTTGTTTAATCTGGCTTTGATTTTCACAGCATCAAGTGATTGGTGGTATTGCAATTCCATTTTCCAACAAAGGAATCTGAGACTCAGAGAGGTTAAATAAAGTAGTCATAGCTAACATTTACTGAAGGCCTACTGTGTGCTAGGTAGGCATGGTGTAAGCACTTCCGTGAATCAGTTTATTTGGTTTGATACCAACACTTCCAGTAGGTGACATTGTTATCATCAACCCCACTTTACAGATGAAGAAATGCAGGCTCAGAATGGCTAATGTGCAAGTGCATATTATACGCTGGGGCTCTTGTGAAAATACAGTTTTAGTGGATCTGGGGCAGGGCCTGAGTGTCTCAGTTTCTGAAATGTTCCGAGGTGATGCTAATGCTGCTGGTCCATGGGCCAGATTGGAGTGGGGTGGGATTAACTAAAGTGCCTTGGGTTAGATGCTGGTAAGAGGTGAGGCTGAGATTTGAACTCAAGTACTCAAACCCTAAATCCTTTCCTTTTCCCGTCCTATGATGCAGCTTCTCACTCTGAACATGCCTGTATTATAAATGAGTGATAAGATCTCCTGGCTCTTTAATGGGCAGTGGTTTTAATGCTTTTGGTTCCCTGTTTGCCTGGTCTAACAAACGATTGTTAAGTCGGCCAAACCATCAGCCTTACCATAATGGCTGTAATTTATAGCGTCAGCTGGTCCCAGGACTATTCCAGGAGCTTTACATACGTATTCTCTACTCTTATGTGAGGTGGGTTCTAGTCTGAGTTCCATTTTGCAGATGAGGAACTCGAGTGACTTGGCAGGTCCCACCCATCACCTAGTAATGACAAAGCCATGGTTAGCCCCAGGTTCTCCTGGACCCAAAATGTCTGATCTGTGGAGTGCACCACACTTCCTCTTAAACACTGCAGATGACTGTTAGACCATCACTAATTATTATCATTGCCATCAGCATCCTTTCCTATCAGTTAATGTCAGCAAGGTGACACTTCGGTTTTCACCAGATGAGCTCATTATAAACAGTGTTCTGGAGTTAATCGTTTTATGGTGGTAAAATATATGTAACATCAAACTTACCAGTTTTAGGTACACAGTTCAGTGGCATTAAGTATACTCATATTGTTGTGTAAGCATTACCATCATCCATCTCTAGAATGTTTTCACCTTCCCCAGCTGAAACTCTGTCCCCACTGAACAGTAACTCCCCTTTCCCCCTCCTCCCAGCCACTGGCAACCTCCATTCTATTTTCCATCTCTATGAATTCGACTACTCTAGGGACCTCATGTACATGGAATCATATATGTCCTTTTGTGTCTGGCTTATTTCACTTAGCATAACATCTTCAGGGTTCATCCGTGTTGTAGTGAGGTTAATCCTTTTGAAATGTGAATGAATAATTACTTCCTTATTTATCTTTCTAACCCCAATTTTCATGCAGTGGGGAACACCTCTGGAAAGGCTTGGTAACAGTAAAAACTCCAAATATGAAGGACCCGAGCCTTGAGTTCCAGGGCTCCTTTCGAGAATTGAGGCTGAACTGAATAGCACAGGGCAGGGACAGAAGGTGGTTCTGAATCAGTACGGGGCAGGGGAGCAGTCAAAACAACAAGCAAAAATGCCGGCTAGGTACCTTTCTCCAAAGCTTGCCTGCTAGTGTGTCAGCAAAATTCTGCAGCCCAGTCACCTCCTTGCTGGAAAGTCATCCTTTCCATTTGCAGCTGATGTTCTGTTGGAAAAACTGTATGGCTTGGGAAGACCCATGTGCTCCTTCATGTACTTGCTGCCGTCTTTGCAACCTTCAGCAAAACTTCTTATGCCCTGGAACCTTCAGCTGCTTCACTTTTAGAGCGAGGGGCAGGATTAATATCTCTCAGGGCTCTTTCAGGTCAAAGTAATTCTGAGATGCGATTATTTTTGTTTTATGATGTTTAAAATCAATCTTTCTCAAATTTCAGTTTGTCATCCTTTTCATGGATTTTTGCCTTTCCGCGGTATCCTCACTGCTATTTTACTTTATATTTTTGTTGAGTTCAGGTCACTTTTTAAAGTTCTGTCTATTTGAAAAAGAAGCCCTAAATAACTACCTTAAGTGGAAAACCAGTATCACTTACATGAATAGAAGATAAGCTCAAAACTAAGTATAATGGAAACCAAATAGCATTATGAAGTTCCAGCTTGATGTTGGTTGCTGCTGCAGGCTAGGCCTGAGGCCTAGTCTCTTTGATAAATGCTAAAGAGATACTGAAGACACACCAGTGCCCCACTGAGACCTTCTTCTTGACTTAATCCAAAGAACTGAAGGTGAATCCAGAAAGGAATGAATTTTTCATTTTATTATTCAAAGTTATTTAATTCCATTATTATTTGGCATCTAAAATTTCTCTATTTCTTCACTGTCAAGAGTCCCTGGCATTGGGATAAACTCTGCTTCTAGTATAATGAAGGTAATTAACTCCCTGGATTTAAAGTTGGGAAGCAAATATATATTGAGCTCCAACTCTGGGCCAATTACTGTTGTAAAGACTTTACACACTTTATGTCATTTAATCTCCACCATGACACAGTAGGGATAGACACTCTTCCTAACACTATTTTACAGATGAGAAAACTGAAGCTTCAGAGAGGTTTCATAACCAGTGACCATTTACCCTCTTATCAATAGTTGATATAAGTTCCATATGGCATTAAATCTTAGAGCTGAAGCCTAAGTTTGAGTGGCTCAAGATTTGAGAACTCTCTCTCTCTCTCTCTGTGTGTGTGTGTGTGTGTGTGTGTGTTGATTAATACTGCTTTCCCATCGAAGTGCCAAGAACACAGGCTAATCTAGATTTCTATTAATCTTGTGTCAGTGGCAATGACAGTTTTACTGGGAGAGGCTGATAAACATCAGTCTGCGAGGATAGGAGTGGGCCATAACATAAACACACTTCTCCAGAATGGCTACAGAGCAAACGAGGCTGCCCAGACTTGGAGTGAAAACTCCCGGCGTGAGTGTGTGCATGTGCAGCGGGTGCCTCTCACACGCACATGTATTTGGAAGCTCATATGGTGCCCCAGGCACTGCCAGGCGGGAAGAGAATGCATTTTCCTGTGTGTAGCCATTCCATGCCTCTTCTGATTGACAGGGCACACTTCATAAAGCTTCCAACCAACTTCCTGCAAGCAAGTCAGGGGCCTTGATAAGAAAGTGGAATTCAGGGCAATGAAGTGCAATCTGAGCCTGGAGAATGCATTTTCTGAGGCTGGTTGTACACCAGCTGCTTTCAATGACATTCCATTCATTCAGGGTTTACAAAATAGGCTGCTTCTAGGGGCTGTGACCACCACAGAGCCTCGGTGGTATTCAGGCTGGGCTCTCTCTGGGCATGCGAATCATGCAGCTCGTTTCCAAGCCTCAAATGGAAATCAGCTTGGAGAATGACGGAAACCTACAGGGGCTCAGCTTGCAAGGCTGGCTTAGAGTGGAGTGAAATATGCAGGTGACCCAGGGGCAGGGTGGCACTGGTTTGCAGCTTTAGAGACACGGGGGTTTATATTGCTGCATATTAGTTACTCATCTCCTTAAATGAGTAACCTCAACTCCTTAAACCTCAATTTCCTCATCTGTTAAATGAGTTTTTCAAAAAATTTGTGGTAAAGTGGACATAAAACTGACTATTTTAACCTTTTTTAGGCATGAAATGCATTCACATTGCTGTGTAAACCAAGTTTTTGTTAAGATTAGATTAAAGAAGTTAAAGTGTTTGGAGCAGTATCTGATAATTGGAAGCTGTTCAAAAAGTGGCAACTAAGTTTATTATTATTATTATTATTTTGCATTATATATTAATTATCTTGTGCTTTTCAAAATATAATGCCTGTTCCAGTGACAAGTGTTTCTTGGGTGTGGGCAGGTGCTAAGCAGTGGATGATACAAAGATAAGGGGAGGATGTGGAACCTGCCAACTGCCTCAGGAAACTCAGAGTCTGGTAGGGAAAGCAAATATATATATGTATATATGTATGTATATATGTGTATATGTGTATGTATGTACATATGTGTACATATACATATACATATATATGTAAAAGTGCTGTCATAAATGATAACACATAAAACACTTCAAGAAACCAGAGGAGAAGAGAATGATTCCAAGGAGTGTGGAGTACAATGGAAACAAGGCTAGGTGAAACATTTGCATCAGACTTGAAGGTTATGAAGCACTGTTACATTCACGGTCTCATCTTTTTTTTTTTTTTTTGAGATTGAGTCTCGCTCTGTCGCCCAGGCTGGAGTGCAGTGGTGTGATTTTGGCTCACTGCAATCTCCGCCTTTCGGGTTCAAGTGATTCTCATGCCTCAGCCTCCTGAGTAGCTGAGATTACAGGCACGCACCACCACGCCTGGCTAATTTTTGTATTTTTAGTAGAGACAGGGTTTCTCCATGTTGGCCAGGCTGGTCTCGAATTCTTGACCTCAAATGATCCGCCCGGCCAAGGTCTCATCTTGATTGATTTATTTTTCTTATTATTCTCATGATAACCCTGTGAGCTAGAACAGGGAAGGGATCATGGATTCCCATTTTCTGGTGGGTAAACTGAGGCTCAAGGTCATTAAGTGACAGGAGCAGAGTTGGGGCTGAAATATGATGACTCAAAACCCAGTGCTGTGAGTCAATTAGTCCATTTCATCTTGAGTCACAAGACAGGCAAAATACAGTTCTGATCAGGGTGTGAGTGGTATCAGAGGTGGTATCACCAGTTGTGTAGGTCGGGGTTTTTCCACAGTGTGATATGCACACCACCACAGATGCAGTATAATTGGGTAGACCACAGAGGGAGAATTCTTAAATTAATAGTTACACACTTTAATGTTCATCAGAAACATCAAACCAGTGATTTTGTGAATGTTATTTCTCAGAGCAAGTCTAAATTAAAGTTTAAATAGAGCGTCCGTTTAAAGAGTAATTTCTAAGTAAGTTGCAGAGCTTGTAGTCTGCAGATTTGGTAGAACTTGTGATGGATGCCAAGGACTGCAGCTAGGAAACACTGACCTGCTTGGGCTGAGTGGTCCTTTATGAAGACTCAGGGCTGGAGAGAAAATGGCGATCCAGCCAGCAGACCCACCCAGGTGCCCTTCATCCACTCTGTGTGCTGTGTGGTGTGAACTGATCCAACACAGACATAATCTGGAATGCTAACAAGTCTCCCTGGGTCTTGCTTCTCTTTGTAGATTGCTGACTTTGGGCTTTCCAACCTGTACCAGAAGGATAAGTTCTTACAAACGTTTTGTGGGAGTCCTCTCTATGCATCTCCTGAGATTGTCAATGGGAGACCTTACCGAGGGCCAGAGGTGAGCAGCTTGCCCAGTGTGTATGGGGCGGGGGAGGGGAGGGAGAAGAGGGAAGAAGGGCATAAACTGGATTCGAGAAATGCTTAAAAAAACAGAGCCTAAAAAAGCAAGCAAGGAAAACGTTTCCTTATACAATTATAAAAGCAGTTAATATATACTCCTGGGAGGAAATTTGGGAAACCCAGAAAAGCCTAAAGGAGAAAATAAAGGTAACTGCCATCCCCCTGGAAAAGATAATCACTTAAAACTTTAGTGACTTTTAAACTTTTCCCAATGTAGATCTCTGCATTTCAAAAATAATTCAGATCAAGTTAATAAAAGGCAAGATATACATATGTATGTGACGCACATATGTATATCTTGCCCTTTACTATCAAAACTATCTTGTGACAATTTCCAAATTCATTATTAAAAACATGATTTTAATGACATTTTATCGATGAATATACCAAAATTTATTTAGTAATGTCTAGATGTGAACATTTAGTTTTTTCCCTATTATATCAAAACAGACAAAACAAACAAAAAATTGCCTCACTCTGGAGTAAATATCTTTTTTGTATATATTTTTGGCAGCATGCATATCTGACTAAGGAAATACATTTTAATGACATCTTCTAATTCATGAGAAATACATTTCCCTGCATGCTAGCGCTTTCAAGGGCCACTGTAAGATGTGGGTATGTGGAAATTTTATTTTGAAAATGAGTGAGTTGTGAGTGATGATTCTCTTTTTGAAAGATGATTCTCTTTTCAGAGAAGTTCATCCACTCAGTATCCTTTAAATAGCAGCTGCTCAGTGTGTTGAAATGTTTTCTTTCAAATATTTATGTGTTTGAGAGTGTTTGGGGGCAGGGCTGAAGGGTAAAGAGAAGGATGCCAAGCCCATCTATTAACTGCAATGAAGAGAAAGTCTTTCTAAAATAAGAATGTGAGGGAGGAGCATAGAACTCAATTTGCAAACTTATAGAAACTCGACACGAAATTTCTCATAGATAATGAATATTTTGGTCTTTGATGACCTGTTTTTGAGGTTCCAGGCTGGCAGTCTGTGATCTGGTCAGCAAACTCCTTTATTTGGCCACCTTAGTTTTTATTTAAAAAATTGAACAAACGTAATAATTGGGAGATTTCATGTAAAAATTTGGTTTCTGACTTCTCTTGCAAAACCAAAGAATCGAGCAGTGCTGGGCCCACGTTACTACGTGGCAGCAATTAGCTAAGGAGAGGCTGTCTGCCTAAGATGGCTGAATGTACTGTACAGTTTGTCTCCATCCCCAACACTCTATGTCATAACCCCAATTCTTTCTTGCCTTGTGTATATCTGTTGTTTGCTTGGCTCTTACAAGATTTCAGTTTGTAATTCCTGATTCATTTGAAGAAAGTGCAGGAAGGAATTGATTCCTGGATTAGGAATGAAGAGCCCCGCATCCCAGTTTTACCTCCATCACTGGGGCAGGGCCTCTGGAGAAACCATTTAGGTTCTTCCTGCCTCAGTATTCTCATCTGTTAAATGGGGCTGAAAATAGTCCTGGCCCTAACTGCTTCACAGTATTGTAGTGAGGATTAAAGAAGATAATCTGTTTAAGAAAGTTCTTTACTAGTTGGGACCACTGGCCTCTGTTCGGAATGGAAAGGTCAGGCTCTGTAGCAGGTCCCAGCTGCATTGCTGTCAGGTGTCAGGCTGCACTAGGAACCTATCTTCCAGGTGCTAAATTCAGTTCTTGGGGGTGTTGGGGGTGGCTGCTCACAGGCTATGATGCTAATGGTTTGGAAGGCATCTTGGGATCTGTTTCCCAGCTCTCCTATATGTGCTGTCTCTCTGCTACAGGTGGACAGCTGGGCCCTGGGTGTGTTGCTTTACACTCTTGTTTATGGAACAATGCCCTTCGATGGTTTCGATCACAAAAACCTCATTCGGCAGATCAGCAGCGGAGAGTACCGGGAGCCCACGCAGCCCTCAGGTGCGTGCCCTTTGGAGGGAGGGTCAGAGGTGGAGGGGAGAGAGATCTGTTTACCCAACTCTCATTTTCTGCTTTTGTTTTAGTATGTCTGTCTGGAGTCACCTGGTTTTCCTCTTTCTTCTTCCCAGAAGTGTCATCCTTGGCAAAGCTGGCTTGTTAGGCTGCTTTCCCCAAACCTTCCCAAAGGAAATTTTCAGAGCACACCTTCTAGGAGTCCTGTTTGCTTGCTGTGTGGATCTGGGCAAGTCACTTAATCTCTGGACTCAGATTCTCCACCATAAATAAAAACTTTGGAAAAGGTATTAGATGAGGTCTCTCCCAGTCTGAGTAGACATAGAAATGAGGGTGGCCACTGCTCTGTCTCTCACTACTGTGCCACTGGCATGGGGCATGGCTCATGGGTACTGTCTCATTATTGATTTCTGCATAACAACTCTACCCCATCTGCCCCTACAAAACAAACTCAGTGGCTTACACAACCATGAAATCATCTCTTTCACCCCTGTGGGTTGGGAAGTGCTCTTATGGCCTTCTTCTCCTACAGTTGTAAGCAGATGGCAGCTGGGGCTGCTGCTGGGGCTGAACGGTGGACCTTCCTCAGTGCTCTCTGAGGTGCCACCCCACAGTGGCAGCTTGGGGTTCTAAGAAGGAGGAATAAAAAGTTGTCGAGCTTTCTTTCTTTTTTTAAAATTTTTCTTGAGAGAGTGTCTCGCTCTGTTGCCCAGGCTGGAGTGCCAGTGCCATGTCCATGCTTGTACCCAGATTGTGTCACATCTGCTGTGTTCTATTGGTCAAAACAACCACGGTCATGAGCTTCGTCTCTTGATGGGGAACATCATGCCTGTATAGAGAGTGTGTACAGCTGGCCATCATTGGTCATTTTTGTTAACAAATGAAGTTAACATTGGCACTTCATTTATATACATACTATACACATGCATATATATATATATGTGTATCTGTATAACTACACATACACAGTTGATTCTCATTCATAGTAGTTATGTTCCACAAAGTTGCTACAAACACTGAATTTGTGAATATTCAACCATTGCTCCTAGGAGAAATAGAGGGTTAGGTTCCTGAGAGCCTCTGCTCACAATATTTTTGTTAACTGATTGATATATAACCTTGTTTTATGTGTGTCTCTGTTTAAAGACACCTTATTTAATCTATATTATTAATTCATTAACATCAAACTTAACAGCCAACAGCACTGTAACTCGTGCCTGAACAAAACTGATCTAACACACTTATCTTCTCCATAAGGCACATCACAGCCTTCTTGAGCTTAGGAACACTGAACAGTGCTTCAGCACTGTTTTGGGGGGGCATTTAAAAAGAGGAATCACCAATAAAAATTCCAAAAAATGTGAGAAATACAGCGCTCAATAGACTGAGAAAAGGACAATTTGTATAATAGTATGAGAACTGAAATAAGAAGGCAGAGTGTTGCCTTGTTTGACCTCCGCTGTGAATACATATGTGTGTTGGGGTGACTCAAATTTTTTGCTGCTCTGTGCATATGCAAAAATGACTGCAAAAGAGCTGTGAATATTGATTTTGAGGTTATCAATAAATTTTAGCAAGTAGGCAAATTTGCAAATATAGACTCTATGAATAATGAGGCTAGACTGTTGTATGTGTATATATATAGATATGCATTATCTCTCTCTCTATATATAATTTTTTCAACAAGCCAGCCTGTTCTTTTTGGAAAAATTCAGAGTGACCTCTAAAGTGGTCTTCTTTGCCTCACGAGCTAACTGATGCCAATGCGGTTCCTGGCACATTGTAGGCGTTCAAGAAATATTTATTGAATGACTGAGGATGATCATCTTGGTACTTTTCAGGGGTGTTTCTTGCCGCAGTCCCTATTACCAGGCCTTTGCCAGCTTCTCATTCACCTACATAAGTAGCTGAGGGGAGGTGGCAGCTTCCAAGAATATAATTCACCCCAATTGGGGGAACACAGTTTGAACCTAAAAGTCAGTTTATAAGCTGTGAGAGTCAGTTGGTTCCTGTGGCCTTCTCAGCATCCCTTTAGGGGTTTTCCCTAATTCTCTGGCAGCAGAAATTTGCAGGTAGAATTTTCAGACAGGCTGTGAATGGGAAGCACATATAGATCACTTCTCTGATCTGATAGCTCAGTAGAAGATGGCTTATGTCAGAGAGGGAAAGAAGGCAAGCTCACTGAGTGTTGGTCTCAGAACCTGGCCAGGACCTTGGGGCGAGGCCAGTTTCAGAGATGGCCACTCTTACTGCCCAGGTGTGTCAGGTAAGTGCCTCTGAGCCACACTCCATGTTCTGTCTCTGGCATGCTTTCCCAGTGACTGCAGGTGCTGTGTGTTTATACAAGCCCACCTTTGGAGGAATAAAGAAAGCCATGATTATCTACACCTGTTTTTCCTCTGGTAAAATGATATTCACCAAAGGAATGGTGGGGCACCTCTCAGGGTCAAGTCTGGATTCTTTCTTCGTTACCTGACCTTCCACATTTTCTAAAGATTCAAGATGATGAAAAGCTTAGTAGTTCTATGACATTTCTTCACTTACAGGGAAAACATGCCACAATGTGATGGCACCCTGGCCTGTGGTTCCCAGTCTTGATTATGCTTTTGATGGATGGTCTGAAAGGCTGGGGCTTCCTGCTCCATAATGTGGCTGGACCAGGTCTCCAGATGGATTTTTCCTAGAGAGAGTGTGTGTCTTTCATCACTCCTGGAGGGTCCCACTATCACAAAGCCAGAAGCTCCCACATAATGCCCGATTCTTTTTGTCCCTTGTCCCTTAGATGCTCGAGGACTCATACGGTGGATGCTGATGGTGAACCCCGATCGCCGGGCCACTATTGAGGACATTGCCAACCACTGGTGGGTGAACTGGGGCTATAAGAGCAGCGTGTGTGACTGTGATGCCCTCCATGACTCTGAGTCCCCACTCCTGGCTCGGATCATTGACTGGCACCACCGTTCCACAGGGCTGCAGGCTGACACCGAAGCCAAAATGAAGGGCCTGGCCAAACCCACGACCTCTGAGGTCATGCTAGAGCGGCAGCGATCGCTGAAGAAATCCAAGAAAGAGAATGACTTTGCTCAGTCTGGTCAGGACGCAGTGCCTGAAAGCCCATCTAAGTTGAGTTCTAAGAGGCCCAAGGGGATCCTGAAGAAGCGAAGCAACAGCGAGCATCGCTCTCACAGCACTGGCTTCATTGAAGGTGTAGTTGGTCCTGCCTTACCCTCTACTTTCAAGATGGAGCAGGACTTGTGCAGGACTGGTGTGCTCCTCCCAAGCTCACCAGAGGCAGAGGTGCCGGGAAAACTCAGCCCCAAGCAGTCGGCCACGATGCCCAAGAAAGGCATTTTGAAAAAGACCCAGCAGAGAGAATCAGGTTACTACTCTTCCCCAGAGCGCAGTGAGTCTTCGGAGCTGTTGGACAGTAATGATGTGATGGGCAGCAGCATCCCCTCCCCTAGCCCCCCGGACCCAGCCAGGGTGACCTCCCACAGCCTCTCCTGCCGGAGGAAGGGCATCTTGAAACACAGCAGCAAATACTCAGCGGGTGCCATGGACCCAGCCCTGGTTAGCCCTGAAATGCCCACACTGGAATCCTTGTCGGAGCCTGGTGTCCCTGCTGAGGGCCTCTCCAGGAGCTACAGCCGTCCTTCCAGTGTCATCAGCGATGACAGCGTGCTGTCCAGCGACTCTTTCGACTTGCTGGATTTGCAGGAGAATCGCCCTGCCCACCAGCGCATCCGCAGCTGCGTCTCTGCAGAAAACTTCCTCCAGATCCAGGACTTTGAGGGGCTCCAGAACCGGCCCCGGCCCCAGTACCTGAAGCGGTACCGGAACCGGCTGGCAGACAGCAGCTTCTCCCTCCTCACAGATATGGATGATGTGACTCAGGTCTACAAGCAAGCTCTGGAGATCTGCAGCAAACTCAACTAGCACTCCAGGGCGCCAGGGGCGGGCGGGGGTACAAGGGAGGAAGGGGAGCAAGACTTGGGCTCACAGGCTGGTTACCTCTTTGCTGGCCATGACAACAGACTGAAAAAGGATTGGCACTGTCTCACTTGGCCAAGTTTGCAGCCTTGAGCCAACACCTAAAAGGGAGAGGTGGGCTCTTCTGCCAGTTCTGCCAATTGTCAGTCAGAATTTGGGCCCTATTTGGCATTTGCTTTATGGCACCTCCTAGAGGACCAGTTGTCCAGGGGAGGTGGTATTGATTGGCACTCAGTGGGTGGAGAGGAAGCATATGTGGAAGGAGCATTTCCTTAGAAGTCATCCAAATGCTTCTGGAGTAGGAGCAGGAGACACTTGGGCTGTTTGCCTTGGGTGAGCCCAAAGAACTTGCCCCTTTTCTCCTTGCATTAGCAAGCTAGGTCTGGCTGCATGGAGCTGGCAAGTAGATTTCAGCAACTTGAGCTTGAGTTGATGATCAATTAATAGTGGCTGCCAGTTGTGCTGGTGTAAGTGGCCCACATCATGGGGAAGGAGTGCTGTGATTGACTAGTAATGGCTACCACGGGAAAGGGAAGGGGAAGCAGTAGCACTAATGCTATGTAGTTGTCATCTTTGATCTGGCTAGGCCCTGGGAATCGGTTTAGTCATCCTGTGGGATCTATGTTAACTCTTTCATGCCACTGGTGAGGCATTTGTTAATTTGCTACTCAACTTTGAGGAAAGACAGGGCCTTGGTCAGAGAGAGAATGCCCTGAACTCTGCTAAGGACATAGAGTCAGCCCATGGTGATTTAGCTCCTTGCTGTTCACCTCCTCTTTCCTGATGTCTGCCTTGCTCTACAGCACAACCTCTTGAGGGTGGACAGGGAGAAAGATGATGGTGTCAGAGGTCAAAACTATTATATATGACAGGGCACAAGATGGTCTGTGATCTTTGCACAGATGAATGGAAGTTGATGCACACCAACAAGAGGCAACTTGTCACTTTCTTTCTCAATATTAACTGGAATGCTGCCTCTTGGGTTCTCACCTGCATGGATGCTTTGAGTTGGACATGATACTGTCCATATTCTCCAGAGGATTACCTGGCTCAACCATTGGCTCTGTTCACCAGTGACAAATGGTTTCCCCATCCACTGAGTGTAGCATCCTCAGAGGTAGACAAGTTTGCTTCTAGGGAGTTAGCATGTAGATGGGATATTGGGATGAGGAAAGGAAAATCAGGTAGATGGTGCTTTTTTCCCCCAAATCTAAGTATTCTATGTCATGGTTTTAAACTTTGACATGAACTCCTGGGCTTTGGGGGAAAAGAAAGTTCCATTCGTTTAAATGAATAAGGTGTTGAAAGAGTGCAGGGGGTTGGGAGGAAGCATGTAAGAGAGGGAACATTTCCTTAGATGTCACCCAGATGGTTCTGGGGGAGGCAGAAAAGAGGTGCGGCAGGACTCTTACCTTAAAAAGTTAAAAAAACAAAAAAACAAACAAAAAAAACACTAGATATGTAATTTCTAAACACCCAGATCACAATGACAAGATGCCACTCCAACCATGGGACACCTTCATGATACTAGGTTTGGACTTCCTCGTCTCTTTAGGGTGACTTCAGATTCTGCTGGCCAAGGCAAATTGAACTCATTTCAAGATGGCCACCACTGGTAGCTGTGTAGATAGAAAGGAGGACTGGTCTTGGGAACATCTTTGGAAAAACCAACAAACAATAGTTCTAGGGAGATGAGAAAAAATTCACCTTACAGTGCTAAGAAAGTGCATTACAATGGAATTGCCCTTTCGTTAAGGAGACAGTTTGGGTTCTCCCCTTGCCACCGGCTCTGGTGTTTTGGCTTATGCGTTCCTTCAGGTTGAGCTGAGCAGTGTGTTATGGGAAGCTGCTCAATTTCCTTTCATTCAATTCCACCTCCTTCCTGAACTCTAATAGAGGTTAAAAGGGAAAAAAAAAAATCTGTAGATAGCAAATTGTGTGTGTAGGGGGGGTGGGGGTGTGGGTGCATGGAGGACAACCTGCAACTCTGAGCTCCCTACTTCCTGCCTCATTTCATGCAGTCTTTTCTGAACAGCCTATGCTGCTGCCCTGCTGGCCCCTTGCGCATGGCAGCTGGCCGTGTCCATAGCTGTCAGTATGACTTAGAACTAGCTCCTACCTACTGGTTGATGTGTTTTTTCCTTTTGCCAAGTGATTGAGTCTGTTTAGTAGTTTCCATCCTTCTAGTCTTTAAGTAAAAATGACACTATTGAGGAAAGTCAGTCTACTCCCTTCTTCCTCTCCCCAAACACGTGTTCTCTTTTGTCAGGAAACTCAGCCAGTGGACTGTGGCAGAGAAAGTCCTCCACTCAGAGGCAGAGGCTGAGTTAAGTCATAGGTGGCCTTAGGCATCTGCATTGTTTGCGGGGGTTAAGTTTTCCTTCCAGTGAGGGCTGGAGGGATGAATTAGCTGGTACCTGAAGCCCTGCTTAGCTCTGACACTCTGCCAACATCCTCTGATTCTAGGTGTGGTGTTGACTGTCCTTTCAAGGAAAAACTTGCAATAGAGGGAAAAGCCATTAAAGCAGCTCCCTGCTTCATCATTAAGTCCTGTCATCCCTACCAGCCAATCCCAGTCAAAGAAGTTATGCTTTATTCACTTCCGTGGAATTACAAGTGAGAGACACTTTTAGGACCTGATGGACAAAGCAGGAGATTCATTGTCAGCTTTCCTGGTCCTCTCCTTGCTTCTGTGGGCCTTGCAACGTCTTAGTTTACACATCTGCCAAAGGGGTAGAATTACACTTCTTTTTACAGGTAAATTTCAAGGCACAATCAGTTTTCAGGAAGTGCTTCAAGACCCCAGGTGAAATGAAAATGCTAAGTACCCTCTGAATTGCCATCCCTGTTACCAGGTGCTGCTTCTTCAGATGATGGGGAGCACTTTTCAGGGTGAAATTCAGGCGAGTTTTGCCCAGGCCTGCTGTCTTGAGTACAAATGTGAATGATCGACTGACTGCTTGTTGCCAAACTGGAAATGTTCTGTAGGGATTTACTGGCATGGTATCATTCCTAGAAGAAAAAAAGAGAGAAACTTGACTGCACATTAAAAAAAAAAAAAAAAAAAAAAAAAATCCACATTGTGACTTTTATTTAATTTCTATTTTTTTTTGGTAATAAAAAGTTGACTTTTTTATTTGAATTTGTCTTTTTTATTTATTGGTCTGAAAGGCATTTCAAAGGTATTATAATAATATATTGGTGTAATTTAATTGGTGCAACATGCTCTATGGCTCCTGTCAAAATTGGTTTTCACTCATTTGATTGGTTTGAGCCCAGAACAGCCTACAGGGGAAAAACAAGCTGGATAACCACCCAAAGTGTTTGTATTTTCATTGGAAACGGATTTTCGTTTCATTTTGGGTTTTGTTTCTGTTTTTATTTTTAAATTAAATAAATTGCAATGAACTGAACCAGAGACCTTGCTTCTTTATTTGGTGGTTTTTCATAGTCAAGTAAGTGACAGAATCAATATAAGTAACAGAGACCTACCCAAATGAGCTGAAGCACAAAAGGGAATTTATTTGAAGTTTTCAGAAGAGGAAATGCAGCTTGCAGTGCAGCTGGAATTAAGAATTGGAGTGGTGGATTGAAGAGGACAGTATACCCTCTTTTCTGCTTCTCTTTGCATATCAGCTTTCTTCTCCTTTTATAGCTTGGCTTTCTCCTTCCTGATTGTGGAACCCACCTTGGCTTATCCTGTAGCTTCCAAATTTACATGTTCTCAGTCTTGGTTTCCAAAAGAGACTACTCACCAGGTTCTTTAGTTCTGAACTGGAGATGTCATCAAAGGCTAACACTCAGCCATGCTCTTCCCCCACATTTCAGTTTCCTGTGCCTGCGCTTTCCCTAGGCACTCCCCTCTATCCCAAGGGCAGGAAGTTGCTAATCTGATTGGGATTAATCAGGGTCCAAGATCAATGGGTCATGATTTCCTAATGGAGAAGGCCACTCACAGCTCTGCCTAGAATGACAGTATCTTGAGTCCCATTTTGCCACTGTTTCTTGTGTAAATAGACCCTCCAGAAAGCTCTTGGAAGGAGAGGTGCATCATAGAGCAAGATTGAAGAGTTCCTGGATCCTGGCCATAATATCAAGTGACATCAAACCCTACCCTAGTATCAAACATTAGAGAGTGATGCTGTGCACAGAATAGTAGTGTTTTAGGATCCATGCCAGAAAAGTCTGACTTTCCAAAGAAATTACAACTTGCACCCCTTTTCTAGTTTACTGGAAGAACATCTGATGGAGCATTGTCACATTTAGCAAATGAAACTAGAATGCCTAGTTACATTTGAACTTCACATATGCTATGAACAATTTTTCAATATAAGTGTGTTCCAGACAGTATTTGGGTCATGCTTATACTAAAAAAAAAAAAAAAAAGAAATTCAAATTTAACTGGGCATACTGTATACTGTCTGGCAACCTAACCTGATAGGGCTTAGTTGTCCAAATTGACCAGGTGCTGGGTATGGTAGGAGGTTGGGTAATGGATACTTATAATTGTGGCTTGCCAAATTAGAACATGTTGGTGCTTCTCAGGTTGGGCTGAGGTGGGAAGAATTCCAAGTTCAGTCTGGACTTGATAATTGCAATTAAGTTGCTACACCTTTTTGGAACTCAGCTTTCGCAGCTGTCTAATGGGTATATTAATTGCTCTCTTATCCAACTCTAACAGGGCTACGAAAAAGAAGGAATAAGAGAAACTCCATGAAGTTACCTTGAGTATAAAACTCAATATGAATGAGAAACAATAGTCCTTTCTTTGCAGGGCAATATTCACTGACTTAAAATAGGACATTTAAAAGCCTGTGGGCTTTTAATTCTTGCTACATCCACTGCCACCACTAGCAAATGGGCAGTAAGTTGCAGTTAGAGGGGCTGTAGGTCATTTGTGGAGTACATTTGCTTAGAAGTGTGGCCCTTGGAAAAGACATAATTCTGTATCCAGGCAGAAAGAATAGCCTGTGCATGGCCTAGAGGCTGGACCAAATGTGACATAGTAAGGGTAGTGAAAAAATAGGGGAGCCTGTAGTGGCAGCAGTTGACATGTTGTCAACTGTTGTGAGGTTAATGGGCAGTGGTCACTTTAAGGAGGAAAGTTGAGAGAACTAACATGTATTTAACTTCTACATAATGCCTGCTCCATCTTTATTCAGTAGCAAATGGCAGAAATCCACTCAGACCATGTTAAGTAATGATTAATTTACTGCTTATGGAACCAAGAAGCCCAAGTGTGTGTCTCAGGCACAGTTGGATCCAGGAGTTCAAGGGATCTCATTGGCCTCTTTTTCACTCACTCCCCCTGGATGAGGCTTTATTCTTAGGCAGGCCCTCTCCACATGGCAGCAAGACAGCTCCTGGCCAAAGCAGGGTTATGACGTTATTTTAGAGTGTGATCCTTGAACCAGAGAGGTTCTTAATGTCCTAGCATTTATGTAACAAGGAAGGACTGTGATTGGCTTTGTTTGGGTCATGTGTCTCCTGGCCCATCACGGAGTCTGGGTGGAGAAGTGCTCTGATTGGCCAGCCTGGATCATGTACGCACCTTGTGGTATATTTGAATGACACGGAATCACACAGAATGTGGGAGGACAGCTCCCCAAAGGAAGGAATGCAGAGCCAATGATGTTAGTTACACTTTTTGGGCTTCAATTTCCTCACTCATATAATGGCATTAAATAATCGCTAATTTTCAGAGTTATTGTGAAGATTAAATGAAATAAAGTACCTAACGCGGTGCCTGGCACATAGTGGATTTTTAATTTATACAGATAATCTCAGGGAAGACAACAGTAGTAATACATTAGAGAGGAGATATATTTGTTAGGAAGATTTTAGATGTAAAATCAGCTATAATATCAGAAAATTCAGCTGAAATTGGCTTAAACACTACAAGGGCTTTATCAGCTCATACACTTGGAATTCTAGAGGTTGGGGAGTTTCCCAGTTACTTGGGTCTAGTGAAAGAAGTTACATACACACCCCCCACAATTACATATAGTAAGTTCTGTGGAAGAAATGGATATGGTGCAGAGATACAGAAGTAAGGGTGAGAGCTACCTCCTGCAGAAAGAGCATTCAGGGAAGGCATCTCAGAAGAGGTGACTTTTGGGCAGAGATCTGAAGATGAAGACTAGCCATATGTAAAGTGAGCATTCTGGGCAGAAAGAACAGTATCTGCAAAGACCCTGGGGTCTTCACATTAGAGCTTTACAGGATTAGTTTCTGGTTCCATTGGCATAGGATAGCCATGATCCAGGGAACGTGATGTTTTGTTAAACACATGTGGCCACATTCTAACATGGACTGAATGTGATCATTTGTGACTTTGTGTACAGATGGCTGCTTCCTTCAACAGGTGGTCCCCAGACAAATATACATGCCATGATGTGCAGTTTTAAATGAGAATTGTTTCCGCTGCAGAAATTCACTGCCAATTTGTTGAAATTTATGGAGAGGATGTTTTTAATCTACAGAATCATGCAAAGTTCGGGGTGTGGAAGTGGAACAGCGGCATT
Source organism: Pongo abelii (assembly GCF_028885655.2). NCBI lineage: Eukaryota > Metazoa > Chordata > Mammalia > Primates > Hominidae > Pongo > Pongo abelii. Next base: position 104,761,984 of record NC_071995.2, on the reverse strand, counting down.
GCTATATGAAGACCAGAAAGTGCAGACAAAGGGGTTTTCATGTCACAAGCCTGGTCTCCTCCTGGCACAACCGTCTGGTTCCAGTGGGGGGTTGCCTGGGAAATTTGCAATCAACTTTGTTGTAAAATTGTGAGTTATTTTCATCCTGATGAAAAATTTACATGGCCCTTCTCTACCTGACTGGGAATATCCATTGTACCTTGACCAGCTGGTTCCCCATCCACTCCCTGTACTAGTGTTTGTTTGTGAATTAGTCTGGACATACTATGTTATGCTGAAGTAACAGATAAACCCTGAAATGTCAATAGCTCAATATAATAAACAACAATTTCTCACTCCTACTAAGTCCAGTACAGGGCTGTTCTCTTTTCATGTCACCTTCAAGCAGGTGCTCAAACATCTGAGCTTCTTCTGTCCTTTGGTTCTGACATCTCCAGGTTCTTCATTTCTAGCTGTGCAAATGAAGGAAAGGGCAGAAGTCAGAACCTTTTAAAGATCAGGCCTAGATGTGGTGTGCATCATTTGTGCCCATCTCCCGTTGGTCAGAACTCAGCCATCTGACCTCGACCTAATCATAGACAGTCCTCAAGTCTATAGTACTTAAAAAGTGAATAGTAAAATGGAATCAGATGAACACTTAGCAATGTTTCTGCCACTGCTTATTTTTGCTTCCTGGGGGAACTCTCACCATTAAGAAAAATAATTATTGTTAGTATTAACCAAGTGCTTACCCGGCAGCAGTCCGTATGCCTACCCTTTGCATATATTATCTCTTTGAATGTTCCTCATGTTCCTTTAGCTTCATTTTTACAGATGAGGAAACACTTTTGGAAAAGTGTAGTAACTTGCCCAAGTCAACCAACTGTTAAATGTGCATCTGGATTCAAACATGGGCCTGGGTAACTGACTTTCAAGCCCAAGCTCTTAGTTGCTCTGTTGGGAATCAGGGATGATGATTCTGCAACTCAGTCTCCTTGACAGTAAGCCCAGCCTGTTGCCATCTCTGTTGATATAAACAGTATTTTCCTGCAGGAGCTGAGCAGATATCAGAAACAAAGACAGTTGCCCAAATCAATGCATTCTCCAAACAAACATGGAGAAAATAGCAACTGTCCCCAATACCCCATTGATGTGAAGTTCTAGAAGCTCCAGTCTCAGCAGATGGAATTAATAGAATGATTCATGTTTCTTAACTACTCTACTGTGGGATGGGATGGAGGTGACTCCATCCTGAGCACCTGCAATGGCTCAGAATTCAGTAAAGGAGACAGCAGGCCTCCAGTGGCTGTCCAAAGCTGTGCATACACATGTTCCAACAGGGCTCAATATGGTCTCTTCTGTGTTGTGGTGCCTCAGGGGACCCTGCTTCTAGAGAACTGAGAGCTCAAAGCAACCTGGTTGGTGCCATATGGAAACACAGGATGCCAGGCTGTGTTGCATGGACCTGCCTGGGGTCAGGCACTGCAACAGCAGCTTCATCACATAAAAATCTGTGGGTCATCATGTCTTCAAAGCCCAGTACAGGGCGATGACGCTGGCATGGCCCCCAACCAGACTTCCAGAGAAACACCTCGCTGTCAGTGAAATTCAGGGTTGGGGACAGTTCATTTTGGAGGCAGCTGGAGAAAAGGGACTCTAAAAAATAGCTAGCCTGAGAATGTTCTGCAAGTTGGAAGTTGTGAATCACTGAAGCTGAAAAACATCTGATTCAGCAGTGCCTAGGGTGTTCCAGAAGTTTCAGCTGTCAGGCTTTGGAGTCCAGACAAAAGCATGTGTGCGGAGCAGAAAGCCAGATGCAGACCTCTTACCCTGTCCTGCTGGTAATCTCCGAAGGCATGGTTGTGGGTTCAATTGCTAGGAAGTACAGATGGTCCCTGGAAATGGGTTCTGCTTAGACTGGCTTCTTATAAACACGTGTAGCTGAGCACTATTTTGATGAAGGAGAGAGACATGGTGGCTGGGGTAAAGTTGCCTCCCATTTCAGAGAAACAACTTATAATCACATTCTCAGGTCCTCTGGGGATCTAGAGTGGTGGGATCATGTTGCCCAGGAGGCTACGTTGGAGCTAATAAGAGTGCTCCCTGTTGAGAAGGGGATTTCAAAGTGAAGACACAGATTGAAGGAGGTGAGTTATCCTTCAAGTTTGCAGTGCAGTCATGGCATGTCAGTGCTTTGACTAGTTTCATCCGAGATTTTTCCTATTTTTGCACCAGAAGAGTAAGAAATACATTTAGTTTTGTTGTAAGTTACCCAGTCTCAGATATTCAATTATAGCAACAGAAAATGGACTAAGATAGTCATTTTCATATTATTGAGTTCTAAGAGTTTTTTGTATATACTAGACACAGGGATTTTGTGAGATACATTTTTATAAATATTTCCCTAGTTGTTGAATTTGCCTTTTATTTTTGATTAATAGAGTGCTTTGAAAAGCAGAGGCTTTGAATTTTGATAAAGTCAATTTTATAAATTTTTTAATGATTAAGCTTTTTGTGTCCTATCTCAGAAATTTTTGCCTACGTTCATGTTGCAAATATTTTCTTTATGTTGTCTTTTAAAAGCTTTATATTTAAGTTTTTGCATTTACATGTATGATCTATTTTAAGGTAATTTTTGTTTACTATGTGGGGAAAGATTGAATTTTACTTATTTTTTTCTGTATGACATGTTAGTTGTTGGAGTGCTATTTATTGAAAAGATCGTTCTTTCTCTGTTAAATTGACATAGCACCCTTGTAAAAAGATTAACTATGGATGTGTGGGTCTATTTCTGACGCTGTATTCCTTCCCATTAACTGGTCAGTCATTTTGCCAAAATCACACTGCCTTGATTGTTGTAGCTTTTAGTAACTTTTGAAATCATATAACTTTGTTCCTATTTTAAAAATTGTTTTGGATATTTTGGGTCCTTTGCATTTCCAAATAAATTTTAGAATCAGTTGTCCATTTCAACAAAGCAGACTGCTAAGATTTTGATTACAATTACAATAAATCTATAAATAATCTGGGGAGAACTGACATGTTAACAATACTAAGTCTCCCAACTCATGGACAGAGTGTATGTATTTATTTAGGCCTTCTTTTATTTCTCTCAGCACTATTTTTTATTTTCAGTACACACGAATTACACAGTTTTTGTTAAATTTATTCCTGTGTATGTTATACTTTTGAACTATTATAAGTGGAATTCTTTACAAATTTATTTTCCAAGTTTTTCTGTGACTAGTATATAGAAATATAGTTGAATTTTATGAATTGGCTAAATTCACTTAGTAGTCCTACCTAGTAGTTGTTTTTAAAGATCTAGTAGGATTTTCCATGTGCATGGATTTTCCATTTTAGGTTCTCTGTGTATAAAATCTGTTCTACTTTTTCCTTTTTAATTTGTATGTTTGTATTTCTTTTCCTTGCCTCATTACAATACAACAAAACACACCTAGTGCTAGGATATCCAGTATGATGTTGAATAGACATAGACTGAGCAAATGTCTTTCCTCATTCTGAACTTAGTGAGAAATATTCAGTCTTTCACGATTACGTATAATGTTAGTTATAAATGTCTTCTACCAAGTCGGGAAGTTTCTTTTCTTTTCAAAACGGAGTCTGGCTCTGTTGCCCGGGCTGGAGTGCAGTGGTGAGATCTTGGCTCACTGCAACCTCTACCTCCCGGGGTCAAGCGATTCTCCTGCCTCAGCCTCCCAAGCAGCTGGGATTACAAGGGCCCACCAAAACGCCCAGCTGATTTTTGTATTTTTAGTAGAGATGCAGTTTCACCATGTTCGCCAGGCTGATCTCGAACTCCTGACCTCAGGTGATCCACCCACCTCTTGGCCTCCCAAAATGCTGGGATTACAGGCATGAGCCACTGTGCCTGGCCAGAAGTTTCTTTACATTCCTAATTTGCTGAGAGATTTCTTTAAAGTTATAAATAGGTAAAGAAATTTGTTAAATACTTTTCTTAAATTTATTAAGATAATTATGTTTTTTCTTCTTTACTATGTTAATATGGTGATTGTATTGAATGAATTTTGAATATTAAACCAACTTTGCCTTCCTGGAATAATTTTCACTTCATGTTGTATTGTTCTTTAAATATATTGCCAAATTCGTTTTGCTGATATTTTGTAAAAGATGTTCTTTTCATGGAAGACATTGGTTTATAGTTTCTCTCTCTCTCTTTAACGTCTTTGGTTTTGTCATCAGGGCAATGGTGACCTTAAACTGTGTTAGAAAATCTTGTCTTCCTTTCTATTGTCTGTAAGTGTTTGTGTACAATTGGCATTATTTCTTCATTAAATATTTGATTTAGTATACCAGTGAAGGTATTTGGACCTGGAATTTCCTTTGTGGAAAGTTTAATGTCATTATTTTTGATCCTTTCTTCTTTTCAAATATAAGCATTGAAAGCTGTATGGTTTTGTCTAACAATTGCTGAAGCATCCCACAAATATTGACATGGTGTGTTTTCATTTTCATTTGGTTCAAAATATTTTCAGATTTTGTTGTTGATTTCTTCTTTTCTTATTTACTTATAATCTTATGGTTGCTGTGTTTTCACTCTTTTGTGTTCCAAGTCTCCCTCTGGTATCAGTTTTCTTCCTCGTGAAGAACTTCCATGAATATGTCTTCTTGTGAAGATCAGTTAGTGACTTCTCTCAGCTTTTGTTTGTCTGAAAAAAAATCTTTATTTCAACTCTAATTTTGAAAGATATTTTTTCTGGTTAGCAAAATTTACATGATATTTTACATCTTTATCCCTCAAAGATATCAATCCCCTGTCTTCCGGTTTGTATAGTTTCTGTTGTGACATCTGAGATAATTTTTCTCTTTGTTCTCTGGGTTTATCATGTCTGTTTTTCTGTGCAGCTTTGCATATTTTTTGTTTATTACTTATTTCTTTAGCAATTGATTGTGATTTCTCTTGGTATGGTTTTCTATGTGTTTATCTTTCCTTGAACTCATTGACCTTCTTGCATCTGTAAGTTTATAGATGTCATAAAAAATTTAGATTTTAAAATTGTCATTATAAATTCAATATTTTTTCTGTTCATCTTTCTCCTTCTGGAACTCCAGCAACGTATATGTTACACCATTTGATATTGTCCTACAGCTCAGTGAGTCTCTGTTTATATTTTTCAGTCTTTTTCTTTTTGTTTGTGGCTCCTCTCAAATTTCTTTCATTTCTGAAAGTTCCATTTGGCGTGTGTGTGTGTATGGTGTGTGTCACACACACATACTATATACACTATGGATAGATCTATCTAGCTATACGTGCACACACTACATATATAGTGTATGTATATGTTCCTTTATAGATATACATATTCTTTCATTATACTCATGTTTTTCTTTAAATACTTGAGCTTGCATACCTGAAAGATTTTAAAGTCCTTTGTTGATAATTCATTCATCTTTACAATGTATAGATGTTTCTATTGATTGATTTTTCTTCTTTTACAAATCATATTCTCTCATCATAATTACTAATTTTTTAATTGGAGGCTGGGCATTGTGTATTTTATATTGGTTATTGCTGGATTTTGTTATATCCCTTTGTAGAGTGTTATGCTTTGTATTGGTGGGTCGAGTGACTTGGATGCAATTCAGCTTGATTCTTTTGAGGCTCAATTTTGATATTTTTAAATGGTTAATTTAATCCCTTTACTGAAGGGCTTATTTAGTCCCACTATTAAGGCATAAAGCTTCCGTGGTGTTACTAAATTTCCTGTGTATTTAGCAATGTCTCTGTGCTCTGGCTGGTGGGAAGTTGAATATTTTCAGCCCTGGGTGAGCTCTGAGAATTGTTTGGCTTGCAGCTCTCTAGTGATTTTTTTTTTCTGTTAATATTCTTTGCCCAGCCTCATTTGCACATGGAGATTAGTGTTTAGCTAAAGATCCAGAGTGCCCCTATGCAAATTTCTGGGGCTCTTTCTTTGTATAGTTCCCTTCACTCCAGTACTCTGTGCTTTCCAAACCTATCTACCCTGGCCTCCCTGATCTCTGTGACTTGCTCTGTTTGGGTTCATCCTCCTGGTGATTCAGTCCAGAAATTAATTCCAGGTTAAGATGATGCAATTGCCTGGTTTACTTTAGTTTTTCCTTTTATTGGTGATTATGGTCCTGTGTTACTTGTTGTTTAATGTCTGAAAACACTTCTTGAATATATTTTGTTCTGTTTGTAGATTGTTTTTTCAGTGGGTCAGGGTGTATCCCATAGGAGTTTCTCCTTCACGGGTAGAAGCAAAAGTTGAGATTAAGTCTTTTGCTCAATTACAAATAGATGTTAGCAGAACTGGGTCTAAAACCCAAATATGATAGACTTCAAAGCCTGTGCCCTTCATCATGATCAAGATCCCATTCTTCCCTTTTTTGGACCACATTCCAGAAAGAAGGCAGGTAAGAACCCAGTCAGTAAAAAGCAAACTGGCTATTCTTAGTGCTACAATTCCAGTAAGAAGGATTAGGCAGGGAGTTTGCTGTTATAGTTGGCGACTTCTCAGAGGTGCCCTGCCAAAGTTAGCTTTTATTTATTTTCTTCCTTGTGAGTGAATGGAGAAAGTATGGGGCAGCTCTTCATTTATTTGTTTGCTGGTTCACTAATTCTATCATTTATTCCTCCATTTAAGATTATTAATGGAAAACCTACTATGTACCAGGCACTAGGTTTTTGTTGTTGTTGTTTTGGGAGGGAAACGTAGCTCCCAGTGGGTTTTCCTTTGCTTTCTTCCTCTTCATTCTTTTACTCTCTCCCAAACTTTCAATATGATCATGTGAGAAAGGCCCAGATGGTGACATTTCAGGGATGTCTCCCTGGACCCTAGTGGAGTTTCTGGGTGGTTAGGAGAGAAGTTAGGGTCTCCTTTCAAATTAAAATAAATGCCAACACCCCTGGGAGGTATCATACATTAAGCCATTGTCAGCTAAACCTTGGCCAGCTATTAATGTTTCAGGAGAGATTTATTAAGTGTTAATTAAGAGTAAACATGGAGAACAACATAGGCCCCTTGGGAAATGGGACAGGATAAGAAAGCAAATGAATTCTCACAGGAAACATGGCAAGGATAAACTCTGAAATTTTGTCTCAAGCTGAGTCATGTATGTCCCTTGTCTTCTTTGGTCTGAGTGTCATAATAATAACAAAGTTGAGTGATGCTTTGTAGGTTACAGGTCCCCCCTGCCCGCTCATTTGTTTTTCTTGAAGCCACCTCTCAATAGCCCTTGGAGGTAAACATTAGTACTGTTGATGAAATGGAAATTGGAAGAAGGAAATTCACCGGCTCAAGTTGCCCAGCTGATAAGTGCTATGGTCTGAATTTGAACCCAGGCCATCTAACTCCAGAGCTTCTGGTCCTAATTCTGCTCTGCCATCTAAGTTTGCAAAGCTGCTTGCTATGACCAAATCATCCCTGTCTTCGTTACTGGTTCTATCAGTTCAGCATTTTCCTGTGCAACTCCTTCACAGAGTACCAAGTTTGGTGTCCAAGGTGATTTGGGCTTTTTGCATGCATCCAGATATCTGTTGCCAACCTCAGGAACTATTTCTTTCCCTTTGTGGCTGGTTGATTGGAATGGGAGCGAAAAAGCAAGTCTGGCCAGCTACTTCATGGAAGACCAAGAAATGACAAAGGACACAAGGATGTTCTTCTTTAAAGCTCTGTACAACATGCAGCCAACTAAATGGGAATGAAAGTGCTTTTGAGGAGAAATAGGAATTAAACAATAGTCTATGGTCAGGTTTACTGCTGCTGGTAAACAAATTCAAATGTATTTGCAGGGTGAGACTCTAAGGCTATTTTTAAGAGAGGCATTAGCAGGCATTCAATGAAGTCTAGATGGGTTAATGAAATAAATGCATTTCTTGCTTCTCCATGATTTACATTTCTAAGGCTGCACTACATAGTAATTCAATAAAGCTGAAATGGCAGGAATGTCTGGCAGATTTTTTTGGAATATGATACTTGGCTCATTATGGTGGTTCAATTTCAGTATCTGGATAAGGGTGAGATACAAAGGGACATCAGGAACAATCTCTTTTTCTCTCTCTTTCAGCCCCTACCATTTCAGCATAGCCTGCTCCATCTCAACCTTATTCATGTAAGTATAATAGGTTATTATTAAAGGTTTCCTTAAGCTTATGGTCTATTTGAGAACGATGAGGTATTCACTGCCTGCCAATCATGGTCTTCACAATTAGGAAGTTTATGCCTCAGTTAATGGTTTTTCTTTTCCTCTTGATGTAACAAAAGAATTTATCCTGTGAGTAATACTGGAATTCATCCTTATGGCCATTTTCCTCTGTTAGTGCCCCAGGGACTATTTGAAACCACTTCTTTGTGTGTGTATGTGAATATATATGTGAGACAGAGAGACTCGGGGGAGAGGGAGAAAGAGATGGGAGTGAGAGGGCAGAGAGAGGAGAAAGTATTAATTTCATAGAACTCTTAGTTTCCTTTCTGATAGCGTTTATTGACTATATAGTCTGTGCCCCTAATGGTCCTATAGTGGAAATCTATATGGTCCTATATGGAAATCTGCTTTGTGTCAGTTCTGCATCACTTCTTTTGGGATTCTGTTTCTCCCAAGGCAATGTGATTCAGTGGGACCTCACCTGGCTGTAATTACCTTTCACACTGTAGGGACAAGCTCTTCACTCACTCTGACTAGTTCAATTTTTTTTTCTTCTGGACCTAATAATTGGTTCAGTGTTCATTCTAAAGCCCAAACAAGACCAATCAATGCCATTTGGGTGATCAAGTATGGATGTTGAGGGGGAGGGATTTGTGGTGATTGTTGTCATCATCTTCTCTTTCTTTCTTTCTTTTTTTTTTTTTCCTTTCTGGAATCACCATGAGGATGATGTAAACCTAGAGATACTACTGGTAGCCAATTTTATCACCAAGTGATAACAGAGATGGCCTGAGAATGAAGCCAAGAAAGAGCACCACAGAACTAAGAGAGTAAGTGAAATGTGTATTGTAGCATCATTTGATCTTCTGAGCCAGGTTGCCCCGAAAGCAAACACTAACCTGAGACTTCACAGTGATGACAGTTATTCTCCTTTTTTGGGCTGAATTAGTTTGATTTGGGTTTCTGTCACTTGCAACAGAAGAACAGCTTCTGGATACCTGAACATGTGGAATTTCCTGGAGGGTGGTGCACCCAGGAACTTCCACATGTTCCAAGCAAGAGAAGGCATGGAAACTCTGCACCCCTTCCCCTCATTCCTCACCCTAGTTATCTCTTCATCTGTATCCTTTGCAATATCCTTTATAATAAACCAGTCAACTTAAGTTATTTCCCTGAGTTCTGGGAGCTGCCTTAACAAATTAATTAAACCCAAAACAGGGGTCGTGGGAACCCCAACTTGAAGCCGCTTGGTCAGAACTTCTAGAAGTCCAGACTTGTGACTGGTGTCTTGGTGCAGGAGAGAAAGGGAGTCTTGGGGACTGACCCTATCTCCAGGTAGATAGTGTTGGAATTGAATTGGAGGATGCCCAACTGGTGTCTGCTGGTTTGTGTGTGGGGACAAATCTCCACATCTTTGTTACAAAAGTCTTCTGTGTTGATGATTGTTGTGGTGGTGTGAAAGCAGAAGAAAAGCAAAGTTTGAGAGAGTTTTTCCCTACACAGATAATAAAGACAGTGTGAGGAAGGGAGCAGTTGCTGGACTGTAGAAGGAGAGAGCTCTGTCAAGAGGGCTTCCTTGACAGGAGCTGTCAGCAGGGAAAGCAGCCAGCCAGAGGTGACCTTGCAGGGAGGGAACCTGGGAAATGACTGCTGATCCTCTGCTGAAGTCAGAGGGCGGATATCCCTTCCTGTAGTTGACACGGGTCAGCTTCCAAGGCTCAGAGCAGGTGGAGAATGCACCTGAAGGGGCATGATAGGGTTTGGCTGTGTCTCCACCCAAATCTCATCTTGAATTGTAGCTCCCATAGTTCTCACGTGTCTGGGAGGAACTTGGTGGAAGGTAATTGAATAGTGGGGACAGGTTTTTCTCATGATGTTCTGGTGATAGTGAATAAGTCTCACGAGAGCTGAGCTGATGGTTTTATAAAGGGGAGTTCCCCTGCATACGCTCTCTTCTTGCCTGCCACCGTGTGAGATGAGACCTTACTCCTCCTTGTCTTCCGCCATCATTGTGAGACCTCCCCGGCCATATGGAACTGTGAGTCAATTAAACCTCTTTCCTTTATAAATTAAACAGTCATGGGTATGTCCTTATTAGCAGCATGAGAACAGACTAATGCAGGGCAAATAAGAGATCCTCAGTGGAGGTGCATGCTGTCACTGTCCCTATATTATAGATGAGGAAATCAGGGCTCAGTGAGGCCACAGTGATAACGGGCCAAAGATTGTATCAATCAGTGGCAAAGACAGATGGCAACTCAGTTCCCCTGACCATAAAGCTGTGCTCACCGCAGTCATCCTGGCCCTGGGGCTTTTGGCTGGACCTGTTTGCCTCTGAAAAGAGACCCACAGGCCTGTGTGCCAGGCTGGAGGATGGGGACAGACATTGATTGGGCTTCTCCTTCTTGCCAGGCACTGTGCTAGGCATTTAACCCACAACAGGCCTATTGAGATAGGTGTTGCTGATTCCATTCTATATGTGAACAATCTGAGCCTCAGAGAGGCTAAGTAACTTGCTCAAGGGTACACAGCTGGTGAAGATACTGACCTAGGTTCCAGAGGTCAGATTCCAGAATCCATGATCTTTCCATTATATCCTGGGGGCAGAGACCTAAGGAGCAGAAAGGAGAAAGGAGAGGGAAGGAGGGAGAGGCTGTTGTGCGAGTCATTTCGAGATGGTGGGCAGGAACGGAGGAGAATTCAGGTGGCAGCATCTTTCTTGGGCCCAGGAAGCATAAGGCATGTAGGCAGGAATCCCAGAGTGCCATCTGGAGTTCCAGAACATCCCTAAGCAGCCTTTATATCTGCAGGCCTGTGCCGGGCCGCAGACTCACATGAAAGCATAAAAGCATTCTGCAGCAGATGGGAATTTGAAATCACGTGTTGTGAGCAGCCAGAGCCAGGAGCTGTGACTCCCATGCGGCGCTGTCAGTATATCTGAGACACTGCTTCTTGTCCTTCCTCCCCTGCCTGTCCTTTCCACTCTGAGTTTCTCCTCCCTCTCTCTCCTTTGCTTTCACTATTAAAATTTTATTTTATATATTTTTTATTTTATTTTAGTTTGAGTTTTCTCAAGTTTTCTCTGCCTCCTCCCTGGACATGGAGACACATCTTCACTTTGTTCTTCAGGCCTCTCAAATTCATCGTGTTCAAGTAAAAATCCCTTTCTTCTCACTTAGCAAATCTGCCTCTCCTTGTTGGTTTTGCATTTTGCCTTCTGGCACCGGATGCCTGGATGGAAAGCTGGGAAGAGCCAGCTTTGCTTCCTGCCTCCCCTCTCCTTTCCCTCCCTCCATCTCCAGTTGGTTTCCTCATCGCTGTTGGTGCCCCTTCTGCTTCCTCTGCCTGGTTTCCGCTCTCTTCATCTTTCACTGAAGCTCTTTAGATATTTTTGGAGCCGAGTCCCTGACTGCTTGGTCTCTTCTCTGCTTCCTCCAGCACATTGCCACAGATATCACTTGAAAACATGTCCAGGTGATACCAACAGTTTTAGCAAGAAGAGAAAATGGAGGCATTTTCCAGGTGACTTTGGGAAGGAGGGTGTAGTGGGCAGGCTCACAGCCCCCACAAGACTCCAGCCCTAATTCTGGGGGCATTGCGTGTTAGTTACTTCCATGACAAAAGGGACTTTGCAGAGGAAATCTAGGTTAGCAATGAGTTGACTTAAGATAGGGACATTATCCTGGATTAGCCAGATAGGCTCAGTGTAATCACACAAGCCCTTAATTGCAGAAGGGGAATGCAGAAGGGAAAGTCAGAGAGATTTTAAGAATGGGAAGGATTCAAAGCTCTGTTGCTGGCTTAAAGATGGATGGGGTCCCAGGTCAAGGAAATGGGAACCTCAGTCCTACAGCTGGAAGGAGCTGAATTCTTTCAGCAACCTGAGTGAGCTTGGAAGGGGCTTCAGCCTAGAGCCTCTGGAAGAGAATGCAGCTATGCAGGCACCTTTTCAGCCTCATCAGATCCTGAGCAGAGTTAGCCATGCCATGCCAGACATCTGAGCTACAGAACCCTGATATAATGAATGGTTTTTGTTTGTAAGCCCCTAAATTTGTGCTACTTTGTTATGGCAGCCCAATACAAACTAATACAAATAGAAAACTAACACACATAAAAAAGCCAGAAAGATAAATCAGAAACCAATAATGATTATGTTTATGGTTATGAGGGGACAGAAATAGGAAGGAGACATCACTGACACACAGGGAAATTAGCATACACTGAACATTTGCTGCAGATCAGACACCATGCCAAGTCCTTTGACTGCTATACCAGACCGGGATCTGAGTTGTAAGGAATAGAAAGGGTCTTTGGCTAATCTAAGCCAGAAAGAAAATTTATGAAAGAATATAAGGCATCTCCCAGAAACTCCAAGAAGGCTGGAAAACAAGGCTTGGGAAATAGTTGGGAATATAAAGGAAGCAAGGTGGCCGGAACTCAGCCAAAATTGGACCATAGAACCAGGGTGTTGGGTAGACCACAGCCACCCTGGCTGTCCCCTGGCATTGTGGCTGCTTTGCTACCACAGCCAGCTCTGGCCTTTGGCCATTGGGCATTGCTAGGGGTACCACTGCTCTAGAAAATGGGATGGTTCTGGTGAATACAGTATTGCCAAAATGGATCCTGCCTCATCCCTGCGTCTGTGGATCGTTACTTTGAGACTTAAAACTCTGAGCAGGTGTGTCTGGCTGGGTCACAGGCCCAGAAGGTTCAACTGCTGTGTAGCCAAAAAATGACTCACAGAAAATGGCAAATCATCCTGTACCATCTCATTTAATCCACGTAACAACCCAGCAGGGAACTACTATTATCCCCACTTAATAGATAAGGAAACCAAGGCCGCCAGGGAGGTGAAGCTCCTTTCCCAAGATCCTGAGCTTGTACATGGCAGAGCTAAAACTTGAACTCAGGTCACCTACTTACTATGCACATCCTGTGGCCTCTTCTTGCAGTGACAGTCAAGGTTCAGATCCTTTCTGAGGAAAGAAGAGGCAGGTGGATTCTATCTGGTGTGTGGTTCAGAGAACTCTGGGGAGACAGGTTGAATGCGAGCAGTAGCTGGCCAAACACCTCTGACCCATTTGCTTTTGAGGCTTGGGCATGGCAGAACTTTAATTATTTTTCCCTTTTTAGTGAAATATGCTTTCAGACATCTGTTCTGAGTTGGTTCCCTTTTGTTAGTATATATTGTGTGGCGTGGCCTACTCTCTCTCAACTTGAAATTTAGACAAGGGACGTTGAGGCTTTGCTGATGAGACCACCACTGGGGAACCTCATCTTCTGTCTTGCCTCTCTTTGCCCCCTTTACTGTCCTTCTCCACCAAGCATTGCAAAGGAAATGAGACGGAATCCCACCTACCTGGGACTCTGCCTGGGTACGATGGACGCTAATCATAGAGACCAGTCTGTGGGTTAGGGGCTCCACCCAGTGCACTCAGTACTCTGAGCCCTATCTAGCATCCTTGACACAGCTCTCTTCTCCTGCCCCATTATCCTCCCAGCTCTGAGCCAGGCCAGTGACAGAAAGAGCAAAAAGAAGGCCTCGTTTGTAATCTACTTCCTGATTTGAGATATCTGGAGCAGGTCCAGTCATAGGCCACTGATTAAAAGTGGTTTAGTTACTGTCACTGGTGTGAGCACCAGGTTAAATGGAAACAAGCCAAGCTCAGGCTCCACAGAGAGGAAACCCCAATTCAAAAGTTCCCTGGGATGACCTCCAGTAAAAACCATCTGTGAGGGTGACTTATAAGCACTGACAAGAATTGGTTCATTTAGGCATTATTTATGATAAATAATGCAATATATACGTATACTCAATATGGATATACATTCAATATTCAAATATAGAAAATAAATATTCGATATATAAATATTCACTAGTTTTGCACACATGTAGGCCAATGCAGTAGAGTTTAGGAATTAAGCACGTGAACTCTTGATCACCTACTGTGTGCTAGGCATCTGACACACATGATCTCACTTAGTGTTCACATCACTCTCTGAAGACGATATCATTGTGAATATCACTGATATTTTACAGGTAGCAAGATGGAAAATAATAGCAGAGATAATGTAAGGGAGATTATTTTCATACATTATAAAGTACAATGGGATGGTTTACTACAATTACTGCTAATTATGATTAATCATCATTATTAGTTTTAATAATTACTGAAATAGAGAGGGTTGATGTTAACCCATGTTACTAGGCCACAGCCAGCCAGGGTGTCAGTCAGGAGGGACTGAAAGTTGAAGGACAGGGTCATTCCTGTCCAAGTGAGACCAAAACTCACTCCCTGTATCTATTTAGGCACACTCAGTCCTAAGTATTTTGCTCATATAACTCATCTGATCCCACAACTGCCGTAAGAGGTAGAGACAATTATTCTTCTTTTACAATGGAAGAAGTTGACATGGAGAAAAAGAGTAGGCAGTTGTTCAAGTTCGTATAGTCAATGGAGATTTGCACCCTGGCAGACTCCGGAGCCTGCTGGCTTTATCACTAAGCCAGTGAGCTCATTGCTCTACCACCAGCCTTAGTCACATTTCAGCAAGTGTGTAGGATTGCTAGACTTCACTCATAAAAGTATAGAATGCCTAATTAAACTTGAATTTACATAAGTGACAAGTAATTTTTTTAGTATAAGAGTCTCCCATGAGACATGGCCATGTGATAATGCGTGTAGAGTCTGTTAAACACCAGGCACATAATTGGTGTTCAAAAAGCCTCATTTCCTTCTCTTATGTCAGACTGCTAATTCCTACCCAACTCCGATATATCTATGACTCTTCAGTATAAAATCCTAATTTCAAGCCGGATACATCCTTTGATTATGTTCACCAGCCTCCCTTATTGCTTCCTTATAACTAGGTGCAGCCAAGTGACTAAGTTATTTTAAATGAAATGCAATCACAAGTGTGACTTAGAGTTTTAGAAAGTTTAGAAAGCTTTTAGAAAGTTAGAAAGTTTCCTTAAAAGGGAGGGGACAAACTCATCTTCCTTCTTTTGGTCTTTCCCATTTCTCCCTTTATCTTGCCTGTAATGTAATGTACATGGAATGACTGGCATCTAGCCAGTCATCTTGGACCATAAGTTGACCTTGAGGATGAAGCCATTGCATGAGGTCAGTGAAGCAGAAAGACAGATGCCTGTATCCCTTCCTAATGACCATGGATCCACTATCCTTGCCAGGGACTGCCTGTCTCTAGACATCTTTTGTGCATGACAGAAACAGACTTCTTATGAAGTCTGATCTCTGTTAGTAGCAGTCAAATTTAATTCATAACTGATATGCATTATCCAGTAAATATTTCATGTGTACCTATTATAAGCCAGACATTGTAATGGGTTGTGGAAGTAAAAGAATGCCATTATGTAGCTCAAGGTCTTTTCAAACTTTCTTTATTTAAAATTTAGATCAGAGCCAGGAGCAACCTCAGCAACTTCTCAAATCAGTTCATTCATTTTATATATTTAATATCTGTACTGCTTTTTGCCTCAGAAAATTTTGTAAGTCATTTTTCTCAGCTCATAGCACATAGTCATCATTAGTCCCTGTAAAGGCTCTCTCTCATTTTATTTTTTCCCTTTTTTCTGACTTCTATGTCCTACTCTCCCTATAATAAGTACTAACCCTAAAGTGTATATATATACATATATGTGTGTGTGTATATATATATATACACACATATAAACAATTAATCAGGTTGTGTTCTTGTAAAATATTACCAGTCTATGAGTCTGTAATTTTCACAAATGATAATACACTATAAACATAATTCTTTTTACTTTTTTCACTTAATACTATTTTTCTAATACAAATATATTACTAACAATAAAACTACTGAATGAAGTTTAAGATTTCTCTGCAAAAATTTTTGTTCTGTTGGTTTGTAGAGGAGTATATCCCACTAAGGATGAATAGTTAGGATATTGTGTTCAAACATTTGTTTTTAATTTTGGAGTTAGTCTTTTCTCCCCTCTTTTTGGTTTAATTTATTTTAAATAAATTAAGTAAACATAAATAAACATAGTTCAAAAGACAAAACTAAATTAAAAATTCTACACAGAGATGGCTTCTTCCCATCCCTACCCCTCCTTCCTATTTCTTTCCCCTCATAACCAGAAACATAATCATTATTACTGGATTCTGGTTTATCTTTCTGGCTTTTTTTGGATCAAAAGTAAACACATACATATTCTCATTTCTCTTTCTTATTTCATGAAATGAAGTGCACATATAAACAGTGCTCTATACCTGGGCATATACATGCTGGAGTTATTCCAAACATATATGCTGGAATTATTACCAAGAATATATGCTGAAATTATTCCAAATCAGTAAATAGAAATTTTTAAAATTCTTTTTACATTTGCATAGTACTCCATTGTGACAATGTACAATAGTTTCTTCAACTAATTTCCTATTGTTTGAAATTTAGGTTGCTTCCATTCTTTTATTACAGACAATACCATTGTGGATAACCCTGGATGCATGTTGTATTTGTGGAGATGCATTTCCAGGGTGGATTCCTGGTAATGGACTTGTAGGGTCAAAGCACAAATGCTACCTCACTTTATGAAATTAATATGGTTTTGCTGGGTCCCCATCCAAACTCATCTTGAATCTTAATCCCTGTAATCCCCATGTGTCATGGGAGGGGCATGGTGGGAGACAACTGAATCATGGGGATGTTTCCCCTATGCTGTTCTCATGATAGTGAGTGAGTTCTCACAAGATCTGATGGTTTTAGAAGCATCTGGCATTTCCCCTGCTGGCACTCATTCTCTCTCCTGCTGCCCTGTGAAGAGGTATCGTCCATCATGACTGTAAGTTTCCTGAGGCCTCCCCAGCCATGTGGAACTATGAGTCAATTAAACATCTTTTCTTTATGAATTACCCAGTCTTCTTCATAGCAGCATGAGAATGGACTAATACAGAGATATTTTCAAATTCCCCTCTATAGGAGATGTGTCATTTGCATCTCCTCAGCAATGTATAAGATGACTGTTAACCCATAGTCCTGCCAACAGTGAAGTTGAACTTTTATATTTTTAACAATTGAATAGGTGAGAAATAGTATTTCAGTACAGATTTAATTTGCATGTTTTTTCTCATTATGAGAGAGGTTGTACATCTTTTCATGTGTTTCTGGATTGCTTGCTTGTTTTGCATGTTAATACTGCACCATTGAAATCTATCCACATTGCTCTGTGGATATATGGTTTGTTTTGCCTTTTTGCTCCATTGCATTCCATAGACTACATTCATTACATATAACTTTAACTTGGTTATTTTTCCTAGCATCTTCCATTACCATAAGCCATTACCGTAAAACATGGGGAGAGATAATTTCTCTGGGATATGCATCTAGGAGGACATATGCACATTTAATTTCACTCAGGGCTGACAGATTTTTCTGAAATGTCTGTAACATCTACCTTTCCACCAACATGGCATAAGAATTTTTACTTCAAATTTACTCATGTTACAGATAAGGCAGTGTGGCCTAGATGGATCATAAATTTAGCCAATAAGAGCCGGGATTTGAACCTTGATCCTTCAGTCTACATTAATCATTGTTGACTAATGTCATATTCAATAAAAATGAATTAATTCAACAAACATTTATGGAGTGCTCACTGTACAGCAAGAAAGGTTCTGGGTACTGGAGCTATAAGGAGGAGATTATAGTCTTAAGGTGTGCGGGGGGAGATCAGTAAATAATCAAATAGCGACAGTCAAGATTTGTATATCTCCATCTGCAAGTGTGCATATGTCACGTGGGTGGTCTGTGTGAAGTGGCCAAGCCAGCCTTTCTTCTGACTCTTGGCCAAGTCTGAAGAGGATGAAGACTAATTTTGCTCTTTTGCTTCATCAGATTCCTCTGCTGGTCACAGGCTCATTTTATAAGGCTTTGTGGGAACATTTCCACATCTAGAAATGTTGGCCAACTAGTCTGCCATGTTAATAAGTTCTTTGGAAAGCTCAATCCACATACAGTTAGAGAAAAAGAAATATATTTGGATGGATACATCATCCTCTGGTTTTGTCCTCAGGACTATGAATTTCTGATGAGAATTTAGAGAAATCAAGTTTCTCCTTTTGTAGTTTTATCTAATTTGGCTCCCATCATTTCTCACCTCTGTTAAAAGCAACTAGTTTGGACTGGAGCAGTGTCCCACACTTTTCAATGCCTGGGCCATTTTTTCTTGAGACAGAATCTTGCTCTGCTGCCTAGGCTGAGTACAGTGGTGTAATCATAACTCACTGTAACCTCAAACTCCTGGGCTCAAGCAATCCTCCCACCTCAGCCTTAAAGTAGGCAGGACTACAGGCATGCACCACCACACTAGGCTAATTTTAAAATTTTTATCTTTTATTTTTAGTAGAGATGAGATTTGGCTATGTTGCCCAGGCTGGTCTCAAACTCCTGGCCTCAAGTGATCCTCCTGCCTCGGTCTCCCAAAGTGCTGGGATTACAAGCATGAACAAGCATGCCTGACCTCTTATTCCTTTTCTATCCATGTTTTCAAAGACATTATCTTCTGAATAAATCATTTGCTAATGACTACTGTTATTTTTCTGCTATTTATGATTCAGATATGTTTGATTACGCAATAAAATCACATTTTAGAATTTCTTATGATGGCCCTGATAGCCAATCAGAGCTTCTAATTGGTGCCTGGTCATATGGTTTGGCTCTGTGTCCCCACTCAAATCTCATCTCAAATTGTAATACCCTCATGTCAAGGGAGGGACCAGGTGGGAGGTAATTGGATCATGAGGGTGGTTTCCTCCATGCTGTTCTCATGATAGTGAGAGAGGTCTCACGAGATCTGATGGTTTTAAAAGGGGCAGTTTCCCCTGCATGCTGTCTCTCTCCTGCTGCCTTGTGAAGAAGGTGCTTGCTTCTCCTTCACCTTCCACCATGATTATACATTTTCTGAGGCCTCCCCAGCCACGTGAAACTGTGAGTCAATTAAACCTCTTCTCTTTATAAATTACCCAGTTTTGGGCTCCATATCTCTGATCATCTCTCTCTCTATATGTATGTGTTTGTGTGAGTGTGTATACATATGGAGAGAGGGAGAGAATTGCATCTCAGGAATTCCTCTGATGTCACCTATGATTATCATCCAACGAATTCAGCACTCCATTGATGGAATCTCAGAAAAAAATCTTACATTGTGTTAAACGTATGGGCTGTGAGGTCAGACTGCCTATGTTCGATCCCAGATATGGTTCTTGCTTTCAGGTATCGAGTAACTACTGTGTGCCAGGCATGGCTCTAAAGTGATGGCAGCAGTGACCTATCTGTAGTGGCCACTGCAAAGACACCAGCTGCAGCGGGGGAGGTGTGGCTGGGGCTGTGGACTCTCTGTGAAAGAGTCTGTGCGAAAGAGCCAGCAGGAGCCGGGAACTGGTGGGAGCCCTGCCCCCTGCTGAGTGGGTGGGGTGGGAGCCCCATGCTCCCTGGGTGCATGCTGCAGACCCGGGCATCCCTGTGCTCTTGGGGGCCCAGGAAGCTTCTTGCCCCCACAGGCTTGAAAGTGCCTGCTCCCACTGCCTGGCTTCTCCCTGCTCCTGGTGCCCACCCTGGGGTGAAGCAAAGTTGTGGCCAGGACTGGGTGCTGTCACAACCCTGCTGGGTGTGTGCACACTTGGGGTGGTGTTGATACACCAACCCCCTGCTGCCGTGGCCCCTTGTGGACTTTGGGCACTGATGAGCATGGGAGGGAGGCTGAGGTGGGGGACTGAGGGCAGCTCTGTGTGGGCCTGCAGGTGCCCCTTGGCAGGAACAGCTTTGGACAGCATGTTGATGGCAGGAGGCAGACAGGTTCCTGGGCAGACAGGGGTGGGTCCTTGGTGAAACACCTTCAAGCCAGGGAGAGCCTGAAGCCTGGGGGCTGGGCTGCCAGTTCTGAGTGGAGTCTGTGGCCCAGAGTGAGAACTTATGGTGCTTTTTCTGGGCCGCCCATGGGCCAATCAGCATGCACTTCCTCCCTTCTGAGCCCATAAAACCCCCAGATTCAGCAAGACTCACACAGATGTTGGGATGTGTGAGCAACCTGCCTGCAGATAGGAGCTACCTACTGCAGGTCTTCTCTCTGCTGAGGGTTTCACCTTCATTGGGACGACCTGCCTGCAGATAGGAGCTAACCACTTTGGATCTCCTGAGAGCTGTACTGTTGCTCAATAAAGCACCTCTTTGCCTTGTTCACCCTCTAGTTGTCCGCATACCTCATCCTTCCTGAATGTGGGACAAGAACTCAGAACCTGCTGAATTCAGTCCCTGGTGGGACTGAAAGACCTGTAACACAAACAGGGCTGAAACACATGCCCCTGCTTGCCACATTGCAAGTGACAAGAAGGAGAGTAGAGCTGTGGCCCTTCAGGAAGCCTAGACCTAGGGGCTCCCCAAGCCAGAGCTGTAACACCCTCTTTGGGGCTCTGCGGTTTCTGGCATCTTTGAGCTTTCAGGCGCTATCATGTTCCCCCTGCCCAGACACTGGTGCCTGCAGCAGAAGCCACTTGCAGTATATCTGGTTCAGCTGCAGCCTTGCATGGAGCCGGTGCCTGTGCCAGTGCCTGGAGCTGCCTGCCCCACTGCAGCAACTGGTGTGCCTGGCTGTGTGCAGTGGCCAGACCCTGCCCTTGCTTGCTCACACACCCCTTGCTGCTTCATGCCTGGCTCGCCCTTGGCAGGTGTGTAATCTGGGCCAGTAGTGCAAGCCAAGCACAGCCCGCTGGGCCAAGTGGGTGTAATTGAGTCCAGCAGGCACAAACAATACTCAGGCAGAAGGCACTGCTGGCTGCAGAGGTTTCTGGCTGGTGAAGTGACACCCCAAGGATCCTGTGACATAAGCACTTGGAATTTATTATTAAATTAAATGCTCTATTACTTTTGTTTACAGGTGGCACCTTAAATTAGCTTCATCAAAATTAAAGTAACGTATTTATTTATATCCAAAAAGTCTAGGATTTCAGGTCTGGCTGGATCCAGGGTTCAGAAGATATCAAGTCCTAGTCCTATCTTCTTGTATTTCCTCCTCAATCAGGCTGCTTGTTGTGGCAACTTTTCTCATGACAACTCTAGTTTTATAATTTACCCACTTCACAATCTGAATAGAAGAGATTCTCTTTTCCTGAGAGTTTCAATAGAAGTGTCAGAATGAGGACAGATTAATCTGTCCGTTTCAGAACAACCCACCAGGCTGTGGGAGTTTGATGCTCAAACTGCATAGATCTATGTCAAATGCCCATGCTGGGCCTGGGGGAGGGGTCTGCTTCACAACATCGCCTGAGAGTGGGGGAAGGCGGCTCCTCAAGGAAAACTGGGAGGCCGTGGCCAGTAGAGGGGCATGGAGGCTGGCATGCAGAGGAGCAGATGCCCCGTCCATTTCACAGATGGGAAAACTGAGGCGAATTTAGGCCCAAAAGCTAGGAACTGGCTCACATCACAGCCAGCAAATGGGGCTGCCAAGATTCTGACCCAGTTCTCTCTAACTCCACACCCCCCCCTCTTCTGCTGTGTACTGCTGAGGGCAGGCTGTGCCTCATGTCCCTTTCTGTGCCCTCACACTCTCTGGCTATTCCTGGTTCTGAGATCCTACTTGTACTCTCAGGGTGTCTCGATCTCTGTCTTAATCATGTCCTCCACCCTCCATTCTAATTAACAGGATTTTATGGTTTTGGACCACCTTGTCAGTCACTGCCTTATCTCAGCTGGTTCTCATAGTAATCTAGGGCGTTACACTGGGCTAAGACTATTGCCTGTTAGTAAAATAAAAACTACAGCTTTATGGCGGTATGCAGTGGGTGCCTAATAATGGTGACACACTCTTGAACATAAATTGTTCCCCTACAAGTGTTTCTCCCACTGTTAGTTCCTCAAAAAACAGCAGGAGGTGAGTTAGCTGTGGATCAGATTGTGGGCTAGTGGATGTGTTAATACTAACCCTGGAATGGATGGACTTGCTGACTAGGCAGTAGGCAGCTCTGGACCTCCTGTGCCAGTGAGGTCAGAACCTGCCCCTAGGACACCCTCAGTGTGAGGTAGGGAGCAGAGCAGAGCATGTGGGCAGCAAGGTGCCAAGAGGAAGAAA
This sequence comes from Pongo abelii, assembly GCF_028885655.2. Taxonomy (NCBI): domain Eukaryota; kingdom Metazoa; phylum Chordata; class Mammalia; order Primates; family Hominidae; genus Pongo; species Pongo abelii. Next base: position 104,739,747 of record NC_071995.2, on the reverse strand, counting down.
AAGGAAAGAAAGGGGAGGGGAGGGAAAGGAAGAGAAGAAAAAGGGAGGAGAGGGGAGGAGGAGAAAGAGAAGGAGAGAGGAGGGGAGGGGAGGAGAGGGTAGGAAAGGGAAGAGATAGGAGGGGAGAGGAGAGAAAGGAAGAGAAGGGAAGGGGAGAGAAGAGGAAGGGAGGTGAGGAGAAAGAAGGGGAGGGGAGGAGAAGGAAGAGAAGGAGAGGGGAGGAAAGGAAAGAGATGGGAGGGGAGATGAAGGAAAGAAAGAGAAGGGAAGGGGAGATGGGGGAAAGGGAGGGGAAAGGGAGGGGAGAAAAGGAAGAGAGAGAGGGGAGGGGAGGAGAGAGGAGGGGAGAAGAGAGAAAGGAAGATAAAGAGTGGGGAGTGGGGGAAGGAAAGGAAGAGAAGGAGAGGAGAGGGAAAGGAAGTGAAGGGAAGGGGAGAGGAGGGGAAGGGAGGGGAGGCAAAGAAAGAGAAAGAGAGGGGAGAGGAGGGGAAGGGAGGGGAGGGAAAGGAAGAGAAGGAGAGGGGAGGAAAGGGGAGGGGAGAGGACAGGAGGGGAGGAAAAGAGAGAAAGAGAAAGGAAAAGGAGGGGAGGGGAGGGAAAGAAAGAGGTTGGGACAGGAGGGGTGGGGAGGAGAGGGGACAGGAAGTAAGGGAAGGCAAAAGAACTTGCTTTTCAACTTCACCAATCAGGTTAAGTCTCCCCTCTTCCCTGGGGGATGATATGGTTAGGCTTTGGGTCCTGAACTAAATCTCTTCTTGAATTGTAATCCCCATAATCCCCATGTGTCAAGGGAGAGACCAGGTGGAGGTAATTGAATCATGGGGCAGTTTCCCCCATGCTGTTCTCATGATAGTGAGTGAGTTCTCACAAGATCTGATGGTTTTATAAGGGGCTCTTCCCCCTTCACTTGGCACTTCTCCTTCCTGCTGCTCTGTGAAGAAGGTGCCTTCCTTCCCTTCACCTTCCACCATAAGTTTCCTGAGGCCTCCCCAGCCATGCTGATCTGGATTAATTAAAAACCTCTTTCCTTTATAAATTACCTAGTCTTGGGCAATTCTTTATAGCAGTATGAAAATGGACTATAAAGGGGGTGAGAAAGGGGGCAGAAAGAAGCTAAGAGTGTCACCCCAGGAGAGCTCCTGCTACTGCATGGAAAGACACATTAAGAGGAGAAGAAAGGTTTCCCTTCCAACATTGCTTTGCTGACACAGTCCTGGGCTCTGAGACTCATGTAAGGTTCTAGGGAGGCTGTCTTGCCCTGGCCCTCAGATTGTTCACATACCACAGGAGTTTGAGAGAAAGAACAGAGCAAATGAGGAGGCACAAGCAGTTGCGGGTATGCAGAGGAAGGAGGAGAAGGGAGACTGCAGAGGCACCATAACTACTAAACTCCTAATCTTTCACCAAGTGTGCTGTTGTGGTGAGGTGCATGGCTTTGGAGTTGGATGAATATGGCTGTAAATTCCAGCTCTGCCATTTACTGTGGGACAAAAACACATCCTGGAACCCCTCTATGTGTTACTGTACTTATGCATAAAATGGCAGTCATTTTATCAATCTTGTGTGGTTATGAAGATAATTTAAAGAGTGTAAAATGCCTGGAACATAATAGGTGCTCAATAAATAATAGCTATGAGCAAAATCCTACCTCCTCCTCAAGGTCTACAAGCCCCTCCTTTCTCTCCCACCCCATCTCCCACCCTCTCTCTCCCTGCTGTACATTGAACACAGCACAAACGCACTAATCTTCTTTCAGCCCCACAAACACACCAAGTCCGTTCCCATATCAGGCCTTGGCCTGTGCTGCTTCCTTTGCCTGGAGAACTCTCCTCATGAATCTCCAGCCTCACAGCTCTTCCTTATCTCACCTGCAATGGTGACTGCTCTCATTTCCTTATCTTACCTCCTTAATTCATCCAAGTTCCTCCCTACCACACCACCCTGTTGCATCTCTTACAACATGTATCATTGTCTGAAATGGCTTGGAGTTTTTTGGTGGTCTCTCTTCCGCTAGGATGGAACTTCCAGGAGGACAGAAACTTCCACTGTGTTTCTTGTGCTGTATTTCCAGTATCGGGGCCTAGTAGATGCTCAATAAACTCTTCTGAAGGAGACAATGACCATGGTGATGGTGATAGTGACATTGACTATGTAGACTCAATAATCTCCTCTTTCCCAGCCTTCAGAAGTTTTTTCTTTTCTAACCTGCCTCAGCTTCAGAGCTTCTCCCTGTGTCTCGCAGGAGTTTTGTGGGTCACAGGCAGTGCCAGTTGTAAAGAACACAGCCCATGGGGTGAGGAGACGACACAGCCTTTGGGAGGAAGACAGGGCTCGTGAAAGAGAGCGACGTGAAACAGCAGAGTTTTCTTGGCCTGAGGCCTGAGACGCTGCAGTGAGTTTATAGAATGCTAGCCAGTTATGACTGTTTGTTATGGGACATTTACATATCATTCAATGTTGGCCGGGATCTTTTACAATCCTTTAATCAAATTTGCAAAGAACTTTACAAACTTAAAAAAAATTAGCTATTAGTTATTAAATTGGCAGGAGTATACCTGCATCAAAAAAAAAAAAAAAAAAAAAAAAGGGAACGCTTGAGTTTTGTGGGACTGGAATTGCTTTTCATCCTCAGATGCCTGGATGCCTGGTTTCATCTCAGCTGGTTGTACTGAGGGTGAGGCCTTTAACATAATTTCTTTTGAGGGCGGACACAAGTCAAACCATAACAGTTCCTAATCATGACCAAAAAGACATTAGGAATCTCCACACTAAATTAGAAATATCATTTGATCCAGCAATCCCACTACTGGGTATCTACCCAGAGGAAAAAAAGTCATTATATGAAAAAGATACGTGCACACACATGTTTATAGCAGCACAATTCACAATTGCAAAGATATGGAATCAGCCCAAATGCCCATCAATCAATGAGTGGATAAAGAAATTCTGGTGTAAACGTATACCATGGAATACTACTCAGCCATAAAAAGGAATGAATTAATGGCGTTTGCCACAACCTGGATGGAACTGGAGACTATTATTCTAAGTGAAGTAACTCAGGAATGGAAAACCAAACATCGTATATTCTCACTCATAATTGGGAGCTAAGCTATGAAGATGCAAAGGCATAAGAATGATACAATGGACTTTGGGGACTTAGGGGAAAGGGTGGGAGCGGGTAATGGATAAAAGACTACAAATTTGGTTCAGTGTATACTGCTCAGGTGATGGGTGCACCAGAATCTCACAAATCACCGCTAAAGAACTTACTCATGAAACCAAAAACCACCTGTTCCCCCAAAACCAATGGAAAAAAACATTTTTTAAAAAGAGGACATTAGTCCACATGATTTCTTTTTGATTTGTTTTTTTGTGTGTGTTTGTGTTTGTGTTTTGTTTTGTTTTGTTTTTGAGATGGTCTCACTCTGTCACTCCAGCTGGAGTGCAATGGCGAAATCTTGGCTCTCTGCAACCTCTGCCTCCCGGGTTCAAATGATTCTCATGCCTCAGCCACCTGAATAGCTGGGATTACAGGCACAGGCCACTACACCCTAGTAATTTGTGTATTTTTTATAGAGATGAGGTTTCACCATGTTGCCCAGGCTGTTCTTAAACCCCTGAGCTCAAAGTGATCTAACTGCCTTGGCCTCCCGAAGTGTTGAGATTATGGGAGTGAGCCATTACACCTGGCTTGTTATTTGTTTTGATGGAAGAAATGATGTTTTGCAATTGTAGCCTGCTCTGCAAAAAAATAATTATGTATGTTAGGAACTTACAAAATTAGCTAATGTATCAGAAAGTCATATACAGTGGAATTTCTGGCCAAAAAATAAGAATATTTTTAAGGATTTTGATTTTCATCACCAAATTTCCTCCAGAAAGACTGAGCTGTAATGCTCTCCGTTAGAGCAATGGTAGGTGTTCCTCAAGGGCTGATGTCAGGCTTTATTATCTTTGTTTACTGGGCCATACCTGGCATCTATTAGGTGTGCAATACATATTTCAATGTGAAACACAATTTCTTCATTGTATTTCATTTCTCCATTAGTATGTGTCAAATATTGCATGGGATATACTTGAACTGAAAGATTGTCTATTGTCTGAAATTCAAATTTAAGTAGGCATTTTGTGTTTTTATTTGCTCAATTTGGCAAAATCCATTTGTACAATGGGAATAAAAGCAATCCCTCTGTCATGACCAGAATATGATCACCACAATCACTCAAGGCAGTCCCTAGCCCGGTGGCTGGCATGGAGTAGGCCCTCATCAAAAGATACTAAATAGAGACAAACATTTGTTTCTCTGTGCGCTACTTGCCTTTGCAAGCAGCTGCCATTTATTTAAGCACTTAAGAAATCTCAGGCATTTTAGAGACATTATCTCAATCTTGTCCTTGCTCACTTAGCTCCAGTCACACTGGTCTCCTTTCTGTTACTCAGACACAAGCCAGCCTGTCCTGGCCCCGGGCTCTTTGCACAAAGTTCCCTCTGCCTAGACTGCTCTTGCCTCAACCCCTTTGCGTGGCTGCCTCTTCTCACTGTTCAGGTCTTAGATCGAATCTTATTCCTCAGGGAAGACATCATGCTCAGCCCATCAAAGCTTCCCTCTTCTTGCCCTCAAGCCACATGCGTGTCACCTCCGTGTCTCGCCATCTGCCTGACACTGCTTATTGTCCAAGGCAGAGCCCCAGACAGAGGCCATGGTCACAAAGTAGGTGGGAAAGTCAAGGGAACACTGTCAGTGACTCCTATCAGACACTGGTGGCTCCAGGTGGCTCAACTCTGTAGCATTTCAGAGGGGGTGGAATGAAGAATAAGTCAAGCCGTGAGCTCACCCAACCTGGGTAGGATGTAAGGAGGGCAGGAGATGTCACCGCGGGCACAGGAGAGAAAAGCAGCAGCGGCTGCTGCCTCTTGGCTGGGAGGGGACATTGGTGAGCATAGTTGAGCCCCTGCCACCCCCAACTCCTCAAACTCATTGGAAGGAATGTGATTGGAGTTGGAGCTTCCCTGACAGTGTGAGGATGAAGCCAGATAAATTCTGTTTGTTAAGGCAGTAGGTAGTGTGGAAAATTGTGGCTAAAATTATGACTCTTCTTCTTTAAGGGAGGAAGGGCAGTTAACTGCACTAACTGCACTAAGGCAGAGAGAGAGGTAAAGAATGCTGATTTCACTTAGCCCCCCACAGCAGCCCCATACAACATTTTTGTGGGCTAAGGGTGATCTTAGCCAGTGAAAGACTTTTGGTCTTATCAGTCTTCTGGCTGCGTCAGTCCTGAGAGCATTTGGTGGTGGTGGTGGTGGGGTGGGGGTGTTGGGTATGTTGTGGTGTGGAGAGGAATCTTCCCTCCAGCCAACTAGTAGCTGGGTGCTTTGACCCAGACAGTTCTTTAGGAGAAATTTCTTCCCCTATTCTCATGTTTTCACGAGGAAATTTTGCCCCACTTTCCAGGAGGTAAAGAATTTGGAAGTAATGCACTTCCTACTTTTTTCTTGCTGAATCTTCCCTCAAGGGATGAGGAGAGCTTAATCTGGTTGATGTTCACCTCTTCCTCTCTTTCTCCTTTCATAATGGCCTGTCTGCAGGATGCAGGCTTTCTTCCAGAGCTCCCATAGGCAGCTGCTCAGGTGGTGCACTGCAAAACTTCATGAGTGCTTTTGCAGACAGGGAGCAAATGGCACCCTCTAGAGTGCAGAGTGCAGGCCCTGTATTCTCCTGCAACTCCAGCCTCCTGCCAATGTGTAAACACCCTGGGATCAGATATGGGACATTTTCATCATCACAGAAATTTCCACTGAAGAACTTTGGGCTAGATTTAGGGAAAAGTTGCAAGAACCTATTTAACCAGGGGAATTAAGGGTACTCTAATTAAGCAGTACCAAGATTATAGGTGATAGTTTATCCTCCATCGGACTTCTGTATTTATAATTCTAGAGGTATTTTGCCCTGGCGGCAGTGAAGCAGAGGTGAGATTAATCCCTTTAAATCCTAACACAACCAAGTAAGGACAAAGGTATAATAGAACTGAGCCCTAAAAGAGGCACTGAAAGGGAGGGCCCCAGCTGCCAAGGGACTTGAGGATGCCACACCCAGCACACATTAGGACTGACCACCAAGAGAGATCTGAGGGAGGGAAAGTGGTAAAGTCTTTCAGAAACATAACCCATACAACAGCTCCAGAACCCTTGAGATCCAGATCAGATTGTCTTGAAACCTCATTCCATCCCCTCAGCAATTTGACTCTCTTCTCCAGGTTTCTTTTTTTTAAGATGGCGTCTCACTCTGTCGCCCACGCTGGAGTGCAGTGGTGCGATCCCAGCTCACTGCAACCTCCGCCTCCAGGGTTCGGTGATTCTCCTGCCTCAGCCTCCCAAGTATCTGGGACTACAGGTGCATGCCATTTCCCCAGCTAATTTTTGTGTTTTTTTAGTAGAGCTGGGATTTTACCATGTTGGCCAGGTTGGTCTTGAACTCGTGACCTCAGGTGATCCACCCGCCTTGGCCTCCCAATGTGCTGGGATTATAGGCGTGAGCGACTGCGCCTGACCTCTTCTCCAGATTTCTGAGTATTCTTGACATTCTCAGGGTCCTTTTCTGCTTGAGACTAACCTATCTGCACTACGTCAACCCAGACCTGACTTTCAGCCCCTTCTTTGATTTTGATGCACCCCCCTCCTATCCCCAGGCCAAATATTTGAAAGGAAATATGGAATGATAGTGAACACTGAGGACTCTGAAGTCACACTGCCTGGGCCTGTCACTTACTACTAGCTTTGGGACCTTGGGCAACTTACCAAACTTCTCTGTGCCTCAGTTTCCTCATCTGGGAAATTGGAATAATAATTGAGTTATTGTAAGAATTAGATGGATTAATTTATGGAAAATCCTAGAACAGTTCCTAGCACATAATAACCCTTTAAAAAGGGTTAGTCAATATTTGTAGGTATATCAGATTTCACTGAAAATTTGGAGTCGACAGAGAGAAATCAGACTGTGTACACCGCTGTAAACAATTCAAAATATGCAGTTAGCCATTCCTGGTGTTAAATGTCTGTTCAGCTTCCGGCAAGGAAAGTTCTGATTAGCCTCCTACTGTATGTGGTACTGATCTCCCCTATGTCCCCCTTTTTTCTTCTTCTCCCTTCTTTGGCTGGGCGTCTCCAGAGTGGGGGTCTCAGCTGGCCAGAGCAGGGTATGGGGTTTTATCATCCAAATCCCTGACTGCTATTTTACAATGAGTTTTAATCATTCCAGATTTATGACTTTTCATGCGTTTATGCCAGTGGCATTTCAGGCTAAAATAGCTGTTGTTATCTATTTCAGAGGAAGTGGGAGATGGGAGCTTGCATACGTCGTCTGTGAGTAATCGACTGCGGCTTTGAGTCAGTAATTCCTGGTCCCCTTTCTGCAGGGTCTAGACTGGGGGCTGTAGTACAGCTGATCTGAGGTTTATTCTGGGGTGTTGCCTAAGCCCAGTGTAAGCACCAGTCCTCTTAGAAGAAAAAAAAAAGGACCTGGAGTGGTGAACATGGGAGGAAGGGGCACCAGTCTTAGAGTAGAAAAGACACAGGTCTCATGCTAGCTCTGCTACTTACCAGCCCTGCGATCTTGGGCCATTTACTTCATTTCTCTGGGTCTCAGTTTCCTGACATGCAAAACGCTATAGCAACCTTACGAGGCTTTTACTACACTGTAGTTCAGTAGGATAGTGTATTTAAGAGGCAATAGTGCATTTTAAAAACCTGGTATACAGTGGGTGCTCAATAAGCAGTAGTTTTAACCTACTTTATTCGTTGCTCGTACAATGTTTACGAGGTAGGTGTTCTTGCCTTATTTTGATAGGCAAATTGCTGCAGGTTAGGACGCTAATAAACACTTGAGCCGGGATGGCAGCTGAACAGTCTAATTCCAAATGTTATGGTTTTGCCTTTTATATATCACACAAAGAAATCCATGAATACATTCTCTTTGTCAAAACGCAACAATTCATAAGCATATAGAGTGAAAAGTTAAATTCATCCCTCATCTATTGACTCCATTCTCCTCCTTAAATATAATCACCATTAACAGTTCATTATGAGTATAGTTCATTTTCTATGAAGCTTCATCATTTTTAAGCACTTTTTAAAAAGGGATGGGATCTATATCTATCATCTCTCTCTCTCTCTCTTTCTCTCTTTCTCTGTTTGACTACATATCTATCTATCTACCTATCTAATCTATCTATCTACCTATCTATTTAACCAGTTTTGTGACTCATTTCTGACACGTTGCTCTATGTCGTGGAGACTTTTTCATACCAGTACATGTAACTTTGCATCATTCTTTGTAACCACTATTTAAGAGTCTGTAAAATGATTGTATGATAAATTATGTAATCAAGTTTAATTATCGTAATCAGGTGTTAATGTAATCAGGTATTAATGATTTGTCTATAGAAAAATGTTTGGATTGTGTGCAGTGTTTTACTTTTTAACTTCACTTGCTGGTTTTAATTTGACAGAACTTGATTCTGATGTAGTTCACATCTGTCAATCTTTCTTGTTACAGCTACTGTATTTTGTGTCTTGCTTAGGAAGGTCTTCTCCCCATCTCAAGGTTGTAAAAACATTCTCCTATGTTTTCTTCTAGAATGCTAAAAATCACACCATAATGCTAGAAGTGAAACCCAAAACATACTTTGTCACTTAAAGTGTGGGGTCAGTGTTATCGAGCTGTTGAAGATGAGAACTAATTGCCAGCCACTGGTCATGTTGTGTCTGAATTCATTTGTTATGGAGCATACTTCGTAGTTTTGGTTTCTATGTTGAACTCTAGTACATCTGGGATTTATTGTTTTGAATGGTGTGGAGTAGGATCCAATTTTATTTTTTCTTTTGTAAGAGGGCAGTTTTTTCAATACTATGTATTGGATAGTCTTTCCTTTCTCTTCTAATTTAAATGGTCACCATTATTATTATTATGGGTGTATTTCTGAAATCTCCTCTTCCATTTATATATATATCCATTTTTATATATGTATATATATAGGCTTAGTTATATTAATCATTTATTCTGTTCCATTGTTCTACACTTGAGCCAATACTATATTGGCAAAAAGTAAGTGTTCAAATAATGCTAAATATTTTTGACTGAATTAATGTAGTGAATTAAATAGATGCCTTACTTCATGATTCTCGTATTTCTTTGATTATGCTCCTAAATCTGATCTGTTAATATTTATTTGGAATTTTCATTAGTTTGGTGAAGATGGACTATGGTTTCTGAAATCTTACCTGCAAATATTTATTTGGAATTTTGCATTAGTTTGATAAAGATGGACTATAGTTTTCTAAATCTGACCTGTTAATATTTATTTGGAGTTCTGCATTAGTTTGGTGAAGATGGACTATGGTTTTCTAAATCTGACCTGTCAATATTTATTTTGAATTTTGCATTAGTTTGGTGAATATGGACTATGGTTTTCTAAATTTTATCTGTTAATATTTATTTGGAATTTTGCATTAGTTTGGTAAAGATGGACTGTAGTTTTCTAAATGTAACCTGTCAATATTTATTTAGAATTTTGCATTGGTTTGGTGAAGTTGGACTATAGTTTTCTAATCTGACCTGTCAATATTTATTTGGAATTTTGCCTTGGTTTTGTGGCGTTGGACTATAGTTTTCTAATCCGACCTGTCAATATTTATTTGGAGTTTTGCATTGGTTTGGTAACAGTGGACTATTTTGCATTGGTTTGGTGAAGCTGGACTATGGTTTTTTTCTTTGCGTGCTCTCCTTGTCTGGCTTTGGTAGCAGTGAACGAGTCCCATGGTCTTTCACCAGATCACAACTCCTCTTTATTGAATTTCTACATATGTTAGTGACAGATTTTATTTCGGCTATTGTGACAGTACTATAGCTCTGGAGCATCCGTGAGAGAATATAACTAAAGAAAAATTCAGATCTTGATCTTGGATGAGATTGCTGGAATCTAGGGGGTGTTGCAGACTGGATGGCTCGGCTCAATGGAGGAATCCAGGCATCAGTTCTAGAAGTATTGTGAACTTGCCTAAGGAGGGTGGCAGGGTATTAACTCCACCGTGTGTGTGTATGTGTGTGTGTGTGTGTGTCTTCATGCTATGCGTATGCATGAGTATTTGCATATGCGTTTGTGTTAAGCCTATATGCATGAATGTACAGCATATACATGCAGTTATAATATGTGAACACGTGAATGAGTCTACATGCCTGTGAGTAGATATATGTGTGTATGAATACATGTGTGTTGGGGTGGCTTGCTGGTGTGTGTATTGATGAAATTCCTGCCTCATTCCAGGGCTGGGCAAGATAATGCATGGACTGCTTTGGCCTTCATGGATTTTGGGAGTGGGTGGATCAGATGGTCAAGGTGAGATACTACCGGGAAAAGCCAAAGCAGGGGAAGTAAGGCCCAGGGCTTCCAATATGGCTTTGCAAAAGTGATTTAATTTCTCTCAACCTCAGTCTCCTCACATAAAACAAGGGAGAGACTCACCCCTGCCCTGTCCCCTCCTGCCCTTGTGCTCGGTGTGAGACTCAGATGAGTTGACATCTGTGAAAGCCCTTCACAGGTCAAAGCGGAAGGAAATGCCATCAAGGTCTGTTTTTTTTTTGTTGTTGTTGTTGTTTTCCCAGATGTGCTGTGACTAACAAGGCTGGGGCGGTGACATGGCAACCCTAGTGCTGGGCTGTCAAACAAACACGTAGGAACGTGCATTACCCCAGGAACCAGTACCCTCAGTGGCATGTCACAGGGCTTGTATACTTCAAATGCAAGCCAACTTCACTTCTCTTTGTCTGTGGATATCAGTGCTTACTCTTCCTTCCCAACCCTCCCCTTGACACACAGATGAGCCAAGACAGACAAGCTGCATCTCTCTCTGGAGCAAATGCTGGACATGAGAACCAACTTTGGAAACTGCCTGTCAGAGCAACAGGAAAACTTCAACAACTCCCTCTTGCTGAACCTGCCCTGCACTGTCCGCTCACTTTCCCTTAGATAACTGTATTTGTCAGTTTAAAGGTGCCTGGGCTAGACTTCAGCAAAGTGGCCCCAACTGTAGTTCTCCTACCTGAAACGCTATGGCATGGTCATTGTGCTCTGCAGGGGTCTGCAGGAGTGAGGTTACCCATGCTCTCTGGCAGCTGAGGGTCGGGCAGCCAGAAGATGAGGGCAGCAAGGAAGACCTGTCACATGTGAGTGTGCGGTAACATGGGAGAGTGCTGCCTTACAGTGGCCCACCCGAACAAATGGTACCAAAACATCCAGTCAGATCATATTTTATGGGGAGTGTATTAGCACTCTTTCCGATATAAATGACAGAAAAGCAAAACAAAACACCCATACCAAATTAACTTAAGGAAAAGGCAGAATTTATTGGATTAAGTTAACTGGGAAGTCAAAATGTAAGTTTCAGGCATAGCTGGATCCAGGCATCAACCATCTTCAGAGTATACTCTCTCTCTTTCTCTCCATCTCTTTGCTCTTTTCCCCTCTGCATTTGGCTGCATTCCCTCCTCCTACAGACAGGTTAACTCTCTGTGATGGAGGAAGATGGCCACTAGAAGTTCTGACTTCACATCTTCCCAAGATCCCCCCAAACAGATAATCTTCCCAGACTGCTTCAGCAGAAAAGTCTCAGTGAAGACTAATTTGCCTGACTTGGGTCATATGTCTATTGTGGTCCAATCACTGTGGCTGCAGAGACAAAATCTGACTGGCCATTGTGGATCACTGGCTCACCCCTGTAGCTGGAGTAGGGGGATTAACAGTTCCATGATAGCACTTGGAGTGGGGGATCCATGCATCCCCAAATGGAAGGGGTGCTGGACAATCAAAATTTTCTTTCCTACAGAAAGAACAAATGCTGGTTCAACTGAAAGAAGATGGGTTCCTTGACTTAAGTTACTTCCTGAGTCTTTGTAGGCAACATTTTCCATTGCTTTGAAACCATCTGATAGTAAAAGGAATAACATGGGGTTATGGTCCTTACTGTTTATTAAGAGTATGGTGATTTCCCCCCAACATCTTACATTTCTAAGGCTGCTTGCAGTGTCATCACTGGAAGTTATTTATGCATGTCTATGTCTTTCTTGAAATCTCGAGAACCCAGACTGGAAAGACGAGCCTAAAGATTCTGTGGATGTTACCTTCCTTCTGCTCTGATCATATTTGGGAAGAGGAAGTTCAATGTTTGGAGAAAATGCCTGAGAGGATCATTGATATAATTTATAAATCTAGTAGAGCCAATATATTTCATTAGATTCTGGAGAGACCCACCCAGCTGGTAAAAGTCCTAGACATTTTATTCTTGTGAAGAATCATTAAGAAAACTGGAGGTATTATTTATCTTGAAAAACAGAAGACATACTGTTACTAAAATTGCCTGAAATTATCACAAGTTTTGAGTCAGTGATGTTAAAATGAGTCTGTGTCATGGGTCAATGTTTAGGACCCTTATAGACCCTAATATATTTCCACAGATTAGTCCTCCCTATAGACAAAATTTCTGCCAGTAGATTCTGGCCAGTAATTTTATCTATAGGGAGGACTAATCTGTGCAAGTATATTAGTCTGCTCAACAAAATACCGTAGACTGAGTGACTTAAGCAACATAAATTTATTTTCTCACAGTTCTGGAGGCTAGAAGTCCCGGATCAAAGTCTGGCAGGGCTGGTTTCTGGTGAGGGCTCCCTTCCTGGCTTGCAGGTGGCTGCCTTCTTGCTGTGTCCTCACATGGTGAAGAGAGAGCAAGTGAGCTCCCTGGTGTCTCTTCATATAAGAACACTCATCGTATTGGATCAGGTCTCCCCAGGTACCCCTGCTTATGATCTCATTTAACCTCAAGTACTTCTTATTACATAAAGATCCTGTCTCCAAATACAGTACACTGGGGATTGGGGTTTCAACATATGAATTTGGTGGGGGAGAGCATTTAGTTTATAATAGGAAGGAACAGTAGATTTATTCTTAATCCTGGTGAAGCTCATTTTCCTTATCTTAAAAATGGAGAAAAAGAATATATTAAGATTAGCTCAGCTTTGAGTGACCCAAAATTCAAATTTAAATTAATAGTTGCTTAAACAAGATAGAAGTTTAATTCTTTCTAATACAAAGAAGTCTAGAAGGGAGCAGGGAGGGGTAGTTTGGCAGCTCTATGATCGTAAGGAATTCCAGATTCTTCTTCTTCTTATTTTTTTTTGAGACAGAGTCTCATTCTGTCACCCAGGGTAGAGTGTAGTGGTGCTGTCTCGGCTCACTGCATCTTCCACCTCCCTGATTCAAGCGATTCTCCCACCTCAGCCTCCCAAGTAGCTGGGACTACAGTTGTGTGCCACCACACCCAGCTAATTTTTGTGTTTTTAGTAGAGATAAGGTTTTGCCATGTTGACCAGGCTGGTCTAGAACTCCTGACCTCAGGTGATCTACCCGCCTCAGCCTCCCAAAATGCTGGGATTACAGGTGTGAACCACTGCGTCCAGCCAGGTTCTTCATTTTATTGTTCTATCTTCAATGCGCAACTTCTACTTCATAATCCAAGATGGCAGTTTGAGTTCCATGCCCAAAACATTTCAGCCATCAAGAAAGAGGACAAAGATGAAGAAGAGCATGCCTATTTTATTTAAGTATTTTTTCTGGATGTTGTGCATGTAATTTCCTTTTATGTCTCCTTTGCCAGAACTCCTACACTGAGCTAACTTGGATTAAATGACTGCCAAAGTGACTTCCAAGTCTACAGTTCTATTATGCCTCCTAAGAGTGAATGGAGGACTCACTGTGAGGGTTCTGATTATTGACTCATGATACAGACTCCGTTTTAACATCACTGACTCAAAACTTGTGATAATTTTAGGCACAAGCAGAAATGAAATGAACTTCTTTCGTAAGCAAAGGAAAAGTTAGAATGTAGTGAGATGATTAATATTTTGAAAGAAAAACATGTTTCAAACACAGCTCAAGGAGTCATGGACTCAAGAATAGTTGGTAGACAAAGTAGAAAATAATCTCATCTACTGATCAAAGCAGGTCTCCTAAGCTTTCATTTTGTTACTGAGCAATCAATGGACTGGCTTACAGATGTGCATAGAAGACAATACCGTGGCACCAGCTTTTGAGAAAAGAAAAGCTTTATTTTGAGTCAACTGGCAAGGAGACATGGGGAAATGCTCAAATCTGTCTCCTTGAGCTGAGGGCTTGTGTGGGTTTTATAAGCATAGGGTAATGAGGTATGATTTGATTGGATCTTGCAATGAGGTGATGCCAGGAGGCATGATCTGACTGGATCCTGCCATGGGGTAATGCCAGGGTTTGATCTGATTGAATCCTGCCGTTGGTGTCCACCTCTTAATTCAGTCCCTGCTCCTCTGCCCAAGCACTTAGGTTCCCCTCATGGTTGTACACTTGGTTCATCTGGGCATGCTGTGGTTATATGACCTTCCACCTGGGAGTCCATGGCATGTAAAAAAACTCACAACTTTGTTACATAAAAATTGAATCAGATTGGTTTAGTCTAGTTACAATTTTAGTTAAAAGTCAAAGAATTTGATGAAATGACCTCCAAGGTACCTTTCCAATAATTCTATAAAAATTTGAGTGCATAATAAAATAACATTTCTAGGTTTGCCCCACCCAGTTAGCAAAATGACCTTGGTATCTTCCTTTTTTATCCTCTTCCTTCTACCAGTCATCTGCTGCCATGTAACAAATTACAGCAAACAGTGGCTTAAACACACATTTATTATTCACAGTTTTTGAGGTCAGGAATCTGGGCATAGTTTAGCTGGGTTCTCTGCTTGTGTCTCTCACAAGGCTGTAATCAACATGTCAGCCAGCGCTGAGGTCTCATCTGAAGGTTTGACCATGCTTTCATACAAGGTGATGCTGGATAGCTAAGCATATTTTCTATTCAGTTTTGTTTGATTTTTCTCAAAGACCGTCCCCCAATTGTATAAGCTTCAGCTCCCTCAACCCTCTAGAAGGGACCTGCCTCTGCTTCCCTCTTACTATTGATTCTGTGACTCAGGATCCTCTTTCTAAGTAGCTAAGTGCCTGTGAGCTCTCAGTAGGATGGAGATCATAATGCCTCTGCCTTCATGTTGCCCTTGGGATCCCTTTCAGCTCTTACAGCAGGGTCCACAGTAAGCAGGCCCAGAGCGACCACCTAACCTAGGTGCCTCTCGGGAATGAGGCTATTATTCATTAACAGGCCTGGTTATTTTATGGGCCAGTTAACTAGGGAGGCCATGGAAGGGAAATTCCAACATTGTGCAAGTCTACATCTCCCCCTCTTCATCTCTCTTTTCTCCCTGCTGTAGTTTGGGTTTCTGCCACTGTTTAAATTTAAGCTGATTTGCTATCCCAGCATCTGCAGTTTGATTATTTGACTATTGCCTGCCTCTTGGTGAAACCACTGGGGAGCCCACTAGCCAGAGATTAAATCTGGGCCATGATTACAATGGTTTTATTTTAGCTGGGCGTCTGTTTATGGGCCCACTGGTATTAGAGTACAATGTTATTGTAATGAGGTATTAGCCTCATAGAAATAGTCATGTGAAGCAAGTGGCTGAGGTGCGCCAGACAAATGGAGTCGATTATTTGGCCAATACATCTTTGCTTGATCTTCCATTTGGTTGTGAAAGAGAGAGTGTGTGGAGCAATTGCAG